>NC_045480.1:17132493-18566493 GCF_009650955.1 Corvus moneduloides | reverse complement strand
CAGCAAAAGGCTTCTAACACTGAATTCTTCTTCTTGTGATACTCTTGACTGGATCATTTCATGAAGTCTGAAGTATAATTGGAACAAAGAAATTTAATACAAAATCGCTGGCTTCAGAAATGATCTGGCAAGACGGGAATGCCTGGTACTTTACTAAATGTAAAACCAAACAGATGGAGAAAATGGAGTAGTCTAAACTTGCATGACTCCATTTGGTTTGTACTCAGAGTCAGAAAAATAGGTTAGTCTTAAAAGATGAGAAATCAGTGGAGCCTACTGGATCACCTCACACAAAAAAGCATAAACTAAGAAACTCACTGTCACTTCTATACGGAACAGAGAGATCTGAAGCATGTATGTGTGTCATTTGCATTGGTGCCACAGTCTTCTCTGGTATAAATTCAAAGCTAGACCCCACTAGATGTTTGGATAATCCCAACCAATTAAAGTATAGTGAACCTCTTATTATGGGAGAATCATTGATCATGTAATCATTAGTAAGCTGTACAGTTTTGAGAAAGAAACATTATTTGAAAGTGTAACAATTCTCACTGATGTACCTGGGTGTTCCAACAGAGAGCACTCGTCTGAATCCTAAATCTATAAGGAGATGCAGTAGGAACTGGCAACTTCTGTCTGCAAATAAGTATTGTGCATTTGTTTTTTTATTCTCCAGTGGATATAGAAGTTGACTGGGACTTTTCAACTGGGTAGTGGTGATATCACACAGGAACTGGTGATCCGAGTGTTCTTCCCATTCTGCTGGCAATAGCAATTGCTGGCATTCCTGGCAAAACCTCCTCTTTGGTAATGGCAACAGAACAAAATTCTTGTACCTTTAAATATAAAAGATGATAGGGAACAAAGTTTGAAAAAAGCTTCTATCAAAGATAAGAAGGGGAGCTATGGGAGGGGGCTTCGTATATTTTAGGAGTTCAGATATTTAAACAGACAACATAGTTTACATTGCTCTTGCAAAACTCCATGAGAATGAATTATTATTGATGAAAAAATATTCAAAGGACACTTTGAAATGCATAAAGTATTTTGACCAAATATACTGGGAATTTCCATAAAATAACTAGATTACAGAGTGAAGACTCCATCAACTATCAGCAAAGTACTGTACATTTATACACAAAATTCAGACATTATGTGTTACTGTGTTACCTTTGCTTCTTTTCACAATGTTAAGCCTGCTACTTTTGCATACTAAAGTGACGAATAATTTTTTTAACAGAAATTGCTACTGATGTCTTGTAAGCACATTATGAGCACTAACATAAGAATGACTATACATACCAGAAAAAAAAAAAATCCAACAGCCCCAGTTCCTGGATTGAAAATACCGTGCTCTAGTTAAATGTTTCATGCTATTTCCTTCCCACTGCCGTACAACAGTTCTTAGTTGTCCAAATTCCTCTTTTCATATTTTAAAGAAACCTGAAATGTTATCTCTACATTCAGATACCCATACTACTTCATTTTTACTGAAGAAAATATACACTAACAATACCTGTCCACGTTCTGTCTGTGTGTAAAAGGAGGCTGATGGTTTCTATTATATTCTTCACGTGCCACAAGCCTAGTTTTTGACACCTGTAAAATTTGCGTATATGAAAAGTTACAAAACGAACAGCTACTGTTGTGTGTTGTATATCAAATCTCAACATGAAAAAAAGGGGTGCATAAAAGGTCTCATGCTTTAGCTACTTTGCAAGGAAGAATGATCATGTTTGTTGTTTCAGAAGAACAAGTGTGTCTGCAGCACAGGGGCATGCTGCAAAACAACACAAGCCTCTCGTTGTGAATTTAAACTGTGCGTTTCATTCTTCTATCACACGTAATACTCAGAGAAAAACTCAAAACATTATTATGATGAAGATAGAAAGAGCCATACTTTCTATTAATGTGTGCCAGCAGTTGTGTTCCCTCTGAAGAACTATGATCTGATCTTGAAAAACTGATGATAGTAGAAATGTTGCCCAAGTCTTTTGTGTGAAATCATTTTAAAAGCATGACAGCTCCTTGTTATGATCTGCACCTGAGTATCTACCATTTCAGTCTTTCACACTCTTCTCCGAGTCTTCTACTTTGTTCCCACAAAACATATTCATGGTTTGACAACAAAGTTTCAAGACATTTGGTCAAAACTTACGGAACTGTTTTGCTTAAAGGAGGAGATGGTAAAATGCAATACAACAAAAGACATCATAATACAAGTGATATTCAAAATGAACAACAAAGAGATATTGCTGCAAATATTCTGAGACTGCTGACCATCATGCCAAGCCCCACCATCTCAGCATTCTGTATACCCCACTATTGTTTGTACCCAACAGATTTTCTCTATTTTAATCAGGGGAAACAACGACATCTTGGGATCAGAAGTACCCAATTTTGTTCAACATTGCATAGCATCGGCAAAGTTCCTATATGTTTTGGCAATAGAATAACAAGTGCCAGTTTTGCACAAAATGTACACAGCCTTCCTTGAAAGCTATACTTGAAACACGTTCTCCTGACAAATAAATGCTCAGCTAAATACCAACTATTAGACCAAGTTTAGAAAATAGCACTTGCCTCAGATTTCCACAACAAAATATACTTTTAAAATTGCTAAATAGAGGAAAAAAATCCCCAATGCTTCATAGAACCATAGAATGGCTTGGGTTGGAAGGGACTTAAAGATCATCAAATTCCAACCCTCCTGCCATGGGCAGGGCCACCTTCCACTAGACCAAGTTGCTCAGAGCTCCATTCAGCTTGGCCTTGAGCACTTCCAGGGATGGGACATCTACAACTTCTCTGGGTAACTCTTCCAGTGCCTCACCACCCTCAAAGAAAAGAACTGCTTACTAACATCTCATCTAAACCTATCCTCTTTATGTTTAAAGCCATCACCCTTTGTCCCACCACTACATGCCCTTGCAAAAAATCCCTCTCCAGATTTCTTGGAGGCCCCCCTTCAGGTATGGGGAGGTTGCTATAAGGTCGCCCCGGAGCCTTCTCTTCTCCACGCTGAACAACGCAAACTCTCCCAGCCTTTCCTCATAGGAGAGCTGCTCCAGACCTCCGATCACATTCGTACCCTTGAGCCTTTAGCACAGCCTTAAGCAGTGCTCTCTTACCTTCTCATCTTCCCACTGAAAAAAGTTACAGTCCTTTCTATCCCTACAAGCCGAACAAGCATAGAATCTTCTTCCTTGCTCTTTTCCTTGCCTGGTCTTCGCAAACAGAAGTGTAGGACCTAGGGACAAAGGCGATGACACGATAACATAGGGAACATCTGCAGATCGGTTTCACGGCTCTGCTGCAAGAACCGAGCATCCAGAACAAGGCTTCCCCGAAGGCTGCTGCAAAACAGCCCGCGTCAGGAGGTGTCCCCCCCAGGCCGGCTCACCGTGAGGGCAGCTGGGCGCGCCGGGCGCCGGCCCGAGCAGGGCGAGAGACCCGGGCCTCGGCCGCCCCCCGCCCGCCGCCGCCATGGCACCGCCTCCTTCCCGACGGGCACCGCGCCGCGCGGGCCGACGGCGCCCCCCGGCGGAACGGCGGCCCCGGCGGAGCTGGCGCGGCCCGGGCGGGGGCGGCAGAGCGGGGCCGGAGCCGCGGGCAGTGCCACTGGCACAGGCGGCAGCACCGGCCCGTGCTTAATGAACTGCCCGGTAGAAACCATCATGGCAAGGCTATAAAGGCATTTCCATCTCCTTTCGAACTGCACTGTACCGTGTTTTACATTTAAGGCTTAACATTTCAGGTTGTTGAAGTTGCTGACATGCTACATTAATATTTACATCCACTCAGAATTATATAAAATACAAGCATTTTATTATTTCTCAGTTCAACAATATTGCTTAGAATTACAAAATACAGCAATGTCTGAAATACTGAAGGTTTCATAAAAGTAGCAATCTTTCTCCCCTTCCCAGTCTTAAATGTCAAAAAAATTACTAAAATAAAAATATTTACCACATTACATAAGCTGCAGACTTCGAAACATGACCATCAAGTCTTAAACCAGGTAACTTAAACATAAATGTAAATGGCAACTGGCAGGCGAGCACAACATTATTCAGGGCACAAAAGTAATTCTCTTTGCTGTAGATAATCCAGGGTTTTTTTTCTTTTTTTTTTTTTTTTTTTCCCAGTCAAAAAAACCCAAACAAACTGTGTTTAGCTAGAAATTTAGAAGGCAGACTGGCTTTGTGATGAACACATTAGAGCTTCTGTCATTAGCAGAACCACGCTGGTGACAACTGATGAACACATTTTTACATGTATGGCAAAACAAACCTGTAACAACATGGTGCAATTCCTTCATAGTGATGCATCTCTAAAGAAATATCACAGATTTCCATATATGTGCTTAAATATACAAATGCTAAACACTACAGTGAAATTTCAACCTCTGAAACATACACTCAGTGTGGTTTGTCACAGTAGAAACTGTGTGTATTTACTTGGGTTGAATTTTGCTGTAATTCAACTATTTTTTTGGTCCCCACGTGCAAAAAGGCCTACTTGGAGCATTTTTCCCCCCTTCTCCCTTTCTTTGACTTGCTTGTCAAGGACAGATTGATTTATTTCAAGTGCATGACTTTTCAAGTAACTAGTCTACAAAAATCTATAACCAGTTTAAAATATCAGGAAGAAAATCCAAGGAAAAGCATTTTCACAATCAAAGATAGCATTCTGAACTTCTTTTAAAAGCCATATAAAAAGAAATTCATAGTGTATGCATTCTCACATTAATATTTTAAAAAAATTCCTATTGTATTCAAAATTAGTTTCTCAGCATATGCAAACGGTTTATCTTCCCTCATTCCAAATATTATTCAGAATACATTAATTTAGCCTATAAAAATACAGTATGGACAAATTCTTTTCATTCCCTGACATAAGAATTCACAATTTTGACACAAAAATTGTAAACTTTTATTACATTCAAAATACATTTCTTAAGTCTTCAGAATTTAAGTTCTGAGGTGTTGGCAGTCAGAGCTCTTGGTATACAGCAGAAGTACATTATTGCAGAGCCTTTACACAAAAGTAGCTTTCTAAAGTTAAGAGAAACTTACTCTTCCCATGTATTTTTGTTGCTACCAGGAGGAAAAGAAAGGCTTCCTGCTATGAAAGGTCTGTGTGAATGCATTACTCAGATGAACAATTCGGCCCTGACTTCCAGTGCTACTTCGTTCTACAATCACACGTGGCATCTGAACAAGCTGAATGGGACTCTTTTCATCCTTTAATGCCTGAGTAAGGTTTAGTATCTAAAAAGAGTAAAAGCAGGTGAGGTTAGGGTGCACAAATAAAACTGTGGCTAACAGGCTTATCATTTTAGTTGCTACTCTTAAATCAATTCTGTAGAGGACTACGCTGCTGAATAAATTAATTTCAAAAAATATGCTATTGCAAGTAAAAATATTTTATTTATTCTGTAACATGAATACATCCTACTGCTGTCTACCCTTCCATTCTTTTCCTATTTCATGCAGTCCTCTTCCAATTTTCAGAAAATTGTAAGAGATAAAAATCTATGAGCATTTTTAATTTCACAAATCTCTTGAAAGCATTGTACCTTTAGTGAAAAAAATACCTACAAGAAAGCCATCAACATGATTTAACACAGGATATACCAGCAGTTAGCTACAAATTATTTTCATATCAGAAGATATGAAGCCATATAATTACCTCATACCAAACCCAGTGCTAAGACCCAAATTCAGCCCTCAGCTCCCAGGAGTCTGTTATCTTCCTTCCAAAACTTCAGTGCTCATGGACTGCCCTCATAACTTACTTCATGTTCAGTGTTACCCTGCTGAAAACTGAGGCAAGTATTCAATTTAGCTCTAGTGACACATTTGCACTATCCTTAATATCAAGCCTTTTTACCCCCACACAATGCCCCTTTCTTCCTTGTGAACCTTACTAATCCTCTGCTTATTCTGCTCTTTCATGGCCAAAAAACCCTGACAAAGTCTTTTGCATTATTTACTGCAATTTGGTTCTGCCAGCAACTCTACTTGACGTTTGCATTCTCTAAGTTCTAAGGCAATCCTTTGTAGATGTGTTACCCATTTCTTGGACTCTACATTCTTGAGAGAACTGTCTCCTTTGGGTTTGAAACCCTTCCCAAAGTTTTTTTTCCTACACTTCACAAAAATAGACTTCTAACAATGTTCAGTATCTTAAAGACCTTGACCCTTCCATGCAAGATATGTTTCTCTGCAGTTTTTTATCAACTAGATTCTTCATTTTCTAATTCTTAAATTCTCATTTTTAATGATTTATTTAGATGCTTTGGCTATACTGCAAATTCATCCCAACTGAATGAATACCTTAGCATGTGATCTAGATAGCCAAGTCTTCTACAATGCCCTCGTAACATACTTTGCTTTAACACCAAAAAGTTTAAAAGTTTAAAATCAGTGCCAAAAGGCATTGTTTGCCAATGTATTTCCAATCTCACCCAAGGATTACTTATTAATTGCATTTCTTCCGTTCATGAAAACCTGACATTTCCCACGGTGAAACACACTCTTACGTAGCTAGAGAGAAGTAAAAAAAAAACCCCAAACGAAAACAAATCTCTGCTAAAATCCACCTGAGGAACAGGGTGTGAAGAAAGGGTCCAGATGCAGCCTTTATAGTGGAAAATTAATTTTGACAACCTCAGCTACATCACTCTCAATTACATCAATCATGTTTTTCCTCAAGCGTTTTGTTAAATAACAGATTCCTTGTAGCCAATTGTCTCATCAGAAAAAAAAGCTACTTAATAGAGTTTAGGATGCCTGAGTACTTCAAGAACCAACCTTGCAGTGACTACACAAACTTCTCAGAAGAGTTACTTCAGAAACTCCTATAATTCAATTTAGTAAGTAAGGTTTGATGTCTTTTAGCTACCACACAAAAGATGTTAACTGGGATTATGTTTGACTAAGGAGAGCTGCAGTCTTGTGCAAGGTACATCTTGATGTAGGAAATTCTACAGAGAAAACATCGAATTAAGACGCTCTAGGAATGTCTGGTTTAAAACAATCCATGTTGAATCTATGAACACAAGGACTAAGTTTCAATAAATTCAGAGCAAATGGGACTATTAATTTGTCTAGTCCAATTGTCTTACACTTGCAGAAATCACTATTTTATGCCTACAGTGTACTAAATTTGTTCTTAGCTAAAGCTTTTTCTCTAGTATTTCCCACTAGCCTTAAATTGTAAAACAGGAAGAAGATGGAGAAATCCTCTCCTGTTTTAGTGTTAAAAAAAAAAAAAAAACCACAAACAACAAAAAACCAGAAAAAAACCCAAAACAAAACAAAACAAGCCCAACACTTAACTATGATCAAACTTCTAACCTGAAAATGGCTGGACTGTTTTGAAGTATGGTTTTGACATTTGATAGGATGAAGAAATTTTATTACCTAATATTGCTTTCAATAATCAAGTAAACCCTCTAAAATAAAGTCATATTTATTTTAATAGCATAATGAAATCAGACATCAAATTTTCCATCCAAATTTCTGACTCGACTTTTATTTTTCAAATACCTTCTAAGATTTTAGAATCCCCCCCAAAAACAATAAAACATAAATCAGCATACACTTTTTGCTGTTTCATCTATCCACAAGTAAGAACAAACTCTAGAAAGAAATTTAGTCTTCTCAGATGAAAATACCTTCAAATATCATTCAGTGTAATAGGAGTCAGTTTTTGTAGCTCTAAAGAAAGCAGCTGAGGAGTGATGACAAATTAAATACATAGATAAAACCATAAAAAGCCAGTCTTACCTGCCCCCTCATAACAGACATCTGATTTTCAAAAGTAGCCTTGTCAAATCCTTTGTCAGTCTTTATTAAGAAAAACAAACAGTCTATAGTAAATAATCCATTTATTTTTAGCTATATATTTTGGTTGTAAATTCATCAATATCACAATATGCATATTCATATTTACCCACACAATTATAATTTTTGAAAGATTCAAATAGAATCCTAGTATGAATCACAAAAAGGTCTATTTACTGCATCAAGTTTACATATGTGAAAATGAAGACTGTTCCACATCATAAAATAAAATACATCAGTGGATACCACTTTTGGGCATTGGTAAATACCAACAGCTGGTAGATACCAGGCTTAATATCAGCACATTGCTCTTTCTCTTATGATGACTCCAGCAGAAAAATGCTTCCTCCTTCAGATTTAATAATACTTAACTAACAAACCCAGAGGGATTTTGAATACAAATGAGTCGACGACGCAAATACAGCAAAAATGTGTTTCAGGATCTAGTTTTGACATTACAGCTGCACTTTCATTACAAGTCTAAAATTTCCAATTCTTTCAATCTTTAATTGGATTTTTTTCTCTTGAACATCTGACACAAATGTTTGCAAAATGTTTTAGAGAAGGATACTCTTTACATGTCAACACTGTAGCACAGTTTCTGTATCTTTCAAGTGAGTCTGACTTTCAATATGATCAAGATTTTGGCATCAGCTTAGCACAATATATGCATAAAATTAAGTATATGAAAGGTATGGAGGTACTTTAAGTTATATTAAATACATTATTTCCTCAGGCTGCTACAGTTTAAGTCTCTACACACCACGTGCGTATGTTAAATGCAGTTTTTACACAGATTTGTGCTGTAAGAGTAAACTAGCTTTAATTATGTGAAACTTAGATATCTAATAGGTAATTTATGTTTTCAATTGAAATAATTACTATCAATTAACCAGATTGGTGACAGTTTGCTTATAATTACATAAACCTTTTCTACCATGCCAAGGTTAAAGGTAAAATAGCATAGTATCTTGGCATTCAGAAGTTAGATGGTTATTCTTTTTATGAATGTAACTGTCTCATTACAAGTATCAGCTACTTCAGTAATAGTTAATTCAAAGAAGCACTTGATTCACCTTAAATAGTTCATAAAGGTCTTCACAGAGGTCCTGCACGAAGTTCATATCAGAAAGGCGAGGAAGAACTAGGTCTCTGGTCTCCTGAGAGAAAGGAACTTTCGCTTGAGGAAGCCAAGCCCAGTGAAAGGGATCTAATGCAGAAAAACAGTGCACTTAATGATAAACAAGCAAAAATGAAATTCTGAGTCGCATGCTCTACTACCTACTGCAAGTTCTCAGTAATACCACTTCTTCCCAACATTGTTACCCCACACATCCCTTTTAGCTACAGTTACCAGAGCAGTTTTACAACTGCTAAGCCATTTTTTCAAACAGTGAGAATATATTAAGTAATAAATATTTAGTTAAAGAAATAAGTAAAAAAGGTATATAAATTAAACATCATAAGCAACAGTAGTTTAGTATAGCAGTTTCTTTTGGAGTAAAATAATAGCTGCAGTCAAATAGAAATCTTTCAGGTATTTGACTCATGGAAGAATTAACAAAAAAAGCTACTATTTTTAATATAATTTTTAATTTTTTTAAAATGCCTTCTTCTAAGAATGTTGAGAGAAAAGCATTCATAACTTTTCACGTAATTGCTATTAGACAGCTTTTTTCAAATTATATTACAAAAGTAATTAATATTACCAGATGTTAAACAAGACACCAAACTATTGCAGGAGCTGAGAAAGGCCACTAGGAGCGGGCCACCCCCTAAACTTCCTCACACTGCCCACAGCCCCCTGAGTCTGACAGTCCAGGCAGTTTTCCACATATCTCACAGTCCTTTCAGTTGGTATCTCACATTTCCCTACACGAATACTATGACAGAGCAAGTAGAAGTCCTCCTCAAGGTCAAGAAAAAAAATCAGTATTCATTGATCTTCCCTCAGCCACTGAACCAGTCATCATTAAAAGCCGCCTAGTTAATCAAGCACAGTTTGTTCTTTGTAAATCCATGCTGGCTTCCCCATCACCTTCTTGCTCTTCATGTGCCTGAATACAGCTTCCAGGAGGATTCATTCCACAGTCTTCATGGAGACTGAAGCAACCTCCCACCATTACTTATAGTCTTTCAAGAGGGATGATAAAACTGCATAACAACAGCATCAGCCAGCTCCCACTGTTTCCAATGCATCCCATCTACTCCTATGAACTTCTGTATGACCATTTTCCTTAAGTGTTCCCTTTCTTCTACTTTGGGGATTCATTCCCAGAGGCTCTACTTAGGAGCTTTGAGATCCGAGAGCCTCAGAGCAAACCTTACAAGAGTGAAAACTGAGGCAAAGTCAGCATTGAGTAACTTGTTCTTTCTTATGGCTTTTGCCTTTATGTCTTTGCTGCACTTTTGTTCAGTCCCACTCTCACTTCTGATTTACCCAACCCTTTCTTGTTGCTCTTTATGTCCTCTGTTAGCTTTACTCCAGCTGAGCTTTGACATTCCAAACTCCATTCTTGCACTTTTGGAAAAATTCTCTATTTTTTCAGCAAAGTCTCTACATCTTTATTCTTTTTTTTTCCCCAAGGTACTTAAATTTTGCATCCCAGTTCAGTCAGGAAATCCCTTTTCATCTGTGCTGGACCAACTTCCTGCCTTTTGCAAATGCTGCTCTCTGGCTTTGAGAAGGTTACCCTTGATGACCAACCAACCAGCTCTAGTCATCAAAACCATGCTCTAGGTGGTAAGGGACTGCAATGCACAAACATTTTGCTACAAGTTTACTTTTACAGAACTATCACACACCTGTCCATCTGCAAAAGAATTCTAAAGGATCACGCAAGTTTATTCCTTTTGATGCCGATGTGAAAGATGATATAAAATAAGCAATAATTGCTGTGTCTTTAGAACAGCTACAGAGGTGACTGTAGCCAAGAGATACGTAGGACAGTATCTATTTAATATCAAGATAGAGACTACACAGAGCTCTGGGTGGAGTACTTAACTAGCCTTTTGACAGCATAACTAGCCACACTTAACTGCCATAATTACCCGATTGGATAATAGCCCACAAAAGTCATTGCAAACCCTGTTGGGCACTTCCCTCCTAATGATAAGTAGTCAGATGTGGCCAAAAATAATCTCACTTTAACACTAACAGTATTTTCAAGCAGATGGAAAATTGACTAACTAAATATTAACTTCTACAAAGTAAGCTAAAGCTGAGAACAAGAAAAAACAACCTGACTACTTGTCCACCTACAACAGTACCCTTCCTTTTGAAATAGAAATTTGGCTGATAGAGGGACAACTTGTATATCCTCACAATTGAGTTACTTTCCACCACATTTTTCAAGAAAACATGTGCGAGAAACATTTTCCTAAATTCTTTCAATACCACCATTAATCACTTTACATACAGTACTATGTTTACAAGTGTCCATATATTGTTCAAAAGTAAAAAATATGAACAAGAATCAAATCACATATGCCATTGCAAAAAATGGCGTTTGTCACTAACTTTCTGAAGAAGAGTACATTATTTAAAAATTCAATATATAGCTACAGTGATGATTTCTTAGTTTCTTGCTGCAACAACACAAACAAAAATTACTTCTTTGGAAGTTACTGTCCCAAAAGGAAGATGATTGAAGAATGCAGTACTTACATGCCCTCCACTCATCAGGATGCTTAAAAGGAAATGCTAAACCATTGTCAATTGCAGCAATTTTAATAGATTCTTTAGTTATAGTCCATTGGCTATCCTACAGAAGGAATATTTAAAAAGTAAGTGATACTAATGTGTTTACACAAACAGTGAAACACATTAAAAATACTAAATAATATACTTTGTAGTGTAGCTTCACTGGTTAAATTCAACTTAAACAATATAAAGCAGCATCCAAATAAACTCCACCACATATAATTTCTTACTCTACCATTATTAAAGAGATGCCCTTCCCCAAATACAAGATAAGCAGAGCAAAAGGGATGAAGAAATGTACCTGAGCAACAGTGGACATTGTTACTGTTATTATAGCCCAAGCTAGTAGAGCAAAAATACAGAACAATAATTTCTAGCACTGTTCTACCTAGTCTAATCAAAATAGCTTTTCCACTCATTTTGCCTACAATATTTTGTGGTTATCATATTTCTTGAGACCATGCACAAGGATTAAGGACATGCCCTTAATCTCCAACAAGACCAAGCTACAAAACTAAACAATTAAAGAATGTAAGTTTCAGAGTACAATTCTCTTACCTTATCTGACAGATCAAGTCCATCATCTTGTTTTTCGTACCTGACTAACCAGTTGTCATTACCTCTGTCTGTAAACAGGAAAATGCATGCCACAACAAGTCATTTATAAAGAAATCATCATCCAGAGTGACATACAACAATATTGTAAACTGACACTTTATACATGGAATTAGGCAAAACTGTTCAGAAAGGGTTTTTCCCATCACACGTGGTTTAGTTTTACTGAAATGTATAGGCAACTGATTCAGTGGAAAGACCACAAATTTACCAGGTATTTACCAGGTCCTTAGGTATGTATTACTTCTTTATGTACCCCAACTGGCTGAATATGCAGCAAAATATGAACAAAGCCAAAAGAAACTATTTTCATACATTTTATGCAGAAAGATTGGTTGTGGTGTGCACTTTTCCTGAGGAAAATACTATCAGACCACAACGACTTAATTTTTAAGCTTGTTTTAATGCTGATGGGGAAATGGAGAAGGCCTCTAAAATTATAGATAATGTGACCTTTGACTACATGGAGAAAACAGACTCTACAAAGATGAAGAGGGAGCAAAACTGAACAGAAGGGAAAGAAACTGAAAAGGTTCAGACAAAATTGAGAGATTGAACACTCTGAAAAGGTCTTTCAGACAGAGGATGACTGCATGTATTCGTAGGACCTTCTGTCATTTTAAGGTGCTCCCTTAAGTTTAATCACCCTCAGAATTTCGTGTTCTACTATGATTAGATATATCAGATTAATGTAAAATCATCCATGTAATGAGGTTTTGCATTTTGAGTATTTGCCTCAATTTTAAGAATGTCAAAAAACACTAACTGTTTGGAAACACCGAGGTTTATTTGATAAAGCTGACAGACCATTGCAATAGCTAGCAAGTATTATGTTCTTACGAAAATTTCTTCTAATTTGCTTCTAAAATGAGAGAATTTGAGAAAAGGAAAATGAGCTAGACCTGGTGTGTCTGAAGAAAAGCTAAGATGCCCACCTCTGCCAAAGCAGCAAAGCAAATATTTTAAAGATAAAACTGCCTTTGGATTCCTCAAGATGTAATTCACCTACATAGATAACAGAAGAATCCCAGCTTTGGAGTGACAGAAACAAGAGTGCAGCAGAACAGACAGGTACACATTGCAGTGGTACCTCAGTGCCTACACAATTAGTATGAACTATTGTGAGTTGGCATGAAACTGTGCTATTATCAGCTCCAGTTTAGCATAAAAGGAATTGTAGTCATTGCTTTTCTTATGGGTCCTGAAACCCCACCATTCTTTATCTTGATCGGGGGAAACAGTTAATAGCCCACACACAGAACTGAAGCACAATGAAAGCATTTGTTCTTGACTTCTGCAATTGCTTAAAATAGTGAGTAACAATCAAAAAAGAGTTGTTTGGATTGTTTTTGTACTACAATATTTAGTGTATTAATCCAAAGTAAATTTTTTAAAATTTCAAATGCATCTTTATGGCCTTCAATTGTGAGAAAAGCATCTGATACACATTAAAAGCCTTAAGCACCAGCTTTCAGCCAGCATTGCTTTCTACCTCAGGAAAATAGATAGATACCAAGAGACACTAACAAATACCTGTATTTCTGATGACATAATCCAAAATAACCAATCTTTCAAACTGTGACTGAAATTCTTTCCTTGTGTTCTCAGGTAAAGGATCAGTTTCAAACTTCCTGAGCCAGTAGTCAGCTTCCTTATACCCTTCAACAAACAGCTGGAAGGAGCCAACCTGAAATAGTTAAGAAACTCCTATTTGGAAAATGCACATGGGTGGGTCACATAAGTAATCTCAACATTCACAGAAAAATTAATTATATACTTTCAAAGTTCAGAGCACAGGAAATATGACATAAAAAAAAAATTAAGTGGTTTCTCTTTTATTCCTATATTCTTAAAAAGGTAAGAATCAAACCATGTGAGGCTGGGTTTCTGGGGGCTCTGGTGGTGGTTTTTTAAAATATTTCTTTAAATACTCACTGAGTTTACCAGCAATAAAATATAGCCAGACAGCTCAGTGTAAATTAAGTTAGTATTACAAGAAATATATGAAACCAAGTGAAAGAAGTAACACCTGTTCTCTTTTTCATTGGAAATGCTTGTTTCAATAGTTCAGAGAACACTCACTGAAAATTACAAGAGAAAAATCTTCCTCTCTGAAAAGTCTTAAATCTTCACTGATAAGAACAGCAGCATTAACCATTTTCTTCAAGACAGATGCTTTCTGCATAAAAATTACTGAAATACATTTCCCAAAAGAGTCCAAGGGAGAACATGAGAGTTGGCATAGGCTCCATATGTATGTGAAAGGTACTCAAGATTGAAATTCAAGAACTTCTATTTGAGAAGTAAAATGCAGACAGATAAACACACAGCATGGTTTTTTTTTTCACTACAATCATGCTTTGTCCAAGATTGTCCAAGACAAAGTAACTATAGAAAACTTAATTAATTCAGTTTGTAAACAGATACTCAAGACACCAGGCATTAGTAGCATCATCTGTCTCATCCACCGTGCTCATACGAGCTTGCACAACCCATGTCACATGGATCTAAACTGCTGGGAACTGACTCAAGTGGATTACCCAAGCTGTACACAACCTGTGTTTTAAAAGCTTAGGATTAGAACAGTGTAGTGATATTTTGGGAGTACAATAAGGCTCATTAGGGAATAAAGATGTGAGGTTTTTAGTCAGTGTAGTCTGCACATAAGACAAAAGGGATGTAGGAAGAACACAACAGCAGGGTACCCAAAAGAATAAAACAATAGACGGCAAAAAAAAAAATCACAAAAAATTTTAAAAATTAGATAAATTGCAGGGAAAAAACAGACTGACAATATCAAAACATGACACTTAAAGGAAAGGTAGTAAGTTATCTATAAGCAGAGCAAAAGTGAGATATACAACAATTAATATGTTACTATTCCAACAGAAAACTGGATTGTAAACTGAAACAAAAAGTGACAAGATGATTAAAACAGTTCAAATGAAAGAATGATGTAAGAGTGGATACATGTTGCATGGAAACAGTCATATGTATCAAATTTCAGATCGTTTTCAACAAGTTTTTTCTTCTACTGCTGAAGTTACTTAAAAATACCCCTTTTTAAAAAAAAAGTTTTATGTAAGAATCAGGAAGTGCACAAATTACTTATTTTTCATCTTACCTTAGGAGGTAGTCCAATTCGATTAAATTTTTTAGCAACTTTTGGCACTTTCTCTAAAGCATATTTTTTTCCTCTTGACTTTGCACGATCTATTGCACTGTAATTAAAGGTCTCACTGACAAGCCAGACAACCTTAAAATATGAAAGTTAAACACAGCTCAGAATTCCTCATTATTTCAATTGTAAATTTACAGTAAATTTTATGCTCAGTTATACAAAAAAATTTTAAAAATTAATCAAGAAGCACGCATCAGGAATTTTCAACAGATAAATTTTACATGAAAAGGTGAATATTCTCTATTTTACATATCCCAAGCAAAAATGGGAATTGTATATGCTGATTTTTGCAATTTGCATCTCATCAAAACATGAGGCACAAAAGGTATCAGAAAATGCTAGAAAGTGCTTCCAAAGAGGAGATTCGATTCAGATCTCAAACTTATCCATTAAATCAAAAGTCACAGTCACTTTTTCTACACCAAACCACTCTACCTTTGTACTTGCAATAGTTTATAAATTACATATAAATAACGCATGATATACAAGGATATCTACACAACCACAGTTCAGAGACTGACAAATACATTGGCTTTTTTTTTTTTTTAATTCAGTAATTTATGTGTTTTGACTTTTACCTTAGTTTTAGGTACAACTCCAAGCCCCAGCTTCTCATCCACAAGACAGGCACCAGCTTCAGAGAGATATCCCTGATTTGGAACGAGGCAGCCTCTGCCAAAGCAGCAAGGGCAACAAACTTTATGAAAATATTTGGTCCATTTTGGATTTAGATGTCCATAAGGCTCTTCGGATTTTGGTTTGAACACTCCAATAATTTTCTAAGATAAATAATATAAAATTAAAATATGAGCACTTTGAGTTGCAAAATAGTAAAATTAGTCTGAAAATTAGTTATTTGAAAATACTGGTTAAATCCTATCCAGTGCATTTTACAGTTGCTCTTTTCAGATGATGAAATAATAAAACTAGTAAAATTGAATTCCAAATAAATTTATCATGAAGTGCTTCTTTAGGATTAGTATAAACTCAAAATAAGCTCTTCATAAGAGAAAATCCAAGCCAACACTTACTTTTTCAAAATATTTTGCCAAAAATTCAAAAGGACTGCGTTTTAAAAAAGATATACTTTATCTTAAGTTCTTAAAAAAGGAGTTTTTAAAAGTAGCTTTAAAAAACAATTTTCAGCTTACCAGCAACTCACTGACCAGCTATTTCAGTCAGAGACATAATGGCTCCAGGAAAGTGACAACCATACAGAACACTACTTTTATATCTGTTTTTCTTATTACCCTAAGTTTGAATGGATCAAAAGGTGAGAATGACCATCAGCCATCATGTACATTAGAGACACATAGTAAATCTTAAAATTAGTCAGAGCCCTATGTCCAATTTTGGACACTATGCTTCAAGAAATCTGTTAACAAACTGCAGAAAGCTGAAAAAAATGAGAATAAGCACAAAATATGTGAATAATGAAAGATGGTCAGTACAGGGAATGCTTAAGCTAAGAGAAAACTTAGACACGATGGACTATGGAATAGGCTGCTATAGGAAAAAAAGGAACAACACATTTACTGTTAATGAGTCAAAAAATGACAGGCTTAAATCCCAGCAGGTAAGTTGCAAAAAAGAAATCCTTTAGAAACATAAGTGCAGCTCGAGACTGGAACAGATGGCCAGGTTCTGCAGTCTCCAGAACAGGGTGCAACTAACAACAGGTTAGTTAGACATTCCTCAAGAATCACGTTGAAATGATCCTGCTCCACAGCACAAGTATTAAAGAGACAATTTCTCAAGGTGTCTTCTACAGAGGGTCTATATTTGTTAACCTCAAACTACAGGCTTATTACCACATTAAAATATATAACCTTTCAATTGTCTGTGATAAACTTTGGCCTAGTGCATAAGGTTCACATAATGACTCTTCCGTAGCTCAAGTGGAATGCTGTAGAAATGCTGCATCTTCATCCCTTCTCACTGGACAATGGCAAGTAAATCAAATTCTTTCTAATAAATACTTCAGAACAACTGTTTAAGAAGCATTTTCACATATTAGTACTTTACTGAATCCTTATGAAAGAAAGTATCTCAACAAGCTAAACACTGCCTGTTGTTGCACCAACACTCAAAGCTGATTCACACTCCGGTCATGAACATGTTTGCTGGCAGTCAGAAACTAGCAGTACTCTTCAGTAGCTGCTGATTCAGCTGGATTAGGGAGAGGATCGGACCAGCTGGTTTAGCTTCTAAAGAATTTTAAACCAATTTTCTCATGACAATCATGCTTTGTCCAAGACAAAGTAACGGTAGAGAACTTAAGTCATTCAGTTTGTAAACAGATACACAAGACACCAGGCATTAGTAGCATCATCTGTCTCATCCATCTATTTTGATTCATTCCCATTAACTACAAGGAAAACCAAGTTACAAAACACCATTATTTGCATTCGTACCATAAAATTAGTGTCCTATGAACAGAGTCAGGAAACAAATCGACAAGAACTCCCTTGGGTTTGGTAGGCTGTTTTCCATGATTCTAAGGTTGCATTCAAAACCATGAACACAACTGCACAGACAAAATTCAACTTGGACCTACAAAAATGTAATAAATATTCTATGCAATGTGAAAGGTCAGCACGTTTTTGAATACTTTATTTTTTTTTTTTTTTTTTTTATTTTTAAATCACAATACTCGGTATACTACTTAAGTCAAAATCCTAATGTTAGGTTTAGAATTGTTTAAAAGTTATTTAATTTTTTCCTATTGAAACACATGTATCTACCTGCTTAAAACAAAGCTAGCAGCTCTACATTTCTTGGAACTGTTGTGGTGCATTTAGAAGTATATGCCAAACCTTTAATTATCTCTTCTGAATCACTCTCTGGCTAATACTTCCTAATAAGTGCCCATTTAAAAAAGGAGCTTAGCTCATTCTATTATTTGCCTGGACTGTACTGTGCTACACTGTCAAATCTAGATATGGTTTTCAAGGTTTTGCTGAAGTTAGAACCTTACTAAATTTTGCAGAGCCACCCCTGTTGAGGACCAGAGTAGACCAAAAAGTTCAATCTATAGAACAAGCTACCATGGCCAGTCTTAATTTTGCCAGTCAAAATGACTGACTCCGTTAACACTAGCAATTAGTTAAAACTGTCAGGAACATATTGCAGAACAATTTCTTTTATTTATTGCTTACACAATGAACAACAAATGCAGAAATATGCAAGTCTTTGGCAATAGTGCTGCTTAAGTACTGAACTCCATTTCAGTATGCAACTATATAATTTTTGCCAATAAATGCAAAAAAGCTAACTTTAATTAAGCAATTTGAATTTTATCTTTCTGATAGAACCAAATCAGCAGATAAGGCGACCTAATGGAAACAGCCTATTTTACCTATAATTTGGTATTCATTTTGGGCAAACACTTCAGAAGGTGATCAGGAAAAAGGCTTAGCACATCCTTTAATGAGCTCCTTCCCAGCATAGAAAAGAGATTACTCAAGAGGAATAAGAGAAAGCAAGTCACAGAAGTGTTCTGAAGTGGAATGACACAATACTGAAACAGGATCTGAAATCCATTTTACACATGAAAGTCGCACTATTGGCAAAATGAAGTTTTATCAGACCTTTAATATGGACAGCAAACATAGATAAGCTCTAGAATAAATGCAAAGAATAAAATCAAAATTTAAAGTCTGCTAAGAACCATTATTCCCACAGTCCCATATCGCAAATACTTTCATATTTTGCAATGATTTCTTTCTGAACCATGTAAAATAAACAGTCTTCTTTTCTCAATCTTTATTTCTCCTAAACACTTACATTCAAATCAGTGACCTGCATAAGGGAGGAGGGCAAGTCACTGCTAGAAACTCAACTAGGAATAAAAACAACACAGCAAAAGAAAAGTAAAACCAACAAGAAAATCACCACGTAAGAAACAAGGAATAATATGCCCCATCCAAAATACTATGGTGATGTTTATACTGAAATGATGCATAAGTACTCTCTCACCATCCCCAGGGCTCAGTGAGTATATCAGGTGTTGTCTAGTGACCAAAACCCAGCAAAATCAATCCAGATAAGCTTCAGACAAAACAGATTGGCACATATGGTATGACTTTTTTTTTTCCCCCTAATGATTTCTCTACTAACTTTCTAAGAATAAAAAAATCTTGATTGCACAGCATTAAGAAAAACTCAAAAAACTTAATCAGTTGTAAAGCATTTTTAGTGTGACACTCTAGAATATTCTTTAGATACATCATGCACAGGATTTTTGAAAAACTATTGATTTAAACGCATATTTGACTACTTATATTTTTTTCCTATTGCATATTAAATAAGATATGAACCTACTTTAAAAACAGCATGAAGTTTGAATATGTGTATATAAGCACACAACCAGAAAATCTACAAAGATCTAAGCTGCAAAAATAGGGAGTGACCTGAAGTTGGAACTCTGAAGACGTTTTTATATTTACAGCATTGCATGTGATAGCAAGAATCCCACAAAGCCATTACAGAGAGATTTTTTTCATTCAGGTTTCAAAGAGAGACCACCCTTTTTATTTTCTCCACCAGAATGAAGAGGATCATTACTAACAAATGTTCCTGGAACACAGGCATATGAACTGCAGTTTTCAGAAGATTTTGAAGAAGTGGTTCTGCTATTTTCCATAAAAATAAAATCATAAATTGATATATTTATTTATATCAAAGTCAGTTAACTAGTCTAAAAAAAAAAAATCACTTATTCAATAAAGTGTAAAAACTATCACCAGAAAATTGCCATTAAAACAAACTAAACAACTATGAAAATTAACTGGCAAAACAGGAATATATTTTCTAATGACTATATATAGTCAATAATATGACTAAAAGCTAAACGAGAACCGTACTACTTCCTAAATGAAAGGAAAACTACTGTTATGGGAATGCACGGAATCACAACAACCTTGAACGTGCTCTGAAAACCTAGGTATTCAAAGTGTTCTAACTTCCATTTCCAGCTCAATTGGGATCTTCAGGATTAAAGGACACCTACATCTATCTAAGACCTAAAAACTGCTGATTGAGCTTAAATTAAAATCAGATGTGACAAATTAACACAAGTTGAGCAGTCGGGAGTCTCATTTAGTAAAACAGCTCAGTAGCAAAGTATTTCTAATTTAAAGAAAACAATGTGAAAATATGTCTGAGACATCATTTCCTCTTACTAAATAATGCTAACCATGTGTAACTTTTCAAGAGAGATATTAATGTAACTATTACTTCTCTGTCCCAAAGTAACCTTAGGGACACCTCACTCACGATCACAGGTACCATTCACCACCACCATTTACCACTACAGAAGGGAAAACCAAATCTTCCAGAGGGGAAACCAAATCTTCCAGCTAAGATTCAGCAGACAAGTAAAAGTTAAAAGGTAGGTTTGATGATACCACTCCTCTCACCCATCTACCAATTATATATGAGAAAGGAGACATGACCTAAATAAAAGACCATCTAAGAAGAAAAGAGAGAAAAATATAGGAGGCTTAGCTAAAGAAACTTAAACCATACTGAAATTAGGAGCTCAGTTGTGCAAATATCAATTAAAACATACAGAGAACAAGATTCCACACAAGGGCATTTCTGAATTGTTTTCAGATGTTAGAGGCCCCTTTTATTCTCTCTTTCTTTGGTGCAGGTCAATAAAAACTTGATAAAACTGAAGCAGAAATAATGGTTATTTTGCCTTAGCTTATGCACCAAGACATAATTAGAAATCTAAGTATTACTTGCATTGATTTTTCCAAAATAAATTTTGGCATACAATAAATTATTAAATAACTTATTTAAATTAATTTGCATATAGATAGAATTTTTGAATTTCCATTTTCAACTTGCAGCTGATGGTGTGTCCGACTTTGCAGTAACATGCTCACCCCTTTTGGATCCTTAGCAAAGTAACTCCCACTGGATCCTTGGGAGATTCTTTCTGGAAAAACTCCACACTCTATAGCTTGTTCTGTTCTCAGAATAATTTCTGCAAATTCTGGATCATCTAAAAATATATTCATATCTGCAGTATGTCCTGAATGCCCTGAAAAACAAGAAAACAACCAGTCTTAAGTGCAATGAATTAAACATAAGCAAACACACTGATAAGCCAACAGCCTTCCCTGCTGACACCCATCCAACAGCAGGCTGAAAAATCTGGTCCATTTAATCAGTCCAAGTTTTTTCACTGATTTATCCATGTCTAATCAACTTCTTGTTTAAAGTAAATCAGCCAAATCTGCAACAACAAATTTGAGATTACCACTGCTAAGTGTTTACAATTTTCAAGGATTTCTTTTTTTAATATTTATTTATGAAACAAATCTAAGGGGAAAAAAAATGTTCAAAGTCACAAGTGTAAAAAAAAAAAAGTGTGAAAGATTTTACATATTATTTTTGTGTCCTGCCCATTACCTCCTATTAGAATGGTATTGTACCATTCATTTAAAAGCTTGGCTAACATGTTTATTATCTGCTAAAACACAAAGTTGTTAATGCACTGAATAATCCGCTACAGGTAGCAGTCCCAAGTGGTACCAACACAGCAGTGAAGTGCTGCATGCCAGCACTATTCCAGCCTTAGAACACTGTAAGCAACTTGTAACATTTCTTTACATACCAACCGGAAGATCAGGTCTGTGCAGACATTTGTGCACACTCTATGATCCTATGCAAACATTTAGAAAAACAACTAGAAAGGAAGGTGCCAGAATCCTACTGATCCTTCAATTTTTTCAAACTATTTCTTCACAAATTTTGATACTGTAGATTATTATACCTTCCTTTTAAGGCTGGGATTGTTCCACATGTTCACTGAGTGCATTCTAATGGGCCTGTGCATTAGGGCTCACTTCTGCCTTAAGAAACAGCTACATTATTCTAGATTAAAACGTTTACAGATAAAGTTCCTTTGCTCACATTTCAGCAATTGAAGAAATTTAACATACGTCCTTCTGGAATGACAACCAACACAGAATCCATTGAGAAAAGATACTCCTTAACAGTTTGTGGAGAGTCAAATAAAAAAAACCCAATGATCTTTTTTTGTAGCTCAGGACAATTTTTGAAGCTTTTTAGAACATTAGGACTTACTTGCATGTACCACTTAAAAATAGTAACATGGACTCCAAACAAAAACAATCAAAAAGCATAAAAAATAGGTAAATTTTAGTATAAGTTGGCAAGAAGGAAGAGAAACCTTAAAGCTAATAGCAGATCATTCTTAAAAATCAACAGCTACAGCCCATTGGATCAGAATCTGTTACAACTATTTGGCCAATACTGCTGTGATAAACTACACTTTAAGACTTCAGTGTAGGACAAGAGAGAGGGAAAAGGTTCAAAGGTTTTCCTTTGTCACAAAGTACTTAAGTGAGTTGGGGAAATAAACCAAAAGATCCACAATACACTTATTTTTATGGAAAAAATCACTTAGAATCAGTGGTTCTTATTTCATAATCAAGCCTCAACTATCTCCACGTATCTACATTCCATCACACAGCTGAGCTCCAACTACTACATATTTTTGTCAGGGAAAGCAAAATCAGCATTGTGCATTATACTGTTACCAAATGAAGTGCAACATCCACGCTAAGTCATTCTGCACAATTATCTTCCAGGTGAAAAAAACCTACAGAAGAACTTTGTATCACATGGATTGCAACTGTCTATCTGGAAGACTCAGAGGTCAGTTTTTAATTTCTGTGCATTTTTTCTAGAATCTAGAAACATTAAGTAGTCTCACTGTCTGAGGAAATTCTTCAACCATGTCTTTTCTAACATAAAAGATAACTTCAGAAAAAAATAAATTAAAACCAAAAAAAAAACCCCATTGCACTGCCTGCTGAAGGAAGAAGAGAAATAATTTTTGAAACTCATTACTTGCTCAGAATTGCTACTGTGCTGCTAAGGAAGCATGTTACAACAGTGATGTGGCTGTTCTAAAACATTTAGGCTGACAAGGAAACTAGAAGTTTTAAGGAGTTTATCAACCCTCTCCATATGGAAAATAAGCCGTATTAATTGAAGATGGTATTTGCTGAATGGGGCAGGGTTTGGGGGTTTTTTGAGTTATTTTCTTCTTTAAAAATTATTTTAATCAAGTTTTCCACTGAGAAAGCATGTTATGTCAGAATTTATTCCCAGTACAGTCTCAAACTTATAATTATAACTAATCAAGGTTTCTCTTGCAGTTACTCTTGAAAATTACTCTTCTCATTAAACTCCCACTAAGGATACAGGGCTCACACAAACAAAGTCAAACTACCAAGCTTGAGAACTTTCTTCACGTTAATTTGGACAAGGCCCAAGTCTGTGAAGCTGCTATACTGGAGTGATGATGACTTGCCAAAAAAGATACAAATACTATCATCCATGTATGCACCACAACCTGCTCTTCCATCAAGTTAGCATGACGTAAGCTAAGCTAAACGAATACACTTTGCAAGAGTAAGATGTATGAACTCCTTCAGCACTAAGCCAGATTTATACTTTTTAAACATTAACATGATTAAAAGTAGTCCCTTTAACCAATTCCACCTTCTCCTATACAGTCTCCTATTCTGACCATAACTCCATTATGTAAACACTCTGTGTTGCAATAACATACACAAGTAACATCTGGTGCATGTTGGCTCCACCTGACACGTGAAACAATCCTGCACCTTCAAGGGTTACACATACAGAAAAGGTAAGGACAAGGAAACCAAAGATGAGATGCTGTAATCAGTCACAGTTCTGAGATTTTCTTACACACTTTTGGAGCAGATTCCAAGTAGTACTCTGCATTCACCATCCTAATTGCTTCAGTGGTGCAAGAGTCATAAGCTCTAGCCTCCACTCTGAAGCATCAACTTTTTAAAAGTTTCTAGAAACATTTTGCTAGAAGAACTATCTCCTTAAAAGATCTTAAGTCTTGTAGGAAAAAGACAGGAAAACTAACATTTTAATGGCATGTTTACATTACAGGTATGGACTATGCTTGAGACTGGTGCTTAAAAGATGAGATTTTTCCGTCTTTATGGCCAAACAAGTAAAAGTTGTCTGTAGTTACTAAAATAGAATTATTAGCACAACTTATTTTGTTAAACTTTATGGGGGGTTTGTTCGGACTTTTTTTTTAAGTACTCTATTGTTGCAAAAGAAACAGTCCTGCCAGTCTCTGGCAAGAAATCCTACAGTATAATTACAATAGCAAAAACAAAGAAGTGATGGAACTCCACATATTTCTGTCAGCAAACCCATCCTAGATGGATACTTATACAGAAACTTGCACAGAATCAGAAATCTTGAAAGTCTAAAGAAAAGAAAGTAAGCAATAAATATCATGTAATTTATCATTTTGCCAGTATATCTAGAATTAGATAATGGGCACACTTATGTCTCTTTTCAAATTAATAACTAAGTTCTTGCATTTCTGGACTTTCATACTGTATTTCTCTCTTCAAGACCAGATTTGAAATTATGAAGGATAAATCTTTATGAAAACCAAAAATATGACAGTAGAGCCCACATCTAAAACTTTTAGTGCATGTGATGGTACAAAATGAGCATATGATTAAAACAAAGAACAGACACACACTGATTTTTTTTCAAGATGAAACGATGGGGGGGGGTCACAAAAAAAGTATTTAGCGGGACAGGCGAGTCAAACTGAAAACTTGACACTTCTCCAAGTGTTCAGGAAGCAGCAGCCAGTCCCACCACAGAACAATCTTTAAAACATGCAAAGCCACAAGTTTCAAAAAACATGACAGAGACAAACAAAGCAAGGCCCAACAAAGCAGCAGACAGAGAGGGGGGAGAAGGGACAGTGGAGACGCTCATGAAGATGTAAACGAGTTCGCGCAGCCCTACACAAAGTAGTCGAATTTCGATCCATTCGCAGCATCTTCCGTTCATTGTCAGTCCGCGAGCCCATACGTCGAGAGACGTCAACACACCTCTGCCCCTCACCGATGCTGTGCCATCGGACATGGGATATCGAGCGCACTTCAGTCCCGGCTCCCCCAGAGCCGCGGGCCCCCTCCCCCAGGAGAGCAGCGCAGCCCGACCAGCGCTGCCGCCCGCGGGCCCCGGGCCGTACCTGCGGCGGCGCGGCGCTCCTTGTCCCAGGCGGCGTCCGCTCGCCGCCCGCGGCCGCTACCCGACGCCCGCAGGAGAGGCTCGTCCTCTCCATCTCCCTCCGGCCCCGAGTCCTCCGAGTCCTTCAGCTCCTCGAGCCCCGGCTCCCCACACTGCCGCACGGCCCCGCCGGGGGCGGCTCTCGCATTTTGCGGCCCCCGCCAGGGCGGCTTTGCCTGAGGCGGCGACGGCGGCGGCTCCGCGAGGAGCAGCAGCCGCTCGTCGGGCTCCTCCGCGCCCGGCTCCGCCATGGGCGGCCGGGGCCCAGCGCGGCGGGAGGAGGCGGCGGTGCGGCCGGGCGGGCTCGGGGCGCTCCCGCCGCTCCGGCTCCGGCTCCACCGCCCCGCGCGTGCGCGCGGCCCCGCGCCCGCCCCGCCACCTGCCTTAAAGGGGCCGCGGCTCCGCCGGGGCGCCGGGATCGGGGGCGGCCAGCAGCAGCTCCGAGGGCTTTTCCGGGCTAGCGACCGGTCAGGAGCTCGGACACCTGCTTTCAGCGCTGGACGTTAGACAAAAACATCCCTGAAACTCGCCTTAGCTCTACACCTGGAACAGGCTTGCCTCCTGGCCACCATTTGCCGTAGCCAGCTGCTCTCCCTCCCCACTCTTTGCACAACATACGGTAACTTCCGAAGCGAAGCCTAAAAACAATATAAGTAAAACCAGTATGAATACATTGCAATTATTTCCATGTTCCCCACCATCCATGCGTTACTAACTAGAAGAAAGAGAATACAACTATAACCCCAACATACTACATCAGATTTCAACCTGGATGTGTTTTCCTGCTCCTCCCTATAGAAGAGAGGTTTTCCTCAAGTTTTGGTGAAATATGGGAGAAAGATACATGCATTAAATACTCCCATAGAACTGGGATTATGGGTTATATTTGGACCAAGTAAGTTCTCAGCTAAAAATAGTAAT
Organism: Corvus moneduloides; assembly: GCF_009650955.1. Lineage (NCBI taxonomy): Eukaryota > Metazoa > Chordata > Aves > Passeriformes > Corvidae > Corvus > Corvus moneduloides. Next base: position 18,540,089 of record NC_045480.1, on the reverse strand, counting down.
TGTATAAATTTATTATTCATTATTCTCATAGTTATGCATGTTATAAGAATTTAATATGTGCATAATCTGGATTACAGGGGAAAAAATAATTTTTCTTGATTACTGACAAAATAAAACCTTACTGAAACCCTGGACTTGTGTTTGTTTTGTCTGGGGTTACCTGTCAGCCAGTGGACTTTGGAATTAAGCTGAGCATCATGTACTTATGTAACTGCTAATATCTGTAACATTTGATAAAATCTGTTTACACTTGCATTTCTGTTTCCATTCCTTTCTATTAAAAGTGAACTTAGTCGTGTGATTCCAGATGAATAGCCATTTGATGCCTTGTAAACACATATATGAAGGTTACAGCAACTGGATGTAATTTTCTGTACAGAAAATTATATGGATGTCAATTTCTGTGTGAAGCAAACAAAAATATCAGACTAAAATGGGAGAAGTCTGACATTCTCCCCAGCAGAATGTTAAGTAATACTGCACCTCTCTTTAGCTACAAGTGAGTTTTGGCTGTTTCAATAATGTTCCATTGAACAGTCAATTCACAAGCTGCTAAAATGATTGAGAGTTTGTTCTTTTGAAAAAAATAGACAAGAAATAACTCATTAGTTATTTCATAGAAAGGCCTGGGTTGGAAGGGACCTTACAGATCATCTATTTCCAACACCCCTGCTGTGGACAGGGAGACCTTTCACTAAACCAGGTTGCTCAGACCTCCATTCAACCTGGTCTTAAACACTTGCAGGGACGGGGCATTCACAACTTCTGTGGGCGCTCTGTTCCAGTGTCTCATTTGCCTTACAGCAAAAAATAGTAAAACCCCCTATTTCTTCTGGTTTATGCGTTCATCTACACGTTACTGTATTTCTAAATGCAGTTAACTGGTAGTTTTCACCTTCTGCTTCAATGAGAGTTCTGTAACTTGCTCACAGGTCTTGATCTAACAAAGCCTTTACATTGCCTCACTCTTCAGTAGTGCAGAGTTCAAACACCACGAGAGTTCATAATTAAACAAAATACACATCACCGTCATAGTTATTAACAAACCATTAATTTTAATTCCAAGTAGCTCATACTCTTCAATTAGCCACCTGCATTTAAATTACTAAGAATTACATCACGTAAATTAGCTGGGTCATTTTCCTTGTGCTAAAGCTTTTGTTCCTATCCTCCTAAACCAAGAGAGCAGACTTTGTCATCTGCTTATATGTATTTGAGCATGGTGTCGAAACACTGGAGTTGAAAAAACAAAAGGAAAAAAAGGAGAATACCCGCACACTTGTGCGCTTGTCGCTTTAGGTAGGCGCCCTCTTGTGATACAGAGCAAGAGGAGCAGCTGCTCCGCGTTTATAGAGCAACAGCAACAAGACACATCCGACAAACCACGCGCAGGTGACTGCGGGGAACGAGGAGGGGGCGGGGAGTTTAATTTGTAGAGCTCTCTTCTGCTCAAAGGGCTAAGAAACTGTGTTAATTATAGTATGAGCAACAACTTCAGACAGGTGTGTAAGATTACTCTGTCAAAACGTCCAAAAGATCCTCATCAGGTTAGCTAAACTTACAGAAGCGGGACGGTCGCTACGTACTCTTCCCATGCCAATTAGCCGTCTGAGCTTAAAACTGTAAAACAGAAGAATCAGATAAGATTTCATAAACGGATTCAGTTGACCAGGTACAGGCTGGTTATAATTAAACATTGGAACAAACACACCGCGTACTTAACGCGCCTCTTCAATTTTTGTACACTCGCTACTAGTTATTTCAAGAAGGTAAATGGGAACCTGCCAGTCCCCGTGGCCGCCTGGGGGCAAAGGACAGCGACGGCGGCCGGGTCCCCCTGCTCCTGGGAAGCTTCCACCTGCTGAGGCTTTACGGGCAGTTCCTAGTAAAGTTGCAAAGCCTGGCCCAGATCTCCTGCTGGTGTAACTGGTTTTTCCCAAGTTGTGGGGGGGAAAAAAATTATATATATATATATATATGTATGTATGTATGTATGTATGTATGTTAGGTCTCTCTGAGTAATTTGTCTTTGTCCCTGTGATGCAGTTTTGGCCTACGCCCCCAGCCCTAGCAGTCTGCTGCTATTCCCTGAGGACCGTCCCACAACCACCTGTGCCCACAAACACGTCCCGAGGAGCGAAGAACGCCCTCGCCCTCGCGGGAACACCGGAGAGGTACCCGGTTGTTCTCAACAGCCTCTGAGGGGCAGCGAAAAACAGCCCACGAATAAGCTCTTCCCAGCCCAGCAGTCTGGGTTCTGGCGGGCTGCCCCTCACAGGGGGATGCGGCCGGTGACAGACTCCGAGCTCGGATCCGCTCCATCGCGGCCCCGCACCTGTACCGTGGGCGGCCCAGCCCCACCCAGCGGCCGGGAAGGGCCGGGCGGGGGCGGCCCCGCGGAGCGCTGCCCGCTGTGCGGAGCCGGCGGCGGGGCGGGGCCCCGGAGCTCCGCGGAGCTGCGTGCGCCGCACCGCACCGCCTCTGCCCGCCCCTTCCCGGCGGGAAGTGCCCGGCTCGCAGTGGCCCGCTCGGCGCGGAGGGGGAGCGGCGGCGGCCGCCATGAACGCGGAGAACCAGGGCTGCAGCGAGCGGCTGGTGACGGCGGCCTATGTGCGCCAGGGGGCGCAGGGCCGCCGCGCGCACGAGCTGCGCCTGCGGGCGCTACTGGAGCAGGTAATGCGGCCGCCGCCCCCGCCGCCGCTGCGCACCGGGAGCCGAGTGGGGTACAACTGCCCTGAGCAGCCCGGTCTCCGTGCACCACCGTCTGCTGTGGGGCAGAGCTGCCCTTCTGCCCTCCGCTCACCGGGATCCGAGCAGGCAGAGCGGCCCGGAGCCGCCCGCCGGCCCTCCGAGCAACCGGGTTCGGCGGGGAAGCCCCCCCCGCCCGGGCAGGGCCGCGGCGGCCCCGCGCAGCCCCGTGAGCGCGCAGGCCGCCCGGGCTCACGGACTCGCTGCCCTCTGGCACGGCGCCACCGCGGTGTCCGGCCGGTGGCTCGGGAGAAACCTTACGGAGCCGCAGAGCAAAAGGCCGCGTTTGGGAGGAAAAAAAAAAAATACTGCCCTGGGTTGTGCATTTGCCGAGAAAGGCACAGCGAACGGTTAAATGAATGTTTTAAAACAGTAAGATATTAACACATTGTTACACGAGGTAAAAAGTGGTACCTGTAAGGTGCCAAAGCAATGTATTTCATTGCTTCCAGCGTATAAAAATCATTGTCAATGAATTAGCAAATATTTCGGTTCTTGAGCATCCTCGGTCATGTCATCGACTGTTTCCAACTTAACTTTGATACTACACTTCAGAAACTAATCAGATTTACTGAACTAGCTGTTTTGTTACTGGGGCATTTGAAAAATCCTCTGGACCTATAACAATCTTCATGGTTTTAGGGGTCCCTGTCCTTTGAGAATCTTGTCTGCAATTGGCAAAGATGGGTGCAGTTGTTAATGCAGTAAAGAGCACAAGAAAGAGCATGTTTCTGGTTGCGGGTTTTGACATATTTTGGAAATGGTTTCCTTCCCTATTAGATAATAACTAGAAAGGAAAATGCGTAGATAGGAAGATGTGTTACATTAAAACTGTATTTCCCTTCTGCTCCTGTTTTTGGTTCTCTAATATCTGAATATATTCCCTTTTGTGCAGTTTTCTCTGTTGAATTCTTGTAGTTGTACATCATGTCTAGAGAATACATCAAATAATCTATAGTCTTGTAGGGAGTAATTAATATGTATGCCCTGCAGTGGTTTTGTGTGTACCATAAAGAACACTTGAAGGTGAAAAATATCCTGATTGTTTTAATGTTGGGGTATGCTAATGTACTTGTACTTAATACATGGAAAAATCATTATTTAACTTTTCTCTGAATACAGGTTCATAACATTAGATAGTATAAAAGAGCATAATGAAAATACAAACTGCTGTTTAGCATGAAAAAGGAGAGTAACAATAATCAAACAAGTTGCATTAAGTTTTGTTCATTTTTCATTTCCAAGTTTTGTATTTACTTTTATATTATTAAGGGGAAATGTCCTGAAGATGGATGGGATGAAAGTACCATTGAATTGTTTCTTCATGAACTTGCTATAATGGATAGCAATAACTTCCTGGGCAACTGTGGCGTTGGTGAAAGGGAAGGAAGAGTGGTGTCAGGGCTTGTTGCCCGAAGGCATTACAGGTACAAGTTATTGACAATTTGAATTATTCAGGTTTATTATTAATACTTTCCAATGGCATATTTTATTGTGGTTTTGTTTATCTAAGACCTTGGTAGCGTTTGAGGCAAATAATGTAATGCAATAATTTAATTGATACAGCTTTCTACATTACATTTTCATTTAATAACTCATTAGAAAGTCTTGAAAGAAGAAAAAATGCTTTGTCAGGATTATGTCCTGTATGCTGAATTTGTATAAGCTGAAGTTGAGTTGTCCTGTGCAAGGGAAGTAGAGATCTTGCTGTTTTAAAATAATCTATAATGCCGTACATGTCTTTTATAACAAGGTGCAGCTTTTCATCTGTATATTATTAAAAACTACTGTACATTGTAGTTGCACAATATTGAACATTGATAGTGAACAGCTCTTTGTATGTTGTCGTATTTGTTAATAGCTTTATAATGTGATTAGTTGATAGGTAGAGGAAACCCCAGTCCATCTATAATCGGTTTTATATGAAGTAAGGAGATCTCTAAAGACAAAAAGAGCTTTTATTAGCTTGTAGCCCTTCTGACACTTAATGGGCATGTTGGATGCTATAATTTTAGAGGCACTACGTTAATTTCTTTACGAATATACTTTTTTTGCATGTGTTTTGAGTTCTGTGCTGAGTACCTTGCTGTGATGTTTTATCCAACGGGAGTGAAACAAAGTGAAAATTCCAGGGTGTTTCTCCTTGAAAGATAAACACAAAAACAGAGGCTAGAAATTTAGTAAGCTTTACCTTATGGAGGTTGAGTTACTTAGGCTTGATGGCTTTCATAAGCCCTACAGTATCACGAGAAGTTCATGGAGAAGTCCAGTAATGCATCAGTTTGGCTCTTTGAGTTTTGTGAACAGCTCTCTAGATTAGGATATGCATGGTAGGGGAGGGGAGGATATCTGAGGAAGTTCTGCTTTTGGACAGCACTGGAGAAAGCATGCCTGGCTTCTGGCCAGAGGGAGCCTGAACTGGTGTTCAGCTTCTGTTGTTCCAGGGCAGCTCTGTCACCTGGCATCTTGCGTCACCTGTGTAAGCAATAGCAAGGTGTCCTCCCCTCCATTTATTTCTGCAATAAGTTTTACAGGTGACTTTGGGAGTGATGGAGGTAGCAGGAGATGGTTTTCAAGCTGTCTCTCCTTTTAGCTTAATAAAGGTTCAGTCTTAGGGAGGATTAGTCCTTAGGAAGGAGTACCTACGTGCACAAAATAAAAAGTACTGATATGAGACAGTTATTAAGAACATAGCAAGAATGAGGGAGGAAAATATTTTAGGTGGAGTGAGGATTATGTGTAAATTTCAATTAATTACCAAGTGTTTGTTGATTTCAACTTAGTACTTGAAACAGGAAAATAAATTTAAGCTGTAAAACCATGCTTCTGAATGTCATACACTCATTGGACTACATTTTACTCTTTGCCAGGACGAAAACAGAATTAAAGCTATAAGTAGGTGTATACTGTTACTAGCTTACTTGATCAGCTGCTACTTTTCAGCCATGGGTGAAGTTAGTTTTGTAAGCTTGTATTTTATAAATTACTTCAGGATCCTCCACTCCTGAACTAAATAATGTTTGATATAACCATAATTTATAAACAGAATGCAGAGAGACATGGTATTCCATGATAGATAACATAGAATAGCAAAATGATAGATGAAGATGTATAAGATGGGCAAAGCGATACATATATATGTGTATATATAGATATGTATCGCTTTGTGTATGTATTTGTCACAGTATGTGTTATTTCCTTGCCACATGAAGATGAAGCATTTGTCAAGAAAGTATCTATAATACCACTATGTCTATGCTACACTACACTGTAGACAACTCATTTTTGTTTTCCTTGGTTGTGTGTCTGAACATGTCAGCATTTATAATGCTGTTTCAACAAACATCAAGAAGTGCTGAGGTGCACTTAAAAGTAAACTTGCCAGATGCTAAAGATGTTGCTACTATGGGTCTTCTCAAAGTTTTTACTTGCATGCAGGAACATTGTTAATCTACTGTTAAAAAAAACCCCCAAAATTTCATACAAATATGTGTAGTTTGTTAAAATGGAATTCATTGTGGCAGATATTGATGTTGCATTGGGTACAAAGTTTTCCACAATTGTTTATCAAATTAAATTCTCTTCAGTCAACAAGAATTGCAATGTGAAAAAACTTGATGCGTGTTTTCAACTTCTTTTGTTTAGGTTGATTCATGGAATTGGAAGATCGGGTGATATTTCTGCAGTACAGCCTAAGGCTGCAGGTTCAAGCCTTTTGAACAAACTTACTAATTCAGTAGTTCTGGATGTTATAAAACTGGCTGGTAGGTGTAAATTTGAAAAATATCTGTTGTTTGTGAAGTTACATCATGGGTTCCTCATGTTGATTTCTGACTTGCTTTTTCTGTGCAGGTGTCCGGACAGTGACTGGTTGCTTTGTGGTTCCTATGGCAACAGGCATGAGTCTAACTCTGTGTTTTTTAACATTGAGGCACAAGAGACCAAAGGCAAAATACATTATCTGGCCTCGTATAGACCAGAAATCTTGCTTTAAATCAATGATAACTGCAGGTAAGAAGGTAACTGATTGATTACACAGTGTGTGTTCTTCTAACAGATACGAAACTTCCAACTATCAGAGTGATCAATTCATATCCTTACAGTAAGATACAAAAAAGGCTTAACTCCTGGTAGCTCTGCTCTATTTCTGCACTCCTGATTTCCAACATATAATTAAGACATGTATGCTGCCTTCCTAATGCCTTGCAAAATGCAGGTGTGTGCTGTGGTACAGAGGTGTATAAAGTAGACAAATGAGAACACAATACTAAGGAAGTTACAGTTTGCGCTCAGAGTAAGATGCTTAATATGCTGTCCTTAGATTTATGTAAAACCAAAGCTCATGGTTCAAATCTCTCTCTCTCTCTTGAATTTATGCAAAAACTTGTGTCCTAGGAATTGTGATCAGAAGGTGATGACAGTCTGTCTGATTTGCACAGTCTTTTCTGTTAGCATCTATTAAAACAACAGTATCATGAAGTGTTTTTCAAACGTATACTGGAACTCAACCCCCAAAATTAGTCAGAGATTTGTTGAGTTACATTCAGGTCTTGCTTTTTTTGGTCAGGTTTTGAGCCTGTGGTGATAGAAAATGTATTAGAAGGTGATGAGCTACGGACAGACCTCGAAGCAGTGGAGACCAAAATCAAGGCTCTTGGTGCTGAAAATATTCTTTGTGTGCATTCTACAACATCTTGCTTTGCTCCAAGGGTACCTGATAGGTAAGCAGTCTTTGTAAAATGTGTGTTATTTGTTTCTGTAAAAACAAATAAACATCCTCCCCCAACAACAACAACAAAACCCAACCAACCAAAACTTCCATGTTTTGACCATCCATCTTGCTAAAATTATTTCTGCCAACAGTTAGCAAAGGTACTTTAATCCCCTTCCAGAAAAATATATTAAAAAGGTGAGAATTACAGAGAAGGATTTTCTCATGTCATATAGGTGAGGTTAATGATGGTCTCTTGTTGTGAAATTAATGTCATTTTGCTAGTGGTTTTCTTAAAATTTCATGGAAGTAGTAAAAGTAGACTCTCAGACATAATCCAGGAAATGTAGCTCCATAGCTAATGCCATGTTTTAATGTTCCTGTTGCCTTCTCTACTCTTCTCCTCCAGCCTGTGATCAATTTTGCTAGGCTGTTAACGGTTACAAAAAAGAAAAGAAAAAAGCTACAGCTAAATTTAAAGTCAGCTTGAGTTACTCTTTCCTGTATTATACTGATGTTTATAAGGGCAATTAAGATACACCAATGAAAGGAAACTCTTGGAAGCATCTGGGGCAGGTGTGTTGTATGACTGTAAGATACAATTTGCCCTGCTGTGCCTTGGTTTCACTATTTGCTGCCTGATTGCATGATGATGCTACTTACAACTTCCAGTGGCTAAATTACCATTAAAACAAATTTTAAATACATTGCGTTCTTTCCTAATATTATGTGTCCATACACATAACTTCTGAAGTTGCTACAAAGATTTCATTCAAGCTCTAGCTGAAGCTGAGATGAACACTGCAGTTTTAGAGAGGAAATAGAATATTTGACACATTATTTCAACCTGTGCATTGGTTATGAAATATTTCTCAATCTGAAGGTGACCTGCTGGAGTACAGGTGCCTGAAGTACTTGGTATATTGAGTCATTTGTCCAAAATGACCATTTGCAAAACCTGCTTTCTCTATTTGCTTAAGAAAATAAAGCAAAAAATTCCTTATGTTTTACAACTGAACAGGTGTATTTTTGTGGGCTTGTATGTAGTTTGCTGAAATAGGAAATACTAATAGGATGACTTTTTAAACATGGTTTTATATGTAGTGTCTCCGTAATTTCTCTCTGTTTTTAATTTATCATGAAATTGAAGACACTTGTTTAGAGTTCCTCTGCAGTGTGTGCTTCTTTGTTAATTATTTCGTTATTTGGAAAAATTAGTTGTCTATTCACAAGAACGGGAAAGAAATGTTATTGGCTCTGAAATGTGGCAAGTAAAGATATATTTCACTTTCTTTTCGTAGCTTAAAAAAAGCCCCGGTATTCATCATAGGTTAAGCTTGCTGCTAGAGGGAAAGATGAGAGTTAAAACTATCTAATTCTGTCAGAATACTATGAACATTGCGTGAAGTTGACTTGCAGATTTATTGTCTAACTTAAATCACAGCTATCAAAATTGAATGGTCTGTTTTACAGCTTGGGTAAATGAACCTTCTCCTTTTCTGCTTCCTCTTTTTGATATGCTGCGATTGTTTTGTCCTCTACCACTAAGAGATGAATTATTAGGTAGTGGCACTATGTTATGATATACCACAGATATAGGAAGATTTGAATGTACTTTCTGTTTAAAGGAAACTGTCAACTGTTGAAGGCCATAACCTTCATCTTCCTGTAGGAAGGAAAACCTTGACAGCATTTCTGGAGGGTGCAGTTTTAAATGTCTGTTTTTAAATATCTGCATTTGTAAGGCTTTATTTAGTTGTGGTGGTCATGTTTTATAATTTTAAGTAGTTTTATGGCTAATGTACCTATGGCTCTCCTTTGAAGTATTGTTTAACTCTGTGGGAGTAATTCTCTAGTGTATAAACTCTCTTTCTCAGAGAGGCATCAGTTCTCAGACAGTATTTTACCTGCTGTTGCTGTGAGGTGTTTCTAAAACTACTGTATTTAAGAGAACCAAAGGGGAGAAGTGTCCTTTTCAGTTGGTTTATGTGCTTAGCAGAATTCTGTATCTTTTTACTTTTCAGTAGTAGAAAAAAAGAACAAAGCTTTCTTTTCATTAACTTTAACAAACAAGAGAGAAAGAAAGGAAGAATAAACTGGGAAATATTTCTCTATTTGTGACTATTTGGAACTTCAGTAGCGAACTTAAATTAATGCTTTATTTTAATTATATGATTAGTAGCATTTTCAATGCTGCATTCTAGGCCTTGGAAGCAGGTGCAGGTACAGACAGGTGCTGTTTATTGATTGCTTCTCTTGCATACTATCACATTCTCTTCAAACTTTAGCATTCTCACTCTGTATTGCAAAATGGATCTAATTGTTCAATAGAATATTTTTAGGAAAAAAGACTTTTCTGTTTTCAGTACTTGTAGAAGATAGGTTATTGCTCCTTTAATTTTCAAGAAGTGAGAAAGATGAACATACATAGCTGTATACCCTCTGTGTTTCTAGTTTGGTGAAATTCTCTGCCTGTGCTTGAAAAGAAGCATGTAAGAGGGAAACTATGTTCCTTTGAGTCTCTCTAGAAGGTGAGGAATGAGTCTAAGAAGCAGCAGATCAGAAGGCAAAAGCTTTGCCCTACATATTGTTATGTTTCCTCAAGTATTCTGTTAATGAGGGGAAGCCGTATGAGGAGCAGCTGAGGTCACTTGGTCTGTTCAGCCTGGAGGAGACTGAGGGGAGACCTCACTGCAGTTACAACTTCCTCACGAGGGGAAGAGAAGGGGCAGGCACTGATCTCTCCTCTGTGGTCCCAGTGCCAGGACCCAAGGGAATGGCCTGAAGTTGTGTCAGGGGAGGATTAGGTTGGATATCAGGAAGAGGTTCTTCACCCAGGGGGTTGGTGGGCACTGGAACAGGCTCCCCAGGGAAGTGGTTACAGCACCAACCCTGACAGACTCCAAGAAGCATTTGGACAGTGCTCTCAGGCACATGGTGTGACTCTTGGGGATTGTGCTGTGCAGGGCCAGGAGTTAGATTTGATGATCTTTGTGGGTCCCTTCTGACTCAGAATATTTTGTGATTCTGTGTTGATAAATGTGAAAAATTATTGAACATGCAGCACCTGACAAATATCTTGACTGTAGAAGATCAGTATGTACATTATATTACTGGTGTTTCCTAATCATAAAGTACTTTTGATTTTTTAAGGATAATATGGTGATGATGATTTCCTAAGGAAATTTAATGACACTTGCAGCAGAATTTTGCATTGCAGAGCAACACCAGACAATATAATAGAAGTACAATGCAAAGGAATGCCACCTCTTGGAAAACATTTTCATACTCCGCCACATTTTATATGTATGTCAGTAAATTACAGTGAGAAGCTGTACAGAAGGAGATAGAGTAAAAATGCATTGGAAGTAGAGTTTCCTGATTTTTTTTTTTTTAAGGTAATATTACCTTTATCATCACTTTAAATTATTTTATATTGCCTAATTTTTTTCAAATAGATTCTATTTCAAAATACATCCAAAAGTTTGGGGAAAATCATGAGTAATTTTTTTAAAAATACAGCATGATTGGAGTGCTTCAGAAAAGGCTACTGCGTATATGTATGTTTAAAATGCCTAATGATCTTACTTTAAATGATCAGTGTGCTTGCATAAATCTTAATTTGACTGATTAATCAATACAGGTTGAGCTCACTGTGATTTCAGGGGGTTCTAAAGACAAGTGAAGAGTAAACAGCTGAAAAAATTTTCAATTTGTTGATGTCCACATTCAGACATTTGAGGGCCCTCCAGTCCTTTAAAGAATTTCTTTTCTCCTAATCAGTTTGTCAGAAACATGCAAGTGAGATTCCAGCCAAAGGATCGAATGCTAGTTCTTTGAAATAAACAGAAACATGTAAAAACTTCCTGTTATAGGATGCTTTTGATTCCCAAGACACTCTTGAAACTACTATAGACTATTTTTTACGTTGAATATTAGAGAAAAAGAAAGAAGTAACTAGCTAAAGCTATGTTAGTTAACATTAAAGTAACAAAAAACAAAGCTTATATCTAAAGCAGAATGGTTTGGGATATATTTACTGGTGTCCAGACAAAACTTAAAGTGAAGCAAGAAAAGTCTCAGGCTAGATCAACAATTTGCAATGTATGTAAAAGCCAATAGAATGTTTATCTTAAGTTTTATAGCTTAAGATGACAAATACTGCCTTGAGGTACTAATCAAAAAAGTTACTTTTGTCATTCTGACTTCCTTGTAGACCTCTCAGTCTTTTGATGTTCTGACTTCTAAGATGAGCTACAGTAATCAATGCTTCTCTAAATTACAATTTTATGCTCTCAGGCTGGAGGAACTGGCTGTGATTTGTGCTAATTATGACATTCCACATATTGTCAACAATGCATATGGACTTCAGTCTTCAAAATGTATGCATCTTATCCAGCAGGTAGGAGCTATGTATTTCCAATAATATTTTTTAGCAAGTATAAGTAAATCTGTGATTGTAGACAACCTAGCAAATTTTATGAGATACTTTGTAGCTTTGAGAGTAATCCCATGCATGTCTGATATTTGAACAATTTTCTGAGAAAGCAAAACAGACAAAAATAGAATTTAAACATAATAGTTGTTTCTATTATGTGCTTTTTATGTAACCCTAAATTTATTTAGGTTTTGTGTATGTTCATGTGTCTTTCATAATGGAAAAATGTCCTTAATAAGCTTTCTTAAAATATTTCCTTATGTTGTTGACTAAAAGTGGCATAATGGATCATACCTGAATAGAAATTAAGCCTTCAACGGGATGAGTTACAGATTTTCAATTGCAGGATTCTACAGCAGCACTTGATAGATGTTGTCACTGTTAAAATATTGTTGGCACAGAGAATGGCTGAGGAAACTGGTTTAAGTTCAATGTTATGTTCAAAAAAGTTTCATTTCTGTTTAGTTTGAAGAGGATGTTGCTTGATAATCAGTCAAATCAATCGTGAAACAGAGTTCTTGCATTTTTCCTCATTGTATTGTATGTGCATTGTTCTTCAATATTCTCTTTTCTGTTACCTATTCAAAAGAATAGGGGGTTAAATTTTAATAGAATCCAGAGGATCCTGAACTATTAGTAATTTTAAATATGCTAGTCATCTTTTTTTCTGATTGCTAAGACATTGCTATCAGGACACAGATGAGTTTAATGTACAATTGTGACAGAAATATCATGAAATATCATTTCTAAATCTTGAAAGACTGAGGGAGTTTATGAAACAGAAAATGGTATATGATTTATTTGTAATGTACTTAGGACATGTTTATTGTATTTAATTTGCACAAGTTTAGTGAGAAACTAACATGAATGAGGCTGTGGAAATGCTGGGTTTTGCTGCATGAAATGTTCTAATGATAAACATTTCAGACTATAATGCTACAAATAGAATTTTTACTGCGGTTTGTTTCTGTATTTTTTCTAGACTTGGTAGGTTGTTTGTTCCTTGCTTATGCAAATGTATACATTTGAGCTCTGATTTGTTTTGTGGTTTTTTACAAAGTTTATTTTGTGTGCTAGAAAATTTTCTGTTTATGTGAAAGTAGTTATTAATGAGTACTTAGGAATATGTACATGCTGAGCACAGTGTGAATAGAACTTGCAAGAGTACCACAGGAAAAAGCTTTTGAGACCATTTCATGTTGTGCTTTTCCTCTGGTGGTCGCCTGTCAATTAAATCAAATGGTAGCTGCTGGCATTCATGTTCCCATCAAAAAGCTGACAAACTTGGAGTGCTTCTTCCTATCTCCTGTGCATTAAGCTATCAAAACATAGAACTAATAAATGAGGTTTAGTTGGCTCTGCTTTTTTCAGTCTGTTTACCATAGGTATTAACTCTGTTTCTACTTCTTGCATTTAGTATGTAGTCTTGAAAATATGTGTATTTGCATGTATTTTAATATGTATGGAGTTTAACCTACTTTTCAGGTTCTCTTATGCTGCATACTTTTAAATTGTACAGTTCACAGTTGCATGCTACTCAAATTGAAGATGTACTGCAGAATCTACATTTTTTCCTTTGAAAATATGTGTGGTTAGGTATAAGGATGTGGGGGATGTCTGCTATAAGAAGTTACTTGAATCTTGATTTTGAAAGCAGCCTTAGAAGGAGTGCTGTAACAAGCCTGTTTGTTTATTGCAAATTTATGTATGTATTGAAAAAAGCTTTGCTAATGAAGCATTAACTTGTAGCCTTTTATTGTGAGACTTGTAGAAAGTGTTCGGGGTTTAACAGTTTTAACTGTGTAATTCCTGTTAAATTTTGAGGGGTTTCTTTTTGGTTGTTGTTGAAAAGAAGCTACACTTAGACTTGCAGGAACTAAAACTGATATTTTAAATCACAGCAACATGGGAATTTGTAAGGTACTATGTTAAGCAGACAACGGTAGTAATAGTAAGCAGTGCTAAAAAAACATAATACCCTGATTTTTATGTTTGATCAGAAATGCAGTATCTGAGAGTTTCAGGAATTATATTTATTTTAGCCACACTTTTATATAGTTATGATGCTATCGCGTTTCCTTTTTTTTCTAATGTATGCTGTGGCTTTTATTTTTTGTCCTTTTTGATAAAGGGTGCTCGAGTTGGCAGAATAGATGCTTTTGTTCAGAGCTTGGACAAAAACTTTATGGTTCCAGTAGGTGGTGCTATCATTGCTGGCTTCAGCGAGTCCTTCATTCAGGAGATCAGCAAAATGTATCCAGGTAACTAGTTCATGGACTGATTTCAGCCATACAAAATAACTGTAGAAAACTTGATTATCAGCTCTCTTTCACATAAAATTTATTTTTGCCACTTTAATCTGTATATTGGGGTTTTTTTTCAGGAAGAGCATCTGCATCTCCTTCTTTAGATGTCCTCATTACACTTCTGTCTCTGGGAACCAGTGGCTACAAAAAGTTACTGAAAGAGAGAAAGGTAAGCTTTTTGGCAAGCAGTATTTTCTTGAAGTCAGCTGTAACAAAGTCTTGTTGCAAAACTGCTTTGTATAGTAAATCCAGTTTCTGTCTAGAAAGCTATTGAACTTAGTCTGAATCTGGAAAGTCTGATATAATTACTTCTTGTCTAAATGGTGCTCACGAGTAAGCATGATTTCCATGTTGTTGTTTGTTGAAACCAGGAAGCTAAACTGAGGTCCTGTACTATCTTGTACAGTATTCATATTTGTTGTTCCAAAGTGTGACTAATATAGTAGAATTTTGTCCACAAAAACTTAAATGGAGAAATACTGTACTGTGTTATCATGGTCACACTGCTTCAAGGACAGGAGATTGGACACTCAGAGTAACCCAGGGTCTGTGCTCTTCCTCTTTTGTCCCTGTTGTGCCTTTGTGCTATAATAGTGCTTAATTAAATGTTTCTGTACCACATTCTCTGGAGATTCACAGCTTCTGGTTGGGTTATAAATACTGTGCATTGCCACAAAAAGAGGAAAGTATTGTCATTTTAGGTATTCATCTAGACACACAGCTAAGTTTCTTCTCTGCTTTTCACAGACTATGGGTTTTAAGTTGGGTATAATTGCACTGCACAAAAATCCAGTGGATGTCAGGTTGGAATTTGTATATCTTGAGTTATCCTTAATTCTGGAATAAATACATACCGGATTTTTCTCTCTTTATGTAGTAATACAGAAGATTCTTTTTATAGAGGCTTTATATAAGGAAATGCTGTGAATTAAGTACTATTACATTAATAATTTTTAACTATGCATTATCTGTTTCATTATTTTATTTGAAAACTATGTTCCGATTGTTTCCTGCTGACAGCTTGCTGCTGTCTCTGATTATGTGGCAGAGCAGTAGTTCTGGATGCTTTGACTAATTTCTAGCTGCTTATACAGGCATCCATAAATTCTGTACTGGAACTGAGATGCCATAGGAATAGCTAGACTATAGAAAACCAAACCAACTTAGTGGCCTTACAGTGACTAAGAAGTGATCTGTGCAACTAAAGTGAGAACAGCTTGTGAAACACTGAAAGCAGTTACCACTTTTGCCTCTACTGCAAAATTTTATTGCGGACTGTTGTATGTATTGCCATGTATGTTTTGTGTCTTCATTAAAAGCAAATTGTATTTTTTCCCCTTTACTCTTATGTCCAAAGGAATCTAAAGTGAATTTATTGTTTTCTACAAAGCTGATTTTGATGCTAGATTTTTACCAATAGCAGATGTATAAAGGACAGTAGAAATATTGTCCAAGTCATAAATAATAGTTTTTTCATAAATGTCTTAATGAATAGCTGTATACTTTGAGTCATCTCATTTTCTTGGAAGTAGAATTCTGAAGTGAATAAAGTATTATATTTTTACAACTTCAGGTCTTTTTATTTCAAATGTGAGTATTCTCGATAAACAGAGCCTTTATACGGCATAAATATGTTTCTTTTATTGGATTTGCTATAGAAATAGAAACATTTTTGCTTGAATGTGTTTGTTCCTGAATTGTAAAAATGCAATAGGGATAGTTTATTGCCTGTACTCTGAGGAAGCAGAGGCAGAGCTGTTAAGCTTCCAGCAGGAACTATTTATAGCTTGACATTGAGTACTCCTTTCTATACCGGTGCAGCTGCACCTACTCACACAAAAAAAATCAGCTATAAAAAGCTTCAGGTATTTTTTTTTCTTTCTCTTTTTACCTGATCCTCATTCGTGTGGGTGTTACTTCAGGTTATTTGAGCTTAGGCCAGACAGACCAGAATATTACTGAGACGAGATTTGTCTCGCACAAGCAAGGAAGAAATAATCTGCCCAGTTTTTCTTTTACACAGATTAGCTGTTTAATACAGGAAGGGAAGAAATTGTAAGAGGGAGAGGAGCGTATACATGGCGTGGGATTTTTCTGACAAGCTGGAAGTTGTGGAGTGTGCAATTGTCCAAGAGTATGAGATTATATGTTGTGATATGAAGGAGTACTGAATTTTCAGAATTCCTTTTTATACTTTTATGTGATGGTTAGAACAGTGGTTTTCTGATCTCAGTAGGCAATTCTAGGTCCTTTTGCAATGCAGATAACAGCTGGTCCATAGCCAAATTTGTTGATATCTTTGCTTTTAAGGAGCTCATAACATTATGTAAAGGTCATGTTTTTATAGCGACTTTCGATGCCTCAGTACAGGTTATGTTATGTCCCGTATTTTACATTTCTAGGTCATAAAAGTTGCTATTTTCAAATATGTATGTGTGTGTCTAAACCAGGCCATGTGAAGTAAATATAGTTGTTGCACTGTGTAATGGCATGAACAACAGGCTTAGTTGTCATGTCGAATTTTATGGAGAGCAAGAACCCTACATTCAGGGTTTACATTCAGAATTCTACAGACCAGGTTTAATACCTGCTATTTTCCAATATGGTCCTTTTAATCGACTTAACTAATTATTTTACCTGTATTATTGAAGAGGTGATGGTTTTGTTTTGTTTTCAGCAGTTACGGATTTCCTCATTAGACTTTCTTTAATCTAACAATCAAGATAATTATCATTTTCTTAAACGCATTTCTCTGTTACTGTGGGATGTGATAGATTTTCATATTGGTATCCATCTGTCTGCATACTTTCTGAGATTAAAACTGGAGTTATTTTTATGTCCTTATGGACTATGTATCTAAAATATTTAAAATCATACAGAGTGGGAGGAAATTGTTTGGGTTTTACAATTCAGTAAAATACTGGGTTTATGTTTCATGAGTTATCATTGATGTAGTTGTTCTGATTGGAATAAATTATTTGTACAGTTCAGTGTGAGTTTGTATTGCTGCTCTACTTATGATGGAAGAAGAGGAAAGCCATTTCATGAGGGATATTAAAAATGTAAAAAAGATCAGCTATTCTCAAAGTGAGATAGACATTTGTTGCTCCTCTTTTTTTTTCTAGTCGGTTTGCTACACTGTAGCATATCAAACATGAGAATATTGTAGGATTTTCCTCATGTGAAGTATATGTATTCAAACCATATTCAAACTTTAGAGTAGCTGGAGGCAAATGAGTTTAAATGAACTGTTTTATATGGTGTTGTGTAGTTAAACAAGTGCCAAACATGATGGAAATTTCAGAGAGGCCTCCATTCTTATAGCCTGTGTTGGAGAAGTATGGGTCACAGGGACCCTGAACTCAAGGTCTTGCAAATGCTGAAGAGAAAATGTGTTGATTGCTGTTTTTAAGAAAGACCTTTAAAAATTGTGAGTTACCAAAACTTGTGACTGTTACCAAATCAGATTGGCAAGACTTACTGGGCACTTTCTGTTAGATTACACTTATGTTAGATACAGATGATATAAAGATTTAAAGGTTCTGTAATTAATTTCGTATTTTTAAAACTTTCTGGTATAAATCCAGAATAAAATTCCTGCAATGCAACAGAATCTGAGAGGGGTATGTGGTATATGGAGGTGTGACACACAAACACAAATAGCTTGTCATGTGTTTGGCTGCATTTCAGTAAAGTAAGGCTTCTTCTAGGCTCTTATCTGCTGGTAGGTGTCCATGCTCAGCACTGCAGCTTCTCTGACGGGTGGCGTGGTGCACCAAGTGGCCTGGTCAGATCACAGCTTGGATGCAGCTGGGCATTCTGAGGCACAAAGTAGAGCAGAGGCTGTGATGGTTGCATTATAAAACAGCTGCTGCTGCAAAGTAAGATGGGACCAGATCAGTCTCAGGCAAGCACAGGAGAGCTGGCAGTCTGTGTCTAGTGTGAAGAGGCTGTAAAATGACTCTTGTGCAGTGTCCTCTACCCTGCCATAAGCAGCTCTGTGGCTGTTCCCTGAGGACAGCTTGTCTCTTCAAATGAGAGTAACATGGGGAGGAAGGCAGAGTGTTACAGGTGGTTAGAGCCAGCTAGGATAGTTTCAACCCTGCACAAAAACTTTTCTGGCCTTCATCAGCTGCCTCTTTGTCAGCTGGTGGGGGACTGATAGCTTATTACCCCTATCTTCTTTTTCTCTGGAGTTACTGGCTTTTTCCTTACTTGTTTCTCTCTAGTTATTTTCGTTTGCAATAATAGTGCCTATCACAATGGAGCAACAAATGAAGAATCACCCATACTAGGGTAGGTTCTATTAAAAATAGTTTTATAATGTAAATATAGTATGATTCAAATATTTTTGATGATTGTTACAATACTTCTTGAAAATATTTGTGTATATGTATGTGAAAGTACACTGTTTTGACCAAACCATTGAGTTATTTGGCATATTTGATGCATACAGTGTTGTTGACTTGTTCTTTGCTTTTTAAGGTGTTTTGTTGGCTTAGGTGCTGGAAGAACCAGAAGTGAAAGATATTTCCACATAGTTTAGCATTCATTTCTCTAGCATAATGAGTTTTTGTGATATGTTTCTAAGGTAAAAGAGTGAATTAAATAATGAAACTTAACTGACATTTAGTGCCTGGGTTGCTCAGTGTAACTTTAGCATAATAGTTGGGTTCATTGGAGAAAACTTGAGTGCCTGCTACAGAAAATCTATTATGTAAGAGCTCAATTATATATAATTGCTTAGGGTACTTATAAATTTTCCATATAAGAGAAATATTTTATAATGGAGGTTGGTTATAGATTTGACCTCACAAAAATATTGCTTTAATCCATTTTTTGGAAAGGCAGTTAATCTATTTTGCAACAAACTTCTGAAACTATAAAATATCTAGAGGGCTTCCAATGGAAAGATGCAAAATAGTGTTGTTCATAAAAAGAGGAAACTTTGAATTTATGTTCATGTAGCTTCAGTCAAACTGATGAAAATACATACTTGGATTTTTTTTTGCCATCTTTCCATTTTCTTTTGTTTTAACAAATTCCTATGTATGTAAAGGCTCATCTAGTAACCTAATTTCATTGAAAAGATTTAATTAAATTTAATACTTTTATGCAGTGGTAACTTTTTATACCAGCTTTCAGTAATACTTCCAGTATTCCTTTCAGCAATACTAAAGAGATTTATCAGAGAATTCCCTAGATACAACACACAAATATTTTTTGAAAATTGGTCTTGTTCCAGTATATTTTTTCTCAGTACTAATTTCACCAGTAATATATCCGTAGTAGGCACAATTTATGTCTATTTCTATAATACTTTGCTTCAGTTTTAGGAGTCAGTAGCCAGCAGAGGGAGCACAAATTAATTTATGATTTGTATTCCAAAAAAAAAGCTAATAAAATGGCTAGCACATTAGTGATGCGTATTATGGAAAGTAACAAATGAATAATATGCTTATATACAGTGAGGGACCAGAGGAAAGGCAAAAGTGTCTGAACATCTGAAACATAAATATTTTTCAACTTCTCTGAGTGAACTGTAAATAAACTCTGGACTGAAACCATAAAATCACTTGATTTATGGGAAACAAGAATGATTTTTCACAGGTTTCCAGTTCTGATAATTAAACATATATACCTCCCCAATTTTTTTGTTTTTTCAAGTATTACAGAAGCTTTATGTTTTTGTGGGTAGTTGTATCAATAGCCTAATTTATTTAGACAGTAGGAGGGTACTTTTTTCTCTCCTGAATTCGTTCTGTGGTATTAGGAAGTACAGGTGGGGAGCTGTGTTCATTTAGTCGCTCATGAAGGGAGACGAGGTTTCCTGCAGTGGTTCAAGAAAAGCAGCTGTAACATTCTTCTAACTTAGGTACCACAAAGCTCATTTGATTTCATAAGACCTTGGGGAGGATCTGTTCAAAAGCATAATTTTGATCACAAGCTGTAATTTGTATCTGTCAGAGTCCACAGGTCAAAGCAGGATACTGGTCTACAAACAGAAGAGGTAATTCTATTTAAAGAATGAAAAATCACTTGTCAGGTCCAGAAATTGATGAGGATGCTTAAACAGGCAGGCACACTGAAGCAGATAAGCAGGACAATTTTTATGGCCTGAAAGAGGAGAAATCTGGTGTTTAATATCTTCTAAAAAGGCTACCCGGTGTCTGTATGGTTTTGCTAGTTTTTATGAGAGACTAAGCATTAAAAAGGATGGAAAAAAAGCTAAAGCATACAATAAGAAGAATGGTGTTTATTCTCACTGTGTCCATAAGTGTTTTGAGCTGATATCTGAAGAGGAATATATTAAACTGAGAAAGAGCATGAGCAATTATCATAGATTTCTACTGGGGAAGAGGGAGGATATAAAATACAGATGAAGTAAGAGAAACAGCCTTTTATGTGCAGTGTGACTTGTATCTGGGCCAAAGTATTTATAAGTCTCAGTCTTATGACACTTTCACAGTAAAGGTGCAATCCAATTAAGTGATAGCAGAAATTCAGATATTTCCATTCTTACAGTCAGCTTGAACAGGAGGGGGGTCCAAGAAAAGGACAGACTGCTCAACAGAGCTGAGTATTCAGGAGAGTGTGTATTGTGTGAAACAAAATACAGTCAAATGTATACTCATAGCCTCTTTAAGAGACTGGATTTTTATTGTCATACAAAAAAAGAAGTCTCTGCACTAGTGGGAAATGTGATTGTGTGATACATGGCAACAGAATATACTGCTTTTAGTCTGGAATGTATTAATGGAGAGAAGACAGAGTGAGGAGCCATTTGCCATAACGTGGCCATCTGTGATGGTAACAGTTCGTTCTCAGTGGCTTAGAGGGGCTGGGACACAGGAAGGCTCTTGAAAAGTGGGGTGGGGTAAGACCTGCTGTGCAGTGGGAATCTCTTCAAGATTTTTTACCTCCCTAGGTTTCAGGGCCACAGAGAGAATAAATGACATCCCAAGCATATATATTAGACCAGATAGAGACTTGTGTATCAGCTTTAGAGATAAGAACAGTGTTCAGGAAATGGAGCTGTTTCCTTTATAGAATTATTTCAGAGAATTGTCTGATCCACTTACTTGGTACACATGAAAAGAGAATCATCTGAGCACCTGTAGGATGTAATGAAGACTTAACAGTTTTGTGAAATAGGTACTATTTTCTCTGTTTGATAGCTAATAATAAAAAATACTGCTTTTTTTTTTTTCAGGAGATGTTTTTGTATCTTTCATGTGAGCTGAAGAAGCTGGCAGATAACCACAATGAGAGACTGTTAGAGACACCACATAATCCCATTTCCTTAGGTAATTATTGGGGTTTTAACTTAAAAAAAAAAAAACTAATATACTGTGGATTCATAATGCACTTTCACATACCATTCCTATATATTTAAACGTCACTACACTCTACTAAATTGAACCCAATAAGGTAACCTACTATAAAAGTAGAGTAGTAACTTGGACCCATTATTTTGCTCCTGTCCAACATATTCATTTGCACAAATTAATTGAAGACAGGCAGAAGATGTTAGCATGTAGTAATACTTTATAAAAGGTAGATTTAAAAATAAATTAGGGTATGATTATTTTACTCATCATCTTAGTGTTGTAAAAGAGAATATGGAATTCCTACTCAAGGTATTTGTTCTAACCAGAATTTCTGCTGAACACCAAAATAAAAATGCCCACCTGTGTAGAATCTGCATATAGTCTAACCAAAGAATAATCTATGACAGCTTGTGGAAAAATCAAAAATTATTCTATGTAGTGTTTCTTTTTTTTCTTTGTATGTGAACACAAATATTTGGCTAGATTATTGCTATTGGAAAGCACTTGTCATTTGTGGTGGTTCTTTGGAGAAAAAGCAGCTTTATAGCAGTTTTAACCTGACCTTATGTTACTTTAGCCATGTCACTGAAGAATCTAGATGAAACTAACGATGCTGCTGTTACCCAGCTTGGATCTATGCTTTTCACAAGACAAGTTTCTGGAGCAAGGTAAGGATACTATGAATTAAAAAAACTAGGGAGTTGTGGGGGGTGTATTAGCATATATTGTATGAAATCCTGTAAGTGTTTTATACCAATTGTATCATGATTACAAAAGGCAGTCTGACAATAACAAGTTAGAGAGCAATCACCCTTCTTCATCACTGTTATAGACTAGTAATGTCTCCCTGCCTGAGTTAGCAGTGAGGCTTCCTATGTCAACTTTGGTAACCTAAATAGATAATCTATTCCCCTTTAATTTAGTGTCGTTATTCCCTAGTATCCCTTGGTTTCATTTAGTTTCCAGATGTTGTCTGATCGTATAGTTTATGTGTAAGATCTTTGTTTTGTTTATTGCAGCACAAATATGGTTATGCTGGATGTCAAGGGAATAAGCTTCCAATATCCTACATAACTTTTTGTAAAATGGAAAAAAAAATTGCTTTCTTGAACTAATTGTGTTAAAAATAAAAAAATGTAAAAACTATAACCTAAGCCAGTCTGAGCTGAATTTATTCTTAGAGACACTGTTACAATAAAATGCAAGCCAAATAATTTTTAATGATTTTGGTTTAAACCTTTTTAGAAGAAGAGAATGATTTAAAATTTGTTTTGGCAGCATTCCTTAATCTGAATATTACTGCTGCCATGCTCACTTCTGCCATAGACTTAATGTTATTTTTTTGTAGCAGAGCTGAATGTTTCCACGTCAGAAGGTATGCTTCATTAGCTTGGATTATTCCACTTCCTGCACAGATGAATGACAGTAAATCTATATGTACTGTGGCTAGATGCTCTTTTTAATTTGCCTGTCCTAACCTTGGCTGGTCCTGTAATTTTAACTATCTTTGGCTGAAATTATTCAAGAGTTTCAATTTTTGAAGTTAAAACTCTGAAATTCTTTGCCTGATGTGAACGTTTCAGGTTTTCCCTTTTGTTGCATAAGTAATTCTTCTGTAGTACACACTGTTTGACCTGGCATTTCAACAGTTTTAAAAGTTATGCTGGTGTTGAGCATCAGTGGTAGGAATAGCAACTCCCTACTTCAGTAGGAATTTGTGTAATCGTGTTCAATCTAGGGTACCACATAAAATGTCAAGGCATCTTTAATTGAATCACTATTTTGTTTGTTTGTTTCAGGGTTGTTCCCTGTGGATCTGTGCAAACTGTGAATAACTACACTTTTAAAGGCTTTATGTCACATGCAAATGACTATCCTTGTGCTTACCTCAATGCTGCCTCAGCAATTGGAATTAAAAAGCAAGATGTAGATGTATTCCTAAAAAGACTTGACAAGTGTTTGAAGACCTTTAGAAAAGAAGGAAAGCAAGAAAAGTGTATGAATGAAATAAGTGATTCTAATGCAGCCACAGAACAACTTGAAGACTAGAAGATACAGATTTTGTAACACAGCAAAATGAAGTAGCAAGATGGTGTCTGAAGTGTGTCGGGTTTGTATTGGGTTAGGACTGTGCATCTGCAGTGCAGAAATTTACTCTTGATCTTATATTCTTGTTATTGAAAACAATAATAAAAATTTGGGTGGAATTCAGCTTTAAGAAAGTAGTTGATACTCTCTCCAAGAACAAAGAACCAGACACAAGTTTTGTGCAATGTAGAAAATGCACTTAATATCTGCCAAAGTAAAGCTTTATGTTAATATTAGACTCAGAGTTTGCCTTTCGATCTGTGTGTGGCTATTTGGACCAGTGTTTACCAAATCACAGGATGTTTATTCATATGTTTTTGTTTAATAAGATTGTCTGTGACAGTGACTGAATTCCCTCCTAGGCATAGACCATCCAAGCACCACATTTCTCTGCTCTCAAAATACTTTGTTTTTCATCAGTGAAAGTGTCACTTTTAATTTCTTTTCAAATTCTATGCAAATGTTGGGATAGCACTTACTAGATACAGTGTTCAAACTGCATGGGGAAATGACAGAGTTGGAATAGTAATGTTTTTCAGGTGTTCTCACCTGTCATGAATTACCTACAACTAGTCAGTCTCTAGTGGCAAAGAGGAACCTAGAGTACCTCATATCCTGTCAGTACTCAGCTCTTGAAAACATTGGCATTGTTCAGCAGCCCAAGGGAGCTTTAATACTGAGAGTCAGGGGTTGTGGAATGAAGAGGTACAGTCATTGGGGGGCGTTTGGCTTTGTTTTTTTAATTTTCATTCTTCTGATTTGATATGTGATCAGATCAAAAACTCACTGAAAAGGAGGAATGCCATGTAGGATTAATGCAGTGGTTTTAAGAGCCAGTGAGACATGAGAGTATTTTGGCATTTTTAGTCTACTGTTGTTGAAATGTATATACTTCCATTTTTGTAGTGTCCCTTGCCATTGGCACTGTTGTTTCTGTGGCTCTGGGCAGTTACTGATTTGAATTCATTAAGCAAACAATAGATTCAGAGTCTGTTCCTGAAACAAAGGTTCCATATCACTGGAGTGACAGTGCTGCAGGTTGCAAAATGTGTAGTTCTTAAATGTGGTTACTACATTGTACATAGCTTCTATGTCATTTACTGTTCAAAGTAAGCATAATGTTCAAAGACATTTTCTTTGTCTGTGATGCAGTATTGCTTGGGATACCACAATTAATGATTCTAAATGTCAAGAAACATTTTAGTTACTTTGCTGGGTGGAATCTGAGACATGTGTCCTTCAAAGCCCTCTGTAAATCACTTCATCAAAATAGTGGTGCTTTTGAGAGATCGTCTGTCCAGCACATTCAAATGGATTCATACAAGAAGTGATGCTAGTATGTGGGAGTTAATACTGTGCTAGTCATCATGAAGGTGCTCTCACTTAATGAGGTCCATTGTATCTTAAGCTTAAGTGCTGCTTCCACATTGTTATTGCTGGAGTTACAGGTTAGATTGATTAGAGCTTGTGCAGGTACAGCTCCCTGGACTGCAGTCACAGTGTTGTTTGCTGTACAAACACATCCTAGGAGACAGGTCAGGTAACTTGGCCACTGAGCCCTTGTGGCTGTAAGGAGATGTAAGTCTTTTCTTTCTCTCTCTTTCCTCTCCCCTCCCCCCCCCCCTTTTTTTTTTTAATGAGAGCTTGCTGTACCTCAGTTTTTCCAGTCAGTAAAACTTCCACAAACTTTGGAGCCACATCTCTGCAGCTTACTGCCTCAGTATTCTGTATGTTGGAGCAGCCAGTGAAAACCACCAGGCCTCAGTGATACCTTTCTTCCCGTTTTTTGATATTGCTGTTTGGTGCCTGAATGGTCATCTAAATCAATAATTTATACTCAGTCGCAGAATGTGAATGTTAGCCTTATTACTACAAGAGTTCAGGGAGATGTGCGATAGCAGCTAAAATAAGCATTTTGATGAGTAGTATCCTGATTCTGAATAAAGAAAACAGCAGTTGCCTTCTCTGAGAGGAAGAAATTTCTGCCTTTTTTGGTCTCGTAATAAACTGTCTGCTGCAAGTAATTCAGTCACTTCTAACACAAATTGAACTGTTTCCTCGATTTGTGGGTTTTTCTGTCTTTGAAGTGTTTCCCATTTGCAATCAAAGCTGAAAATTTCAACAAAGCTCTAAACAAGAGTTCATCGACCTCAGTAGTCTGTTTTGATTTTTACTTCTTAAACTTCATTTATTAAAAAAAATAAGGTGGTGGATTTAATTGAAAACAAAAATAAAATTAATTTGTGTCATTCAAGTTCTTCACAGATCTTAGTGAAGCCACCTGAAGTGAGAAAATCTAAAATATTTTGAGAAATGTGTCTCACCATAGGGTATAAGCTCTTGAACTAAATATTCATGTTATATTGCTTTGGTAAGCTTTTGTACCAGTTTTCAGTTTTGTTTGCTTGTTTTAGCTCCATAAATGTCTTCAGTTTTAATTAATATTCATTTTTTAGAGACAGAACCATTCTATAATGTCACATAAATGTAAGGAAATTTTAAGTAATTCAAATGGCAGTATACTTCCAAGTAAATGGAGAAGACGTGGTTCTTTATAGCATATTTGAAACAGGAGATTCAGTAGAGGATAAAAAGTATTTCTCAAGTAAGAGTATAAATTTCTTATTCTCTATTCAGTAATGTCTATAATGAAGTAGTGAAATAACACTGGACCATATACCCATGAGCAGAGGTTTCATTTCCTTTTTATAACAGTTACAGAGAGATTTCATGGCTATGGCAGCCCTCACCCACTAAAAGCAGTGCTGTGAAAGATGACAACAGCATGGGCATATATCAAATATATATCAAGCATAAAACAAATAACAAATTAACAATATTTGTGTTCTGTGAAGATCTTTCCAAGATTGTACAGTGAAGTAGAAAAGCTCCTTAATTAAGTTGCACCCCTTTTTCTAATCTCTACCTACACATGTCACTAAACACTTTCACATGGCTCAAAAATCTGTAAGAGCCAACTTGCTGTCTCCAGGTTCCTACATTATGAGGGAGACTTCTGGGAAGGCTGCCTGGGCTTCGCAACATACTCAGGTTTCATAGAGCAGGAATCCAAGTGGAAACACCAAGAAGCGATGCCCATTTAGTAAGGCTGTCTCACAGCTATTGTTTATGTAGCGACCTTTCTCCATCGTCTTCTAGCTCACAGCATGTGATTACCAGTGAAATAGGAATGGGCAAGCACTTGGAAGACTCCAGAAGAGCTGAGGATTCAGAACACAGGTTTAGGAGGTTACCGTTCTTGCTACCTGTCTGCTGCTCCAAGTTACTGCCCTGTATCTGCTCGGCAGCTGTTCATGCGCTGTGTTCCCAAACACTGAAACTGGGGTGTGTTTGAGCAGTGCCAGGCTGAGAAGTAGTGGCTGTAGAGCCAGCACAACGCCCACTGTGCTGCTGCAGTATGGGTGTGCTACAGATACTTGCTTACCAAGACAGTAACCTTTGGCAGCGGGATGCGGTGCAAGAGTAGGCAGGGACCACTCAGGTTGCTGCAGTCTGAACCACCGAAGTGATTTTCCCCCTTTACAGGGCCTGCAACTGTTGTGCAAGGTGCTTTTCTTTCCCTCTGATGTTGCATCTTAGACTGTCTGGATCTATACAGGTGGAAGAAATGAGGGAGCAGATGGCTGTGCCTTATAAAAATAGCACTGGGATAATATAGTGCAAGTGAACTGACACTGAATGACCCATCTCACAGGCCCACTCTTAGTTTACTTTTTTTTGGTGGTATCTGAGATAATCAACAAAACAGAGGACTTGGAGCAATAATATTGCCTATTTGTGCTTTGCTCGTAACAATTGCCTTAGACACAAAGCAAATAAAATCTACCAGATGCAGCAAATTCTCTTGAGCCTAAGAAAGCAAAATTGTAATGTTGCAAATGTAAATGCTGGCATTGCAGCTTAATACACGTATAAACCGAGCAATCTATATTGTGTGATCATCATTTTTTAAGAAAGGCTGGAGCCCAGAGACTAGCAAATGTTCTCATCTGCAGTGTATCAGCAGTTCTCAGTCTTCACCTGCTGTACAGATAATAATTCTAATTGAAGAATCATTACATGGATCCATATGTGAATGATAGATGGGCTACAGCCTTTTGTTCATGATACTTTAAAAATTGAGTTGCTGCTGTTACTTTTATAAGGGGAGATTAGATTGCCTTTTCCTCCCCCCCTTTTTTAATGCAACATTTTAATCACCCTGGTCTGACAGGATTTGGAATCTGAAGGGAAAACAATTTCTATAACTGACAATTTTTTTAAACAATAGCTATTTAAAGCCTTGAATTGGTTACAAAGTGACTCTCCCCAGAGAACCTTTGTTCAAATGTTTTTAATTCTGAAACTAGTGCTTGAAAAATTGTGTTCCATGTGCTCTGTAATAATTGTTTTTCATATATTATACTTTTTTTCCCCTCAAAGATAACAGCATACACTCTAGTGCAGTTTAATAATCCTTTAAAAAAACCATAGTTAAAAAGGCATTTGCTCCGTTACTCATCAAGCATCTGTTGTATCAAAGAATTGGTAATATATTTATCTTGATGGATAAGCTTCAGTGTTCTGGACCAAGTTCAGTGTAACTGGACCAAGCTTTCCACACTCCTTTGGGGATCCTAAAGTCAAGTTCATGATCTAATTAAGATGGGTGTGATAATTATATCTGCTGCTGAACAGGAGTCTTTCATCAAACCACATTTCAACTAAATTCAAAGCTGATCCAGTTCAGAAGCTCAATTGATTTCTTAATGTGGATGGTGAAATTTAATTTGCCTTTAGATCATGTATTCCAATTCAGGCTGAGTCAGTCATAGCAAAATTATAACTGTTTGGTTTTTAACATAATGTGAATAGAAAAAGTACAGCAGTTTCAGCTGGGTGCTACCTTTCCTATTCCTTGTTCTCAAAGGGCTGCAAACGTTAGGCTACCATCTTACACCTACAGCTGTTTGGAGGGTGGTGTTGGTTATGTACACGTACTATGACAGCAGCAGGGATGTATGTGTTACTGATCTTTTTTTAGGCATCCCAAGTAGGAACACACCACTTGGGAATTCAAGATGAACACGTAGCACTACTGATCTGTTTTCTCCAAAAACTGTTTCTGAGGCAAACTTCTTGTGATTGAAGTGTACCAGAGGAGCACATGGCCAAAATACAGGGAAAAGGAGCAAGGTCTCCCAACATGTTTGAAGCTTTCTTCATTGGTTACATGTATTTGGCTCTTGCGATATATAAGGCTCATATTGCTATGGAAACTCATGTAAAAAATGTTTTCAGCCATTCTTGTCCATTACCTAAACTGTTTCTGAGCCACCTCTATAGGCACCGGGGCAGGGTGCGCTGCTGCAGCCCTGCAGCTGGTGGATCACAGGTGCAGCCCTGAGCTCTGGCTGCAGGAGAATTCAGTGCCCAGCAGGGGAAAGCATTCCTGCTTTGCTTTGGTATTGGGCTGCCAAGCACATGTGAAGTAGAGCTAGTTTGCAGACACAGCTACTGTTGAGGAGTTAAACCTGCAACTTCTGGAGTGTGAGGAATTGAAGAAGGGAAAAGAGCTTAATTTGGTCTGCAATATGTCCAATTGAGAAATGTAGCTCTTGAGGGAAAATAATATGTCTATTATTTTCTAGAGAAATGTCTTCAAAAATTTTTGCAACATACTGTATAAACTCTTAATTAAATACAAGTCTGCTTACTACTCTCATTGTCTTCTTCTGGCTTCTGATTCTATACAGCATCTATTTCAATAGTGGTAGAGGAACTGCAAATGGCTTGGTGGGTGGAGAGGCTTGGGATACAGTAAAAACACGTTTTTTAAATGGAAGATGAGGAAAGTGTCTAGGAAGTTCATAAAAATAGAAGTAGCCTGAAATGCTTGCTGTACAGCTGAGCAGGCAGTGAGTCTCCAGGAGGATCAGCGTATGCATAGTAAAGTCTTGACCTCCTGCACAGAGCAAGCACCAGAGAATACTGTCAAGATGTAGCTCTGATTTCATCACAGTGGTAGCTTGCTCTCTAATACTATGCATTTCCAGTACTCTGTTCTTCCCTCACCCCACTGAGTAATTTTGGGTGTGTTTTTTTTTTAGACTCTGCTGTACTAGTGCACCAGAAAAAGGATGGGAAGAGAGGACTGATGCCTACCAGTGAATTGCCATCCCCACTGATGCAGAGCTTCGTATGCGAGAAGTCAGCTGGAGCACACAATGGCAGCAGGTTCAAGCGCACATGCTGCTAGCTTTTTTTTGTTAAAGGGTTAGCAATCAGTAAATGGATTTGAATATAATTTTTTAAATAATATTTTAACTGGTGCCATTAAAAGTCATGCTCATATCCCATGCAGATGGCACAAACTGTCACACTCTGGTTTTCTCTTTGGTTTTGTTTCTAAAAATTTCAGCTGAATGTTGCATCTGTGCCTAAATCTGCTAAAGGATAGCACTTCAAGTTTCAGAAAAGATGCACATCATGTTGACCTAGCAGTACATGATTTCACTGGGTCCCAGAGAGTTCATTTTCCATCTCTGGAGGCATGCTTAGGAATGCTTAGCCTCATTGATCCAAGGCCTCTCGAAGGGAGATATTTCTCAGTGACTCTGTCACTGAGAAAGTGGAGGTCTTGGTGGGCTCTTCATAGTGTCTTGTGCTGACTTCACCCAGTGTCTTCTGGATCCACATGCTCATTTACAAGTAAATAGCTTTCCATCTCTTTTTGGATTGAGATGGGCAGTATAAATGCTTCTTTATTGCTTCTACACCCTTAACAGTATTAAAAGTTATGGTGAGTGGAACACTGCTGCTGCCTTCAGCAAGGCTGTAAGGCACATGTGGCTTTGCTGATGGGGTGGAGCAGGCCTGAGGGTGTTTGAGCTCGGGTGATGGCATACCTTGTGCTCCACATCCTGAAATGCCACTGCTCTGCCAAGTGAGGCAGGGCCTGCATTGGCCCTCCTGCAGGTGTCAGCTAGGCAGAAGTGAAGTGTGCAGCTGGCCTCGGGTTGTCCAATCTGCTGATCCAGAAGGGAGTGGTGTTTTCTCTTTCTCTTTCTCAGAAAGCAGAGGCAGTAACAATGTATTTTTGTCATGGAAGGCAATAGCAGTGACTCAGGACTCCTGGGGCACCACTTAGCAGAGATAAAAGATGCTGCTTTCATTTAGTTGCTATATAATTGCATTTCTGAGTCTCCCTGTTTGCTTTGTTCTTGGATAAACCCCTCTTCCTGCATTTGCAGGCCCTAATTTTCCTCTACCTTGCAGTTTTCGTAGATTTTTACATCCATGCAAGTGGTGGCAAAACTCAGCTCTTTCGCTGAGTTGAGAGCATTTAGCGTATGCATTTACTTGGCATAAGCATAGAAGGCCGCAGTAGGGGCAAGGCAGTGGGGAATCAAGCCAGTTGTTTACATCTTCCTCCAAAGGACTGGTAGGTCAAACATCCTTCTCCTGTCCACAATTCTCTGCCATTAACAGCTGTTAGCGAGTGTTAGCGCATCATATTTTTTCCCCTCGAGGCTGAGTACATTATCTCTACCACACTCCAGCACCTTGCTGGGAACATGCCACAGCTCTGTTTTCAAAGTGTTTTGTTAATGCTAGTGACCTTGGTGGTGTGACCACAACACCTGCTTTACCTGATAACATCATTAATTTTTTTCTCCTCAGCCTTTGTGTTGAGCGTAAGCAAATCTTCATTTGTACCTGGAAAACACTGCCTGAACATCAGCCTGCTGGAGCACTGCCCTGTATCTCTCAGTATTTTTTTAATGTGTTAAATAGACAATTAGAAGAAATCACTTCAATAAAGGCACGAACACAAGACTTTCGTTAGCTGCAATCGAGCAAGACGGCGCTGGAATCAATCACATGGCTTTTCAGCTGTCACTCTGCCACAGCAACAGCTGTCTGTCAGTCGAGGTGACAGCGGAGAGCTGATCTATTCTCTTCTCTGAGCTATAGAGATAAGCTGCACATGCACAATGAATGTGTTCTCAAAATAAACACATTGGGAATAGCAAAAGGGGTTTTTTTCATGATAAATCTTACTCTTCTAAGAATTCCTCCTTCCTGATGGATTGAGAACTGGCTGAACAGCAGATCCCAGAGCATTGTAATCAGTGGCATGGGGTCTAGTTGGGGGCCTCTCACAAGTGGTGTCCCCCAGGGTTCAATACTGGGCCCAGTACTGTTTAATTCATTCATCAGTGACTTGGATGAAGGTCCAGATGCCTCCTCAGCAAGTTCATGGATGAGACAAAGCTGGGAGGAGTGGCCAATACCCCTGAGTGCTGTGCAGCCCTTCAGAAGGACCTGGACAGGTTGGAGAGACAGGCAGAAAGGAACTATCTGATATTCAACAAAGGCAAATGCAGGATCCTGCACCTGGGGAAGAATAACCCCATGCACCAGCACAGACTGGGGGCCAAGCTGCTGGAAAGCAGCTCTGCAGAGAAGGACCTGGTGGACACCAAGTGTCCATGAGCCAGCAGTGCCCTTGTGGCCAAGACGGCCAGTGATACCCTGGGGTCCATCAGGGAGAACACTGCCAGCAGGTTGAGGGAGGTGATCCTGCCCCTCTACTCAGCCCTGGTGAGGTGCACCTGGAGTGCTGTGTCCAGTTCTGGGCTCCTCAGTACAAGAGAGACATGGATATCCTGGAACAGGTCCAGCAGAGGGCTGTGAGGATGATTAAGGGGCTGGAACACCTCTGTTAGGAGGACAGGCTGAGTGAGCTGGGTCAGTTCAGCCTCAAGGAGACACAGCTG
Source organism: Corvus moneduloides (assembly GCF_009650955.1). NCBI lineage: Eukaryota > Metazoa > Chordata > Aves > Passeriformes > Corvidae > Corvus > Corvus moneduloides. The sequence goes on along the minus strand of NC_045480.1, from coordinate 18,507,684 downwards.
AGAAGGGACCTCATCAATGTCTGTCAGTATCTGAAGGGAGGGTGTCAGGAGGATGGAGCCAGGCTCTGCTCAGTGGTACCAAGCAACAGGACAAGAGGCAACGGGCAGAAAGTGATGCCCAGGAAGTGCTACCTGAACATTGAGGAAGAACTTCTTTAGTGTGTGAGTGACCAGGTGCTGGAACAGGTTTCCCAAAGAGGTTGTAGATACTCCTTCCATGGAGATATTCAAGAACCACCTGGACACAATCCTGTGCAATGTATTCTAGGATGACCCTGCTTGAGCAGGGAGGTTGGACCAAGTGACCCGCTGTGATCCCTTCCAACTGTACCCATTCTTGAATTCTGTGATTCCTCCTCCTTTTTCAGTTTACCAGGTTGCTGTCACCCCCTGCCTTTTTCCCTACAGTGGCTGTGTGTTCTCCTTCTGCTTTTTACCTTACAGGTTTGGTTTTCTGCATGCTACTACTGTATTTCTATGGCTGCATCCCACCTTCTGCTGTGTTCTACCTTCAGTCAAGGTGGGGTCTGTCAGAGGAGGAGATGCAGGTGGTGCTGCCTCCAGGGCTAATGTGACCGTGGCTGTGAGTGCCATGGCTGCAGCTGATGTCCACAAAGCACTGATTGGAGTTGTTTGGATAAGGTTTAAATGGGTCTTAAACTCAGGGAGGAGTAGAGGAGCTCTAAGGGTTTTTACTTCAGGCTTTTTTCCAGGCATGAGTTTATTAAATTGTAAGGTGCCTTTAACTTTCCCCTCCCCACTGTTTGCCCCAGTTTTGTTGTTCCTACACTGCAGTGCTGATATTATTTTCATTGTACAGGGCAGTGCTGTAGCTCCTTTCTCTCTCCTTCACCCCTATACTGGCTGGAGAGAAACAGGTTTCCTTGGCAGGAGTCCTGTGGTTTGGGTCTTGCTATGTGGCCCCATGCTCAAGTATATCCTGGTGGTGTGTCCTGTGTGGCAGGGCTGTGCAGGGATTGTGGTTGCTCCTGTTTCTCTGCCTCACTCTACAGTAACAGGCGTTTGTATTTAGGAATTTGTGAGTCTTGGGTGACGTAATTTCCTCAGTAAAACATGGCAGTGCAAGCATTGTGTTGTGAAAGCATAGGGATAACACTGACTCAGGAGCCTGATCATGTCACTGGTCCAGACTAAGAGCACATATGCCATGAGAGACTTGGTTCAAGGCCTTCCAAAAAGACCAACAGAAACTCACAGTGGAATAAAAAGGGGAGAGCCAATCTCAGAGAAGCCTTCGCACGTACAAAAAACCCCATAAATATTTTCATTTAAAAATTCAATTTCATTCTTTATTTTATGATTTTGGTTGTACAACACTTGCATGTATCTTTTCTTTTTGTCTGAGGTCTACGAAGCCTGAAATGGAAAGCATGGATTTTTCCATCAGTCTCTGAGATGGAGCTGAGTAAGTGTCTTTCCCATTTTATAGGTAACAAGGACAAGACAGCAGGGTCCCTTCAGAAGGCCAATTGCCTTTCATGTAGCTGTGCTGGTTATGCCCTTTGGCTCTGTCTCAGAAGCCCAAAGTAGCAGGTCAAAGTGCAGATAGCTTCAAATGTTCCACTTTTAACTGTTTTCTACTTAAACAAGGATAAATCTTTTATTGCCTGAATAATGTTTGCTATCCACAAGACTACCACATTATGGCAGTATATGGGAGTAAAATCAGCAGCTCCTATTTGGCAGGCTAATGGGTTTGACTGGGTAGCTCCTTTGATAATTTCAAATGGCCTAAGGTAAAAGGAGCTTGGAAAAGATCTCTGATTTCCTTCCAGAGGGAGAGAGGAGGAGCACTGAAGTGACACTGAGCCATCACCATTTCTGCTGCTCTCATTTCATTGAATATACACTGCCAGAAAATGTCAGTTTTCAGGACTATCAACAGATACTTCAAATAATTAAAAATAATATCTCAATTATAGCAATTATAGTTACATAGCCTCTTGCATGCTACCAATCCTACCTTTGACGTCTACGGTTTTAGGAAAGTTTAATACAGGTTGCTGAAAATTAAGCAAATAACTTACCAACATTATAAAACATTATTGTTTTTTTAAGTTGTTACTTGCAGGTTTCCAGAAAACAAAGTGTCTAAAATAAGATTTTTTTTTTTTGTCAGGAAAAATTTCAGTGCTATCAGTTAGTTTGAAGCATTCATTCTCTTTCTGGTTCTATCTCAGGATAGATATGTTAATTTTAACACACAGAGTGCAGAACAGAAGCATCATATGCTGCATCTATACACAGAGATTTGGGTTGTTTTCGAAAGAGTTTATAATTTTTATCCAAACTTAGGTTCTTGCTGAGCTCTGCTTTCAATTTTACTGCAAAGTCTCAACAAAGGGAAAAATTATCCAAACCGGTGATTTCTAAGGCGTATTTTTTTAAAAAGCCTACTGAGAGAGTAGTTTGAATCATTAAAATATAGGTGCCATAAATCCTGGTCACCTAAGCCACAGTTCATCCACACCTACACAAAATTTCCCTTGAGATTTCACATTTTCCAAGAGCACTTTCAGTATATAAATACCTTTCCAAGTTTTTTGCAAAATTCAGATAATAATTGAGTTATATTAGCTTATATTATAGTTTTATTATAGCTTTATACGTAATCATATTGTAGTTATATAACATAATAGTTGATTAAGTAACAACTGCATTCAGAAATGTCAAACAGAAAAACATTTAGCTGCTTTTCCTTCTAAGCAATATGCAGCTGCAGTGAACAGAGAGGCGAGCTGTGGCCTCTGTCCCAGGGCAGCCTGTGTTGGTGCGAGGGCAGGAGCAGCAGCAGGTCGCTGATCGCTGATCGCTGCCGCGCAGCTGGGCCGAGCACAGCCAGGTCCCCACACAATTGCTCCCTCTTGCCTGTATCTGTCACTTAACCAGCTGTTAAATGAGTGAAAGATAACTAAGGCAAGAGATAAAACAATGCTCTTTGGGAACACCATTGAACACATCCTCTTATACGTTAATGGAGCTTGCAGGAACGTGGCCTGATCCTACAAGCTGCTGACAAACAGCAAATGAACTTCTGGGAAAGCTGAGGCTCTTGCTGGTACTTGGTATCAGCCTGGGCATCAACTGCAGCTCCTGATGGACCTTAATTAAGCCTCTCCACATATGCTTTTCCCACAAGTGTTTAACCTGTCTGAACTGAGCACAGGTCTGGTTCCTGTGAGTGGAGGTCTCTAGATAACAGGCTAGCAATAAAATAACCCAAACAACAAACCCAAACAAACACCAAAAAAAAGGCAAATAAAAGAAGATGGGCACAGGGAATGGACAAATTAATTGCACCATGTCTAAGCCACATGTGACAGGATATAAACCCCTTTACTGTGGCTAACCATCCAGTAACCACTCCTATAGCAATGATATGTGATAACTGAGGGCCCCCAGAACAACCCAAGAAGCCCTTGCTTATTTCTAAGCAATGCCAAAGAGCACTGATGCTATGATGGATGGCTCCTTACTTGAAACCTTCTTTCGCAAAAAGCACAAGACTGTCAATATTTGTAAACTTTACTCACACAGGTCAGCAAATATAATAGGCAAATATGCAGAGCAAAATACGCTTTGATTGATTATATGCTTTGGAGAGAAGGCACCAAATTCTATATTACAGATATTTATCTTGTAGTCTTTTCCACTCTGCTGCTTGTTAGTGCATATGGAGCATTTTGCTTGTGTTTTTAAATACTAGTAAGTGTGAGACACATGGGAAAAGTTTTTCTCTTATTTTAAGTGGATTTTCTCTTAATTGAAATGAGGACAGATATAATGCTGGCGTAATAATGTCTTGTTAAGCTCAAACCTATGTATTTTTTGAGTACTTAGGGCATTCTTGAGAATTGACATCAACTATGCCACAAGAAGTGCAACTAAGATTCCCATCTTTATAAATATTTCAAGTGTCCATTATAAAAACAAACATCATAGTAGCTTTCCTCCTTTATCTGCAAAAGTGTGGTTGGGAATATACCAGCATCCTGCCACCCAAAATGGTCACCAATAGGTGGTGCTACTCTTTCCAAATGCAATGCAAGATTCTTCCGGGTTGTCTCTCAAACAAATTCTCCTGCATGCCTCATATTCTGACAAATCTTTCTCAAAGCCTTTTGTTGATAAATACACGATTCCCAACAGATTGATTTCAAATTTTCATATTCCTTCTTCACTGCTATGACCTTTAGTTGCTCCTTCACACTAGTGTTTGGTTGTTCCCCATGCTCCAGTCTTTTGCAGCCAGCTGTCAAGTAGGAACTTCTGGGGACGTGATTCCCACACCCAGAGCTTTGGCCTCACTCCCAAAGAGCTTACCTTTGTCTTCATTCAAAATTCTTTTATCATGATTGTATTTTTCCATTCTTTCTGAAAATGGGTCTTAACAGTGCTCCAAAACAAATGAATCATTTTCACTCAAAGTCATCTTTAATAGAACTTTTATAAAATTCTGCTTTTGAATGCAGAAGCAAAAATTTAAAGAAAGGAAAAGGTCATATAAATATAAAGCAGAATCTGTCAAATGGTGTAGAATAGCTCTGGTGATATCAGTCTTTTATCTTAAGCAAGGATATTCTTTTTGCTCGTTGATTCAGAATTCAAACTGGTAGTGTATTCTGTTTTCCGTGACTGGTTCAGGGCAATATCCCGTAACTCCAGCTTGCAGTTATCGTAGTGATGATTCTCCTGATGGAAGTCATGACGTTCGATTTGCACTGATGGGGAGAGCCAGGCTCGTCACCCTCCAGCTGTCAGCATTGCATTTTATGTTGTCCTGAGCTCTGTGCAGGAGCTGGGACATGCCAGTAACAGCTGGACTGGGGGACCGCATGAGTCAAGCCTCCACATCGGAGACCAACACACCTCCTCTCGTAGCTGTGATACTCAGGGTGCATGTTTCCATTTGTAACAGCTTTAGTAAGACTTTTTTTTCCGGTGCTGCCTATAAAAATCAGTAGACTTAACTCTAAGCAAATGCTGACTGGGATGCTTCTGACAGCCTGGGTCTGGAGCAGGGTATATGCTGTAAGAGGAGGAAAGCTGCCAATTCCAGCACCCCTGCAGTACAGTATGGTCTGTCCATGTCTCTCTGCTCCCTCTTGATTTCTCTTACAGGGTATGTCTAGGCCAGAACCCTTTTGGTAAGAGGTTGCTTCCCCAGAGGCTTGATTCCCAATTGTCAGAAAAAAAAAAGAAGACATGAGTACCTCAGATGACAGAATTTTAGAATTATAGACTGTTAAGGGGTTAGAATGGGCCATCTAGTCCCAAGCCCCTGCAAGGGGCAGGGATATCTCCCATTAGACCAAGTTGCTCAAGATCTTATGCAATCTGGCCTTGCACACTGACAGGACAGGGACATCCACAACCTCCCTGGGCAACCTGTTCCAGTGTCTCACCACCCTCACAGTAAAGAATTTCTTCCTAACCTCTAACCTAAATTTCCCCATTTTCAATTTGTGCCCATTACTCCTTTTCCTATCAGTACAGCTCCTGATGAAAAGTCGCTCCCTAGCTTCCCTGCAGGCCCATTCAGATATCGGGAGGTTGTTATGAGGTCTCCACACAGCCTTCTCTTCTCCAAGCTGGACAGCCCAAACTTTCACAGCCTGTCTTCATAGGGGAGTGCTCCAGTCCTCTTACCAACTCCATGGTCCTCCTCTGGACTTGGTCCAGCAGTTCCATGTCCTCCTTATGTTGGGAACACCAGAACTCTACACAGTACTTCAGGTGACGTCTCACAAGGGCAGAGTGGAGGGGGAGAATCACCTCCTTTGGCCTGCTGCCACTCTCCTTTTGGTACAGACCAGGATTCTCTTGGATTTCTGGCCTGCAACTGCGCACATTGCTGGCTCACGTTTAGATTTTCATCAACCACCACCCCCAAGACTTTCATGCAATGCTGTGCTCTCTGACCCCTTTGACTGTCATCCAATGTAGGAGTCCCTACAGTATATACAAGGAAGCTGCCAAAAGTCCTTCTGACCTTAGAGGTATAGATACTCTTGATGCCTTTTCCTGGTCTTAAAATCAAGAGTCAAACACAGTTAGAAGGGAAAAGGGGATTTTACCTTGGTATTTATTTTAAGGATCTTTAGGTGCACACGTCCAGGTCAAATGCACCTCAATGCCCACCACAATGCACACCCCCAAAAGATCGGGTATAACATTATAGGTCTTACTAATTAGCATATCTATCAAAGATTCCCCAATGAGAGGCTTGAATGAGCCCCCCTTCCCAAGGAACCTTCCCCTGGATGGTTCTATCTCAGTTTACAGAATGTGTTTTGGAGAGGACCTTGGGGTCTGGGGCACACTCATCCCCTAACTACGAAGCTTCTAAAATGTTTAGTCTCCTAGCTGAACAAACAAGTCCAAGAATGTAGGCAAAAAGCACTAAGAATACAGAAGTTGTAAAAAGGTATAACAGGGGTATAAAAGAAAAAGCAAAAAATTATCATGGCATCACTCTGAGCCCTCTAACATGTCCAAAGGGCTGGAGCACTTCCCTTGGAGGTGCAGGCAACCATGGAAGGTCCCAGGCTGGGCCTCAGCTGGGGAACATATGCCATGCATTTGGCATATGAGAGAGCAGTGGCATCCTTGAAACACTGCACTTTACCTCCCAACTTATGAGGCCGAAGGTTGTCAAGCTATTTTTTCCTTCTGCTCATCTTAATGAATGTTGAGGGAATTTTTTTTTCTGTTTGTCACACCTGGAAGGATGAAGTACATATCCTCCTGCTCCAGAGAGGAGGAGACTCTAAGCCTCAGGGTAAGACTCTTCCCTCAAGGCTTAGAGAACCCTCTGGGGCTATACTGAGAATAGATTTGTCATTTCCTTGTTGAATGATGATCAGAAAAGCATTGTGTGAGGGTGGAACATGGTGCTTATAATGATATTTTAAAAATAGTGGCTGGAACTGTATTTTATGAAGGTCTCGATTCCTTGTTAAGGTGCTTTAAGAAAATATAGTGGATCAAGGCTTTCATGGGGCAAGAGGCAAATAAATGTTCCATTTCTGCATCACCTTTGAATTTAAGCATGCCTGATCTGGAACCCTAAGTTTTGGGAAGTTCTGGACATGGGCACCTTTTGACCTTAGGACCCACCAGAGCTGGACAACAACCAAGGTGTTTGACAGGCAGCCACCTCACTACTGAAAACCATGTTCTGTAGATGATACCCAAATTCCCAAGCTATGCAGCCTGTTTGACTTCAGACAAGGCGCAAGAAGGGATGCCTCTATCATCAATCTCACATCTCTAAGTAGGATTTTCTTTTTTTCCCTCCAGTCTACCCTGAATTAGTTGCTGTTACTGATCCATCCTCCTACCTGTGGGAAGGAAGTGCCTTGTGCCCTCCAAGGTCCATCTGATACATTACTGACATTTCAGTGCTCTGCACCTACACCCTGTACAGAGAGGTATTACCTTACTTTTCCAGCCTGTCTTTTTTAGTTTAACTGAAAAGTACAACTCCTAAACTGCAGCTTTTAACATGTGTGCATTGCTCTAGATAAGATCTTGCTGACCCTGTAGGACACTCCGCAATAAAAGGAATTGTTTTGTTGCATGAATATGATTTATGAGTATTGAAAAATAAAAAGGATCCTAGCATGGGAAATAGAAATCTGATATGAGGAAAAGAGATATTGTTTGGGTACATACTAGGAAGCATTGACATCCTTGTTACAGCTCTGGAGAAACCGGATCAGTTTAGCCGCATGATCCAAAACATAATGGAGTGTACACATTAATTTTAAAGATGTTAGTAAATCAGTAAGCATCTTGAAGGGTGAAACAAATGTCCTGGGCATGAATATTCATCTAGGTCTCTGATAGGTTTCATACTAATCTAGCTGTGTTACAGAAAATGATGAAGCAAACATCTTTCACTTAGTATCAGCACCAGATACAATGTATGACATACCTAAATTCACTGAAGACACTGAATCATCTGTGAAGAGGAACTTTTCTGACCCTTGACTATAGACATAAGAGAAAACACAGAGCTGAGCAGAAAGCCAGACCTACCCTAAATAAGTGTGATCCCAAGAGAAAGACCAGAAAGTCAGGTTTGGAAATAGGCTGCCTGAAAGAGGCTTGCTAGAAGCAGAGAAACTATCTTTGTTTTCTTAATCCCTCCAATGCCCAAAGGAAAAGGGCTCAGAAATTTTGTTAGAAACAGCACAGCATCAATTTCTCCTAAACAGAATAACTTGCAAAGCCTCCACATTTTTGGCCAGGAAGAGTTTTAGATTTGGTGCTTTGCAGCTGCTCCAGGATCAGCTTTTTAAACATTTTCTAACTCCATCCTTTTTTCCCCCAGTTTATTCTGTTTTTTCAGGCTTGTCTAGAACTGGTACATATTGTCACTCCTCTGCCAGGTAGGAACAGATTTGAAGATTTGCAGGCTGGTGTAGAGCAAGAAACCTGTTCTGCAGGAATACATTTTGTAAATGTCTTCATTTTACCTGCAGACATTGTGTGTGTAGGTATAGACAAATACAGATCCCAGGAAATACTTTGTTGAACTATGAGCCTCAGACAGCACCTTGTGGCTCCTGCTGCACAGCCTCCAGTGCTGTCCAAGCCTTGTTCTTCTGTTTATAAATCACTGGCCTGTACTGACCACTACGTGTTTAGTTGCTTATTTAATGTTGGTAAAGACTGAAGAGAACAAAGGCTAAAATAGAGATGTGCAAATGATTACTTAGTACCATTAAATTTAGTGTCTTTTCTGCTAATAGATAAGACAATCTCTGTCTAAAATATTTTTGACGCAGTTGTACACTATGGAAACAAAAAGACATTTTTAGGTCTTTCTGCTGTTTCCAAGTTCAGATGCTTTTTTCCACTGTTTTATTTCTTTGCTTTGTACTAGACAGTTCCAGCATTTTCACTTGTTTTTCGTGTTTCTCAGTGTTGCTAATGAAAACTCCAGCAATAGAAGATCAATAAAAGATAAATTTACACTTTAGATGGGATTTTATCATATATTTTCCATGCATTTCCTAATCCCTACCCCCAAAATCCACAAATAGGAAATCATTAAAGCCAAGGGAACTTAACAGATGGTACAGCTGATGGTGTCTCCCAAGCTTCGCTCTTATCTTAGCCAAATGGAAATAATGCTTGGAATTAGTTGCATAGGTACTTATTCTCTAAGCTTAATGCAAAAATTGTTACCTCTCCTATTACCTTACTGTGGAATGACTAAACAACTGTATTTTTGCTCCGGTTCATAAGAGCTATTGCATAGGGATAATGGTGCTCGTAAGACTGTATGAGAGACAGGAGGGCTGATGACACATAACAATCAGAGTCTCAAAACATCACTGCTAGTCTCAAGAATCAATTACCTACACTTTAAAAGCAGTTCTTTATTCTTACCTATTCGCTCAAAGACAGAGGACAAGCTGCTCTGTCAGCTGGGTGCCAGAGGCAGTGGCACGGGTGCTGTGCTCAGTGGCTTGAGGGAGTTGTGCAGCAACACCAGGTGGGCAATGGGGGCCTGACCTGACCTGCTTCTTCCTCTGCCAGTGTAGGCAGTTTGACATGAGTGGGGTGAGTCCTTCCCTCTCTTCCCTTGAGCACAGCTGAAACGTTTCAGCCCTGCTTGCCCCAGGGGCTTGTCCCACGGGCTGCAGTGGGCATCACACCTGGACACAGCAAGGCTTCACCACCCCAAACAGAACCCGTGGCTGAGAAGTGCACACGAAGGGAGATGTGGTCAGATGCTTTTCCAAGGAGCAGCCTCTTGCACTTAATGGGCTTCAGTGAATCAATACAGAGGTCCAAAGGAGTTAAACATAGATATAATTCCTTCTCTCATAGCAGGCTGGGGATCCGCGGACAAGGTTCATCCACAATGCTAAAATCCCATTCAAGCAGAAATGTCACATTATTTACTTGCTAAAACAATGCTCTTATTGCAAAGACATGTTAGGAGTGAAAATATGACAGCATCTATTTTAGGTTGTCATTGATCTTTAATTTGCTATGACCTGAAGGTTTTCCATGTAGTCAGTGCTTTTTGGCCAAAATATATGACTGCAGGGAAATGAGTAAATGAGTGCTAGAGATGTTCTTTTTTTCCTATGAAAAGACTGAAATTGCTTTGTGTAAATGTGTGGAAAATGCTGATATTTTGTTTCTATAAATACTTTGCCTCCTGCGTGCTGTATTTCATTTGTGCTGTTTCCTAGGAGTATTTGGCTTCTTATCACTTTTATACAGCGTGCTGAATACAAATGAGCTACAGTTTACCCAGCAACCAAGCTGTGGAGCATTTGTGGCTGTTGTGCATTTCCTGAGCAAGAGTAACTACTGAATGAAGCAGATTACCCTGTAGCCTTGCAAAACACTGAGGATTATAAAACATGCATTTAGTGGATAAATACACAGAGGAAAATGCACAGACAATCTCTGTTTCTATATATATGGATGTGCGTATAAATGAATATATCTGGGTGATGCAAAAAAAAACCCCTGAAGTAATCCATCATTTTTAATGACAATTTAAATATAGGGAAGCAAAAAACCTCAAAATTGCATTTCTTATTCTCAGTGATACCACCTACAACCAGAATCCTTGCTTATGGAGTCTATAAACAAGGTTCCATTACCACAGACTTAGTGATCACAGGATGATTCACATTGAAAGGAACCTCAGGAGATCACTGGTCCAACCGTGGCTCAGAGCAGGGCCAGCTCTGAGGTCAAATCAGATGTCTCAAGAGTTGATACAGCTGTTTCTTGAAACCCATGAGGATAGAGACTGCACAGCCTCTCAGAGCAGCTGCCCCACTGCTTGATTGTCCTCATGGGGAAAATCTTTCTCCACATATCCAATCTGAACCTCTCTTGCTTCATCATCTCTTGTCTCTCATTCTCCTACCATGTGTCTCTGTGGGTTAAAAGCCTGGCCCTCCCTCCTTGATGGTCTCTCCACAGATGCTGGGTGGCTGCTGCTGGGTGCCTCCAAAGCCATCTCTTCTCCAGGCTGGACAAGCCCAGTTTCCTCAGCATGCCCTCAGGGAATGGTAAGCACTCCAGGCTCCAACCAGCCTGTAGGCTCTTGCTGAACTCACCCCAGCTCATCATTCTCTTCTTTTATTTGAAAGGATCAAAACTGGACACAGGACTGCAAACATAGTCTCACTACTGATGAGTAAAGGGACTACTCCCTTGACCTCCTGCCACACACTCATTAATACAGCCCTGGTAACCCCTGGCCGCATTTGCTGCCAGGGCACACTGCCAGATCATGCCCAGCTTGTACTCACTGACATCCCCAGGTCCATCTTGGCAGAGCTGCTTCCCAACCAGCTGGGCACCAGTTGTGTCCCTGTAAGGGAGTGCTCCTTCCCAAGTGCATAATGTGGCTCTCATCTGTGTTGAATTTCAGGAGATTCCTGCTGGCCCATTCCTTCAATGTGTCCGGGTCCCTCTGGATAGCAGACCTGCCCTCCCATTTACTGAATGGTGCACCCATTTGGTGTAACCTTGATGAGAGTGCACTCATGGTGTCATTGATGAGGATGTGAAACCGGACAGGTCCCAGGACACATGCCTCCTGCACTCCGCTTGTTACTGGTCTCCAGGTATAGGATGGTTCATTTACTCTACCCTTTGAGCCCAGCTTTTAGACACCAGTTGCCCATCCATCCAGACTCACTTGGATGCAAGAATATCACAGGAGACAGTGTCAAAAGCCTTGCTAATGTTCAGGTAATTACTATCTGTTGAAGAAAATTGTTCCTGGAGAACTCTGTGATTTTACCAATGACCGAAGTTAGGCTAACTGGCTTGTGTTCCCCAGGTTCTGCTTTTGGTCTTTCCTGAAGACAGGTGCAAAATTTGCCCTTCTCCAGATCTTAGGGACCTCTCCTTCTCCCAGAGAACTCTTAAAGGTGACAGAGAATGACCTTACAAGGGCAGCAGCCAAGAGAGTGAGCAACCTTGGATGCAGCCCATCAGGTCCCAGGGACACCTATGGGCCAAGTTCTCTTGAGATTCCTGACTCAATCCTCATCCTCTGCTGGTGTTCTCCTCCTCCCACTTTCTACGCTCTTGATGCATTTTGGCAGTGGGGTGAATCAAGACAACAAGTTCACTTTGCTGGGGAGGGGACCTCCTAGCAGAACCAAGAGGAAAGATCCAAATTTTGTCAGGAACATTTTGGGTGAAAAACATGAACTGTTTTCACAAGACTTTGGAAAACATCAGGAAGCTTTCCCCACATTGGATAATTAGCCACGGGCAGAGGAGGGGTGGAAAAGTGCACTCAGAATTACACACCTGAAGTCATCATCCAAGTCAGTTTTATTTTTTTCTCACTCAAAGCTTGAGGGAGGACTTCATGTTGCCTTGAGAGGAGAATGGCAGTGTAAGCACTGAGGTCCTCAGCACTTCCCAGGCGTGTGCCACTTCTTTAATTGCTAAAATACACACATGAACATGCCAGATCTTCTTATCCAGGAGTGTTTGGAGTGTCTCAAAGCAATTTAAATGAGTCTTGTTGAACTGATTGACAAATGTAATACAGATGCACTTGGCCATTTTTGCTTAAATCAAATTGTAGTCAGTGACATAATTTGCCAAGGTGGACAATGATGTTATGATTAAGTTAAAGGTCTCCATACCTTGATTTTCATCTACTTAACACCTGGGGTTTTAAACCTGCATTCTTTGCTGTGGTATATTGGGATAGGCTTTTCAGTGCACTGGATTAGGTTGTATGTTGTAGTGAAATAGAAATATATTTTATAAATATAAAATATTCTAATATAATGTAACATCATTAAACACAGAACATAATTAGTGAAAATACTGCTTCCCCCTGCAGCACAGAGGTTACCACACATGATTTTTGTGGGACTGGCATAGCAGAAAATGAAGGGAGGGACTCTCACGTGGAAATGAGTATAAGCAGCAAGAGAGGGCCTCCCTCTATCCTGATGCTCTCCATACTGGCAAGACAAGTGGGAGAGCATCCAGCGAGGATCAACCCACCTTCAGGTAGTTGTCTTATGAGGAAAGAGCTGACAAGGGAACACAAATCTAGACAAGCATTTCAGACTATAAATACTATGGTGGAAATGGAGTAGGACATGGAAGAGACAGGAATAGGCAGAGTTTGACTAGGCCCCCATACCCTTTCATCAGCACTGCCCCTTCACACTTCCCAGCAGCATTCAATATGCCCAGCCTGCACAACACATTGAAACCACAAAGAAATTAGGAGGAAGAAGAGAAAAAGTGAGCAAAGATGGCACCAAGTGCTATGATGTCAATACACCCAAGCTGTTCTGCATCTCTTTGGGTTTTCTTAGACTGTTCTGCCTGTCCTCATTCGCTGAAATGAGGTTTGACTTTCCTAAAATGCAGAAAATATCGTAGCACTTTTTAGCATCACTAAAGCTGTGTCAGATTAAGTGTGACTGCTGTTTAAAACCTCCAGTGTCTGTCATTTGATGGAGATTATCTTAAGGTTCATCTCAAATGTGCAGAAGCCAATATGGGGTCATTTTCAGGGAAATTGGGACTGCAGAGGGTTTGTCCTCTTCGAAAACAGTTTTATTTGCTTAGTAGTAGTGACTGTCTGTTCTGTAAGGGCACTTTACCCAGCAATCCTGGTTTGAATGGCAAGGTTGGAAGTAGTTCAGTGCACATGAAATCAATAAGTGGAATTGGGGTGAAATGGTCAAGGAACTGCAGTTGATCAAATGGCAGTTGATAGAATTTATTACCTGACTGTACAATTTGTCCATAAACAGATATATACAAGGCAAAATCTAGCCTTCTGTTTAATAGTTCTTTGCCATGATTCCCACAAAGCCTGCTTTCCTTTTCCCGGGGTCTCCCTGTCTCGGTGGGTTATCTGAAAGCATGGGGCATCTAAGGAGACTTATTTTCATGTGCCTATGTTTTTGAGGGGCTGCAGATTATCTGAGCTTTGTCCAAACCTGGAAAAAAAAATACAGTAATTCTGTTTCACTGAATTCAAAGGACATAATTCACCCAGAAGTGGACCACTTTTTCTGTAGCCAATACCATAGTCTTTCTGTCCTTAAGAATATAAAGGATGCATCTTACTTTCATTTGCAAGTCTAAATTAGAAATATTTTCTTCTTTAGTTTAAGGTGGAAAGAGAAAAATTAAAACCTCTTGTTGATTTTCTGGGAAGTTAAGTGGTCCAATTTCATATTAAATTTCACATAGCAAAATAGTGAAATGCAGCCATCCCGCAAATATAAAAATCTCTTTTTCTCATAGAATTGTCATCCTTTCTATGGGGCTTTTTCTTTTGCCTGATGTCCTAAAGAAATGAGACTTTTCTTACTTCCCCTATTTGTATTTGTGCCTGTTTGCCAGGACCCTTTGATAACTTTGAACTCATTGAGTTTGAACCAGTTTGGAGAGAAAGATGGAGGACATGGAGATCCTGAGCTCCCACTCAGGGAGCCAGCGGGAAGAAGAGATGAGGGGCAGGCAAGGAGCATTCATCTGCCTCTCCTTCTGCTCAGCCTTTGCAGTACCAGCACTTGGCAGCAGCTGGGCTTGGCACACCCAGAGTATTGTGCCTGCTGGAGCTACTTCCAATTTCTTGCCCACCTGACAGGCACAGCGATGGGGCACAGCTGGAAGGAGGGCAACCATTGCATGAGGTCACTGAAACTGGCATAGCAAGGAAGTGCAGATCTTGAGATGGTGAAGATGCAGGAAGGGAAGGTGCATGGGGATGTGGGTACGCAGAGTTAGGGTCAGACTCCATTAATTTTGCTCTTCAAGGAACAGCTTGCTACTCCCTTGGTCTCTCACAAGTGAAGGAAAAAGGAAAGTGTGTGGGATGTCATGTTTATTAAGTTTTTATTCCTTCAGTGGTGCTAATATATTATTAATAACTCATCTCAAGAAGTCTCATTGCAGGGTAGGACTGTAGGTGAGGCTATGTGTGAAAATCTCTGGGACACACCAACTTGTTCTGCCTGTCCCTCTTTCCACAGCGATTCCTTTCCAAATCTGGGGATTTGGAGCCACTGTGAATCTGGCTTAGGGGCCTTTAAAAAAACATGAAAGCAAGGACAGTACATGTGAGCAAGTCCTCTTTTTCTGGTGTAATGTGAATAATCACTTTCACCACACAGGGCACACAGCACACCTCTGGTGTAAGAGACCAGGGCTGGGGAGCACTGTGTCACTGCAGAGGACATGCTAGTTCTCTCAAAGTAGGATTTTGCAACCTGGATTTTTGTTTGATTTCTGAGAATATTTTTTAAACACTTTTCATTAAAGCCTACATTTCAGCAAAGTAAATTGCTTCTGTGTTTCTTTAAAGGAAAACTGCAGTAACATACCAGGTGTGCAATCTGGACCAGAAATCTTCAGAAGTCAAGAGCAGAGGACATTTAATCCTGACCAAGCAGACTAAACATTTGGTCTGAGAGCTGGAGAAAATTCAAGATAATAATAACGTGCTCTGCATGTTGCAGAACATCTCCTCTAGCAGTTGGAGTCCAAAAAGGTCACATCAACCATGAGTGAGGAAAGAAAGGAAAACACTCAGCAAGATGAATATTGCTCAGAGCATTAATTTTCCCATACCTTCTTCCACAGCAGGGTCACAAGCAATTAAGGGTCTTCATAGTGGGAACACTTCCACTGACTTACTTTACTCCCACCCACAATTTTTTTCCAATTTCTTTGAAGAGGTGGTGTGTTGTGATCCAACAAAAATCATTTTTATTTGCAAATTAGCCTAGGAATTAAATTTTCTCAGACAAAAGGTTTAAGTGCTCTTTCCTTCCATGCTTTCATTTTGTATGCAGTGACCTGATCAGCAGCCTTCTGTCTACAACTGTCCACTTCTGTCAAATTACAGGAAAAAATACAGTCAAAGCCTCTATGTTAATACTTACTCCATAAAGCAGGGGTTTGTGAAAAAGGGACTGAGAAGAGAAAATGAGAATGTCTGAGAAATGCCTTCCTGATCCTGAAGAAACAAAGCTGACAACTTTCACATCAAGATATTTATTTTAATATTTATGTGCTCCTAAAAGCTCCTCTGATTTCTTTTCTCTTTGGAATTCGAGATAAATATCCAAACTCTTGGAAAAGAGAAAGAGCTGTTGTGTTAGAAGAAATGACAGTGATAATGTCATAGATCAAAGTGTTGAGATGTCTCAGTCATACTCACGTGGGAATCAGAATATTTTCCACCTAACATCCACTTGGAAGATTCTGTGCACCATTGTACAGGTCTGCACTGGGATACACTCTGCATCCCAGGGAATCCCCACCTTCCCCTGCACTCTTGGTTGCGATGATTGTTTAAAGGCACTGCACAGCCTTTGCACCTCTCCTCTCTGCTCATGTTTTTATATCATGCCCGCTGACATGCTGTCTGAGTTCTTCTTTGCTTGTGTTACCCATCTGAAATGCCATTTTATCTATGGGTATTGAATAGCACAATCTTTCATAGGCAGCTGACTGCATTTATTTGTGGCATGACTTAAATGGATGCACCTGCAAGTCTACATAAAAAGTCACCGGAGCCTATGAGCTGGAATTTGAAGGAAAGCAGCAAAATGCACCTTCTGGTATTATTTCTCATTCTTTGATATTCTATTTCAACATCAAATTCAATTTTCTATTTTGTTCTCAGAAAAGAGAGAAGATTTCATTTTTATGCCACTGCGTTTTTATACTATGGCATGGATAAAGTAGGCATCACTTTTTAAACCAAGAAATTTTTTAATGTTTTTTTAAGGAAATTTGTATGTGCTCATCTATATGCATATTTTTATTTTTAACCCCTCAAATACCTGTTTTCTGTCAAGTGAATTTTCCAAAACAATCACTCATTTTTAATTTCAGCAGGACAGGACCGTCTGCCTGTCCTGCTGGCACTCCAGGCTGTCTCCTCAGCCTCTGATAAAGCCCTCACTCTTCACACTGGTGCCTTCCTGTGCAGTACCCTGGCCCTGCTGCACCTGCCTCCCATTCCACCTCATCCTCATCTGACTCACGAGGAAGCCCCCTTGACACTTTCAAGACCTCCAGCAAGGGTGGTCTGTGCCTGGCAGCCCCTCACTGAGTGCAGCAGGGATGCTGCAGATGAGGCTGCACAGAACACCCCAGATAGGGACAGCAGGAGAAAATCCTGCTTCCTCTTCCATGGGAATGTAGAGGGGATACCAAATAAATTGCATTTAGATCAGTTAAATCAGAAGACACCTTGTCTGCAAAATTAATTGAGGTCAGTGCTAGCAGGTAAATAGTTTTCCATTTCAAAATGTTCTGGGATTTTTAGATGTCTGCAGGAAATAGCTTAGCATGAGTGAAAGTTGAAGAACTGAGTTGTGGCATTGGGGTTCTGGCTTTGTATCTTTTAGAGAAGGTGCTTTACATACCAGTATGGCATTTGTAGACATTTAAAACCTTGTAGCAATAGTGAACCCTGAAGCCGTGTTTCCTGACAGAATGTTGTATGGCACTTGGAAAGGGTAAATGTATCAAAGGCTTCCCGAAGTGGCATTCCTGGATGGCCACAACAGTCACACTTCATGGACAAACGTCTTGTCTGGTTCATGACTTTGTCGCTGTTTTGGGAAATTGTTGTGTTTTTTCTTTTTCACAGAATCATAGAATAACTCAGGTTGGAAGGAACCTGTAAGGATCACCAAGTCCAACCCTGTTTCTCACAGGGCTACCTAAAACAAAACCATATAACTAAGTGACATCCAGATAGATGTTCCTTGAACTCTGCCAGGCTTGGAGCCATGACAGCTTTCCCAGGGAGAAGTGATTGACCACCCTCTCAGTTAACACCCTTTTCCTAACAGCCAGCCTGAACTTCCCTTGATGCAGTCTCATTTCATTTCCTTGTGTCCTATCACTCATCACCAGAGAGAGATCAGCATCTGCCCCTTTGCTGACACCTTGAGGAAGTCGTAAGCCCCACTCAGATCACCCCTCAACCTTCTCAAAGCCAAACAAACCCAGCAACCACAGCCCCTCCTCATTAAGTCTCGTCTTCAAGATCTTTCACCATCCTGGTTGCCCTCCTCTGGACACAATCTCATAGCTTTATATCCTTTCTTACATTGTGGTGCCCCCAGCACTCAAGGTGAGGTCTCCCCAGTGCAGAGCAGAGCAGGACAATCCCCTCTGTTGCCTGGCTGGCGATGCTGTGCCTGATGCACCCCAGGACATGCTTGGCCCTCCTGGGGGCTGACTCGTATCCAAGTTTTCACTGACCAGGATCCTCAGCTCTCTTTCCACAGGGCTGTTCTCCAAGCTCTCATCCTCTGATTTGTGTGGATAACCAAGATCACCTGTCCCAGGAGGAGAATCTGTCACTTCCTCTTGTAAAATTCCATGTGCTTGGTGACTGCCCAGCCCTCTAGTCCTACCCACATCTCTCTGCAGGGCCTCTTTACTCTGAAGGGAGTCCACAGCTCCTCCTAGTTTAGTATCATTGGCAAACTTACTTAATGTACATTCAGTTCCTGTGTTCAGATAATTTATAAAAACCTTACAGAGCTCTGGCCCTAAAATGGAGCTCCATGGAGCCCCACTGGTGCCTGGCTGACAATCTGATGTAACCCCATTTACTGTAACACTTTGAGCCCAACCTGTCAGTCAGTTGGTCACCCAGTCTATTATGATCTTTTCTAGCTGTGTGCAGGATATTTTGTCCAGAAGGATACTGTGAGGGACAGTATAAAACCCTTTTGATTTCTGGTGGTGTTCTTGTAATTTTTAAAATTATTTTTTCTGGCACTTTCAATGACCTCAGGATAAAAGTGACCCAGCTGGAAGAGAATGACAGGAAATCCAGCAGCTTTAATGGTTCACAACTATTTCTGTCTGCTTGTCAATGAAATAAACATCCTTAGATTATTGTGGCTGTAGAATTAAGATGCAGATGTGGTGCATAACAGCTCTTGCAAAGATATATATTACACAAATCATTTAAATCACTGAAAATATAAAACAAGGCAAAGAAAACTGGGACTAACACTGATCTCAAACAATTTCTCTGTCTTGTTTCTGCATAATCAGATGATAAATTAATTAAACTGCTAGCTCAGGTGTTGCTCACACTTTCTGAATTTTTGCCTGCTGCAGGGATTGTGTGTGGGTGGAGATGGAGATCTGGGTCTGCTCAGCACAAAGAAGAGGACTCTCACTACTGTCTTCAACCACCTAATGGGAGGGTCTGCTGGACTGTGTGGGAAATGGGGAGGGGCAGCAGGCACAAGCTGCAGCAGTGGAAATGGTCATGAGAATTTTGTGACTCGCCCCTGCAAACCAAGAAGAGAGGCTTGGACAAAAAGGATTGTGAAGGTTACAAGTTACATGCAGTTCTGAAACCTTTCAAGCATTCAGATACAACACGATTCAATTAATGCGTACTTAAGACACACATACTACTGGAAAGCAACTGGAATTGTGTGGTGTCATCATCCATTTGCTTCTTTCATGATCTAGACATCCTTCGAGTTGGTCTTAGAACCATAGAACCCTTATGGTTGGACAAGACTTCTAAGATCATCAAGTCCAATCACTAACCCAGTACTGCCAGGTCCACCACTAAACCATGTCCTTAAGCACCACACTACCCATTAGATTGCCCAGAGAAGTTGTGGGTGCCCCATCCCTGAAAGTGTCTAAGGTCAGGTTGGATAAGCCTCTGAGAAACCTAGTCTAGTGAAAGCTGCCCATGGTAGTGGGTTTGGAAATAGAGTAAGGTCTCTTCCAACCCAGACCATTCCATGATTCCGTGATTTTTTTTTTAACACATCCAGGGATGATAATTCCACCACTTCCCTAGGCAGCCTGTTCCAATGCCTGAAAACCCTTACAGTGAAGAAACTTTGCCTAATATAAATCTAAACCTCCTCTGGTACAACTTGAGGCCGTTTCCTCTTGTCCTATCAGTTATTACCTGGGGAAGAGGCTACACCCATCCCACTACAATCTCCTTTCAGTTAGTTGTAAAGAGCAATAAATCCCTTTCCCCGAGCCTCCTTTTCTCCGGGCTAACCACCCCAGCTCCCTCAGCCGCTCCTCGGAGGACGTGTACTCCGAAACCTTCACCAGCTCCGTTGTCCTCTGGACACGCTTCAGCACCTCAATG
The DNA here is from genome assembly GCF_009650955.1 of Corvus moneduloides. Taxonomy (NCBI): domain Eukaryota; kingdom Metazoa; phylum Chordata; class Aves; order Passeriformes; family Corvidae; genus Corvus; species Corvus moneduloides. Next base: position 18,487,505 of record NC_045480.1, on the reverse strand, counting down.
ATCCCCTTCATTTTTTGGGGCAGCATCACTCTGGAGCGACCAGCGGGAGCCACCCACGCTCTCCGCCTCCCGCGGGGCTTTTGGCTTTTGTCCCGCCGGGAGGCGGAGGGCGAGGTGGCCCCGCCGCGCCTCGCCTCGCCCCGCCCGCCGGGACCCCCCCTCCGCGTCCCGGCGCCGCAGCGGAGGCGGCGCCGCGCTGATGTCAGGGCGCGGGAGGCGGCGGGGAGCGGCCGGCGGGCAGCGGCGGTGCCGGGATGGCGCTCCCGCTGCGGCTCCTGCCCGCGCTCTGCGCCGCCGCCGCCCTGCTGGCGCTGCCGCCCGCCGCCCCGCGCAGGGCCCCGCGCTGCGGGCCGCCCTGCAGCTGCTGGCGGGAGTCGGCGCTGTGCGTGGGGGCGGCGGGGGCGCCGCGCAGCCTGCCCGCCGGCCTGGGCTCCCTGTGAGTGCGGGACCGCGCGGGGCGGGATGAGCAGGAGGGCGCGGAAGGGATGCGGGGCGGTCCCGCCTGATGGGTGGCATCTCTTTTTCCAGGAGCCTGGTCAACGGGACCTTCTCCGAAGTCAAGGACAGGATGTTTTCCCACCTGCCCTCCCTGCAGCTGCTGTAAGTATGGCACTGGGAAGGAGCACGGCCAAGTAGCACTTCGCCCCTTCCTCCTGAATAGAGTCCCTTTAAGCATATTCTCCTGAATAGAGTTCCCTTTCCCTTGTAGAAAGGGAGAAGACGGGTAAATCCCCAGCTTGCACAGTCCCCCGATGTAGCTGCCGTTTCATAACAGGGGATGCATTTTCTGCTCAGAAACCACTTCATAAAATGTGTATTTAGTTACTAAAGGAGGGCAAAATGTTTTATGATGCCCTAAGTTCCTCTTTTTTAAACTTCAGCTTTAGTAAGTTTAAGGCTAAGTTTTGTCCCCCAGAGTCATGTGGTGGTGGCTCTCATTCCTGTTCACTTTGTGCCCGGCAGTCTGGCACTGGCTTTGTGACGTTGTGGGCACAATAGGGTCAGCAGAGGCTGCCAGGACACACTTCAGAGGGAATCCTCTGTGTGTGGAGAGCTGGTGTTGTCTGCAGCATGACTCCGTGCTTCAGCGTGTGGCTTGGAGGGTGGGCCCTTAGATGCCTTCTGACCCCGCAGTCCTCTGTCCCAGGAGAGAGTGGTCTAGCTCCTAGCACTTTGCAAGCTATCCCTCCTTACTGACCCTCGGCAACCTGCTTGGTCGTGCCCATGTTGCAGTTAGGTATGTGCCTCCTGCTCCAGGAGCTTACCCAAACTTGCTTAATTTAGCTGTCCTGGGAGGCAGCAGGGAAGATACAGACAGAGACTGCGGTACAACCCCCCCGGGGAGCCTGGATACTAATTTCTCTGGTAGTCTGCAGCGAAGCTGAGCAGCAGCCTGCATCCTGCCTCACCCAGTGCAGCCTGTCCTGATACCAACCAGGCCCTCCACCCCATAAGGACTGACTAACCCTCTCCCCAGGAAAAGATACACTGCAAAGAAAAATCCAGCAAAAAGACCCAAGGCCAGCCAGAAACCCAGGCTGAGTGCTTGCCCCAGAGCTAGATGTTAAAACTGGTCTTAGCAAGAGGTAGTCTCTAAAGGCATTTGGTAGCTGATGGCCAGGCTCCTCTCCTTGGGCACCCCACCTCCTTTGACTCAAAGGCCTGTCTTCCTACTGGGACGAGCAGCACTCCATGCAAAATGCTGGGGAGAAGTGGGCAAAGCAAGGGGTGGAAGCTCTCACCTGCTTTAATGTGAAACCGGCCCCAAAACCAAGTCTTTATGAGAGTTGGGGGTCAGTACAGAGCCCCCAGCAGAGGGACGAGGACCTTGCCCACCAATAAATGGCTGCAAACAGCGGACTGGGAAGGAAAGGGAGGAATCCATGGGTGAGAAACTGTGGGTGGAAAATTAGAGATGGGGGAATCTGGCTTGTTTTGGATGGTGGTACTAGGAAAAGGGAAGAAGACCAGATGAAGGTTGTCCCTTTTCCTTAGCTGTAGTAGATTTCGTGGAGATGCTGGGGTGTGTAGGGTGGTGGGGCAGAGATGGGTTGTTGAGGAAGGCAGAAGTTGCTCATGACACTTTATGTGGTAAGTCAGATGTGGGAGCACCACACCTTGGGCACTGACAAATTCTGTTATTTAGTGTAATTTGTGACTTTTTCCTTAAAACATGAGAAAAAATAATAATTAAATGACAAAGAGCTGCATGCATAATTCTGCACATGGACACCCCAGGACGATGTCGTCTCTGGTAGTAATCATGGTAAAATAGTAGTGCAAGGATTTTGTTTTGGTGGTCTGCATCTTTGTCAGATTTCTTTGGGATAATTTAAGGAGCATTTGTCTAGTATTAGCATAATATCCAGGGATCACAAGGAAAGTTTGCATTTCATGTTCATTAGTCTTCTAAATTAATTTTAGTAAAATGCCTAAAACCATACAAAAGGAAGATTAATCAGTTGCTCTAATAAAGCAATTCGTGCAGACATATTCATTCATAGGGGAAAATTCTGAGATTTTCCAAAAATTATTTCTTTTGAGTAGTGTTCATTTTTTAGACCAAATAAGAAATTTTGCTATTTTTTTGAAAGGAGATTGCCCTCTCTGCCTTTGAACATCAACATTTTGAGAATTCCACTGTTGTGCTTTGATACAGCAAGGAATGAACTTTGCTGGCAAAACCTCCTTAACATCCTTCTCCCTGGTGGCCTTGTCCTGGCTCAGGTGACAGCTTCTCTGGTGCAGCTCTAACATGTTTTGTCCCTGAAGTTCACACGCGAGGAGGGCAGGGCAGTGCCTGGAGGAGGCAGCACTGCAGCTCTTCCTCACCACCTGTGGACACAGGGCTTTGCTTTATTAAAGGAGCAGGATTCTATCTTGGTGTTTTGGATATGTCTGCGTTTCCAGCTGACAAACTGGCTGCTGTCCTCCCACACTGCAGGCTGTACCCCATCTGCAGGTCAGGCTTGGAGCATTGCCCTGGGAGCATGGAATGAGTGAGCACTGGCCCACTGTGACTGCATAAATGAGAGCTGGTGCTTGGGAGCTTAGGATTGGTGCTGAGGTGGACTCTTAAAAGTTGTCAGTGCAGCCGGAGGGTGGTGAGCGAATGGGGCCCACACTCAGCAGACCTGCTATCTAATGATGGCTTGTTCTGCTCAGTGGACCACAGAGTTGAGGACCAGGTTACATTTAGCCAAGGTCAATGGCACAGCAAGCATTTTTCCTGGGGAGTAGTGGACGTTAACTACCATCATGTAATGCCTTTGATTTTTTTTTCAGTAGACCATTCCACAGTATTTTATGTGTGCTGCATTGGTGGGGCAACATGGGCTCAAGTCAGTAAGATTAGTTTGGTCACGGGCAATAAACAGAACAGGCATAATCCAGTGTGTCAAGTTTTAATATGCTTTCCTAATGCCCACTCTCCATTTTCAGCTTGCTGAACTCCAACTCCTTCACTGTTATACGAGATGATGCCTTTGCTGGTCTCTTCCATCTAGAATACTTGTAAGTTTGGTATTTTATGTCCTTTATAAATAAAGACGTTTTGATAAGTTGCCAAGACTCCTGCTGCAGAGCCTTGGTCTTTACTGTGATTCCCAGGAGCAGGGGAACTGAAGGATTTATGTTCCACTCCTGTGCAAATGTTCTTTACGATGGCTGACGATTTTTCAGGGGTTACAGTGCATTTTTAAAAGATACAGTGAATGCAAGGTGTCTCTGTGCAATTCCAGCACACCAAAAAGGCATTGCTTAGCAAGAGCTTGTCTTGGCTTTCCAGAACAGTGCCATCCCTGTCAAGGGGATTTTAACCTCAGGCAAGAGGTGGGGAAGCCTGTCCTGACCTGTGGGCAGCCTGAGGAGGAATTGCAGAGTGCTGGTATACTGCCCAGAACAACCCTAATTCTTCTTCTCTTTTCCCAACTTTTGTCTCCTACTTTGCCTTTTTTCTGATACACTATTTAATGTTCATAGCATTTATCTTGATGTAATTAATTATAAATACATAAATATATATATACATATATTTCATATAACATAAATTATTGCAATTATTTATATTACTATTTAAATTTATTTAACTCTCCTTTTGTTTACATCATTCACTTAGTTGATTTTTGCAATCCTTTCTTTTTCTGATCCTTATTTTTGTTTATTTTTAGTTCACCCTTTTTTCTTTTAAAAAAAAGTATTAGCCCTGGTACAAGGTTGTCTTCCCTTCACACTCCAAAGGACTGGCATTTCTCTGTGTTACTCAATATGAGCTGGTGTGTTTGACCTATGAATAAAGCCTGAAAAAATTCCTCATTCCACCCACCTTTCTGAGCTGAAATGCAGCTGTGGAAAACATTTGTCCTTTTCTATAGGAAGACCAATGCTCATAAAACTGAGTCTTGCTAAAATCTTGAAGGCAAATAGATATTATGGTGGGGTATATTCAGGGTTAATAGTCTGGTACATATGGAGTAGCCAACAATGGAATTTGCAGATAATGGTAAATGGTATACGCTACATCTGGATTTTTCAGAGATAGCAAGTTATCTAAGCACTCTATTTTCCTCCTATCTACAGGGAAAAAATTATTTGCATCATGTTTGTAAAAAGGAAGAAAACCATTTTTTGTTGTATCACTAGTGACCTGCTTTCAAGTGCTGATGAGCTTCTCCCAGCAGCATAGCATACGTCATGGTAGTTGTACTGGTCACTGCAGCCAGACCCCTGTCTGAATTAAACACCCTGCTCTCCTCAGCTGCTCAAAGGGCAAATCTCTGTCCCTGACCACCAGCTGCAAGCCAGGGAGCAGGATGGAGAGTGGTAAACCCTTACAGTTTCAAATTCTTTTAGCAGCTGAACAAGTGGTCTCAGTTAATGGTTGTGGTTGCCTTTCTTGCCAGTTTCCTCTTCCCAGCAAATCACCCCTCCACCTTTTGGGAACTGGCTGTGAGTGGCCTTTCTCTGTGATTTGTTTTTTTGGCCATGCAGCCAGTAAAACCAGTACAGCTTCCATAAGTCATGTCTCTTAGTTACGAGGGATCAGATTTTGTAGAGAAGAAGGAAACCTCACTGACAAACAGGAATGACAAGTGTCTGTGTGTACAAAGCAAAGTCTCTGGCTGAAGAGCAGCTGGGGAGCACCCACAGCTGGTACTTGTATATATGTGTAATATATCTCCAGCTGTGTCCTGCTGCACTTGCAGCACTCATAATGGCATTCAATGCACCCTTAAGCTAATTCTTACCCAGAGTCTGGGTAAGACAGGTCTGATAAAGACGGGAGCTTTGCTGGTGAACAGACTGGAATTCCTAGGGTAGCATCTGTTGGAGGCCAGGTTTGGTGATTCAAGGATCCAGCAAATTACTGAGTCCCAGCTTTTTGCAGTATGTGCAGTGAAGCCCTGTTTATTTGCATGGACCAGTAAGCTGGTGCTGTGCAGGGATGCCAGGTGCCAGTGAGGGTGCCAGGAGGCAGGGTGGCTTTCTGCTCTTGCAGATTGAATTTGTGGCCCCACACAGCCTGGAAAGGGCTGATCTGCCTCTGACATCTCCCATGTAGACACAACACTTTCTGATCTGCACCCTTTGCCTGCAGTCAGGGTCCCAGTCACTTCATGAAGGATTTTTTCTACGCCTAAACTGCAAAACCAAGACCACTTGTCATCTCCTGCATTCCCATCTTGACTCTGTTGAGAAGAGACCTTGTCTCATAGCATTTTTCCTCTAACTTCTCTGGAGGGCAGGCAGAGCTGCTTAGGAATAAGGGAGGCACCTTTATCTCACAAACTTTTTATAAAATCAGCATACAGTTGTCTTCATCCAGGTATAGCTGTATCATGCAATATCTTGATGGCCACCTGGCTGCAATCACTTTGCAGGGATGATGGTGTACTTAGGGATGCATCCTCAAGTGCTCAGGGGTCAAGATGCTCAAATATCAGCTCTTTCTTTAAATGCTGACATGCAGTCAGGAGGAGCAGCATGCTGCTGGAATCGATATGTGCCTGTCATTATTCCCCCAGTGCACGGGGCCGTGACTTGTGTGCAGCCGGCACCCTGCAGAGATGTCCTGGCTGGAGAGAGCTGAACTGTGGCAGCCAGAACCAAACCAAGGCAGCAGTCTTGCCATTTGTGCAGATGTCAAATGTGGGCAGTTCTAGTGTGGGTACGGAGGTGGCACTGTGTGTGTGTGCAGCCACGGGAGCTCCCCATCAGAGCAGGCCTGCAGCCTGGGCTGCCCTGGCACCGCTGTGCTGCCCCTGGTTTGAAAACGCTGGTGATTTGTGAGAGGGGAAGGTAGGACTTTAGCTTCTAAAGTCTGTCTCAGGAGCCTCTCCTATGCAGGTCTCTTGCCTCACACAACACATCCTGAGAGGATTACCAAGAGAGGAATAATTTTTTTTGCCTTGTTCGCTTTGTTCCTTTTCTGCTGGACATTTGTGTCATGTGCCATCCCTTGTGCTGCCAGGTACTTGCATTGTTCCTTGCAGTCCACCCAAGGAAAGGGAAAAAGGAACGTGAGCAGCTCCACTGAGACTTCCCACTTTTCAGTCTGAAGGAGCTGCCCAGAAACATGCTGAATCTGGCAAGCATAGCTTAAAGCACTGTGATGCTAATAATAATGTTTCTTAAAGTATTTAAAAATATATTTTTTTTTTGCCTAGATTTATTGAAGGAAACAAAATTGAAACCATTTCAAGAAATGCATTTCGTGGCCTTCGTGACCTGACTCACCTGTAAGTTATTTAACACTTGGTAGAGTGATTTCTACTTGAACAAAACTCTCCTGGGAGACCACTGTTTTTTCTGCTACACAGAAAACTTCTCTTCCCTCTGTGTCAGCTTCCTCCTGATGTCAACAATATGCCTTCTGTAAATTAAAAACCAGCCTTAGAGCAATTCCTGCCTGGGCAGCACTGCCACATGTTGGGCTGCCTGTGTGCAGGCACAATTGGGACTGGGATGACACTGGTACCCCCAGTGCTGCACTGGTACCACCACCACCACACTGCCTACGCATGATTAACATTCCTCCTGCTTTTCAGCGTGCTCAGTGATTGCTCTGTGGGTTACATTTGCACCTGGGCAAAAAAAAAAAAAGCTTTAAATATTTTACTTTCATGTGAACTTCAAGCAATCTCCATTCTTGAATGAGAATAATTAATGCCTGTTCCTGGTAACTTCTAAAAGTGCCAGTGGCTGGACAGTACCGGATAATTAACAACCTGTAAGTGAGTTCAGACTTGAGAAGAATTGCAAGATAAGAGGCAGCAATGATATTAAGCTCTAACTTTCTTTTTTAGTTCTTTGGCCAATAACCATCTCAAAGCTCTGCCAAGGGATGTCTTCAGCGATTTAGATTCTCTAATTGAACTGTAAGTAATGAGGATCTTTCTATTGGCCGCCTGCTTCTGTTGCTCTTGCTCTCAGTTTTGGGTTCCGAGTGTGTGGTGCTGTATCTGGTATCTACACAGAAAAAAAAAGTGTATTTTTTTGTTCTATCTTTTTTTAATTTTGTAATTATTTGCTTGATAGACTCCTTTAAAGTAATTGCTGTTTCTTAAATCACTGTTGCTTCTTGTGATGCTGTACATAGCTTGTGTTATTGTACTTCTTTCTGATGACTCATGTAAATTGTGTTTTAGGGAAAGGGAGACAATTAATTTTAAAACTACAGTTTCTCTGAACATTTTTCCCTGTTATTATTACATGTATTCCCTGAGATTATTTTAGTAAAAGGGACTAGTTAAAAAAATAAGCTATTTTTCCTTGTTTTTGAGCAGTTGTAGTACATTGCTAACATTCTGTCAGTATTTCCTTGTACAATTAGGATTCCCCTCTTCCAAACAGCAAAGTAAAATTGTAAGCCACAGAAACTGCCAAAGGATCAAAGAACAAGTACAGTGCTGAAATTGCATATACATTAGTAGGAAGAAGTTAAATTGACTCTTCACCAGCAGCGACTCAAAAAATACAAGTCTTATATCTGTATTTCACATCTGCAAGGTTGCTCTGTCAACCAGCAGTACTGGAACAGTTTAGGGAAGGAACGAGAATTGTCTGTGTCAGCGGTCAATGGTGCAAAGGAGGCTTGCAGCAGACAACCTGAGGGTCAGGATGTATTACATTACAGTCCTCATCCTGTGAAAACTTACCAAAAAAGTAACTTTACACATGGATCGCAGTGCTCCATTACTATGATTATATATGACCACAGACTGCAACCGTTTTCTGAAAAACTTAGTGAAAGAGAGTTCATAATAAAGGAGTCCAAATAAAACTTAAGAAACTTCCCTGTCATCAGATCAGAACAATTCAAGGATACTCATATATTTTGAAATTCAGCATGTCGAGGTAATAACAGTTCTGTAGTACTCATATTGCTATCAACCTTTTCAAATATGTTTATTTCTGTGTGTTTTTTTAGAGATTTAAGGGGAAATAAATTTGAGTGTGACTGCAAAGCCAAGTGGTTGTTTTTGTGGTTAAAGATGACAAATTCCACTGTTTCTGATGTCCTGTGTATTGGTCCAGCAGAATATCAGGATAAGAAGTTAAATGATGTGACAAGTTTTGATTATGAATGCACCACTACAGGTATTCAGAATGTATATTTCTAAGCACACTACAAATGGTTAAATATCAGAAGTTTAGATGATACCCTTTTGCTTCTATGAGCATGACTTGGGGGGAGGAAAGGGTTACTTACATACAAAGCACTTCCAAGTACTAGAACAAGTACAAAATGGGAAAATTACATTTAGAAGCCAAAGTGAGTACTGAGTTTTTATTTGGATTAAGTGATAATGGGAGAAGAGCTCTGACTATTCATATTCCAAAAGACTTGATTATGACTCAATTTGTGGCTTAATTTTCATCACAGAATGCTTTCTATTATCTGGAATGAAACCATATAGTTATGGCAGATGAGCTTCCTAAAACCTCTGTATTTCACAGAAAGCAATGAACATAAGTTCCAAAATGTGGCTATAGCTGTTATCTTTATTTGATAAGTCATGATTTATTAGCCTCAAAGGTGGTGGCAGTAGTGCCAGCAGTTCTTCATGGAACTCCATCAAGTTGAAGAGAAAAGTCCAATAATATTCTGCCTACTGTCTTGCTTAGGATCTCGATTTTTTTTTTTTTTAGGTAATGTAAAGCATGCTGAAGGGAGTGAAGAGGAATTTGCATGTGGTTATGCTTATATTTTATGACCAAACTGCTGCAGTTATGTATCTTTAAATGTAGCCATATAACTGAAAATATCAGCTGCAAGTATTGTTTTTCATCTTTTTTGAATAGGATGTCAGCACTCTGCCTTTCTTCTAGACAGTAATATCAAAGGTGTGCAAGTTCTCATCTGTCATCAAGTTAGTCATTATTATTAAAAGACAACAGAAAAGTTGATTACTAGTAATGTAAAATGAAATTTCAGGAAAAGATATGAAAGGTGCTTCGATGGCAATATGTGAAGGAAAAGAGAATGAACTCAGAATTCAAAATAATGTCAGAAGAGAAGCAGAGGTAAAGTGCAATAATCTGCTGCATAAAAGGATGTCAAACACAGGAGAGCAATGAAGTTTAGAACAGTGCCAAAGTTACAGTCTCATGTCTGCTGAATCACCGAGAGGCAGAAATGCAAAGTAAAAGCAGGCTTTATTTCATTGCTATCTGGTTTAAGCAATTGTGTAGCACTAACAGTGCACAAGAGGAAGCCTTACCTGGTCCTCAAACCTATCCTGACCTACCGGCCCTCTGTCACCTTTCTGTACCTAGACACTGTAAAGTTGCTACAGGTAAAATTCACCCTTAACATTGTCCCTTTGTCCGCTATAAGCGAAATCACACCAAGCATAAATCTAATTTCATGCAGAGTTTTTGGGGGCCAAAGGCATTCCATGAGGCAAGGATTGCCCAGCTGAATATTTGTTCAAATGCCCTCAGAGAGGTGCTCCCACAGCACAGCATTTAGCTGTCACACAGTTCTGCATGACCTTGGCAGTCTGTGGTGCCAGGCCACTGCTCCTTTCTCCTTCTCTGCCATTGCCTCCCCCAGATCCAAAGGGAGTGTAAATATGCCCATATTGCTTCCTTGAGGATTGATTAGTCACAGGCTTAGAACACATACTGTATTCTGAAGTAAAGCAACATACCCCACAGGTGTATTCTCCTTTCCCAGTCAGTGGTGGGCAGGGCTCTGCAAAACTCTTTCATTTGTGTTAGTTTTTAGTATAGTATTTCCCTCCTTTGCCAGGTGGGATCAGACTTTCCATCATTTCTGGTCTCCAGTACTCTGTGTCGAGCATGACTGGATGCAGGATGTGGTAACAAAGCAGTTTGCTTGGTAAAATGTGTGTCTTGTTGGCCCAGTCAGCTCATTGCCTCAGCTGAACTGCTAACAGTGGTAACAGGAGAGATGGAAAGAGGTGCTGCCAAATTTAAAATAAAAAGGCAAGGAACAAAATGATCCTGTTGGTTCTTCACAGAGAAAGTGATTGACAGTATTGGTGACCTGCACTTTTAACCCTTTTTGTGATAGCATCTGTCTTTTCCATTTCTCAGTGCTTGCATCATGGAAGCAGATTAAGCCATTTCACTTCATTTCTTGTCCTTCTTCCTCAACAGTGTGTGAGGGGCCTGTGCTGTGGTTGTGAGCACCACAGGGGAACATGTAACTCACTTTCAGGAGACTGGAAAACAGGCCTTGGGCTCCCACAGCCGCTGGAAACAGACTGTGTGCATGCCTGGGACCTGCTTTGCCCAGACTTGCAGGAAGGGATCATCTCACTGAGATTTGGAAGCTTGTTTTCCCCTTTCTTTACCTGAAAGAGAGGTAGTCCTCTCTTTCCCCACGGTCTGGAAGGGAGGTAGTTTGCAAATTAATAGATGCTGCTCCATTCTTGCTCCTATGCTGGAGATCTTCTGCAGTGGGACAAGGGAAAGGATGGTTAACGCTCACTGCTGGCACAGCCAGGTCCCTTTTACTCCTCACCTGGAGTAGAAGTATCCCTGCAGGGAAGAAGGGATGTGAGGAGAGTGGGGCTGAATTGCAGGATACAGTTTCGGAGCAGCTGCCCAAACAGATCATCACTGGTATTTTTCCTTACCATCCTCCAGTGTTCCCTGCACTCTCCTCCTCTTCTGTGCTGGCATCAGTGCTCCTGTGTGCTGGGATCAGCCAGAGCAAGGGCTCCCAGAAGGAAAATCAGCCCAATAAAATTGTTGGGTCCCTCACCCATGATGCTATGGTGCCAGTTCAACCACAGAGGGAACAGAGGTGGAATAAGTGACTGGAGGACAGGGTGACATCCCCACTCTCAGCCAGCTGAAAACAGCGTGAAAACCACGTGTCTTGAGACAGGGAGAGCAAAACTGTGTGTGGGGTTGGAGGGAGAGAGGGACAGCTCATGCAGCCAGCATGGCAGGTGGAAAGCATGGGCTGTGTCCTCTTCCCTTTCCCATCCAGGGGATCCAGCTTAAAAGAGAAAAATGTTAGAAAAGGGCTCCTCCCCAGTCCTGTATTTACTGTATTAGCTCCTTCTAGCATTACAGCAAGGTACATAGAACTAAATCAAGCTCCCAAGGCCTAAATTTTTTGCAAGCCTGACATGGCAGCCACTTTTTACTGTGGAACCCTGTTCTACATTACCGTCTGGTATTCCCAGCTGGTGCTAAAATCATCATTTACTGCTTTTTACTGATCACAAATGATTTTCCTACCCATTTTCACGTACAGACTGGTTTGTTTCAATTCACAGATTCCCCCAAAGTGTTTCACAATTCTTCAGATTTCAAGAGATGTCTTTTCTAGATTAGGTTTTTTTGTTTTTTCCTCAATATTTAAAAAAATATTGTTATTTTCTGTGACTCTATCTGCTGTTGCTCCATCCTTTAGCTACCTTTTATAACTGGTCAGTTACTTTTGCTTTCTCCATACTTCAGTGTCAGCCCTTTTAGTTTACCAGTGAGAATGAAGATAACTTTCTTGTTTGCCTACCAGCATTTATGAACCAAGCCCGAGCTCTATTTATAATAGTCCCTCAAAGAATGAAGACTGTCATTTCTTTCACAGCTGTGGAATCTGCTCTGTTTGTTTAATGGTAGTCATCTATCTTTATTCTCCAGAAGTGCAACTCCTCAAGGGCAAGGCTTTCAAGCATGCAGAAACAAAGGGTTCTTCATTCAGAAGCAATTATTTCATAATGCACCAAAATGAGGGACTCGAGTGAGGACTTAATTACCATTTCACCAAAATCCCTGGATGCTCAGGCCCTTCCAATGTAGGAGTGCATGGTGAAGACGTGTAGCAAATGGAGCTTAAAACAGAGCAGTGTGTGGTTCTGCAGAGAAATGCCGTCATAGGGAAGATGCCTTTCCTTTTCTACATATCTGTATCCACATATTCCTTCAATGCAGGCCTCCTGCCACATTTTAGACCTGAGTGCTTTGTCAGCTCTTCTACACCATGTGTTTTTTCTGATAATAGTGATCTTGCACAGCTGTTCTGGTCAAAGATGAAATTCAGACCCAAGTCTCCTCACTTTGCCCCAGACTGGTTCTGTGGTGACTGCTGACTTATCCCAGGGTGAATTTTCAAATCAAGTCTACAAAGGCACTTAACTTTTGAGAAACAAACTCTTAAATTCTGGAGTTACACTCCTAATCTTTAAAGGTTGCTCCAATTCCTCAGTCTGGTTGTCTAGGACAAATTTTCCACTGGATAGTAATTTTCAGGTTGGTTGTATTTTATGCCTAAACTACATTATAATGCCCCATAAAACATTATGTTAACTGAGTTTTTGATTACACCACTTTGTCTATGGTCTAGGCAGAACGGGGTTATCCCCAGGCAAACTTCAGATATCATTTCACTTTCTGCCTGGTTTAGCATAACACAAATTGCTAGTGATTAAATTTGCATGACTTAAGAAGTTATTGGACTTCAGCTGGTAGTTGCTGTCTCTCAGCTTGAATGTGATTCTAGCAAGGCCATTTCACTTGACGGGAAAGCAACTTCCAGCTGTGGGGAAAAAGACTCGTCTCTCTATTTCACTGATAGTAGCCAGCCTAGCTGGAAAATCTGAATTATTTAACTATTTGCATATTTGATCTCCTTGACAAATACATTTCCAGAGGACAGTTCATGATACCTAAAGGAGGAGACGCTTTCCCTGTTGCTGCATGCCTAACATGAGCACTGATACTTCCATTATAGCATTATACAAAATCCAGAGTATTTCACGCATTTTTCAGTGTAAATCATTCTAGTCACACACTTACTCTGTGTTTCCAGCAAGAATGTATCCTAACTGTTGTAAATGTGTGTTTCTAGATTTTGTTGTTCACCAGATTTTGCCCTACCAGTCCGTTTCAGTGGATACATTCAACTCAAAGAATGATGTGTTTGTAGCCATTGCACAGCCCAGCATGGAGAACTGCATGGTGCTGGAGTGGGATCACATCGAAATGAATTTCAGGAGTTATGACAATATCACAGGTATATGAACACTGGGACTGCAGTCACTGATGAACTGTTGGCATTTCACGAGGATAAGATTTGTAGATGGGACCGGTTTGTTGGGTTTTGTCCTGAATCTTTGTTGAATTTGGCTGATTGAAGTCACTCATGTTTGGACATGAGTGACTCCATGGAGTAATGCATCATTTAACATGTGCATTTAACCTTACTGTAGCTTTTTTTTCCCATTCTTTTTTTGTCCATTCTTGTAAATTGTTCTGAAGGCACGAACACTTGCCATAAATGTCACATCATAGGCCAGCTTAGCGCTCACTGCCTCAATCATACAGCAAGTTAAAGCAGAAGCTGAAGGAGCACATGGTCTTGCCAAACTACCTGCAAAACAGAATATAAAAAGAATCTATTGTGTGTAGAAGGAAACAGGTCTGAAGGATGCTTTCAGGGTGAGCTGACCAGGAAGCCAGTTGAAAATGACAGAAATACTTAAACTCTGGTTGTTACCTAAAGAGATGTGCTGTAAAGCTTCCACACTTACTTTCAATTTACAAACATGCTTACTTAACATCTTGGCCTGATCATACAAAGAGCCTGTGTGGATGCCAGATGATGTTCTAATGCTGATTTTCTAATAACTGTTCTGTCCCTAACCAACACTTGTGGTGCTCAGTCACACCATGACAGCAGAGACAGACTCTTAAGAGTTGTTATCTGCTGCCTGGTTTCCCAGATACTCCAAGCCAGAGGTTTTGAAGACTCAGGAGCTAAATTTATCCATGGAGCATCTTTCCGTCCTGTTGCTTGTCGTGTATTATAGATTATTTTTTACCTTACATTTTGGGAGACATAGAGTATGCTGCATCCTCATCTGATGTTGAATTCTACAAAGGCAACAAGCACTTACCTCCTCAGATCAGCTGTGTGTGTAACTAATGAAAGTTTACAAGAAGCTACCCCTCTGTCAGGAAAATTTGGAAATGAAAAATGTTACTTTTTTAGGTTTCATTGTGTTCTGGTAGATTAGGATAAAATGGGATGTAAACTGAGAAGTCAACAGGCCAGAGAGAGCTAGCTGAGCCCTAGAAAAACTGCAGAAATGAAACTGAGAGTTTGAGTCATTTGCAAAGACAGCTGCCTTTCAGGGTGTCTCACCTGCCTCTGAATGACTTGATTTCTGCCAGGGACTTGTGTCCTAGCTGCAAACCCAGAGTTTGTTCCTGGAAGGTCTGAGCTCGAGCTCTGGACTGAAATGTACGTGAGCCTGAGATTTTTGCCAGAGGACACAGGCACATAAAGAGCCTCCTGCAGAGCCTGAAGAGTGTTTTGTAGAGCTCTGGAGCCAGCTCTACAGAGAATTTCACTACTTACCCGTGCTTGGCATTTGGATATCTAAATTTAGGCTTCTACAACATGGGCTTATGGAGCTGAGCTAGTTGTCAAAGTTGCCTTTACAGTGAACATGCAGAGAAAGGCATTGCTGTCCTCTGCAGAACGAGGCAGGGGACAGGTGAAAGCTCTTCTAGAGTGTGTTTTGACTAAGTTAGATTAGAAGGAGCCTGGATGATCAGCTCAAGCATTCATACTTGTGCTGCAGATACCTTGCTGTACTTGAGAGGAAGGTATGCCCAGCTCTCCTGCCCTGGGAGGGTGGCAGATCATCCCAAGCCAGCTCTGAAAGCCATGGGTAGGGGACCAGCAGAGGAGCCAGGTCAAATCTCCTGTGGTGACTGACCAAGCATGCATTAGGGAACTTGTGCAACTATAGTTCTACTTAAACTGTGCTTCACAGAGGAACTCCTCTCTGCTTCCAACAACACCCATTATAATAGTCTTGTTGTTACTTTTGTGATGTGGTTCTTGTATAGTGTAACTTGACATTCTCAAAACAGATCATAACCTGATCTGATCTATCTGGCAACTGCAGTATTTCTAAATATTTCTAGTTTACGAAATCTCAAGAATACCTAAAAGAAACAACAGAGTTAGATTTATCTTTTCATCCTGCTGTCAGGTGATATATCCACAAGATGCATCTATATTTCTATGTACAGTAGCAAAAAGCTGACTCTAACCCTTCTGGAGCAAGAAAAATATACTATACTTCATTCTTCTAGTTAAGATGGAAAGATAGACATTACAAGAATAAGAGAATTTCAGATGCCTGATGAATGGCAAGATAAAAATTCTTGTCATTTTAAAATAATAAAATATAGCTTAAATAATTGTTTTGGATATTAGGGGCCATCTGTTTGAACAAACAGAGAAATAGAAAGTATTTTGCATAAAAAGAATTAGCATTTTATGGTACATCATACTTGCACACCTTGCAGGGTGGGACAAGTCATCTCTCCAGTTACTGGGAAGCAAAAGCTTGAAGAGACACTCTGATGGCATGCAGCAGAAGACAAAATTATGAGATGGTGCAGGTTTAAAAAAGGGGGGAGAGGTGATTTGGTAACATCTGTGGTGTAAAGGTGCTTTGTGCTGTGCTAATATATGTGTTGTTTTGTTTTCTTTCTTTGGGCAATAGGTCAGTCTATAGTGGGATGTAAAGCCATTCTTGTTGGTGACCAAGTCTTTGTGGTGGTGGCACAGCTCTTTGGTGGCTCACACATTTACAAGTTTGATGAAAGCTGGACGAAGTTTGTCAAATTCCAGGATATTGAAGTATCTCGCATTTCCAAGCCAAATGATATAGAGCTTTTTGAGATAGACAACGAAATGTTTTTTGTCATAGCAGATAGCTCTAAAGCAGGTTTGTCAACAGTGTATAAGTGGAATAACAAAGGATTTTATTCATATCAGTCTCTCCACGAGTGGTTCAGGGACACTGATGCTGAGTTTCTTGATATAGATGGGAAATCACATTTAATCCTCTCTAGCCGTGCCCAGGTGCCCATTATACTCCAGTGGAACAAAGCCTCCAAAAAGTTTGTCCCACACAGTGAAATCCCCAACATGGAAGATGTCTTGGCTGTGAAGAGTTTCAGGATGCAAGATGACCTTTACATCACTCTCACAAGATTCATTGGTGACTCCAGAGTTATGAAATGGAATAGCAAACAGTTTGTGGAGATACAGGCTCTTCCATCCCGAGGAGCCATGACACTGCAGCCTTTCTCCTTCAAGAACAATTACTACCTAGCCTTGGGAAGTGACTATACCTTCTCCCAGATTTACCAGTGGGATGGTGAAAAGAAGATATTCAGATTATTTAAAGAAATCTACGTGCAAGCACCACGGTCTTTCACAGCTGTGTCAACAGATCGAAGAGATTTTTTCTTTGCCTCTAGTTTTAAAGGAAACACTCAAATATTTGAACATATCAAAATTGACTTGAGTTTATGAAAAGCTGCTGGAGTGAAATTTATGTAGAATGACATTTATACACGAACAAAGCAAAAAGAGACCTTTCCAAAAACAGGGTGCACCTATGGAGTATGATGACATTTTCTGAACTTTTCAAACTTGCATATTAATCAGGGACTGCATTTACTTGGTTAATGCATGACATGTCCATTTTATCCTTTTTCAAAGACACTTTGCAATTTGTAGTCATTCAAAGAGGAGTGCAGTGCATTAGGATTAATGTTGACATCTAAGAGAATGATCTAAATTTTATCCAGCAAACTACCTTGAGTTGAACATCTCATAAAGAAAGTGAAGAGTGAGCCATGGAAAACATAAAAATGATCTTGACTCCTAAACGAACAGTAATGTACGTTTTAATATTAGAGCCAGTTCTTCATGGTTGCTGATGAATTGTAAAAGCAAATGGGAACATTCCAGAATACTCTTGAGTTCTCTCTTCAAAATCTGTCTTTCTGGTTCACAGTAAATCCAAGGCATCACTTAAATTCATTGCAGACTGAAGGGAGAGTCAAAATCTATTGCCACTTTTCTTCCATTATTCACTTTTTTCAGCAACAAATTGTGCATAACAAGTAGCCCAGCCCACAGTAACTGGCTAGCCAGGAAAAGAAGTGTGTGTCTTCAGGACTGTGAGATCTTATCAAGTTAACATAGACAGAAAATACCAGAGGTCTGCATGATGCCATGAACAAATCAACTACAAATCCTACCCACTTTCTGTTTTAATAGGTATTCCAGAAATACATCCCATTTTGCCCGAACTCAAAATTTTGCTGATGATTCCCAGTAGATTCTGTGTGTTTAACGTGTTACTCTGTTGTGAACCCTCATTCCAGAAGGCAGAGCTTAAGCTTTGCCTGAAACACATATCTACATCGATGCACTCCATGTTGTAGCTCTGTACGCAATGAGGTGATTTATTGTCTAGCGTTTCCCCTCTAGCACATCTCATAAGCAATAAATTCAGGTTTGGGACATCAAAGTTGTATTTGGGGAATTCTCCTTCTAACTAAAGTCTGTGACTTCAGGATCACTAAGTCATCTGAAACCAAGCAGCTGGAGTGTTTCAGACTAGAGCTAATCCTGTCTCCAAGAAGGATTTCCACTGGGTGAGTCCAGGCTGTTGCCAGGCTGCCAATCCATTGAAGGCTGAACAGCAGGATGTGGACAGACTGTACTGCATTGGTGTTTTGGGTGGTTACAGACCAAGGCATTCAATCATCCTAAATAGGGCAATCCTGGCATGCAGAGCCTCCCTCCGGGTAACAGCAAGGGACTGTTTTCCTGGAAAGGTTCTTTGCCACCCTTACCCAACAAAATTGTGTATCAGAGCTCCTGTTTGTTCACTTACACAACATATTTCTTTAAGTTTTCATACCACTTAGCCTACTAGGTTGTTTTATCATGTCTTGCTGCTGCACTGCTGCCTTGGATAATAGGGAGGCTTTGCATAAAGCAGGAGGAGCAAAGGAAACTGTCCTTTATATTTAGGGCTATTTCACCATCCTTCTGCTGAGTGAGTTTCACATTTTTCCCCTGGACATGTGAGACATGGCCTGTGATCACAAACAGATGTTCTCATAGGCTTTACAATATCCAGGGTGTGAAGCATGCTGCAGAAGAGGATTATGCATAAGGACTCCTGTGAGGAGTCATAACCTACCAGTGACCTGGCATATCACAGTCTTCCCCAACTTTAACCTCTCTGCTATGAAATGAAGTTATTACTGGCCTGTCAGAGACATAACTCTGATTTTCAACTATGAGTTAGGGTTTTTTCCCCCCTACAGAAGTGTTCAACCTGGTTTTATTTTTAACTACGCTGGCAACCTGGCCCATCCCACCCTCTGAAGGACTGAGTGCTGCCCTCCAAATCCCAGTGCGGTGTCAGTCCCAGTGGTTCAAGACCAGTAGATGCAAACCAACGTTCTGCAATAGGATTTAGCAATACCTCTCCTAGGATTAAGCTAACAAATCTGGCAAAACAAAGAGATTCATGTTTTGCAGTGAATGCAATTTCTTACCATGTTACCAGTTTACTTTTTAAAATGGATATGACTGGCAAGCAACATTTATTTAGCTTGTGTTGGGACTAGCATTTCAAGCATGGAAGTTTAACTAGAATTAGATATTCTGATGAGGGTGGCATTTCTTAGTGCACTGGCACTTTCTTCTAGGGCTCGACTGTGGTGAGTACTGGTCACTCAGGAAGGGGCATGAGTCAGAGTGAAAAGCTAGTTTAGAGAGATTGGATCCTTGAAGGGAAGCAAGAGGATGCTGGAAAAAGGCTTGTGTATTGAATACCAGGAGATTGTACTGTTTCAAGAGCCAAGGGGATTTTGAGGCTTGACTATCAAGTTGAATTAAATTAAAATGGTCTCTGCAGAGACAGGCTTAATAAACAGGATTAAGTCATCCACAGGAGTCTAGCTCATTCACATGGGACCAGAAGAAGAGAGTGAAGGAAATGAATTCTGCAGGCAGGCTGCCACTTTTGCTGAGTAGCTGTGTTGGTTGGTCAGAAAGCCCAGCTCAGCATCCCTCCCAGCTTCAGGAAGAGTCTGGAGTCAGACACTGGCCTGCCTGTTCTGCTGAGTTCATGCACTGGAGGTCAAAGCAGCTGTGAGGGAGGACAAAAAGCACCAGTTGATTAAGAAAAGGTTATGGTACTTTTCACAGGATTAAACATAGGCAATATCTCAAAAAGAACCTTGTTCTGTTCTTCCTGCTCCCAAGGAAAAGCAGCAGGATGCAGCCATAAAAACAGAAATCACTAATAATTGAAAATATTTTCTGCCTTTCCAAATGCAACCATGGGTTTGCCTCCATGGCCTATATTCTGTAATAAGAATTGTTTTGAATAGTAAATAAAATATGCATATCCATAATTCATTGCAAATGTTAGACCATCAGGACAGTGAAAAAGGATAACAGAACATGCCACCAATAATTTTTAATGTATTCTAAAATACATAAGTCTGTGTAAAGAACATTAATTTATATAAGCATCGATTTAATATGCACTAGCTACAGCAGGAGCATTTTAAGGTTGTATATACACTGAGCTTTTTTTAGTAAAGAGGAGCTGATGCAATCTATGCTACTGACTTGTATGTACTCTTTCACTGTATGAATAAAATGTAGTTAATGTGACTAATAGTGGTGCGTCATGCTTGTTAAAATATCCATGTTGCAAGGATCCACACTGCCAGAGGAATGGACAGGGTGGGCAAACGGGTCCCTGTCTATTTATGATCGGATTTGGCTTTTGACAAGGTGGAGAAAGCCATGCTCAGATTAGTTACATCTTCCTTCTGTGCCTGAGATAGTTTGGACCTCCAAGGTTTTGCTGTTCCCTGATTTTCCCCTTCACTCTTTCCTTACACCCCATCTAGTGTTAGCAGGATGTAACGCAGCTACTGCTGTGAGTTTTACTCATGAGTTCGGTTCTTTCTTACCACAAAGTAAAGAGATCTTAATTTTCAAAATAATTAAAAAAAAAAAAAATTAAGATACTTAAGTGAATTTCTTACATGCTGAGTAAATAGGAACCAAGCCCTAAAATTACTCCCAAGACTTTCAGATCTTTGCTCTGGGGTCTTTTAAGATTTGTTAAATTTTACTGAATCATTGACATTTACCCTGAAATTGAAAAAAATAAATCAATCAGCAGTGAATACACTTTATTTAAAGCAATCCTTGAGTTTTATCCACTGATCCTGCTAGTCACTAACACAGGGAATAATTATTTTGTTTCCTCTTAGTTCTTCAGAAACAGCACAACTCTCTGTAACTAATTACAGGCTTGTACAATCAAAGACGTGTCTGACATACCATAATGGGATGCAATTGCTGGGATCATTGCTTTCCTTTTGGGTATTCCACCTTTTTATGAGTCACCAGCCCTTGTGGTGTGGTTCACAAACTCCATCATAGCTCAAACATCAGTTGCAAATCAGCACTGTTTCCCCACCTACCTTCCCCTGCTTTCTTTGTCCTTTCTAGGTGAATAATTTTTTTCCACCTATTGCCACATTCTTCAGCTCTTCCTTGGGAAGTATCTATTACTCCTTGAAAGTCATAGCAAGATACCAAGAGAAAAGCATTCCTAAAGAGCAACACGAGATGGTCACTCCTCTGCAAATTTCAAGGGGAAGACAGAGCAGGGTGTTTTTGAAAGGTCAAGCTAAAGGCAGATGTGTAAGAACAGCTGTAAGAGTCCGACTCATCCCCTCAGTCCCACTCACCCTTGGCCCACAGAGATGAGCTGCTACCACTGCTCCCTCTTGGCAGCACTGCTCATAGCCAGCAATTACTGAGACTTCTTTTTCACACCCTATCCCAGAAGCAATGGAGCTGAGCTGCTAACACCAGTTGGGTTTCTTTTTTTACTTCCTAGCAAACCAGGCACTTGACAACTCCTGCATTCCCCACACAGCCTCCTTTTTGAGAAACTTCAGGCTTGGTGATCTAATGGATTTCAAAACTGACCTTCACAGTCTGACAAAACCAGCTGGCCACATGATGTTAGATCCCCCACAAAATAAGAGACTTGATACTGTGAAAGCAGCTCAAATAGCAACTACAAAAACCCCATCTATTCCCCAGTACCAATTCCCCAATAAGCCAGCGCCATTCTTGCCCCAGAATTATGTGATGAGGAGTCCAACACGCCCACCCTTAACAGGGACATCTTCAACTACATCAAGTTGCTCAGAGCCCTGTCCAACCTGACCTTGAATGTTTCCAAGAATGGAACATCCATTACCTCTCTGGGCAACCTGGTCCAGTGTTATATACCACCCTTATCTTAAAAAATTTCTTCCATCTACTCTGAATTTATGCTCTTTTAGTTTAAGACCATTACCCCTTGTCCTGTTGCTACAGGCCCTTCTAAAAAGTCTGTCCCCATCTTTCCTACAGGCCTCCTTTAGTTACTGAAAGGACACAATGAGGTCTCCCTGCAGCCTTCTCTTCTCCAGGCTGAGCAACACCAACTCTCTCACTGTCTTCATAGGAGAGGTGTTCCATCCCTCTGATCATTTGTGGCCCTCCCTTGGATTTGCTCCAACAGGTCAATGTCCTTCCTGTGCTGGGGACCACATAGCTGGTGGGGTCTCACTGGAACACTGGAGGGGGAGAATCACCTCCCTCAGCCTGCTGGCCACATTTCTTTTGATGCAGCCCAGGATGCAGTTTGCTTTCTAGGCTTCATGTACACACTATTGGCTCATGTCCAGATTTCCAACCTCCAGGAACCCCAAGTCCTCTGCAACGCTGGTTTCAATCCCTCCGTCCCCCAGCCTGTATTTATTCTGGGGGTTGCCATGACCAAGGTGCAGCACCTTGCATTTGGTCTTCAATCTCATGGGATTTCCTTGAGCCTGCATCTTGAGCTCTGCATAGCATTCTGTCCTTCAGTTCTGTCAACAGCACCACTCAGCTTGGTGTTGTTGGCAAATTTGCTGGGGGTGCACTCGATGCTTTCATCTATGTCATTAATGAAGATATTAAACTGTACTGGCCCCAGTATAGACTCCTGAGGGACACCACTTCTCACTGATCTCCATCCAGACATGGAATCATTGTCTGCTACCCTCTGGATGTGACCACACAACCAGCTCCTCATCCACCAAACAAAACAGTCCACTCATCAAATCCATCTCCCTCCAATTTAGAGAGAAGGATGTAGTGGGGAACCATGTCAAAGGCTTTACAGAAGTCCAGATAGATGGCACCTGTAGCTCTTTCTTAGTCCATTGATGGCACCTGTAGCTCTTTCTTAGTCCATTGACACAGTCATTCCATCAGAGAAGGCCACTAGGTTGCTCTTGGAAAGATTGGATGAGAAATTTCTATAGGTATCTTCATATTCCAGTTTTGCCATGTCATTGAGGTAGCCTAGGTAGAATTTGGTGGAAATCAAGGAAAGCAGGTGCCAGAAGTTTAATATAAGTAATATTGAAGTAGAGATTAGAAAACTAGAGATGGTGAGGCTGTAGACAAATGTTTAGTTACCTTGAGGGAAATAAATCACATTTTCTAAGCACAGAGATAAATCAATGTGAGATCAGGGAATCTGAGAGAACAAAAAATATCTTTCTAAATAAAGGAAAGGAATAGGAGTGATGGCATATGAAGTGTGAGTTTACTTAATTGCCGTGCAGAGAAAGTTCTAAGTGCCTTTCCAAGGTCACTCACAGAATGCAATCCACATCATTTTCCTTTCAAGAGTCACCCTAGTTTATGCTTAATTAAACGATGCAAGCTCTGCACACTCTAGAAAATGCCCTTTTTATTACATTGTAGGCAATTTGCATTTCTGAAGGGCATTTGGGGACCATGACATCACCAGAATGAAGGGCTACTGGTAGCATTGCTCCCATTTTTATTCATTTGTAATTGTTGACTTCTCCAAAGTTCATTTCTATTTCCTGTTTGGACATTAGCACTGGATTGTACAAGAATGCTCATTTTCCAACTTCAATGGCTGTTTCAGTTCTTCTGACTCAGCAGCCCCTTGGGGCTGACTCATCCTCCAGTTGCAGGTGTGCCCTGACACTTCATTCTTCATTTTAGTCCCATGAATTAAAGGCCAGTGGGTCAAGAAAGTACTCACCACCCAGAGCTGGTGGGGTCAATGTGGATGGAGCCTGGGCTAGCACATGGAAGGAGAGAGCTGCATATGGATTAATCTCTCTCTTCCGTTACTTTCTTTTTGGTCTTTCCAGTATGGAAAAAAGTTTTTCCAGAGTTTTACAGAAAACAATGAGGCCAGAATGGTGTAGGTTTATTTGGGATGCTTCTGAGAGTAAGCTAGAAATAGACATAGGAAACAGAAGTTAAATCAGCAACCCTGGTTAATAGCATCTGCCTACTATTTGTTTGCAAACCCTGAAGCCCAGGGGTCTCCTTGGATCCCCATTTTCTCTTGGTTCCTGCTGACAGCATTTTCTGACTCTGCTTTGTGCCATTAGCATCTAAGGAGAAAACTGCAGGCCTTTCATTTCAGAGGAAGGTTCATTACAATTATCTGTGCCTCTGTCACCTCAGGATCTGATTATGGTGCTGGGGTTGCACCTTGCGATAGTTACAATTAAGACTTAATGAAGTGAGTAACTACAGAGTCCTGCAGTTACTCCCCACAAACTTACTGCAGCTACCTGTACCTGAGGAATATTTACCACCCAACTTACATGATTTGTAATATTTGGAGCTTGTCCTATAAAACCCCACAGAGCTGGGACTGTGAAAGCCTGGGCAGCTCTCCTTCTCTGTCACAACACAGACTGCATGAGCTCGGAGCGTATTGCTGGCTGAAGATGGGTGCAGGTAGAATAAAAAAACCCCTACAAACAACAACATTCACTGCTTTTTGAGCTGGAAAATGATAAAGACATCCTTGATGACAACTGTGTGGAGAGGGCTGTGCTCACATCTACACTGAATTCCAGTTCCACCTCCTATGATAGAGCAGGTACAGAGGTGCAGGCAGCGGGTGTGCCTGAGCCAGCCCACTCCAGCATTGCAGGAGATACATGGCTCCCACATGATTTGTTTCAATGTGCATTAAGGATGTACCTGACCTAAGCCAATGGAATAAAGTGAAATAACAGAACACACTGACACTTTAATACCTTTTTGCCAGCCTTGGCTTAAAACAGAATGCACACATGTTCAGGCACACTTGCCAATCCTGTGCTGCCTTGCTAGTAACAAATAGTGATTGGTCTCTTTGCTTTTCTCAGACACGGATGAAGACAGATTTGGGGGTAAAAAGGAAGGTAATAGAGAGTTTATCTCCTTTCAGTTTTCTTTCTTTGCCTCTGTCTTCATAATTGCTGGGAGATTATTATGTCTGAATCATCAGACTTGAAGAACCATATGCCATTTCCCCTTAAATGATAGCTGAGATATTTATCTTTATTGTTGTAGGGTGTCTGGTAGCAACATCTGCAGGTCAGCTGGGGATAATTTGTCTTTTGATATTTTTGATAGACTATCAATGAGGGCCAGCTGGAGCCAATCATGGCCCTTTGGTGCGGTGGGCAGAGGAGAACAAAGAGGTTCTTGTAGCTTGGCACCAGTTACTTGCTGATGTGCTAACAGCTGTAGTGGGTAGAGGGATGAGAATTACCTTTTGAATTTGGGAGTTTATGAAGATGCTGAAAGCTCAAGGCTGCCAAATGGAGCTGTACGTATCTTTGTCATCTGGCCACAGGCACTGGGACTTTTCAGGGGGATCCACTTCAGTGAGCACTGAGAGGGAAGAATCCATTTGCAGTATGTGGACTGTAGAGAGAGCTGTGCAAATCAAAAAGAGCTCTCTGCAGTGAGAAATACTGCACATTTGCTGCAGTCATCAGTAGAGGCACACTAGATTCCTTAGGAAAAAATGCAGGAATTTTCACATTTTCAGCTGCTATTCAATTCCTTACTGGTGTTGTCTTTAGTGTTTGCTTTACTGAGACTCCTCTCCAGGTTTTAGTTAGTGAGCTGAATATTAATTGTGTCTTCTACCTTCGTTGTCCATGTTGGTCAGACCTGTGATAGGAAGGATCATCAGAGACAAGGCATCGTACAGATTAAATCAATTCCATGTCATTTGCAGCACCAAAGTGTTCCTAAGTATAGATTTAGCTTAGTGACCTTGTAGTGAATGTCAGCAGTCAGTTAAGTCACCACTCAGCACTGACACTGGAGCTATTTAGGAAGTAATGAGTTGGCACAGCACACTAACTTCTGGAATTACTGGGAGCTTGCTAATGTCTGATGCATGCCCCACATAGCGGTATAATTTAGGGAAGAGGGTGAGTCACTTGTACTGCTCCCAAGTGCAGCCCAAGGCACGAAGTTTGTCTTCACTAAAAACATCTCAGGTTCATCTATGAGTACCCTGCTGTACTTTGCCTTCACTTGTCTACACTGATAGCTAGCTCAGGATTTATCCTTTAAGCTGAAGAACACCAACTACCTGTAGTTATCCATGAACACTGACACTGAGGTATACATTGTAGAAATTATCTAGAGTGATAACAACCGTGACAAAATGGTCTTTCACGAGCCCTTTGATCTGAGGTAAGTCATGAGTTGCTGACAGTTTTCTCCCCATGGATGGGCTAAAGAGAAAGCTTATCAGGCTCTCTATTATTAGTACCAGCTTGAGTGATGGGAAAGCTAAACCCTACCCAATCCCAAGGGGAGACAGGGTCTGGATCCCAGTCCTAGTGCTCCCCAGAGCCCACACTTGGAAATGAGAATAGATAAGCAACCCCCGTTTTTTCTTGGAAGCTATGGGTGGTTATTTGACACAGGCAGCATCCAAGGGTTCCCAGGTCTTTGGGGGAAAGACAGAATGTTATAAGCAGTGGATTTAAATTCTTCCAAGCAATAGAAAATTGGAATAGGAACTCCTTGGGGAGCCACTGCTCCCACCTGGGGAGGGCACCAGCATGTGGCAACTGCTCCTCTAGCTTATTTTGTACAAAGCAAATTTCAGTCAGAAACACCTGATTTACATGAACAATTCAGAAAGATAAACTGGGAGGAAGATTGTTCCAGTTGGTGCAAACCCCAAGGGATGGGGTTTGGGCCTTCTCTTCCTTTACGTGGTAAAACCTGGTAATTGTTGTCACCAATAAACCAAGGCACAGCACAGTTACAAACTATTTTGTGTGGGAAAGCAGAAAGGATGCCTGGATGGTCACAGCACCTTTCCACACTCCCTGCTTTTTGCAGCATGATCTTGAGTAGGTACTGAAACGTGCCATCTTGGTGTGCTGGATGACCCTCCAGTTACAGGCATGACCTCCAGTAGGTATCAATCCTGCATAGTTCTGTATTTTTGTTTTGTGCTCTCAAATCAAAATACAGCTTCAGTCTGAGGTAGCTTCTGAGCAAGACAGACTACTTCTTTCACTGAGTATGTCAACAAATCAAATCTGAATTTGCTCAGTTTAAATATATTTTCAGAAAAATTCACTGTTGGATACATCCTATTACACAAGTGTCTGAAAATCAAAGGAAAAATGATTAGGAAAGGATCCTATCTTCTGGTTTCTTACTGTTTCTTTTCTCTGAAATCTTTCACATGCAGATGTTGATGGTTTGTCAAGCACACAAAAAACAGCTCAGTTTCTGCAGATGCAAGGAAATAGAATATCTAAAGAAATTGCAAAGAGTAGAAGCAAATGAAAGATCTTTTTCAATAATGTGCAAGGTTACAGAAAACAAAGATATTCATGAATCCTCTAAAACTGAATGCGAAGTAGTGAGATTGTATTTAACAAGAGAGCTTTCTTTTGTCTCTTTGTATTTAACCCCAAATTATTTATGTTCTCTCTCATGGTAGCAAATTCAATCCTTTGGAAACATATTTGCCTTTAGCACATAATATCCATCACAATAAAATATATGACATTTGTTGTCAAGACCTGTATGAGTGTTATAGATGGAAATTGAAGGTAAAGAAGAGCTGGTTTATTATACCATGAGTTCAGCACACCAAACTACTTAACCTCTTGTCTTTAGTCTTTCGTTCTTCAGGTCAGCACACTTTTGAAGTGTTGCCAAGATTACATACTCCTTTTGCATGGACTAGAGATTGCGCAGTAGTGGCCTCTGTGCCCAGTTAAAGTCTGGACTGAAAAATGACTGCATGTTGCTAGGGATTTCTGCCTCATCCTGCTTGGCTGCCTACAGAGAAAGACCATGCAGGTAGTGATTACTAACAGGTTGTTAAACACCTTTCAAGAAATCATATGCAAGAACAACTTCAAGTGGTGCACACTGCGGTTGGTTTTCCTCCAGGCTGACGGTTAGGTAGGTAAGACAAGCACCAAGAGCAACACGTTTGATCCATGTGATTGCAACACTGCTGGGGACCAAGAGGATTGGGAGACCAGGGAAATTTGCCTACCTGACAGGGGCTCATGGCTGAGGCAAAGTACTGCATTAACATTTCTGGACTGTTAGATCCTCAGGTCTCCACCCTGCACATGGCTTTTTTGGGCTGGGCATCATTGCACCGCTCACTGATGCAGGTGTGCCACCATGCTTCAGTGACTGTAAATTTGGTGTCCTTGGCAGAAGTTTCAAAAGTAAAGAGGTCCTCCTTTTTGCTTTCTGACTCTTTGGGATGAAAAGATTATTTTAAAGATTTTTCCTTCCCTAGTTCTCAGTTCCTCTGTTGGCACTTCAGATTTATGATAAGCAACATGGGGTCATGAGCAGCTCAGGTAGTGGACGGAGCCCTGTTCTGGAGACAGAGGTGGTTTCTGAGCAGGCAGACCGCACAGTGTGCTCAGCTGTCTCCGCTTCTCTCTTGATGAAGCTCAGACCCAGAGAGAGAGTGGAGTAACCACGCAGATGTGAACCTCTGCAGAGATGGTGCTGGCTGGGCAGGACAGCAGAGCTGGACTTCAGTAAGTTCTCAGCTGTTTAACTTCATAATAAATTGCATAATTATGGTAGTTCAAGAAGTGACTTGGGGTTCTTCAGGTGGGAAACAGACCTGCAAATACCAAAGGACTACTGCTGCAAATAGTGAGGAGGGAAGAGTGGATGGGGACGGAGAGTGGCCTAAGAGCTATTGTCACATGGATGGGAAGGAATCTAAACCAGATATTAAAGAGGGGGAATGGATATTTTCTTCCTGTGTATTTGTACATGCTTTCCTGCTGAGCTTCTGAGCTTTCTGAGCTTCTGACTGTATTCACTTCTGTCAGGCAAGATATCTGTCTTCGTAAACAGCTTCAGGGAATACAGTCAGATGTTTTGGACACCCACAATGGGTGCATTCAGTCTTCTGGGGCTTCAGGATGCAGGTTTAGCCCATTCTGTTACTCATTTTGTTGCTATAAGTACCCCAAACCATAACAATCTGACATCATGGCAATGTAGTCAAATATTCCCAAAACAGTAGTGGAATACACAGCAGATTTCAGGCACTGCATCTTTCCACCTAAGACTTACATCTTACCCCCTTGTGTGGTTGAGGATAATGGAAATTTGAGACAATATTTTCAGGCAGTTTCTCTTCTAGTACTGCTGTGCAGTTCTGAAAGGTCTTTCACTCTGAACCCTGAATTATCTATGCCCCCAGAACTGCAAGAAAAATATGCTTAAGAAAACCACAAAAAAGTAAACATTGGACTTTTTCCCTTGTGATTTTCCTCACTATTGGTCTAGTTTATGCTTCCAAAGACCACCCATTTATTTCTTCCTGGCTGTTAAAGCTCCTTTTCTCTTTTATTCCCTCTTCCTACAGGTCTTTCACCCTACAGCTGGTGTGGACAGCTAAGATCAGAGAAAGAAAAAATGAATGGAAGAGAAAAAGGTGAAAGACCTCTACCAGGCATCTCTTGCGAAAGGGAATTTGAGGTACCTCTGTGGTATGAGGGTAAGAAGGTGTTTCAAGAGGTCTTCTTGTCTTTGTCTTTGTTGTCTGTCATAAGTATTACTGCAGGGGAGTGAAGCAAAGTTGAAGAGGTAGTCTGAAATCATTCCTGGGACTACATCTCTCAAGCCTTTATGGGGTAGTAGCATTCAAATGGGGCTGGCTTTTCCCAGTCTCTGCTAGCCCCATTTGAACGGGAACCTCTCATCCCATTCCCAACCGCAGGCTGAGCCACGTGAGCATTTTTCAGCAAAGTAACTCCCATGGGCACTTCTTGCCCCCTCTGTATTGATTTGATTACTAGGCTGGACTGAGCAACATCATCTTCTCAGAGCAACCTGACATCACTGGGAGGGTGCAGTGGCTGGTTTCCAAACCCTGCAGCAGGGAGCACTGGGGCATAAGAGCTGACTTACAGAATCGTCCTGATACACAGTGACAAAGGAAGCAAGGACATCAGTCACAAAAAGACCAGGGCTTTGACAGTGACAGCTGATGATCTACAGCAGCTGCATTTGGTTTGCAGTCAGTTCATGCTACACTTCAGATGTTTATGTGTCTTTTTGGGATTTTTTCTCTTTTTATCATATCCACGGAATTATGCACATTGTTCCAGTTGCTGTGTATATTCCAGCCTGAAAAATTGTTCTCTTTCAAATCCCTGGTGGCCTGCTAAAGCCCCAAAACAAGCTGCAAGGATTAATTCCTCCCCAGATAAGATTTTCCTAAACCCTAACAGATAATTTATTTGAAGTTTAATTTTAGTCTGTTATTACACGCACGGGCCTTATCTTCATTCAGAGTCGTTAGCAAAATTAAACAAGCCTCTGCAAACAGGAAAGGGAAGCATAAAAGAGCCCTAGCACATAAGTGACACAGAGTTAAAGGCACTAATGGTAGGCTTATGCAGTGCTGGCAAGTCTGAGCCCTCAAGGAACTTGTGATTTGTCATGTTCTTCATGACCTCTGAAGCAGGGATACATCCTGCCCTCTGGGATCTCATGATGCTCAAGTTCCCTCTGCCATGATCCATGATAGGGTACTTAAGCCCTGCCCCTCCTTCTAGTTCACAGGATGCCTCACTCCACGGTTTCCCAACTCTTGTCCTTCTCCCTACATTGCAGCAGCTCTGCGTTTGCTCCCTTAGATGCCAAAGAAATTACAGCAGCTGTGCTCAGCGGAACAAAGAGAAGAAAAAGCAAGGCCACATCACATCTTGTGTAATCCATGAAATGGAATCCTTGAAATGTTCACTGTATCGGTGGTACCACTGGTTGAAGTCTGTCCTAACTGCTTTGCACGGTGGATCCATATCCCCACCAGGGAGCTGAACTCTTCCCTTCTACCCATCATGACACAGGAGCGGGGGGGAAGATCATCTCCCTTTTGCATCACTCTGTAAATAGGATTTGGACCCTCAGTCTCAAGGTATAGAAGGGTGCCTGAACATGTTAGCACTGCAGTGTATTCCTGATCAGGGTGATGTTTAAGGCAGTATCTAGACAGCTGCCACATTTGTGCTATTTCACCTCAGCCAACAATGGCTGAACCAGAGCTTAGCTGAGAATGTTGTACTTCATATATAGTCTTGTCATTACAAAAAGCAATAGTCTTTTCAGGAAGTGCTCTGAAAGTCTCCCTTCTCCAATTGCAGTTGTATAAAAATTCCAGACCTAGAAAGAGAAAAGGGACTGCTATTACTAGTGACTTTAACCAATCTGGAAAAGGAACAATGCTGCTGGTCTCTGTCTTTAAATCAGTTTCTTTCTTCTTTAGCACCACTATGACCACCTAGGTCCCTCTAGAGAGTACATGACTAATTCTGCTGTGCTGGAGCTGAAAGGGTTACTTGGAGCTCTTCAACTTAGGAATATGCTTAGGCCTCAGGACAGGATGCTGAAGACCTGAGTTGCATTTTCTACTCTTCAGCAAGTCCATAGGTCCATGATAAAGTCACTTAGGGCTAGACTGAGAGGAATGTCAGGAGAACTCCAATATGTTCCTTAAGCATGCAGCCAAACAGCCTGAGGGCTGCCCTGACCTCTTCCATGGCTCATAGGTAGAAGCAGGCACCTCAGAAGAGATGAGAAATTGTGGTGGCCATGATCATATTTCCTAATCATCCACACATATCATCAATGTAGTCATCTAATTTATTATTTACCTATGGGTATAAAAAATAATTATGATTAATAGAATTGCTAATTTTTAAAGAAAATACCATAATTCAGACTCTCTTTGTTAATCAGTTCAACAAAAATTAAGCAAGCCAGTCTAGATTAAGCTAGTACCGTAATCTCCCATCCACACACTCTACCTATATGTAATAATATATATCCATTTATAAATGCATTTATAACTGTTAACTAGCTATTTCAGTGGTTACAGGTCTGCCACATATGTTTTAAGGACAAAGTAAAAGAGAGTGAATATCACTAGGTCCTCATATTTCTCATAAACATGAAAAATCTAGTGCATTTCTACCACAGAAATGAAGAATTGTAAATCCTTGTAAAGGCAGCCTTGTGGCATGGGAAATCCTGTATCTGAACGCCAATGTGATGCATCAATAAAAACCATTGAATTCAGCTATTACTTTTGTTGATGGAGAATTGACTGTGTAATTTCATTTAGGGCAGCCTGCAAAAAGAAGCTCTAATAGCCAGAAAATGTCTTCATTTTCCCTGCCTTGTAATATGGATAGGTCTGTGTAGAGTTAGATGGAACAGAGAAAAATATTTCTCCTGATTAAGTATTACACAGCAAAAGAACAAGAGTCAACAGACACAAGTTGCTGTAATGGACATTCTGGTTAGATAGAATCACAGAACACGTAATGTTGGGAGGACCCCATTGGGTCATCACTTTCTTCTATCATCAGGTAAAAGGAAATAAATTCATTCAGTGTGGTGAAACACTGCACCATGTTGCCCAAGGAGGTTGTAGGATCTCTGTCCTTGGAGACACTCAGAACTAGACTTTACAAAGCCTTGCTAACCTGACCTAACTTTGACATCACCCGTGCTTTGAGCAAGATGTTGGACCAAATGAGCTCCAGAGGTCATTTTTATAGTTCTATGATTTTATGATAGCCACAAAAGTGCTTTTGACGCATTAGTTGACAAGACTTTTTATATTACCAAGAGGGAACAGCATGTTTTAGCTCATGTACATGAATACACACACTATGCTGGAGGTCTAAAGGCAGCACAAAAAATACCATATGGACTTCAAATACCTACATGCAATTTCACAAATTCAGAGAGCAGCCTCCTGCTGCTCTGTCATGAGTGTGGCTGTTCCCTAGAGGTTAGACCACGTCTTTGTAGAGCATCTCACAGACTGAGTTCTATAGGTACTGGAAGTACCTATAGAAAATTGGAAGTAATTTAATAAGAATTATATTTTCTGGCTTTCTCCTTGCACTAATTTTTAGAGCTCCCCCCCCCGCCCCCTTTTTTTTTCCCCTGGAAAGTATATACTACCTCCAAACAGGCTAGGTAGTATTATGTTCCTCTAAGAGGTCACTGAAATCGGTCCAGTTCTTAAGAGATTATTAGCAGCAAGTCACATTTCCAAATAATTTATTTCCACAATATTTTCCACAAATAATTTGGAGGGTTTTTTCTTTTCATTAACAATATGAGCTATTTTAATAGCAAAACTATTAAGAAATAGTATATATTCAAGTTGTTGTGAAAGCATTACAGCAAATCTACCACTGCATGTGTGTTCCTCCTTAGCTTGCACAGTCATGCCAGCTTGTTTGCTGTAAACAGTAACAGCATGTTGTAACTTCATACTGGGAAAAGGAAAAAAGCATTTTCAACAGCAATCTGAGTAAGACTGTAAACAACATAACAAGCTGTGGAAAGACTAAAGTGTTGCTCTCCTGCTGAACAAAGACCACTAAACACAGATAAGCAAGGTAAGGTACCTGGGTACCAATACGGCTAGTGAAGATAGGGGCTGAATCTGCATTTCTCTGCTATGGAACTACACAAACCCTGTGAGATGCAAAGCATGCCTTTCATAGACTGAAAGACATTCTGATTCAAACTAAACATTGTAACTCATTCTCATTAGAAGCAAGTTAGGTAATTTAGATTAGTCTCAGGTAATTTTAGGTCTCCAAATCCAAGGTTCAAGGGACCAAGGAAAAGTCTTCCTGCATTTCAGCATCTTGCTTTCTTTCATATGCCTCTAAACACTTGGAAAATGTGATCTAGTGGAAACTCAGGATTCAGAGACAAGGAGGCAGAAAACCCTGCAATGTTGTGACTCTGGTAAGCAGATGACAGGGCAGCAGGGAAATACCAGATATTTGGATTGCCAATGATGTTGATACCAAGACTGATTTCTCTTTACTGCAATAACTTTTTATATAATTGAAACCTTTTTTCTTCTTTTTACTTCTGTACTAGTCATTTAGAATCTCAGCTAAGCTGTTAGTTTTTGTGGGGAATCTAGTCCTCATGGTGGTAGCACTGGACAGTCAACTATGTGAAAGCACACTTCAATAAATCTTTATGCCAACAGAGCTCTGGGATCAATCAAAACTTCACATGCTGTCCAAATAAACCATATTTGCAGACCTTTTGGGCTTGATCCAAAAGAAAAACAGTGCTTCAAACACCTCAGACATTTTGGGAGGTAAGTTCAAACTCTCACTCTAACGTGGGGTCACCTTTAACAACTTTATTTTTGGAAAAAAAATTCTCTCTGATCAGGAGCCTGGTCCTGAAATCTATAATGGGATCTGATTTGTGTGGTTTGATTTCATCTGGGGTTTTAAGACTGTTGGTTCTTATTTTCTCATGTGCTATTGATTTGTGTTCTCTGACTGAATAAGCACAAGATTCATTTACATGAATAACCCCTGAGGCTTGAAATGCCCCAATACTCTAACAGAACACCTAATTTTTATTTATTTTTTTGTGGCAGTGTATTTTCCCCCACTGGTTACTAACTGCTCTCATCCTAACATTATGCCAGTGTAAAACCTGGGAGCTGATTTAAATCTTCACCTTAAAAAGAAAAGACAAATGGTAGCTGTACTAGCAAGCATGAACCCAACAGGAGATGCTATAGGGGGGTTCACTTCCACATGGCCTCTTGCTGGTGTGGTACACACGGTCCAGGTCAGACACACGAACACAGCCTCACTGCCCACAAGATGTCTGTGGGAGAACATCTCAGGTGCAGCCTGAGTGGGACAGGACAGCTCTTTGCCCCTTACGTAGAGAAGCCATAGGGTAAATGGTATCCTGCGGACTGCTCAACTTCAAGAAGGTTTTCCATCCTTTCATCATAAATTGCTTTTCCCTGTATCTTCTGCTACTATGCTAAGTTATTGTAAATTTCAGAAAAAGTATGCTATATGTGGAATGGATCCTTGAACAGGGAATGTTTAATAGAATTGGCAATACTACTGCTGCTCACTCGGAGCCCAAAAATTATGAATCAGACCCCTGAAAAGTCACAAAATCCTGCCATTTTTTACGTACATGTAGGATCATGTAACACCCCTGATTCTGTGCGTTGTTTGCACAGTGTGCAGCTTGCTCTTCTATGCCAGGACCACTCCACATGGGCTGGGAGCTGAGCAGCTTGGTCTCCATCATTCTGAGAATCTCTCTCTCCTCAGCTTTCCTCTGCTGCTTTCTCCTGTTGCTTGTGAGGTGTTTAGTGCCTGTACTCAGACTTGCTTGCTGGCAGGTAATGCCCTAGTGCTTTGACTCTGCCACGGGAACAAGATTTCAGCTCAGCTTGGTGTTGTCCAAGTTGCTTCTGCACCCTTTGTAAGTTATTAAGAGGCTGCTTCTTTTACCTGTCAGCCTCTGTTTGGCTGCCTTTTAGTCTCTGAAAGGATTAAAACCACCATTACTCTCCCTCTTGCTCTGCATTGTGCCTGTCCTTCATCACTTGTGCTACTTGGCGAGGAGGCATTCCCTACTGAGCCATTCTGGAGCTGCACACCAGCACCACTGCCTGACCTGCTCTGTGTGCTTGGACTGGCCATGCTTTGTATCACATGCTTGAACACATCTCCTGCTGCTGTGAAAAGAGGGCAGTCCAGCTCCCACAGCCAGAACATAACACACCACCAATAACACACATCCTGGTGTATGAGGGCAAGAACCACCCTCTGGCTTTATCCCAAGTAATAGCTTCCTTTCCTTTTTAGCTTTTTAATTTTCTTTTTTTGTCTCTCGAGGTGGAGCCAGTATTGTCTTCATATGTTAAACTGTTCCCATTGTGTTCTCAGAGGGATGTTCAATGCACTTGGCTTAGCTCAAGCCTATACTTTTCACATCCCTGGCTTTTTATGGTAGGTATTCATCTTGTTTGGTCAATTCTTGCGCTGACATTAGCTGACATTTTTTGAAGTCCTGCCTCATACACCCAACCCACACTCATAGGGAGCAGAGTGAATTCTCTGTGAGAGCCACAGATTGATCTGAGGGACCCAGCTCATGTGTATCGCTCCTGGGAAAGGTGATGGTCCAACAGCACCCTGACAGACCCATGTTTGTCACACACAGCCTGTGCTTGCGCCTCGGTCTGAGCGTGAGGCTCAGGCTGCTGCCAGTAGTTACTTTTGTGGTCTGACTTTATCCTTGGCTTGTGTTACTGGAGGCTCATGTAGGATGTGCTGTAGTGCCTCGCAAGTGCTCTGCAGTGGCTTCTGATCCAGCTGCACATGTAGCTCATGCCCAAAAGAAACCGTCAGACTTACACAAGAGACAATGGTCCTCACTGCCCTCGTTTGCCAATGAGATTGGAACCACAGACTGGCCAGTGGCAGATCTGGGGATTCAGGCAAGGAAAGCCTCTCCAGTCTGGAGTTTTATAGTTACGAACTAGTTCCTCAGTCACACCCTGCTCAAAGGCAGACACATGAAGTCAGATAGAAAAAGGGCCCATCTAGAGTCAAAGAGCAGAAAGAAAAGTAAAAACAAAGAAGAGGAGAAAGATACAATGCAACAAAACAAGGGAGATTTAGAGTAGATTCATTGTAAAGAGGAAGAGGATGGGAAAGGGAAGCCGAAATCTAGAAAATTACTCAGTAGGCTAATAAAGAGCATGTTCTCAGATGTCAATTGTCCTTCAGTTCAACTTTTATGCTTTTATTTAGAGTTAAGACAAGGAAGGTGGACTTGTCGGCATATAGCAAGCTATTTTTTTGTGCTTTTCTCTTATCTTGCAGATGTAGGGATAATATTTTCTGTATTACTTGTGGGCTATCTCTACTCAATTCTGATGTAACCATGCCACAGAATGCAAAAACTTCAATAACTCCTGTCTCAAAAAGAAGGATTGAAACCTTGGCTAAGGCCAATGAATAACTCTATTTCACTTCAGTGAAAATTCAGGATTTCATCTCAGACATGAAGGTTGTTCAATATTGAGAGTTCTGTGAACTTCAGGTAATCACCAAAGCCAGATCTTGGGATTCAGGTGTTTTTTTCCGTAGAAACTAATGTAAGTTGGCAGGAGTTTCTCCCATTCCTCATAAAGCAGGGAGGCTGTTCCAGGGTTAGTAAAAAATAAGCTGCAGTTCTTCTTATTTTGAAGCATTTCTCTGTGTGGTGTAGCAGGGGTAGGTTTCACAAAGGTGATTAGAAAACAAGCATTTGTACACAGGACTTTCAATGAGGACGTTATCTCCTCTAATCCGAGAATTCTCTTTTTTCCTGGCTTGGGGGCGAAGCACTTTATAGACAAACACAAAGGCAAAACAGCCGTGTGCTCTGAATAACTCACATTCAAATTAGACTGACAACATAATGAAAGCTGAATAATGTTATATTTGGAAGTCATTGATAAAAATCATCCTCAGCTCGTATCTTGAGAGGATAGTAGGATGAGTGGTTATCTATGCCTCTGCTACTCTGCTTCTTCTTTCACAGTCATTTTCTTTTCTCATCTTGCCTGGCACTCTTCAAAAATAGCCTCTTTAAGATATGAAATTTATCTTCATTTAAAAAAAAAAAAAATCCTCCTAACTTTCCTGGATGGAGTCTTATAGTGCTCCAATAATGTTTGAGAGTTGGTGTACTCAAATCCTCACTGATTTCCAGGATGGGTCTTAAATCACACATTATATACTCTTATCCACCAATACTCTGCTCTGGATTTACAGTTCCAGTTAAAGTTAGATCTGTGAAGGAAGATGACATCTTGCTGCTCCCCATCCTTTTAAAATACCAAATCAATTTAAGGGTTTAACTTATTGTTATAGTTTATCCTGAACCGTCTGAATCCGTTCATTGAATTTTAGCTATAGCTATACAAAATTCTATACAGTGAAATTGTTTGGCCATACTGAGAATGTCTACGCCATGATCCATCACTGCCACTGACTGCCAGCAATAAAGAAATCCTCCTTTATTCTCCATTCATTTAAGTGAATCTCTGAAACTACTATTGAACACCAGGCGTACAGCTTACTAGGCTTTAATTTTTTTCTTCTTCTTTTAAGGAGCACTTAATATTTACCTGAAATGCACTTCATTGTTGAGTGTCTTCAGAGCTGTCAAAAAGAGACATTGGGAAGACCCAACGAAATACAGACTTGTAAGACTGACTGTAGTAGTGAGCAGGATAATGGAAACATTTATAAGGCAGATTACAATTCATTTAGGAATGTGATTTAGTAAAGGGAAAGCTGCCTGGTTCTGCTAAAAGAAGATCATGTATGACAAATGTATTAGGGTCATTTCAAGGCATTGCTGAACTGATAAAGAGGAAATCGTTGACATAATTCATCCAGATTTCAGGAAAGTATTTGTTACACGCTGTACAGGAGATCGATTTACAACGTCAGAAAGCTGAGCATAGGGGACAACTCTTGAAATGGAATACAAATTGGTTGAGGTGCAAGAAACAGATGGCGTCAGTAAAATGAAACCATTCAGGGTGCGATGAGGTACGGATTTGCCTGAACATGAATACCGAATACCACATGATTCAGGTCTCAAGCCATTTGTAGCGCTAGGAATGTGGACATGGGCAGGTCTTCACTGCTTTGGAATGAAGAGACTTGCAAACCACTCTGGGGTGATTGATTGAAAACAACCATGAAAATGCAAATCATAGTGGAGAAACCCATGCAGTAAATGCATTTCTCAAGTCCTCTATGGACAGGAGAAAAATGCCTAAAATTCACAGGTGATTAACCACTTCTACCTGCTTTTAAACACCATCTGTGCACCTTGTTAAATACCAAATTGAAACAGATACAGTTTCCTGGTTTGTCAGAATCTGCCCAACCACTAAAGTTGAAAAAAATGACATTGTGCTGTTAGTGAAACCCATGCACAGTGCAGAATTGGAAGGCTGGAGAGTGCAGAGCACACTCTTCATCAGCAAAATGTCCAAGCAAGTGCCTTAATAACCAGGCTTTGACTTCTTCTTACTGAGTGGATTTTTTTCTCCTTGATTTAGGAATAGACTGAGAAACAGCCTAGAATTGAGTACAAATATGACTGAGCACAGCAAACTCAGAGGAGGGTCCTAGAAACTAGCAATGTTCCAATAAAGACTCATTCTCTGTGTACACAGATTGGCTCAAACATGAAATGAGGGGCTAGATAACTCAATACACTCTGTTAGATGATACGTTACTGCTTCTTTTAAAGGAGAAAGGCTACACATCTTAAAGTTTTGATGGGAATTAGGCACATCATAGCATTTAAAGTTCCACCATGGGACTCAGCTTCTAGCCATAAAGTTGCTTGAACAGTGTGATGCTTTTGGACCCCACCTCCAATGATGAAAGCATTACTTAATTTTATTTATTCCACCATTTAAATTATGTATTTCTCAAAAACAAAGATACTTCTACTTAACGAGAATATTGATATAAAACCTTGAAGTCTGTGACAGAGAAAACCCTTCATGAAGGAAATATTTCTGGCAAAAACATGTAGAGTTTGACCTATTCAGCTGAGATCTGAGTGTCTTTGTCTCCTTATTTTTGAATACCAAACCAAATTGGTAGTACACACCCACAAAACTACCTCTTGTGCTCTGTTGGCAGATGTAAATGTAGATGTAAACCAGATGGCTAAAGAAAGTACCATAGATATGCGTAGCATATACAAATTAATTGAAATCCATTTTTTCATTCGTTTCAATATGCTTGGCATAAAATTGCAATTCAGAAGCTGTTTCATAATTTTTATTTGTCCCTACAAGCTGCTTCTGGAGAACAAGGCAAGGGCCAGGGAGAGACACTTCAGCCTGTGATTGCTGCCCACTGCTAAATACAAGTCAGAGCCCTCAGCCATTATCTTATCTAGTTTTATGGAGTTCTTGGTACTGACTGATGCCTCCACCACTTGTCAGAGAGAATAAGTAAACATACCATCCACATACAACCTCTCACTAGGACCAGGAAATTATATTTTAAATTGATTCAGTGACCAACAAGCATGACGAAAAAAAAATCTTTCTCAGTGAAAGGAAAGAGTTTATTTTTAAAATAAAGAGTAACAAACCAAGAATAAAAAGGAAAAAGGTATGAAATTCAAACAAGCAATTATAAATAAATTAAATGTATAGATCTACTTTCACTGGAATAATAACTTAATAAGATCATAATCTAACCAGTTAAATGGATAAACTAAGTGAAATTCTGGAGTAACCTTACAATTTTTAAATAAAAGCTACATCTTGTCCAGAGCAGTTAAAGGAGAAGCATACGCTTGCAAAATGCTCCTAAGCAACCTGGTAGTACTAGGTATAAGAGCAGTTATCTGACACTGAACAATTAGAATTCACACAGGAAAAGAAGCAGGTGGTGTCCCCCATACAAGAAAGCAGCAGTGGCAAAGAAAAGAGACAGTCACTCTAGAACAACATCTACTCCAATGGCTCTTGTGATAACTAGAAGGTTGTGTTTCTTTCCATTTGATTCAAACCTGGAGCATATAAACAGACCCCTTAATTACTTCTGTTAAACCTGTTGTACTTTTATAACTAAGTATTTATGTGAAGAGAGAGAAGTTATACTCTTTCTATTACAGTCTTATCTAGGATGAGAAATAAAGCTTCAGCTCTTTGATTCAACTGCTTTTACTAACTGGACAAGTTTCTAGGGAGACAAGAGAATGCTCGCCAAACTTCACTTAAAAAAGACTGAGGCTGAAGTCTCAAAAGTCTGTGTGATTTGAACATAAAACAGGCAAACTTAGCTCAGTGCCATTGCCATTCTAAAGCATGCAGTCAGGGTTTGATGAGAAATTTCCTCAAGAGCCCAGAGAAACTGCACACCAAAGCTGAGAGATTTTGGGTTTTGCCAGACAGATATTTTCAAATGAAAAATTATTTTGCTATGATATTCTCAATAAGTTTTGTGTCAATCCCATTTTTTCTCTTTGACAGTGGGTTTTCTTTCTTTATTCTCTCTAAATTGACTAGAAAGAACAGGATCAAGCCAGCTGTACTTTATGTATCCCATCTTGTTCTTTGCTTACAGTCTGCTGAGTATTGACCACAGATGTAAAGTGATGGTCTTCGTGCTGAAGAGTCTGGTATGGTCACAGCAATAAACATCTCTGCAATGGTCTGTCAGTTTTCAGGGATTTGACATACCCCACCCGTTGAAAATTGAACCTACAAGTCTGAAAAATCACTCATATGTCAAATTTGATGGCAGTACTGGGTCACTCTTCAATTTCATAGTAGCAGAAAGTAGTATGAATTTCCCAGCTGGATTTTTAGTAAAATGAACTATTTTTTATATTTTTCTAGTGCACTCAGAGGAACATAAAATGCAGTACATGTTTCCTTAGTATCCATCAGTTGTGCCTGTCTGAGTCACTTGACAAAATAGTTTCTCTGATCTTATACTTGAGTTTTAGTTACATCAATAACAAGAAAATTTTAAGGAAAATAATAATAATGCAGGAGGGCAGTGAGAGACCTTCACGTCTCTCGAGAGACTGTCTTGACAGGAGGAATTTGATGCCTCTGGGAAAACAGAATTCATTTACACTAACTCTATTCAACTGTAATGACAAGCCGTAAAACAGGCTCTGAGATGTTGTGCTTGGTTTTTTTACTGCTATCTTTTTAGTTCCTACTGAGTTTTCCTTATTCTTAGGGTGTGGGAAGAGCCACAAATTCTGCTGGTGAACATAACTTGTTATTAATCCCTACATGGTTATTTGCTATCACTAGGAAAGACAAGAGTGCCAAACTTTTCCAATACA
The DNA here is from genome assembly GCF_009650955.1 of Corvus moneduloides. NCBI lineage: Eukaryota > Metazoa > Chordata > Aves > Passeriformes > Corvidae > Corvus > Corvus moneduloides. The sequence goes on along the minus strand of NC_045480.1, from coordinate 18,446,038 downwards.
GCCTAGATCAAACCTATTAATTTTACAGATGCTTTTGGAGAACTTAGACCCTTCTTGTCCAAGTTGAGTTTGAACTGCCACCAGCATCTTGCAGAGCCTCATCCACAGCCTGGTGTTCCTGGGGGACTTCACTGAAGACCATACTTGGTGCCAAGCTAAGTATGTCCACAAAAGAGAGTGCTTGAACGGAACAGTTCTGTATAATGGGTGTTTGCTAGCGATATCTAGGGGCTGGTTACCTGCTCTAACACCTGTGTCTACCATCCAACGCATTTTTTGAGCATTTCAGCCCTAAGCAAACTAGAAAGAAGCCAATCATCTGATTTCCAGTGAAGACTTTGGTATTTGGAGGCCAAAGGTTTCTCTAGACAGAAGTGTGCCTAAGAGTTAGATGCTGCAACATCATCGGGCTTTGGAGAAACCAGGCTTTAAAACAAAATTATTTAAAGCACTTGCACATGAACTTATGCATAATATATTACTCCTAGAAAATCTATACAACAGAACACTCTTGACTTTGGATTTTAATTCACTCAGAAAATCTCAGAGTTAGGACAGTTCTCTTGGTTATATGTGTTCGTTCATTTCCAAAATCATTTTGTTTTCAAGCTTGCAGTCTTTCCTCTGCCCCACCATCTTACAGCTTTCCCCTCCATTCTTTCCATGAGCATCCCACCCACTGCCTGCACTCCCTGCTCTTAACTGCTGCTTTGACTTGGTTTTCCCCCCTTCTTGGCCAGACCTCACCACCAAGCTTCATCCTAGAGTTGGTTTGTGCAGATCGTAGTCTGTTCCTGTCTCTTCCCCAAAATTCTCTTTTTTCCACTCTCTCTGTAGAAGAGAGAGATTCTCTGCTCTGAACTCCAGTATTCAGTTGCACCAACTAAGTCATAAGATAGCTCAAAAAAAGCAAAAAATAAGAAGAAAATAAAGACTGCCTCCAATTTTAATGTTACAGGAAGCATCTAACACACAAAGGAAAACAACATATTGAAGGTCTGAAACCATTGAAAAGAGAAACACCATCACCTAGCAATCTTTGTTGTTTGCCTAAGATGTGTCCTTCACGGACTTGACTGGCCACGAAAGGATTCAACACAAATTAATAACTGCTAAACTGCTTCTGATCTGCAGGTCATATTGTCCTACTGACAGATCATGCATGTGAAGTAGAAGAGCTGATACAGAATAGTGAAACCAGCAATGAACCTGAGAAAATCGAGAAGGTGCAGCTGGAATACAAATGGACAAAAAGTAGCCTTTAAAAAAGGAAAGGCAAAAGTAAAGGAAAAAAAACAATTATGGGAACAGACAAAAGCTAGAGGTAACGGTAACCCCAACAAACACAGTATACTTCCTCCAAAATGTGTGCATGAGGTTTTGAGCACGTGGTTATCATCAGATTAGCAAGAACATGAAATAGAATAACGCCAGTATAGAATACCAAGAGTACTAAAATGAATGTTTTTATCTTTGATAGGTTATATCCTCATTCAGAGGTATTTAAACCCTGATTAAATGGAACCCTGAAACATCCATGGAGAGTCAGATTGAATCATCCTTCAGGAGACAAACACTACATGTTTTCATTGTATTTCAATTATGTAGACTATCCAGATCTTAAGGATTTACATTGGGTTTTTATTCATATATTTCCTTAGAGTTGGACATAGATATAATGATGATGTTAGTGCAGCACACAAATGTTGACAAAAAGAGGCAGCAAAATTTGAAGCAATCCATTTATTGGTTTACCTATGGATACAAACCCAGGCAATTTTCTTTCTTAATTTATGACAAAGACACTGATTTCTGAAAGCTGTGTTTTAGAAATGTTGATTAAATCTCCTACAAATGAAAACTGTTGTTTAAATCTCCTACATGTTTACCTGAGTACTTGTATCAATGAGCCACAGTAGCTTAGAACTGATTCTGAATGTGTAATTTTTCCAGGCCAAAAAAAAGTTTTTTAGAAAGTTTGGAGCTTTCTTAAATGAAATGTAGAAAATGCTTAGAGAAGTGGAGGGTAATCTGGTAAAAAGACAGATGAAATCAAGATACTAAGGGAAAGATTGATCACAAAGCAGAATTGCAGAGAAAGAAGATGAAACACTAGAAGCAGATAAGTTTATCTAGTGAATGTATAGAGGAAGAAAGCAGAGAAGATAACAGATCTAGAGACAAAGACATCAGGATGGTAGCTGAAGAGGAAGGTTGAGAGATGATTTTTTGTCTCAGGCATTCACTGTGTTCTTCTGATACTGGCAAGGCGATGGTACAAAAGCAGTTACTGCAGCAGGTAGGAAAAGAACCAAGACACCCTGTTAGTTTTGCAATTAAAACAGCCAACACAAAATCTGCAGTTTTCTTCCCGGTTATGTTTGAAACTTCAGTTTTCTTGGGCAAGGCAGTCACTACTCTCTTCAGTTTCCTATTTATAAACTAGGGTGATAGTATTTCTCTTCTGCCATCTTCTTCTTTACTTGGTTGTCTGAGTTATGACAGGAGCTGTATCTCAATCTGTTCCTACCTAGATGCTGGCAAAGCAGCCTGGTTCCGACTGGGACGGCTACATAGGGGTTTTGCAGTAACCGTGGGTAAGTAAGGCAGAGAAGAACAGGAAAGCCAAAGAAACTGACAAAAGCCTTGATATGAGGAACTAAGAGTGATTACTTAAAAATACATATTTGGGTTCTTTTATTTTCTTCCTGATCCTATCAAATGCACTCAAGGCAAATTTCAGCTTATTTTTTATTTATTCCTTTGAATCTTACTTTTACTTCAAAAGAAAGTGGTTATTCGCATACAAGAGCTTGGGCTTTCTGAAAAACACCAGTTCTCATCAGCCTTTTGATAAAATCATGGGAGCTGAAAACATTGAGAGTTCCTTTTGTTTTAATAACCTCTCTTTCATGAATATTTACTTCTCATTTGAATACTTATCATCAATAAAAATTAAAACCTTATGTTTGTGAGGAGTGTGAGTACATTTGGGATTAAAATGAGCGACATCCTTCAAAACTGAGGGCTTTTGAAGGGTTATCTTTCTTAAAGCAGAGCTCTTTCTGCAACAGTATTCTGAGTCCAGCATGCTACACAAGAAAACAAAGGAGAGAAATTCTGTAAATGAGAAGCAGAACTGGGAAAAAGATTCTGTTTGGTTCATCGGGACTAGCAGTTGTATAACTTTAACTATTAACAACACAAGAAAATGATTGAGTTTCTAATATAATTAACAATTCTTTTAAGCAGTGGTTTAAATTATAGTTCTTGTTAATTTAATTTTCATTATTTGCTATTTGCCTGTGCAAATAAGGTGTTGTTTTCAGAAACAGTTTGCTGAGAAGCCTGCAAGGAGATGGAGGATGTACATGACAATGTAAACCACAGAAAAATATGAATAAAGACAAATGTACCCTCTACAGCATTAAAGTTGCAGAATGCCTAGAGATGAGAAACAGCTAATATAGGAGAAAATGGATTAAAAATTGGAGAAAATGTCTAAGTTTGCTTTATAATTTGCAGGTGAAATGTGTGAACTTTGTAACTATCCAACTAAAGTTCCACACTAAAGCTAGCTGCTCTACTGGACTTTTTTTTTTTTTTTTTAACATGGAGATAACCACAGGCTTTTATTAAAATTTATAATCTTCCATTCAAAGAGAGTTCCTGCTGAGTTTAGATATGGTCTATGTTTCTTTCCATATAAGCCATTAATTAAGCACCTGGAACAGAAATGTTGTCAGTGGCAAGGCCAAGGCATCACCTGCTCAGAGGGAGGTGAAGTTGTCAAACGGGGCTCTCTAACCATTTTAGAGAACAGAAGGACATTGTGCCTAGATGCCAAACCACAAACAAATCTTAACAATGGGTAAATTGTGGTAAGGAATGAGGCATGCATATTTTATCATGTTGTCTTGTACTGTTTGTGGTGTTATTTAAAACAAAGAGTACCTGTGGGTTAAACTGCTTAAATACTCCACGTAGTTACGCTTGGACTCGGCCTGGAAAATGTAAGTCCTGGGGACACTCGCCGTGTTAGGAGTACAACAAAGATCGCACATGATGTGCCTCATGATAGACCTGGTCTATGGAGACGTGTGCCCATGGGAGCCGTGGAGGGTATGGCTGGAGCAGAGGTGTCAAGGAAAGGTGACCAGCGCTGTGTGGGTGCCGTGCTTGGGTTTCAGTGCTGATGGAGGAGCGTCTGTGCCAAGGGGGAAATGAAGCCAGACCAAGTCCTGGGTCATTAGGTTATTTACACCTCCGTGAATAGGGTAACAGCGGAGATCTATGCCCAAAGTGGGCAGTGTTCCACTACCGTGTTCAGAGAAAATGGTTGCTTTGTCCTCCCGCTGCGTCTTACATTACACACACAACACAAGCGTGTACATAATTTTGTTACACAAATATATTATACCAAAGTCTCCCTGATACTGCTCCCCAGAGCCTGGGATGGCAGCAGTGCCAAGCTGTTATGCAGGAGGCGCACGTACAGAGAGGAGGACCCTTCTCTGGGACACGCACCCCAGACACTCCCGCACAGCCCTCGACAGGTGCCGCTCGGGCGGCCCTCCTGCCCCGGCACCGCGGCCCAGCCCTGCCGGCAGCTCGGCCGTGCGGCCGGGCCCGAAGGCGCTCGGGGAGCAGGGCGGGCCGGCAGCGGTGGCCGCAGTCCCCGCCTCTCCCGCGGGCTGCTCGGCGAAGGCCGGGCCGGGAGGAGCCGCTCACCGGCGCTGCGGCCCGCCGGAGCCATGAGCTCCCACCGCAGCGAGACCGACTGGCAGGGGTTGCTGAGCGAGGTGAGGCGGCGGGGTGGCCGCGGGCTGGGGCGCCGGGCACCGAGGCAGAGCGGCGGGCGGGCCCGGCTGCTCCCCGCGCCCCGAGGAAATGCCGGGGAGAGGGGCACAGCCGCCGGCAGGAACCCGGCCCGCGGCCGAGCGGGCGGCAGCGGCGGGCGGGGGGCGCCGAGCTGTGCCGGTCACGGCTGAGCTTTGCAGTCACGTCTGCCGATGGCCCTCCCCTGGTCGGGCTGCCGCCCCAGCGCCGCGCGGCTGCGGAGCACCGGCGACAAGGGCCTGCGAACCTCTCCGTGGGTTTTCCGCCCTGGGGCTGCAGAGAGCAGGTTGTAGGCGCTGCTGCGGCTGGTTTGAAACCGCCGAGGATTCCGTGAGCCGCGAGTATGGCCGAGGCCTCGGGCCCGGGGGAGCGGAGCAGCGCAGCGCAGCTGCGGCACCGGCCTGGGTGACCGGGCTGCCCCTGTGCCGTATGCCTTGTGTACTTACTTCCCTTGAATCACACATGAAAGGGTTTTGAGACCCATGGTGACATTTATGCTATGGGAGAAAAGAATGTAATAGTACCATGCACATGAGCCTCAACAGGTGGAGGATTTTCCAATTACATGAATAGAAACTTAATTGTCCACTGCATCCCCATTAAAAGATCCAGTGTTTACAGGTACACGTTTTCACATAGGGTAAGTTACCAAACTCACACCAACTTGAGGTCAGTATAACTTAAAGGAGTGTTATTGAAGTCAAATCTGTTTATTAGACAAACTCATGAAGTAAGCTGGCATGCTGATTTTTACATTGCATTACTATAAAAAATAGTATTTTTATGCTTACAGCTAGCAGATAAAACTTCTTTGCAAACAGCATGGGCCTGGATAAACCTGGCTGAGTCTACTGTCCTCCACTATGACGCACACAGGTGAATTCCCCTGTTTTCAGGAGGGCTTTGCCTCCATTATGTTAACTGAGTGTAAGGCCTAAGGCTCTGACCTGTCAGATATTTGAGTTTAGGATGTTGAACCTGTCACTGCTCCTGTTGATTTCAGTGGGAGTTTGTATGGCCGTAGATCTTTGCTAGTACAGTACATCCAGAATTGGGGCCTATCTATGCACGCAGTGTTTGCAAAGACACAAAATGATCCAGGAGAAAGTGAACAGTGCACTTTCAGTAGTATCCTGTTTATGCAGTGTTAAATCTAACATCTCATTTCTCAATTGGAGTTTTATTTGGGGTGGGGATGGTTTCAGATGGAAGGGAAGGGTTAGAGATGAGAGACAAGTCATGAGGTGTGTTCAGAGGAAATGTTGCTATACTGTGCTTTAAAAAGTAATTTAGAATTACTATGGAACTTTTTTACTTTTTATATAGTTTAACCTAAAATCTTGGTCCTGAAATTGAACACTGACTTCAGTTTAGGGGCTTCTTGATTGTAGTGAAGTTTAGTGACTGTGCTAAGCTACATTTTTGTAGATACTTAAATATACATATAATTTCTTTTTTTCAGGAAAAATTAGAGGCATAGTGACTTATATTTCCCCTTTCCTCCCTTTCTCTCTGTTTCTACAGCAGGCTTACAGCCTGTTTTTCTGGGTGAAGTCTGTAGTATGTGCTGTCAAGATACAGGTTTTCCTCTTTTGCCTTCTTCTTCTTCTTCCTTTGGCTGTTGTAATTCACTCCATGTGATTTACTCATTAACTCCAACATCCTAATTGGTATGTGAGAAAGTGGCTCAGACTTCTGAAGTAACTTGTAATAAGGTTTTTGAATTTATCATATCCCTCAGTGGTACAGATTTTCTCAAGGCCTTCTAGCTTCGGTGTCTGCTAGGTAATTTTTTCCCCCTGTCCATTTCATAAACATCTTGAAATGCTTTCAAAATACAAGGTAACAAAAGCAAGAAAAGACATGGTAGCTGTAAACAAACACTGTCCCGTTGCTGATGGTAGACAGTTAAAACATAAGATGGGGTTAAAAATCTTGGTGTAAAAGACCAGAAGTTGGTGGGTTCAGATCTGTGGTGACATACTTTCTCATTTGCATAAGCCCAATCCTCCAAATTTGAAAGGTAGGAGTAATTGAAATACTTGTCAAAGCAACTGTAATTTTTAAAACTGTGGTACTACAGGTGTTAAGTGAAGTAGTAGGATGCGCATTTGGTCCTTATGCACAAACACTTGTACACACAGTGTATTTTTGTAGGTTGTCTTTTCATTTTTCTGTAGAGAAGAAGAAATTCTTTTGTCAGTTTCAGTCTTTTTCTATATTTATTCTTCTTTTCCTTTTGACATTTGTTCCATTTTGGTGCCGTTTGCTCTGTACCCTTTCACATATCTTTCTCTGCTTTTATTATGCTCACCACTAACTTCTTGCTTGTTCTTTTGCCTCCCTGTTTATGTATATTTCCACTTATTTTACAGCCGCACACATTTCAGGCCTAGTGTGCACCTGGTACTCTGGACAATCTTTGCACCACCTGTACCTTGAGCATTCTTTAAACTAAATGAATAGGATGACGTGGGTAGGAATACTGGGACACAGCCAACTTAGCAAATACTGAAGGAGTGTAAAAGAGTCATTATTTCCATTGATAATCTCACAAACTGGATGCAGAAGAACCCACTTCAGGAGCAAGAATCCACACAAATTTTACCTGTTCTCTAGCTAAGTTCATGTATTGGTGATGGATGCATATATATATATAAGATTTATTACTCTCTTGGGTTACCATGTAATTTTTCTGCCTGGACTCTTGGTTTTTATCTAACATTTATGTCACTCAATGACCCATGTTTAGAGTATTTAAAAGTCAGTGTAAACTTGTAAGGTGAAGACCTGATCAATAATCAATAATCTTACTTATTTGACACAAGAGACTGAGCTGTAGCAAGAACTTTCTTGCTGGTGGCCTAAGTCCTCCATAAAACAGTGATCTTCATAAATCTTAAAATACTATCCCAAGAGTACATTCCATTCCTCTTCCGCATCCCTGGAGTTGTTCAAGGCCAGTTTGGATGGGAGTCTGAGCAACTTGGTCTACTTGAAGGTGTCCCTGCCTATGGCAGTAGGGTTAGAACTAGATGATCTTCAAGGTCCCTCAGATTTGCCAACTTGTAGAATTAAATCCAATGTCAAAATGCTTCTCTTTCGCTTGCACCTCCCACACGTTAGAGTGTTTAGTGTATGCTATTTGCAGCAACTCACATGTGGCGCTGCCTCCTAAAGTTAGTTTGAAGAAATGTAGTTTCTGTTTAATTTGTCATTCACAAGAGGCTATTTCTTGGTTATTGGCTGTGTATGGTCTTCAGCGGCAAAGAAGGAGGTGATATGCTTGTCTCTTGAGCTCCCTTGCTGAGTAATTTTGGAGCAGTAGTTCTAGTTGAAATAGCTAGATTTCAACATGATTTCAAGACATGAGTTCTGAAGAGTGAGATACCTAGCGTGCTTGTAATTGGCAGAGCGTACCTTTCCCATTGGTTGCACAATTTTTTATGTGGACAAGAGAGAAGAGAAAGGAAAACTGGTGAGATTTTCATGTTCATAATATCTCTATTACATTCTGTCATGTTTTCTTTTCAGACAAAGCGTGAAATGTAATTCACCAAACCTCTATGAGGGGCCAACAGGCTTTGGAGCCACTAGTTTCACAGCTTTTCTTAATGTGGACAAATGCAGTGGCTGTAGGGAAGAACAAAGTGGAGCAGATACTCTGAGGTCCCTGGTTGGTTGGGTTGGCATTGTAACAACTTTGACATTTGGAAAATGAAATGAGAATGCTAAAAGAGCTGGCACTGTGATTTACTGTGCTCCAAAATTCTCAGGAGCTGTGGGAGAGTGCTATGAAGACCTGCATGCTGGACTTCTGGGCAACAAAACAAGTGTTGCTTTTCATGTTTCCTTGTTTCAGGTTGGACTAAGAGACCCACAGGGATGTTGTGAAACAGAGAGAAATTAATAATGTAATTGGAGGCACAGCATACAAAACTTTTAAGGGCTGGGCCACATTGCACAGAAGTGTTAACTACTAAATTGTGGTATTCCTAAATGGCCAATGAAGAGGATGTGGTGTAGTATGGTCATCAAGACAAGACATGATGTTCTGAGGAGCTGCTTATATCACTTCTGTCATCACTGAATGATACCAGCCTGCTTTGTGTTTCAGCAGCCAAGAAGCAGCCAGTGAAGCAAGAACTGGGCAGCAGGAAAAGCAGGGTTGATATGGTGGAATAAAACCAAGGTCACTGCATTGTTTCCGGTTTTATCAGAGAAAAATCACATCAGGAAGGGAGATGGCAAGCAAATGGCCAGTAATTGTGTATTTCTCTGGATCTGAGTGCTTGACTCTTTCAGATAAGTTAACAGTTTAATCTGAAGTCGAGGGGAGCAACGTTATAGAAACACAGTCAACAAATATTCCAAACAGTGAGATTGCAATGCATTTTGGGACCCTTCAGTTTCGACAACAAAATTGTCTCCAAGAGTACAGTTGGGAGAAATTTGATAAAGGCAGTTCGGTAGCAGTTGGATCTCTTATTAAAAGATGGTGAGTAGAGTCCATGGTTTTTCAGAGAGCATGGTAGATGATAGGTGTCAAGGCCCAATGTGATGCCCTTCAGCATTTGAGGACACAAGGCCCTGGAGTGTCAAGAGGAGACAGAATATGATCCACAGTGTTTCCAAAGCACAGATTGGAGATAGTATCTCTGCTTCTACTCTCAGGAAATTAGATGTTTTCCTTGACATTAATTGCCATTAAGTACCAAAATACAGGCCAGTAATTTGTACAAATTAAAAAAAAAAAAAAATCTGATAGGAATTCAGTGTGTTTGTTGGTTTAAAAAAAGAAAGTCTGAAACCTTGACCATGTCCCAGCTTCATCAGATTATTAGACCATGTCTACAGCGTCATTAATGAGATCTACCCAGATTTGTCACTAAAAATAGCAATGGACAAATAGTAAGTGTTTGATGTAGAGGGTCACCTTGGAGCAGTTACACTCTACTGTAATGTCAGTCTCTTTTTACTCAATTTCACTAAAGTAGTCATCTGGCTGTAAAGCAGTTCAGGCAGAAATATAGGATGTCATATTCCTTTAATTACTACGATCTTCCTTGTAGCAATTATAATTTGCTTTATTGCAGATAACAGCACATTGGTAGATAAAAGTCACTAGACAGATATGAAAAGTTGTACGTTGTAGCTTTTAGATTGAATGTATAGCAGCTGGTTCTCGTTTTAACTTTGTTTTTTAAATTAATAGATTATTTTGTACCAATAATTAAAAACAAAAGACAACAAGAATATTTCATAGTAACTATAGTGCATAATAGAATTCACTTGTTTGTCTCACTGATAGAGAGTACCTGAGATATAGGCTTTCCTTGAGTTGCAGGGGAAGAAATCTCTATATGAGTGAATGCCAGAAGCATCTATTGAATACTTTTTTTCAGACTGTTTGAGAAAATTTGCCTTATTGCTTTCATTGTTCCAAAAAGACTTGTCACACTCCTATGTTCTTTTTGACAGCATACCAATTTTATTGCACTTATTTGTCCATATAAGGGAAATCACTGATGGGACTCAGTTATTTCCCTGTGTAGAACCCATTTCTGGTGTACAGTTGTTGGGTCAGTTTATGGCCATTATTGCTACATTGGCTTTTAACATTCAGAAACATATATATTGAATAACCTCTTTGAGGTCTGTCTTCGTGAATTTGGTTTTCCTTCAGTAATGGTAATGGGAACTGCAAACAGAGCTCTGTTGAATAATCAGATTCCACAGAAATGCTCTGGCTTTATTGTTTCTTGTACCATAAGCCCATGGAAACAAATTATGATGTTATTACTGGTTTTATTCCATTTATTTGGGAAAGTCAGTGTGTGTAAAAGGCAAAAATTACTCCAAAAAGTCTTTTATGTGGTCATTTTTATAGTAAAATCCAAACAGTGCACTGGGGAGAGATGCCAGCATCATCAGTATATAGTTCATCTAGTTCAAACAGATTTTAAACAAGGAGGCCATCATTATTCCTTTTCATTTAGACCCTGAACATTACCGTCCCCACAATCTGTTTATGGTTCGTTACCCTCAGGCTAATAGGTAGCTGAGAATTCCCCAGCCCCTGCCAGTGCTGCTGTAAAAGGTGAAGCCTGCTCGTGTGCTGAGTGTGTCCTTTGTAGAGGGCTGTGACTCATGGCAGACGCAAGGTTTGTTTGGTGCTAGGTCTGTATTTCCTCCTGGGTAAGTACTGGGTTTTACAGTCTAATCCACATGCTCCGGTTCACTTCTGCCTCTCATACACTGTTCCATCCAGCAGCACTCGAGGCAAGGCTTGCAGGCACCTGCAGGTGCTGTGGGTGTATAAGGCAAGATGTTTGGCTTCTTTCCATTCCCACTGTGTGCATGGTATAGGCTGCGCTGCTCCACACAGGTGTTGGCTGGATGGGCCAGCTTCATGCTTCCTGGGATTCTTCCTGTTAAAGAAACAGGACAGACTACTTGGTTCAGGGCTTTAGGCTGTTGAGGTTTTTTTAAAGTGATTGTGAGGTTTGCTTTTACTCATTTTTGTTTGCAATTACTCTATCAGATTGTTAATATTTAAAAACAATTTAGCGAAGGCATATTTTAGAATTACTTAGGGGATGAAACAGGGAAAAAAAGAAGAGAGATTGACAAACATTTCACTGTAAGGGAAGGAATTACTTTATCAAGTTTGAAGAAGTTTACCATGTCATTATAATCACTTGCTGACAATATTAAAGTTTAGCTTCTCATACCTTTCAGTCCTTTATCAAGGGATTTGACATTTGTGTAAGGTATCAGTAAGGACATAAGTACATAGGTACACTTGCGTTTGTTGATGCCAAGGCATCATAATCCAGAAAATTTATGGCAGGATTTCAACTTTAGTATTGCCAGAAATAAAATTAATCCAAGGTGGAAGTGTCCTTTTTGAGAGTTCAAATCCTTCTTGGAACTGCTTTTCTCATTCCCTTCCCACTTTTTTGCAACTAAGCATTTACCATTTTTGGAAAAGGTTGGCTGTACTAATATACCAAACTCATTTTTCCCTTTCTCATTGACTTGAAATTGAGGTTAACAATTAAAGTTAATTCCAAGCAAGTAGTACATACAAAGAATGATTTTTGTCCCGAAGAACAGCACTGACTTGAGCGGTATGGAAGTGCTGATGTTCTTGCTTTGTGCAAGAGCCCATAATGACAAAGTATTCTTGTCAGAGGATATAATGAAACTATAAATTGTTTTCATGACTGCTGTGGTAGTTGGTCTCTTGTAGAGCATATTCAGAAAGTATTTAGAGCCATGTCTTATGCCAGTAACATCAGAAATAGAAATATATACTTTAGCATGAGCAGTGTCAAGTGATGGGTAATAAGAATCTGCTGATCGAACATCATGTTAAGTGAAAAAAGTTACTTGAAAGTTCTGATAGGTAACATTGAGGATGACATACACGTTACTCTTCCTGTCAATGGGGAAAGGCAATGAAGCAGATCAGACCAATGCAGAACAGCTAAGATTTGCAAGTTCTGCTTTGCTTAGTGCATGAGCCCTTCACATGAGAGGTGGTGGCTGCAGGGGAAGGCTCATCTCTGCCTTCCCTCTCCTTTTAGGTGTTCACAGCATTCCTGCATTATTTCCCATTCTTTTGCCTCAAACGAGCATGTGCTATTACCGCAGTCCTAGGCCCTATCACCGTGTCCCGCAGCCGTAGGGAGGAGGAGAGAAGATCCAGCAGGCAGGAATTGTGCAGCAAGATTGATTTATTTAATTATTTTATAAACTCTTTTATAGACTTTTTTCTTCATAGTCTAATTGGACAAAGGATCAGCCACCCCTTGGGGTGGTTGGCTAAAATCCTAAAACATCCATTGTCAAAATATTTTTCTACTGTACTATAAACAAGACTTTTCAAGGCTGCAGATGTTTGGTTGTTTACATAACTCTGCTGCCTCTTCTGTGAGAGAGAAGAGTCTCTCATGGGCTTAGAAAATAGCAAGAAAATCCTTGCTAGCAGCATTTTTGTATCTACAATGTGCCTGTAGTATCACAGAGTAATTTAAGTTTCTTTTACCTGTGCTGTAAGGGCATCGCACTAATTGTTTCAGAGTCAAGGTAAATTTTGGTTATCATTCATGCTATGCCTTCTGCTGTAGCATGGTCCCATTTCAGTGTCCAGTTGGGAGGCTGAGCCCAGAGGACATTGCTGGTAGAAGGATGGCAGTGGGAAGCGAAGCAGGAATGATTGGTTGCTACCTGGAAGCTGGATATTTTGAACGCATGTAGAAAAGGGAGTTTGCAAATGCTTCTTCCTTCTAGCAGCCTTCCCAGGGGTGCTGGGCAAATTGCAAGGTTCCTCATGCTATTGTATATGAGGAAAAGAATGAGAAACTCAAATTGCTAATTTTTCTAAGTCACAGTGGTCAGGTGAACATGTGGCCATATGGATGGATTTCAAACTTTCTATATGAGATGTCTTCCCTGTGATTGTTATTAATAAGCTAAGATGACTTGTGGCAGACTTTGATCTTGTGCAGTCTTCCTTCAACTTTTCAGAGCAGAACTTGAGACTCTTGTATCCAGTACTGGCTTGGGTAGAAATGGCTTGTTACATGTATGGGTTTTTTCTTTTCTGCAGTATCTGGTGTGCAAAAGGAAGCTCGAAAGTAAAAAGGAGGCATTGCTAATCCTTTCCAAAGAGCTGGACACTTGTCAACAAGAAAGAGACCAGTACAAACTTATGGCCAACCAGCTGCGGGAACGACACCAGTCTCTGAAAAAGAAGTATCGGGAGCTGATTGTAGGTTGTTCTTTATGAAGACTGTTTAACTGGGGGACAAAGGTGAACCTCAAAAAAAAATTAGAAAGAAGTCCATAATGGCTGCTGTAAAAATGTCTAGGTACTTGTTTGCAGGAGTCTGCAGTTGTACAGCCCTGATCATGTTATTACTCATTTGTTCTGCATTGATGAGGCAGTGCCTGTTATATAGGACACAGAAACAGTGCATGCTCTGAGGAAATTAGTTTCAGTGATAATTCCATTTAAAATCTGACTGTGGTATTATTATTCCTCAGCAACTTAATATACCAGTATGAAAATTAATACACAAATTTGTAATGACCTGCTGTTCTAGAAATGTAAACAAATCCTCAACTTTAAAATTTTTTTTAGGTTGAAGTTAGTATTACTGATATTAATCATTACTATTTAAAAAAATCATTTTATAACAGTTAAAATACATGTTCTGCAATTAGATTCACAGAAGTTAATACAGTTTTTGGTTTCAGAAATAAGCTGCCAATAAAATATATCTGTTTATTTGTAGGATGGGGATCCATCGCTTCCACCTGAAAAGAGGAAACAGGTAGGATTTATTTTTCATTCTTTGTTATTTATCTGCTACAAGAGTACTTTGCAAAAGAATAAAAATATTAATTAAGAAATCTGATAAAAAAGCAAGCGTTTCGGAATATTAAAGAGCTCAGTCTTTAAACTGTGACTTCTGCTTTGGTCTACACATTTCACTCTGTAATACCTGAACTATCATTATTTAGAATATATGGCTATTGCTTTCCTGTTCACCTGAGACTGGAATTGGTCAGTGTACAGAGACTTGAGATTGTTCTCCTTGTTGTTTATTCTTCTGTATTGAGTCTTAAAATGGATTTGTGACAGGACTTCTCATACTTAGAAGTAAACTGGGAATGCATTGTCTGCATTCCATAATTGTTAATTTATTGTTGTGAGTGCTGTTTTCCATTAAGTATTCTCCCAGGCCACTTGGACTCTATGAGTTATAAATGGTAAAACAATGATAATTGCATTTTATGGTTCCCCTGAAAAACTTTTTGCCTGCTCGCATGCATTTTTGTTCCTAGATATCTACATAGTGTGTCCCTGTTGTGGAATGTTGGTTGTCACATCCTAAAATTACCTTAATTTTTAGAAAAAATGGTACTCAAAACACAATATGTGGAGCAGGGAGATGAGGACAGCCTAAAAGAACAAAAATCGTTGCTGTAATTGCTAGTTTTGGAAGTCTTTTAACTATGTTTAAAACATGGTTATTAACATTCTCTTAATGGATCAGAAGTTTTACTCATCACCCTTTCCCTGAGAGTTTGCATGTAGTTCTTGCTATTTGCTTAAAATTTTATGGCTTAGGGTTTTGGTTGCTTTAAACTAAACTTCCAGGGGCAATATAATTACTCCTTCAGGCACTTAAACAAATAGCTGCCAAGAAGTCAGTGGCTCAGTGTAGAATCATTTAACTTCCTCATTATTTAGCATAATTTATTTGCAATTCTGTTATTTCAACAGAATTCTAATAGAAGTTTATGACCAGATACAAGTTTGTGTATTCTGAGTGTTGCTGAGGAATATCCAGTTGAAAAAAAAAAACAAGGCAGTATATGGATCATTACAGAGATAAGTAGGAAGGGAGATTTCCCATCCCATAGCTATTCTAATTCATCTTTCATCTTTCAAAACAAATAAAACTGACACTTGTTTCTAAAATACTAGCCAAATTCAGTCTAAATTCAGAAGCTGTGATGATATTAAGTTTGGCAATTTGTCTTACCAGGGCAAGTGCCTGGAAAACCTTTAATAATCTACCTAGGAGTCTTTTTTTTTTTCCTGAGGAAGCTATGTATTCATGCTAGGGAGCAGTGAAAGAAAGAAAATCTTGTCTTCAAATGGGGTCTTTGATGGGTTCCCCCCAAGAACAATATATACCTTACGTTGTACAGTAATAGACTGTTAGTGTACTTTCTTGAGTTTTCATTTTCCTGAGAAATGTGTCTGTAACATACAAGGTGGATAACCTAGAGCAGTTAGTGCAACCTTTCTGAAGAAGAGTATAGTTTTGCTTTGAGAAATGCATCAGAGAATAATAAAAGAAAGTAATGAATATCTTTCCATTATTACCTTACATACGTTTTTTAGCATTTTCTTATCTAAGAAAGAGTGAAGTTCTCTTTCCCTTTTGTGCTTCTTCTGTTCGCTTTTTTCCTGGAACCCCAGATGCCTGCTGGGAGAAGTTTGTGACCTCAGTCACTTTATAAAAAGAGACCCCAATCCTCCAATGAATTCTGCATGACACAAAAGTGCATACTGTTTTCATGGTCAGAAATGAGATGAAAACATGATATGCTCAACAATTTGCTATCTGTTGCATTGGTTTGCCACAACTGAACAATTATTGCTTATTATTGAAATTTCAATGTAGAACCTTAAATGTAATAGGTTGGTTGGAATTGCTGTCTTCTTCTTCGTGTCTTCATTTCCCCCCTTTATTATCAATTATGTTTTGTGACTGCTTAAAATGTCTTGTTTTCCACCATGCCTTCTCATGCTATTTTGTAGCACAGAATTTTCATGGTTTTTATGGAAATGTCATGTAACCAGGTGTTTTCTGTCAGCAGTCAGCTAACTCAAAATCCGTTTTTGTAAAACTGGTACTTAAAGGTATCTTTACATGCAGTGGTAGTGTTTTCCCTCTCAAAGCTGTGTTTGCATCTTGGATCTTTTCCAAACGAAACTATAATTCTGTGATACTATGATGATTCTATCCAAAGATTGTTCTGTGTGTATCACCTTCTGCCAATCAGCAGAAGCAGGAAATGAGAAACTGTGCTACTGAAATCTCTTTTTCTACTGTAGGTGTTTCACCACTACTGTTGTTATCATAGCTTGTGAGCTGTCAGTGCTTTCCTGGCCCATCATGCCTAACACTCTCAAATGGTGTGATTGAAGGTAGTTTTATAATGTCTTATGCTGTCAGGTGTAGAGTAATTTTTGGATAAGTAATGGAGTAGTGAAATGTTTCAGGACAATAGGAATTAGGAAGAGTGTGTTTTATGTTAAAATTCATTCAGACGTGGTTGTAGTGGTTTAATCCCAGCCAGCAGCCAAGGCCCACGCAGCCACTCACTCAACTGCCTCACCAGGGCAATCAGAGAGTGAATTGGAAGGATAAAAGGTAGGGAACTTTTGGGTTGAGATAAAGTCAGTTTTATAGGAAAAGCGAAAGTGGCTCACACAAGCAAAACAAAGCAAGAAATTCAATGCTTCCCATGGGCAGGCAGGTGTTCAGCCACCCCTGGGAGAGCAGGGCCCCAGCACGCATAACGGTGACTTGGGAAGACAAATACCATCACTCCAAACGCCCCACGCTTCCTTCCTCCTTCTTCCCCCACTTTACACACTGACCATGGTGTTGCATGGTCTGGAATATCCCTTTGGTCAGTTTGGGTCACCTGTCCTGACTTTGTCTCCTCCCAGCTTCCCATGTTCCTTGCCAGCACGGCAGTACAAAAAGCAGAAAAGGCCTTGGCTCTGTGTGAGCCCTGCTCAGCAATAACAAAAACATCGCTGTATTATATTATTAACTCTACCTTAGCTGAAACCAGCACAATGGTAAGCAATAGACACTCCCCATTTTGAAAGACATGTTAAAATATTTCTCTGACTACATAGCCTCTGTTGAGCATCCTATATAAATAGAAATTCTACCGTTCTACAGTTCTGCAATGATATATATTTATATGCATTAACTGTGATACAGGACATTTTAATGGAAGCTTACTAGGTATCTGTTGTCCAGTGTTGCTGCACTGGGAAACTTAAAGAAAAAAACAGAGATGGGATTTCTAACTTGATATATGTTGCCTGTTATTTTCATCTACACTGTTTAAATTTTCAGTATACCTTCAGTTTGGGAGAAGCTTTGCTATTAGAATAACAAATCAGTGAATCCTTCGACCTTCTATATGAAATGGAAGTTCTTTTAATTCAAATGAGATCCTTTGAATAAACAAAGATGAAGTAAAATGCATGGTTAGGAAAATGACTGTATTGAGCCACAGTCCTAAATATGCTTTGCTTAATTTGATCTCAGTGAGACCACTCAGTTGGAGATAATGGGTTTGCGCTGGGGCTGTATGTCAAGAATAAAGCTGCAATGCATATGTCACTGGTGAGGCCTTAGGTTTGTGTTTTAAATGTATAAGGAATCAAATTAAATGGAACTGAACATCACAAGACCACAGAATAGTTGAGGTAGGAACACAGCTCTTGAGGTCAACTAGTCCAGTCTTCTTGCTCAAACGTGACCGCTTAGAGCAGGTTGCCCAGGGACAATTTTCAGCATGGTGTTGATTGTTGCAAGTCCGCAGCCTCTCTGGGCAACCTGTTCCAGTGTTTGAGCGCTCTCACAGAAAAAAGGGTGAGGGAGCAAGACCCTTCCTCACCTTCTTGCTGTCCTTTCTAAGGAGCCAGTATCCCTTCATCATAGTGCTCCAGTTGTGTGAGCTATCCCACTGATTCTCCATGATCCCAAAGAGATTGTAACCCTGTAACTGCACACAGTCTTCAAACTCCTCCTGTTTATCCCCCCTCCTGCATGCATTAGAGACCTTGGAGTGGATTCCGAGTGTGCTGGTTCTGTGATACAGGCTTGAGAGCTTTCCTTCAAGACTGTTCTATTGGAACCTCCTTCTCTACCTGCCTATGGTCAAAGGAATTACTCTTCAGCTCAGTTGCTTTGTGAATTGCTATGTCCTGTCTCTTCCCATCATCCCAGCCTCTTGCCTTGCCTACCCTATCCTAAGATTCCTCATTCCCTCCCACATAATTTCAAGAGTAAAGCTCTCCTTTTGAAGTTCTCCAGTCTACTGGCAAAGATACTTTTGCCTCATGTAGTCAAGTGGATCTTGTGTCTTCCAAGCAGCTGTTGAGCCTTAGAGAGGATCCCATGATCATAGAACCATCTTTGAGGCGTCCAATACTGAGTCCCATAATGTAATGATGGCATAGTCCTAGTACAGAAACAGCTTGATGGTTAATCCTTCCTACCAGCCAAAAAGTCCCCTGAGAGAACCTGAAGGTCACGGCCCTTAGTGCTGTTACAGTTATCCATACGTATCCCAAGGTGATTCATTCAAACCAAGGTTCTGACTGCTTCGAGGGTCATTGGTATCGCAGCAGCATGATACGCACTCACTGAGATGTTGGTCAGACAGCTTGTCTCCTGCTAATGAATATGTCCATGAGTATGACTTTTTGGAGCAGGCAAAACATCAGAAGGACCAGAGGTTCCAGACAGAATTATGCTGTGACATACCACAAATGGACCCATTTTGATCCTTTCCACTTCCAGCTTCCAGCTCAATGTACTCAGCTATCACAATTCACTTCTGAAACAAATTTCAGGGATTACCTTATGACTGTTCTTGACATCATCATAAATAATAACTAATGTGGTTATTATTTGTTAGTGAATGAATTCAGGAAGTTTTGCCAGCCTTGTGCTAAGGTGCAAAAGCTGCATTCAGAGTCCTGTGAAATAAAATCTGCAGATAAAATACACTACAGGGTAAGCAATAATTTTGTATTATCTCACAGTGGTGCTGTGAAGATTAATGTGATTTCTTCCTCTCTTCAAAGGGTTTGAGGATGAAAAACATTATGCATGTGCCAAACATAGACCGGTGCACTTTGCTTTGGTTTGTAGGTGCATGTGTTTGACTTCCATAGCGTGAGGTGGCAGTTGGAAAACAGTGACGTTGTTTGCCCTTGCAACACATAGAAAGCAATACTCCCATGGATTTCAAAGTGTGCCTGCTCCAAGAACAGAGCCAGTAGACAGATTTTTGTTTCTGAACACCGAAATCTTCTATTCCATTGCTCAGAGCAGGTGGTAGTATGTAAAACCTAGAACTTTTTAGCCACACTAGGAGTCATACTTTGTGAAGTGACACAGTTGTTTCTTCAACAAATAGGTTTTGCTCTAACAAAGAATCATAGAATCATTTAGATTGCAAGAGATCTGTAAGACCGTCGAGTCCAACCATTAACCTAATGCTGCCAAGTCCACCACTGAAGTCTAGGAGAGAAGAAACACTCATCATAATAGATGTGATAGTCCCTCAGGCCTGTTGTGTACAACAACTTCTTTTCCGGTTGCTGTGTCTTACCTTATGGAATAGAGAGACACTTGTGCACACCTCTGCACCTGAGTACTCTCGATAAATAGTCCTTCAATTAATTACAACACTCAAAATGTTTAAGGAATTTTGATTTTTTTTGTGCATTATCTCAAAGTTTAAGATGTCTTTAGGAGCTCAGAATATTTAGGAGAGGATTTTCTTCTCCTGTTTTATGTCAAGTGACTGCTTGGCAAAGCTTTGATTTTTGCTGTTGTTTTTCTGCATGAAAATACAACCCATATTAAGTGTATTTTGTTTTGCATACCCAGGATCTGTAATTTTGAAAGTCTTCTCTGTTTTTTCAACTTAAAGAGAAAAATACAATAATTTTGGATTTTTATTGCAAAGAAGCTAGTGTTAAGGGAGATCATCAGTTCTTCTATCTTGGGAGTGAGCAGTGGTAGTTGGTAAGTAAAACAGGTTTTTCTGTATTAATTCAACCATTGCAATCATGTGAATGCGTTGAAGGAGAAACTGCACTTAAATTTGTGATCAGTCACACCCATCAAGTGTGCTTAGTGTTTCATCAAACTTTTTTCTGTCAGCCCTATAATTCAGTGTTCTTCTCTGTTTGAAGGTGTGGCTGGAACAAACATAAAAGACTGTAAATTGCAATATAGGAACGTTTGTATTTAAAAATACTTTTAAACTGTAAAGGTATGTTGGAAGTCTCCCTCTCTTCCCCCTTCCCAAATTACTTTTTCAGGTAGTACCCTAAGGGCAAAAAGTTCTTTTTTTTTTTTTTACGTGTCGGACAAGATTTATGTGCAAGAGAATTGAGAACTATATTAAAGACTGTTACTATCCATCATTTTTAAAGTGCTGTGAGGAAAAATAACACAGTGTGTATGTGTAGCTACATTTGCAAAATTGTTAGAGGAGCCAAACTCAAGAGTAGTGCATGATGCCGGGGATGACTATTTGGAGTTACATTACTTTTTTTTACTCATCAGGCCATTGGTCACTAGTGAGCAAAGATCTGTTGCTGCCTGCCAGGTATTTACTGGCTTATATTAATAAGTATTTATAGATATTTTTGTCAGTATTTTTTGACACTCATCTGTAGCTAAAAGTGAAGTTCTTTTCCACCTTCTATCCCAAAAAATGTTCTTGCAAATTTTAACAAAGCCTAAGTGGAAAAGGAGGAGGACTGTGATCCCATCCCATTGAATCTTTCACTCTCTGGTCTCTTCTGATCGATCATGCTTTTTTTCCTATATGTAATAATGGTAGGCACTTCCCACTCAGCACTCTCAGGTCTGTCTTTTTCTCCTTTCGTCTTAGCTTCTGATGGGATTGTTGGCTGTGGTTGCACTTGCATTTGGTCAGAGGAAAAAGGAGTATGGGGACAGTGTCATATGTCTGGCTTCAGTGGGGTTTAGACTGTGCTCAGATGATGCTCCACTGAGAAGGTGGTTGGGCACTTGAACAGGCTTTTCCAGGGAAGTGGCCGCAGCACCCAGCCTGCCAGAGTTCAGGCAGCATCTGGACAACACTCTTAGTCCTATGGCTTCGTTTTGGGGTAGTCCTGTGAGGTGGAGGGAGTTGGACTTGATGATCTTTATGAGTCCCTTCCAGCTATTCTGTGAGTCTATGATACATGCAGGCTTCCCATAACAGATGCATATAAAACAAATAGCTTGTCGTGCTGCAGAGGCTCCAGAGAACCCGCCAGAAACGGAATGTGGATAGAGCTCTGGAAGCTTCTCTGATAATGGCCAGTTACAGAGATGGGGCTGAAGCAATACTTGTTATTTAGTGTTGGAAACAGTTGCATTGAGAGAGGGTAGGAGAAACAGTTTCCACTACTGTAGGTTGTTGTGGAGGGAAGACAAGATGAGGCAGCAGAAAGGTATAGACCTCTACATCTCTCCCTTCTTTATTCATGGCTCAGAAACCTGTCTTCATCAGTACTTTAAAGTTAGTTCTGTATAATGTGAGTGAAAGAAGTAAAGTCTTTCACAGTTTCAGAAGTCTTCTTAAGGCTTCACCTAAAATCAAAAGAAACTGTCGAAGAAATGGAATCTAGAGAAGCTGAATTTGGCTAATTTACACACGTTGTTCTCTGTTGCATGGGTAAATGATATGAGCTTTATTGTCTGTTGAAGTAACTTGTCTTGGATTTCTGAGTGAATTCTGTGTTTGTTCTATGAATATTGAAAAGAAGTTGCCAAATGTAAAAATGAATTCCTTTGCCCTTGCATAGATTTCTCCCCTTTCCTCGAAAAATACACGCTTGCAGGTACACGAAGGCAGTGCTCCATTGTTAGTTTTATCATCTTTCAACCATATGGTATGTTTTCTTCTATATGCCAAAGAAATGGTACCAAGTCCAGGTGTCATTCAACGTGTCCTCATGGCTGGCTCTCCTTAAGCCTAGTAGAGCACTTTTGAAACTCAAATATTTCTCCTTCTGTCCACATTTAACCATGAGCTTTAATAAGGTCTTGCCAAGACCTTTGAAACTTGTAACAGTCTAAATTATACATTGTGTGGCTAAGCCAGGGAAATGAGTAATTGCTGGAGATTACTTCTGTGACATAGCTTGGTTGTTTCAGTTTAACAGAAGTATAATACAAGGCTTGCAGTAAGGAGCAAATCTATACTTAGCTCATTGTAATGCTCTTGGCATGGTCGAACAAGGCTGGTTTATTTTCGTGTCTAAAATTCTTTGTTTCAAGTTTCTTCCAATATCTCTGTCATGAATATAAAGGTTTTTGTCACGTTAAGTCATTTATATGACTGACAAATAAAATTCAGCATAGAATTGCAATCCCAGAGAAATGGTTTTAAAGGAAATAAATCTGAGCAGGAAGATTTAGTATAGGCATGGTAATAATGCCTTTCCTGCCACTACTGGGAGCCAGGTTTTAACTACAGACTGCTGAAATCCTGGTGTTACGGTTGTAAACACTGATTAGTGAAATTGAGTTCTTTCCAGGTGTTGAAATTACATGTGCTATTGCAGGAGTTGTTCCAATTCATCATAAAAAGGAACTTTATAAATAGAGGTGTTTCAGAGAGATTTGTGCAAATCATGTTCCTTTTAACTGACGCAGGCTTTATTGAAAGTCAACTTTCTTTAAAAAAAATTAAAAATTGCATCTGAGCAGTAGCCATAGATACTTCAGTTTAAATACAATTTCCTGCAAACATGGATTCTTTGTTTTCTTTCTTTTAAACAGCCATTTAGAAGTACTTCTCAAAACCATTGATTGAATGTGTTCTGAAGCTCCTTGGTTCATTCATTATATGAATGACTATTACACTGTTTGTTTAAGATGTAGGAAAAAAAAATCAGTCCACCAAAGCATAGATGAGGAGTCTTTTGCATTACTTGAATGGTTCTTGTCTTGAAAATAAAATTAGAAGCAGCTTAATTTTAGTCCTGTAATTGGCTACTTACAGGGTTCTTTTGCTATTACACTCTTCCCCCAAATTATTTATTTTCAGTCTTCAGGTTTGTCAGTAGTTTAAAAAATGCTTTAATCTCTTCCAAAACTGTGTGAAATTTACCTTGCTTTCTTCTGAAATTTTGGTCTCAAAGCATCAGAAATACAGAAGGTGTAGCAGTGACTTAGGCTTTGTGTTCATCAAGTAGGATGTTGTCAGTTTCTCGAGTTATTTTTCCTGTTTAAAAGTTCAAAGTTATTGCTAATTAAGAGCAATTGGAATTTGGAGTTACCTTCTTCAATAGTAATGTACAAAAGTTCTAGTTGATGGTTGCTTAATAGTCTAGTACTGCAAATGGTTGTATGCATGCATAGCTATGTTCATGTTACTATTCTCATTTATACATTTCTCTTAATAGTTCTCTTAAATGCAAAGCAGGACATGTAGGAATGGCAGTTGTTAGTGAACAAGGAGCAAGATTGCAGTAATGGCTATCAGATACCGTGTTGGTTTGATAGTGTATGAGTTGTAAAGATAAAATTAATGAAAACATCCTATGAGACTCAAGTGGTAGTAGAATCACTGGGTAAAAGAGATTGAAAAAGAGAGATGTCAGAGTAGAGAAATGGGGGAGTTGAAAGAGAAGCACAGCAAGTAGAGAAACTAAACCTAAAATACCAAGAGAGAACTAGGAACAGTCACTTGATGAATTACAGTCAGTTGATGCATTGGCCTCAAATCCAGGGAGTATGTGTAAGCGTGGCTCAGAGATACTGACTCATGAGGCTTTACTAAGTCATGCTTAGAAGATCCAAAAATTCTTTTTTCATTTCTTTTCATACTCTTGAGATTTATGACAATGGATGACACACTGAGCTGTCCACAGGCAATGTCTTGAAAGGCTGCACCTTAGTCACTGTGATTCTAACTCTCTTAGAAAAGCTGACACTGGTAGGCTTTTCCTGTGTTGAGTCAATGTTTGTGTATTCATGAGACATTTTTAGGGTAAAAATGGAATAAATTTGCCTGTAGTATTTGCTCATTTTCAGATAGCATGTATAGAAAAAGAGGAGATTGCATTTATTTTTTGGTTAGTGTTCAAGTGGATGGAATTTAATTGTAAGATTATAGACCAGACTACTTGCCCTGCTAATTTAGCAGGTTAATGTGAATAACTACTTTTGATGTGGATTATTGAGTGGGGAATGGAGTGGTTTGGTTTTAAACTCCAGCTTTCACCTCAATTTTTCCAGAATCTAGGTGATACCTAACAACACAAATCAGGTCATGTTTGAAGTTTTGTGCTAGTAGATATCCATGGTATAGCTCCATATGGGGACATGGACTTCGGCTGACGACCTCTTTACTGGCTGGAAATCTGCTCTAAACACTATTAAGGACTTTAATTGTATCATAATTATTTCTCAGCTGTGCCTTTTGGCTAGTTATATGCAAGTTTAAAACTATTATTTTGGCAGCTTTCTATAAATATTGTCAAAGTATTCTGAACTTAATTCTTCCCACCAGCCACGATACTGGAACTAGTGTAGATGTTTTCACTTTCTCTTGTTTGGGGTTTGTGTGCTTTTCTAGGAGTCTGTATGCACACGTGCTGTATGTATTTTCTACTGTGAAAGATAAAGGAACTCAGGTGACTTTTCTTGTTATCTCTCTAGTGAAGCATGAAGTCTGGGTACCACCAACAATAAAAGTAAAGATCGTTGGCAGA
Source organism: Corvus moneduloides (assembly GCF_009650955.1). Taxonomy (NCBI): domain Eukaryota; kingdom Metazoa; phylum Chordata; class Aves; order Passeriformes; family Corvidae; genus Corvus; species Corvus moneduloides. Next base: position 18,421,107 of record NC_045480.1, on the reverse strand, counting down.
TAAGGAGTAATTCAAGGGTTTCTTTTCAATCACTACTTACATTTCTCTCCACAGACACTGACTTCTGGCTGATATTTACTCCTTTTCTAGGCAAATCTTGCTCAACTGCTGAGTGAGGCTCAAGATCGAAATAAACATCTTGGAGAAGAGATTGGAGAGCTCCAACAGAGACTGGGAGAAGTACAAGGGGACAATAAGGTATTACAGACTGCCAGTAAATTGCATGGAATGTGTAAACTGGGCTAGAGTTTTGCATTACTTCTTAAGAAAACAACTAAAATAATGGCTTAAAGAACTTCTAGAATACTTTAATTGCAATAAATGCTTAGAACAGTAGAACTACAGAAGCTGTAAAGGATACCAGTAAGTGCAGCTTATTATATATTTTTGTATGCTGCTTTTGCTCTGATGTCCTTAGCTATCTATTTTGTATTTAGCCTTGCTTTAATGCTCTCAGACTTTCTATGCTCCTTTCTTTTTTAAAAAAACCCCATATTTTATTAGTGGTATTTCCTCTTACAAATAAGTACAGATAAGCATGTCTTCTTCATGTGATAATTTTTAGGTTTTTGCACTGAAAAGCAAAACTTTAGTAAATGTTGGAGGAGCATAATTTTTCCTTAAAAAATATGGAGTAGTTGATCAGAAATGTGTATAGTGAGCTTTGTATTAAACCCTCATCCCATTACCCTTACATAACCAATTTATTTCATTGCTAAATTTAGCAAGTTATATGGAACATTGCTCAAAATCTGCCATTTTGTATTAATCAAACTCCTGTTGTCTCCATTAATTGAAATATTTAAACTCAAGCCAAATGTGTGTAACATTCACAGCTGGAGCTTTATGCAAAAGTACATTCAGAGATCAAACTAGTGAGAGGTTGAATTGGAGAGTCGAGGTGGTTAACAAAGTAAAAAATTGAAACAAATAATGATAACTTCCCTCCCTCAACTGCAGTTTTGAAATGATGGGATTTTAAAATGTGAATAAAAATGACATGGCTTTTAATTATTCGGATGGGGTTTGTTTCTTTCAATTTAAGTTTATTTTATTTATTTTCTTTTAAACATAAGTATATTGTGATAATGCAGGTTTTTTCACAGTTTGTCACAAAGACCTCCCTTGAAGGTGTTCAGAGAGCTGGGAAAGGGTCAAGTGAAACCTGAATTTGTAGTATTCATAGCATTCAGCATAACTTGCTCAAGTCTTCAAAGACCAGGTTTCCCACTGTTCATTTTCATTTGCATGTTTCTGTTTGAGCTATATTACAGTGTAGAAGTCAGTGCCTTGCAGTTCTCCAGTACCAATATTATGCCATACAGCCTTTTCCAAGCCAGTCCTGAACAGATAGCAAGGGTTTGTAAGTACAAACAGAAAACAAGGGTAGTAAAACTACAACACATTTAAATATCAAGGTCATGTACCTATTCTAGTTGCTTATGACAATATATGATCTTGGTAACACAGAGCCTACTTCTTTGTGCTTGAATTGGCACTGTTCAGGTTCACCTTTGTGGGTTAACTTGGTATTAACTGGTCATCTTCGTGACACCTCAGCATGAATTTAAATATGTGCTCCTCAAAATGAATGGAAAAGTACAAAAGGAGTTATTCTGCCCAGCGTGCCTCTCTCTGAAAGGTGCAAAATAGTGCATCACTAAATAAAAAGTGGGAGGAAAGAGCTGCATCAGACATGGATTAATTTAGACTAGGATTTTCATTTTTGGAACACATTCTTCACTTTCCTAGTAAATGAGAAATAGAGCTTATTTTAGAGTCAGGTTGCTGGTTTTCAAAGTGCCTAAAAAAGCATTGCCATCTCTCTGAGGGATTTAGCACTCTCTTCCTGTGTCAGATTTCTCTCCCTACAAGCTTCAGTGATAAAATTCTAGGCTTGTTCACAAAGCCATTCTCTTCTGCTCATCAGTTCTCCTGTACTGGCAGCTGGGCTACCTCAGGCACTGGAGTCCAGACAATGCATGGTATATACAAAACAAAAAACTGTAATAATTTGCTTGTTCTTACATTTTTTCCCTGCATTCTTCTCACTGCTTTTTCCAAAGTGAGGGAGGGCATCCTGCCCAGCTGGTCTACGTCAGCCTTACTTCTGGCAGGAGATGAACAAACAGCTGCTTTTGCAGAAAGTGAAGCTGCATACGGATGAACAATTCTGCCTGTGTCTGAGCAGGGGTGACTCATGCAGGCTTTGTCACTGAGTGGCAAGAGCTTTGCAGGACTAAAAAAGAAAAAAAAAATCTCTTTAAATATCACACATTAGCTCTATTGATAAAGAAGTGTTTTGATGGCTTGACTTGTTTTTCACCATTTTAATGTTTGCTACAAGTAGGATAAAGTCACTTGGATTAGCAAGAAGACCTTGAACTGGAGATGTTTTACTTGTTGAAATCATGTTAAACATATCATCAGTTAGGCAATAACAAATTACTTGCATTTGGTTTAACTGGAATAATTTTTTCCTCTCATTTCAAGTAGAATTTTGTTGGCACAAATAATAAAACTTCTTCATACAGTCTCTGGAAGGATTTGTTGCTGCAGTTTGAAAAATACAGCAGTAGTTAGACTGCAGCATTCCAGCAACAGATATCTAAGGCTATTTATTTTTATGATTGATCACAGTCTCACAAGTTCTGATACATGAAAACTCTTCTATGTTTATGGTAGTTACTTGTAAATCTTTTTCCTTCCTAACGTTTTGGCAGCAATGCTTGGAAACAATTACTAAAACATAGAAGAATATAGTTAAGAAATCTAATTCTCTCATGTAAAAGGGTAAAAATGGAAAGCTTAAGACAAACTGGAGACTTCTGCAAGACAAGATGACTCAGTTGCCTTCACCTGAACCCCTACCCATGCAAAGAATTGCTTTTGTAAGCTGCCAAGAGAAGTTCTGAGCGAGAGGAAGGTGCATGGGGAACAATGGCTGCTGTGTTACTGTCGGTTCCTTATTGCCAGGCAGACAATCATTCATGCAGCAACAGGGAGAAGTGTTAAATGTGGCATGTGTGTTTTGGCAGAGCTGGGACTTCAGGTAGCATATTTGCATAGTTCTGGTCCACATTTTAAGATTTTGTAGATAATATGTGAAGGCAGTTGCTGTGACTGTGGCTGAATATGATGGTTTCTGCCTTCCATGAAGAATTGGTTGTGCTTGTTTCCCTTTTCCTTCTGTGTGTTTTATTGATAATCAGGAGTGTCCAGCTTTGGTGCAGGCATTGTCTATGAACTCCTAGCCTGCACAGCAGCTATCCCAGTGATGCTGTTTTAGGCATTGTGGGCTGATACACTGTTTGCTACTTTGTAAATAATTATCTTAGCTGAAAGTGATACAGGAAAAAGCTGTGATATTAAAATAAAAAGACAGTGCTTGCAGCACTGGATTGTTTTGGTTAACAATTTATGGGTTCTTGACAAACAGGAGTTTTCTCTGGTGAGGTGCCATTAGTTTAAATCCATTCAGCTGTGAATGCTGTCCACAGAATTCTGAGGAGTAGTGTTAACCTATTCTCTAGATGCAAAATGAATTTGAGTGGTCTTTTCCTTAGTGATTTCTGAATGACAGAAACAAAAATACAGCATCTAGAGGGCAAGTGTATAAAGTTTATAACAGCACTAATATGTAAGATAAACCCTTAAACCTCTGGCATAACAATGTCTCTTTGGGTCACAGCATTTTCAGGGAAGAATTTTGTAGCAGGTGGTGCTGCCTCATGAGACATTCACAATGCAGAATTAAACGACTTGGCCTGTTCTGCCCTGTCAACTCTCTGATTGGCCAACTGTCTGGAAGAAGCACTCTGTTGTTTTATGGATTGGTATTTTACTGTATTTTGTGTATGTTAATAATGCTGCTTTTACTGGATGAATTTGGATTTCTGAAGCATTCTTTTCATAAGACTCTTCAGGGTTTTGGGGGGTTTTTTTCCTCAAAATTAGTAGTAAATAAAGAGTTCTCCTTTTATTGACAGACTGTTTGACCTTGCAAGTTATAATTGCTTGCAGTTATATCTTATGCCTCACCCCCTCCTGGGCTGGAGGAGAGTTGGTCATAGTGCACAGGTGACAGCTTTGGTCCCGTTCCCAGCCTTGTGCCAAGTGTTATGCAGAAGTTTTGCTCTGCTGCAGGCATTGGAAGCATTAATAAAGTGTGATGCCTCTTTCCATTTCCAGTTTTTTTTGAACAAGATTGACACCTCAAAATGTTATTACATTTGTTTTGTGTGGTCTTTGTCACTAGAGAGAGATTCTAGAAATTAAATTAATCTGAGTTAAATGACATGACCACCTTTTGTTCATCAGCACTTTAGCATTTTAAAAAAATCCAATAGCTATGAAGCCATTCTAGGATTTGCTAGTTGCCTTTTTGACTTACTGTTTTGATAAAGAAATTAATAGGAGTGTATATCTCTTTAGTTTCCACTCATCCTTACTAAACTGTGCAGTGGTTTGCACTTTCCTGTGGGGATAGGGAAATGTAGTTTGCCAAAACCAGTTGCTTTTGCAGCCCAGCTTCCCCTGAACAAGTGAACTTCTTATCAGCACACATTGTACTAGCTCAGTGACTTGCACTGAACTGGAGCTGAAATAAGTGGGGGAGGATGAGTTTTGGTAGTCTGTCTTGCATCAGCAGGATTTTAACTGGCACATTGTAGCTATGGTGACAGGCATCCCATAAATACCAAAGATAGATTTTAATGTACAATCTTCTACTTCAGAAGATTGATTTTTTTTTTTTTTCCTAACTCTGCAGTATAATAATGTACATTAATTCCTTGGTGCAGTCAAAGATACAGAAAGTCAGGCTGTTATTGTGGTGGGTTCCTGGTCTGTGGAGCTCCTAAAGATGAGGCCCAGTTGTACTGAGTATAAACAACTGTAAATGCTGAATGCATTATAGATTGGTACTTAATACTCCATGGTCCTTGAAAGGTTGTTGCTTTTTGCTTTGGATATTGAATGTCAATGTGTATTAATTCAAGTCAGACTGTTTTCAGCAATCACAAGCTCAGGAGTTCTTTAGCTGCTTGAGCATTTTGGCTGAGTATTTCTGTTGTTGGCCCATTTCTTTGGTTTTGACATGAATTAGCTTTTGTGAGTAGACTGAAAAAATAATACATAAGCAAATGTATTAGCAGCTGTTAATACAAATTCTGCACTGATGTAGCATGGGGGGGTTTTATGTAGTGTCACTAAAATTAAGCTGGACAAGCCACTTCATTCCTTTTTATTAACTAGGAAGAGTTCTCTGCTGCAGAGAATTTTAATATTTACATATTGACAAAAAGGTTTTCTGATAATTCTCTAGTTTTAGTCTGAGTGGAATTAGTTCCTGTCACTCCTAAAAAACATTGACCATGTCTGTCGTCTTGATCTTTCATCATTTGTATGCTCTGGTGACTGTTGTTGCAGGGTCTGATTCAATTCCTGTGGATGCTTTGACTGTTCAACTGGATTTTTTCACTTAGAACAGGATTGAACCCTCAGCTCAGAAGACTCCCTCTGGTTTAAATAATACCAGCTGGTATTATTTAATAATAATAAATATTATTATTAAATAATAATGGCCTGGAAGAGCTGCAATCTATGACAGCTTTACTCTTTCTAATACAGATGTACTCTGCTGCTACAGCCTATGTTCTCTTGCTTATTGAATTCTGGTTTTGTCATGGCAGCTCCTTCGAATGACCATAGCAAAGCAAAGACTAGGAGATGATGAAGTTGGGGCTCGCCACTTTGCAGCACATGAACGGGAGGACCTTGTTCAACAGTTGGAGAAGGCTCGAGAACAGGTAATAATTAAATGGGCATATAGTGTCATGTTTTACAGAGCTATTGTAGTAGTAAGTAAATAACTTCAGTTCTGTTTGAAGGGCTGGTAGCTGATTGACATTGGAAGTAGTGATTAGAATGAATTCTTAATCTCAGGAATTTCTCCTCTAGATTATTGATTCTCCTTTTCTTTTTAATGTCCAGCAACAACTTGTGACAATTGAATATTATCAGTGAATGTCAATGAAAGGTACTCTTTAGTGAAGGCTGTTACAAGTATTCAACATGGTGTACAGTGGCTGATGTACCTCCTAAAGATACCCTCTGAATCAAATTTTCTGTAGAAGCATTGTTAGTGTCCTCTTCCTCCTGCCTCCAAGCTATTTCTTCTCCTCTTCTGAAAAATTCTCACATCAGACCTATTTCCCCTTCCTCAAGTCTGTTATGAGTGCTCTTTACCATGAAGCATCAGACTTTCTCCCTAATACTGATACATAAACTTCTGGACAGTTTTGCGGGTCTGTGTTCTCAGTTTTTCCCACACTGATTCCTACCCGTGTCAGTTCCAACCTGAATGAACCATTCTGTGATACAGGAGAGGTGTGTATTTCTGGTTTTTCAGTCTTCCTTCAATTGCAGCACCACTGTACTTTACCAGAAAGGCTGTTGGAGTTCTTCCAGTGTGATCCTCTCTGCTAACTCTGTTCCCAAGCTTGTGTTCTTTCTGTTCATCACCTGGCCTCTTTTAAATGGTCTGTTGCCCTTCCTGCCTTATCCATGTTTTCTGGGGTGTGTGTGGAGTCTGTCACTGCAGACTTTTCTCAAACTCAGTTTGATCTCCTTGGAAGTTTGAAGCTCTTTGTCCTTGAGTATCTTTCACACTGGACTTCTTCACTCTTTTGCTTAATAGCAAAGCTCATCCTGTTGCTTCTGTGTTGGCTTATTTTGCACTTTTTCAGTTCTTATTCTGTGGAACTTCATTACTCAAGTCCCATGATTAATATCAATTCCCACTTACAGGCTTTTTGAGAAGTTCTTATTCAGTTGACTTAATTCTTGGAGTCCTAGAAATTATATGATAAAACCACCTTAATATGTTTGCAGCAGAATTACAGTAGGTTTCTTTTGCTGTTACATTTTAGTTGTTTTCTAGAAATTTTGTCAAACAAATCTAACTGGTAAAGTTACTTAACTCCAAATTAATGAAATATTCCCAAAATTGAGTAAAAATACCTGCGGTTATGAGCTTTGAAAAGACTTCTAACTGTCCAAAATCAATACTGTTCAAACATGTGCATGTTACTGTTTTCAGGCTGGATGCTATGGTAGCTCTTGTTTAAACTTGTACTGATACAACTCTCTTCTCAGATTGAGACTCTGAGATATGATCTTCAGGCTGCACTGGATGAGTTACAGGATGTGAAAGAGGAACGCTCTGTTTACCAAGATAAGTCTGACAGACTAAACCAAGAGTTGAATCATGTCTTAGGAGGGCATGAAAACCGTATCATCGACATAGATGCTCTGTGTATGGAGAACAGGTGAGTGCATTACTGTTTCCCTAAAAAAACCCAGTGTGGTGTTGTAATAGGAGTATCGGGAAGTCTGTCACAACAAAACTTCAAAGGAAATATATCCAAGAATAAAAGCTAAGAGATTTCGGTAATTTGTTTTGTCTGTTTTGTTTATACTGTAACTAAGCATTAAATAATATTGAGAAAGCTAGGGTGCAGGAAATTACCAGTGTTGTATTTGGCTACATGTCAGTGATGTTCCCAAATCAAGATAAACAAGGAGAAGGAAGAGAAGTGAAGACCTTTTTATTCCCATCACTGTATGGCACCAGAAGCAGGAATATTAAAAATTTGTGTATTCAGAAACTCCCAGAGAGCTGTCTTGGACTAATCTCGAACTGGAAACAGGGACTTTGAGTATCCTGAGTTAACAGTTTCAGACATAATTTTCTCCACAGGGAGAGGTTGTCAGCATGGCGTGATTTGCCAACAAAAGTTGCTGGTGAAATCACCCATGTGGATATTCTTGCTGGTTTCTTGGAAAAAGAATGTGTTTTATGGTCTCCACTAAGGATGACAGAGAGGAGTCACTGATAGGGCCATAGCAGGTATCTCCCTTAATGTCAACAATTACCTTCAAGTGAAATAAAACTTGGAAGACACTATCCATTTACAAAAACTTATGCTTCAGGCAAGAAAGTGTAATACCAAAGGCATTACTTCTTCCCAGCAGCTTCAGGGTTTTTTTGTGTTTTGTGGGCCTTCAGAGTTCTGTATCAATTTAAGCCCCTGCTCCCCGACAGTGATGTGAATTTTTCCTGTGAAATAATTAAATTGTCACAAACCCTAATACAGCTGCAGTTGTACTACATGAAAAAGGATATTTTATAAACCCTTTATACATAAAAAAGGTATTTTCCTATTTGGAAATAACTGCCTCATTCAAGTGCATAAACTCTATTAGGAAGAACTGTACTGTTTCATTTAACTGTATATCATTTTTCAACTATACTGTTAAATTTTCTACTTTGTGATTGCTAATGAGAAGTGCCAAGTAAGTGATGGATATTGCAATGCAAAAGTTCTGCATAGTTGAGTCTTGTGTTGACATATATACAAATCTTCATGTGTCCATCTCACAGACCTTCAAGTACAGAGGACACGCGTAAATGCTTCCTATTTCCTCTAGACATAAATATATCCTTTTAGCTTTCTTCCCCAGAAACCAGACGACCAATACAAAATAGTTGTGCAGCATGCTTGACAAATCTAACAGGAGGGCAGCCTCCTGTTCTGATGCAATTTGTTTCCCTACTTAAAGTTTTATGGGGTCAAGAGCAGTAAAATTTTGTTATTTCATCCCTCACAGAGCTGCAGAGGGAAAAGAACTCTCAGTAGTTCAAAGAGAGGACATGCCAAATAGTAAAGAAGACCGCTTGAAGCAGTACTTGAAGGTAACATGAAGTAAAGGATTACATTTCTTTTTCAGGTATCTTCAAGAGAGATTAAAACAACTTCAAGAGGAAGTCAACCTTCTGAAGTCTAGTATTACTAAATATAAGGTAAGATCCTCTCAGTGTATCATCTAAAGTGTGCTTCTTTGTTCATGAAAGTTACTGTTCATTTTCATGTTAAATGTGTTTAAAGAACAAATTTTTTCTTTCAAGAAAAATCCACCATTGACATTCTGACAATATTAGATTGTTTACATGTTGCATGCCCATTCTTCCTAGGCTTCTTAGCTGAGGGATACCTGTTAAGAGTATTTTGAAAAATTAATGAAATACCTTTCTTAAGTTCTATGGGGAAACCATCATCCTGATGGGGGGCAGGTGATCAGCCTTCCAGACAGCTTTTAGGTGAAAAGTAGCAGATCGTGCAGTGGTGAATGACTGCAGCTGTGTTGCCGTCACAAAAAGATCTTGTCTCCCTGTTCTCTGGAGGCTGTGCTATTTCTTCATGTAGCTTAATGATCACTAAGCTTTCATTGTTCCTCCATTCCTGAGTTAAGGTATTCCTGAGTTATGTTTTACATGAAACCTTCAGGACTGATATTTGCCCTCCCCAGAAACGGTGCACTCTTATTTCTTTCTGCAAGTGATTTTGGGAAGTGGGAGGGGAGGGCTGCTTGTCAGACCATGAGGAGAGTAATCTTAGGATTGTCAATAGGACTTCTTCATTTAGGTCGCTATAAAGTAGTCACAGCACTGATTGTTTTTTGTGCATGAGCAAAGCTCGTCAAAGTACCAACTTCATTTCAGTGTCTGTTCCTGCTTGCAACTTGGGTCTCTTGGAGTGTGAGTTAGTTTAGCGGTGAGAACTGAGCATCTTGGTGGTCCGGTGGGTTTCACAGAACTGTAATTGAAAGAGCTGAACTTCTGTAGCAGGATCATTCTGCATCTAATTCCTGAAAGTCAGTATTTGTTACTAAAAGGGCTGCTAGAAACTCTGATAGAGAAGTTGGAACTTTCCCTCTGAAACCTATCCAAAGAAATGCTAGGAAAAGTTTGTTTCCAACAGATGTTGTCTACAGGATACTGCAGTATCTTTACTGGCAGTCAGAAGATTATTAAAAAATAGGCAAGTCTTAAATATGCTTTTGGGGTAGTGGGTGGGAGTAAAGTGATTGCAATGAGACAGATGAGTCTTTGTAACATTGCAAAGACTTTAGGCTGGAGAATAATAATCTAGGAGAGTTACACCCTGTAGTTTACTATGGGTGTAAGGTCCAGGCCCTGCAGAGTTGCTCTGCAGATTCTTCTCCTAATGTTCCAGATTCTTTCCTCCTAATGACAGGATTTGTTGGCTACTGTTTTTCTAAATAAGATATTTGTTGTTTCCCTAGAATGCACTAGAGAGACGAAAAAATTCAAAGACTCATAGTAGATCCAGTAGCAGTGCTCTGACTGGAGTCCTTTCTGCAAAGCAAGGTATTGCATAAATGCAGCATGGTGTTGCATATCTCATTTAATTCTTTTCATCTAACATCTTAATTTCAGTAACCCTTTCCTTACCAGCCAAACCAAAAGCTCTCTTCTCTTTCCCTGTTCATTATTATATACTAATTCTGTCCTCTTCTCAGTTGACTTGACAATATAAAAGTTGCCTCTGGATTACTGCTTCTTCTTTTGTTAATTCCTTTGCCATTCATTCTCTCCCCCATTAGTTTTATCAAATATTTCCTTACTCACTAGACCCTGACAAATCACTTCTTTATTCATCTCTTTGCTCTGCTAACAATGGCAGTCACAATTCACATTCCAATGAAAAATAGACTGGGTGGTAGAGGAGGGGCACTAGGTTTTCTGCTACTGTTCTTGGAAGCTTTTACATTCAGATGTTTTACAAGAAATCTTTGTGTCCCATGTTTCTTCATGGGTAGCAAAATGGAATAATCTCTTTTCCCCATTTCAAAGAAAATACCAAGATTAGGAAAGAAAGGGAATGATAAAATTCTTTGAAGCAAGCAGTATACCTTGCCACCCTACTGTTTAAATGTAGGTATATTCATACATGCACATGAGATCAGTAGTAAGTGTCATGGTAAGTTGAAGTTAATTTTTCTGGTTTTGATTTCTCTTTTACCCTCTTCTCCATGTACTTGCATACATGTACATATCTATCTATATATATTTAAAGAAGCAGAGCCAGGTTCTAGTTACAAATTTTAATGATACTAGTGAACTTCCTAATTTGGCTGAAAGGTACAGACTCTAAGTTGCAGAGGAAGAGTTCGTGGGTGACTGTATTTTCACATCAGTCTTAAATAACCTGAAGGATATAATGGTTCTAAAAATCAATATAAAATGTTCCTTGGAGGCTTTGGTTTTAATGACCAGTTTTTACCAAATTTTAGGCCTGTAGAAGAATGATTTTGTATCCTTCTGAGCACAAAGAATTTTCCAAAAGAAGAATCAAGTTAATATAAGATGCATCTGCCTAGACTTGTTCTGGCTATTACTGTGGAATAACAATCAGCTTGGAAAGCCTCCATCTTTATGCCAGCTAGAGATTACAGTTCTGGTCTTTTGGATTTGTTTGTTAATTGAAGAAAAAATATATGTATTCATTTAAGTAACTGGAATATTTCCTTAATGCTAAGTGTTCGTGTTGCATCTCTGTGCATGAGAAGCCAGAACTCATTTGTGTTTTTAACATTATAGTCCAAGAGTTGTTGTCGGAGGATCATGGATGTAGCCTACCAGCCACACCACAGTCCATTTCAGATCTCAAATCACTGGCCACTGCATTACTGGAAACCATCCATGAAAAAAACATGGTCATACAACACCAAAGGCAAACCAACAAGTAGGTGGCATGACTTGTAAGTAAAATATCAAGCTATGGAAAAGCTAGTTGGAGAAAATTTAAGGGAAATGGAAAGGAAGATTCATTTTCACAGAAAATTCATTGTCATGGTTAAGTGGTGGATTCTTTAGCTTTTAAGACCAGATATGTGATCTGAGAAAAATTACAGTTTTATCTTAAATTCTGGGGTTGACAGAGACCTGTCTGCCTCTGCTAGGCAAGGATTGGTTTGCTGCTCAGGTTTAAGACAAACTCTAATAACACAGAGTGACTTCTAGCAGGAAATCTGTAGGGACAGCTAAAGAAAAGCTGCTGGGAGGAAGGACACCCTTGAACTGGAGAGAATTGTGTGTCAGTGTAGGAATATTCTAATGAACACTCGTGGGGTTAGTGTTGCTCCTAGGAAAGAGTCTGAAAGGGTTAATGTAACATTTGACACACACTCAGTGGCCTGTGTCATACAGGTGATACCTGTTGTTTTTGTAGTTACTTTGGTAAAAGTTGAAGGAGATAAACACAGTTGGATTGCTACTGTATAGTTTTTTTATAAAATCTGAACTGAACTTTAAAGGCGAATTTGTTTACTCTTAGCTGTTCTGCTTATCAGTAGAATTCTTTGTGGCTTGTACAGTTCCTATCATGGCAGAATATAAAAATTTTTGACACATTTTCTGACATTCTGATATTATTGTCCTTATACAGTATATAAAAATCAGAGCTAGGAAGTGTTCCTTGATTTTGTGCTCTGTTTCACCCCCTCTCTCTTTTTGTTGGTGGGTTTTTTGTTTTTTGGGTTTTTTAACACTGAGTCACTACTGGTAATCAGAGGTTATTCAGGCTTCTCAAAAACACATCAGGACCAGATGCCAGCAACAGCCAGACATCTTTCCTGAAAAGGTGTAGTACTGAAGTAAACCATATTACACTAGAATGGATGATTCATTTTGAAAATTGATAACTGAGATACTGGGCAGACACCACTGCATAATTCTTAGTGATGTAGCAACAGACGCAGAGGAGCAGTTTATAGCCACTCTTAATACTCTTGAGACAACGAATGCCTAATCAGCTAAAGGGAGAATAAAGTGGTGAAAATGTAGCCCAGATCTAACCTGATGGCAGCTCAGTCAGTTCTTGTCCTATGGTGCAAGAGGAGTTGCTGCACAGAGCAGTGGTAAGGAATGGCTAACACCTGCTTACTTCCTTCTTATTGCTAATGTAACATCAGAAGGAAAACATCCAGAGAAAAACTTGTTGTTCCAGGTGTAACCAATCTTTGCCGTTTACATCCTGATGCTGTATCACTACCCAGTGTTTTATTTTGCATAATCTTTCTTTTTTTGCAAATTTCCTTCTTAATTTTGTATTTCTCTTTGGTGATATGCAGTCTCTTGCAGCTCTCAAATATCATTGCAATGATTGCTTCATTTTCTGATACTACACTTTCTGCTTTCAACTACAGAGTATGGTTGTCTTGAGATAACCCACACGTTAGCAGATTCTTATCTGATGGCATCTGCATGCGCAACTGGTCACATACAGCCATCAGAGTAGAGATTAAATATATGCAAAAACTACTATTCTTTGGCCAACAGAAGATCAGGTTTTAGAGAGAAATGACAGTCCATACCAGTCCAAGGTCAGGAGTGTTCTCAGAACGGTAGAGGTGTGTTGCTGTGACCCAGCCCACTGTGGGGCTGGGTCAGCGTGATGCCAATCAATCCCAGTCCATCCCCTGGATCGAAGAGGCAGACTCAGAGGGTGGGTCGAGGGGCGGCTCAGAAGCCTAAGCTGCACCCCCTGGGCGGGTACAAGCCGCCTCCCCCTGTTCGGGAAAATTCTGGGTTACTCGGTTGTTCACTGGTTCTTTGTTGTACCACTTCTCGGTTTCCCCCCGTGGTTCTTGCTAAATTGTATCCTCCCCCTGGCTTGTAACTCATTGGTTGTTTTCCCCTTTCACCGCGGTTTTCAAATTCCCTATAAAACTGAGGACAAGCCTCGGGGAAGCATCCCATCGCATTCCATCCCTTCCCGAGCTTGTTTGGGTTGCGAAACTTCTACTCTATTCCTTTGTCTCCGAGCTAACGTGAGCCGATCCCATCGGCTCCTGCCGTGTTCCCTCTGCAATGAAGCCAGCTAGCGAGCTCAGCCAGCAGCTCCCTTCCTGATGCCGGAGTCACTTCTGCGACGCACAGAAGTAACGCAGCTGGACTCGCTCTGACCTGGGGCACGCCAGAGCTTGTGCCTCGAGCTCAAGTACTGTGTTAGGTTGGCGCTGAGGTGTATACAGTTCAGGATGGTTCAGGGGGAAAAGAAAAGAAAGATAAATCCTGATCAAGTTGAGTGAAGAGCCTCAAAAACATTCCTATGTAGTATTCTCATTCTTTTTGTCACTTTTGGCTTTAGGTGAATTAAAGAAGCTGTTAAGGAGCTAGGAAGAATGGGAACCACTACAAGTGGAACACTAAGACATAAAAATTTAAAGTGAAAAAGGGAAATGCAGGTAGGACATCAAGGGAAAACATCCTTTATTTGAGATGCAAATAAATAGGGGCACTTATTTGCCATGTAAAAGGTCTGCTGACTTGTGAAAATGGGGAAGAAACTGCCCACCTGTTGGAGATGGTTAAATGTGAGAGTATGGTCAGCACACAAGTTAAATGGACTGATTCATAAACTGCTACTAGTAGATGATGCATTCTTTTGTTGAAGACATTTCTCCATTCAAAATAGGAAGTTGAGAAGGATGTGAGGCTAGAGAAAATTGTAGTGACAAAACGTTTTACATAAATCACAAGGTAGAAGTCTTTCCCTGTGCAAAGAGCATGTTTGGAGGACACATTTCAGATTGTTGTTTGAAGAAAGCGAGATTTAGTGGGTAAAAAAGATGAGATTTTGGGGTGATTGTTTCATTTCATGGAGGAAATTCTGCATTTGATATTTGATAGGTGAATGACCTAGTAGTGATTCTCTCACTATCAGTAAATGAGATTTTTCAGACCATATGAACTTACTTTCCTCCATACAGTTAACCTACTCTAAGGTCTAGACCTCTTGGGTTGCTTGCAGATTGAGAGTTGACTGTATAAGTTTACAGTAGCAGAATGGTGGATTTGCTTTCTGAATAACTGAAGCAATGACAAGACAATGGATTTTTTTAATGTAGATTAGAATTTGGATATTCTGTTGAAGTTGACTTTCTGTTGTTACACTTGTTAAAAACATCCACTGCCACTTGTTCTTGGAAAAGACACACTACTATTATTGCTACTCTTCTAAAGATGGGCATGATAAAAGGAACTGTGGGAGTATGTGCCCAGGAACAAGTAGGGTAAATCCAGCCTTTATTTTTTTAGCCCTAGTTTTCAGAAAAAAAGAATCGGTTAGGGAGAAAACAGATCATTTTCCAAGGTGGTTGGTAGCTAGTAATGCTAACTTCAAGTAATGTCCTGTGGTTTTCCTTACAAGCCTGTTAGCTTAATTTGAAAAGGCAGTTGCAAATTAATTCTGTATGCTGTAATGTGTTGCAAGATTAAACAGTTACATAAATGCAAAACCAAATGGTCCTAACTCTCTTAGCAAATGGATAAACCCCCCTTTTTTTATTCTACCACCAATAAACCATTTATTAGGTGTTCTTTTTAGTGCAATTTGTTCCTGCAATTGCCAGCACCTGTGCAAGTTGGATCAGCGTAAAAGCTGCTCTGGTGGTTAGACATGTTGCACTAATTTTAACATTTCTAACTTGGGCAAGTTCAGTCATGTTCAAAATTACAAAAATGATTGTGTCAGTCTGTAACTTGAGCACATATTTCCATGTGACATGTAGAGCTAGATATGGGACTGTGACAGACCTATTTACAGGCATTTAGGTGATGGTATCTGTATGAGGGTGTATGTCTTCTGTAGCAATATCTAAATTAAAGTAAGGCAAAGGGAGCTCAGGTGCTGTAAATCACCACAGCTCCCTTCAGATTATGGCCATGTATGTTGAAAAGCACGAGAGAGCCAGAAAGAAGCTTCTGAAGTCAGGTGGGAGCATTGCTGCTGTTACATGAACAACAGATTTCTGTAAAACCTTATCCTGGATGGAGGTTTATACTAGCTCCCTTGTTGCATTAGACAGGACCAGAGAACAACGGAAATAACTATCAGCCCCTATGTCTGTGACATGATCCTTCTATTTTAGTTGAACGATCTGGTCTACTGTGTCTAGAGATAAAAAAAAGAGATTAGGGAGCTGCATGCTACCAACATGTGCAGCCCCTTTAAAAATACCTACCCGGGTAGGCCTACCCAGGCCACCACAGCTCAGTCTTCCCACAACGTGTGGAGGTGGCAAATTATCTGGAGGTCTCAGGGGAAAGCAAGAAATGTGATAAACCACGTTGTGTTCAGAATAGCTTATGCATTTAATCTTGCAAAAATTATTTCTAACAGAAGTTGCAGCTTTATTTAGGGTTTATTTCTCCCATACCTGTCTTGAAATAATGGGGTTTTTTAAGCAAACTAGACTCATAGTCAGCACTGAATATATTTTGCTCTCTTCCTGAATTAAAGGAGTGGGGTTAAATATTGCCCTCTGCTATTGCCAACCATTGTTCCTAGATGCAAAATGATCCCTCTATATGAGAACCTGCAACAAAGGTTAAAAAATAACTCAGTGCCTCTTCTGAGGATTCAGTAGGTATTATCTGGATATATTCCCTCCAAAACCTTTAGAAATAGTGTGAGACAGCTGATAAATAAATTATAAAATTTAAGAGAAGCAAGAGAAAAGTGACTTTGCTTTATTACCTGAATAAAAGGAGCAGTAGCAATAACTTGATACAAAGGGTTGAGTTTTCTTGTGTGGTATGGCTAGCTGGCAGGGAGGGCAGCATCCTTCCCCTGTTTTCTGCCCTGGAACTACTGGTGAGCTACTTACGAGAAAAATAAGGATTGGAAGTGCTAAACTTCTGACTCCTTTGTGGTGACATTAGCCAAATCAATATTGTTTTGTCAGTTCCCTGCCAGAATTAACATGATGTGGAAGAAGTCTTACATCATGTCTCTCTTTTCCCTGCCCCTCTAAGCCTGGGGAATTCCATGTTCTTTAGCTGACCCTTGGTGAGGCCCTAGGCAGGAAGTGGGAATAGGCTCCCAGTGTGCAAGGCGGAGTTTCCTGAAAGCTGCTCTGTGCCTTTTGCTGTCGGCTGTTGTGTTGTACTGCAGAGTGCAATTGCTGGATGTCAGGGTTACGAAAATAGAGCTATTAAGGCTGAGCTTCTCATACCAGATGGAAACATTCTGAAAGTGAAATCTAGACTTGAATAATTTTGCTTTTAATTGGAGAAGACAGTAGTAGATCCATCTTAACCTTTTTAACCTACTGGGTTACTGAGTTTCAATGGGGAAATAAACATAACTGCTTTAGAATGTCTTTTCTCCTCTGCTTTTGAATGTGATGGACTGTTCTTTTTAGTTGACACACACCCCTGTAGCTCTCAGTGCCTTCTTTGATATTTATTATAAGCTTTCTCTTTCTGTTTTACATTCTGTCTCTCATCTTGATATTTTTGTAGTCTTTAAAATACTTACAGGCTTTTATTGTGTCATAGCAAAGCCCTCACAGTAGAGATTTCAAAAATACTTAGTCCTTGTTAATCAATTTTTCTAGCCCCTTTGATATTTGCTGGGTATGCTATTCTTCACGTCCTTCCCAGAATCTGCCATCTTGTCAGTAATGACATTCCCAGTGTGCTCAAATGTCTGCACATAAAGCCCTTGCTGGAGAGCTCGCAGTGCGGTATTACACAGCTCTGGTGTGCATGGGAAGATCCTATTGCCCTGCTGGGGTGGAATATGCTGCTTCTCAGCATTCAGTTCAAATTTAACTGACTTATCCTGTTGCTGTAATTTGATGAGTAAAACTTGCTGTCTATAATCTCTGCTGTCATGTTTAGAATTGCTGCCTTGTCTAGGTTTCTCACTCTACTGATTATTGTTTGGGATTTATTTAAAGACTTTTGACTCTAGCAGACTTGCTGTGCCTGTGAAACACTTACAAAAATTCATTGGAGAAAAGAGCTTTCTTTGCAAGATAGAAATCTCTCATTTGATCCGGGGAGAGAATTAAGACCAAAAGTTAAATCCTGCAGGAGAGCTAACTGCAAATAGTATTTGTGTATGAAATCAGATACAAAAGAAGAGATGACCGAAGAAATGCAGTGAAAACTAAGAGTGGGTGATAAAGGCACTAAAGACCTTGAAGCTTTTTAGTTAAGTAGAAAGCAGTTCAATGCTTAAAAAGAAAAGGTGTAGTAGAAAAAATATTCTTTGCCATTTTAAGCAATTTTAGTGATAGAGAAAACTCCCTGAATAAAGGACTAGCAAAAATTGTGTCTTGGAACTTCAAAATCAATCTAGATGCTGTCTTGAGTTTTCCATATTTTGTCTTTGTAGCTTTTACTTTCTGGTTTTAGCTATGAAGAAAGTAAAGTGGTATTTGCAGGCAAGAAGATAGAAATATTGTGAGTTGCTTTTCTTCGTCTTTACTGCAAAGGTTGAATGTCCAGTACATCTTAGGCCTTTTGCTTTTTAAAGCATGGGATAGATTAGGCAAATATATTTAATTTTCTTTTAACTCTGGGGGAGGTTGTCCATTGTTGTTAGTGAAAAGAGATGACTGTACACAGCTTTACTGCACTAGTTAAGTAACAATTTAAAAATTCAACTGCAGTCATATAAGCAATTGGGCTTTGGTTACCTTGATATAACAACTATTCTTTTTCCAAAGAATTCTAGGTAATCGAGTGGCCGAACTAGAAAAGAAATTAAGAACTTTGGAAATCGCTGGCTTATGGAGTCTTCCAGGTTAGTAAAAATTCAAGAGAATAGCTTGCATTATTTTGTTTCCAAGGGTATGTTTGCATTTAAGAGAAATTTGGCTGTAATTTTTTTTAAGGACACTTATTTTGTGAATGTTCTATTCAGCACATTTGCAAAATTAGAAAGATCTAATAAATGTTAAGTGAAAAGCAAAAATCACTAGACTTTGTAAACTCTTAAGTCAAATATATGTTGAAAATAACATGAGAAGTGCTGAAAAAGAAATGTTTAAATATTGAAGTAATCAAATTATTTCCATAGACAGCAGGCAAAAAAAAAAGTGAACTATTTTATTTAAACATTGCATAAAATTATGCACAGGTTATTGGCCATTATGTTTTTCAACCAATTTTATTTACTAATTTTGTACTTCTTGTAACTTCCTCTTTTTTTTTTTTTTTTTTTTAGTGTTTTTAAAATGCTTTTTGGTAGAATCATAAACTCCTAGAAACTGGAAATTTAAAGGGTCCTAAATTTTTTAGTCCATCTGTCCAGAAGAGGCTTGTTCCCTGTAGTGTCTTAAGTATTGTATTTGGTCTTGAATTACTCAAGTAATGGGAGATTAATCTGCTTCCTAATAGACGTCGTCGTTAGGAAAATGTGCAATATTTAATTTACATTAATTTTTTGCTTTTTTTCTTCCCATTGCACCTAATAGTGTCTTTTGTAACCACTGTAAATTATGCTACTTTGTTGGTGGTGTTTGCATCATTAGGCTTTGTTGTTTACAGGTTCCTATGAGTGCTAGTAAGAGTGGGAGAGAGTGGTTCAGGCTTCTACTTTTTCGGCTCTGTTTTTTCCACCTAACCTTTACATGTAGAAGAAAACATTTGACAGGGCTGAAGAGCCCTTGTAACAAAGCTATGCTGTTCAGCTGTTTGGGCTGATGTGGTGTGTTTCCACTTCAGCTTGCCTGTTTGGGCACTGTCAGTCCTGCTTGACTCTTTCCAGAACCAGAGGTCCAAATCTGTTTCCATGGATTATTCCACAGTTAGTCACCTAATGTGTAGTGTACTTAGTGCATTTGTCGCTGCCCATGGTCTCCAAGAGATGAAGGTGAAATGTTTGTCTAAGACCTTGCTAATCCAGTTTAGTACATTACTACAAACATGTCTCTCAAACTCACCAGTTCAAGGTACTGTAGGGGTTTGTTTGTTTTGTTTTGTTTTTCAAAACTAGTGTTCCATTAAAATGCAGCATTTCTCATGTTTGCAAAATGTATTTTAAAAAATGGAAATGGGAACTTCTTGCACCGTATTGACCTGTGTAGGTAAAACATCGAATTAATGTTTATACAATAACAACTGTCTCTTTCCTTCCTTTCTTTTGCTGCCTGAAGGCCTGAGCTACAATGTCTCAGTGGGATTTGGGAGTAGGTTCTGCTTAATGTATATTTTTAGTAACTGATCTTAGCAGTATGTTAAATATTATCATTGCATGTAAATAAATGGAAATGTCATCTGAACATTTTTGTATCCAGCAGAATAAGATGTTCAGTCGAATGAGTTAGATGATCACAGGAGAAATAGAGGCTGCTCTACATGAAAGTTCATTTGCATTAAGGGAAATAGTAAGAGAGGATGATCTTTAATATTCCTAAAGGAATTTTACACTGGATTGTGAGTCCTGTTGAGCCCTGAGGTTTTGTTGATTTTTTTCCTTGCCTTTTAAATCAAGAGTGCACTTTGTTTCCAAGGGCACTCTAATCTTGAGGTGGTCAAAAAGAGCATTGCAACACCTGGTGGGTCACCAGTTTTCAGAGCGTGTAAAGCTTCCGCTCCATAAAACAGCAGTGTGGAACAAACAGTGTGGGAATATCACAATGGATTCTGCAGCTGAATGTTGGCTTGGGTGAGGAGCAGAACACGGAGAGTATCTCATCTAGTCAGTCTTAAATCCAGAGTGAAAAGATATTATTTGGTTGTGAGTGGAATTTTTTGTCATTGGAAAAAAAAATGCAGATAAAAGCTGATGTTCATTCTAGCAGTGAAGGAAATGCACATTATAAATTGCAGGGTTTTAATCTGAAGTTAATGTTCCTACTTAGTCATCATTGTTTATATAACATTTATAACATCCACTGTCACCATGATAATAATATCTTCCAAATGCTGTTAATATACTTGATCCTATTGAAGAAAGATCTTGAATGCCTGTGGTTTTTTGCTAGGTGACATATTTGTCATCTACTTTTTGAGAAAGCCAGGAATGAACTAATCAAGAGGAAGTGCGTATTTAGATTTTGAAAAGGTGAAATCAGTAACATAATTCATTTTCTGTGGAAGTTCTGCCTACCAGATTTTATATTGCCCTGCTTAGGAAATGGGCTTTAGTTAAATGAATCTCTTGAGAGATTCGTTTTCATTGCTGAAAAGAAAGCAAGTTTGGGCATAGATTTGACTTTTGAATTTCTTCTTATGATCCTACTTCCCTTGAGAAGGAAGCAGGGAATGTGATGTTCACAAAAGTATTTAATTCTTTGCTTTGTTTTGGCTACATTGTGGTTGAAATATGCACACAAGTTAAATGTATTCAATCATAGTACATAATAAACACCATCTTATTCTTTTTGCAATTTTATGTCACTAGACATTCAGATAAGTAATTCTGTATTATTTTTAAATCTATCATTTCCTGAAAATTCCAGATTTCCACAGAAAAAGTCCAAGAAAGAGCCAACCATGACTCAGCCTTTTTCTGTGTGGGATGATAAGAGAGTTTCGGTGCTGCCTCTTGCCCTGAAGTAATCAGCATGGAGCAGAGGCAAGGCAGAATTAATGGGCTCTGCAGCTGCTGTGGCTGTAGCCAGTTACAGTGGCATAGGGTGCAGCAGAGGTTATAAGAGAATACCCAACCCTGGAGAAGAAAATGAAAAATTTACTACTGAAAATTTATATGTTTTTTGAGATCTGTATACTTTTCACTATAGTCCTTGAAAAATTCATTAGAGGAACATGAAGCTATGTAAGTTATGAAATTGAGCTTACACAGCAGCTAGTTGAAGTTCATTGTGTGTAATCCAGCTTCAGATCACGATTCACATAATGTAGTGCAGCAGTACCCCTATGTGCCTCCTTCATGAATGGATGTGAATCACTGGTAATAAATAAATATGCATCAGACTCTTTGGGCCACATCTATTGTTAAGATGTGTGGATACTGAGCTTAGCTTTATTTTCTGTAACCAGGCTGGTTTTCAGAGAAAAATGTGAAAGTAAATGTGTTTACCGTGTAAATGCTGGCTGGAAGTCAAGAAGTATCTATTTTGAAGCTTGTCTTGCAATCTTCAGGGACTTCAGCTCAGGCTTTACTTTTTTTATTAAATAAATAAAAAAGCCTCTGCTTTCTACTTTCATATTAAAACCTCTGCCCAATTTTTTTATTCATCATCTTTTTACTTCCTCTGTTGGATTCTTTTGTATCTTTTTGGATATGTGGCTGCTTCTGACTGTGTGTTGGGTGTTTTCACAACATCTGTTGGGTGTTTTCATACCACGAGTTCCCTGTATGATTTAGTTCTTCCAACACAAAATTCCTTCACTGTTACAGGAAAGTACATTCATCTAGGAGCTTTTGCATTTTGAAATACTGGTTGGATTTTTTTATTTTGAAATACTGGTTGTTTTGCCTTTTTTTATGTTTTTAATTAATTTTGTCTTATAGTGGTAGGGTTATCCTCTGCTGTTAGTTAATACTGGTTTTTGTTACCGGTCTGGCAAAGGCAGAATTCTGATGCTTACTTGACAGGGGGATCAAAGTTTGACAAGATCCATGCTTCAAAAGCATTAATTGCATTCATATTGCTGCAGTGTATTGCCCAACATGGCAAGGGTATAAACACATCATTACTACCTTCAGGATCAAGGTATTTGCAGCCAGTGCCTTTAAAAGGAGTTAGGGATTGGAGTAGTCCAGTTAGACTCCATGGGAACAGCTTGACTTTCATTATTCCTTAGTTTGCACCAGAACTTTCTCAGAGTCAGATTTATTTCGGGTATCTTCTGACCTGGTGCTCTCTTGAAAGTCTTTGTCTTGGATGGGTGATTGGATTTAGGATGTTGCCTTAAGGTGAAACATACAAACAGATTTAGAGGGGCGAAGCAGTTGTTACATAAATGTCGGTTCTCATGGAGATAAATAGAGCAGTATCTTGCTGCCTCCCCAGCCATTACTTATCAGTTGGCACTTGTTCTGGAGGCCACACAAACACCACGCTTAGCTGATCTTGCACATTTCCTGCCGTTTCCACTCTAGGTTTAAGGTAGTGTCAGTCGCTAAAAACATGAGCATCCTGAATAGTGGAGGGCTTCCTAAAGGATCTGCAGGTGTTGCTTTCTGCATTGCTTAAATATGTAAAGACTAAGCATCTACAGCAGAGTCCTCAGATGAAGGGTTTCTTGTACTATTTTGTCTGCAAAAGAGTTGGAAAATTGCCTTTTTCCATTTGGTTTAAAATGAAAATGTTCAGAAATGTTTTTGGAATTTTCAGATTAAAATCTCTCCTGTTCCCCAGCAATGTGTACTTGTTTGCTCCCTCAGCTCTTAGTTATGCTAAGTTTTTAGGTTTTTTTTTAAGGAAGCATTGCAGGATGATATGTAAGTCTGAAGTGTAAAGCTACATAATGATGAACCTGCTTGTATCATATGAGACAGAGTAATAGAGAGTAAAGAGTTACTGCTGAACACTTGCTGGTAATAGTATGCAAGTGATCCATTACTTTGGTATGATCTGATTGTTAATATTTTTAATTGTACACTAATTGCTAATACAATTTGCTGCATACAGCACCTGGTCTTTCAAAATCTGGCCTTTACTCAGTACTGCAGATAAAAACATACACCTTTTCTGCCTTTGCCTTGCATATTCTGGCTCCAGTACAGAGTATTTTTTTCTGTGCTGTGAAAGGATCATTTGTGATGCTTTTCCTGTTCTGTACTTTTCAATAACATTGTTAAAAATTTGTAGGGTATGTTTGAATATCATTGGTGCACAATGGTTGTAACTGGTGAACTAGCAGCTCTAACACTGTGATTGTTCCAGGTGGGAAGGATACGATAACATTCAGTGACCCAACCCTGCCTGTGATACAGCGGTCCAGGTCACCATTGTTAGCATTCGCTGATAAGCCACAGAGAACTGAAGTACAAGGTGAGCACCTGGAATGTAAGAACATGATGAGAGCTGAGCACTCATTTCTTTCCAAATAAAATGTAATAAATTTTCATGCTGGGATAGCAGAAGGCAAAGTTTCAGTGGTCACAGAGATTGAATACATCATCCACAAGTAAAACAGATAGATGGTCCCGGTACTAATAGCAAAGAAACAACTGAAAAGTTACTATTGAATAGATTGCACAGGGCTAGGGATCAGGTCTTACACCTCAAAGAATTTTCCTGCCAGATAACTTGATACTCTGAGAAGTTATTCATGCCATCTGTGTTACAGTTAACGGATTCCTGCACTTTTCCCTTCAGTTAAAATGCACAGTAGGAAGCAGTCTGTGGAACTGGTTTAGCACTTTCCTGCATTATAGGTGATGTCTAGATGAATGGCTTCCTGATTGCACAAGATAAATTGAAATACCCAACTCATTTTCCCAGAGAAATTGACTGGTTTTTTTATTGTCTTACATGTGTTTTGTTAAAAATCCTTCTCCAATAGCAAGTGTTAACATCTCTTCAAAGTCAAGCTTAACTTTATTTGACAATTGCTGATAACCTTGATGTTTTTTTCCTTAGTTTTTCATAATGGATGGGAGATGGATTATTATATTTGCTTATTGGCATTTGGATAAGGTTTTAATGGGCATAACATTATGATATGCCTAGATCTTTCTCAGCTAACCATGAAGCATCATAAACAATTTATTTTTTAGTCCTGAAACTAAATAGATTGTGGCTTAATTTTGACTTTATAGTCCATGTCATTTTCTGATAATATGTGACAGCCAGACTGATCTTTTTTATAATCTTGATCAGCTGATATTTTTGCTAAAAATAAGAAGTGAAACTCTAATGAATAGTTCTCTGGTGAGTAATAATAACTCATAAATATTCATTCTTTTACCTACTTAATTGTTGATTTTTAATTAAATCTGCAGTTACTGAAAGTATTTACTCGGTGGCATTATGCTTTTTTGTTTCCATATTTGTCCTAGGTGAGGCTGGTATTACAGTTGTGATTACAGGCTCATCAGACAGGCAGTCTGATCTGCCTGTCACATCTCATCAGACCCTGTTGCTGTTGCGTTGTAACACTGCCAAACTGTAGCTCTCCATGCTGTGTTTTCTACGTCAGCTGAATTTTTTTTTAAGACAGCCAAATAACTTCTTTTTTGTGTTAAATACTGATGACCACGTGGGGTTCTTGGTGGACTTTTTTTGTCTTTTTTATGTTTTAATTTTTTTTGGTTTTTTTTCAAATATGCAAGCATTTACTCTATAGGAATTTGAAATCTAGGGAAAAGGTTTCCAGCCTGAGGAAACAGTATGGAGTTTCCACCTCATTCTACATGATTCACTTACAAATTA
Source organism: Corvus moneduloides (assembly GCF_009650955.1). Lineage (NCBI taxonomy): Eukaryota > Metazoa > Chordata > Aves > Passeriformes > Corvidae > Corvus > Corvus moneduloides. The sequence goes on along the minus strand of NC_045480.1, from coordinate 18,396,093 downwards.
TCTACTAAAAACAAACCAATGATTCACAGCCACCAGTGCTGGTAAAACTCTGTATGCACCATTCCTTCGAGATAAAGTAAACTTAGCAGGAACAAAATGTGGAGCAGAGAGGAAAGAAAGGCCAAGATCAGGACTCTCAAGTGGTGGGAACACTAGAGTAGATGGGGATTGACAGAGTCAATGGAAGTCTGAGTGGGAAGGGACCTTCATGTGGCTGAGCAGAGGTCAGAGCACAGGAGTGAGGAATCGGAAAGCTGGCAGTGAAAGCAAGATGTGATTAAAAAATATTGAAAGGTGGATGAGAAATGGGCACAGTGAGAATAAAGGGATATAGAGCAGGAGCAGAAAGATAGGCAGGGGAAGAGAAGAGCAGAACAGCCTTGGATAGGGAAAAACAGACAAGGATTAGACTTGTGGCAGTCATAGGAAGAATCAGCTCTCAGAAGGTCATCTCCTCCTTTCCTCCTCTGTCCCATGACCATAATGAGAACCAAGGTTAATCACAGAAATTCTGTCGTTCAACTGGAGTAGGCAAAGAAATTACTGTTCTGCCTGCACAAACAGCTTGGGTTTTCCCTTGTCTGTGTCCCAATATATCTGATAACCTGCAGTGAAAACTGAGACAAAAGTTACCTCTGTGATAATTAAACTGGGCCAACTTTTTGGTGATGGAGATGAGCACATATTTATGATGAGCTGTGCAGGGGATACCATAGTTTCTAGCAGTAGGTGAAGCAACAATAACCTGTTCTGCTGCTCCAGATGCTTTTTCTGAAGGATCTTTGAGGCTGCCATCTTGCCTTCAAAGCCTGGAAAGGAAGCAGTGTGTTTTCAGCTGTGGGGCATATCCCTGTGCTTGAAGTCATACAACTTCTCTGCAGTTGGCATCTGTATGAGAATGATACACTCGTGCCTTTTGTACCGCTCTACACAGAGAATAACTGCTGTTGAGCTTTAGGAACTTGCTGCATACTGCAGTTTTTCATCTATACACTATGTACCTCCAAAATCTGGGGGACCTTGGCAACTGGAAAGAACATCATAGGAGTGTGTTCATCTGCCTTCATTCATCAAACAAGTATGCTCTTGGTTTAAAGTATTACTGAAATAAAAGCAAAACCACTCTTATTTTCCTATTAATTGAATGATCAGTTGAGTGAAAACAGTTGATAATCAGAATAGAAATGAAATTCTTACTTATCGTTATATATTAGGCCTCATGTCACATTGGTCAGTTATGGTCTTTTAAAGAGTAGTACTGATATTTGGTGCTTGTTTGACCCAAGAAATCTTTTTAGCTTTTAAATGAACATTTATTCTTCATCAGAACTTTTTATAATGCATCAAGTGTTGCTCTATCTAGATCTGTAGACAGTAAGAGGGCTTTTTCAGGCTTTTTTTTATCCAGTCTATCTGCTTACCTTGGTCTCATCAAAGCCTCCTTTAATCTGTACTGTTATCATTGTTTCAGTTAAGCTGGATGGTGGATGTTTGTAGGATCTACTGCGCAGTTCCTGTGTGAACATGCATAATGACAGAGTACAATCATAGGAATTAAAGCCTGTCTTGTGCCACCAAATCTCACTTTATCCGATGCACAGGGCGGATAGTGTCGTGGGATGGATTGTGCTTGAGCATCACAGCTGCTAATGAACAGCTATTCGGGGTTTTTCTGCTCCATTGTTGAATGCCTTGTCCCTGCTGTATTGCCTGGGAGCTGTTTCAGGCATTCCCTGAAGAAAACAGTGCTGTTCTTCTATGAACTTTTCTCTGGTGATATAGTGCTTTGAGACAATTTATCTTCAGAACATTGCAGCAAGGTTGGAGGTATCCTACTTTAAGAGGGAGGAAACTGAGGCATGCAAAGAGTAACACAGAGTCCCTGCTAATTTCGAGTGCTAGTTTGAGGTACATACATTTTGGCTCATTTGGAGCACTTTGATGTACAGCACAAGCAGAGCAGTACTGCACATCAAGCTCCTAGTTTTCCAGCTGACTTCTTAGATAATGAGTCTTAGATCCAGTGGGTGATCACCTTTTGAAAGTTAATTTATCCCTGCCTTTTCCACAGACTTAAATTCCAGCTCTTCAGTGTTGAATTCCTAGCTTCATTGATAGCAGTAAAAGTGCCTGTTCCCTTCATGGCAACCCTGCTCTCATTCACTCAGTACCTTCCAAATTCTAAATTATGCAGGTCTGATAGAGACAGTAGGCTGGTCCTCTGCAGCCAGGCAGTCCCATCCTTGTGTGAGGCAGGATTCCTGTGAGAGAATGGAGTAAATTCTTATATACTAAAAGGTAACACATCTGCATGACAAGAGTCATTTTAAGCTTTCAAGGCAGACTTATTTTTGGCATTTCCTAAGTTTTCTTACTTCACTTCGCAAGCTTATTTTCAATTCAAATAATCTTCTATGTTTGGAGATGTGTTGCAGGACCAGTAACAAAACTTCATTATTGGATGAAAGCCTGTGAAAAGCTCCAAATAGGTGGAGCTCGTGTTAACCCCTGAAACTGGTAGTGATGGGGGGATTAATGGTAAACCGTGCCAAAAATTTCCATAGCTAAGTACCTTGCTTGGAGTTGATATTCCTCTGAAAAAGTTTGCCTGACCTTGCTGTTCTACAAGCAACTGTACGGTATTGTCTGACTCTTAAAGTTACTGGTATTAGGAAAAGACAGGATCCAAAACAGGGCCAGATCCAGCAAGAAACTTAGTGTTGATTGTTTATTGTCTAAGAAATAGGCCTGGGAGGGATAGGGAAGCACTCTTAAAAATTCCTTATTGAAATAAACATCTCTGTGGTCTAGCACTGGTAGTAATATTCTTCAGACCAGATATTTAACAAATGCCTCCAACTGACTCGAGTATATTGCTGTTCCATTTCTCTTTCAGCAGAACAGAAGGGAGAACGTGATGAAACTTATGCTGTTGCAAGTGAGTCCCTGGCTCCAGAGGGAACAAACTTAAATAACAGAAACCAAAATAAACATTTTTACCCTTCATTACCCCAGCTACCTTCTGAGGAAGAAGACATAAACAAGCTTGGAAGTCAGATAATTAAACTGGCAGTTGCAGAACTGGAAGGGAAAAAAGAAGGCGCTCCTGTGAGGGAGCAGAATGTGGGAGTTGGAGCAGAGCTTAATGATTCATCAGAGGCAGAGTTCCCACTTTCCAGCCCTGATCCATCTGACCCCACAGATCCCTCAAACTCTGAGAATGAACGAACAGGTGAAACTGAGGCCCTTAAAGACAATGACAAAACCTCAGAGAGAGATTGTGAAACTCCAAATGAAAGAGGGGATCAAAATAACAGCACCATGGATGTGGTGGTGCGTACTGAGGACGCTGGAAGGCACGGAGGGCTCAGTCTTACAACTGCAGACACAAATAACAGCTTTGAGGAGCTTTCTGAATCTGAAAACAAGAAACCATCTGATGCTGCTGAAAACCGTGAATATTTGGATAACAGTTTGGCTTGAGGTATGAAATCCAGGCCCTTGAGCATCTCACTGTAATCCTTGTGCAGTGTCTGTGCTGTTGCAGATATGATCAGTGAAATAGTGTGCTGTAGGGTTGATTATTTTACACTGAAGTGTTAATAATTCTTTAAAAAAGATGAGTTTTTGTTAGTTCTGACTGTAGTGTACCAAAATTGTAAATTACCCAGGGGAAAGAATTAGTGATGCAGTTTATTGATGTTGGTTTTTTGTAATGATTTGAAGTTTCTATATGGATTGATGTAATTTACATTAGTGTAGTAAAGAGGCCAGTGATAATGATCTATCTTGTTATCACTAGGCTCCTGTAACATGTATGGTCCTAGTGCTAGACTGTATTGTATTGGTAATAAGTGTCTCTCAAGGATGAAAAATTTGGAGTGATAAATTGAGAAGCATCTTAAGGCTGCAAGCTTTTTCTTCTTTCTCAGACTGTATTCTGTTTCTCTTTACATATAGTGACTGTAAGTATATCCTTAGAATAAGATCACTATTCCCTTACAGGAAGTTTCTGAAAATCATCCCTGCGTGTATATAGTTCTCTTATTACAAACATTTATACCTTCATATTTTGTCAACTGGACAAAATTTTTCCTTTCCTCTCCCAGCTCATCTCATGAAAATGAAGGGAGTTATTTCACCAGATGCTGAGAGCCCAATTTAATGAAGCTCTGAAGGAAACACCATCAGAGAAGCCAGAAGTCTTACCGTGAGAAACAGCAATGCTGTTCCAAATCAAGGAAAACAGCAAGAGGAGAACCAGTGATGTCCTCACCAACTACTTGGCTCTGTCAATTTCTGGAATTGCATTCCTCTTCTTACAGGAGTTGGAACGGGCCCTTGGGCTTAGTTAATGGGTGATAGATTTTAGCCTACCCCATCTGTGCTCTCCTTTCTAAAGGAATTCTGTGTCTTTTTTATTTTCTTATTGTTTGGAATTAGGCATAACTCTTCCTTTCCTCCTCATTTCACCAGTCTATGGTATGATAGAGGGATTATTTGCATTGTTGCCACTTTGTTAAACTTCTCTTGAAGAGGTTTCATCACAGAAAAATGTTCCTATAATAACTGGGGAAAAGGGAGCTTCTGTGTCATTCCCTAGCTTGGTCCTGATGCTGGAGCTGTGCCACTCTGCTTCTAGGAAGGCAGCAACGAGGGAATACTTAATGTTGAAGTTAGCAGCTGTTGGGGAAGAGGAGGCAGGTCTTTCCTTTCCTGTTTGTAGCATAAGGAATAGTCTCTGCAGCTGTGAAGCTTCTATGGGCCAGCAGCCGTCAAGGCAATTTTTCTGCTGGCTTGGGACCTAATTGTCTGTAAATGTTCATTTCTCACTCCTAGAACTTAAAACCAATCAGAGAAAATTAAAGCAAATTTAATAAAATACTACTAATAAAAAGGAAAATCTCTCCCAGATTGAGTACTTCTTTGACAAATAACTGCCAGCTGCAAGTTTTTACAGCCCACTTGTCAGCTACTGAATAAAGAGAGTTTATATTACCAGTACTGACAAACTCTCCTGTATGTGTAAGATGAGCTAGCATGTGCTGCCATAATCAAGGTGTTAGAGTCCATGGAGGGTTTGTATTCAGCAGAAGAAAGGCTGTATGTAAATTACTACATATAAATATAAGCAATGATAGTTGGAAGGTGAAAAGTGTGGCTTGTCTCTGTTCTCATGTGTTTTCCCTAGCAGGTGCATTCGTGTAACCCTTTTAGTGTCTGTCTGCAGGATATAAAGCCATACTTACAGTGCTCCTCAAATATGTTTACTTTGTGTTTACGGGTAATTGGACATTGCAGCATTCCACTAATGTTAAGCAGCAGTCCTTAGGAATGAAAGTTCTATAAATATTTAAGCATATTAGGGACATGAAGCAGTGAAAAGTTTTTATTTTGTTATCCTGATCACTGTTAAAATTCCTCATTACCTGAAAAAAAACCAAGAAGAGTTTAAGTGTTTGAAAGAGTGTTAAGCTGTTCCCAGTAATTGCAACTGACTGCATTACTGTTCATTTTTGTGACAGTCAGAAGAAAAATAGCTGTAGGAACTAAAATCTCCAGGAGAATGCGCAGGACTTTTTCCCTCTAATGCCTAAATGTCACATGAAGTAGCATTTTATTTGAGATGTATTTTTTCCGTCTTTCACAGACTGATCCTGCACAGAGCTAAATATCAATGCAGTCAGAACGGAGGCAAGCAAGTTAGAAGGTCAAGATTTCATATAGTTGAGCTCAGAAATGTTGAGGGTCTTTTACTATTTCCCTGTCCCGTCTTTCCTGACCCAGAGATGTGCAAATGAGCATTTTTCTCATGCTCCCTTAACAGCCAGTTAATGCTATTAGTTAATGAAGAGCATGGTGTAAGGTTGAAGCATTGCTGCATCACCAGCTTTTTAGTGCCTCATTTGCTGATTGTTTTCAGTATATCTTTTCTGTGAGAGCATACTGATGTACAATCCAACAATTAGGGCATCTTAGTAATTGTCCTCACACCATTCTCCCTCTTAGATGCCATTCTTAAATCTTTGCAATCGCTAAAGTCCAGTAAGATACACAGATCTCAGAAAACGTCATTTCCAGTGTGATGCCACTGCTGCAATACTGCCCCTCTCCTTTCTGCTCTAGCAAATGTGTATCCTAGCTACATTTTTAGCCTTCTCCCAGGAACACAAGACTTCAAAGCAAGGAGACTTGTAAAAGCAAGACATTGTTGCTGCACTAGGTAATAAGTAATTAAATATTGTTGTCAGTATCTTCCTCGGATATTGCTTTAATTGATATTGTTGAGCTATTATAGCAATGATTATTTTTTTCCCAGTAAATTTAACTAGTGGATTTTTGTGGATTCAACACAAACTTAGATTTGGAGGGGTGGTGTTTTTTGTCTTGTGTTTTGTTTTGTTTTTTTTTAAAGACCTGTGTTCCCTTTTACTACTACTTTGCCAGTGCAGAAATCACAACCAGACATGTAAGCCATGTTGGTGTTGGGCTTTGGGGAAGCAAACTGGGAAGGGAATTTTGTGGCAGGAGTATGGAGAAGCTGCATTTCACAAACTGATTTTAAGGAGGTTGTCTTACATGAAAGTGAAGTCATGCATTATCTGTGAGAAGGACTTCATTTGAAAGTATGATGTTGTGGTTATTGGAAAAACGATGTTCACTGAATTTGTAAAATAAGTGTGTGAAAATGACAGATTAAGAAGCATCTTTTAGAATGCTGCTTCTTTTCTAAGTGAGACTATTTTTAAGCATATGAGAATTTGTGTAGGAAAGACAGTGGAAGTTCTTTGATCCCTATGAGCTCAGGAATGTATTTCAAAATCTTAACTGAGATTAAGTTGAAAATCTGCTACATTTCTAAAAGATAGCATTTTGTTTACCAGCTTCTGTTTTGTAGTTTGCTTTCTAAATTATGCAGTTTAATTTATTTGCAAACCACTTTTTTGTTGCTGCCTGGATTAACAGCACAACAGCACAACATGGTTAAACGATATTAATAAATTTTGTCATCTTTAATAAAAACATTTCCTGATATTCTACCTGCTTGTTTCCTTTTCTCTTCTTAGTATCAGATGAATGATAGCCATGGGGTGGTGTTTTAATATTCCCACTGAGATGTGTTAAATTTAAAAAGTAAAGCCTTATTAAGTGAGAATTTTAAGTCTGAAAATAATCTTATTTAAATCTTTTCACTGTCACTTTTCCCAGCCTAAGCTGATTTACTTCCTACAGTTTTGTATGAAATAACACACCCAGTATTTTTTTGCTTTGAAAATATTTCTCTCTGATCTGCTAACTTTATCATCATTGTCTAAGCAGCATTATAACTGTTGTATATAACTTTGTTACTGACAAGCACAAACTGGAGACTTACACAAGTAGAATAACATAATGGATCTGAAGTTCAACACAGGAATTTCTGCACTTTCCCTTATTTCTAGGGGAAGTCCACTACCAAGGTCTTGCAACACCACACCCAACACCATTAACAGCATAGAGACCTTTCTGCTTTTCAAGTTGGTGCCTAACTACAGAATAGGGTCTAATGAGAGGCAAATTCTTACTTTTTTCCTTTAGTATCTAATGATCCCTTAAGAGGTCCTTGCAGCACACTTTAGCCCATGTACCCTATCCATCCGCACTCTTACATGCATTCAACTCCCAAACTGCATAAAAGGGAATCTTTTTTCTTCAAGAAAACACTCATAATGTTGAGTTGATGCTGGTTTTATTGATGGGCTTACAGAAAGAAAGCTCTACAAAAGTGATACGGATTTCATACAGGAGCAAGCAAATGGAAATCCTTTAGCCATATATCTTAGTGGGCAATGGCACAGCCTGAGTTACTTTGGGCTGCGCAGGCTGTAGCTGGTGTTTTGGACTTCACCTAAGCCTGGCTGTATGTTCTTTTGTTGAGCCCTCTCTTCTTCTTGTCCATAACCTCAGGCAGTTTCTCTTCCCACAAGTTCTTGTTGCTTATCCCAATCACACAGCAAGCCAGACGTTTCCCAGCATTTCCATTTTCCAAACTGGCCTTATTATTGCCCTTGCCCATGTCATCTTCCTGCTCATGGATCACAACAGATCTGCCCATGATGGAATATGGACCAAAGATTGTGGCAAACAGGTTTGTTTTGTATTTTCTGATTTTGCCTTCTTTAGGAAGAAAGTTGCCAAAATCTCCTGGGTGACGGGGGTGGTTCACTCTGAAAGGGTTATAGTGTCCTCCTGTAGAATCACAGCCATTGCTGAGGTCTCCAAGCTCGTGGATGTGTATAGCTCTACTAGATTGATTGTTATCCAATGGAAACCCATCCAAGTAAAAAATGGCTTCCAATCTTCCGTATGAGTAATGCTGCTTGAATAAGACTTGTCCACTCACTTGTGGCTTGTCAGCATCTATTTTGGAGCTGGGCTTCATTTCACAAGTAGCATAAATCATCCCATCAGTGTCGTTACCACGTGTTACTGGGTAGAGCAAATTCTGCCAGAGGTCGTTCACTTGTTTCTGTATTTCATGCAATGACTCCTGCCGTGGATCAGTTTCCTTGTCTGTCATGACACCAGAGGCAGAAAGGGCAAGCCCAGTGACCAGAGAAAGAATCAGAAGCATCTTGGCAATTTTAGAGTCTGCAAAAGATACAGGAAAGTACAAAGAATTCAGGGCATTTTGCAGCAGTATGGCTGGAGAGAAAGACACACAGCCGGTGGGGAGCTGAGTGAAACAGCTGGGACATGGTCCCAGTGGACTGCTGCGTGCTAAACCTGTCTAATGTATGAACTGAAACTAAATCAGAATGCATGTGTGTATTTAAACACGCACAACTGGCACCCAAGACTAAAATTTTAGTGATTATATATTTTAAATTAGATCTTGATCTTAAAAACTGCCTCTGTTTCCCTGCAGGAAGCAAGCAAGCCAAAATGTTTTTAAATCTATTTCTGAGTTTGTACTGAGGCTTTTCTACTTCAACAAATTCCAGCAAGACAGTTTGCCAGGAGTTTTTTCTTGGTCCATCTACTTAACCACTAGTTAGGCATTACAAACAAAAAGTAAAAATCCAACAAGTTGATTACCTTGCAGAACCCCTCAGTAGTAGCTCTTCACCTCTGCTCCCCTAAACCAAGATGTGATCAGACAGAAAGCCAGAGCTGCTTGAAGGTGATGCTTATAGAAACTGCGTGTTTGTGTAGAAATTAGGTAACGCTGGCTCAGGGGAGGCGGGAGAACTGTGGGAGGGGAGAGAGGCGGGGACAGAGGGAAGAAGGAAGGGGGGGAGAAGCTTCCAGGCATTTTTGTTTTGGGCAGGGTGAGCGCTTTATCCTTTCTTGGTGAGTTTGTTAGTCTGGCTCTCGGTCCTTACGAGCATTTCAAAAAAGGGGGGAAAAAAAAGGGAAAAGGCTGTGAAGCTTTGAAATTAATCTGCCTTTTGATGACTTCATGTTCTCATCTAAAACAAGTGAACTTCAGCAGGCAGGGAGGGGAGAAGAAGAAGCTTTTATTAAGGCACAGTTGGGCAGTTTGCTCGCTTGTGTGCTGGTTGTGTGGAGCTGGTTTGCATTTTTATGCATTAATCAAAATGGAAACTGGTCCTTGAGCAACATAAACTGTTCTACATGGATGCGTACAAAAGTGGATTTGTGGATTTAGAAACTGAGTTTAAACTGTAGATGTTGAGGTATGTGTCAATGATGCTGCTCTGAAGTTTTAGGGTTAGTTAGTATCTGCTGCTTTACTCACCAAGATACCTGCTCCTCTGCAGCCCTTCTGCTCCTTTTCTTTTCCTTTTTTCTTTTTTTTTTGAAACTAGCAGTGATTTCTTTCCTAAGGGAGCAGTAAGCAGTACTGAGGCAGCACAACATCAGACAGAGGTGCAGAGGAATTGCTCAAAAGCTGTTTGGAGTATGGAGAGTTCACATGTGTTTCATCATCCCATGAACTAAGAAATGCTCTCCTCTCAGGGGCATTGTCCTCCCTACAGCACTTCCCACTGTCGTAGCTGAAATGTGGATTTGTGTGTCACAAGATCAATTTAACAGGGTGAGATTTCTGTAGAGAGAAAAGAGTAGCTCTTATTACTCTGGAACAATTCTCAATGCAAGAAAATCCCTTTCCCCTGTTCAAGTCTTCTGCCAGCTGAGTAAGGAATGGGACTGTCAGCTTCTGCAGTGGTAAAATTGTGTGTGTTAATCTTACCAGTGTCATATACTACATCAGATCCAAGATACTCAGTTATGTGAGAGACAATTTTTGTTCTTTATGTATGAGGGAGAGTAGAGCTAAAGGAATATCAGCTACTCAGATCATTAGCCAGGAACAGGAAATACAGAATTATCTAACTTCATTTTTGAATATTGGGATATTGAATGTGCTACTTTAGCTCTGGGCTTCAGTTCCTAATCTATGAAACAGGACAACTGGTATTTCTTCAGGGTATTTACAAATTTCTGGGATCACTGAGGTCCTGGGCACCGTGCAGCATTCAGGGGGAGCTGAACTCTCAGAGAGGCCAAGCGCCAGGATTGCCCATCACCCAGCCTAATGCTGCTGCCTTTGCAGGTCTTCCCAACTTCATTCGCTGGCAGTCTCTAAGCTGGGAAAAGCCATACTTGCAGTGTGGTAATATTATGAGATTGCTTGGGTTTAAAGCAGTTGGAAGTTTTATAAATAGACACAAAAAATGTTGAGTTAGACTAGCCAAATGCAAAGGGGACTGGTTCAAGTTTGTAAAATACAGGAAGCAAACATCCTGTCCAGGTACTATTAGAAAAATTATTTCTTAGCAGCATAAGCCATTTTTTATGGGGTCACAACAAATGGAAGGAAGAAAGGAGCATCATTCATTGTTTACTCTGAGTCACAAAGTAGTGAACTGCAGTTGAGTTTAACACTTTTACAAGGAAATTCCTGAGCCAGCAGTCAGTACTCCAAGAAGAGAATTGTAAAGCTTTAATTGAAGTATAAGGCATTTTGAACAGAATTTTAGCTAGCATAGGTACAGCAATGTTTCTGACTTCAGTGGCATTTGTGCTGCCTACACCAGCTGGGATTCTGTCCTTGGAAAAACCTACTTGCTGCTCTTTTTTGATGTTCTGCACATGAGGGAGGGAAGCAGAAATGCAGAAGGTGTAAAGGAGATGATCAAAGGGACATAAAGGACTGCAGCAAAGCGAAATGATGTATTTGTAGTGCTCTGCACTTCAGAGAATGAAAAGGAAATAGTAGCTGTGGGCTGCTGTCAGGAAGATGTATTTTAAAAAGGAGAAGGGCTGATAACTACAAGGAATACAATTGCCAGGGTGATTTGGCATTCATTTTGAGTCTGAAAGATGGTCCTAAGTACGAACCAGGTGTGTCATTAAAGTCTGTTGTTACCCACTGCCTGTGTTTTAATTTTCTGGTTACAAAGAGGTGCCAATAATGGGCTTGACAGCCTTTAAAGCAGACAGCAGTTACTGGGAAGAAAGCCTACAGTGACCTGACCATGCACTTGTGTTACAATCGCTGCTCTAAAAAACCAGACCTCTGCTTTTGTTCCAGTTCTACAAGATCTCTTGTATCCTGAGTTTCAAGCAATGTCCTAAAGTTTCCTGGGCTATACAAGACTGATTAGCCAAAACAATTTCTGCAAGGCTCTCTAGACCACATAGGAAGAATTTTGTTTTACAGTGAACTTTATACCAGACTCTGCTCACAAGCTCCCAATCCATGCTGTAACCTTCAGGGTTGGTTGTTTGGTGGGCTTCTTCTGCAATGACACCGTTCCTATTGCATTACCCTGCTGTTTGACTTAATGTTGTTTGATTTGTCCAGCACAGAGTTAAATACAATGAGGAAAACACTACATGGGAGAGAATCATTTGTAGCAAGCTGTAGCCTTTTTCATGTCTCCAGCACTTTGATCTGCTCTCTGTGGTTTTTTGATAGAATGGTTCTCCATAAAAACAACACCCAGGGAAGAAACTTTTATGTCTTTGGGAGTGAGTGATGGAACTGACTGCTTTTCTTCACATATGGCGGAGGCTGGAGCAGGTGAAAGAAAGGGGACGTTTGAAGTCTGAGGGAAACAGTCAAGATCCTTGGCCACCTGATATGCTCCTTTGGTTTTGGGCACTTCTTGCCATTTCAAGCCTGCAGCATTGGCTTTCAGCTGTGGTGATACAAGCAATGTGGCCAGGGAGGGCAGGACACGGAAAGCAGCAGTGCTGTCAGGGAGGGCAGGACACAGAGGCAGCAGTGCTGTCAGGGAGGGCAGGACACAGAGGCAGCAGTGCTGTCAGGGTGTCCATGAAGGCGCAATGGCTTTGGCTATTCACTGCCCGTCGTGTTGTCCAACACAGCCTGTGAACGTCTCATGGAGCTCTGGTGCTTACGAGGGGAGCTCTGCCCTGGGCTGAGCTGTTTTAGCCTTTTCACCTGCATGGGGAAGATGTGGCTGGCACTGGGCTGTGGGCAGCACCACATCCCACAGGAATTATGATGGAGCAAGTGGTTTGCAATTCCTATGGAGAAAAAAAAGAAAAGAAAATGAAACATTTTGCTGTAGCAAATGGAAAATCTGTTGCTGGTCATGACTTATTCTTCCTGTTTAATCCTGTTCCTTGACTTGGTATTTCTATTTAAAGAAATAAAAATATTTACTGCCTGAGAAAAGCATCCATTTATAATATTCTTGCAAAAGAGCTATAAGCATTTCCAACTTTTCAGAGCATTACCCATAACAAAACTCAAGTTGAATAAATAAATAAACAAAAGGGAAACAGCACTGTTCTCTCTAGGGAATAACTTCTCTTGAAAATAGAAACTCATGCAACTGTCAAACTACTCTGCATCAGCCAATTTGAAAAATTCTTGAAATTCTTCCTCTTTAATAGCTTGTGAAGAAATCATTTCATGAGAGTGAGGGAGAGATGATCTGTAAGTAAGCTTTTAGAAAAAGCTGCATTCAGAAACTCATTCTGTCAACCTAATTTAACAGAATTTAATCTTCACATGTAAATATAAAATACAAATATGTAATGTAAAAAGTAGGGATGGAGCCCAGCTATTAGATAATTTAGGTTATTATTTGTGTTTGTATTTATTCCCTGATCTTTTATAAAAAGTTTATCCTTTCCTCTGTGTAGCATTAATCTGATGAGAGGTTTGCTGTTTGAAAGGAGACAAGAAATAAACAAGAGACTTTTGTCAAGCTCAGTGCCCAATGGCCACAAATGGAATATCTTGGGGTTTTTAAATTTCGAAGTGCCCATTGCACACATTGTGCATATTTGCACAACTTCCGCTCTGTGCGGAGCTTCAGGTTGCAGCTTGGGAGCCGTAGGGACGCTGGACCATTAGGTCAGGGGTATGAGCAGTGGTTACCTAAAATAACCAGATACAAATAAATTTCTCTTTTTATGATACTTAGTAGCAGCTGTCTCAATATTGTAATGATCATCACAGGTGAACTGAGCATGGTTTTCAGATATTTCTATCCTTAGTGTACTATAAAGACACAACCATTGATAACAGGCCATGCCCTGCCTTCTGCTTGCACGTGTCATCCCCCTTTGGTTTGTGTCTCTGCTGTGGTCTGAAAGGGATTTATGGACACCAGACCAAACCTTACCAATGTAAATCAAGACTTAAGTTTCTCTATCCTGTTTTTAAAACTTACCATTGCTGAAGAATCTGCCATCAACTGTGGCTTGACTGTCCTTTCTCTTAGGGGTTTACCAGCTCTGCAGCGTGGTTCTCACTGCAGATTGGAACCGCTGTGTTGGTTGTACCCACTCTGAACATGGGGGACAGATTATTTTCCTCTTTGCAACAGCCTCATTCAGACCTGAAGGTTTAACTCTGTACCGATGGATATTCTATCTTTCAGCTAAACATTTCCAATTCTTTTAAGCTTTCTTCCTAAATTTTGTAGGCTCCTGTGTTGAGTAGACCACCTTTTCCTATGGACTGTGCACCTCTTCCTGGAAGAGAAGTCACAAACACCCCAGTGTGCCAGACAAACAGCAAGAACTGCCATCATGCTTGTCATGCAGACTGTCTTATTCTCTACATCATAATGTGATCTTTGCCTGATCCTTTCCTGCAGAACTGCTGCCTATGCAATTATTTCCATTTTATATTACAGTAGTTGCTATTTCTGCCATGTATTGGATTTTACCATTGTCTTAATAGAGTTACTGCCTTCATTTTATTTTCCCCACCCCTTATTGTTTCTCCAGCTTGTCACAAACATTTTGAATTCTAATCCTTCCCCACAGTGTATTTACAGCCCTTCCAGATTGGTGTCAGCTGTGAATTTAATCAGTTTACTTTTTGTTCCATCATTCACGTCATTAACAGGAGGGCTAAATAAAGCTAAATAGACAAACTTCTGCACTCGAGGCAGGTTGCTCTCCCTGTTGGGAACTAACTGGTTTCCAAACTGGGAACAGATTTCCCACCATCCCCATACCTGCTTTATAAGAGTGTGATCAAGACCCTTTTTTTCCCATGCTTCTGCATAAGAATGTCATGTGAGATAGTAGTTAAGATATTTAGCAAAGTTTGTTCAGATAACCACCTACTTCTTTTCTATATGCAAGACTGATTATTCTGCTGTAGAAAGGAAGTAAAAAATTCCTGATGTCTTTTATCCATTTCCCTTTCTGACATTCTATCCATTCCCCTTCTGGTGAATACAAGAAGTTTGCCTCTTTTAGTGGTTTTTCTGTGGCTGTGACTCCTGGATTAAGCCACACCTGTCATTACAGAATTTTCAGACATCATAGGAACCAAAATAATTTACTGGCCCTATCTCAAAGTATTTACAGTACTATTACTACCCTGGGAGAAGTAAAATGTCTTTGAAGAGCTGCCTGGTGCTAAGTGGTGTCTGAAACCTTAAGCATACAAAAACTAACAAAAAACTACCATTTAAGTGCACATCCCCACATTGCTTTCTCCCTTCTGCCAAAAGAGCCAATGGAACCCATTGGATTTTAATATTACATCAGCTATGGAAGCAAGGAATAGGTTAATTCATGCTAGCTAGACTAAACAAATTTCCAGAGGTTCCCATTTCTGACCCTCTTATTTCTCGCAAGCAGCAGCTGTTTGTGAAAGTCTCCCAGTTAATCCATGTTCCCCACCACTTCATTACAATTGCCAGTACTGAAGGCACACCTTGCCGAAACTAGGAAAGTTTTGCTAAAACCAGGAAGGTTAAACCCATTCCTAAGTTTGCATTTTAACGTAGAATCACAGGTGCTTCTCAAGTCACTAAGTAAAGTGAAATACCTTGATGGTTTATTTATAGATTCATGAGGATCTTGATGCTCCCATGCCCCATATCAGAGGCCCTGTTAGTGCTTAAATCCTTGGTGGCACCTGCAGGGCTCTGCTCTGCACTAGAGCTCAGCAGAAGCTGAGGGCAATCATGTTCCAGGAGGACAAAAGCCCACCTGGCTTTGACATCAGGAGCAGCTCCTGCTCTGGTGACAGCCCAGCTAAGGGTGTTGTGTGTGGAGGTAGGGGCTGTTCACAGGCAGCCCTGGATGGAGACAGCCCTGGGCTCTTGCTGGAGTCAACACTCAGCAGCATCCAGGAGGATCTTCATCCTTGAACACAGCAAGGTGCAGGAGAGCCCTTGGACTCCTGGAGGCTTTATCAGAGCAGGTATTTCACCTCAGAAGATGCTACCATGGAATGAAATAATGAAAAAAAAGGTATGGCTTATCTGTGTTGCATACGCATCTCCTTGAAAATTGTGTGTAGTTCAGGACCTGACCCTCTGAGTACTTTTCAAAGCAGTTTGTTGTAAAACCTTTGAATTTGTATCTTTCAAAACAGCAGAAATTATAAAATTTTTAAAATGCAACGTTTTTCAGAGTAAAAATAGCTTTTATGGTAAAGCGGTTCCCCACCTTTTTAGTCGTATTTATCCTAGTGGCTGACTTTTGTAAGAATAACTGAAACCCTGAGAGATTGATGAAGTTTAACAATGTGTGTTCATTATATGCAATTTTGTTCTCTCAGTGAAAACACAGACTCCTAAATCCTACTTACGCTCTGAAATTTCAGAGGTTCCAGTCCTCATCTGACCTTAACACCTCTTAGTTTTGTGCAGCTTTTGTAAGCCTGTGCACATGTTTAAATTCTCCCATGGTGAATGGTTTTGGAGATCAGATGTTCAGGATTAAGAGCACAACCAGTTTGTGCCTTGTTTAAAATTGTTTTGACGTTTTAGTGGAAGTCATTAAGATTGTTTTCTTGTACTCTCAAATGGCCCACAGTATGAGTGAGCCATTTTTAGGAAAATTACATAAAAAGATTTGAATTGCATAAAAAGATTTGAATTGCTAAATTACTCACCTTGAGAATGTTAACACAAATATTTTGAAAACTCTGAAAGTTCTATCCGAGGTAAATATTTGCACCTGAATTCCTCCCTTGGGAAGATTAATTCCAAAATAAATAAATAATTAAAGTCAGGGACCATTCTTAGTAAAAGCATGTAAGAATAGTCAATTCTAGCTGAAGATGCTCTTAGTATTGTTTATATTTACATTCTTCTTTCTTTCTTTCTTTTTTCTTTCTTTCTTTCTTTCTGTCTTTCTGTCTTTCTGTCTGTCTTTCTGTCTGTCTTTCTTTCTTTCTTTTAACTGTGCAGTGGAACCAAAATCTCCCCAAATGGTGCCAGGTTTAAGGATCTCCACAGAAGTGCAGCATGGTTCTGTGGGTTCTGATTTCCAACCAGGTGAATCTCACTAGTCCCAGCCCAGCAGCCCAAAGGATTCGAGCATCTCTGAAACTGGAGGTTTGGCTCTAGAAAAGCTGAGGTAGATAGGAGGCAAACACATGAAGGCCCTCTGTTTTTATCAGCTCCGATGTCTGCATTAATAGGCAAGACTGAAATTGCCACCTGCTTACAGAGAGGCTTTCAACTCATAGTGCATGGAGTTCTTAATAGTATCCCATTAGATATAATGAGGTACACTGGTGCAGATTTCCCCCCTGAAGTTTGCACGCATTTGTACAAAATAAGGCTCCTGCTGGGGTGTTTTATGAATGTGGAGTCTTTCAGTTCCAGTTAAATAGGATAACCAGCTGTTTTCCAGGGCACAGGAAGAAATCCTTGGATTGGTTGTTGTCCCTACTCTCAGCATTAGCATGCCTGCAAAAACAGAATAAAAACACACAAATATTTTTCTGTAACCTTCTTGAAGGGAAGGCAATCCTTCGAATGCATCAGAAATTCTAATAGATGCAGGGGGGGAAAAAAGGAGAAAAATCCATTTTCTTTGTCCCTTGATTTTGCTACAAACCTTCTTTCAATCTTCAGCCTCCAGGTCTCCCTCGCATGAGTTGTCATCTGTGTTGTCACTTGCAAGACTTTATTCCCAAAACCTGCAGATGTTATTAAATTTGAGGATTATAAGGTTATGTAGGACGTGGTAGAAGCCAGATACGGATTGGATGTTTTTATTAGAGGATTACCAAATTTTGTTAACAGGAGTGTGCCTGAGTAATTCTACTGGAAGCTCTGTTGTGCTTATTATGAAACATCTGATCCTGAAGCAGATACAGAGCTGCACCCTGGCAAGGTCCAGGTGTCTTACCACACCAAGGACAGGTTGTGTTCATGATGTGTAAAGCTGGATCATTGCAAATGATACATACTGGTTTCACTGGGAAAAGTGTAATGGTCGTGACAGAGGTATCTCACCATAAAATCCCAAATATCCCAATGACTTCAGAATCCTTTTGCACTGCTGGTACGTGTTACAGGCAACAAAATAAAATCAATATACAAGGTGTGTGCTTCCACGTTAGTTTCAAATACAGTGAAAATATCTAGTGCTTTTTGTAGTTTTTTGTAACTTGAATATTCCTAGTATATGACACCAAGATCTTAAGCAAACTTGTTGCTCCTAAGGCATGAGATTATGATGACATGTAACTAACTCTGTAAATGTCACTATACACGTGTGTTTGTGAGTGAGGGCCTAACTCCAGCTAGTGAGCTTAAAGCAAGAAATCAGAGTAGAATGTTGATGAAGAATAAATAACTAATCTGACCCTGGAAACAGCATTTTCTCACAGTGATGAACTTGCCTAACTAAGGTCATCCACCAGCTACTGAGGAGGTAACTTCTACTCTTCTTTCAAGAGGAGGGTGAGTCATGAAATTTCCAGAAGCTATGAACTCTTTTTGCATACAAACTTGTACCCTGGTGGGAAGCTCACACGCATGCAGCCATTTGCTCCCCTCTAACAGGAGGGCAGAGATACTTGGAAGGGCAAAAGCAAGAAAACCTGTGGGATGAGATAAAGACAGTTTAAGCGGAGGTGGGAAATAGGGGCAAAGACAGCCTGTGATGGAAAAGCAGTCACTGCTCACCAGCAGACCATCGCCCAGCACTGCCTGCAACAGCATCTTTGGAAACGCTTTGGTTCCTCCATTTATTGCTGAACATGATGCCACAGGGTATGGAATATCCATCCCTTGGGTCAGTTGGGGTCAGCTGTGCTGGCTGTGTCCCCTCTCAGCTCCTCATGCATCCTCAGCCTCCTTTTGCTTGTGGGGTGGCATGAGGCCGAAAAGATCCTAACTCTGTTGTAAGCCCTGCTGAGCAGTGACTAAAACATCTCTGTTATCAAGAGTGTTTTGGCCACAAATCCAAACCAAAGCACCCTACGAGCTACTTTGAGGAAAATTAGCTCCATCCCAGCCAGACCCAATATCCATGCAAGGCTGGATGCTGGCATAGCTCTGTACAGGGAGGGAAAAGAAAACAGGGGTTTGAGTCACAGCTAATGTGGTTTGCAATTCCAAGAGAAAAATGAAGAGTATTGAATAAGGAATTTGTGTTGTACTTCCAGGTACACCTTTCCTTCTGCTACAGGGCTGAATTACTGCTGCTGGGATAATAAAGTCTACTTGATTTATATGAGCAGACTCCTAATTACTTAATAAACCACTCTAAAAGTTATTTTGTTGAGTGGAAAATTATTAACTGGCTGAAGATCCAGCAAGCAGCAGCTGTTTCATAGTAGAAACTGGGAGAACTGGCCATGTTCAGTGCCAGAAAAAATATTTTTTCTAGTTTTAAAGCTATTTCCCACTTGGATCTACAAGGAAAGGGAAAATTCAGGTCCATGTATATAATTCGAAATTGTAATTACTGGCATAAATGAACATTTGCTGTTTATACTATATTTATGTATTTTCGAGATGCGAATTAGTCATACAGATCCTGTTCCACCATGAATCCTGTCATCAGTTTGAGCTTTTCATAGAATCATAGAATATCCTGTGTTGGAAGGGATCCACAAGGATCATCTAAGTCCAAGTCCTGGCCCTGCACAGGACACTCCAAGAGTCACACCAGGTGCCTGAGAGCCTTGTCCAAACGCTTCTGGAACCCTGTCAGGCTTGGTGCTGTGACCACATCCCTGGGGAGCCTGTTCCAGTGCCTGACCATCCTCAGGGTGAAGAACCTTTTCCTGATATCCAACCTAAACCTAAACAGCTATGAGGCCTCACCTGAGTGTGATTATTCAGTTTATTAAAATTAGTTGTCTGTTTCTGCAGGAAGGATGAGTATCTTTTGCCTTGACTATGGATATTTACTCATGTTTTGGACTGGATCTAAGATGGCACAGTAGTTAGTTTTGATTCAATGGGTAATTTTTAACTTCAAGATTGCTCACAATATCCAGCTGGGTGAGGATTTTAAAATCATCTTTGGGAGAGTTCAAGTAGAATTCCACCATGAAATTTAGATTTTAGGAAACTTCACATCAAAAGGTAAATCTCTCTACAAGGTAGAATAGAGCATGCACACTATATGTAATCACATAGTTACACAGTTCCTCATTATAGCCCTGT
Source organism: Corvus moneduloides (assembly GCF_009650955.1). Classification (NCBI taxonomy): domain Eukaryota; kingdom Metazoa; phylum Chordata; class Aves; order Passeriformes; family Corvidae; genus Corvus; species Corvus moneduloides. The sequence goes on along the minus strand of NC_045480.1, from coordinate 18,376,219 downwards.
AGTCTCATTTTTCAGACAGTAGAAGAGCATCTATGTGTTCTGAACGCTTCTGGCGTGGTGTGACTACAAAGTTTGATCATTGCTGTATGTAGCTTCATCAAAGAATATTGTCACATCACAAAAGGAAATATGGTCCTAAAATTAAAGGACAGATTTGGGTTCTGGAAGCATTTTAGTCTCTTTCTCTTGACACGGAATAAGGAGTCTAGCCTCCTCTTACCTCCAATTTGCCCTTCTTCAAAATGTTGATAACGATGAGTCACTTCCTTATGGGGGTGCTTTGAAGCTTAGATGAAGTCTGAGTTGTTTCTGACACTGAGAAAATTGATGTCAGAAACTGCAGTATTGGAATACTAATCTTTCAAGGCTAAGATAAATAATTGTCCACAAATGAAAAGCTATTTCCTCTGCAAATTTTTGGCCCTCTCTATAATATTCTTTGGATTAGTAGAGTCCAAACTTAATACAGACAACAGAGGAGACAGTGGACACTGCTTGCTTAAGTAAACAGCAGCCAGAGCCCAAATTATTAGTAAATACCAAGGCTTCATTTAGGTTGAATAACACTGCAATCCAACAAATAAATGAGCCATCAAGTCTGAATTTATGTAGCATACGAAACACATTAAAGCCATCTGACCATGACAAAGGCCTTTTCTGCTGTGAATAATGAGGCAAACACATTAGAATATCCTTTAGATGAGACGTTAAACCCAAGGTCCTTTCTGTTTGTCTCTGGTGGCTCTTCAGGTGGAAGTTAAAGACTCCATGGCATTTCACTAAAACCATAGAAAATCTCTGGCCCTGAATGGTATTACTTTCCTTGTAAAGAAATAAATTAAATTTAAAAATTAGAATAGCCGAGGTTGCATATGAGTTGAATGTCATCAAGGAAAATGCCAGTTTTCCTATCCATGAGGGCAATGAGGAAAGTTCTCTTGTTTCACTGAGAAGAAGGTCAGTGTGTCTGGTATAAATATAGGTCTTTAAAAGTCCTTTGGGATTTTGGGAGTGTAAAGCACAGAAAAATGCTTTGTACTCATCATTAACAAAAACTGTGGTAAAGGAGAACAAACTCAAGTCATATATGATATGTTTGCATGTGTCTATGCTTATGTAACTAGACACACACTTTTACATGTGTAATTTCCAAGAAGTGACTTGGAAACAAACAGAAAATATGCCAGGAAAAATTCTTTACCTCAGCCTGTACATGTGTGATTCACTTTAGGAAGTTCATCTCAATTTTCTGCTTCTTTTGTATAATACCAATGATTTTGTATCACTTGAGATACTTTAGCTGTTCCTTTAGTCTGAGTCTCAGTGAATGTTTATCCACTGAGTCTTGTTCCCTTAGCCTGCATTTTAGTTGTGTAGTTTCACACCAGAGTTTCTTAGCATTAGACACTCATAAGTAAGAGGCAGAAGAAGTCATGTGATAGGTAAATTTCAGACTCCTCTCATAGATGTAGATGTACTATTTTATTGTTACCAAGCTGACTGGACTTACCCATTTGAATTTAAAAGAATTATAGAGAGAACAATCCTGTTGAAAGAAACACAAGAATTAGGTTAGAGCTGAACCCCCTTAGCAGCAGAGATAATAAAGCCTTTCATGAAGAACTGACTGATGAATCTGGGTATCATTCAATATTCTGAATAATGAGCCAGTTCTTCCGTCTTGCTGAGAAACATATGGGATGTGAGGAAACCAGCTATAAACCCAGCCATGTCTGTCCCATCCGGCATCCTCTCTGCTGGAGCCAGGGAAGTGCTGCCTTATGAGGAAAGATGGTTTAAGGGAAACCTTGGTATTCAGTAAAAGCAAGCTCAGCCTTTGTGAGTCTTATGTGGCTTGAAGCCCCTGTTTTATCAACAGGAATGCCACAGAGAGCTGCAGTACTTGTCCAACGGGGATTAATGCTGGCTGGTTTAGGGAATCCATTGTGTTTCCCATTTTTAGTGTGTATTTACTTGAAACTTCTGACACAATGGAAATGTCCCACAGGTCATACTTTCAGGGTCTTATATTTTAAAAAGGTACTTTCCAAGAGAAGAGAGAGTGGTAAGAGGAGAGCAATGTAAATATCTAACAATGACACTTCTTCACATTGATTTAATTGATTTTCATTTCACTCATCCCCACATTAGGGATAGGAACTCTAGTAATGGGGACTGAAAGCACATGCTGCCTTTTCTGACTAGTCTGACACGTACGTGTACCCTATGAGTATATCAAATGGATTTTTAAGCCGTGCCGTTTCTTCCACAACAATAATTAAAGATGCTATTCTAATCTAAGGGGCCAGATCCAGCCCGTGCTTTGTGATGGCCACTTTGCACAGGATAACTACAAATCTTGTCAGTAGCTTGTGTGGTGTTCAAAGCAACAAGTGGAGATTTCTTTTTTGAGGATTTCTCTTTTGAGGATTTCTCCTAGACCTAGATGGACACAGAAAAGAATTTGTCTCTTCAAATTTAGCTTACTAACGTCTAAAAAAAATTATTTCAGCAAGTGAAAATTTTGTCTAATCTTCCATTTTATCTGCTTTGGTATGATTAGGGACCCTTCAAGGCATTACCGATAGAGCTTTACTGCGTAGCTTAAAATATCTGATATTTTCAACTTGTGGTATTCAACTTAACAGGTTTATTTTAAGTTACTGATTCCTAACATTCCTTTTCTTTGTCTTTTTACCTGCTGTCTAAAACACTGGAGGCAGGTGCTCCCAACGTAGGGTCTGTGATATATGAGTGTATTGTTTGGACTCCATACAGAGGGAGGTTGTGATAGACATCTGCCCAAAAAGCAATTAACTGAAATGTATTTTGAGAGACAAAATAATTCTGTGGTGATTTACCACCTCCAGAAGGGAGGTGTCTTAGAAACAGTGTTGTTATTTGTTGTGGATTTTTTCAGATGTTTTACTTCCAATTTTCAAGAATTAAGAAAAAGAAAAGTTGCAAATTATTTTACCATGTAACACAGACAACAATATATAGAAGTAATTAATAGGGACATTTGAAGGGAAAACAGGGTCGCACCATTAGCCCCTAATAAAATGCATCAGAGTTGATGAATTATTTTAATGGGACAGAATGACAAAAAAGGGACTGTTTCACCTAAGCAGGGACAGCTGGTTCCTCTGACAAGGATACATTGCTGTCCTGTGGAGTCTGCCAGCCAGCAAGGCTGAAATAATAGCACTGAGAGAGGTGTGAATGCTCCTTGTTCACCTAAATTGAGAGGTAATATGAAGTCTAATTATGAACACTTGGTATTAACTGCTTCGTGTCTGAAGGCAGACAACAGATCGACTGCCCTCTATCGTGTCCAGGGAAGGTCTGCTTCGATTTTACAGATGGTTGTGCATCCTGATGCCACCATGCCAGCTGTGCCAAACAACATCCAACTAACAACTGTCCCTACCAGAGGTTTTTGATCCCTATTTCCGTTCCTGGGCAATGGGAGCTTGGGACAAAATTTCCATCTGGGGACCAAGCTGTGTGTTTCTCAAAAGCAGAATGGCTCCCTTACCATAGCCGGCAGTGCCAGGCAGCAGCTGGGGGGGGCTTTACAGGCTGTACCTGCACAGACTTCTGTACCTGCACAGAAATCCGGCCCTGCTGCAGAGCCCGTGGTGCAGGGCAGCCCTGGGAGCGGGGCTCATCATCTGCCCAGGGCTGCCCTCCCACTGCTGCCAGGGACAGCCACCCGTTGTGGGGGCCGGAGCTGCAGGCACAGACCACAATGACTGAACCATCTGCCAGGATTCAGAGCACAACAGGTGCATTTACAGGATTTAGGTGACTAATTGCAGAATTTACTTTCATACAACATGTTTGTGTGAGGGGGAGAGAGAGGTGGGTTAACTTAACTGGCAGAGATTTCTGCAATTATTTGAAAGGTGGTTGTAAAATGACTATTTTATCTTGCATCTCACCCGCTTCTGAGAACAAAAGTGCTTAGATTTAAAAATATTATCTAGATGGGGATGGGATGGCACAGGAGATTGAGACTAAGGCTGCTGAGGCTCCATTTGTAAGTCACGCAACCAAGGCTAGTGAGGAATGCAAGGCACTGACCCTTTGCTGGCTTCTGTGAACTGGAAACCAGAGTCCAGTTCCAAAAGAATTAAGGACCTGATCCTACTTTCATATAAACAGTGGTCCAAGCATGAGTCTTAAGCACCATGTTGCAAATCCTCAGTGCTGCTTTTAGCAAGTGTCCTGGCACCGAGGAGATGAAGGCAGGCAGGATTGGAGAGGCAGTGTCTGCTGCTGCCTGCAGAGCCAAGCTGAACTGCACTGTCAGAGCAGCACTAGCTCATCCTGATGCTCAGTTTCAAAAGGAAAAAGTGAGCATCTGCTGTCTGCAACACTAAGAAAACAACAACCCAAAACCAAAAGCAAAACAAAAAAAGCATGTGGGAGGGAGGGGAAGGAAAAGAAGGATGGAAAACAAGCTAAGAAAAAACCAAAAGAACAAACATAAACATAAAATCTATGCCAAAACTAAAGCCTTTGGTCCCCTGATCAAAATAACTTCGATCAATGTATCTATTCTCAGAAGCACCTTATTTCAAAAAGCAGCTAGCTTTCTAACAAATAAAGAATTGCTCTGTGGTTTCCTTCCAAAGCTTAAATTCAGCTTTCTAGGGTAAGATGAAAAGCTGATTTTCTAGAAGTTTAACATGTTTGTATAAGCATGTCAGGTGAAATAAATGACATTGATACTCAGTGTGTATATAGGTGGCACCAGCTCCCAAAACTCTCTCTCTTTTTCATCTTACTGGAACATTAACTTATGCTCCCGAGGGCTAGGTAGAATGCAGAGTGAGAGTGTGAACTTAAAGATAATTTATCATAGCTCTCTCCTTGTATCATTCTCTTTTCCTAAACTTTTCAATATCAGAATACAGAGCAGAGGGAGTTTACCTTTGCCTTAGCTGCTTCTGACTGCACCCATGGAGGCTCTTACTCAAATCAAACCTTTGCATCCTGCAGATTGACTTCTCAGCATATTCCCTTGGTAAGTAGAGGAGTGGACATTTTACCATTGTAACTGGGTCACAGGAACTTTAAAAATCGATCTTTTCAGATGCAAAACATATCAAGATCTATAGGAAGAGCAGGGAAGGCGTTTCATAGGAAAGCACGTCATCCAGTCCAGCAAGAGCTGGTGACAGAGAGGACCAAGGAACACCACTCTTTACTCCTTGCTCTAAACAACTCTTAGCAACAGCTCTGGAAAGGCTTGGACTCTCTTTTTATTATGCATTTATATACTACTAAGTGTGACAGAGGTGTTCTACTAAACGTGCTACAAAATGGCAATGTAATGTTAGTGACAATGTAGATTGTGTAGTGCTGGCACCCAGTTTCCCTTTTCTATATTAATATCCATAAATTACTCTGCGTGGATTACTTAAACTTATAATTTGACTTTCTAGTAGAGCTCAATTTTGCAATTCACATTTTGCAGAATGGAAAACTGAGGAGTACATAGGTTTTGTGACTTTTTTCTTCCTGATCTACTGTTAAAAAAAAAAAATAAACTGCTGATTTCTGCACCACAATACTGAGCTGCTTTTCCTTTTCTTTTCTTTTTTTTTTTTTTTTCTGGTTTGGTTTGAGTTTTTTCTTTGGTTGTTTTTTATAGGAATAGCAATGTTTTAATGTCTAATGTTGCTGATAGGGATCAGCATTGGAGATGTCTGGAGATGGCAGATTACATCGCTTTATTTTAAAAATAAAGTATTCTTAAGGGTGATCTACCTTCCTGTATTTTAGTTCTCTGTTCTTTATTTGTACGTGATGTTTAAGGTGGGAGTAGGAGTAGCTGCAGAACAGGTAGCAATCAATGAGTGGGAGAATGCCTGGCCCTTCAAGAGATGTGATTCAGGGTGCTGCAATTCCCCTGAAGTACTGAAATCCAGAGTTATTGTGTATTTGTCTTTAGCTCTGTTTATAAGAAAATGAGGCAGAACTTGGCATAGGAGCACACCTTGCAAATTTGCTTCTAAGGCCTTTACTTCTGTCCATCAGAGAGCCAAACCATGGAAATGGTCTTAGACAGTCTTATTAGACAGTCTTGCATATAAACATGCAATATGTGGGCAAAAACAAGCACAACAAAGAGAAGTCTTTGAAACATCAACTGATTATGCAAGGGGCTGGGTGATTATGTGCAGACCAAGGGCAGCCACAGTGCTAAGCACTGCTCTTCCACCCATAGCTATACCTGTAAGAAAAAAGCCATTTCACAAAAGCTTGCTGTTAAGGGGACTGAAGCAGTAGAAAACCAAACTCGGCATGGCCTGGGGAGTGTGTGCTGCACAGAGGTGACTCTGCTGGCTATGTGAGATTGTATCACATCATGTCGTGAACATGGTTCCAAAGGTGCATGATAAAATAAAATGTGGAGAATGCAAGCTTTATGGTTGTCTCAGGAAACAGGCTGCTGACTGCAGAAGGCTTTGAGAATATTCTCAGGTATGTTTGATCATATATTTGTTCTGTTCTTGCAATTTCTCCTTACTCGTATGCTACTGGCCATCATCATCAGACTTGCAGTCCAAACAGGTAGTCTCTGTACTGAACCAAGGTGTTCTTGGTGTAACATCTTGGCAAACAACTAAGGAACTGTTCACCTTTCTATCTTCCTCTTCCAAAGGGAAAGGAGTGTAAGACACTGATATTCTCAGCCTGTGAGTCAGTTTGCCTAGTCTTTGCATTGTTTTCAGCCTATCTTCTAAAGATGATGTGCTTTTCCATGACCTTCAGATTCTGGGAAGTTTATGATAATAGGAACACACAAATATCAGTGCATGAAGGTTTATGAGGCCGGAGTATGAAGAAGGGGAGGATTCTAGACAATCCATCAGGGTGTGCAGGTCTTTGTGGGGATAGAGTTAAATTTTCTTTATTGTAGCTGATGTGGGACTATGTTTTGGATTTGCACGGAAAACAGTGTTGATTACAGAGATGTGTAAGCACTGCGCAGTGCTTACACAGTGTCAAAGGACCTTCCTGTTTCTCACCTCATCCCATCAGCGAGCAGACTGGAGGTACACAGCTGACAACTGTCCAGAAGGATATTCCATACCATATGGCATCAAGCTCAGTGTATAAAAACGGGAGAGGAGGAAGTTTGGTGGGTGGGCTGCTGCTCAGGGTTTGGCTGGGTACCAGTGGGTTGGTGGTGAGTGATCATTTTCATTTGCATCATTTGTCTTTCTGGGGTTTTATCTTCCTCAGTCTTTGTTGTTTTTTCCCATTTTTTCCTTGCTTTTCACAAATGTTTATTATTAGATTGTTTTGATTATTAAACTGTTCTTATCTCAACCCACAAGTTTCTTTTTCACTTTTACCCCTTCTCATTCTCCCCCCATCCCACTGGAGTGAGTGAATGACTGTGTGGTGCTTAGTTAAACCATGACACGCGGACAATGGTTTTCACATAATTTCATTTGCCATAAACAAAGGATGCTTGTTTATATCCAAGGAATTGACTAGATCCTTCATAATGTAATCACTTTAGCGTGCATTAACATCCTATGTAAAAGTTGATTTCCAAGGCAAAACTCGTGTCTGCAAGCAAGGAGAGCCTAAGAAAGAGCCCTCACACCATGTTCTCACCCAAATCTTTAACTGTTTTTTCAGTCCTATTGTCTTGCTTACCAGGAATCACTATGCTTGCCAAACTAGGAAAGAACCACGTGTGTAACGTCTGTCTGTGTCCAGAGAACAGGGCTGGCAAAGAAGGCAACCAGCCACTCAGCTCTGTGGTTTCTCTGAGCTGGTAAATGAGGCTATTGCCACTCTAACAAGAATCCATTCGATTTTCTGGCTTGCTAGCTCTATCAGTATTGTCTGTTTACTTATCTATTGTTATGATGGAAATTATACAGGAATTATAACAGGAATATTCATGCATGCACTTTTTTCCCTTCTTTTTTCCCCACTATACTTCTATAGCATCAACACCTTGTAAACAAGGATGAAGTTGTGGCTTTTATAGATTGATCTCTAAGGAATAGTATGCTTAATGCCATGAAAATATGCCAGAATAATAACCAGCAACCTTAGAAAGGAAAGTCCAAGTCTTGGAATCTGAATACGTTCATCAGTACATTCTCTTGTGCTAGAGGTAACAAGTGATTTATATACCTATGTATATAAAGCTTGATTTGAGAACTGTCTTGGGACAAGTTAAATTCACATCAGCTACTGCCTATAGTATAGTGCCCAATCTATTATCAATATATAACAAAGATAGCCTTGCATGTGATGTATGCATACAGCTTTAGAGCATCCTTGCTATAGATGCTCCTCTGTTGTAGGCATTTGACCTCCAGGGTGACAACAATCCACAGCATTTGAAATCTGACTTAGATTTTCTAAGTGCAGGTGGCAATTCAAAACTCCGGGGAGGTTGCTTAGATGAAGATAAAGTATTGGCTACTATGGCCAGCTGGCTCCAGAGGCAGTTTCTATGCAAAGGAAGAGATCAAGTGCAATCTCTTCTCCATTCAAAGCAATGCAGGTTTTTCTCTAAGGCTTCCAACCTCTATGGTTATCACACTAAAATTGAAAACATTTTACCCTTGCCTGTGCATAGCATGAAATCTTGTGGGCTTCAGCTAAGCTGCTTCCTGACTGGAAGGTACATAAAGATGTGCAAGGAGACTGCATGAATCCAATGGTGAGATGATCAAAGAGGCACTCACTCATTGCCTCTTATGTCCAAGGGTTCCTATCCCCCAGTCCTTCTCAGTTTTTCTGTGGTGTTTGAAAGATTATCCTCACTGTCTGCAGTGCCTTCTGGTACATGGATGTGACAGAATAGGTAGTGCATTTGCTCCTTAGCTCCCATAGCATGAACTAAAGCAGTAGCTTATGGACTGATGTATTAATTTCAGCCACCACTGCACACATCCAAGGGAGGGATGCCAGATACTTTCCATAGCCCACAAAGTGCAGTTGATACTCAGTCACTCTCTTTAGTTCACTGACACCTCGAGAGGATAGAAGCACAGCTAGCACTAGAAGAGGTCACTGTCACTGGTAGAGGACAGGAAGATAGTTCCTCCAAAATATCCTCCAGAGTGACACTGTATTTGGGTCTTGGTAACGTTCTTGGATTTTCAGTTTCAGAAACTTGCCTCTGTCCGTCTCTTTTCCTTCTGCAGGACTTCCACCCGCAGGTCAGCCTGGATACTGCAGCTGAAGTGTGACCTGCACTTTGTGGCAAAACTAGCCAGAGCAGCAGGTAAGTCCTATATTTCCAGCAGAAGGCAAGGAGAACTCTGGATTTACTTTGGCAAGGGCCCCCAGAGTCAGGGACAGCTGATGAGAGGGCCCATATCTGAGACACAGCCATTTCAGCAAAGGAGAAAAGTGCAGCCCCTGGCTCTGTATCCCTCACATCTGGATTCATCTTCTCATGGGCATAACATGACGTACTCATGATTACTTTAGCCAGGTGGGTTTCAGAAGACAGAAAAAAGCTGGAGGAGCTCACCATTTACAGATGTGGAAACCATTTCTATAACTGACAGTGTGCTTTGGCCATTTCTTATTAATGTCTTTTGATAATCTCCTTCACAAATCAAGCAAACTGGGTAAGGACAGAGACTGTGCAGACAGGAATGTCATTTGCAGTAATGTTCACACTGTGCTCATTCTCAGGCTTCAGAGAGGCTTACTCATTAATTTGAAGAGGGTAGGAGAGGCTCTCTTTGCTGACCTACGCTACATAAAATAAAACACAGTTAGTAAAGCAGGATGGCTAACTTCACTGTAAAGGTCCAAGTTTCTCTTCTCCCTTGTTTGATAAATGACTGTCATCAGAATTACTGTGCTCCCCTAAAGCAATTAGTCATTATTGGATGATCAAAGTATTTATCAAAACTTCAGGTGCAGTGTGATTGATCTTCATTTGGGTTGGAAGGGTTTCCTTGCTGGATTTTGGAGAAGGAATCCATCAGTGGCACAGCCATCAAACAGAAGGCAGCAGGTATATCCTTGTCAGAGAGATATATGACTATGCAGAAGTTCCAAAAGGTGCCAAGAAGTGCAGCTCAGTAGCAGAGGTAGCTACTGTCACCTGGCAAAACTATTGGGTTTTAGGAGATAGAACATTTAATCCACCCACCCACATCAAGACTGCCATAGCCTACCTTAGAGGAATTTTAATTGAAGGATTTATACAGCTGTGGAATCTTGAAATCCCCTGAGTAATGTGCAACTGTCTGAGACGCTCCTGGGAACAAACGGCACTCCAGTATTTGCCACATTAAAAACCTATAAAAGAGCTATTCCAACATGATAGGTCTGATCTACCTTTTACAGAAAACTTAAGATAAGTAACCTGGATCAAAAGTAATCTAAAATGTCATTGTAGCTGTTACAGCACTGTGTTCATGAGCAATAGATGCACTTGAGAAGACTTCTCCATGGCAGCTCTTGATCTTACAAAATGGCCTTTAGCACCAGTGAAAGGTTATTGAGCTTTAAAATATTTACCTTCAAAGTATTCTGGTGACCTGCATGGTTTGTGAGTAGACATAGTGCAGAAACCCTCTTTATATTTTAACCACTCTTTCCATATGTGAAAGAGGTAAATGCTTACTCAGGAAAGGAGCTTTGCTCCTCAAGACACCAGTTTCCTCTTGCTATCCAGTAATTCAAATAAAAATAAATTAAATCCCCAACTGAACTGGAAATACAGAACTATCAGTGGCAATTGCATTTGCCTTCCTTCCGGGGGAAAGTATTGCAATCCCAAAGCACCATTTATTTTGGCCATTCAATGAGCAGGAATTTTTTTTCTAATTAATCTGTTTCTTTTCCTTCCATTTATTTTTTTCCCTACCCATTATTTAGTTTAATTAAAAGGGGCCAGTTTTTATAAAAACAGGTACACATTCAGACTAATCTACTGAACACAGTTGAGTTACTCTGGACTAACAGTAGCATAAATAACAGCAGAACTTGTCATGGTGTTTCCAAATTAATACACCTAAATGTTTTCCAACTAATGAAATGGCTTGAATATGATCAAACAGATTTTTCTTTTAATCTGTGAAAGAAAAATGTGTTTGCTTGACCTGTAAAGCAAGTTATGCCAAATTTGATCATGAAACAGTATTTATGACTAATTTTTAATGCACTGAAAACAACTGAAGTGGGAAATGCTGATACACTAGTGTAACTATGACTGTGGAAATTGAACTAATGTAGTAACTAAAACGAATTGGTGTAATGAAAGAATAAACCCATGGAGGCTGGTAATGCCTTAAAATGTTGTGATTTTGAGATTAATATTTATGGAGCAAATGAAGAAAAAAGTCAGCAGCTACAGCATGTGGCAGGAGTCTTTGCTGACACTTGCAGAGCATCGTGTTGTGCCAGCACTGTTATAAGCAGTGTCTAAGAGCAAGAACATCACAGAGTAATGAACTCTGAAGCATACTGAAAAACAATTACATATGTGGACATAAAGCCCAGCATATTTCTATTGAAATTGGCACCACAGCTGATAAAAAAAATAGGCTCAGAATCTTTTCTTGGTGACACACCATATCATCCCATTCACTATATTTCAAAAAGAACAAAATTCAGTTGGGGACATATATTTTTGACAGGCAGCACAAGTGATAGAGTGCTGACTCTGCATATCTCCGAAAATAGAAGTAACTGTACTGCAAAGTAACACTGGATAAATGCAGAGAAATTACTTCCACTAAGAGTGGTATTTTGTTTTGTTTTTAAAGTATCCTTTGAATGTTGTTAATAGATCTTCTTAAAAACAAAATATTTAAGGAGACTTATCTTTAAAATACTACCAGAATTATGATTAGAAAACATAGGAATCATTGCTATTCTGTAGCAAAATTAATTTTCATTGCTGTATTTGTGACCTACTTACAGAGACCACAAACACTAATCTCACTGGATAATTAAGAGTGTAAATATAATTTGTCCAGCCCCCGATGACTGGTTTTAGAAATCCAATGAGCTCTCTACATTAAACTTGCAGATAAGAAATCCTCAGTTACATATAGACATTAATTATCACATACCACTAATGATTTTTAATACTTGGTTTCATATTTTACACTTAGAATAATACAAACTGTATTTAACATGCAATTAAATATTTTCACCCATAAATTTATTTTTCTAGATGTAGCATTCTGATGCAACAGGATGTGGATACATTGTACAAAACAGGAAAATACATTTGTCTTATATTTAGTCTTGAATAAAACATTTGTAATAGTTTTGTTTGTGTAAATGAGGTTTTCTTTAAAACTTACTGCTGGCCTTCTAAATATAGATGTATATTTCAGGATTGGACCAAAGAAATTACTTTCCCAATCCAGAAAATATCTGGCTAAAAGCCATCCTGATTGAGTGATAAAATAAATGTAGCAATTAAAAATCACACATATTAGTTGCATGTATAATAAATTATATTGGGAGTCATAACAAATGGGAAGTGGTGATACAAATAGACTGAATGTTACAAGCACACAAATTAACAAGAGAAGCAAGAGACAAGGAAAAAATCCATTATAGTGAATGATAATTTTATAAAGTATGATAGGAATGACAGTAGTCCCAGCAATGCTATCAGCTTGTAACTACCTAAAGATAGTAAAATAGTGAATAATTATGGGGAAAGACAAAACATTATTTAATTTTGAGGTGCTTATGTTGGAAAGAAATTGGAGGACATACTTGTTTAACATGAATTGTTTTCAAATTTACCAGTAAACTGTGAATACTGTAGCCATGCATACTTGGTACGTCTATGTTAAATGGATAGATTAATATGCCTTCTGTCCTTAAAAATACCTCTTAAAAGTATTGTAAAGACAGACCTTGAGTACTGCTGCATGTTGGTTATTAAATTATTTAAATAAAAGATAACTCCATCTTTGTTAAATATATTATAGATTGTTCCAAAGATCAAAGATCCATAATAGTAGTGTTTAAATTGTAGGAACCCCAGTAAATTCCAGAAAATATAGTTAGGGGTGAATCAGTACAACAGCCTTCAGTACAAGACCTCAACAGGGAGTGTCAAGACAGTTGTTTTTGTGGTACCCTACTGTGCTGTTACCAGAACTGTTTGCTTCCTTGATCTACCTGCAATTAGAGTCTGGGTACCAAGCAATCACCATGTGAGTAACTTATGTACTTTACTGTTACAGTAGGGAAACTGCAACACGTGTATCAGACAATGAGGCCTGTGGAAAGAATATATATGGACTGATTCTTGATAGATGTTTCAGAGATGTTTATTTCTCCAGCCGCATGGCCGGAGCTCTGCCAAGGAACTGAAGCAATCACAGGACCCGAGGGGCCTTGCCCGCGCAGGGGAACACAAAACAACCAATGGGAACGAGGCTGAGCAGGGGCAGGGAAACACCGTGCCTCCCCCCAGGGCCCCTCTCCCAGGACTACATGGCAGGGGGGAAGGGACCCCGACATTTCACCCATTTATTTTTAACAAAAGGAGATTTAAAACTTAACATTGAAAACAACTGGATAAACATGAGATAACAAGGACAGTTTCAAGACAAAACAAGCCACCCTCCTGAGTCTTTAAATGTCCAAACAGATTCTCTGGAACATCTTAAGGCTGACAGAAGGGAGACAGGATTCTCCGAGCATGCTTTATGGGGAAACTGAGGCAGGAGAGGGTTTCTTCCATTTGTAGTTAATTTCTTCCCACCCCCTCTTCATCCCCCACTCAGCATTGGAAAGGGATTTTTGGGGAAACAATTGGCAAAGATATGGTTTTGTGAGGGAAGCCATGGGTGAAAAAACAGGTTGGGAATACACTGGGGGTAATAGAATATAGGGTAATAGGGAAAGGTGGGATTAGGAAAGGGAGACTGTAGGGACTGTTTATAATGTGGATATTGTCTAACATGACTACGATTTTTAGCATATATACTGCCTTTTACAGAAACACCATCAGGCCCAGTGACTTCTGCTGCTTGTAACCCTTTTCTACCTTGCACAATTTTGAACTCTACTACTTCTCCATCTCTTAAACTTGGGATGTATTTTTTAGGGTTATTCTTTTTAATAGCAGTTCTATGAATGAATATGTCTTCTTGGTTGTCACATCTTGTTATAAAACCATAATTTTGTTTAACATTGTACCATTTTACTATTCCTAAAACCTTAGCTACAATGATCTTTTCCTTTTTCCGAGTGGCTGCTGTTTTCTGTCTCACTGCGTCTTTGCTTTCTTTTTCGCTTTCGCTTGCTTCCATGTTGGAACTGCCAGGGCTGTCAGTGCTGCCAGAGCTGCTCGTGCCTGCACGCTTTTCCCGAGGCCGCATTTGGGGCCGCGCAGGCTGGGCTGGGCCAGGCCGCTCAGCTCCCTGCCCGTCGCCTCCTCTGCTCTCAGCTGTGCTGCCGCTGCCTGAGGCCGTGCCCACGTCTCGGCCGGGCCCCCGAGCGACGATCCCCCCGCGCCCCGCTCCAGCGTGCATTTTGGCTGGGCGCGGCTCTGCTCCGCCGCCACCACCACCAGCCACCTCCTGCACACCACTCCTCTCACGGGGCTCGCTCCACCACGCGCTGCACAGAGCTGGGCAGGCTCTCGCCACGCCTCGCTCTGCTGCCGACACTGCGGCTCGCGTCGCTCCGCCCGCACGCGGGAACTGCCTCGCTGCTGCTCGGAGAGGGCTCGGTCCACGTGGCCTGGGTCGCACAGACTCTGAGGCATGCCTCCCTTCACCAAGGCACAGCTGACATTGCTCAACAGTCTCGGTAATTAAATAATATTCACGAAAATATTCTTCCATCGGCATATATTTTGACTCAGAAATTAACTGTGTCCAAATGGTCTTCCAAAAGTCTTTGGTAAGAATTCAATCCCGGGAAACGTAGAAAAAGTTCTTAAACAACCATGCCAGGAAGTGTTTCAGTTCCTTTTGAGCTTGAATTAAGCTAAAATTTACAAATCGTTGTTCAAGAATCTTCAAGTTTAAGATAAATGTCCATAGGTGGCTCTGAGAGCCAAGAATCTTTCCACAGTTCCTCCATAGTTTAGAGATGGAACAGCAAAACAAAAACAAGAAGAGGAATCCAGAGTTTACTCACAAATCAGTCGCTGTCCTTAGGGATCGGGGATCGTTCTGCTCGCATTTTCTACCATTTGTTACAGTAGGGAAACTGCAACACGATGTAACAGACAACGAGGCCCGTGGAAAGAATATATACAGACTGATTCATGATAGATGTTTCAGAGATGTTTATTTCTCCAGCCTCATGGCCGGAGCTCTGCTGAGGAACTGAGGCAATCACGGGACCCGAGGGTCCTTGCCCACGCAGGGGAACACAAACCAACCAATGGGAACGAGGCTGAGCAGGGGCAGGGAAACCCCGTGTCTGTGCCCTCAGGGCCCCTCTCCCAGGGCTCCATGGCAGGGGGGAAGGGACCCTGACACTTTACCACTTTTGGTTTTTTCTTTAAATATCTGGAATCCAGAACACATGAGTTTCAAGACCAACCTTATAATTTGGTACAATTGAAAAACATGCAAACCTTCACTAGGGAAACTGCTGAGAGCTGCTACTTGCACCTCCTTCTCCCTGTGTACCATTTGCTCCCTCAATTTATCCCAGTTGTCTGGTCCTCCCTACTCTCTTTACCCCTGGACTAACTATGCACATTTGAAAGCAATGCCAGCCAGGCAGGTCTGGTGACATAGGCTGAGACAGGTGTGGCATTTTGGACACAGATCTGTCCACCTATAAGGTCACCAGCTAAAGCCAGCTCAACTGAACAGTGATTAAATATTAATCTCTAAGAGCTTCTGTGTGAAGGGACCAATACAGGTAGTGTTACACTAAACACTCCGGAAACACTTTAAACTAAGAATTGGAAAAGGAATTGCTTCATTCAGCTACAGGGGATGTTTTTACACTAGAAAATATTGTACAAGAACTGTTCCTTATTTAAGCTTGTGCCTTGCCTTGTCCTGGAGCAATGTTTGTGTGTACATAAGCCATTAGACCCATCCACGAAACCCTTATTTGAAATATTCTTGCCCCTAAATCATGCTATTATTATCCTATGGAATAATTTGCAAGCTCATCAAAATGGCTGCAAATTGCATCAGTCTAGGAGGCCAATTGGTTGTCCCCAGGAGACACATCCTTCTCAGACTGGAGAGGAGCAATAGAGACATAGTTGTATCTGTGGAAAACTTTTCTTGTAGATAAACAAAGGATTTAATTCAAAAGAGATATTAGCTAATACTTATAATTGATATCAATTTATTTTTAAACTGATGTCTGTAATTATTCTTATATATGCAAAACAGTCTATTTGCATAACATACACACAGAGCTACACAAAACACAGCAGCCTGAGGTTCTACATCTTCTTTCCCTGACCCACTTTGTTATCTTTAATGTTTCTTTTGACTCTTTTTAGCCTTCTTCATTCTCTTTTTTTCTGGATAGAAACATCCTTATCCTTTATCATTCTTTCCTTACTTTCTTTTTTTTCTTTCCTTTGCTTTCTTATTCCCCATTTTGATCTTCACTTGCCCTGTTGTTTCTTCATTTTTCCAAACTCCATCCTCTTCCATGAGGTACAGATATTGAGCAGTTGTCTTAGAATCTGGCTGGCCAATCCACTAGTGGTCACTTGCTTTCATAGAGAGACTGAATGAAACTGCTACTGTACCTGATCCCACAGAAGAGTGTTTCTCCTGTAATAACTGTACACCAGTCCCCAGACACTCAGTAGTGTGATAAGAAACAACATTTTATAAGTAAGTCTTGCCATAGTAGGCTCTTCAGGCCCTAGGTTTTTATTTTGTAAGACTGATAAAAACAGCCTGGAAACTATTAATAACAACTGCAGATAAAAATATGGTAACTAGGTTTCATCCTGACTCCACAGTGCATCACGCTCAGGGTTCTTCGTCTCCAGGACATCTGTTACCAGCCACCCCACTCCTATAAACTTCCCTGTCATTCTTGGCTTTCAGTCCATCAGTAAAGGTGATGTTTAGGCTCATGGGCACAGCCCTATCCCATTCAAACCATCAGGAGCTACTGCGCCATGTCCTCCATCTGCTTCACCCCAAGTGTCCAGCTAGCCACACCTTGTGACACTGCAGAATCAGTTTCCTCCCAGTCCCATCTTCCCTCCTCATTTCCCTTCTTTGGAGGCTATAGTGCTTCTACTGGCTAAGTTCACAAACCTGTACCAGTACACTATTGACACATGCCAGTAAAATGCTATAAAAAAAGCCATGAACTCTTTATTTTGCTTGATCAGTGATAAAAGTCACAGCATGGTTATGTGCATTACCAGTTTCCTGCATGACTGTCTTGATCTAGCTTTTAAAGAGGCATTTACTAAGCACTGAAACTTCATCTTTCTCTACAGGAAAAACTTACGCCAGCTTTCTAGTAAGAACAAACAGGCAGACCCTGCAAAGATAGTGCCATTCTTCCACACTCTAAGCTGAAGTGAATGCTATTCACTGTAAGAATGCTATTTGGCTGCCACTTTCTGTTGCCATAGCTCTAGCAAGAGTAAGTTGCAGACACTAACTTGAGACAGTAAGAGCAAACATGTGGAAATTACCACCAGAGACTGAGAGAGAAAACTGACTGCAAGCAACACAGGGAAATCTGAAAAAGGGCTGCATGAAATGAGATTACTCTTCAGCATGTGGCATGCCTAAAGTGAAAAAAAATTTCTATTTTTGTACAATTTTCCCCTGCGTTTGAAGAATTATTTTGGCAATTAAAAAATACTTCTTTATCACCTAGATGACTTAACATTTGGTAAACAGGTTTTCTTCTAAACTGTCTAATTAAATTTGTCTTGGGTATAATGCAAGCATAATAAATTTCAGCTCTAAAGGTCACGTTTTGGAAACTTTATAAGCCACTTAACAACAGAAGCTCGGAAGGAGAACGCTTTCTCAGCCTTTATGACTGCCTTGCAATGCTGTAATAGCACTGGGACAGCAGTATTGCTGTAATTAAATACCCTTCGCAGCAGCCTGGAGAAGCGGAAACACTCTGGTCATTGAAGATGTGTAGCTCAGTAGCACCCTCGGGACAGAGATGTTTATAAGGGTTAACGCTTTCTTCCTGCAATGTGACAGCATCAGCTCCCACACATGTGGCTCAGCCAATAAGCTTGTATTGATATAATGATTGAATTTATATATTTTATTGGTCCAAATTTTTGTATTTATGGAAGATGGAATCCTTAAAGCTGTCTGGTAAGGGATTCAGGATACCTAGCTTTAGTCAGTTGAGACTGTTCCCCTCCTTACTCTGCTGTAGTTACACTCCACGGGCAGAGACAGTAGGATGGGATGTGCCATAGTCAAAACAGCAGCTACAATACACCTGGGGCAGGTGGGTGGCAGAGGCGTACAGAGGCCTCCCATGGGATATAAGCAGCCTCGTAGACAGGATGGAAAAGTTGGCAGACCAGGAACATCCAAAACTGTCCCAAATGAATCCTCTTGAGCCCATCTGTCAGGATCTCACCACCACAGACACTTTGCATTACAGAAAACTGCTACTCAGCTGCTCCTCTCCATCTTATTAGCTACAGGTTTTTAAGCACGAATTTGAGAACAACTGGTACATATCCATATGCAGTATGAGCTTCTGTGCTCTCTAAGAATTCCTTGGTGACTAAAGGACAGGACAAACTTTGGGAACTGCTCACTCTGATAACTGACATTCTATTCTATGGGAATAAACTTGCATGCAGTCACACAATCATTATAATTAAAAATATAGCAATAACATGGTTTCTCTAGTGTAAGAGAAATAGCTGATGGTTAAATTGTATACCTTTGTCAAACAGCCATCATTTTGGCTGAAAGCAGTTTGGTCCTTATCCAAAACTAGAAAAAACTACCTAGCCTGCACAGCAAACTATGGAAATAAAATATATGCGAATAGTATGCTCTCTGTAGCGACAACGTAGCAACACATTTAGAAAAGTGGCTTTCATATTTCCTTTGGATATGCATGTTCATTCTACATATCTCTATCCCACAGCTTGGATCTACCAGTAATTCTTCTGTGGTGTCTCTTTGACCCACACTGGATGTTTTCACTGTTGCAAGCAGAAGTTTTTAAAATTTGAGCTTGTAAGTGAAGCTAAGAGGTTTAGCTGAGAGCTACAACAGTCATACCCTCTGGTTTGGGCACGGATGACATTGTGCAATTCATATTGACCACTGAGTAATATTTGCGCTGACTTGCTTCATTGCATTTCATGGCTTGTTTTATATTCCAAGTCTAAATATAAGGTACAAAGAGTGGGATTATACTACTGTAGTAAGTTTGTTTCTAAGTGTTTTAAAAATTAGCATTTGTTGGATTGTTTACAGCTTACCTGTGCACTTAATGTATTGAACGTAAGTTGCAAACCCCAACACAGTATTTCTACATGCTACTGAAATGCAGAAAATTTCCTCATGCCCTCCCCCCACTATATATTCATACTTCTTGTGTCTGCCAGATGGTGTGGAGCAAATTATTCTAGAACTCAGACCATGTGAATTTTAAGCAGATGAATATAGCAGTCTGCACAGCACTTTGCCTTCTTTTATCACTGACTGTAGTGCTGGCCTGTTTGATCACACCCCAGAACAAACAAATCTCATTAATCAGTGTTTTCCTTTTTTTTTTCCTTGGCTGCTTTTTCCTTTCTGCTCACATTTGGAGAATTTCTTTGGAAAGCCTTGGTTTTAGAAGGAGATAAAATTTTCACTCTGCTTGGTGCTTTTATTTTAAAGTAAATTTAGCTTTAGAAAAGTGCCAGCAAGATAAAACCAATCAAGAATGCAGTTCCTGTATAAATGAAACTTGGCCAGGACATCTCTGATGTAAGTTATTCACTAGTACTCTTCAGCAATTTACATCTCTAGAGTTGAAAGGGCAATGTGATTTAAAATCCATGTACCTTACATTACTAGAACTCTTACTGAAACTGCCATTGAAGATTCTGAATTATGCAATTCAAATATAGTTACTTCACCACAAATGTCAGCGACACCAGCCAAGCAATAATTTGATGATGTTGCTTAATTTACTTTGCCATGACTGAACTGGTCTTGAAGCGCTCCTGACTTTTTGTTTTATTTTTAGTTCACAGAGTCATAAAAATATTGGTCAGAAGGGACCTTTGGAGATCATCTGGTCTAACCTCCTATGTGACTTGGGACTCCTGCCAGTGCTAGATTAGGTTAGCTGTGGCTTTATCCATGTAAGTCTTGAAAAGCCCCGAGGATGGAGATTTCACTGTCTCTCTGGGGAAATAATGGTATGAACCTGCTCCAGTGCTGTACTGTCCTCCTAGCCAAGTCCAAACCTCCCTAGCTGAGATCCTTGTTACACTATCTGTTAATATGGAGGGAAGTTTTGCTTCATCACCTTTGTGACTCCTCTTCAAGTGTTGTAGGCTGCTAATAGATTACTGCTTAGCTCTTCCTTGGCAGAGTGAACAAGCCCACCTCTCTCATTTCTAGTGGCTGACCACTCCTCCTTGATGCCACAACTGTCTTGGTGACCCTCAGATGGACCCTCTTCTACTTTCTCCTCCTCCCTTTCTAGCCTGGACACAGACTCCAGATATGCCCTGGCCAGTGCACTTCACTGACAGTGTCTGAGTGAATCACACCTTTCACTTTTCACAGCTGACTTAGGAAAACTGGTACTATTTAGTATTGTTAGCTAATGACTTCTTGCAGTAGTTTTCCTGTATTAGGACTTTGAAACATAAAGACCTTTAGTTCTTAGACAACTATTGTGGAATGCATAGCTTTACTACTGTGTTGGTTTTCTTCTTGACTGTACTGGGGCTGCTTACACTTTCAGGAAGATCACTCCTGTAGGAAGTTTACCTGGTAGCATGAATATGTTGTCCACAGTTCTCCTCCAGGCTTAGAAAAGAAGGTAACAAAATCAATTTGCAGGCACTACCAGTTGAGCACATTTCAAGTAAGTATCAAGCAAATATAAATTCTGGTTTTTGTTTTCCTCAATAACTTCTTTGATGGGGATGGGAAAGAGCTGAAGGTTTGGGGAATTTTTTTGTGGGAAGGGCAGTTTGTAATGTTAGTTGCAAGACCTAAATTTAATTATGTGGCAAATTTTTTTACATATTTCTCACACTGAAGACCTATCCAGAAATACAGAATGCATGCTGGGAGGGAGCCTTAATCTCAAAGGTACAAAACCAGTGTAATAGATAATAAAGAAACCCCTACTTATCTTCATAATTAGAAGTGCTTGTAATATTCCAGCACAGAACTGGTTTATGGAGCTGCTGACAATTGAGATGGAAGCTGATGGAAGAAATAAAAAATAGAGTGCCACAGCTCAGTGCAGCATACCACACTGAGATATGGGCAGGAAGGAAGAAAGCACCATGAGCAGCATTACTGCAGACTGGGATGTATTGCATCACAGGTGTCTCAAAAGAAAATACAATGAAACTCAGAAAGCTGCATTCACTGAACAACAGCAAGGTCAGAGTTTAGGCTAACACTTTCTGATCTTGCCTCAGTTTAGGGTAATTAGATATAGGTGGCATTTAAGACTAGGACTCTTTCTTTTCCTGTTTCTTCTTTCTTTTTCTCACTTGCCTTAATGACAGAGTTGCATTCCACATAGCATCTTGGCTCATCTCCTGGGAGATCTGTGGTATTGTACCTAGAACATATGGAGGCTTTGCACTTTCCCTGACCAAAGTTTCCTCTGCAACCTTCTTTCTAAATTTTTTCTATATTCTTCTTTTCCCTCCAATGAAATATTAAATCTGCTCCTCCCTCCTTTGTCATTTTGGTAACTTGCAAATTACTTGTAATTGAAAGTAAATGCTGGTTTGTGGGTGTACCTACACAGCCTGTGCAAGTCTGTGCATGTGTGCAGCAGAGAGAAAGACTACTGAGGACAGGCAGAGCCACCAGCTATATGTATTTTAGAACACTAGGATAAAAGAGGAACGATGGGAAAGGAAGGAGTCTGAGGTTTGCAATTTCATACCAGTGTGCTGGTGAAGACACACAAACTTGCACATTAAATGCTTGATGGGGGCTTTAAGGCAAAAGAAGGTGATAGCTTTCCTTTTCCTTAAGTGGTTTGTCTTTCAGTCCTACTTCCTGTGACTCTTTGTCTTCACTTTAAATCTTTATCCCTTCAGAAAGTCTGAGAAGAGGCTTTGTTCAGAAGGCTGAATTTTTCTTCCTCTTTCTTCTGTTTCTGCTTCTCTTTCTCTTGTCCCTGTCAGCTCTTACGTTCTTCTCTCCCTTTACCACTACTGTTTTTCCCTTGGCATTCTCCTCTTTTATACACTCTGCTCTTTTCCCTTCCCACTGGGGGAACACAATGTTGGAACTGCGATAAACCTAGAGAAGTAATGTTCCTCCAGGGAGCATCCAGATGATAGTCATGAGCAGAACTGGATGATTTTGTGAATGCAAGTGTGTGTAGGACAAACTACAACTTCATGCTGAAATAAATTAGGATTTTGCATACTGACCCTATGAAATAGCACAATTTTTGGATCAAGTCAGCAGAAGTTTTTGAAAGCAGTGACAGCAATCTCAGTCTTAACTATTGTGGAATTAGCACAGGAATGTGATTTGTTTTTAAGATATGACAGAGCAGATTATGGACATGCCTCTTAGCTATTTCTTAGTATTAGCTACTGAGAACATTTTAATTCAAAAGTATTAATCACCATGGCATTAAACCAGGGTGACATTTACCCTCAATCACAATAGAGACAGTAGATGCTGTGGTTACAAATAAAGCTACAACAGACCACCTGCAGAGTCCATACTGGTTATTATGCAGTGGTATTCATAAATCACAAAGCAGCAAACCTCTCCTAGATCCATCCTGGGGATTAGAAGATATTATTACCGTCAGCTTCCTAGCAATGTCCCTCTGCTGGACTGTTAATACTTTCCCTGCTACCATAATCTTCCAAGATTCCAAAATTTATGTAAGTGTTCCCTAAGTAATTTCTGTCCAGACGAGAAAGGTTAACTTAAACCAATGCAAAAATCAGGTCTTTGTTAATGCAGTTTATTTGACGAAAGTAGATCAAGAACCTTATAAAAACT
This sequence comes from Corvus moneduloides, assembly GCF_009650955.1. Lineage (NCBI taxonomy): Eukaryota > Metazoa > Chordata > Aves > Passeriformes > Corvidae > Corvus > Corvus moneduloides. Next base: position 18,353,054 of record NC_045480.1, on the reverse strand, counting down.
ACACCTACGGGAGAACTTTAGAGTTAAAGGATGTGTAGGAGGGATATTAGAGCTTTCTTTTGTATGAATATCTATAAATGGACAGTATTGTTCTGTTTATTTTAGGGGGTTTTTTTGAGTGTCCAAATAGATACGCTGTTAAAAAGATGAGTACATATAGTCTCTTTTGTTTTAAAATCCTCTACAAGGTCCACTGTGTTTTAGCTATGTCTTGAAGGATTCGAAATGTTTTTTTCTACTTTACTGTTCCAAGATCAACACGCTTCACTGTAGGATACTGCATGCTTTTCATAGAATATGAACGCTTTTCAGAGGATATTTGTACTGAAGATTCAGTCCTTACCCCATCACTCTCCCACACAAGGTGCTAAGCAGCACTGCCTTCTTTTAAAGGAAATAAAATTCTCTAGGATTCTCCAGTATAAATTTGCTTCCATTTATTAATTATTTTCCACTGGAATCTATGAAAAATTAAGCTAATGTCAAATACCTGAATACTTCTGCAAAAAATGATTAATAAGTGGAGCTAATACTATTCATATAAATGTGTCCAAATCAATCAAGATGTCACTTTAATGTAGGATCAGTCATCTGGCATGTAAAAATGCATATTAAAAAATGACTTTTACAAAATTTCTAAATACAATTCTTTGGTCCTGATCCTCCAAAGATATATTCAAGTACTGAACTTTATTCACTATGAGCAGTGTCAAACTGCTATGTCATGGACTTTTTCAGGTGATCCAGCAGTTGACAGTGTCCTGTCTCCAGTTGCTTGTCTGTGTCCCCATGCTACTCCATCCGTTGTCCTTGTTGGGAAACCAAACAGGCTAAGAAGCTCTCTTTATGTTGTTGTTGCTAGGTTGGTTTTTTTAGCCATATTGGTTTCACAGCCTGATGCACTGCATGATTATCCAAACAACTATGCCATAATGAGGGAGAGGGTACTGCAGAGCAGTCAGCATCAGGAAGGTCAGGGACTGCTTAGGTCATGCTACAGCACAATCTGAAAAGCCTCATTTACTCAGGGAACTACCATAAGAATGGTCTGTGTGTTAGATATTGCATGTACCATTGCATAGACAAAAGGTACTTCAAATAAAATATTTAGGTTGCAGAAGAAATAACTTCTTTACCTGTGATACCCTTAATTTGGCCTCCCTTCTGATTACAGTAGGATTACAGTAATAGTACAGTGCTGCTATCGTAGTGGAATTTCACATTCATATAGTACATGAAAATACTACATATGATGCTATACAAGACTATACACAACAGGGTGGTATTACATATTGATAGAAGGCAAAACCAAGTTTGAACCAGCATTGCTTTATTTCGGCTATGTAATCTGAATAACATTCAAGAAGTACAGATAAGTTCTAGTCATTCTCTTTTCTGGAGGAATCTCCTACAATATGGAAATATTCACTGATGATCAAGATAGGGCCCAAGAAAATGAAGTCTGGAAGCAAGGTGCTGCCTTCAGAACAAGTTACCTGCTTTGCAGTTATCTGCTCAGGCCCAAAGAGTCTGAGCAAGACTTCAGCAACAGCATGTTCTCCACCATCCTCTTTCCCGGTACTTTCCAGATCTAGGCAGAAAGCAGCATTTACATAACAAATCCAACCTGCATTTGTACAGATCAGCTGTCCTGTGTCCCTATGGCAGGCCCAGTCACAAGACAAGAAAGAGGCCATACATATAGCTGACCTTTGCAAAGGCAGAATTATGTAGAAGACAAAGTCACCACTACTCTAATTACAAAAATAAGCCTAAGGGCACATAAGACAATTCATGTTTCAACCTAGATATGACTGTTATAATTTTAATAAATGCTGCAGGTATACCATTCCCTGTTTTTGCAGCTGAGAGAGCAAGTTGTGCTACCTATAAAGATCACTCACCAGAGCATTGTGTTGGTTCTTTCATGTTCACAAGGAGCAGCTCTAGCAGCACCTTCTCCTTTACCTTTGGGAACAGTCTCGCTCATTAGAGTGGACATCATTACATTCACAAGGCAGTAGTTTATTAATCCCCATGTTCCCCCCAAAATCTCAGTGTCTTCTTTCAGCTTCTTTAGGAGACTTACACTGGTTTTCAGATGATACTATGGTTGTTACTCCCAGATGGGAGCTGGGAGAAAAATGATGCACACTAACAAAATAACCTCGCTTCTGCAAGGCTGGGGGTTTATGATAAGAAGCTGTAAAGAGGAAGGTTACACAGCTGCACAAGTTTAAGTGCACTTTCAGTGTTTTCATCCACTGCTGAGGATTTTTCCGCAAGTGGACTTTTAATACAGTTGAAAGAAAAAGACTTCATCATATGGGGAAAGAATAAGTAAGGCCATTTGTTAAAAAATTGCACCCAGCTGAATAAGGTATGGCTGTTAATGTTTAGGCTTTGTTACAGACCAGTTCCAGGATATGATGGATTTTAAGTGTGCTTAATTTTCTATGGCTATTACTTTGTAATTTAGTCTGGAACTAATTTTGAAAATAAGGATTAGTATTTACCACTTTAGATGTTAGTAGCCCATGAGGTGCAGGCTATTAGATCACCTGTCTCACTGCTCATTAGCTTTTTTGTAATCTTACCTTGTTGAAACTGTGAATGTTCTATATACATAGTAGAAACTAAGAAAATAAATTTCCTGATAAATTAGCAGATACTCAGAGTGAAGATGTACTACTGGTAGTTCCAGCATGATTAATCTTAGACATGAATATGAATGTTTTACAGATTATATTAAAGACAGAACTTTTAAAAAAAGTCTTAAGGAGCTAATGCAATAGTGACTAAGAAAGAGATCATTGTAGTCAACAGAGAAGGAATGAAAAATGTATACAAATGTAGTAATTTTTCCTTCTGCCGATGTGAAAAATTTGTAAAGAAAATTCAAGAAAGAATCAGGCCTTTGCAAAAGAAGTGCCAACTGAAACACTTGCATTGGCTCTTCTTTTAATATTCTACCACAAGATCAAACAACATGCTTGAAATTGTGATCTTCTCAGCCTTTAAACAGTTCTCTGTGAAATAGCTACTACTTCCCAAAACCACCTTATAATTAGGGAGCTTCTCACAAGATTTCAGACCTGGCATAGAAAGAGTTTAAATTTTAAGGAGTTTAAAAGATAAACTGTCTTCACATGCAATATATTAGCCTTTAGTTTCAGATGTTTCTGAATGCAGAAGGTATTAAACAATGCCATTTTAACCTTGAAGACCTGGAAGTTATGAGAACAATGTGTGAATTATGTGTATCATTCATGTAAATTAGACATATAATTTAATATCCTTGGGGGTGATGGTTTGCTTTTACACTATTTCTTTGATTTCTATTTAAAGCACATAATGAATACCTGCTCTTGCAGGGTTTCTCTGAGGGGATTAAAGGTAATCATAAGGCCTTAATAGGTGACTGAGGAGCTCAGAATAGCACCTGATTGTCTACAGTATGTTTCCTTCTACAGAATGGGGTCTGCTTTAAAAAGTGATTTTTTACTCTGGTTAATGTTCTAGCAGATACAAAAGCTGCAATCTCTCCCTTCTTCTCTCTCTTCCTCTCTCTCTTTTTCTTCTTCTTTATGAAGCTTTACTGAAGTTATTCAGACCTTTCTGACCTGCAGATTCAGTCACAGCGGTGTGTTCTATATGGGATAACATTTAATAACCATTCACAAAATTCAGATGTGTGTCTGTATGGCTGATAAAGTTTGCTGTCACGCAATAGTGCTGTTGCCATGCTGTCTTCCTACAGTGTCCTCCCCAGAGCAATTCAAAGTGCTGATTTATATATACTTGAAGTGTTGCAAAGTTTAGCTTCTGTAATTACAGAGAAGCTGCCTCTTTCCTTCACTGCAAAAATTGAGATCTGTTCATGTATTCATATTTTTGATTTGAATGATGTGGAAGTCTGACATTTTTAAACATGCTCTGATTGTGGGTTCTTGTCTCAAGGATTTTTCCCTGATGATATGGCAGAACATGAGGATAATATCCATTTATTCGCATGGGCTTGGTGGAGGAGGATAGAATAAGAGCTCGTCTGTGATAAGCACTTGCATTTAAGACTCCCAGATAATTTTCTAAGGGTATTACCCATTTTTATATACAGATATAAAATTTTAAAACAGTGATTACAATTATAATTATCATAAGTACTGCATTTTAATATTTTAATTTATTTGCAGGAAAATGTTCATATAATGCTTTGTAGATCTGTAAAAAAATAGGAGTTACACTTGTTTTTAAAAAGGAAAATATTAAAAAAAAAAGTGGCAGCACAAGAGTGTCCATGGCATTGGGATCATATATAGGCTGTAGCTTAGGGTCTTCTGCAAGCCAGCCAGTCATAAAAGAAATACATACTACACAAGTTTTAGGGCTCTAACACAAAACTTTTAGAAGATTTAACCTTTCCTAGCTGTCTGTCTCAACACTCTGCTCAGTATTAAGGCTTCCATTGCAGCAGAGGTTTGTGGTTTCACTTCACCATCCCCTGTTTTAGCTTAAGCCAGGGAAGAAGGTGAGTTTTGACTAAGAAGCTAGACTGGATAGATTGCATGTGCTTTACAAATTCGGTAATCTCTAGAAAGGGATGAAGCAATTAGCATTAGGCAATAATAACCTGAAGTGTGACACTGGCACTAGACTTCTTTGTCAGAAACCTCACCCCACCCATGTGAGGGTTCCAGGGTTTTTGAATTACAGCTGGTCTGAGACCCATGTTTATTCTTTAAGAGAGATGGCAATGCACAATCAGGAAAAGAACTAGACATGATGTTATTTCCCTAAGCCATTGTTTCAGTTTTAAGTGTTAATGCTCCTTTCAACCCAAATAGCATAATAAATATGTCCATGCCAAATGTAAAGAAATATTCACTGGAAGTTGGCTAAGAGGATTTTGATACCAGTGATTTTAAAACTAGGGTAAGAAATAGAGTGTAGAAGAGTAGCTAGTCAAGTGGCAGCTCATACAAATGTGTCCTGTTTCAATAACCTAAGATTTTCACTTTTATAGATGGATGTAAAAGGCCTTGGGAGGGGGAATAAAACCCTCTTTTTCTAACAAATGCCTTTGAAAAGGCAGAAAATAAGCTTAAATGTGCCCTATTTTACACATTCCTTTCATCCTTTAGGCTTTTGACATAATGCTTATCACATTGCCATTATGTCAATTTGTGCTTGCCAGTCTTTTTTTCTCTTGTCTCATCTTATATTTAGGCTGTGATCCTGCAAACACTTACCTACATGCTTAGTTTTGCTACTCCTTCCTTGTTAATCCCTTTGAAGTTAAAAGGATTATTTGCATTAGCAAAATAAGGCATCTGTGTGCTTTCAGGAGGAAGGTCTTAAACCCTTTGGGGTGGGACCAGATCAGTTATTATGCAGCTGAATAGCTCAAAGCATGGTTGAGTGGAGGATGAGTTCAGAAGTTTGTGAAGTTAACAATTGTTAACAGAGTGAACTAGTTTGTGGGATATCAGTCTGGGGCATAGCACACACTTGTTCACCCCAACTAGCACACAACTTCTTCCCCCTTTTTTGCATTTGTTGCTGAGCTGTAGCCTCAGATTTCATACCAGCTGAGACACCTGCTTTTCTCTTACCTCCTAAAGCAGAAACTTCCCTGATATTGGCCATAGGGTAACCTAGAGCAAGACCATAAGTAGATTTATGCTGCTGTGCATAGGGAGAAATGAAGATATGAAATAGCTGCAGAGTTCTCCACGCTCCCATTGTTGGACACTTGCGGCCTTCTCAGAACCGCCCAGCACTAGCTTCTCATCCCAACTAATGCATGTAGTGCTTTTATCTTCTTCCCCTTTTCTCCCACTTTCTGGGGAGACCTAGCCACTATTTTTTTTCCCTCCTAAATGTGTCCTATTCAAGTACTCTATTTCAATAAACACTTGCTTTTGTTTTAGACATAATTTAAAATTCATTTAGAAAGATGTGTAGAAAGTCTTCCCTTAGGCGCATTCAGCCAACGCAGCTCTGGGTACGCTACCATAGCATAACAAGTAAGCTTGATATTTGGGAATTACTCTGTAGTGTTTATCCTCTAGAAACCTCTGACAGAGATATTCCAGTGTTTTTTGTAGTTTTTTGTAGTATAATTTTAAAAATTACTTCCAGCTTCACAGGAAAAGTTCAAAATCCAGTTTCCAGGAATATTTATTTTGGTTGATAACTCTAAGCATAAAAATCTTATTTTTATTACACTAACGTCTAGAACTCCAGTGGAGCTGTGTGTGCCATTTTGCTATATTATCTAAAACTAGGGACAGAAATGCTCTTCTGTTAAAAAAAAAAAATAACCTATGGATTTGTCTATATTAAATATTTTAATAGCTGTATTAAAGTAATTCCGGCAAATCTTTGGAACGTGAATCTATGGACAAAGACCCACTTGCTGAGCTGGCTGTACTTGCGGAACAGGTCACTGCTGCTAGATGATCTTTCCTGACTACTTTCATGTTGTTAGCTGAGCCATTTATGTGAATGCAGCCTTGCTCCGACAGTCAGGTAGCAGGAGCGAGTGCTCATTCAAGCAGGTGAGCAAAGCTTGTAACCTCGAGGAGAAGGACTGTGAAGAGGGACAGGGAGCAAGCATTGGTGAGGCTGCACCTCAAGTATTGTGTGAGATGCTGGAGTGTGATCAGAGAAGGGCAGAAAGCTTGTGAAAGGTCTAGAAAACCTCTCTTATGAGGAACGGCTCAGCGAGCTGGGGCTGTTCTGCCTGGAGGAGGCTCAGGGTGGACCTCATGGCTCCCTACAGCTCCCTGGCAGGAGGTTGTAGCTGCGTGGGATCTGGTCTCTTCTGCTGTGCCTGTAGCGAGACGTCCAGAGTAAATCGACTCAAGCTGAGACAAGGGAGATTCAGACTAGGTATTAGAAAAAATCAATCCGTGTTAGGGTGATCAGGCACTGGAATAAGTTGCACAGGGAGGTGGTGGAGCCGCTACCCCCAGAGGTGTTCAAGAGGTGTTTGGATCTGGCGCTGGGTGATACGATTGAGTGGTTACAGTGGTAGTGCTGAGTGGACGGTCGAACTGGATAATCTTAAGGGTCTTTTCCCCCCTGGATGATCCTGTAACCCATTGATCCTATGACGGGGGCTCTCCGGCAGGGCACGGACCGGCTCCCCTCGCGCCGCCGCGGGAGCGCGCGGGGCGGGGCGGGGCGGGGCTGGCGGGCTCGCGCCCAGGGGAGGCTTTCGCCAACGGGTCCGCGCGGGAGCGCCTCGCGCGCTCCCGGCGCTTCCTTCCGGCCGCCATTTTGTCGGCCGTGCCTCGCCGCGCCGCCGCTCGGGGAGGGAGCGCAGAGTGCCCGCCTGCCGCACCCGGACGGACGGACGGACGGACCGACCGACCGCCATCGCCATGTCCAAGCGCCACCGCCTCGATCTGGGGGACGACTACAGCTCCAGCAAGAAACGCACCACCGACGGGTGAGCGGCGGCGCGGCCCGCGGCGGGGCGGGTGGGGGGATCGCGGCGGCTCCCGCGCCATCTGCGCCCCATCCCTGGGTTCGGCCGCCCCTCCGGGGCTGAGGCTCCCCGGGGCGCGGGGCGGCCGCCGTGCGGGACAGGGGGAGGCTGCAGCGACGCCGCCTCGGCCGAGCAGGCCCCGAAGCCTCGCGGCTCCCCGGAGCGCTGGGCCTGGCCCGGCATCGGCCGCCCCGCCGGGCGGGCCCCTCGGGGGGGCGGATGGCGTGGGGAGCGGGCGGGAGGGCCTCGTGCGGCGGCGCCGGGAGGAGGAAGGGAGGAAGGCACCGGCCCAGCCGCTCGGGCGAGTGGGCTGGGCTGGGCGCCCGTGGCGGGGGTGGCGCGCTGCTGGGCCCGCGCCCCCGCGCCACGCTTTGTTTGCAGTTCTTCGTATTTATAGTCGCCCTTCCCACTCCTTCTCCCCTCTTCCTTTGTATTGATTTGTTTATTCTTTCTGGCTTGAGGTGTCTGGCAAACGTGGGCCTGGAGGTGAGCACGAGGTTTGTGCAGCCCGTGTTATTAGTGCCTGCACTGGTGGGAGCGTTGTTCCTTTGTTAACATTTTTCATCAGTCACTCTCGGTGGTGTGCTTGGCTTGAAGTAAGAATCGATGGTGAGGTGGGTTTTGAGGTAGGGGGCAAGAAGGGAGTGATTATTTTTTCCTTTGTTTTGCGAAGGTTAAAGTTTTAGGACTGTACTGCACACGGTTCAGCGTATTTTTGTTGAAGTTAATGTAATTGCAGGAACACAGACAAGGCACTGGTGCTGTCCTTAAATTCAGCGTTGCTTTAGAGCTTTCTTTACATAATCTTTTCCCCTCTAATTGGGCAGGAGGGGGAGGAAAGGCAGAGGCTCTTAAAGGAAATTTCTAAAGTCTCAAGGAGTACAAAGAAATGCGATGTTTGTTTAGTCAGGCCTTCTTTATGTAGCACAGGAGATGTTCATGAATTAAACAATTACTAAAGTCCATCAGCATTGTTTTGGAGTGTTTATCTAAGAAAAATCCTTGAGTTTGTCCTCAAGGGTTACAATAAGTATAAGGCTAATGTAGCAGTTAATATTCACTGCTAAACAGCCTTTGCAAAACTTGGCCTTTTTTAATGTAAGCTTGTATAGCTTCAGTTTTTAACCCCTAGAGTTTGATGCATTTTTCTCAGCTAAACAAAGTTTATTATTCAACTTCTGTTTCCTGTCTGTAGGATCATCATAATAATGTTTCTTAAAATAAATGTATTGAACTATTTGTCTCCGTTAATGCATTGTTGTATGATTTCCCCGAGGTTGAAATACCTTGTACTCTGAGTCTGCAGAAAAGTTGTACATATACAGCTTTTCTGTATGTAGAGGCTTTTGTAAAATTACCAAGTGGTTATGTCAAAACCGGGCGTTATTTAAATGTGGTACGACTGTTTCAGCTGGTTGTAAAGATAATCATAGGTCAGTATTTCCCTGTTTGTATATTGGTGGGTTTTATAGTTTTGGTGTGGCTTTATTTGTTACTGTTTTTATTGATCATGTAGTGTTATTCCGAACTCTTAGTCTTACCATTTTGTATGTACTGCAATGAGTTCCCACCAGTGTTAAACTAGAAGACATTGACCTTTATGGTACCTAAAAGCTGTAGAAATGCTGGCCTTATGCCCCTTCTTTGTCCCCACCTCTGCTAGTAAAAGCATTAAATGGTATAGGACTGAGAACAAGTCACTATAAGCATAATTACTGAGCATGATTATTTCTTAAATGACCTGAAATCTTAATTGGTGTAGCATGAGGCATACTAATGTTACATGGTTGGTTTATTTTGGAGTAGTTTGGTTTTGCAGCTTATGCAAGGCCAAAAGGAAGATGCGTGGAGTCTTGTTAAAAGCGTGTGTGTACACGTCTGCCTCTGTGTCGAGAGCGCCTTTCTGCAATTCGGGTGGTTTTGGAGCGGGATTAAGCTGGATGAGCTCCTTGCATGGTTACCACTTCACATTCAGAACAGTAGTTTGTCTTGCATCCAAACTGGACTACCTGACAAAATATGAAAGTTACTTTAAGTGAACCTGTATTTTTTTAGTTCCTCTTTGATGGAGGCCCCTGTTGGTATGAGTGTCTCTACACGGCAGCAGTGCCGCATGGGCTCTACCTGTTCAACAGGTTTGTAATTGTTGGTGTAACCGTAAACATCTGTATGACATCTGTTTTCTTCCAGACTTAAAGTATTGTCTGTGAAGTAAAAAACATTTTGCAAAAATAGAAATTGTATGGAAGGTTTTTGGCTACAGTGTTTCTATGAATTACATACATACTATTTTAAAATATGTTATTTTCTTTTTAGTTGTAAGTATTTCAGATTATTCAGATATGTCAGTTACATGTATTTCAGTTGTGTAACATCAGTTGGTTATTTTCTGGATAGAACTGAAACTCCTTTAGCTGCACTGCCTTTTTTTCATCAACTATTGCTGTGCTTAGTAATGGGGAAAAGTACTGATGGTCTTTTAGATGGGTTTAAACTTTCACTGTGATGATCAGTGGTTTGAGTCCTTTATTTCCATTTTTATTTTTACATTTTTTTTACCAAAAGAAGCGCTCTTATTTAGTGATTGTTACAGTGCTTCTTTTGTGTTCATATCTGTATATATTATATATTGCGTAGGGAAGTGGAAGCAGAGAGCAGACCAGACTTTTTCATTTAAAAGCAGAGCAAAAAATCCCAACCCCCTTCTGATCATGGAGGCTGTTATGGGTTTCAGGCACAAGACAAAAGTGATTAAATTATTATTTTACTGTTAATTTTTGTGTTTGAGTTCTGTTTTCTCTGTGCAATATTTAAAAAGCTAAAATGTGACCGTTTACAAGTGAAGAACTGCCCAGCCACAGTTTTAGAAAGTTAAGGAAATTTAATATGGCAGCATAACTGTCATTCCTCTTTTTGCTTGTTGACCAAGGGAGTCTGTGTCTGCTAAGCTTCAGTAATAATGGGAGACTGGGTAACAGTTTTAGGGGAAGTGCTGCTATGTAATTATCAGTGTTGGAGAGTAAGTTTGAAGGCACGTTGTATGTTGTGTTGTTTCTATGGTAGGATCTTGTTGTCCCTGCTTCTCTTCTGCTTTTTGAAAACAAGAAAGATACTCAACTCCCTTTATTAACACATAAATAGTTTTGTACTTCTGAAATGTACATATAGCTTGATACGTTTCCTTTCTGTTTGCATAATTAAAAAGCTGTAAGAGTTCAGTGAAGAAACTGAGACATGGGGGATTAATGGCACTTCCCATGTTGGATTGTATTTGTAGTCCATTTAATTCACTGTTTTGTTCATCAGGTTGTATTTTTGTCCGTTTTAAGCCCACACAAGTATCTCCCAACACGGAAAATAAGTGCTACAAGGGAGAGTTTGGGAGGCTACATCAGAGAACCTGATCCAAGTTAGAATTAATGCTGGTGGGAAGGTTGGTTCTTCACAAGGCTGGTGAAATGCTTGTGCTGACACATGGGAAGGGTTGGCAATAGTGTGCATGTGTTCATTTCAGCACTAGGGCTGCTTCATGGGGGGCTGAAGCTTACCGAAAGGTACACTTGATGGTCTGCAGTGCAGAAGCTGCTGATGTGATACTGTGTAAGTAAATGGTTGTGGAATAGATTTTGTTGATGTGGTTTATTTACACTTTAACGAGATACCAGTGAAGGATAAAAATCCTTCGGAAACACACATACACAAAAGAAGGCTGTAAAAAACCAAACCGAAACCTGCACATTAGTATTCTACCTTCAGTGAAGTGTGTTGTTGCATTTTACCCTGGCTTTACTATTCTTGAATTGCTTTTATACCTTTATTTCTTTTTCCTGCTTATGTTACTGTTGTACCATGCACTCGTATGTCCTAGTGCCTGCAGGTTTTGAAAAGATGAATAGCTCATCAGCTGCACATCCAAAGCTTTGTTGCTGTCTGATACATGCTATTAGACTTACACCATCTTAGTAGCATAATGGAGCCTAGTTCCTTCGAACAGGGCTAACTTCCATATGGAGAATATGAACCTGTTGGGTTCTGCAATATCTGCCTGGCATTTTACAGTAAGAAGAGATTTCTAGCTTGTACAGTATTTGACTGTGTTAGAAGTAATGTTAAAGTGAGGCTATCTCAGATTCAAACAAATGCCCTAGAAAGGGTCTTAATTTTTAGATTACTCAGAGTCTAAAACTTCAGGATAATCTGTATACAACTGAGTTAAGTAAGTGGCAGTAAACAGTATGTTTTGTAATCTTTCTTTGTGTTCAGTGAGTCTATGTTAAAAGAAGTTATGTTAAAAAAATCTTACTATGACCTCTGTTGTCATAATACGTTGAAGTACTGAGGGGAAAAAAAAAAGGCTGCATACATTACATTAATTTATATGAGAAGAGTAGTGGTGGTTGTTTCCAAAGCACAGCACTTTTGTGTACTACTTATTTGTAGAATAATCTTGGTTACTGCATCTTCCCCGTAGGTCAGAATTTAGTATTATTTTAGTAGTTACATTTGAATGCCAACTGTATGTATTAAAAAAAAAAACTCCGGAGAGGGGTGTTGGCAACAGTTTTCTTTGGATGTGCTCTCTAGACATGCCTGAGTGTTGGTGAAGAAGGAGGCGAGGTTTTGTTTTTTTGCTTAATATCCTTAGAAATATTTGTGTGCACTTACTATAAAGCTGGTGTTGACTTAGTTTGTTGTTTTGCCTTTTTGATGGGATTTCAGTTAACGCACAAAAAGAGCCAAATGTTAGGATATCCTCAGTTTTGCAGGCAAAGATGCTGCTAATCTTTTAACTTAATCTAGTTTAAAATGGGGTGGAGTGTTTTTGTAAAGTAGGGCTTGTTTCAAAGTCCTGAACAGGGAATTTTTATTAAAAGCATGCAACTGTAGTTTTTGGATTCTTTTGTGATTGTGTGCTTGTAGGAAGATTGGGGTTGTGTGCAAGAGCAAGTACATGGACTTGCAGAATTAGAAACTCTCAAAAAGACTGAGGCCAGAGTTTGAGAATACTGTTTTTCTTTTGCACATACAGTGGATTTTTCTGCTTAATATTTGGAACAAATGGGATTACATAAATGCTGTTTAAGTGTGTGGTAGGAAGTGATACTGGAGAAGGTACTGTACAGCTTGGTAGTGTTGGATTAACAGTTGAACTCCATGATCTTAAGGGTCATTTCCAAACTAAATGATTCTGATTCTGTGAACTGTAGTGGCTAGTTTTAAGTCTTAAGTTCCAGACTCAACAACTGTATCAAAGTTAACGGAGTCAGAATTGTGTATAAGACTTGAAACAAAAATGGTACAGAGTCATTGTGGAGTAATAAAACCAAACTTTCCTTGCATGGCTTGCTTATTATCTTGAGTCAGTTTTTTGTGGATGAGTATAATTCCTTTAGTAGGTAGGCAAAAAGACTGTTTAGTGTTCTCTTTTGCAGCAGCAGCGAGTAAGGATGAGAGATCTACACTGCACAGCTGATTCTTTATAATCATTAAATGAAGAGGGTTAAATTTTTCATCTCTCCATGTGTTAACTTTATTCAGTCTTGCCTGTAATGAGAGGAAATGTTGTAGTGTTTAGGTACAACAAGTGTAGCTATACATATATCTAATGTTGAGTATGCATCGTATATACTGTTGTTACTCCTTGGTGCTTATCCTTCCAGGTAAAGATTTGGTTTGTATCTGCTTTATACTGGGTATCTTTAGGGTTGCATTGTATTTAAATTCCTCCTCTACATTTAAATATTCAAGTGTCTCATTTTCTGCTGTGTCTCTTAACTCATTTTAGGAAAGATCGAGACCGGGACAGGGACAGAGATGACCGTTCGAAAGATCGTGACAGGGATCGTGACAGAGATAGAGATCGTGACAGAGAAAGGGACAAGGAAAAGGATCTGCGACCTGCATCTAACTCTACATACTATGCGGCTGCTGGGTTACCAGCTATAAAACCAGCAATGATTCCACACAGTATTAACCCTTTCACAAATCTACCACATACACCACGATATTATGATATCCTGAAAAAAAGGCTACAACTTCCTGTCTGGGAATATAAAGAAAGATTTACGGATATTTTGATTAGGCATCAGTCATTTGTGCTGGTTGGAGAGACTGGGTCTGGTAAAACAACACAGGTGAGTTCTTATCTCCGTGATGATACTGCATTTTTTTAAAGATTGTGGCTGTTGGTAGGTGTGTGTGAGAAAAGAATTGTATAAGAATACTTCACAAGCTGTAAGCAAAACTAATTTAATGAATGTTGTATTTGCTTAATGAGTGCAAAGGTGAGGAGAATCTTACAGCATCTTCCACTTTAAAAATCCAGTACTGCTCCCAGGCCCCTGCTTCCATTGGGCTTTATGAATTGGTAGGTCTCTGGTAGAGGAAGATAGAGATTTAATGGTGTGACAGAAGTGTACTAATCCACAAACTGAAGTGGTGGTTCCAAATAATTTGTTCAGCTGTCTGTGTAGATAGCAGCTACAAAGTATGAACTCGTTCATGTTTTATGAAACTTACTGCTACAGATAAAAAATCAAAAGGAATTAAAATGTCAGATACAATTCTGACATGTGATTGAATCATGTGTTTTGGTGATATTCAAACTTGAATGTTTGAATACTTATGTTTCCTTGTTACTGAAACTTTTCAGAGGTTGTAGAGCTTTTCAGTGCTGCAGTTAAAAATCACTTTTTTTGGTAGGGTGATGGCTTTAAAAGTCTCCCTCAGCACCAAAAGTAATGATAACAGATGTGCAGAGCTTCCTTAAGCCTCAAGAAAAATTTTGAGGACCAGTAAATACGGAATGTCTAAGATACAAGGAACACCTGGGTATTTATAGCAGAGCAAACTTGTTCAAAACTTTATCCTCTGGTTTGCCGTGTAGTCTGTGGAAAAGTAATGTTAAAAAGTTCTTTGTTCTATAATCTGATAAAATCCATTTATCTAGACTGAAAATAAAAATGGAAGAATATTCTAGTCTCTATAAAATGGATTGTAGCTAAGTAAGTCTTACAGACAGTAAATTTTTGGTCATAAAATTTTGGATGTTGAGAAAATGTGAAGGACATAGTAGTACATTGGATATCTTTTATACCTGTGCCTGAAATATCTGAAGTTACAGGACCTTGCTGCACATTCTCGGAACCAATGTATTGTTCAGAAGGTAGTGTTATGACATTATTGCTTTTGTGAAGTGTGTAAGCCAAGACCAGGACTGTATAGAATTCTTGGGAAAGGTTTGATTATGTAGTTATTTGGAAGATGCAGCATCCTGAATATTATATTAAAAAATGGTACTTACCTATATGAAAAGATGATTACTTGTTGTGTGATCTGAAAACTTGTAGATATAAGGGTTGTGTCATTGTCGTTCCTCAGGCATAAAGCTTTTCTTGAGTTTTCTTACTACTTTAACCCTTACTTTCTGAAAGGATTTAAGTAATTTAACACATGTGGGATTTATGCTACCAGAAGCACATAAGCTGTCTCGAAAGCTTCCCTGCTTCCTCTGAATTTGCTCTGTGAGGTTGCAGATACATTTTGAAATACTTGACAGTGTCTCTGTAGGGACATACCACTGAAAATTGTCCTGCTGCCACCTAATGAAAACTTTGTTTAGCATGTGATAGTGTCACATCCTTTTTGTGGTCAATTGCTGCCTTAAAACCTATTGGGGGATGATTGTTTTTCTTCTCCTTAAATTCATTGATCAGAGCAAGCTAAATACTTTTCTGCAGCTAAGAAATCCTTTGCTGCTCAAACTGCAAGTGTACATGAGGTATTAATGCCAACTTTATACAAATAAAAACAAGCAACATTTGAAAAATACTATTTCCAAGATTATTATCTTCTCTTTCATTGGGATAGTAGAAGGCTATACAGTAGTAGATAATCTTTTTCATAGTGAGCTGCTGCCTTTCAAGTCCCTTCCCTGATTATTATCTGCACCTCTCCTATGAAGACAGGCTGAGAGAGTTGGGATTGTACAGCCTGGAGAGGAGAAGGCTCTGGGGAGGCCTCATTGTGGCCTTTCAGTACCTAAAGAGGACTTAACAAAAAACCATGGAGAGTGACTTTTTACATGGGTAGATAGTGATAGGACAAGGAGAAGTTACTTTTAAACTGAAAGAGGGGAGATTTAGATTACGTGTTAGGAAATTTTTCACTGTGAGAGTGGTAAAATGCTGGAACAAGTTCCTGGAGAAGTTATAAATCCCTCATCCCTGCAAGTGCTCAAGGCCAGGTTGGATGGGGCTTGTAGCAGTCTGGTCTGGTGGGTGCTGTCCCTGGCCATTGCAGGATGGTTGGAACCAGATGATCTTTAAGATCCCTTCCAACTCAAACCGTTTTGTGATTCTGTGATTATGTGCATGTTTTCTTTTTAGTCTTGTAGAGCACCCAGGATTGGAAATGCTTGGCTCAGACAGTGGAAAAAGCAGAATATGAAACTCTTCTCACTTGTTTCACATAGATTTAAGCTCCAAAGTACTGAAGAAGTATATTGGAAGCCAAGACATTAATTTTCAGTTCTTTAGTGTTTGCAGTGGCTTGATTTGTAATTTAAACTTAACCTTCAAAGTTAACTGGTTTTTCTAAATGCGCTGGGAACATGCTCAGTGGTGGAATGGGTGTGCCTGATTTCTCTTAGGAAGGAAATAATTACTTGCTGTAATTGCAATGTTCACTGTCTTTTAAATATGGGATCATATGTGGTCCTGGTATAATAATCTCACTTTTTTTTGTAAAGAGAATGGTAGAGTAGCATCTCCTTTGTGTGTTGATGTAACATAAGTGATGCCACTTTTCAGCAGAATTTCTTGGTGAGTGAAGTTCAGAAGCAAGGTGATGCAGAGTATAGCTTAATCCTTGTCCTTTGCAGTGTGCAGGAGAACTGATACAGGTTCTCAAATAATGAAAATTCAGAGAATTCTGCCATGCAACAAAAGTTAAAAAACTGAGGAAGTTTTCAGTAAGTTGGAGAGGCTCAAAAAAGCCAGAAAGGGCAGTGCTCTTCTGTTTCTTGCTCTGCATTCTCTAAAATCATGAAGTTCCTTTGACTTTGAAGTAGTCTGTAACAACTCTTAGTGCATTTATCCTTGATCTTAGAGGCCACTGTATGTGTAGTTGCTGCTTCCTCCGGTTTATGGAAGTTATATTTGAAAATCTCTCTTAATTGAGAAAGTCCTTGAGATTAAATGGTGCTGACTAAAGCCATTCCTCCTGCTTTTGATATTGATAAAATGACTTTTTTTAAGGAAAGTCAGGAGTTTTGATGATGGTATAGGGTTTCTTTCTGTCAGAGGAGTTAAGTTTAGGCTAGGTTTCATAAGAACCAGGTCATAGGAAGTGTTCAGTATATTCCCAGACATGACTGAAGTAAAAAAAATGCAGTATGGCACAGCCCTTTTTCCCAGTATTTGTATGTCTTTAAAAGCTGGACAGGAAGAGTCTTGGGGTGGTTGTCTGTATCAGCCTAGCACAGGGAAGTCTGTGGAACCCTTTTCTTTCATTTGACAGCAGTGCTGAAGGATTTTGGAAAATCACTTTTAAATTGGTTTTATTTCATGCTGCAGTGGCCTGACAGACCTGCTGGTTCAAAATTTATTTCAGGACTTGCTCTATTTAAAGTCAAAAAGCTTCACCTAGTATTTTTAGAGTTGAGCTGTTACTAGTGACTTGGTAAGCAGGGGAGCCATGTATATGATACAGGATAGGGTTTCGTGTTGCTGCTGTTAAGTGTTCAAGAACTGCTATTACTTCTGGTTTTGAATAGGATTTTCAGAAATTTGAGTTCTTCACACCAGTCTAGTAGTCTCCTGTCATATTTTGATTCTGTTTGCCTTATTTTTCTTACATTTATAGTGGAAGTATATTCTTCATTTAAAAAATGAAGAAAAAATGCATTAGACCACACTCATCTGCTTCTGGGTATGTTTTAGTGTTTACTTACGTCCATTTTGCTGTGAATATATAGTAATGAAGAGCAGACATTTTCCTGGTTAAAATTATGCTGCTTTCTCTCTTATTCCTCATTGGTACAATGTACAAAGGATATGTTTTCTTTTTACTCTTCGTGCTTTTAAGAATACTTGAAAAGTAGTTACTAGGAGCGAGTGGGGTTTTTTTGGTCTGTAGGCTTGGAACTGGTTAGGCCTGGAGATGTCTCCTCATAAAGTGTCACACTGAGAACGTTCTATCGCCATCAAACTGTTACTGACCTTAGGAACTCTGAATAAAACTTATTTTGGATGATTCTTACTGTTTCAAGATTCTTAACAGGAGCAGAAAACTACTGACTGGCAAATAAAATGAGTGCTGGTACAGGAAGGAAAGCATAGGGGTTTTATATCAGGTTGATGAAATTTCTGAAAAACAGTAATAAACCTAATGAACTTAATTATCTGTTCATTTTATTTGTTGCACTACTTGGCTAAGACAGTTCTTTAATACTGAAATAATTATTTTTGCTTAAATGTAGTAATAAGCATTACTTTTTAAAGACAAAAAATACATTTTTGCTTACTGTAAAATTGAAACTGTGCTACTGATCTCAAATTTTGAGTGTGTTAGCTTTAATTTTGGTTGTCCTGGATCGTGTTGGCTGCTGCTAAGTATGTGTAAAAGGTATTGGTCTAACGGGGCTAAAATGTACGGTGAACCTATGTATTTCCTTGATAGCTTCAAAGATAGTTATGTACATGCTTAATGAGAGTGTGCTTTATTTAGTGGCATTGAATCCAACTAACTAGTCTTGTCTGCTCTCCTGCTTTGGATATTTTTGTGTGTGCAGTTGGCATCTCTGTGGAATTTTAACTAACTTTTGATTCAACACAAAGGTTACAGATTCCATGTGACCTTTTGAAGTGTGTTTATCATTGAACTTGATTCTTGACAGATCCCTCAGTGGTGTGTTGACTACATGCGCTCATTACCTGGCCCAAAGAGGGGAGTAGCGTGTACCCAGCCCCGAAGAGTGGCTGCGATGAGTGTGGCACAGCGCGTTGCTGATGAGATGGATGTCATGCTGGGCCAGGAGGTTGGTTACTCCATTCGGTTTGAAGATTGCAGTAGCGCAAAAACCATTTTGAAGTAAGTATGGCAGCTGTCAGGTAAAGGTATAACAGCGTACTTGGAGCTGGGGGAATCACAGGGTAATGAAGGATGTGAGCAAAGTTATGAAAGGAGTAATAAGGGAGTGAATCTGTGGATTGGTGCTTTGTGTCTGAGTGGGGAAGAGAGATGGGAGCCATAGCATGAGCTGAGAGAAACTGAGGTGTGAGGCATGAGTAGAGCTGGAAATTATTCATTCCTTCTCAAGAAATCACTGAACTCTATAGAATTTGATTTTAAATGATCCGTAAAGGAGGTGGTGATCTGAATAAGTATTTTATTATTAAGGCGCTATTCATAATAAAGCGCATCAGCATGGAGTTTCTCTTTGTTGTGCATTCAGCTGATGTTTTTTGTGTGGTATCTCCTATTCACGGTACTTCTGGTGAAGTTCAGTAGCTTATTTCAGTAAAGAAAACTTCCCAAAGATTCAACACTGGCCTAAACCTGACTCTGAGAGACATAGTCAGGAGCATTTTAGTTGTCAGCTGCTATAGATTCCTGTGCTGCCAGGAGCCAGGTGCATGTAATACGTCATTTTCAGATTACATTTAAAATGCTCAGTTAAAAACACCACATAGTGTGGTTCAAGGATTACTACTTCTCTATCAAAAGATGTTTTCTCCTTGGTCATGCAAGTTATTGAAGGGCTGGGCATAAAGTTAAGGTGGAAAAAGAAATGTAACAGTAACAGAAAAGTCAGAAGTGAACAGGTGATCTGCAGACAGAAAAGGAAAGCAGTTGCAGAAACACTGTATCTTGGATTTTAGAGGGTGTTTTTCCTTCTTCCCTTTCTTTTCCTGTCTCTTGAGCTTAGGTGTGGAATAATAATGCTGCCAGTAATAGTCTACAAACTTTCGTAAATGCTACTGAACCTTGTTTCCCCCTCTCTCTTTTTTTTAAGCTTCCCGCCCATAATCCCAGATTCCACTTATACTCTATTTGAAAACTTGAAATGGACTTGTTACAGTGTTGGAAGTAGTTTGCTGGTGTTCCTACTTTTAAAAAGTTGATTAAAAGCTTAGTTCAAGCAACCAGGTGAATATGAAAGAGGATTCTGCATCAAACTTAATAAAAAGTGTGTTGGGATTGTTTCTGTTTGTGTTCAGATATATGACTGATGGTATGTTACTTCGTGAAGCAATGAATGATCCTTTGCTGGAGCGCTATGGTGTTATAATTCTTGATGAGGCCCATGAGAGAACACTGGCTACGGATATCTTGATGGGAGTTTTGAAGGAAGTTGTAAGACAGAGATCTGATTTGAAGGTCAGTAATGATGAAGTCCAACAATATCTCTGTTCTAGTTGCAGGCATAGTGGATAGAGTATGTGTGCTTACCATTAGCTGATTTTTATAATTGTTTTTTGATCTGTGATAATGTATATTGGAAGGCTAACCTAGGAAATTCTTAATGTGCTTTGTACTGAGGAAGCTTCTAGAAACAATGTAATTGTAGTTTAACCTTATGTATTGGACTTGGAATCTTTTTGGACCTTTATAACAAGGGTGCTGTATTCAGGTAATGAAAGCATTCTTATGTCACAGTCAGCAATTTACTTTCTTAAAGTTACATATTGTGTGCATAACATGTCACAAATTCTTGTAAACTTTGAGTAACTTTTTGTCCTCCAAATCTACAGGTTATAGTTATGAGTGCTACTTTAGATGCTGGCAAGTTTCAGATCTATTTTGATAACTGTCCTCTTCTAACTATCCCGGGTCGCACCCATCCTGTGGAGATATTCTATACTCCAGAACCCGAAAGGGACTACCTTGAGGCTGCCATTCGAACAGTGATACAGATTCACATGTGTGAAGAAGAAGAAGGAGATCTTTTACTCTTTCTTACTGGACAAGAGGTATTTTATATTCTTCTGTTTTCCATTCATTGAACCATACAGAAACTATTTTAAGTGACTTGTGTAGACTGAAACACTTAGTTTCCTTTTCTAGTTTATTATTTGGATGACCTGTGGTTTACCTCCATATGCTTTAGGTCCTTTGACATGGTACATATCTGTAATGTAAATGCTGTGCAAGGCCTTTCTAAAATGAAAATTCTCATCAACTCAGGTACTTTAAAAACAGAAACCTAGAGAATGAACCCTAGGTTTGTACTGATGGGAACTCTAAAGATCTGGGTACCTGAGAGCATCCTTGGTTTTTATTGAAAAAATAGTTCTGTGCACTTCTGTACGTGTATTGTACAGCTTTACTGAAGAATAACAATTTGGTTCTGCTACTTAGCTATCAGTAGTAGTTTTAATAAGATGTTCAGGTTTTGTTTTTTTTTTATTCATAACTTTGAATATTAGGCTGTAGACTTTATATACCACAAATTCTGGGAGTTAGGTCTCGGAAACAGACTCTGTGCCTTGCAAAAGAGGATTGTATAAAAGCACTTAAAATAAACTACATCAGGAAATGAGGATTTTCTAGAAAACGTAAATACTTGAAATAAACTGGGTTTTTTTTTTTCAGTCCTAGTCTCTTTGAAGCTCTTTTGAGTGTCCATATTGGTAAACTGAGATGGAGAAGAGGTTAAAAACCCATAGCCACTTTGAAATTTTGCTGGACTCAGTCAACCTTTATCTAGTTTTAGTAGGGAAAGAAATGCAGCTGGCAAAAATGTTTTTCAGCTCATTCTTCTTGCAGTTACTACTCTTGAAAAAATAGCTTTCAAGGGGTGTGGAACAGTTCAGTGTCTTTCTTCTAAGCATACACAACCTTAACTATGCCAAGGGGGGAAAGTGGTACAAGTAACTTGTGATGCTAAAGGTACCCAGGCTTCTTGAGTAGATTTGCCAGTCATAAAGATGTGTTGCCTCTTAAACGAGTTTTGATTAAAGTGTCTTCTGGCAGGTCGTCTCCCTTAGAAAACCAAAGCAATGACTGTCACTATAAAAGCAAATACTCTGACTTTTACATTTGTCCTTCTTTGTTTGGAGTGTTGCTGTGAGTTGAAGAACAGGTAGGAAGAAATACTGTCAGTGATAGTGACTTTGAAATCTACTTGCTTGGTATTAGCTCGAAGTTGTAGTTCAGACTAGTCAGGCGCTTAAATGTGTGAATTAGTGAAACAGCTATTGCAGAAGGGTGAAAATTGGTGGCAAGAGAAAGGAACACTGCTGCCTGGCCGTTTCAGCAGATTTTATTTTCTCAGTGAGATGCTAAATCAGGCTGGTCTTCAGCCTTTCACGAAACACAAATACATGGCCTTCTGATTTATAAATTAATGCTTGCTACATCAGTTGCTATGTATTATTGTAAATAACCTGTTAAAACAGTAACTGCAGGGCACGAGATGAGTGTCTTCCTTTGGCAAATGGCTCTATACTCCAGACCCACTAGTGCTACAGACATACTCTGTTCTTTTGTATGAACAGGTTCTTTGATTTTTTACTGGGTTAATTTGCAGGACGTAATATATTATAAGCAAGTTCTGAATAAAATTCTGTGCACAGTACGTGTTCATAGGTTTATTTATGTAGTTAAGCGTAAAAGCATCTAACACTGTATTACTGAATCACTGTGCATTGTAAGCCAGCATCCTCTGCTCTGGAGTCTAGAGTTCCCTAGTCTGTGTCAGTTGATGGAGCTACCCAGGGACACTGGAGTAAACTCTGCCTGAGTCTGAGTTTGGGTGGTTAGCATGAAATTCAAGTCTGGTTTAGCTTTTGTAGAGAAGCTTTGAAATATTTTAACCATTTTGATTAGTGACATTTTGGGGCCTCTGTTGAGTATCATAATGGAGTCTCTGTGTGTATCACTGTTGAATCTACAGTGGTGTGACCTGCTGTACTGTCAAAAATGGGAAAGTGTGCTCTATGTACCATTAGTACTGTGTGCTTCAGGTTCATTAGCCTTAGTAGCTAGGCTAAAATTGATGTATGCTAGGCAGAAATGCTTTGTAGTTCTTTTGGATTCTTGAAAACAGTATGAACAGGGTGCACGATTGTTTTTCTTGTCAGAAAGAAGCATTTATGAAGCCATATGGAATTATGGAAAGAGAAGATGCTTTAGTTGAAACTGTGAAAATGTGACTTGTTCAGAGTTTAAGAGACTTCAAATGAGGTGTAATTGCAGTGGTCTGTGGTAGAATGGAGGTCCTTATTAGCTGCTGTCTCCTCATCCAAATGAATTTGAAGTAGATTCATATGGGAATTAAGATGGATAGCAGTTAGTTAGTACAGATTAGTTAAGACATAGAGAAGATGATGAAACTTGGAGATAGCAGGGAAGATTCTGTGTTGTCATGCCCAGAAAATTAAAAAAAGCTTAAATGTGTTCAGAAACTAAAGGGATCTTAATTGTATTAGCCTGTTACTGGATGAAGATAAAACTGTTCATAATGGTGCAGAAATATGTGTTCAGTAAAAATTTCCTTCCTGAATCCTGAAAGGAGCAAAAGTACATGATTACATTGTATGAACTGCTATTCAATCCATTAATAATAAAAGAGGATGTTTAAAAACAATTTATTGGGAATGAACATTTTGGAACAGGACTTGTCCTACAGGCTTTGTAAGGAGGAAAGCTCATTTGTTGATTTTAAAAACAAACAACCCCCTGGTATATCAGGAAAATTTCAGAACGTGGGAATAGTGTTCATGTTTAATGCTGGTGTTCAAAAGAGGTATAATCTGGTGTATTGGGTTTGCATGGCCAAGCTTTGGTAGCAGGGTGGCTTCTTTGAGGAGCTGCTAGAAGCTTCATCCATGTCCAGCAGAGCCAATGCCTGGCAGCTTCAAAGATGTACATGCCATTGCTCAAGGCTGGGCCAGTTAGAAATTGTGGTAATGCCTCTGTGATAACATACTTACGAAGGAAAAAAACAAATTATTGAGCAATTGTAATTGCAGCCAGAGAAGAGTGGGGTGAGAACATGTGAGAGGAAAAACTCTGCAGACACCAAGGTCAGTGCAGAAGGAGGGGAGGAGGTGCTCCAGGCACCAGAGCTGGAATTCCCCTGGAGTCAGTAGTGCAGCCTGTGGTGAAGCAGCTGTGCCTCTGCAGCCCATGGAGAGATCCATGAGGATGCAGAATCCCCCTGCAGCCCGTGGAGGAGACCCCTTCTGGAGCAGGTGGATGCCTGACAGGAGGCTGTGACCACGTGGAAGGCCCGTGGAGAGAGAAGCCCCCTCTGGAGCAGCCTGTCCTTGAAGGACGGTGCCCTGTAGAAGAGTGACCTACACTGCAGCAGCTTGCAGAGATTTGTTGCTCATGAGATGGACTCATGTTGGAGAAGTTCATGGAGAACCCTTTGCTGTGGGAGGGATCTTATGCTGGAGCAGGACTCCTCTCCCTGAGAAGCAAGAGAAATAACTTGCTATGAACTGACCATAACCCAAATTCCCTGTGTCCCTGTGCTATTAAGTAGGAGGTAGAGCTGAGAAGGAGGGAGGGGTGGGGGGAAGGTATTTTGAAGTTTTTATTTTACTTCTCATTATCATGCTTTGATTTTGTTAGTAATAAATTAAATTAATATCTCTAATCTGAGCCTGTTCTGCCTGTGGTGGTATTTGATGAGTGATAATTGTCTGTTCTTCTCTCAACTCATGAACCCATAGTTGTATTTTCTTTCCCCTGTCCAGCTGCAGAGAGGAGTGAGAGAGAAGTTTTAGTGGGTGTCTGGCATCCAGCCGGCATCAACCCACTACACCTGAGTAGCTGTAAACTAGGTTGCCTGTCATCAGTCACAGGCAAAATTGGAAACGGAGGGGGATTTTGTTTCGCAAGGGAAAAGCATAATTACATTTCAGTCAACATGTCTTTCTTAGACAATAGGTGTTGTCAAACTTGTTTTCAGTCTTTGAGATTACAAAGTTGGTAGTCTAGTTGTGTAGATACACATTTGTTAAGCTTGCAGATCTGAGAGGCAGCTGGTTTATTTCTACGGGAGTTCTTCTAAAACAGTATTGGATTTTACACTCCATTAAGAGCAGTAATCTGAGAGTAGGTGTAGCTTACAGATGAAACTTGTGGGGTGGGAAAGACAAATAATGACGTAGGAAGTGTGTAGATCTGTCTTACACATTTGGTAACGTGGGCGTTTACAAATGCCAGTTATGTTACCTGTCACCTTTTTTTAATAAATCCCAGTGCATCTTTATACATTTATGAGGAAGAATCCAAGGTGCATCTGGAGATGTGAAGTACAGATCAGCAGTGTTCTTCTTGATTGTAGGTAAATATACTTAAAAATGTTGTGACGTTCAGTATTCTAGGAGAGCTTAAAATGATATTGGTAAAACTGATGGTGTAGAAAAGAGTTGCAAAATGTTTTTGATGTTTTGATAGAAAGTTTGGTAAATGAGGGTTTATTTTAAAGGCATGATGTTTTCATCACTGGTTAAACTCTGGCATTGAAAGAAAGCAGAGCCTTTCTTACGTGGAAATTGAAGTAAAAATTGACAGCTCTTTTGGTCTCAGTGGTAGTGGTTGGATGAGGTTAAGAGGAAGTCTGTGTACTGGGCTACAGTGAACACATTGTCTTGTTTAGATTCATATAGGAAGTATTTGGGGAGTTGGACTGAGCATGAACTGAAAGAAGAGTAATAATACTAATTTTGTTCCAATGCTAAAGGGAGGAAGGTTTTTTGCTTTTCATTCAAGATGACGTCAATATTAAATATTTCAAATAGATCAGGTCAAAACGATCCTGAATGTAGGAATTACGCTGAAGCACATTCAGTCTTGACTTGACAGAGCAGTTTTAGTTATGGTCAAGTGTTGACTTTTTCCATGTATTTCCATGTATTACTTTACATAATTACATAATTTTGCAAAGTTTTGTTTTGCTCAGTTTGTATTCAGAGGTCTGAAATGGTGCAGTTCTTGGTGCCAGTTCTTTTCACTGCTATTTTGTCATTTTAGCTTGCAGCAGTCTTCTTTCATTTCTAGAGGAAGAAAGGGAAATTAGGGAAGTTCCGTGCAGGCTTTGAGGACAAAGGTTGCATTTCTAGAAAGGTTGGTGTCATCAAAGCCAGATGTGGCTAGCTGTGCCCTGTCTGCAGTGGAACTCAGAAGGGGACAGGTTAAGGTGTCTGCCAGATATTTCTAGTTTGTGAAGTACTTTTTATTTACACATTTGTTTCCCTCCCCCCAAATTCATTTTACACAACGTGAAATTGCCTTATGGTTTTTTGGCATTAGTTTCCCTTGGGGTTTAAGAGTTATGTCTATTTGACGCATGTATCCAAGATTAAGCTAAATCTTAACTGTGTAGTGTAGCAACTGATCTTCTGTAGATAGGACTGTCATCTCCTGTTTAAGAGTTTAAAGTATGTTTTAACTGGAGTAGTCTTGAAGTTTTGCTTATCCCATGAGATTCTTTAAGTATACCAAATACAGGGTCAACTGAAGAAAGGGGTTCTGCAGTAATGTTCCCAAGGACCATATTTACAAAATCACTGAACTCTTATTTTGCATGCTAGGTGTTAGAATTGTTCCATTGAATGTACTTGAATGTCATCACTAGTCACCATCTTTTTATAGAAAGGGTTTCTGTAAAGATGAGGTACAGTTTAGATGAGATTGAGTGGAGCCTGGCCAGCAAGTTCATTGGCTGCATAGACCACTTTGGCCTCTGAGTTCAAGTGAATGCTGGCACTCGAATTACTTTGGTTTAGGGTAACTCAAGGTCCATCATTCGGTAACTGCTGTTTAGTATCGGTGCAATTTCACTGTACCTTCTCCATGGCAGCACGGATGAGTCTTGCACACAAACAGAAGGCAAGGATTGTTAGGTTGGCAGGAGCAGTGTAACTCAGTAAGTTGAGGCCACAAGTATATTCAAAGGAGTGGGAAGTGCTGAGGGGACTGGGTTTGTTCAGCCTTGAGAAAAGAAGGCTCAGGGTAAATCTCCTCATCATGAGCCGGTATTTAAGGGTGTCTACAATATATATGGAGACTCCCTTTTTACAAGGACCCACATGAAAAGATGAGGGATAATGGATGACAGTTGCCCTGATGAGATTACAATTAGACCCAAGAGGAAAATTATTCACAATGAGAGTAATCAGCCGTTGGAATAAACTTCCAGGGGAAAGGGTAGATTCCACAACATTGGACATGTAGGATTCAGCTGGACAGGGTGTTGGCCCATCTTGCCTAGACTGTGTTTTTTACAAGAAAAGTTGGATTAGATGATCCTTGAGGTTCCTTCCAGCCACATGTGCTGTGATTCTGTGAACTGCATTGCTGCTTGTCATTCTGGGTTTCTTTTTATGGTTGTGGGTTTTGGGGCTTTTTTTGCCTATCATTTAATGGAACGTGTAATGAAACTACTAAGAATCATGTATTTTTTTTTCAGCACAAACTTGCTTCTTAAAGATGTGGTGCACTAACTCAGTAACATATGCAAGTGCTTCTGTAATATTTTTCTGTTGTTCGTGGTCTTCAGTATGAGCACCTTACTTTTTACTGCAAAAATGCCATCAGGAAAAGAAATGGATGGGAATTTCTATTGAGCATTCAGCTTGAACATGTAATAAAGACTTTATTTTCAACAGCAGAAAAAAGTAATGTGCACGATAGGCAAAATCAGTCTCTTGTGCAATTAATTTTATACAGCTCCTTTTAGATGAACTGCTAATAATACGTTCAAATCCTTAGTTTTTGATGCAGAGCCTAGGGTATGTTAGGTACTGGAGTAGTGAGATGATACAAAGCAGTGGAAATGTGGTATTGGAGGCAGCTGATGAGATACTGGCTTGTGGTTCATTTACTTCCAAGTTTCTCTTTGCTATGTGTTCTGACACAGAGCCTAAGGAACCAATGTGTTTCTAAATGGAGCTGACACAGTCTTTAAAAGTGACACCTGGAAGATTTTTAGTAATAAGGCTTTCATAAGTGATATTTTTTTAGGAAAAAATGAGTGTTACTAAATATTACTTAGTAATACAAAGACCTGTTCATGTTTTCAGTCTTGTTAGTATTTACTAGTACACATCAAAGACGACAGTGGGGTGGAGATTTAAGCATTAGTCCTGTAAGTGGTACTCCTGAAGTTAAGCCACAGGAAAATTTACGGTCCTCTTGGTTTCAATCCTGGCATTCTAGGAGTTCAAGACTCAACTCCTTTTTGTCGAGAGGCTTCATATGCAAAAGTTTGCTTCTGGGCTGGTGGACTTTGCATTTCTAGCTGCACAGAAAAAACACAGCTTCAGTGAGAGGAATAAAAGTCTGTGAATCCAGGTGGTTTTGGGTTTTTAGGAGCTAGCCATTAGCCTGCCTTTTCTTTGGAAAAGTGAGTTAAGATGGAGTAAAATTTCTGTCAGATTCAGGAGGCATAAGTAACCTACTTACCATTCTGTGAAAATCTAGATGGCTGCACTACTGTTACTAATAAATTGGAGGGAAACTGTGCACCCTGGTCTTGCTGTGTTTTCTAAACAATACAATACTAAGCATTAATTCCCATGCAGACTTAGGTCTTGCACAAATGGAAGTTGATGCTAAAATCCTGAATCTCTTTGGTGTCTTAGAATTACTTACTGATACTTAAGCTCCTGAATAAATTCACCCAATCTGGCAGGTACTCTAAATGTTGTCTGTTGTCCACCAGTTATTTGAAAACAATGCAGTCTGCTCAGGTTTTTGTCTAGAACCAATCTTAATCACACAGATTTGTTGGAAGGAACACCATTTCAATTAGCTTAAATTTGATTTAATAATAAAAATAATAATCTTGATAAAATAATTTTCCTGATTACAGCTTTTCTTTTCTTACTAAGCTATTTTTACTTAGCTGTAAGATCAAAGTAAAAATTGTTGACTGTCACTTGGATGTTGAGATGACTTTGTTTTCCTGGTTGAAAAATACTCACCACCCCAATTACCTCACTGATCACTAGTACATGCATAAAAAGAAATAATGTCTCTCTACTGATTGTAGTCTGTTTTTGAAGCTTTTCCAGGGAAAATCACTTAGGTGCTGATGGTGTGGAAGAGTGTTGAGGACTCCATGTTAATGTTGAGAGTGTAGTGCTGCTCTTAACTGCTGCTTGATTCTAGTGTAGTGTTGCAGCTAAACTGTAGCTATTGCCTGCGTATTGTAAATTTATTTTGATAGGATCACAATGTTTCTGGAAGCTTTAAAGTACTTAAGATGACTGTCTGGGACAAGTCTGATAACTGGGTTTTGTGAAGTACAGATGTGTTGTGACACTTGCAGCTGAGAAAAATGAGCATTTTCACTGATGTAATCTTTCCTCTTTTTGTGGTCTGCTTGCTGTTTACGTTTTGGTAGTCAGCTCTTGTCAGAATGAGTGCAGTGATGGACAGTTTCATTGACTATGATTTTACTGAGAACTATTTCTCAAATATTAGTCGTAGGAAGTCTTGTTTGTGAAAAACTGTGATCAATCTAGTAACTTCAGCATTGCCAAAAGCCTCACGCTTTTTGTATGTTAGGCCTGTTTTCTTCTTTGGTTAACTCTGAAGCAGGTCCTTGTGTTGATGCGCTGGGCATCATGGGTCTAAGTGGGGTCCTTTGATCCTGTGTCTGTTCCTACTTCCCGCACACCATTACCCACTATCTCAGGTAGTCAGTGTGGTAGTTAAGGGCTTTGAGGAGTTTCTCAGGCATAATCCAAATACAAACCGAGTTAACTCTACCTTGTTGTTCTGCCTGAGAAGAAGTTTCTTCTCTGTGCAGATTGATACAGTAATCTCTCTTCAAGGAAGGGGTTTTATAATGAATTTGTTTGGAGTAGATGGTGTGCAAATATTTAAAGTTGTATGGTTTGTTTGTTTGTTTTTAAAAAGCCTTTCATACTGGAATAAAGTGGGATGATTGAATTAGACTTGCTAAATCTTTAAAGGATTAAAGATAGGATTGTGCCTTAAACTATATGTCTCATATTTCTGGATTTAAATGTCTTCATGTGATGCAAACAAATCTTGAACACTCAAAGTCATCCTTAATACTTTCAAACTACTTATTTTACTACACATAATTCTTCTAGCTTGTGTACTTGGGGATACCAGTTTTGGTCATCATCTGTGTGGTTCTGGATACAGTTAGAATCATAAAATTTCCTGAATTGGAAGGGACCCACTAGGATCATCCAACTCCAACTCCTGGCCTTGTACAGGACAGCCCTAAGGGTCACACCCTGTGCCAGAGGGCTTTGTCCAAATGTTTCTTGACTCTGGCGGGATTGGTACTGTGAGGACTCCTATAGGGAAGTTGATGTACTAGTAGTAGATATACTGAAGCAGATACACTGTTCTCTGGTAGTGTGGTAAATAAAAGGAAACTACTCTTTCCTTTTTAAAATTAAAACTACTACGATTAAAGAATTCACTTAACACTGTCTTCAGATGAGTGACAGTGGCTCTTGGTGTTTTGCATCCTTCTTAAAGCAGTTTATGAGAGGTTTGTAGTTATCTGCAATTCTGCAAATATGGCATCTCTATTTTGAAGTGTTCTAATGAGTCCTGATTTGAAACTACATTGGTAAACTCTAGGAAGAATGAATACTTTAATCTCTTCTGAAAGTTGATCAGTAGCTGTGTACATATGTCCTGAAGAGTGTAGTGCTTTTGTTTTTCTTTGCTTGCTTATATTTTGCCTTCTCTTAAATATAAAACTATCCTGGAACCTCTAGTCATTACTAATGAAGACTCTGCATCCTGTCCAAGCATCACAGCTTTCCCAGTTACACAGTAAAATCTGCATAAATTCCATGAATGGTGTAGTGACCTCCAGACCAGGAACTAAGGTCTGCGCTGTGTTTTTGTTTATATGAAATATTTAACTCCCTTTGACCTAGGAGGCTATTACTGAACTTGCATGGGGTTATCAGGAGAACAAGGTATACTTACACCTGCATTAAAAAAAAAAAATTCCTTTCTTGTAGTAAGCCAGTAGTGGGCATTCCAACTCAATGGTTTTGTATACCCCTTATTTTATGAAGATGTGTTGGATTTGTTGGCAAAGTGCACAGTTTTGGTAAATATCTGCAATTCATTCAAATTGGCAATGCATTACTAGACAGCATTAGGCTTACTCTTAAAAGGGCCCTTGGACATCAAAGAGGAAGAGCCTTCATTTTGCCATGCTTTTATTGATTGTATAGACTGATCAATATAGAACAAGTATTGTCTGTGCTTCTTTGAAACATATTCAGTGCATTTGTGCTGAGAATTTAAATGTCTCTTTAAAAACAAGTGAAATACCCAGATTTGGTGCAGATCTACCTGAATTTATGATTTCTAAAAAGGAGGCTGCTTTTGCTTTTCAAATCACAGTTTAAAGCAATCATTTTACAAAGCCTTTAGATTACCAGTTCCGTATATTTGTTTTAGGGTCGTAAGTATCACTTCAGCTTCAGGCTAGTGAATGTGGTAAGGAAGGTCTCCCCTCTTTTTTCAGAGTACGTTGTAGCCATTTTTTTGCTTTTGCCTACTGTTGCTTTTTGTCATGACTTTATTCTCCCCTCAGCATTTCAGATGGAAGATCAGTAGTTGGTCAGTGTGTCTCTTAGTTACACTAGTGAAAGCTCTGTTGATAGTGGTGTTACTCATTAACCTAAGTTTCTGTGCACCCCAGTTTTCCTTAGTTCTTACCATAACTATTGGTCACCTAGCTGGCTTAAATGTAGTAATTTTAAAATGAAATGGACTTAAAATGACTGGGCTGTGGTGAACTGTCTTGTATGGTAAGCAGAAAATAGGCTAGAAAATACTATGGTAAAAAAAGGCATGAAAAATCTTTCATCTTCAGAATATTTCACTGATTTTTCCTAAACTTAAGTGGGTTTTCAGTTAATTTTAAAGTAAAATCTGAAATATGGGATTGAGAGGTTTGGTTTTGAGTATCCATGTTTATACTGTAAAGGTGTTTGTTCTCATTAGGTACAATGAAGCAAATCTTCCATATAATTGCATTAGTGATACGTGACATTAAAGCTTAATTGGCTTATTTTAAATATCTTACACATCAATTTCCTTCAGATTGTGAAAATTGAAAAGGTCATGAGTGCAGTTTAATATTCCAGGGTGAGAGATTTCAATTTTAGTACAATTTGTAGAGATTTAATTAGGAAACATGACTAAAAGAAAAAGGATGTTGAATGCAAATTAGGCTGTTCATTAGAGTATAGAAGCTGAAACATCTTGAAGTATTGTGGAAATTTGATTGCAGATTCAGTAAGCACCTTGATTGATTTTTTAAGTTATTTTTATTTTTTAAAGTAGAAGTTATTGTAATTGTTCTTCAGGGTGTAGACTTGCTCTAATCGTCCTAGGCACTCTAAATGTGCTTCCTTTTTCATGGAGTTCTCTTCTAATCAATATTTTTGTTTTGCAGGAGATTGATGAAGCCTGCAAGAGGATAAAACGTGAAATTGATGATTTAGGTCCTGAAGTTGGTGACATAAAAATCATTCCGTTGTATTCCACCCTTCCTCCTCAGCAACAGCAAAGGATATTTGAACCTCCCCCACCAAAAAAACAAAATGGAGCAATAGGAAGAAAGGTAAATACTAAGCTGTGTTAGTATTCTGTTCTGTAAGCAGCTACTCACAGTTGCATGGGCAATGAAATACGACTTTCAGCTCCTTTAAATATATTTGGACAGCAACAAGTACAAGGGTTTCTTTAATGAAGTCTTAAAAATGCAGTATTTTATCACATTAGAATTTTTAGATAACTTGAAATTTGTTTCTCAGTACAAATCAAAGTTCTCTCCTCCATCTTACAGGCCCAGGATGTTGTGGTAACAGTTTGACTTGACTGAATGGAAGTGGCATTCATTTAAGTTGCTTATGAGACTCTAGTGGTTTAGTTCAAAATATCTATTACTTATTTTGCTTCTGCGAGATAAGAATTAGATATGATTTATGTGGAGGGATGGGATTTTTTACATAAGTAATTATTTTGAGTAATGGTTTTTTTGCCTTTTCTATTTTTTTAAAAATTTTATTTGAGACAAAATGGGCTGTCTCTTCAGGGTAGGTTATCAGGCAGGTTTTACCTGTTTTTTCAGGTTTGTGAGAAGGAGCAAGTTAGAACAAGTATGTTGAAGTTCATGGTTCGTATTTTTGTGGGAATAAATGAGGAATTGAGGTTCTTTCATTAGGCAAAATTGATTGAGAAACTGAAAAACTTGAAATGGCACAGTGAATGTTCCTCATAAAATTAGTATGTCAGTGCTTACAGTAATTCATAGCAGAAGCTATGTGTTTTATTAAAAAGGAGTGATGTTAGAGCTTTTTAAAGCTAAACTACTGCTATACAAAACTGACAGGCACAAAACTAAGATTTTGAAAGTCAAAGCTGAATCATACTATGTGCTCTAGGCAGGGTTTGTTCCTTGATTATTTGTTGTTTTTGTGCAGTATGATGCATGTAGAATAATAGCGACAACTTTCTAGTGTTCTGGAAGAGTAAATCACTTACTAAATCTAGTGAAATTACCTTCCTTTTCCTCTGGAAGTTGGTTGCAGAGAGCATTCAGTTTGAAATTGTTAAACTAATGCTGCAACAAGATTGTATTTGCAAATGACTTACATGACTGAAATTGCTTTTAAGTAATAAACAACTGAGAGCTGTGTATTTCATTAAATTTTCACTATGTTTAAAACTGTGCCCTTCAAAATTTTTGGTTTTCTGCATAAGAGCATAACAAGTGCAGAGCATAGTTTTTGTTATGTTGAAATGACAGAGCCAGTACCAGTCTCTGAGAGGAAGACACTCTTGGTGTAGCAGCTGTTTTACTACAAGAAAAGTTGTTATGCCCAAAAGATGCCAACTGTAGTCAAAAGCAGGCACAGCATGTAGGCAGCACTCAGACCTATGAAATCACTTTTATCTGCTTTGGCTGAAATGTTCTGGCTTCCATGTTTTAGTTTTTATATCCATAACAAATCTTAACTATGAGTGAAAGTGCATCTGTGTTGTACGTTTTTTAAATGTTGGTTTAGTTTCAGTTAGTCTAGTGATCAAGGTATGTAAAGTAAAGCCATGTGATGCTGTGCCTGTCTATTCAAGGAAATGTCTGTTTTCATCCAGTCCCTCGTGGGATTGAACCTAGATTTTAGAACTGCTGAGGAGGGAGCTAGTAGGTGATCTGCATCCTTTCAAAGGCTCTAATGGTCATACAAGTGTAAGTGAAGTGCTTGCAGTATCTGAACAAAGTATCTTCGGAGCTTTAACTTTGTGAAATGGGAGATGCTGGAAGTAGTGTGGCATTTTGCTGTAGTAGGAATGGTAACAGCTAGTAGTGATGCAGCTTTAACAACATAGCACTTTTTTTGTCGTCTTTGTGCTAAGAAAGCTGCTGTTATTGTGAGAAGGCTTGAGATTACAGATAAATACTCTGATTAACTAGTAAGAATTTTTTTTTAATTGAGGAAGATGAAGATGACTTAACGTTTCTATTCTTGTCTCTTATCCCTTTCATCTTATCCCTTCTTTTCAAACTGTGTTCCAGTTTCTGTTTCGGCAGTCTTAAGCATTGCTAGTTAATACTTAATGCAATATAAATATATTTTTAGATGGTGGATACTATGTGTATTTTAATATTCAAACCAACATTTTAAAATTAATCTCAGGAACTGCAGAACTACAGCTAAGGCTAATTATAATTTATTATTTTATATAGTGTAGTGCTGATATCAATTGTTTGATGTCCAAGTAACGTTGTACTTTGATTCAGACTTGAAAAATATTATAACCTCTTCAACCTTTTTAAAAATTTCTTCTGTTTTTACAGTCATTAATTACCATTTTTTAAGCAATGTGACAGTTACAAACAGTATCTGTATGTGCAACAGAATCCACTGTGTAAATAACTTTTTCCTTTCTACCTGAGGAAAGTTCTGTATAAATTAAGTCAATTCAGGTGCAAATTAAATTGTTTTACCACTGTGGACTAAGCATAATAATGGTATTGATTTCCTGGTATTGAAGTGTCCTAATAGAAATCAGTGGTTGAAAGCAGGATAAAAACCTTTTGTCTGCTCTGTAATTAGTATTTGAAGAATCTGGGTGTGGATGGTTCTGTACCTTAGCTGAAACAGAAAAACACAAAACTTTTTGAATAAGGTATGCTCTATAACAGCAACCTGAATGTGGATTAACTAGGCTTTTAATGTGAGAGTGTGAGTTTAATTTGTATATTTAATGCCTTACAAAATTTTAATGAAAATATATTGAGATTTTGCACTGACTGGAACTGGTATTTGTGGCTGTTATGTCTTGACTAATTCGTGCAGCTTACCTGTGAATGACGTGTACAGAATTTTCTGTTTGAGGAATTTTAAGTAGCACATCATTTTAG
This sequence comes from Corvus moneduloides, assembly GCF_009650955.1. Lineage (NCBI taxonomy): Eukaryota > Metazoa > Chordata > Aves > Passeriformes > Corvidae > Corvus > Corvus moneduloides. The sequence continues at coordinate 18,318,153 of NC_045480.1, read as the reverse complement.
GGAGAAACACCATAATTCCAAATTAATTGTCAGTGTTTTTTCTACCAAAGTACTGCTTTCAATATATTGTAGTATTTGGGCAAGTTTAGACCTTGAGAAGAGACAAGCTGAGTGTGTAAGTAGCTGACTGGCGGAGTGATGAGCCAGCAGGAAGGGAAATCGCCAGTCACTGGCCTCATTGTAGTTCTGAACCAGTTGTTAGGGAGTCTCTCCAGTTCTGATTGATAAACTGAAAGCAGTGATGATGGAATGCTCTGAAATTAAGAAGTGAAGGGTAAGCACTTCTGATGAAGTGCTGAACAGGTTTTGGGTCTGTTCTGAGATAGATGATGCAACTTGCTAATAACGTGATTCATTGTGGTCACTGTTGGGATGAGAGCTAATGGTATCCATAGCCTGTTACACTGCATCTCTGGACATAAAAATTTAAATGGTGGCAAATCAAGCCTCGGAATTCTGATAGTCATGTTTGCTTTAATTTTTGCATGTGACTTAACCTTCTGAAAGGCTAAGAATGTAACATTAAAGATATGTAAAGGTGTTTGAATATCTGGTGATAGAAAAAGACAAAGTGGGAATTAAATACATACTGGTCAGGATTTTAGCTGTAATGTGTTGGTAACAGCTTTATTTCAAACCAAATAAAAGAAAATACTGTGCTGGTAATGTATATAACTTTTCATTTAATATTATTTAACCAGTTTGCCCTGTTCAGGCTTTCAAACAAGGGTAAAAAGCTAGAATTAATAGATGATGTTAAAGGTATCCAGTATAACTTGTCATTTTGTACCAGAGATGTGAGAAAAAATTTTGAATAATGGTTTCATAAGTTAAATTTTTGCTCTTTTTTTTCTTAATTACATTTGTTTTGTTGTTAATAGACCCATAGGGGAGCAAAAAACAGTGGATGAAAATTGCTTTCTTTTCACTGGAAGTTCCTCTGGTTGATTTCAGATCATCCTGTGAAAGTGTTGGAGTGTTGCTCTGGTAGCTATTGATTAAGTGATGGAAAGTTTGCTGAAAGTTATTTGTGCAGAGACAAAGTTTTGGAGCACTTCATCTTCAGGATGAAGTAGTTTCATATAGTTGTTTGAGGTTTTGTTTTCTTTCCTCTTTTACAGGTTGTTGTGTCCACTAACATTGCTGAGACATCATTAACAATAGATGGTGTAGTGTTTGTGATTGATCCTGGCTTTGCAAAACAGAAGGTAAGTAGTATTTTTTTCCTCTTTACAGTAGGAAAGTTGATGGAATCTGGTTTGCTCAGGCAACTCTTCCCTTTGCAAACACTGATAGGTCTTTTTCCAGTTGAAATCTTGAACTGGGTTGGTTTAGATTTGTTTTGTTTTTAACTTAAGATTTTTACAGTTTGCACTTAGTCCACAAACTTTAGATAGAATAATTTTATTTTTAAAAATTTTATTTTTAAATGTGAGAATTTTGAGTTAGACTTGGAATGTAGTTTTTCTAGATACTCTAGGAAGGGTAGTTTTGTACTGCGTGTCTATGCTTGAGGATGCTCAAGCAAAACAAAGAAATGATATGAAAGTAAGTAAAAGTGGTTCTAGAAGCCTCCTCTTCTTATAAGTCACTGTAGAAAACTTCAGCACTAAAATGAGAAGAAAGAAATTATATCTGCTGTTTCATGTCAGTATTTACCATGTACTGTTGCAGCCCTGAAGATTGTAATCAAGCTCGTATTGTGGTTCTTGGAACATCATAGGATGTTCAGTGGAACTGAAGTAGCTTTCCTACAGTCAACCCAGTAACTAAATAAAATATGAATCTCATTATCTACGTTCAGTTTTTTCATTAAATGTAGCTTTCTTTATTACTCGGTTTCTTAGTATTTTCCTTTAGTAATGGTACAAATTTTCAGTCTTTTTAACTTTTGCAAAATGAGACAGACATTCAGCAGAATGTGAGTACAGCCAGTGTGTTTTCTTACACTAGTTTCAATCGCCATTAAGGCTGAACTTTTTTCACAAATAGTTCTCATTGCAGAAGGTATTCTTCCAGTATAAGAACTAAGGTTTCTGTACATATTTTATACTGAGTCATACCAGAAAGGTCTTAAAACCGAAAATGTCTTCAGCTGAAACTACTATTTGACTACTGCCCTTTTTTTCAGTATATTCTTTTCCATGAGCCCTAATGAGTTGGCAGGGCTGCTGTTCAGGTATGACTGCAGTGGGAGTTTTACAGAAAATACCAGCAGGAATTTTGTACTGTGACAGTCTGCATGTACCCTTGAAATACAGTTTTCTTCTGTCAGCAGCCTGATCTTTACAGTTGTGTAAAACCTTAATGTTAGAGTTTTCTGATCTCTAGAATATGATTATTCAACTCATAGTTATATCAAAACAACATTTTTATGGGATTTTTTGAGCATCATGACTGTTTAGCACTCTGTAGAACAAATTGGACACATTCCTTTTGCTATCTAAAAATATATTTAAGAACAGGGAGCCTGGCAGGAGTTGCTGTTAACAAATGAATAAAAAATGCTGTTCTCTAGGCAGTTGTATTTGAAGCTCTCCAGAGTCTTTTGTAGCCAGGTTTTTTTTCTTTTCAGATACATACAACTTGGGATTTCCTAGTCAGAAGCTGTGTTTAAAAATAAGTTTAAAGCACTTTGGATTGTTGTCTTATCCATGAACATTGTTTATTCTTTTACCTTCTGTCCTGCTCTGCCTCCACTTTGAAATAGGTGTACAATCCTCGTATCAGAGTGGAGTCTCTGTTGGTGACTGCGATCAGTAAAGCGTCTGCCCAGCAGCGAGCTGGCCGTGCTGGTCGTACTCGACCAGGCAAGTGCTTCAGGCTTTATACAGAGAAGGCCTACAAAACTGAAATGCAGGTAAGATTGGGGTTCTTACATTGTGTTTATAAGAATGTCTGATTCAGGTCATTGAGTGCTGTGCTATTAAACAAAATGAGAATTTGAATGCTTCTGTAGTATAAAGTGTCTTGAAGAAATGTTACAAATTCTCTTTTTTTTTTTTTTTTCCCCCCTTATCCCCCCCCAGGACAACACATACCCTGAAATTTTGAGGTCTAACTTAGGATCTGTAGTATTACAGCTCAAGAAGCTTGGTATAGATGATTTGGTGCACTTTGATTTTATGGATCCTCCAGGTACCTTTTTCCATCTTTCCAATCTTTATTTTTGTGACTACTTTATATAATGAGAACATAGAATAATTTATTTTATTGCTTTTTTCTGGTTTTTTATTGTAATCTGTAAGGAATGTCTTGTTTGTCCTGAAATTTAGTGCTCTGTATCATATTCAAGCAAGCTGTTTCTTTCTGTGTAAGAGCTTTTAGTGGAAGCAAGGAATCTACTGAATGCCCCTTGCCTTCAGAGAATAAGAGAAAATTCTTGGCATTAGGAAGTCTTTTTATTTGAGGTTTTTTTATGTATCACCTTGATTACACATTCTAATTGTGCAATCAGTTAACAGCTGTTGGTAAATAAAATGGGCTGGTGTTTTTAAAGCTGAATACGTAGTTTGGCTCAAACTATAGTTTATGTGCATCTTTCTTCTAAGTGTTAAATGTTCATACATGCTTCAGAAATAACTTACATTGTTAGTTAAAAATGTAAATCAGCCAAATATAAATGTTAGTTGTTTTTTCCCCTAAAATAAAAATCTGACATAGTCTGTAAGTTTTTAAATAGTTCTACAGAACAATTAAATTCTTTGTTCTGTGCAACATCTATGGTAGCTTAGCAGAAAGACTTTTGGATTTCCTTTTATTTTTCTTTGTGGGTTAGTACTGATTCTGTGTGAGGAATGCAAGATAAAGAGAATATTCTTACTGGCTTTCTGAAAGACTGTAGGTATCTAGAGTTGACATGGCTGAGATTTTAGGACTATTGGTCTATTTAGTATGGACAAGGGAAAAAGTATCTGCAGGGAGAAGTGATACTACTGGTACTGAATATTTCACAATGCTACTGCTGTCTGAATTTTGAAAAGCAGTAATCTTCAAATATTCAAAGCTTGTAACTAAGTTTAAAGCTTTTCTAAATAAGTGTTCCCTCCCTCCTGCCCCCATTCATTCATGCTTGGGTGTGTATTACTGGACATGGTAACAGTTTGGCATTTGGATGCTAGGGAATGGAGAACAGAAAAAAAAAAAGATACCTAATAACAGTCTGTGCTTCCTTGGTTTTTGCTGATTCAGAGAAGTTTGGTTAATGTTCAAGTTTACATATTTTTTTCTTTCAGCTCCTGAAACCCTGATGAGAGCCTTAGAGCTTTTGAATTATCTGGCTGCTTTAAATGATGATGGAGACTTGACTGAGTTGGGATCCATGATGGCTGAATTTCCATTGGATCCACAGCTGGCTAAGATGGTTATTGCAAGCTGTGACTACAACTGTTCTAATGAGGTCCTATCTATTACTGCCATGTTGTCAGGTAATAGCAGGAAAAGAGGGAAAAAAAAAAGCAGATCTTCAGTTTGGGGAAAATTTAATTTTTCCAAATCAGAAAAATAATGTAAATATATTTCTAATCAAATTAGAATTGTTTTTTAAAACTTCATATATGGGTTCAGTCATTATGGATTTATGTAGAGACCTTGAAGCTAGTGAGTAGTAATGTTAAAAACTAGTGCATAAAATTATCTAAGAATTTGCTCCTAACATCAGTTAAAAGTATATAAGTTTGAATTGTTGGGGGTGGGGAATCAGGCCAGTGGAACAGAGATTTCTGTTTAGGTTCATAGTCAGGCCCAGAAATGTCATCTCAGCCACTGGTTTTTGAGGCAGTGAGATCTGTTTTGTGTTGTGCATTCTTCTGCACTTTGATAAATCACAGTCTTCTCAAAGCGATCAGAGTATAATTTATATTAAATCATAATCTTGTACGTGATACATTTTTCAGTCAGTAAATGGCAAAACTGGAGAACAGTTAGTACTTTCAAAGGGAAAAAAGAAACTTGGAAGGAAGACGTATCTTTAAAAGAATTAACTTAGGTGTGCAGCTGTATTCCACTGCTGTTAAATGAGTAGCTCTGTGTCAGAGCAGAGCTGCTTGCTGAGAGAACTTAATGAGAGGAAAATGTCACCAAGCAAACCTTGTATTTAATTTCCCCATTGTGTGTAGAAGTGACTTTGGTTTATAACTAGAGGTCATAGGACAAGCAGCAGGTTTTACTCTATTATGAAAATGGGGGTGTTCTTACTCTTAAGTACTCTTTTGTCTTTGGGATGTGGTATTTTATCAGCCTCTCCACAGTGCAGGTGTATTGCTGACATGCTTAACTTGGTTGGCTCGAGGAAAAAAAAAGTTTTCACTAAGTGTAAAATTTGTTGCTTCAGTTTAGTCTTACAGTATATTTGTATGAAAGTCTTTAAGAACAAGTTAAAATGTTATGATTGTTCAGACTCAGAGCAGATGGGCAGGGCAGAATCATAATATTTTTCTTTAATTAAATGGTAGGCTTAATTGCGGAGGTGGTGGTAGGTTGGTGCCTGTCTTTCTCTTCTCTTCTGCCTTCTCTTCCCAGTATCTACTATAGATCAAGTCAGTTTAGTATTTTTGTCTGTGGCCTTCAACTGATTTGCCTTACTCCTATTCCAATTTACCTTTTCCCAGGCCATGATAACCTTCTTTGTTTTAAGCCACGATTAACATAATGATAAATAAGTTTTGGGGGAAAAATAAAAAGCGGATTGAAGCTGGTTAGTGTATGGGTCATAACTAAAACACTACTCTTAAAAAAACCATAGTCCTGGTCTTTGTGAGGGCTGTTTCCCAAAGTAAGCACTTCTTTTAAACCAGCAGCATAATAGTATGTTTTGGTGCGTTAAGTGCACACAAAGATTGTCAGGCTCTTGATAGCAATCCATGTTTTAAGTTTGGACTGAATGGGAAACTAGGTGACAGAAAAGAGTAAAAATAGCATTAAATAAATGAGCAGATTAAATGATTATACTTCCATTTTATAAAAGCCATGGTGTCATGCTGTGGTATGGAAAGTACTATTACTTTTTCAAAACACTGAGTTAAGCCAGTGATAGAATAATCTGGATTTTGCTTCTATTAGTATGAGTTAGAAATGAAAATACACTTGATATTATCTCCTTTTTCAAATGCAGGACTCATTATAGAGGGTGTTTATTTCACACCTGCATTTCCATTTTCTTTAATGCATTGGTCTTTGTTGATTTGTTACCATGATTCACTGCTGCAGTGTGATTTTTTTTTTTTTTTTTTTTTTTCTTCTCAAGTTCCATCTGGTATACAGCTCACAATGTCTAGTGCTTTGTGACTTTTATGCAAATTTAGGAGTAAAATAAAGTCAAACGACATAACACTGCACAAAAAGCCCTTGTTTGATAGGGATATGTCATATGCAAAGAGGTATTCTCATGTGATTGTGGGGCTTCAGTTAATGAGAAAACTAATGTAGTCCCAAGCAACTGGAAAAAGATAAAGGATTTTTAGTATTTCATCATTAATTTTATTGAAATTTAACCTCTTAAAAATTACACCTACTTACAACCAAACTGATTTATTTTCTGGTGTAGATCTCTATAAGGTAAATCACAGATGGGTAAGGTTGGAAGAAATCACAGTGGGTGACCTGGTCCAACCTCCCTGCTCCAGCAGATCCAGCTCCAGATCTCTTATAACTACTTTCAAGATCTTGTGGATTGATATCAATCTTACAACTTACTAGAATGTTGGCAGATCATGAATTCAGTTGGCTGCAATACTATTTATGGTCTTTGCTAGTTTGTATCTGGAAAAGAAATGGTAGAACATGATTTTTGGATGGAAGTCAGATGAGTCAGATGTATGTAAGAGAATATAATGATAGAGAAAGCTCATTATGTTGCATTTTTTATATATATTTTTTATTTGAAGTAGTGCCAAAGGACAGTTTAACCTTCCACCACTGCCGCTGCCATCACAGCCTTTAGACTTATTAATACTAGTTCATTCACATGTTTCTGTATACCAGTGCTAATAGCAATACCATGTGGGAAGAGACTTGACTGGTGTGTTCTTGTCTAGTAACAGACTTGTGATAATCAAACCTCAAGTTGGTTTAGGCTGTGCTAGTATACTACAGTTTCAGAACTATCTACTTTGTCTGTAGGGACTTTCTGAAAAAGCAAATTTGCAATTAAAGAGTTTCATTTAGGTACTAGCTCCTGGTAGAGCTATCAGCACTGGGTTTGAACTAAGATCTGTTTAGCCTTCCAGTCTGTGTAGGTAACCTTGATGGCCTTCAGACTAGAGATTTTGATGCCTACATATAGTTCTATTAAAATAATCAGGTACTCTGTAGCTTTGAAACCCTCTTGTCTTACAGATGTGGTTAGGTGTTGATGTACCAAATCAAGGTAGTAAACAGTCCAAGATGCAGTTGGAGGCCATCCTGCCCTGCCCTATGCTCTGTGAACTGACCTAGCTAGGCCTTGTTCCTCTATCTGTGAATGCGTGACTCATCGATATGGGCGTTTGTGTTGGGCCCATACCAACCTTGTTTAGTCCCACAGTGTTTTGTTCGCCCCACGGAAGCAAAGAAAGCAGCAGATGAAGCCAAGATGAGGTTTGCCCACATAGATGGAGATCATTTGACGTTGCTGAATGTCTACCATGCTTTCAAGCAAAGTAAGTCTGTGTCTGTTTTAGTAAAATTATTTGTTATGCTTTGTGCTGCCAACTTCGGTTTCTGGGTTCTAAGGACAGTTGAAAGGCTTGGGTTTTGTTATTTAGGTGTTACTTTCCTTTGGGGGTCAAACAAAACCAAAAAACTACCCAAGCAATCTTGTAATAAACTGATGAGCATGCAAATAAGCCAGGCTTTTAAATCAATGCTGGGTAACCTTGGACAGAAGGAAGCAAGTGTTCCTGTAATTAAGAAATATTGGAAGTTTATCTGACATTAATTATAAAAAAATCTGCATAATTGCTTACTGATTTTTCAGGGAGAGCCATGCAGAAAAAACTGTGAATTTGGAGAAGGATATGTTGCTAGAACAAAAACCTTTTTAATTCTAACTTTTTAATGTAGTTAGGAATTCTATAATAAGGCTTTGGAGTAGATTAAGAGGCAAGTGGATGATGCATCAACAAGAAGTAACGTAGAACTGTGTAATACATATGTTTCAATTATGTAACTTCAGTGGATGGAATTTAGAGAAAATATATGATCCTTTTCAGCATCGCTGAAATATATTTTAGCAGCTTAAAGAAGATAAGAATGAACAGGTGAAGCTAGGAGTTCTCTTGAAAAATGAGAAAGTGGCCCACTTTTTTTAACAGTGACTTATATTGGTGGCAAATAAAAAGATTGCTATAAACTGCCAGCTGTGTAAACTTAGATGCTCCAGTTACATTTTTCCTGTAGGCAAACGAAAAACCAGTCTCTTTACTCTAAGTAAGAAGAAATGCAACTTAGTGCCCCTTTCTGTTGTATGTTTGATTTAGAAATTTTGTATTGAAACTTTGTAACACTACCATTATGTGACGATCCAAAGTAAGGGCCTAAGTGCGAACAAATGTATTCAGCTTGTTTAAAACAATAGCTGAGAAATTGCTGTGAAACGTCTCTGAATTGAAGACATGTGTTGCTTGTTTTTTTGCCTGTTAGCTTTTTCGTTAATGGGATCCAGGATGTCTTGCAGACATTTTGTGCATATTTCTGGAAGCCATTGCTTTAATACTCAGGTTTCTGAGGGATGGAATTTTTTCAGGAATCATCTTGTGAAATTGTGAATTGACTTCTGGGATCAGAAGACAAAATGCTACTACTGTTTTTATCTAGAACAGTATAAAACATCTATGGGTTATCTACAATGCATAGTTCAGTTGACTCAGAAAATAGTATGTTGTGGTACTGTACAGTAGAATCATAACTGTCCAACAGCTTCATTCATACTTCTTTTAAAATATGTTCTGTAAGGTAAAGCGCAGAAAGAATTTGGACTTATCTTGACTTCCATAACCTTCATTTGTTTCAATGCAAATTAAGAAAAGTCTCTTCTTTCCAAGAGTTACCTCAAGTTTTAATTCTTGTTAAGGCTGGCTTTGTTGGATTATTAAGCAGACAAAGATTAGAAGAGCATTACTTGAAAAGTAAGACAATTGCTAGGGAGAACTGGGTTTCTTGATGTGAAACATGCAGGTATTTATCCTGACAGAATGGCTGAGGCTTGCTGTTTCAACAGATTTCTTCTCAGAGCTATCAGCAGTAGGAACAGTAAGAGTACAGAGTTCTGTTACAGTCGCTGTGTTTTACCAGTCGCATTTACTTAAACTGCTGTGAGGCGTGTCACACTTAGACTGTATAGCTCTTAGCTGTTACTTGAGTGCTTAATGTAAGTAGGGTTTAATTTCTCAAATACAGCATAGTTATGTACAGTTGTCTTTTGTGTTCACTGCATGCTGCAGTTAAAGATTGTACAGTGTTCCTTACATCATGTTATGTCTTCAGGTTTGGAAGATGGTTTTTCTAGTTGCAGGATGGGATTTTTGAAATGCCCAAAATTTAGTGGTGTGATATTTCAGCAAAACAGTGATTGTGTTCATGTTATGTTGGTGAGGGGAAAACCCCCTGATTTTCTTCTGTCCTGATCACATGCTTCTTGAATACAAAAGTTTTGGCACGTTACCTAGCGCAACAAGTCAACTGAATAAACCAAGAGCTGTTATCATTGATAAAGGTTTATGGATTTTTTTTTTCTGGTTCATCTGACTGATGAATTGGTTAGTTGCTGTTTTATTTACTTGTTCTAATTTTGATTCATGTTTTCTAATGTTGCAGATCATGAGTCGGTTCAGTGGTGTTATGACAACTTCATTAACTACAGGTCCCTGATGTCTGCAGACAATGTACGCCAACAGCTGTCACGAATCATGGATAGATTTAATTTGCCCCGTAGAAGCACAGATTTTACCAGCCGAGACTATTACATCAACATAAGAAAGGCATTAGTTACTGGGTATTTCATGCAGGTATGTGTGTATTCTCATAGGGAACTTAGTTCAGTGTTTATGTGGCTCATAACGTTACTATGGTTGTTATAATCTGCTAAAGCTTAATAAATGTTACTTAAATCATACATATCTAACTATATTGCCACCTAGTCTTTGTCAGGTTGCGAGGTGATGACTCAAGTAGCATGTTCTTTAGTCAAATGGAAAAGAAATTGTAGGCAATCTTACTTGTGTATCAAAATCTCGATTCTGGCATGACCATTCAGGAAGTAACTACATAAAACATTTCAAAGTAACTGCAGAATATGTAGATCTAAAATTATTTGTAATCTGATACCAAAGGGGAAGTATAGTGGTATATAAATATGAAAACCACATGATCTTTACAGAAAGAGAGTATTTTCTTCTGTGTATTTTTCCATATTTATATTTCACTTTCCAATTACATGAGTCAGACACTGGAGCAGTTCTGTAATCTGTAATGTGCTGTCACCTGCACGCTTTGCATTTCAGGTTAAGCATGGCCCAAGCTAGAATGCAGGTTGCTTGGGCTTTTGTTTGTTATTTTTTTGTTTGGCTTTGGTTTGTTTTTTGGGTTTTTTTCCCTTAGTCCCATCATGCTGTGTTTTTTCTCTTCAATATTCATCGTTAGGACTGCTAGTGTGTCTTCGCTGGCTCTTGCAGGTACAGAACGTGAATTGTCATCCTCACTGACTCTGGACTGTTGTGATAACACTTTTCCTAGCAAAAATGCATTTTGACACATCTCTGCTAGAGCCTAATATCTCACTTCTGGAGAGCACAGTTTTATCTTTAAGAGGCTGACCAGTGCCCATGGCATTTCCTGATGTTTCCTTGGGCTGTGCTCTCATGGTGTTTGAACACAAACACTTGCCAGTTGGTCAGCACTGTGCAGGTGAGGATGGTACAGGCCTGACAAGTGCTGCACTTACACACCTGAACTGGGGCACAGACTTGGGCACCCTGTAAATTGCCCCTGCCAAGTGCTGTCTCCAGGGCTCAGCCAGACAGTCTGCATCAGAAACATGTTTCCTGGGTTTTCAGAATACAGAAATACTAATGTCAGCAACTGCATGTCACTGTAATGCAAAAGGGAGATTATGGCTGTTGGCTGGTTTTAAATATTAAAATGGTTCTAAAGCCTTGCTTGCTGTAACCTTTCAGACAAGCAGGCTGTAACTGTGTTCAGTCCTTGAATTTGGGACATGTTTTCTGCATATTTCTAGGCGAAAGCTTCAGAACGCATTCTCACCTACACCTTTAATGCTGTAAATGTTCTGAAAGACAAAGAACAGTTCAGCATTTCATTTTGGGCCCCAGGCAGGTCTGAGTGCCACAGCTGCACTTTGTTTGGCACCATACCCCATGCCTTCTTTCACTTAATTGGACCTGTGGGGAGGTCATGTACTTGGAAGTTGGTGTGCTGTCAGTTTGTTTTATGTTACTTGGAGTGAAACTTCCCCTAATTGGTGTTTTCGTATTAGAAGACACTTATTCCCATGGATGGGGAGCTGCACCAGTGTTGGTGCAAGTAGATTTTTTGGTCTGTGTGTTTTAGGAGTTAAAGATCTGACTTAGTAATTTTGCTCTGAATAGAGTAGTAAGTAGGCTTATGCAGATGAAAATTAAAGCCTGTCCAGAAGTCTCCTTGGGCTTCCATGGTCAATAGGTTGTTTACCACCTCCCTCACCCAAAATGCCTAATCGAATTTTTGGCGTGTATCAAGAGATAGCTATAGCAGACCTTTAGAAACTATTTGGAGTGGAAGCCATTTCAGCAGTTACTCTTCTGCTTTAAAGTGTTTCAGTCCATTTTAGTTTTTCTTCAACTCTTTAAACCTCCATGATAGTGTGATACCTATTTGACCTTGACTCTGAACCTTCTGTGATGAATTCCACATTGCTTTAAGTAACCTTCAATAGAAAAAATTTAAATACTCAGATGTTATTTACCAGCAGCTGAAGTACTTAAAATTGTAGTCTGTATACACATTACAACCTCACCGAGCCAATATTCAGGTTGTAGCATTTGGGGGCTCTTGTTCAGAAAACCTTAAGTAATGAAATGCATACATCATCCTTTGTTCTCTTAGTACAGAACATGTGTGGAATTCCAAGTGTGGGCACTTGCAAAATGTGTGCATGTACTGTAGATAGTTTCTGCATGTAAAGGTCTGTGGACAACACATGGCAGAAGTTGATTCTTCAAACTTTCTAAATGTAAAAACGCAGTGTGAAGTGGAGAAAGCAGTAGCAGCCATTGTCCTGGAACAGTTTTCATTTGCTGCATTGTTTTATACTTCGGTAGCTACCTACTGTCCTAAAACCAGTCATAAAATTTCACTATAGAATTTTCTGTACTAATCAAGACCTCCGGTTTATGTCAGACAGTATAGGCTTGTGGTAATACTGGTTATGTAATCAGTACTAAGTAGTGTATGTTTACCTGCCTTCAGTTGTGTGTCAGAGACAGATAAATGTGGAATTTCTGCTGGTGATGAATCATCTCTTTACTCTTCATGTTTAAATGCAAATTTGAATTCCAGTAAATCTGCCATAGACAAGCAAAGTGAATAGTAAAATAATTTAAAACTGTCAATAGTTCAGTGTATAGTATAGAACTTCTGGAAAGATAGATATTGACAAGAAGTTAAATGTCTTAAAAATTTTTTTGCTGTGTCTCAGATTTCTTCTAGTTTATATAATGCAAAACTTTTTAAAATAACTTTCTATATTGCACATCAGAATATGCAAAGTATATGTAAAATACAGCAAGGGTGATGCTTGCAAAAAGAAGTACTGATTTCTCAATGTTTTTTTCTGGATTTAGGCTGTTGTAGAAAGGGAGAGGAATTGGCATATGAACTAGGTATAGCTTATTTCTCCTACTTCTGTTAAGTAAGCATGTTTTATAGAAACATCTAAATAGGATAAATACTGTAGCTTAGTGTTAGCAGGGGATAAAGTAAGTCACAAGAATAGGTAACTCCTTAATGGAGGCTTATCCCTGATATCCATTGAAAACTAAGCTTAGAAGTGTTAATAGTAGCTGAAGTAACTGTGGTAAAGACTGAGCAAAAAACAGTTATACTACAGAAAGTAAGCTAAGGAAACAAAACAGAATTGGAAAAAGCAAGCAAATGACAATATCTTTAGGATGGGTCATCTTCCTCTTAGTGATTTTGTTTTTTACCAGTTGTCAAAAGCAGCCTAGGTTTTTATCACTGTATTTTCAGTCTAGTATTGAAGACAGAACAAGAACTGATAGTTGAAAATTTAAATCATAATTTAAAGGTGGAAGCAAGTCCTGTGGTGTTTTCAACAAAGAATGGGTTGGGTTGGAAGGGACCACAGTTGGATCGTTTGATCCAATCTCTCTGCTTAGAGTCATCCTAGAGCACATGGCACAGGATTGTGTTCAGCCAGTTTGGAGTGTATCCAGTGAGGGAAACCACAAACTCTCTGGGCAGTCTCTTGCAGTGCTCTGTCACCGTACAGTCAAGAAGTTCTTCCTCATGTTCAGATGGGACTTCAGTCAGTTTCTGTCTGTTGCTTCTTGTCCTATTGCTTGGCACCATGGAAAAGAACCTGGCTCTATCCTCCTGCCACCCTCTCTTCAGATACTGATAGGCACTGATGAGGTCCCTCTTCTCAAGGCTGAACAGGCCCAGCTCCCTCAACCTTTCCTCATAACAGAGGTGCTTCAGTCCCTTCATCATCTTTATAGCCCTTCTATGCACCTGCTCCAGGAGCTCCATGTCTCTATTGTACTGAGGAGCCCAGATCTGGACACTCCAGATGGACCTCACTAGGGCTGAGCAGAGGAGCAGGATCACCTCCCTCAACCTGCCAGCAATGCTCTTCCTAATGCACCCGAGGATACCATTGGCCCTCTTGGCCAGAAAGGTATTAAGATCAAGCTTGGAATCTTTCTTGGGAGATGTGACTTAGTCAAACACAAGCTATATATATCATGGTCATTACGAAGGATAAACTTAAATGACCAGTACAGGAAGTTAGATGTCAGATGTTTTGTGTTCTAATTAAAATCTCATTCCTGATGCTACTCAGTCTTTGGTGCTTATTTCTTGTATGGAATTATGTATATTTTGAAGTATTCACATAATCAGTCTCCTACAATAATAGATGGTAATAAAAATAAACCTATGACATGAAGGTGATCACTGGTGCATTTAATAGTATTCATTTTGCTCTTCGAGAATGCAGAAGAATGGTGTAAAACTTTTTAATAGCTTCAGAAGTACTCTTGTGTGTGCTGCAGGCAGAAATTTTGGAAATCCAGGCAACTGCCGGGGTGCCTTTGGTGCATGCTAACATTCTTTTGTCAGAAAGAACAAGGAACAATCACTTCTCTGAACTGTCTGTCAAGACTAGCATGCCACAATGTGTAGCCTTAAATCTAAAATGGCTGGATATTGTGATACTATTCCTGCTTTTGACCTTCCAAGTGCATTTGGATTTAGTGTTAATGTTTGACTGAAGACCCCTGATTTTGCCCTTTAGGTTCAATGATGTGATAGCTAATAAATAAGCACAAGCATACTTAAAATTTTAGAGGAGGGTGTGTAATTCTTGATAAAATTGTGATTAGAACTTGAAGTAAAACATTTTCTTCTGGTGGTATGTGCCACTGTTTCCATGTGGGTTTGTCATGTTCATAAAAGCATTATAATTGTCTCTAAAGCATCAGCCAGATGGGCTTTCTGGGGCTGCAGAGTAATCTGTAGCAGAGATACATGGGCTGGCTTGGCACTTGACTATTCTTTTAGAGTCATGTCCAGATAGCCTAAATCTTTGGTGATCTTGGGGTTCAGGTATGTTTTGTAGTATCTTGCTTGCTACCACTACTCATCAAAAAATGAACCTATTTCCTAGACATACTTTGTATGATCCTGTGGTTTCTGTGGAAGCTTATGCTTTTTATACTCCGAAAAACATCACAGAATGGTTGAGGTGAAAGGGCCCTCTGGAGGATACCTGGTCCAGCCACCCCTGTATTTACAGGCATTGGTATTATGCATGCCAGGGTTTCAGAGGAGTGATATAAACTACCTCCCATTTGTCCTTGTTTGCTCCCTTATGGTCAACCTTGGTGCTTGCCTGAGCCCATTCTGAATTCTTTCAGCTCAGTGACCTGGCAGGCCACTTAGAGAGTGGAAGCAAGAATGGGCTCAGTCAGCTGTGCTGGAATAGTGCAGACCAGGAGTGAGCAGGAAAATGCAGCAGCTGGCAGATCACCATGGCTTGCTGTGGAGCCATAGCTTCACTGTGTATTTCCCCATAGAGTTGCTATCACTGATCCTGAAATTCTTTACCAAGGTGTGTGCCAACAAGCACACTTTGTAGAAACATCTGAAGAGGATAAATACTGCAGCTCACTGTTAGCTCAGGATTGAAGCCAGTCACAATAGTATGTAAGCACCTAAAGGTGGCTTATCCCCGATATCAATAGTCTAAGGAAGTGTTTCCTTCATTATTGGGGTTATTTCAATTCTTGTCCTTCCCTGGAAATGAAGAGTTAACTGTACATTTCTGTAACATTTGTTTTTCTTTGAGTATGCTTCAGAATGACGCAAAGACAATAAGAAACAACTGTACCATTATAAATGACATGGAAAAGGACACTGTATTTGGGAAAGGTAGATTATTAGACTTTACTGTTTTAATAAGCGTGGGTGAGACTGAGGTGCTACAGGTAAACTGTATTGAATTTAACAGCACACTTGTCTAGAATGAATCCTAAATAATGCATTGTTCTGTCAATTTCTAGGAAGAGCTAGAACAGGTGAAACAGATACTTTTGTATGCATGTGGACTTTTGTTCCGAATAATGAAACTGATTTTTAAACAAAACTTCTTTTGAAAAAAATTATAATCCCACAGCAAGGTGTGCTGTGTTTGTGCTAGGCCTGTGACAGATGAGTGTCTGGTCTAGTCTGTTTGCACCTATACTGCTATTTAATTTTACAGGTGGTGTATTGAGTTGAACAAAATTAAGCCTAAATCATTACAGGCAGTGTGCTGTTAATCTCTATGTAAAGGAACCTCTTTTGGCTTCCCAGAGTTGAAATAAAGTGTAATCTCTAAAATCTTGAGTGACAAAATTTGCAAATTATTGAAGTACTTTGTTCTACTCTTAAAACGTGTTCTGGATATTACTTTCGTAATATATAAAAGAGAAGCACTTTCTAAGTAATTTCTTACTAGAGAGATACTCTGGCTTAAAATTTGATGTAGCTATTGCTTTAGAAGACCTGGGGTTTTAATCTATGAGGTGGAATTCACTCTTGACTAGGAAAGAAAAAAAAAGTGAAATATACCTAGGAATTTAAGAAAACAAGGAAGTACACAGTCTGTATTAAAGGAAAACAGCTAATAATGATCTTATTAAAAATGTGTCTTTTTGATGTCTTTCAGCCATTGTCCAACCTGTTCAATCTTTTCACTCTGTGTGTGTGTATATATATATATGAGATGAGGTTATTTTCAATTACTGGTATCAAAGGGTTAATTGTAGTTACTTGTTCTGTTAGATTAGCTGTTTGTACAGAGGATATCATTCTAAGGATAACTGTCTGCTTTACCAAATCTTAATGAGCTAGGTATCGGAGCATCTTGGCAAGGCAGGCATTATTCCCTTTCATAGAGTGAGAAGCTTAGTCAGAGGGAGGTTAATTGATTTTCACCAAGGTCACAGCACAAGTGTATTGCTGAACCTACATTTTCCAGCTCTGAAGCTGGTGCTGTAGCAAGACCTGTCTCATAAAAGGATAACATTGTAGCTTACTGGTCCCACAGTGGCTACTGCAAATGAAATGCTTGAAGCAGATGTCTGTAGTAGACCACAGTTGGCTTTATGTGATGTTGCAGACCTGTCCAGTATATGTTCCCTTCCAATACTTTGTGTTTGCATTGCTGCTGTTCTAATAATGATTATTCTCTTTGGGTGATAATTATTTTTTGTATGTTGCTTGAATTGTGTTTCAGAATATACACTTAACCACGGTGGTTAGCAAAAACATCTGGCATCTTGATTGTGTGTATAAAAAAACATGAATAGTTGAAGTGGTCAAGTAATGTGCCAAATTTAGATGAGGTTTGAAAGTTGGGATAGTATGTTTTGAATAGAACACTTAATCAGCTTGAAATGGCTTCATTTAAAAATTGGCTGTGTTAATGAAATAATGTCTTTTTATTTAGGTGGCACATTTGGAGCGAACAGGGCATTACTTAACAGTAAAAGATAACCAGGTGGTGCAGTTGCATCCCTCCACTGTTCTTGATCACAAACCAGAATGGGTGCTGTATAATGAGTTTGTCCTTACAACGAAGAATTACATCCGGACATGTACAGACATCAAGCCAGAATGGTAAGCCAGAGTCTTGCAACAGTCATGACCTACTGTAGAGTTCTTGGAGTTTTTTGTCCTTTTTTTAAGTTGAGGTAATTCTTTTCGCTTTCCCTGAAGCTAGTTTTACAAAAATGGTTTGAGGAATGTCAATGGTATGGACTTGAGATCTTGTAGATGACTAAAGATTTTCTTTGTGGATACTTGTGCCTGTTCGTGGGTTTTGCGTTTAGACCTCTGATGCCTGGACTCTGTATGCAGCTTGACTTAGAACAGCAGCTTCAAAAAGCCTGGAGGTGCTTGGAGTTGAGAAGTTTGGGGGTATGTCCTAGCACCCACTTGCATGCCTGAGTTAGGAAATGCCAGTACCTTGCTATCAGTGCTTCTGTTCTCAAGATCTGGGACTTCCTTTGTCTGATGTTTTCAGAAGGCTCTGAACAGCATTTCATGCTTTCTTAAAATTCTGAGGTGATAATAGTGGTACAACTCACGATATTTATTCATCAACAGAGTATTATCAAGGAAGTCAGAAGCCTGAATCTCTGCAGACAAGCAGAGTTCTGAAGCATCTTGCTTGTCTTTAAGGCTGTACTTTAACTGCCGGGTTGTACTAAGCTTTGGGGACATGGGAAGCTCTTCAGTTGGTGAAATTTTACTGTTGTGTAAGAGGAGTTTGGATTCATAAGCTGGAAAACACAGCATATATAATTAAATATATATATAATCTGTAGTATCTTAATGTACAATGTGTTTGAATCCCGGCTTAGAAATCTTGTTTCAACAAACACTGTCTAGCCTAAAGCAGGATCCTATGGCCTTGGTTGGATTTTTAAGTTTAAAATGGCTACGGCTGAACTGTACTCTGACGCAAAACACGGATGTTTGCATTGACTTCTGTGGCTGACGGACTCTGACATTAAGCGCTGGCTCTGGCTGTGTGGGTTACCATGGCAGGTACTGAAGCAGCAGCAAGAGTCTGTAAGGGGCATATGGCCAAACAGGAGCCTCTCCTGAGACTTGTGTGTGTGCTTTTTGCTTTGGACTTAGACAATTGCTCAGGATGGCACCGCTATTTTAAATGCGTGAGCATGTGTGTAAACTTCAGTTAGTCTTAAAACTGCAGAATGAGCTGAAAATAATGGATAACCTTCGTTTCCTTCAGTTGTAGAATTTCTGTAAGGTGCATCTTAAAGTTTGATTATCAGTAACAAGCTTTTCCTTTTTTGACAGGCTGGTGAAAATTGCCCCTCAATATTATGACATGAGCAATTTTCCACAGTGTGAAGCAAAGAGACAGTTGGATCGCATCATTGCCAAACTTCAGTCCAAGGAATACTCACAGTACTGAATTTATGCTTTGAACTGAAGTTATTCAGAGGACAGCTTTAAGAGATGAAAGGATTCAAAGTTCAAGTTGTGCTCTTCACTTTGGTTCAATAATGGCCTTTATTTGAAAGCTTTTTAATTTTTCTTCACAGTAAATATTCCATTCTGATTTCATAAATTAAACATTTATGCCTCCCTTTTGTGTTGACACTGTAGCTCATACTGGAAAAGCTAATCAATGTTTTGCAGTTTATTGAAAGTAGTTCTATATATAACAATGTTATAAGCATTTCTTTAGAAATGGTTGAAAATGCTTCTAAAAATGTGATTATCGACCATGGTATGCATGATCGTTGTAATTGTTGACATTCCTTTTAGAAGTTGTGAAATGTTACAACTTGTGCTTCTGTAGACACAATCTTTGGCTTCAGTACAAGGGTACTGACTTCAATAAAGTCTATTTATACTAATTTTGTGCCACAGTATGTCAGTATTTCTGTTGTTCTGATTGAAATATGAGAAGCCCATTTAGTCTCTCATTAAACTGCTGTCTGATTGACATGGCAGTAGTTTAATATTTTAATATTTAAAGTGCAGATGTTTAAGCAGCACAATGATGATATAATACGATGCATACAATGTTGATCCCTTGCAAACTTGTTAAAATTATTTAGGAAAAATGAAAATGCATGCAGATGTGTTAGGAGAATGCTTTCTTCCAACATAGCCCAAAATATTTCTCAGACAGAACTGTAGTAGCGTGTCCTATAAAGTAAAGGGTGTATGGCCAGGTAGAAATTGCCCTGCTGGGCAATGTTCAGGTACTGTTTAGGATCAACGCAAACAATAGCATAAGTGACACTGTAGGTCAAATCACACTGCACTGTTGTAATTTTGTAGTGATTTTTTGTGAAATATGATTTGACAGCATAATCCCATGGGGAATTTGTAGTAAAATTTGATCAGAAGGCTGGAGCACCTCTCTTAGGAGGACAGGCTGAGAAAGTTGGTGGTGTTCAGCTTGGAGAAAAGAAGGAGGAGACCTTATTGTGGCCTTAAAATACCTCCAGATGTTTTAGAAGAAAGAATGGGGTTTTTTACCAGGGCCTATGGTAAAAAATTTTACCAGTGACAGGGCAAGGGCCAGTGATTTTACTCTAGCAGAGTGTAGATTGAGATTTGACATAAGGAAGAAATTTGTCACTGTGAAGGTGGTGAGGCACTGCAGCAGATTGTCCAGAGAAGTTGTGGGTGCCCAATCCCTGGAGTTTTCCAGGTCAAGTGGGATGGGGCTTTGAGCAGCCTGGTCTAGTGGAAGGTGTTCTTGCCCATGGCAGGAGGGTTGGAACTAGATGATCTTTAAGGTCTGGTTGAACCCAAACCATTCTGTGGTTTAATGAATTTGATCAGATTTCAATTTTTCCCTCCCCCTGGAATACACTGAGCTTTGGTCCTTCTGCCAAAGAGCAGCTGGATCAGCTCTTGCTGAAACTGGTTCCCTTAGGAAGAGGGGTGTGCTGTTGTCATGCTGTAAGGCTGAAGCAAAAATAGGTTATGTTTGCAGAGCTGGTAACTAACCTCAGACTAATTTTAAGCACTGATATTTGGGGTACCCTATCCTATATAGCGGGGGGCTATAAAATTACTTGGAATAATTTGAGGATTTTCTTCCAGTTCCAACTTTTTTTTTTAATTGCTGTTTATATGATGGGGAGTAGAGAAGTTTTTAAAACTTTGTTAGCAACTGAAATAGTAATAGTGAAGATAAAAATGTCAGATGATTAAAATTTGGATTTATTATACGCAGTGGGACTTGGGAGTCTGTCTTGGGTTTGCTAAGTGAGAGGGAGTGTGAGATGAGTCTGGACTTTCCTGCCCTACCAAACCATTTTCAGTAGGAAGGAAGGAAAGAGCTTCACTCTGCATAAAATGTTGAACTGGATTGTATTTTTGACTGCAGTTAGAAGGGATTTTATTTAAAGCAGGAATTCTGAACTTCTTAAGCAACTGGATTTCAAACTAGTATTGCTGAACATGCAAGTGTTAGTTTTGCAAATTCTTGCTCTAGGATGACTCGGGCTGGATATGTGGGGTTTCCTGATTACTTGCTTATCCTCTATTTGGGGAGCAGAGGGGGCTGCTTTGTGCAATGCTGAAAACTGGCTGCTCCCCAGGTAAGAATTTCTCTAGTATTTGTGTGCAGCCTTCAGCTGAACAGTGTAGAACCACCTTCTGCATGACTTTCCCTAGGTCTGGCAAGGGCCACAGAAAATTCTCTGCATGAAATGCCTCAGGGACCCCAGAACCAGCTGGCATCAGCTGCTGTAGCTTGGGTCCTTGGGGATAGGGGAAGCAGATGGCTATGGCTGTGAGTGGAACTTGACACAGGAGAGACGTTGGCTTGTTTTTGGTGCTTTTCTTTTTCCTTGAATTGTCATACCCACAAGCTCAGCTTGGGCTGTGACAGCTGACCTGGGATCTTTCACTCTGCTCTGCCTTTGCTACCAGGAAT
Organism: Corvus moneduloides; assembly: GCF_009650955.1. Classification (NCBI taxonomy): domain Eukaryota; kingdom Metazoa; phylum Chordata; class Aves; order Passeriformes; family Corvidae; genus Corvus; species Corvus moneduloides. Next base: position 18,296,960 of record NC_045480.1, on the reverse strand, counting down.
GCAAATACTACTGGCCAAACTCATGTCGTCTGACAGCTGTGCAACCCTGCCACCTTCCAATTAGGCTGGTGACACCTGGGCTTAATTGGAAGGCTGGTGGTGTTCCAGCTGTCACCAGGGACAGAGCAGGCCTGGTGCCCCCACCCCTCCTGTGAGCAACAGGAAACAGCTTTCCTGCTGGGATGCTGATGGAATCTGGGGGGATAGTACTTCAGGAAGACATGGAAGCCTTGACACCTGGAGAACCTATTGCATTTGATACTTGCATGACACTTGTGTATTCCTGAAAAACACTCCCCTTTACTGAAGAACTGACAAACACAGCACTCGAAATACTTGGGTTTAGGACTACAGCATTTTCTTATAGGGAACTGTGTGTGCTGCATATGGAGTCATTCCTTCGCAAAGGATCGAGTAGTGGAGAATGGCCCCGGGGTCGGAGTGGCTTTGTGCAGGTGTGCTGCCCAGTACTCATCTCAACTGAGGGCATTCAGGCATTCAGGGCAGAAACACAGACTCACTTAAATCACTGTGGATACCTTAGAGTTACTGCAAATCTCACTTTTGATGTAATTTTAGAGCCATATAGCAATGGGAGGGTAGCCAGGTGTCTAAGGAGTCACTCTCTATCTCTGAAGGAGTAATGACAGGGACAGTAGGGCTTCTTGAAGAAAGATGTTTCCTGACTCCTAAAGGGAAGCTGTATCAGGAGCTGCCTCCTTAGCTACTGCTGTCTCTGGTACAGCAGATGTGTGCAGAGGAACTTGGGTTTGAGAGTAGCTCTGGGTTTTTTTAAGTTCAGTGTTAACAGGTAAAACCTTGTTCCCATTTTTCTGATGGGAGAAATGTCAAGGTTGCCCAGAGAAATAAAGAGACCAAGAAGGAGGCGTAGGAATTAGACTGCTTTATCTATGAGCATGGGGAGGTTGCTGCCTCCCTCTTAAACACGTTAAAAATACTCGCAGCTCTGCCCATCATCAGAGCTCTGGCTGCTTGTCCTTACATACTTATGCAGAATGCAGTAAATAAGGGGAAAAGTTGGAAATCAGGAGTTTGCTGGTGTCAAATAGAAATTCAGTTTCTTCTGTTTTGTTCTGTGAAAAGCCACAACTGACTACAAGACACTGGGGCTCTTTCTGCTAGTCTGTGGAGTGACGGTTCCCAGGTAAAGTACAGAGCTGCCCTGAGCAGCTGCAGCATTTGCTGTTCTGCTGTGTTCTCTGCCTCAGTGATGCCACTTCAGAGTGTTTAGACTGCTAGCCAGGGAGTTCGTGTGTTTTGGAGTAGAGAGGAACTGCTCCTTAGGATTAACTGGTTATCTGCTTTGGAACAATCTAAAAGGAAAAATGATGTGTTGTTTACTTAGAGTGATCTTTTTATCACAGACATTCTGATGTTTTTTGAAAATATTTAGTTTGTATATAATAAACTATTTATAGTGTGGGACTTTTGAAAATATGGATTAGATGACAGGAAAACAGTACTAAGTCAAAGGAGTATATTTTTTGAAAAGAGGAAGTCTTCTGTCTTAATTGTGCTGCTGTGTAATACCTCAGAGCAGTAAAGGGTTAGTATTGGCGTGAGGTAGTAACTGTATTTAGGTTTGTTAGACACAGAGGTAGTTACTAATGGCTAAGTAGATGTGATTAGGTGCATATCTTCATTATGGAGATACAAAGAAGCAACCAGTTAATACTGTGTTTAGATTTGTAGGGATTTTATAGCACTTAGAATTTTTGTCAGGGAATAGAATAAATGGTGACTCCATGCTTTGCCACATTCTGATGTCATAAAAGCCCCTGAACTCTTGCTTTTGGGAGATCTGTAGGTACTGCAGTGCTAAAGACAGATGCTGACAGTCCTTTGGGGTTTACAGGAACGTCTTCGTTCTTTGGACCTGTGCCCATTCATGGAAGTTAGAGAGTAGCTGGTGTGGGCCAGCCTGGGTTGGTACGTTCTGTATCACCACCTCCCATTTTGGCATCAGGGCTTGTGACATAGCTTTGGTTTGTGATGTGTAACTTTCAACCTGCACTGCTACACAGTGCATACTGGAAACTGCTCATTATTTGCCATAAGAAATGCAGCTTAAAGTGAAATTAGCTTTCACTGTGTCATTTGAAAAGATACTGCAGCAAAAGTTAAAGGGCAAAGAGTTTTCCTTCCATCCAGTCCAGCTACAATTATTAATTTGTAATCAGATTGCTCTAGTTCATTTCTGATAACATATAGCAATAAAAAGCCATACCCCACACCATGACAGTAGAAAGCAGAGAGTTATATTCTAAAGTACGCAAATTTATTCACTTACTGTAGTTTTTGAGTAGACATTTATCTTGGTTTTAGAACAGCTGAGAGTTTTAATAATAAACATATTTTACTATTAGAAGTATAATCGTACTCTGGTAGTTTGTTGACCTTTCAAAATTATTTAACTTACTCTGGTAGTTTATTGACTAAAATTATTTGACTTCATGACTATGTATGTGACATGAGATTTATGTGAAGCAGAGGGGAAAAATGATCTACTTGGTCAACCTAGTTCATTTTTCTACTAGTACCTCTGGTGGCTTTGTTTTGGGGTGTGTATGCTTCCTGGAACTGTTCCTAGAACTGGGCATTGGTTCCCAGTAATACAAATGCCTCATATTACTAAGCTTGAAACAAGCAGCTTTAAAACCAGAATGAAACCATTATGAGAGCATTTGCCCCTCTCTTCACTTTTCCTTTCACAAATGACAAGCTTGGGCTGCCTCTTAATTGGCACTGATGCATTTGAGATAAGTGGTTGGCATCAAGGAGATCCAAGCTTCCATTATCAAGGGATTAAACTAAATATGGTAACAGCAGTAAAATAACATTCCTGTAGCAGCAGTAACAAGACTAGTTTTGCTGATTGTAGGTGTTCTGACCTTACAGCTTCAACTCAAATATAGTGGTTTCTCAGGAACACAATGTATGTTGGACAGATGATAAAATAATTTTCATTTGTGTACATCTCAGCTCTGAGTGGCTCTTCCAGCTGTGAAAGCTATGCAGTAGTTTTGTTGTATAGAAAAATAAAACATAGCACAAATTAATGTTGATAATAAATATTTCTTGTGGCTTTAAATGTGTTATTTTGGGTTGGTCTTATTCCTTTAGCTAAAGTAGGCCTCTTGCCTTCCATTTGAATTAAGTGTTTATTTTGTGAGCCTATTCCATTCATGTTCCCAGCCTCATTGCTTCCAGCAGCATAAACAATAAACACTTAGAGCATCGGCTCTTACTGGGCTCCATTGAGTGGAGGGCTACTGGCGGACGTATTTCCTGAATGCTTTGTCTATTTAAATATTCAGCTGTGTAGTTAAACCACTTTTTCTTATATTAATAAAGTTTTAACCTCAAAAATATCAACCTTTTCAGCTTTATGAAGATGCTAGTGTTTGCTATCAAAATTTGTGTATGACTTTAAAGACTTACAGACTAAATTTGACCTTTAAACCTTAGAATGGTATCTTTGAGGTTGTTTCATTTTGCATGTTGAATAACAAGTAACTGATAAGCCTTTACTGGAACAGGGATAGTGTCGTTCTTTTAAAGACATTATTGCCCTGTGAACCCTTCCTGAAAGGCTTACAATTTGTACAGAAAGGCTTATAATTTGTACAGCAGCAGCAGCAGGTTTGAAGCAGTGAGTCACGACATGTTTCTCTAAGCAGCTGTCCAAGAGAGCATTGACAGCTTTGTTCCAATGCGTTACTGGTTATACAATATAATGGAGGTAAACTCAAATTACTGCTACTTCTACATACTTTAAACAAATAATTTGATTAAGAGCAGAAATCAAATATAAGAATTGGCAAGAATTTAAAATTCCAGTCTTGATGTTCACAATATATACCCTGTTTGTTGAAAACTGACATTTAATATTCTGTAAATTTATGGGCAATGAACAGTTTCTCCTTATAAGCAAACAAGTATTAAAGTGTTTCTGCTCTAAAGCTCCTTGCTGGACTTGCTGCTATGTAAATCCAAACACTATTTAAATGTCTGTTCTCTGCATTCTCAAGCATTGTCATATACAAGGTTGAACAGTAATGTGGTGGTTCTGACTCCTCTGCAGCCTACGGAAATCCTGCTTGTTTCTGGAGAATTATGGAAGGAAAAGTGAATAGGAAAATACCACTTTGAGATCTCATTCATTACATTTTTTCTTCACAAAATAATTGCCTGTAATGGATATTATTTTTCAAGTAAAGCTTAAGGATCCAAATGTTTGTAGTCTACTGGCTTGATATGAGACGAATGTTTAGATCTCTCATTAGGTACAGGGAGGTCTCAGAAATTAATTTGCTTTTATTTTCAGCAAACTAATTTGATCATAAAAACAACTCTATAAATGCTGGGTTTTCTAGGAGTAGAATTTCCTAAATGAGGAACAAAGCAGCGAATCTTTGTTCTTACTACTTAAAAAACATTGAAAAAACCTGCTTTGAGAAAAACAATTTATTCTTTCCCTTGATTTTGGTCAATATGTAAAAAAAAACGACATGGGCTTACAAGCTGCAAAACCATTTCTGGTACAAATGGCTGCCTAGGTTTTCTCCTAGCAAGGTTTGTTTTTCTTAATTGGCTCAAATATGATATCACTGAAGAAATCCAAAGTTAGTGTTCTGTCAAAACCCTTTGAAATATCTATCAATTATTTCTGAAGCTTTGCTGCCTCTTTGTGGTATTTCTTGTGTAAAAATGGAATTCTGTATTGATCAAAGCTTTTCTTGGGATTGTGCAAATGACAGTTAAATGCAATTTCCCCAAGTTCTACCCTGTGTGGCTGGGAGTCTGTCTTCCTCCCTCCTCCACGTTCCTTCCCATGTGATAAAGCGTATAGTACCAAAGGAGTAGCCAAATATTGTTTGAATCTGTAATACAGTTTGTGATGGGAAGGTGCTACTGCTTTATCAATGAGCTTTGAAGAATGTGCTGAATGATGCAACCTCCTGCTTTTTTCATTATCTGAGCACTGATGAGATCTCCTCACACCTTTCAGTACATCAGTCCTTAGACAACATCTTTACCGTGACTGATAAAATAATGCTGAGTTCACTCCTTTTTTATCACTCAGTAGTTTGCTAACGAGCTGAATGTACCCAGAAGAGTAGCTGGGGGGGTTCTCAGATGTAAAGATACTTACACTAGAGGCAGGGACTCATGACAAACCAACCGTCTTGATTCTTGCTAATTTGGGTTATTCTAGGATTCCCCCCCACCTCTGATTAGTTACTTCATAACTATAATCACAGAAACATAATCACAGGAATGTTATTTTGGGGAAATTATAATCTGATAGAGCTTTAGCAATTTATTTACATTGTTAATTGGTGGTGAGGCTATAAAAGTTATGAACTACCTCATAAGTTCATGCCTACTGACATTTGAATGGCATGTATTCACTGGCTGTTATTTATAATTTTGGGGGTATTGAACTGATGGAGATTACTCATGTTGAAAAGCTGCTGGAAGGCCTGAACTAGGAATTAAATTATCATAGTGGCTTCATTTTGTTAACAGTCTCATTGAAAATATCTTGCTTGCAGGACAATCAAACTCATCAGTGTTCTGCTCTTCCACTTCAGTAGACAAAGTTTTAATCAGTGGCACACTTGATCTTGCAGAATTCAAGGAAAATAATTTCCTGCATTTTTGAGATGAGCAAAATTCATGTAATCTAGCTTTAAAATTCCTGTCACTTTTTTTTTCCTTTTTGAATAATCAGCTTTACTTCATTCACTTGCCTTTTTCATGTAACTTCAATTATCGGGATGACCCAATACTTAGATGGAATTAGCTCATGGATGAAGAGCAAGCAACTGAATCTGAACTCAGGCAAAGCAAATAATAGAGTGATGGTGAGATCAAAACATATGAAAAAAGTACCGTTTTCTCAGTGGTTGTATATTTTCGATTGGTCTTTGCATTTAGATGGCTTTAGAGAACCTCGTCACTCATTTCTGATGGTTTTACATAGCAGCACTGAAAAATAGTTTTCTACTGTCCTTTTTTTTCTTGGAGCTGCTATCCTATCTTAGCAGTCATCTAGCTTCAATTATTTTTTTAGCTTTTGGATGAAGCACAACAGCATATGCAATCTTCACCATCTAGCAAACTTAGAAAAATGAGTTGCATTCCAGGCCTTGATTTTCTTCTTCAAAATTTACAGCCTGAACTCAGCTCTGGGATGGAGACCAGGAGTGCCAAAGCCAGTGTCAGTTACTTCTTTGGTGTAACTGAACTTTCTGAAATAAGGGTATAACCTGTTTGTGTAGTAACCACAAGAGGTTTTTTTCAATGGTGGTGTGTAGCTGAAGTTTGGGAGTGGTGTCCTAGGATACTTTAGAAAAGCTGTATTTTGAATAAACTTGATTTGTTATGGTAATATTGGAAAATGTGCACCTGGAGCTCTTGTGGTTGAGGCTGCTGAATCCAATGTGTGGAAGCTGTTCCAGGAACTCCAGGTCTCTCAGGTAGCTTGGAACTGGGCTGTGTAGCCCTGGTAAGGTGAAAAAAGCCATTTGGATTTTATCTAGAATATAGCGAGAAGCCAGTGTAAAAAAAGAACACTGAAAAGATGTTTTAAAGCTGACCATGGCTGCTGTGTTCTCATCAAACTTGTAGTTTGATTCTCAATTATGTCTAATCTTACATTTTTGTATTACAGACATGAGTTATCTTGAAAGTTAAATAGACACCTAAAAAGTCTGAAATCTCCACTTCTTTCTGCTTTAAGTAGGCTTTTACTCCTCTGGGGCTAATCGCTTTTACAAACATTGTCTCAAAATGTTGCTTGACTTTTCCAAGAGTCTGGTACTTATACTGTTGATCTCCTCAAATACTAAAAAGATGTAATACCGAGCTCCAGAGGTGTTCATAAAGCCAAATAAAATGATTTGGTGGAAAGTGCTAAGGAAGCTTTAAGGTATTAGCCTAATAGAAAACCTATCAGTGGACTTTTAAAGCCTTTCCTCTTCAATTTTTATGGACTGTCTTAATTGACTTTTTATGCACTTATGAATAGGCTAAGAAGAAATAGTATTTTCTTTTTTCCCTTTTTTTTTACCTGTGAATAAGATAGAGGGACAGCTTTTATCTTTATTTTAGAATATCTTATATTACAGACTTCCCCTCTGAGAATGGATTTTTCAGCTAATGAAGTCAGGTAAAGTTACACATCTGCTAATGCAAGTGATAAAAGAATAAAAGATAGTGAATAAAAGAATAGTAGTCAAAAACATTTTGAGGTGTTTATGATCACAAGCTTTAAAAATAGTGGGAAACACAGCACTCAGATGCTACACTGATTACTGGAGGGACACTAAGCTGCCTAAACAAAATGTAGAGCCGTCTCCACAGCTATCAGTTTGTGTTGTAGAATCTTAATTTAGTGGCTACAGCTGAGTTGAACCCTGATTCCTTGGGATTGTTCTGATAATCTGTCTTCTTACCTGCAGCGTATAAGTTGCACAGGAATGGCTTTTCTAGCTCAAATTCTCCATATGCTTCTCAAACCAAAGACCTCTAGAAGCCTTCCTTGCTCTTCAAGAAATTGATGAGATCACTCTGCATAAAGAAAAGATGCTCTGGCTTTTGCCTGTAACAATGAGGTACTAGTTTCCTCTTTGAGAGGTCTCTGACAAAACCTGGCACTTGGTGATACCAGATCTATTTATTGTCTCAAACAACAGTCCTTGGCCTCACTATTGTCTTGGTGCATGTCATGGTCTAATCCCAGCCAGCAATGAAAGCCCACACAGCCACTTGCTCCCTCCCCACCTCCAATGGGAGGGGGGAGAGAATCATAAAAGTGAGAAAACTCATGTGCTGAGATAAAGACAGTTTAACAGATAAAGCAAAAGCTATATGTACAGGCAAAGCAAACCAAGGAATTAATTCACCCCTTCCCATGGGCAGGCAGGTGTCCAGCCATCCCTAGGAGAGCAGGGCTCCATCACATGAAGGGTGATTTGGGAAGACAAACAGCATCACTCAAAACGTCTCCCCTTCTTTTTTCCTCCCCCCACTGTACACGCTGAGCATGATGCCACAGGGTATGGAATATCCCCTGGGTCAGCTGGGGTCAGCTGTGCTGGCTGTGTCCCCTCCCAACTCCCCTGTGCACCCCCAACCTCCTCACTGGTGGGGTGGGGTGAGGAGCAGAAGAGAAACCTTGATGCTGTGTTAGCCCTGCTCAGCAATAACAAAAACATCCCTGTGTTAGCAACAGTTTTCAGCACAAGTCCAAAATACAGCCTCACACCAACTAGTGCAAAGAAAATTAACTGTGTCCCAGCCAAACCCAATACAGTGCACCAGCCTCATGCTGTCTGTTAAAAGGCAAGACCAGCCTCATTTGAAAGCTCCATCCTGATTCACTTTTTTACCTGGAAAACCTGTCTGGTTTGGGAATAAATTCCATCCCTCTCCTACTCCTTCAAGAAAAGAGTTTCTACTTTATTAGATTTTGAAAATCTTTAAGATGAAAACATGAAAGCAAAGAGCAAAGCAAATTACATTCCAGACTGTATTTAGTAAGATGCTTTTCTAGCTGCGTTGCTAGTCTTTATCTAGTACCCTGGAACATTCTAACTGCACAGTATTATGCATCTCTGAAGAAGTTTGAGTGATTTTTCTCTGTTCCATCTGCACCTTTTTTTTCCAGCACAGATGGAGTAATAATGGTTATCCTGAGATTACTTTTGTTATTCAAACATTTAATGGCTTTTGCTGTTTCCTCTACCCTTCACCAATCCACTTTTCCAAGATCTTTACAAGAGTTTATTTACCTCCACTTTACTTCTTCCTGTCTACAGAACTGAATACACTTTTAGCATCTTTTCTACGGAGCTGTTAGTGCACTGGGATGGGGTATTAGACAGGAGCTATTTGTGGATTTTATTATGTTTGGTTTCACACTTCTAGTAATAGAAGTAGCATATAGTTTTTTACTTCACCACCACCATCACGGTAACAATGGTGTTAGTGAGCTAACTCATGAAATAGACAAAGAGATTATTAGCCATCCCAGCAATGGCTGGTTGACTGAAAACACTACAAATGGTCTGGAGGAGCAACACATAAGGCTGTAAGTTTTCAGATCTTGTTTTGCTGCCAGCAGAAGTGCGCTCTTCGGAGGCCTTGAATAGGTTCGGAGTTGTTAACAGCTATCAGCAAAGACTACAACGGGATCTGCACTGGTAACTGATCACTGCGCAATTAAGCTTAACCTCCTACCAGTGATGGTCCCCCAGAGGAACTCTCTGAAATTCAAATGAAGAGATTTTGAGCTAGACCAAATGGTTAACAGCAGGGTGAGGAACAATGTTTGAAGGAAAAAGATAAGAAAAAAACCCCTAACAGTTAACAACCCATAATCTGTTTTAAGACTTTTAAAGAACATGGCATGGGAGATGCAGATAGTGTATCTGTCACTAGAGGAGAGGGAAGTAGGGTAAAATGCCACCTACAGAAGTGTGTAAATACATCTGATACTGGGGGGGGAAGTGCAAAATTTGCCTGAATAGAATAAATAGCTCAGAGGTCAGGCTATGCTGGAGTATAGAGTCAGAATAGAATGCACTAAGATGATGAAACATGCAATGTGAAATTGCTTAAAATTTTAGAAGTGAGATGCTTTGAACACTGACCCCTCAGACAAAGGGAAATTCAAGAATGATGGTGAAGTGGCAAGGAATTTTATGCTTTAATTGTTGCTGTCTGAAAAGCTGAAATAAATTCTTAAGCCACATGAGTTTTGTGGGTGACTGATGAGCAGCCTAAACAGGATGAAGTCTGAAAGAAAATACTGGAGCAATCTGAGAAACAGATCATTGTGAACATAGTGAACACCTTGTTTCTGATCTGCTTTCCATATTTTGTTGCTGGGAATCTTCATGCTGTATTTTTACCTGGTTCAGGGCAGGCTGAAAGGCTCTTTGATCTCATTTGGGACAGAGCTGCCTGTCACAAATGTTCCTCTGGATTATGAATCCTTGGCTAGCCTTCTTTTGGACAAAGTCAACTCACATTAAAAAGCTGAGCTTCTACTATGCTCGAGTGTGTTTCACAGGATTCCATACTCAAGCCACAGTTGTTTTCTCAACAAGCAGAATGGCCAAAGGATTCCATGGGTATTACTAAATGGTGTTTTCTTCCTTGGAGTGTCAGGTGAGGGGGAGTGAAGACTTTCAGCAGGCTTCTGATCAGAGTTCTGCCACAAAACTGTGTCTAGTCTTTTCCAGTGATGGCTGTGGGCTGTTATGACTACTGGATGGTGCTCAACAAAGTACCCTCCCTCCCAGCTATGCTGTGGAAAAAACCACAGTTTTTCTTAAAAGTTAAAAACATGTATTTTTATATGAAACAAAACAGTTATTCCGGAAAAAAACCCCCATCTACATTTTATTTGCTTTACATTTACAATCAGCTGAGTTTTGTGATATCAGTGTTAGCTGATGAGGACAATGTTCCCCCTGTCAGAGGTTCGCGCTCGAGGTACTGGGTCTGTAAGCAGGATAAGGCATACTCAAGGACCGGGGTCAACGTAATCCAATCTATTTCCGCTAGTTTCCTGGAAAATAATTTTAAATCATTGTATTTTGCACGACCTCGCCGCGTCCGATTGAGCAATTTGGCGGCGGCTTAGGGGCCGCCAGTGCTACCCTTCCTCAGGGCGGGAGGGTCCCCGGTGCGCCGGGGCGCCTGTGCGGGGCTGCGGCGGGAGCGGGCGGGCGGGGTCCCGGGGCCGCTCCTGTGATCACCGATACGCTAAGAAAAGAAAAAAAATCCGCTTTTCTCCCTCTCCTTGCAGACGGGTGCTGAGGCAAACACCCCCCCAAAGGAGAAAGCAGGGGAAATCGCACCTGTCAGGACGGCTCTGAGGAGAAGTTTCCCGTCGGTTTTCCCACCCCTTCCTCTCGGGTGCCCGCGGCCGGGCTGCGGCGCCGGGGCCCAGCCTGCGCCGGCACGGCTGTGAACCGAGCGACAACTTTGGCGCCGCGGGGCTGCGCGGCATAGCACGGCACGGCACGGCGGGGCTGGGCGCGGGGCGGGGCGCGGAGGCCGGGCCGCGGCCGGGAGGGCGGGCCCGCCCGCGGCGGCGCTGCCCCGGCGCGGCGGGGGAGGACGCGCGTCGCCACTTGCCCGCTCCTTCCCCGCCGCGGTGCGGCCGCAGGTCCCGCAGGCGCCCCCTCGTTCCCGTGCGCACGGGCTGCGCTGCCGAGCGGGGACAGGCGGGCGGGTGGGGATGGCGAGGGCGCCCGGCGCTGGTGATCCAGTGCCGGGGTCTGTAGCGCGGCCCGTCCCCGGCGGCGGCGGAGTGAGCGCGCGCACGTGACCGGCCCCGGCCCCTCGGTGCCTCCGCGAACGGCCGCGCTCACACACTCACAGACACACGCGGTACCCGCGCCTCCATCCACCCATCCATCCATCCATCTATCTAGCCAGCCAGCTAGCCAGCCCCGCTCCCCCGCACGCACCGCGCCGGCCGCCGCCAGCGCGAAGCTGTCGGCACCACTCCGCGGGGGCAGCGCCGGCGGCGGCAGCGACCGCGCAAGAAGCAAGAGTTTGCGAGGACTGCTCGTGCCTTCCCGAAGAGGTTTTGCGCCCAGAGGATGGCTGGCTGCGGGCTGTCGGAAGACGCTTGCTTCTCATCCTTCTTTTACAACTACACCTCCTCCTGGGAGACCTCCTACAACCAGGTAAGAGGTGGCCGCCGCTGCGCCCGCCCGGCTCCGCGGGGGAAAACGAAGGTGGTGCCAGTGTGTGCAGGAAGGGTCTGGAAGTGCTTCTGTTCAGCGCGTGTGTGTGTTGCGGATGGGGGGATTAAATCAGCCGAAGAAAGAAATGAGAGAGCCTCTTTCCCGTGTGCCTTTCAGCCCCCTTCCCTCCGCCGCCGCTCCTCCTGTGAGGAGGGCTCAGGAGCGTGAGCCGTAGCCCGCGGAGGGCTGTGTGTTGCCTGGGAGCAACTCGGGGCTCAGCCGGGCAACTCGGTCGGAGTGCCCCGAGCCTGCCCTCGGCGGCACTGAGGGACCGCGCTGAGGCAACCCGGGCGAGTTTGCCGGGTGGGGGGAGCAGGATGCGAGTGACAGGCTGCGTGCGAGAGGGACCCCCCCGCACCCGCTTCCTCCTCCCCCAGAAATGGCTGCATATGCATTCAGATCCATAATTTCGAATCCTGCCTAGGTGAAAATAGTTCGGCTCACCCGTCTCTCCCTCTGATTCACCCCCGATCCCCCCTCCATGCACTTAACTTTGATGACTGTGCAATGCGGAGCGCGCAGCCGGGTAACGCCGGCCGGGTCTGTCCCTCCCGCCCGCGCCGGGGCTCGGGCAGCGGGGGGCGGCTGGCGAGGCGGTGGGGGAGAGCGGGGGGAAACCAGAAATCGCGCCTCAGAGGTAGAGAGCTATTCTGGGAGCCTCCGAAGCGCCTTTAATTAAATAACTGTTGTAGTCTGCTGCCCCCGCTGCTTGTCTGGTGAAAGTCTACAGGCAACTGTCATTTATAAACTACACCGGTGTGTGTGCGTGCGTGCGTGGGGAAGGGGTTTTCTGGCGCTGGCGTGACAGAAAAAGTTGGGCAGCGGATGGAAGCGGCCGCAGAGCGGACGAGAAGCGCCCCGGGCTGTGCGGGTGGCGGTGCCCGCGGGGGGGCGGGAGAGCCGGGGGGATGAGGGGGGTCACCTCCCCGCTTCCTCCCTGCGGGGGACGGAGCCCGCTCAGCTCAGGGGGTAACGTGCACCCCTACAGCCCCAGTTTCCAGGAGACTGAGCCCCCAAGCTAGCAGTCTAAGGCTAAGACTAACAGTCTGAGGTTACACCTCACGGCGAGGCGGCGGGAAGCCGCGCGCACCTCCGTGCTCCAGGAGTTGCAAACGCCGAGCGGCGAGGAGCGGGGCCGCCCTTCGGCAGCGGCCGGCCGGGGAGCCCGGGCACGATGGGGCTCCGGAGCCCTGACAGCCTGCTCGTCCGAAGCAGCCGAATAAATAAATACCAATCTCTGTGTCCCGGGTGCGAGCGGACCCCCGCCGGGCCCATCGCGGCAGGCGCCCGCCCCGTGCCGGGTACAGAAGCCTGCCGGGTGTGCCGCCCCGGCCGGGGAGAGCCTTCCCGGCGGGGAACAAGTGAGGCTGGCGTGCGCCGAGGAGAGGGGGCTCGTGTGGGGACCAGGCACACATCAAGCGTAAAGCCAGCGCCGAAACGCCTTCTCCCGGGCGCGCCGGAGCCCCTCTGGCTCGGCGAAGCCATCCGGAGCCCCTCTGGTAGCCGCGTGGCCGGCGGGGCGGGGGGCGGCGGGTGCGCGGGGACAGCGGCACTTGGCCGGTCCGTGACGGGGCCCGGAGGGCGCGGCCGGAGCCGGCGCTCGGAAGCGCGGCGGGGCTGCTCGGCTTCCGGGCCCCGGCACTCGGCGTGCCCGGGGCCGGCTCGGCGGGAGTTGGCGCCGAGCTCGCCGCTCGCAGGGGCTCGTGGTGGCCGGTGCGCCCGAGCCCGCGCGGGTGTGTGTTCCTCTGCACGTACCGAGGGCTCACACCGGTGCCAGTGTGCTCGCATGAACACAGAACGTGCATTATCCTCTTGCTAAATACGAGCCCGTGTAAGTTACTGGGATTTAAGAAGGGCTCATGCCTGGTGTAAAAGGCAGGCAGTCACAGGAAAGACTTCTTTGAAACCATCAGAGGGGGAAAATGCTTAGGAACGCAGACAATAAAATCAGGTTTAAACCAGCTCCTTTATCTAAAGTTAGTTTCATTCTGTAGCGAAACAGTTCGGTGAAAGAATGTCATTGTGAAGTGATAGGTTCCCTTACATTCCCTTTCAGAAGAGCAAACCGTATCACAATGGAAGCAGGAAGAATTGCTGGCAAATCCGGAGTTGATCTATTCTAAATATCAGTGTTGAACTGTATCTAAGGGAAAACGCGGGAGATAATTCAGGATGCAGAAGGTCTATTTATAGCAGGACTATATAAACTGTAGGATATATACACAATATATATGCATGATTAGGAAAGGTGTTTCGAAGGAGAAGGTGTAATCATTACATAGCATTACAACGGATGAACGGATGAGCTTGCAAGAGCTTCCAGGGTGAAGATGAGAAGAATTTTTAAGACACATACTCTTTCTGGTGCTCAAGGCTCCTTTCTATTTTCATCTTTTGCGTATTACGTTACCATTTATATCAGTCAAATTCATCAGCTGAGGATTAGCAGTAGATGTTAGTCTGAATATGAAATTAAAATGAATATGGGATTTTGCTGCAAATAGATTTTTCTTACAAGTTTTAACACTTAAAAAGGCAGACTTGGCTCAGACTTGACTGTCAGCCATATTAGTGTTTGTTTTTACCTGAATAGTGTTTAAAAAAAAAAAAAAAGCTTGCAACCCCTTTCTTCTTGCTAAATTTAGCAACATAGCCGAAATAGAATTTGTTTTATTTAAAACAAAACAACAAACAGAAAAACTTTAAAACAAAGTGCTGAGATGAGAAGATGGGTTGACTACTGGAAAAACAGTTTTTTATTGCAAATCAATATGATGCACTCTCAACATCTTACACGAGGTAAAAGGATCCCTTGTATAATATCAGTAGCGGCTCAGCCATAGCTTACTGAAAGAATCTTTTCCTGGCATCTCAAGGCTTTAATGAGAGTATAAGTAATCAAAATAAGACTTCACAATGGAACCAGTCAGGTTAAAGAGAACAGTGACTTCTAGAAGAATAATATATTATCTGGCAGCTGTGAAAGGAGAGATACGATGTCTGCTTTATAATTCAGGGAGTTTGAGAGATGTGTTTCAGCTTTTATATTTTTGGTGCATTATTGCCATTTGTTTTTAAGCACAAGCTTATATGTGTGATTTGTTGGTAATATTCTTGGAAGGAGCTTTTCCACTGCATATTAAATTCCAAAGTGCATCACAAAAAAGCTTGTATTGGAGAAGTCATGTCTAGAAACTTCATGACGTCTGTTTTGAATCAATTTCTGAGATAGTTTTCCAAAATATAAGGCTCCATATTAGTTACAAATAAGACTTTGCATCACTAAGGATAACTTCAAAAAGATTGGGTATTCTCCTGAAGCTTACTGTCTTTTTTTATAGTTATTGTAGTACAGGGACTTAACCATTGTGCTAAATTCGAGACTAGTCAAATTTGTAGACTTAAATCCTGAGAACTTTGAAGTGTGGTTGAATAAAATTACCTGTGTTGCATTGCTAGCATGTATAAAACTGAGATGAAGGAATATCCACCAGATTTCCTGTTGATTTTTTTCTCTATTCTTCATTTTTAGACTGTCACTCTACTTCTGGTTCTTTATTTTTGCTGGAACCTTCCTGAATGTGTCTTCTGGAAATTCTCTTTACATCTGTTTCTTAATTAGTAGTCATGAGTAAAGAACAGCTATTTTTAAGTACTGCAAAGAGGTATTCAGCCTTGCAAGAGCAATAATATTTTTTGCTATAACCTGTCTATGCTGAACTGGCAGCATTATTTGTATTAATTATTTTTCATTCTCCAGTTCAGAATTGGATATGTTGTTGTGTTACTAAACTGTGTGGTTGGGAAATGCTTGAAAATAATTTGAAATGTAGTTTGTGAATGAAATTCTATGACTAATGCATAAATCTGGATACTTATTTTAATTTGACCTCAAAATCCTTGCAGTATAGAAGTAAAATGAGGAGTATGCTGCCTGATTGATGCCATTATTTCAGAGGTTTTTCCCTGCAACTCTCAGCTGTGGACTTAGCATCTGGCTCCATTTTCTTTGTCCTGTGTTTTCAAACATAGCAGTACATTATACAACATACTTGGAAAAAATGTATTCCATGGGTGTGAGTAAGTCGGTGAAAGACAAAGCTAAAAGCCAACCTTTTGGGTTGCCTCTTTGTCTTTACATGAGCAGGGACAAAAGTGCCCTAATGTAGCTTTCTGACAGTATTTTTGGGGAGCTGAACTGACTGTAGTATATTTCTTTTATGCATTTTATTCTTTTAACTAGAGTAAGTCCATTGGCCACTTCTCAGGGGCTATGGATCAAAATACACTTTTTGACTTTTGTTTCCATGGTTTCTGGTTTTTTTTTTTTTATTTGAGTAGTAGAACTTGAAATCTGTGCAGGTTTGGAAATATGCTAGATTAATTTGTGTTAATGCCCTGCACATGTATAGCATATACTGAGTGTGTCTGTGTATGAGTGTTGAATGAGAGATACCAATCTGTACAAGATTGGACAGTGCAGTTCAAGGTTTTTGAAGATCTTTTCCTTAAATGGAAAAAGACTCAGTCAATAGTTGTACATTATTTGGTGGTGAAACCCAATGGAGTAATACCACAATTCAACTGCAGTTACATGTTATCAGAGTCTGTAACATCTGTGCAAATTATAGAAGGCTTTCAAAACTAAATTAGTTAAGAAAAAAATGCAATCCTGGTTTAGTATTAACAGAAAATACTTGGTAATTTTAAAAAAGAGTGAGTCCTGGATTAGAAGTTTTCCTGACTTCTTTTGTTTGTGCATAAAGCTGAAAAAATAGCAGTAAAAATGAAAGTGAAACTGAAGACATCTATTTTCTTGACATCCCAGCAAAAGATAAATGATAGGATAATAAGAAAGATGTAGTTTATTAAAAACAGGTAATGGACATTATAAAAAATACTGTTAAACATGATTCTCTTTCTTTCAGAGATAAATGCCTAAATTGCTCATTCAACACAATAACTTTGAAAAGTGTATTCTGATGGCAGGTTCATCTAACAAAAAAAGCACGGTTTAAACTGGGAATGAACCATTTTCTCATGCCCCAGAGAAGACCAACTAAATAGTTACACAGTAGAGCACAATAGCACAAGTTTAAAGCACACGCAGAAAATGGGCAAGATATTATTGTTGTATCTTATTTTAGAGGAAAACCTCATGTACAGATTGGGAGTTACAGTAATGGCCACAATGAACTAATGCAGTTCAGTGCTTTATACACAAGATGAGATTTTCAAAAATACAGTTTTGTTCACGAGAAAATGTCAGTAGTTCTAGCAATGTGTTCTGAAGGAGGAGGGCAGGGAGTTCTTAGCTGGTCAAATGTTCATGTGGTCTAAGCAGAAATGTAAAAGTGCAGGGTTTGCATTGGAATGAGAATGGGGTCATCCACCCTTTGTACTCATCATCAGGGAAGCAGAACCTTCTTCCAGAGAGACCATAGGAAATCAATGAGTACACTTTGCTAGTGTAGAGATAAATGTGTACTGCAGAAGGGTATTAAATATAAAAGGGCAGCAGTAAAATGATTTACTGCATGAGGCAGTGGAACTTTCTTTTGGTCACCTAAAAGGCAATTTTCATTTTTTGATAACATAATTATATTTTTTTAATACTAATAACTAAAAAAAGCTGGCAAATCAGCTATTTTACATGGATTTGAGCTATACAATGTAAGCTAGAAAAGGCTTGATGACAAATGGAAGCTTATTTACAAATATACACTTTTTAAAATATATTATCTGGACCTTATAATTTAGATCATAATGATCTGATCTGACTTACCAAAAGTTAATGGGTTTTTTAACGTTTTTTTCCTGAGGCAGTGTGGATGCTTGTGATCCAGTTTGTCTCGCCGTGACCAGAAGGTATCACTGAGGGATACCAGCACAACGGATGCACATAGGAGAGAACCTGACGTACATTTAGGTGTAGAGGCTTAATGAAATGTGGAAGAGCAGGTGCACAGTCCTAATGTGTCGGTGATTTTTTAATTTCCTATGATGTGTCTGTTTGCTGTGTGAGCAAAGCTCCTTGTACATTTAAAACGTATAGGACTGTAAAACTGCTGAAAAGGATAGAAGCCAAATATTTCTGCAGTATTTTTTGTCTCAGACTGTTCCCTACAAGTGGCAGTTAAGATTCTCCTTCTGCAACATAGCTGTGTGTTACTCTCTCCTCTCTAAAGGTAAAATTAAGGTGAAGAGAGATTAATAGCAGAGCGACCCTTGCTCTGGGTATAGCACTTGTGACACTGGTGCTAATTTTGGAAGGAGAAA
Organism: Corvus moneduloides; assembly: GCF_009650955.1. NCBI lineage: Eukaryota > Metazoa > Chordata > Aves > Passeriformes > Corvidae > Corvus > Corvus moneduloides. Next base: position 18,278,886 of record NC_045480.1, on the reverse strand, counting down.
TTGGGTATTTGCGGTTCCACGTGAACTCACTGTGACCCAAAATGATGAGAGGTGTGTCTATGCTAGCACTTTCCTTGAAGGCAGGAGTGTGCTGTGTTCATCCCTACGCCTCTGTGCTTTGGTTAGTGTTGTAGGCTGATCTCGTTGCAATTGAACAGAATTCCTTTTGGATAAAGCTGGACTGCGAGATGTGTTCCAGGAGTACCCCTAGTGCATTTGAGCTATGAATTGATATTCAGCTAATGAGATGAGACCAGATCTAGGATGAAGTTAAATAATCAAGCCGTACCCTGAAGTGCGTGGTGCAGAGCATGTAGTGTAGATGTCGGCTCCTCGGCACCAGCTGTCTGACTCTTCCAGTTTTACAGTTCTGCAGTACTTGCTTGGGTAGACAGCCCCTGCATCCAGTTGAGTTTGCCTAGCAGAGAGTGCATGGAAGCCTGTATTTGGGAAGCTGGTTGGAGACTTGTGGCTAGAACGGGTCACCTGACATGCACCTTTATGTTGCAATCATAAAGCTATTATTCTTTCCCTCAAAAAGGGGTAGTTTGTGCTGGCATGAAGAGGAAAGGTTCGTTTGATCACTTGTAATATAACACATGAGCGAGTAAGAGGCACTGGTACTTTGGCTTGCAAAAGCTCTCCACATTTTTAACCCATTTTATTATTTGCAAGAGCAATTTAGTTCCTAATGTTAACAATGAGTGATTATGATTCTGTACTTCCGTTTACAGCACAAATTAGCATTTTGTTTTCCATTACAGCTTTTGAATGAGGAATTTAATGTATAATTTGCTGCAAATAGATGTTATCATCTCTTTGGATGTGAACAACCACATAAACTTGAGCAAATGATAAAAATGGAATCAATTACTTCTCAAATGGAAGTAGTTTACAAACCTTCACAAACAAAATGGCAATAGTTGGTGGTTATTGTAACAAATAATTAGGTTTTTTTTTAAACAACATTTATTGAATTCTATTGACAATTTACTAATTGCTTATAGAATATTTAATCATCCCCCTCACAAAATACATGCCAGAAAATGTATGGATTTTTTTAACTGTAGATTGCCTCTGTCCTTGTGTGGAGCTTTTCTCATACTGTTACAGGTATATTCGCCTGTACAGATGTTCCAGAAGGGTAGCACTGAACCACAAATCATGCTGCTGCTGATTACAGAGCTTCACAGTATTCTGGAATTAGTAGATTAGGATTGAAATTGTGGAGGAAGGAAGAATTAAGAGTATGTGTTGTAGACTGTATCCAAAGCCTTCTGAACGTGATGTGAATTTTTCTGCCACTTTTGACCTCGTGATCTATGTCCTGCTTATTGGAAAGATAAAGAAGAGAAGAGACATTATTACAGTTGCTAGAATGAGTGAATGCTGTCAGTCTCTACTGTAGGGGAAGGTAATATCTTATACTTTAATGAGTTTCCTAGTTTGAATTTCACAAAGAAAGTTTTCTGCTGTCAGTTGCTGCGATCTGTTTCTGTATTATACAGAGTTATTCATACTTGGAAAAATACCAATTCACAGACAAAGTCAGTGTGAGAAACAGTTCAGAATCGCGCTCAATCTCTTCCCATTGCAGAGACTTTCTCATATCACTAAAGGATGTAATCCAAATGTCATTTTCAACCCCTTCCTTTCAAAGAGGCTGTGTCTAAATTCTGATGATTTTCTGCATACTGGCTTGCATATCTGTTTATTTCTGATCCCCTAAAGCTCTGACCTTAAAGTCACCACCTATATCGTTTCCTGCCACTGTGAATTAATCAGCCTTTTTCTCACAGTCATCCCCAGTAACCCCATTGTATCCATCCATTCTGTACACAATATAAGCCCTGACTGGACATACTGTCTTGATTGCCCCTACCTACTCTCTTACCCTTATGTAGAAATACAAATTGAAGTCCATACTTTGTCTCATTTAGTACTTTAGATTTTACACCTCTTGTCCTTTTAAAGACTTTGCATAATTTAGTTTTTCCCTGCTTACTATTAATACCACCTCTTTTTGTTTATTATTGATGCTGGATTTGATGCTTGCTGGGTTGGTTCCCTGAACAAACACTTCGCTATCTCACACTTTCTCCTTTGACTTACTGAAGTCATGAGCCCATTGAGATCACGAAGGCTTTCATCTACCTGGTGTCTTGAAAGCCATTGTTGTCTAATTACTAAAAATGGGTATTTTTATTTTGCACTTGGAAAACTGTGGAACAAACTGACCAAACCCCCATTCATCACTCTGCTGCATTTCACTCTGTTCATTTGTTGCATGTTTCTTTAGGTTGGTGCCTGCTGCCATACTTGGATCAGTCTGTAGATCAGATAAACAATAGCTTTTTATTCTTCTCACAATTAAAAAAAGACTAATGATGTATTTTCTCATTTGCTTCACTCTACCAAACATTGAAGTAATTAAGGGAAAAAAAAAAGACAGAATGGGAAGAGTATGCTTGCAATTCAGGGTCCTGTATTCGGCCTTCTAGTCTTCTTTTGAGACCAGGGAGCTGATTGTTTAAGATGGAGCTTTTTCCTAATTTTATTTTTGAGGCAGCTGTTGGTTGTGATATTTTACTTTGTCTTCTCATTTTGACCAAAAGTCTGTTTATTTGTTTGGCCCTTTTTTTTTCTTTCAGAGCAAACTGACTTGGGCTAGAGCAGAACGTCAATGCTATGACACTGCATGTTTGCAGTGAACTTTTTTGAAGCTTACAATGTGTGTCTGGTGTAATGATTCCTGAAGGGCTGATTTGCACACATTTTAGGAATGTGTGCATGGCTTCATAAAACATATCTACTGTTGTCGCAGGCTCCCTGGACACAATGTCAGAGGTTTATTTGGATTGTAAAAACTCACAAACTCACTCCAACAAGATAATTTATTTCAACCATTTCTTTTCTTTTTCTGTTTCTTTTATACATTTTATTTTTTGAGCCAGCACATTGTGAATTGATGTATCTGCTAAACTTTGACTTGTCATTCATGATGCTTCTTACTATATCTGCCTGCTACCTCTCTGTCTCATAGTTTGCTTAGGCCTTGATCCAGCAGACCACTTAATTGCTCAACAGTAAACACTTGAAGTCAAGGGAAGTGCTTACAGGTTTAAAGTGAATGTGTGGTGTATTGGACTGGGGCCTTAGACAGCTGTATTTTGAGGACAGAGAACTTGGCTTCCATCTTGTTTGTCAAGTACTTGCCATGCTTTGGAAACATTACGAATGTTGATGGTAATTATGGTGGTGGGAGCAAGAAAGCAGTGAGGTGTTCAAGGAGACCTGGTCATGGTAAAAGAAATCTGCCAATTCTTCCTTGGCAGTTCAGTCTCTTTGTTTTTAAAATGCATTTACAAATAAAAGATGATTCCTCTTCTCCTAACCAAAAAGCTGTGTGATTAAATGAATAGGTGGTGCTCTAAAATGCAAAATTATGTCAGAAAGCCTTCCATGAAATGTACTTGAGAGTGGGAAACTCCAGGTTTAAAGAAAAGGGAAAAAAAAAGATGGCTGTAAACATGTAGTGGTAAAAAAAAAGAGATTGTAAGTAGGACATGCATACACTTTATTTAAGCCATGTGAAACAATGAGAAAATGAACTACTGACCAAATAAATTAGCAAAACAAAAGTAAGGTTGCACTCCCAGCCTTTTTTTATTTTCATCCAAAGACTGTTAATTGCTGGAGGATTAAAATAATTCATATTCAAGGATAGAAAGTGATTAACAATATGCAGAGCTTGGATGCTCCAGCTATACAAGAGACAGTGAAAGGAATACTTTTCTCTCTGTGTGATGTCAAAGCCAAAAGGGGGGGGGCGGAGAAAAGGAGGGGGTCGTGGCTCTTTGATGTCACTTACAGAATAAAAATAATGCTGTAAAAGAAATGGCATAATCTTTTCCTATTTATCTAAGTCCTTTTTTTTCCTAAGGAGTTAGGGCAGCATTGTTAATTGATTTTTCTGACGCTCATAATAACAGCTGTATTAAAAATAATTTACAAAGAATTTTTTTCCAGAAGCTGAGCCCTGCAGAATCTGTTGTAGCAAAGTGGTTAGAGAGTGGATTATTGTACATCACTGTTCTCACATAATTATAATCTGCTTGATTGGTAAAATGCATGTTGTGCTTTTGCACTGTCCATTTTCAACCAGTGGTGTCTTTCCTGTAAGATTTGCTGGTTTAATAGTAATAGCGTCAGGATCTCTCATGCCCTTTCAGTATAAATAAAGGTTGTCTTAACAGCTGCTCAGATTGTGCTGGCATAGTAGCCATCTTTGCTGGAGTGTCAGTTTTTGGCTAGAGTATTTTAACACACTGGGGCTTTTCTGTGGTTACCACTGGTTGAATCATGTCCTGCTGTGAAAACAGATGTGTGGCTTTTTTGGGAAGTAAAGTTAATTAAGGAAGGTTTGTGAATTGGTTCTTTTTTAAATTAATACTTAATTTAAAAAATTTATTTACTGTGGGGTTAGAGGATACCTTTAGAAAAGAAATTGGTTTTTTTAATAAACGTGAGCTTGGACAGATCAATACAAACAGCATTATAAGGAAAATTTTGGTGATTTCCCTGCCAAAAAGAACCTTTCAATTGTACATTAACTTTAAAAACAATGTTAAAAATGAAAAGAAGAAATACTTACTCTTTGCAATGGTAACTAATAAAGTTGAGACAAAAAAGGTAAATAAAAATGACTAGTTTATCTTGGTGCATATTGTGTATTAATATTGCTATCTTGCCATTTTGTAAGGCAGCTCACAGTCTTTTTAAATCTGTATGGGCCAACACTTAACACACATCTCATTAAATTTTTTGTTTTCTTCATCTTTGACTTTCATCTTTCAAAGGAATGCTCTCGGTAAAAACTGGAAAATATTTGCCATGTTTCAGATACTATTTTCCCTTTTGTTTTTAGTATAGTGATTTGTACCTTTAACATTGATGTCTGTCTATTTTTAAGTCTGCTGGTAGGCACAACCCAGTTTTGTGGAAAAGAGAGCTTTTCATGTAAAGAAACTTTTCGTTTTTTGATTCTTTTCTTATTTTTCTTGTTCTTGGTTGTTACATAAAATACATGGCAAAGGATGGAAAAAACCAAACAGCAGCAATTGCTGTTAAAATTAAAGAAAAATTAAATTGGATAAATTGCAAAAGTTGCTGTCAAAAATTAAACAAGCAAACTTGTTTAATTTATGTTACTCTTGTTGCAAAGAAATGTCGTATGAAATGGAAACCTGTTCATTAAAGCATCCTGAAGCGAGGATGTTGTCCCTGTGCATATGCTGGGGCTGCACAATGTATGGCACAATGACACCCTAAGCGTACAGAAGTGTCTCTAGAATTACCACTACACCTTCATGTCTGAATGAACTATAAACTCACTGAGGAGCATTCAACTTCCCTAAGACTACTGCAGCTGTAAAATAGCAATGCAAACAGGGGAAAAAAAAAGATCGTTATGCATATATTTTGCTTCTTTTTTTTCACATGGGACAAAAAGAATATTTGGAAAGATCATGGAGACACCATTATAAAAAAGTTACGCTTGTGGAGATCACAAAACATATGTGTCCATGAAACAACTGAGCTTCTCCCCTGAGTAGATTGAACTATAGGACTTGGTGCTTTGGAGGTAATCCCTCTTAGAGAGTGTCCATGAAAGGTTTTGCATGTTTGGAAGAGTATGTTGCCTATCTAGGATTTACAGAGGATGAGGAGATGATGTTCTTCTAGTTGTTTTAGGTGTTTTCTGTAAGGGACATTGCCCATTACTTGAGCAGAATGAGTGTCTGTTGGATTAGTAGTTGCCCAGGAGTACTAAAGGATGTGGCAGTGCTACCTGCAGTGCAGGCCTTCACATGTTAAGTTCCCATTTTTGGATATAATATTGCCAGATGTTACCTGTATGAACTGGGTTTTGCCACAATTGTATGTCTCAAGCAAGGTTTTTTGTTTGGTTGGTTTTGTGCCTTTGTGTTGGGGTTTTTTTTAAATGCAGGTATCAAGAACTGTGATTTTACTGTCTTCAGAAATATTACTAGATTAAAAAAAAAAAAAACATGCAAAATTTCATACTACAATATATGATTAAATCTTGTTACCAGGAAAGGCAGTATAAAGTAGAGAACTGTTTTTTTAATAGATTTGTTATTTTTATTTTTTCTCAGTGAAGAGTTATTAAGTATAAGACAAAAAGCAAACAAGAGAATAAAAGGACTGGCATATTGAGAATATTTTACAAAAATATTAATTCTTTTGTAGTTTAAAAGATGTAAAGCAAAGTGGCAGCAAAAGTCAGAGCTGTATTTGATTAGAAATCAAAAGGTTATTAATAGTGCTGATTACTTCAGCTTAGTTATATCTGCTCTAGTATTACTCCTATTTGTTTGCAACACTAATCAAGCTCACTGTAAGCCCTTATCTTTGACCAGCCAGAAGAAATCATAAAAGGAAATAATTGTTTAGCGAGAAAGACTTTGATAACAGCATGACTCTTGTGTGGGAGACAAGGAGATAACACTGAATGAAATGATATAACCAAGGTAGCTAAGGTGATAAATTCTCTAGCTGTCTTGTCCTCAGCAGTAAAATATACAGCAAATTAAAGATGTCTTTTCAAGAATCGTTTTAAGAATTGATCATATTTGTAATTTGCATGTTTCACATTTGCACGTGTAGAGGAAACAGAGGAGATTTGGTTTTGAGAATAATACGATTTTGTAAAGCCACAGATTTAGCCAGAGTTTGACCAGGTGATTCAGCCACAACTTACTATTCAGTTATCTCTCTGTTGAATTGAAAACTGTGCTTAGTGTTTGAATTTGATTTGAGCAAAATATTTTACGAAGTATAAGTATTTATCTGAAGGAAGGCACCAAGCATTCAGTAAAGCTTTTGCTACTTACTGTATTGGTTAATCTTTCTCATTATTTCCTTTCTTTAGAAAGTCCTGTTTTTCTTTAGAGTTGTTCAGAATTAATTTTCTGGGCAAAAGTTCTCTTTATGACTTGACCTGGTAGGTTGGGAAGTCCATCAGTGTGTTTTTGTTTCTGCCTCCAAAAAACACTTGTACTCAAGACACCAGTGTGTCTTGTTTCTTTTAAGCTATCAAAGTGACCTCTCTAAGACTCTTAACAGAGGACGTTTTTTGCAGACTTCAAGTACATTTGCATAACCTCTCTGTTTTCCTTCCAATTTTTTGATATCTCTTCAGGAAAATCTGATGCCAGAAGCATGAGGTGGTATTTCAGTATTGGTCTCTACACTGCTGTCAGTACTACAGAGAAGAATTCACTTGCCTGCTTCTCTTCGTTATGTTCGAGGTTCAGATTCATTGTTTTTGCTGCAATATCACAAAGGCAATTCACATTGAGTGATTTCTGTACTTCAGTACTGCGTTAATTGAATCATGGCTATCCAGGATATAGGCTACCACCCTGTATGTATGTTATATTTTCTGTTCAGTGATCTGCACCTTAGTACTTTATTTTATCCAAATAGGCTCAAGAGCGAGCAAGCAAGGAAGAGTCAAATCCATGTATTTTAGCATCAGTGATTGCCTGTAGTGGTTTCAGCATGGTGTAATCTGCAGTCAGGTGTGCTGAGGAAGTTACCATGCCACCTTTGTGGCATGTTCATGTTCACCTTTACTGCCCCATTGTGTTAGTGTGACTTTGTGACACAGAGGCCCTCCATCCAAACTGTCAAGCTTAACTGCTCACTCATTTGCTCCCTAACCTGGTTCTTTCAAAATGACCTAAATTAATATAAACACTGAAAAAAATTCTACTGTTATGAATCTTAACAACAGCAAGCAAACCTGCCTTTATTTTGAAAGAGCTTGGGTAGAGTACAGTACTGATGTGCTGTCATGCTGGGTGATCATCAAGAAGTGATGATGAGCAACTAGAGGTCTGTAGGGGTGGTAGCCTGGGTCAGCTGCAGCCTCGAGAGACTCTCTGAATTCAGCCTGTTTGCTGTAAAAGCACTGAATTGGGAGAGGTACTAAGTAAGTAAGAATGAAGAGCTTTTTCTGGGAAAGATTTGAGATGAAAACAGAGCTTCTTTTTTTCAGTAGATCTGGATTTTTCCTCACTGAAGAGCTATAGATAATGAATCAGCTTTCTGTAGGTGTGTGTTGAGGTGGTGATTTTTATTTTTTCCCCTGCCCATTTTCAAGGAAGTAATGATTTTGAGTGATGAGGTTTATTAAGCTCAGCTTCAGACATCTTAAATAGGACTGACTTTCAGCAGCTAATTGTTTAGTATTTACTGAATTTTTTGGGCTTTTTGAACAAACAAATCTTAAACAACCAGAATCAATGTCTCTTGACATGCATGCCTCTAGTATTTAATGTGTGAAGACAGCTTGCAGCCACATTTCAGGGAAAGCTATATGGAAACCTTGCTAGGCTGGATTATGCAGAGAATTGCCAGTAGTCACAGAAATTGATTACTGGAACTGATGTCTCTTTTTAATAATGTATGCTATGATGTTTGTGAATCACAGACAGGACTTTGAAGACCTGCTGTATAAGTTTTTGAAAACAAACCTAGCATGGTCAGTTTCTTATGTAGTTCCACAGTGCAGGGCTCTGTTTCCCAATCTGATTTGATGACATATATTTTGTTTGCAGATTTTTATAAGCTGAAACTGAATTCTGGAACAGGCCTGTCCTGATATCTGTGTTAAACTTCTGTGAGATAAAACAGCCTGAAATAATTCCCTATAAACTGTCAATGACCACCAAGAGTTTTGATTTGGCAGTGATGACTGTATTTAGAGCTGAGCCCAGAGGACTTAGGGTAACATTTGTCAAAGGCTTGTTTTCTGAAGGTGCATGGATGTGAGAAGTAAGGTGCCTTTCAGACTTTAGTTAAGTTCTCGTAAAATATGTAGTGCTGTGTAGGAATACTTGAGTTAGTTTAAAATTAACTAGCTCAAATAACAAAGGCAACAGAGACAGGTTGCACTTCAGTCTTCTAGTGGATTAGTTACTACAGGTTGGCAAGCGTGTCAGTACCTTCATTGTGTCTGCTGTCCAGATCACAGGATCACAGCATCATTAGGTTGGAATGGACCTCTGGAGATCATCTAGTCCAACCCCCCTGCCAAGGCAGGGTTGCCTAGAGCAGGTGACACAGGAACTCATCCAAGTGGGTTTTGAATGTCACCAGAAAGGGGAGACTCCATGACTTCTGGGCAGCCTTTTCCAGTGCTTTGCCACCCTCAGTGTAAAGTTCTTTCTCATATTGATGGAACTTGGGTTTTAGTTTATGGCCATGGCTCCTTGTCCTGCTTCTGAGAACTACTGCTCAGACTCAGAAAAGAGTCTGACACCATCCACCTTGGAGATAATTGTATGCATTGATGAGGTGCCCTCTCAGTCTTCTCCAGACTAAGCAGGCCCAGCTCCTGCAGTCTCTTCTCAGAAGAGAGATGGTTCAGACCCGTCATCATCTTTGTGGCCTCCACTGGACCCTCTCCAGTAGCTTTTTTCTTGTATGGAGAAGCCCAGAACTGGGGACAACACTCCAGATGTGGCCTCAGTAGAGCCAAGGAGTGGGGCAGGATCATCTCCCTCAACCTGCTGCCCACACTCTTCCCAATGCACCCCAGTATCCCATTGGCCCTTCTGGCCACAAGGGCACTGCTGGCTCATGGACTTACATTACCTGAAGAAAAAAGGGTTGTTGACAGGTCTGGGGTTTTTTTTAAATTTTAAAAAATTGTTAATCTATCTTAAAGCCAAAATAAACGTACACATTGAAATGCCTATTTTATGTTAATTTAGATGTATTTGTCTATGTAGTAAACCTAAATACTCTACTGTGAAGCATTAGAAATTCCATCTACAACATTTTCTACAATAACTTTCATATGTGTGCCTTAATGAAGTTCTTAATGTAAGAGAGGTGACTACTTTTGTAATGTGAAGTACACAGATTTCAAATGAGCAAATGAAACAGAAGAGATATACATCATAAAAGTAACTAACAGAGTTAACTTAAAGAGTGGCAAAGCATGTTTAAAAGAGTCAGGTGTAATCAGTGCTCTGGTAGAGGAGAGTACAGAAATTTCCATTTTTATAAATTTAACTCAAATGGAAGGATTATCAACCATTGGAGCAGGCTTCCAGGGGAAGTGCTTGAGTCACCATCCGTAGAAATATTTAAAAGATCTGTAGATGGGGTGCTTAGGAACATGATTTACTGGTGGACTTGGCAGTGCTGGGTTGGTAGTTAGACTTGATCTTAATGGTCTTTCCCAGCCTAAATGATTCTATGATTCTATGAAAGTTTTAAGCATTGTCCTGCTGTTTCTGTATTTCTTGTCCTCCCCAGTAACTTCCTTTTAAGGAATAGCACAATATGTGGCATTTAGTATGTGTTTAATCTCTCTTTTGTTTTTAAATAGATCTTCAACTGGTAGCAGCTTTAAGAATTATGTGAGGAGAATTCTAGAAATAAAAGCAAATGAGAGAAGACAATGTAATGATGCTTTATACTTACAGATAAGTTTTCTGTTATTTGGAAACTCGAGGTCTCTTGCTTTTGGTTGCCAAATGTTAGGCTGATTGCTTTCAAGGTGAAGCTGTACTATGCTGCTTTGAACTGATACCGCATGATTAGGGTAATAAATAAGTGCCACTTAATTGGAACAGGCCTGATCAGAAGACATTCCAGGTAACTGATTTAAGCCAAACAATACTTAATTGCAGTGAATGTTGCTTAATGGGTATGATAATTATGTGCATTGGGGATACCTTCAAATGATTCATTGGTGGTTGGGTCTTTTGTGTCTGCCTCACTGTTGGCTCTTTTTCCTGTTGCTCAGAACAGCTTTCAGTGTCTTCATAAATAGCCGTGATTCATTCAGAAAGCAGATAAAACCATGGTTGGCTTTTAATAAATCAGCAGTTTAAAATCAGCTTATTTAAAATCATGATGTTACTAATGATTTTTGAGGACTTTTTAATACTGTTTTCAGAATTTGGAACTGTTGGGTTTGCTTTTTCCATTTTCTATGTGATCAGGAATGTTAGAAATTGAAATAAGAAAAACCAAGTCACATAATTTCTTGGCTTCTGGATCAAGGCAGGCTCTAACATAATGAGACTTACTAAATCATAGAAGTTGATGTGTTCTCTGCCCTTGGCAAATAATTGACTTGCTTTAGTTCTGTCATATATTCTTCCCAAGATTGCTTGTTTTCTTCTGCACGAACCTACCTGATGTGTTGCAAAATACGCTTTACAACTGGGGAACCCTCCAGCTTTATAGTTGTACAAAGATAAAACCAGGTCCTTTTCCCACTCATTCTCAAACTTTGGCATGCAAATGCATATTTGCACCTTCATTATTTAGCTTTGGTCTGTCTACCTTCTCTGCTGGTTTATTATATCATCAGAATGGGATGCTGATGTTTTCAGCTTCAGCTGCTTTATGTCTGTCTACTTTTTCCATATGGATTTTCATACTTCTACACTGATTTTTTTTGGGCAGACCTGGACATACATATATATTTTTAATATTGTGGAGAGATGTAGTGTTTTCTGATTTAATCTGGCAGACAAGAATTTGTTTCTGATGCTAACATAAAAATTCATTTTTAATTCAAAAAATCTCATGCTTCCATATTTTTCAGTTTTCTGTCTTGCTTATAGAGTGAACATGTTGGATTAACAGAAGTAAAAATGTTTCACTTTAAAAGGCTTAAAATATTTCCATTTATTCTTTCTAGGTTAATGAGTGCTTTTATGTTCTTCCCCCCTGCACCCCCCATCTTACTACATCCAGCCTACATGGGGGTAGATTTTGACAATGGCTCCTGCAAGAAGTGATTTCCAGTGACAGGAACATGTTGAAGACATTTTCATTATTTAAAAAGCAGACACGTTTCTCTGTCAGCAAATTTGCTGCACGTATGAGAGTGGGACGGTGTTTTTATTGTGAACTCGAAGAGCACTGTATTACGGAATCACAGAGCATTCTGAGTTGGAAGGATACCACAAGGATCACCAAGTCCAGCTCCTCAGTGAATGGCCCACATAGGGATCAAACCCATGGCCTTGGCATTATTAGCACTATGCTCTTACCAGCTGAGCTAATTCCAGGGCTTTAACAAGCGTTTTCAAAACTGAAAGGATCCTCCAGGTTTGCAGGATTATACTTCCTCTGTCCTTTCATTTCTCATCATCTCTTTCCTTTTGGAATACTTAAGGAGGAAATTTAGGATGACACATAGGAAAGGTGGCACAGGAAATTTTGTTGGCAAAACCAGAACTACGTGTCTCCAGAGAGCCAAAGCTGTCTTTGTTGATTTCAGCCACAAACAGTCAACATATTGTATCTTAGCTATTTATTTAAAGTTGTTGAGAATATTTAATTTCATTTACTTTGTATGAAAAAAAATTAGAAATATGAAACATTATCTGTGTTGTCCATACAGATGTTTATAGGGATGTTGAGAAGCTCTCAGATATTGTCTAAACAACCTAATTCATATGCCAGTACTTTAAAGAAGGCATAGTTAATAACTGTTTGGCATAGTTAGTTTATTTTCTTCTCATTACACCTTTAAAATGGCAGACAGCATTTTCAAAATGTCTCTCTATTTTGGTGCTTTTATTATGCTTCCACCCTGCCTCAAGATTCACTAAAGGTGTTGATTTGCAGTGGGTAGCAATCATGTGTTTTCACGAAGTCTAGGCTTCTTTAAAGGTTGGTACCATTTCCCTGTAGAAATTAGAAATGGAACCAAAATTACTTAAAAGACACTTAGCAAGATCACTTAGCTCAGGGAATTTGATGTCGTTAAAGCATATTAGTGAGATCTAGACCCTTGTTTTGCTAGGCATTGTACTTACTAATATAATCTCTTTTAAGTCAAGGACTCACGTTAAAAAAACCCAGACAAGTAAATGAAAAAATAATAAAATCGTAAAACTAATTTAAATCATAAATCCAATATTGCCCATAAAATAGCCTATTATTTTAGTTCTCTGATGTATAAAGAAACACACATTTTTATCACAGCATGACTTTCACTTCAGTGCAACATAAATGCAATTCTTTCATCAGTAATTTCCATATATATATACACAAATCTTGAAGTAAAAGCAGTCATAAAACACACCTGAATTAGATTTGTTGACCAGTCTACAGAATATATATACTTCTTCTGAGTAACTGGTTTTATAGTTTTTCCCTTTTGCTGTACTAAATATTATGATTAAGGACAACAAGTAATTTTAAATATTTTGAGTAAAATTATGAATAGTTACAATGTTTCTCATTCAGTAACAGATTTTAAAATAAAGGTCACAATTTTTAGAGAGTTAAAAAATAAAATAGTTTGTTTTAAGCCAGCAGAACTAGAAAATAGTTGTAATGAGTTTCAAATCTGGTCATCAGGCTAGAGTACAGTTGATGTAGGTGAAGTTGGCTGACTTCTGCTGAGGACCTCCCCCACTGCCTGTATGAGAATTAGAGTTCCTTCACTTGTGGGCACGTAGTGGAGCTATTTCAATGAAATGCTGAAATTTAAAAAAAAATGTTTTCAGACTCTGTATTGAATTCTGTCCCATATTGGTTGGAATAGCTGTTGAGACTGGAAGTTACCTGGCTCATCCTGATGGCTGTGGCTTCTTGTGTAAGGACAAAAGAGAGAAATGACATAAGGGTGCCCGAGGTTGCACCAAACTGTGTTACAAGATGTAGTCGAATAGCAAATGGTTGTTTTTGCCTGGCTGTCACTGTTTTTAAAGGGTGCTTTAAGACCTCTCACCCAAAAGGGGGTGCTTCCATCTTTCTTATCTTCATCCTACACTTGGATAGTTGATTGCTGAAGTGTTGCTGTGAGGGAATGCCGGCAGCCATGACTACAGGTCACTGAGGCTGGAGCAGAGGTGCTGTTTCCATCACCATGCTCCATCTCTTGTCTTACAAAGCGGACAGGAGCACAGTGTTTCTCACTTGTGCTATTGCTGACATGGTTGTTCCAGGATCTGAAGGCGCTTGTTTTTTTATATCCTTCATAATGTTTCTCTTTTTATCCTCCCCTGTTGTCACAGTTCAGGCAGGAAGAGTGGCTGCCCAGAGGACCCTGCGGTGTGACTGGTACGTGCATGATGTGTGTGGTACCTGGCAGAGCTGTGCGCACCGGGGTGGACAGTGTGCATTGCTCAGCTGGGACCCCTTATTCAGAGGAGAGGTGACTGCATATCTTCATGGGGGGTGGTGGGGGAAGAGCAGATAATAGGAGTTCTTTGTGGGTTTCAGCTTGTTTACTGTAGGAATTGTAGCTGGGTAGAGCCTTTTGAAAGCTGTGTTACGTGAGAGAAGGTAAGTGCTCTCATGAAACACTAATAAGGATGTAAGAGAAGACACGAAAGGGCCATGTGGAAAAAATGGACAAATGGGCCATCTGTAATATTAGAGACACTACTGCTAGATTCTGGTAGTGTTTCTAAAGTCATAAATTGATAATGCTGTTAGTGTTAGATGCCAGAACTGCTGCTGGTGTCCAACAGCAGGAGTGATTTTCCCACTGGGAGAGAGAGTTCTGCTGTCCCTGTGGAGAAAAGTGTAATAAAAATATGGAAACCAGTGAATTATGTTGTTGTTTGGAAAATACTGACATATATCTTACACAATGCCTGCACTGTTGCATTTCAAACGTTCAGATATGTAACCTAGAGCAAATTAGGAGAGTGTATTGGACTGTTTTGTGTTAGGCACTAAGATGGTATGTAGAAGGGCATAAAAAGGAAGGGAAAGGGCACCAACAAAGTATTTGAGCTGTTGGTAGATAAAGGACAAGTAAGAGTGATGTCACCCCTCAAGTAGCAGAATGCAAAAATTGTCTTCTCCTTCATGGAAGAACACAGCTCTGATTAGTGGTATTGTTTTCTTAAGTAGCAGAGCCAGGCATACATGGGCACCCTCTTAAAATGGGACACTCGCAAATGCCAAATGAGAGATAGTACCTGCCTGGTAGAACTCAGCCTGCAGGTATTCTAGAAGATGTGACGGGTGAGTGCAGGCAGGTAGGGAGGTGTAAGGAGACATTGAAACAGTCATCTCTAATCTCTGTACTAATGTATTGGTCCTGCTGTGAAAACAGGGCAGAGACCTGTGCTCCTGAGGATTTTGTGCTGCTTATAGCAGTTGTTTTCTCTTTGGCATAGGTGGAGATGCTTGGGGGATGTGTCAGAACTGCTCAAGCTGCTTTTAGAAAGAGTTTTGACAGAGCCCCAAGACTAAGTCAGCACCTACTTGTACCAACGGTATGACTAAGACTTCTGTCAATATAATAAATGCCTCCGTAAGGCAAGCAAAGTTGGTGATACGTCATAGGACAACAGGTGAAATAACAGCTTGAGGTCTCTGTACTCTCAGAAAAGTATTGAAGTGACTAAGAATAATTTGTTTGTGGTCATATATACTTTAGAGCAATGAATCAGAGCATTTCACAAACACTGTGTAGTGTAAGTGTATCCCTTTGCAACTTGAACTTCTGTTGTTCTAAACCAATGTGTCTAACTTTACAGAGGTGTCTTACATATATCAACAGTTGTGTACTGTAGAAATGCTGTCTGGCTCCCAAGAGAGCAGTCTCAATTAAATCAGGCAGGAGAACATCACTTTGGATCATAAACTATGTGCAAAACATAAAACCATTAAGACTTTTCCAAAAGTTTTTTATACAAACAAGTAACAAGGTAGAGTAGTGAATAGATTTGATTCCATTTCAGACTTTTGTAAACAAATAAATTGCACCCCCAATCTGATAATCTGGTAATACACAAAAAATCCTATCAGCATGCATATTCTTTTTGCTATTTTCTCGATTAGGTAAAAAACTTTCAACTTTGTTCATCTTTATAGGAGGTAAACTCTTTGCATTTTGAACCTGACAATGTAGTGTTACACAAAGAGCCAAGTTAATTCTGGGATATTCTCGTACTAGGAAAGGGTGAAAATACTGTGTGCTTGACAGCAGATAATCTGGTGACATTTGGGTAACTTTGTTTACCACTCAGGAGGTCAGTGCAAGCAGCTAAGCAGTTGGTTCCATGTACAAATAAGTAGATCCCATGTGGCTAAATGACAGTGACAGAGCATTGCAGATTGGGCCTCATTTTTCATTTCCTGCTTTTAGAATAGTTCCATTCAAATCCCTTCTTTTTTTTTAGGATTTGATATATTGCAACCCATGTGTTTGGGAGTTAAATAACGAATATCTGTGAAAATTAGGGATAAGCAAATGAAGTGGAGAGGATTTGGAAAATGTAAAATGGTTTTTAGATTCACAGAATTTATGAATTTTTTGAAAATATTTTTTTACTCCCAAGAAAAAGCACTATATTATGTCCAAGAAACATCAGTTGTGGCAGGGAATGGGGGGGGGGTCAAGGGGAGAAGAATAGTTTTATCTGAATAAAAGTTCTGTGCAGATGCTGAAGAAAACGAAAGATGATGTTGCATGGCAGAATTAATCTGTTTCAGCAAGTATATGTGCTGTAGATGGAGTAGCAGCTGAATTGCTGTAGAAATTAATTTGCTCCACACAGAATAAGTTGAATAATTTACTAGAATAAACATGCAGGGCCATGATGGGAAGCCATCTATTCAGTGTGTCTGTAAAGAGACAAAAAATGAAAGTAGTCTTGTAACTTGCTCTTTGCAAGCAGAGAGGGAAGGCATAAGAAGGTTTCTTGGGCTGTGTTTATGACAGGGTGGAGAAGCAGGATGGAGAGTAGCCACTCTGCACTCTGCCATCTCGAGCAAATATGGGTATCCAGGAACATGGACTCGCCAGCTCTGGCACCTGATGATGTAAAGGAAGGGAGTTTAGTGTTCCTCCTCATATCAGTGGGTGTTTCTTTTGCTTGGGGAAAGGAAGAACTGGAATCTCAAGAAATCTGTCCCTGGACAGTGTACTGTTTACACAGGACCTGTGACAATTGTATCTGGGTTCTGCATGATGACCACAAAGCTTGTATGGTTACTGCCAATAATACAGTGGTGAAATATGGTGTTAAATCAGTTAGAATAATTTACAAATGAAAAAATGTGTTCTAATTTTGTTTTCCTTCTCAGTGAAGTAATAGAATGTTCCAGGTCTCCGGCAGAAGCGTGACAGAGGGGGAATGAGCTCCTTATGGAGGTGTATGCGTATGACCTGTGAAGGGAGGCCATTGCCTTCCGTCCTGACTGGAGCAGCGTGCTGGTGCATTCCCAGTCAGTGGGAATGGGACATCAGCATGCTGGGGAGCAGCGGGAGCAGCCTGGCAGAGGAGAGAAAACTCTAATGGTTTTCATGTGGTCTGTATTAGGAGATGCTCATGTCTTATGCAAAGTATTGAATGGTTAATTTCGATTGGGACCAACTGAATCAGTACATTGTTAAGGAGCTAGAACCTTGACTTCTTTTGTTATAGCCTGATGTCAAATCAGTATGCACACATGCAGCTGTCTCCAGTTTTCTCTAAAACACCATGGAAGTGTTATATTTGGTTTGGCTATGCATGTAAAACATAGCCTGTGAGACGGAAAGTTGTTGTGGTGGTGGAGAGCTTTTCTGGCAGCTGGATTTGGTGAAGTGTACGTACCTGAGGTGGAATTCATCTTGGGCAAAGTTAACTAGGAGTCTGTATACGGTTGTTTGGGCTCCCTTAGTAGCCTCAAAAAAAAGAAATGTGTCCATAGGGTGACTGACCCTCAGCCAGTGGTTGAATTTTAATGCACTTGTTAAAATGCATTACTTCTAGGTGGGTGAAGATGACATAAAATATGCCTTTACTGGTATGATAGCAAATTGTTTTGTCACAGTAGTTGAACTGGGCACTGCTGTTGGCATGTTTGCCTTCAGATGCATTATAATGGGCATTTTAGAGGTAAGAGCTGATGTTTCCACTCTTGGACTCTGTGCTAGTAGTGTTGGCAGAAATACTCTCTGAAGCTACAAAAAGGTCTCTGTTAATGATCACAGTCTGGTTTTCTGACTTGGTAACATTTCCCACCATACCAAGTAATTTGGAATAGGGACAGGTGAAATAGTTCGTTATAAGTTGGCAAAAGGGATATTGGAGTATCCAGGTCTTCAAATGCTTGGTCTCAGTAACGTAGATGTGTACCACTTCCCTCCTGCTTGTTTTGCTATTGAAAGAGAAACAGCGAGATTTCTTCTGCTGCTGATGCCTATAAAATTCTGACTCACAGAACTGCTTCTCTAACCACTGCTGGGAAATAAGTTCAGTGGGGTGGTTGATGGAGCAGCTGCTCCCTGTGCCTTGCCCAGCTGAGAAGATTATTCTGCTGTCAGTTGATTTGCTTTTCCTGCCTACCCGAAGTTCTTCCACTTCGGGTGATCATCTTCTGGTGAATTTGCAAAGTCTTATATACCTTGGATCCATTAGTGAAGCAGACTTTCTTGTGCACACTTAATTTGTTGTGCCCTCATGAGAACAGTTTCATGCTACCCCCGGCTTATGATTAGTCTGGCTTTTGAAGGCTGATTCAGCAGGCATATCTCCTATAGTAGTCTCAAGTGCAGCAAGTATTATGCATATCTGCTGTATCAAATTCCATGGAGCTTGTGGGTGGTTTGGAAATAATGTAAGCTAAGCAGTTTTTGAGCACAGCTTGTTTCTGTAGATGAAGGCACAATAGCTTCTACAAAGTGCAGCTTTTTAATTTTTTTTGTCATGTACACTAATCAGGAGCTTAGAAGTAAGAAGTTTCAGTGAGAACCACTCTTTCTTTATGATCTGGGTGATGTAGGAGAACCCAATTTGCAGTGTTCAGGAAATGCTGGAAAACATGTAAGTAGAAGATTGCAAAGTTTGAAAGGCAGTGCCTGAGATGTACAGCAAGTTTTAGTAATTTTACATGTGCATAGATCTATGTGTGTGTAGTGATTCCCCTGTATAACATTAAGAGTTTAAGGTTTGTCTCAGGTTATATTGAACTTAGAAGAGAGCTGGTAGCTCTTGATAGCGAAGAAATACCTGTGAAGGATTTTTTAATTCCAATATGAGGAATGATGGCATTTGATTTTCTTTTATATAAGATCACTGGCTCCATGAAAGGGTCCTTGTATTTTTTTTGTAAATGTGTGGTAAACCACTTAAAAAGAACCATACAAGCTGACTTTCTTTTTTAAGGTCAGGCTTGTGGTTTTAGAAGGGGTATTGCTACTGTTTAGCTCTGTTCTCCCTGCTAGCATTTACTGCTGAAGGGATACTGTTTATCATGTCTTTTCGTATCTTTTTACTTTTCAGAAGGGAAAGAAAGCTTCATGTGCAGATAGCATGTTGTTCACTTCACGTGCAACCTATGAACAAATAATACCAGTGACAGGAAAGGCACAAGGTCACAGTAGTATGACAGGGACTTGTTGTACAGCCTTCCTGTGGTCTGAATGCAATGAACAGTAGAGGGGAATGTAGCATGGGTAGTGAATCTTTATAATTTTTCCTACTTTTTCAAATCCATTAGCTCCATAGCTGCTGTGTCTTTTGCAGGAGGAGCTGAAGGCAAGTGTGGTATTGGCTTGGGTAGTGTTCCTGAAGGTGGGGCACACTGCCAGAGCTCAGTTCTGTGTACATCTCTCTTGCTGTGTTGTTAAATGCAGTAGTTTGCAGGGAACACCTTGTGCTCCTTCAAAGAATCTACACCTAAGAATTCTTACAATTCCCTGTGTTACCTTTGCATCCGCTTGCAGATGTGTCAGCCTTTCTGCTGAAAACGACAGAATCTGGAGGTAGGAGAGTGCAGAATTGCAAGTTTGCTTATGTTATATATAATCCAGTTGGTTTGTGATGCTTCTCTGTAACCAGCTGATGTTTCTTCTTTGAGCAGCAGTGTTTGATCGGTGTTAGACATTTTTGCTTTTGCTTATCATGACATCTGACACTACCATTGTCCCTGTTGTCCCTTTGATGCTTTTGCAAAAATCATGGAGTTACTTCTAATACACAGTATTTTTGTGAATCTGACATCTCTTTTTTTCCCCTCAGATATGGTGGACTTGTGAGAAGAAGCTGTTCTTTTAGTACAGGAATGCAAGTTCAGAGGAATGCCTGTTACAGCAGTATTACAGATGTGTCAGTGGGCAGTTCTGAGGAGCAGTAGGGCAGCCACTTTCAGTAGAACAACAGGTGATAAAGCAGACATTAAAGAGGTAGAACTTGGCCTCTTAGGCTGAGAAATGCAGAAGTTGGACATATTTGAGGGACCAGAATTTTTGTCTGTCAGTAACCAATATCCCATTACAGGCATGGCCTGCATAATAGAAGAGCAGCACCAAGCTCTCTAACATACATCCTAGTTGTGAAATCAGTTGCCACTTTGCATACCAAAAGACAGTATACTGGCAGAAGAATTACTTCAGTATGTATATAACTGAGGCACCTTGTTAGTGTTATGAACGGTGTTAATTGATGCAAGAGATGACTGAACCAGCAGAGCAGCAGCTAGCAAGTTGGGCCAGAAAAGGCTGAATGCTATGTCTCTTTGAAGGAGGAACAAATACTGTATCAGTAAACGCAGTTCCAACTTTTTTATGGGCATTAGAGACAAAAAGCATAGATAGAGGTCTTTGTAATCTGAGCAAACAGGTGCTTGGCAGTAACACTATATGAGCATAAACATCAAGTCTTTGTAGTGATGGCAGCAGTTACTAACCTAGAGGCTTCTGAGTGTGTTCTCTTTTGATTACTTTGTTTTATTGAAAAGGATCAGTCCACTTAAGTTTCTTAGGGAACTTCTGCTTTGTAGAGTGTGTTGGCCGGTGAACATACATTACAAGAGACAGAAAGTTTTCAGTAAGACAAGTCCCTAGTACCACAAATACCTCTTCACGTTAGGGTGACCAAAAAGGCTTCTCCCAGGATGCTTGTTCTGTTATGTTAATCTATCCCAGTTTGGATTCCCCGGTTGGCTGTTGGCCTCTACCCCTCGTCACTCCCCCAGAGTTTCTCCACTGGTCCCCGTTCCCTAGTCCTGCCTTTTCCCCGCCCCTGGATAAAACTGTGAGTTTCGGGATCATGTTGGCATTTGCCTCTGCACCCTTTGGCAGTGTAGCAGCAATAAATGCTCCTGCCGGAACGCACGCAAATGCCCTTCTCGACTCTTTGCTACCGACTGTAATACTGAACCCACCGTGCATCTGTGGGTGCACGCAGGACCCCACGGGCTGGGCAGGGACAGTATTAGTAGAGTAAGTTCTTCCTGAACTAAGCAAGATGTATTGGCAGTGCCTAAGTGCTGTATTAATTTGGAGGTGAAAGTTATTTCCATATTCTGATGCATCAGACCTTGGTGATCTGAATCAGTGTAGCCCAGATGCCTTGGTTATCCGAGTGTAAGAACTGAAAGGTTTGATGTGAAAACAGAAATCTTCAAGTGGTGGTGCACTGGTTATGCTCTTAGCACATAAATTTTCCTGTGCGTTGGCAGATAAAGGAAGTTGGTGACCTACTAGGTCTTTTCCATCTCTCTCTTATGTGATTGTCCAAGTTGAAGCCCTAGAGCATCGCTGTTGTTGCCTCCTTCTGAGCCAGCTGGCCTCAGGGAAGGAATCTGTCTGTCAGTGAGTAGGAGAGCTCACCAATTGGCCATGAGTTGTGTGCTGGCTCAGGAGACCCCTCCTTCATACTTTTATAGCCTGTAGAAATGGGCCTCTCTATTACCTGAGCCCATGATTGTTTGGAGATTGGTGGGCTATCCAACGACCCAGGGATAATAGCCTTGCACTTTAGAGTGTTCTGCTGCCCTTTAAATTTGAAGTGTAGTGAGGGCAAAGTTTGGCAGTTCTTGAAATAGTGTGGAAATGGAGCCAGCCTGGGATCTCTGTGGAGATCTAAAGCAAGTGGGGTGCAGTCCAGCATACCATACTGCTGGACCAATGTATTGTTTTTCAGCCTCAGAGTTCTTCACAGTAACTTAAATATGCTCAGTCCTACTGCAGGTATAGGGGAAAGATTACTGTGGCATTCCAGCTGGCATTCTGTCTGAGATGGATCCCATGTGTGGCACAGGGCTTTCAGGCAGAGGGAGCATGTCTCCCATGTCATCAGTGCACTGAGATTAAGCTAAGTGTGCAGCTCCTGAGCTGGGAGTGTCAATTACCGCTGTATGAATCTTTACCCTTCTCTCCTCTGGAGCCAACATAGCAATGGTTTCTAGAACATTACTACAGTGAAAAAAGGCTTTGAATCCAAAATACTATCTTTTCTTTTTTGTGTATACACAGATTTCCAGGTTTTATAGAGGAAAGGGTAAATGTGTAAAGAGATGAATCTCTCTTAAAAGGATGAAGAAAAGAGATAATTAGATTGGTTAAACAAGAAGACAGCAGAATTAGGAGAACAAACAGATGAAAAATATGTGAATAAAGTGAAGAGAGAAGCTGATACCTGGAGAAACAGCCTTATTCTCAAAAATGACTAGAAGTTTTGGGACTTTATTTCTCATGAGGATTAAGCTTCTGGGACTCTAAGTCACTATTGGAAAGGCTCTTTTTAGATTCCTTGAATCACTTTGTATGGTTTTAAAAACTTTAAGTGCAGTCTGACACACTAGGAGAAGCTCACTGCCGCTGAAGCTATATGATACCGGGAAATACATGGGTTGCCTGTGTGCTACATGTATAGGGATGCTGAAGGAAGCAAGATGAAGGTGCACTGACAGTACAGAGCCAGGTGGAATATGATATACTCTCAGCTTCCAGATCATAGAAGGAAGAGTATTGAGTTTTGAAGTGCCTGGTCACAAAGGCCTAACAGACAAGTTAGTGTTGAGTCAGAATAGAGCCTTCTATACAGCCTTTTATGAAAATCTTGTAATCTTATTTACCAGTCTGTATTTGTTACCCCCTCGTCGTCCTGTGATCAGTGTGACATTTCTTTCATCAACAAGTGCTCTGAGAATATCCTTCTGTGTCTTGTAAGCCACAAAAGCTTTCTGGTATATCTTACATGCCACAATAATATCTAGATTTACAGTGATATAAAGCACCTTTGGATGCTGAGTTCATATTCAAGGAAAACCACAAAGTCAGCCTACATCGGGGTACGTTAGTGTAAGACCATGTCTTTGAATAGCTAATTCCTATGCACCACACTCTGCACTGCCCTGATATCTGGTGATTAAATAGCATTTTTAAAAGTGGCACTAATATTGTGCATCTTCTGGCAGAAGTTCTTAAAATCTGCGCCGATTGTAGTTGTTCAGTAAAAGGTAAGTATGCCCCTTAGGAGAGCTGCAAGGGAAAACAGCTTATCTGCACACACCTGAAACTGGAAGAGACAATTCACTGGAACTTAATTGGCTGCATGCTGGAAAGACTAATGATGATTCTGCATTCCATTGGCAAAGAAATGAGGTAGATGGCAAAAAAAGCTCTTATTATAGTGCCCGGGTAGTAGAAATTTATGAGAAGCTTGTTCTGCTTTTGCAACCCGTGATGTCTATTCAAACTCTTTCCGTAAGGTTTTTGAGGGAAAAAGCTGCAATACTGTATGTAATCCAAAGAAAAACGACACTTGCACCAAATCTGACAATGACTTAATTTCTGTCATGTCATATCCTAACTTCTGAAAATGTACTGTTGCTGTAAAAGAGTAATTTAACCTTATTTGCAGTGTTTTCATAGTAAAAGGATGCAGAGTGGGAAAAGGAAGGAGAAGCAGCTATTTTATGTTGATGTAATACTGCCAGTAAGGAAAGAATAAAATGACTCATGTCTCTTCTCAACTTTGTCTTGCAGCAGCTCTTGCTGTTCAGATGAGCTTAGCTATGATATTGATCAGGGAGTGAAGTAGCCAGAACAGGCATTGATATGAAGGCTGGAGTGCTGGCCGAATTGTAGGAATTTGGAAAAGACTATCCATTTTAGTAAAACATCTCTGTTCAGTAAGGGACATAGGGAAGACCTTTGGGCTTTCAGGAGAGCTTTTTGTAGCCAGTGTCTTACAGTATCTTGTTTTAGCTGATAACCAGCAGCAAAGGTCAGTGGTAAAAGGGGAGAAAGAACTGGGAAACCCATTTTGGTATTTCATCTTTATATTCTGATTTCCAGTTGTCTGGGACTTCCTTAGCTGTAGGTTTTTAATTTAAATAGTTCTGCACGCCTTTTTTTTTTGTTTTTTCCACCTTCCATATATTGGTCCAATTGAACTTTTAACCCGTGAACATTTTTGGCGTAAGCCTCATCCTCTGGCAGTTGATGACACAACTTGGCTAGGTTTTGTACGAAGAAAACCACTTCATTCATGAGCCTTTCACCCGCTAATTTAGTTTGATGACTGCTGTTTCTTTTGAAGGAAATGCTGGAAAATCATTATTTATTTACTTCCTTCACTTGTGAATTTGTAGACATGAATGGCATTTATCATAAATGTCCAGTTAGTTTTTTCCAGGCTGAAGATACCTTCTCTTTTTAGTAATTCTTTACACTGCAGCTGTTCCATGCTTTTCATCAAGTTGGTCGTCCTTCCTTGTTTTTTGGTTCTGTTATCTTTTCTGAGAAGAGCCAGCCATACCTGTGCACAGTGTTCAAGATACAGATGAACCTCTCGTTTAGCTTGTGGTGTAATGTTCTTTTTTTTCTCTCCTAAAAACTTCTAAAATTTTATTTGCATGTTTGACTAGCCCTGAGAACCAAGCTTAGATTTCATAACGGTTCTGCTATAACCCCAAAAGTTGTCATGTGGCATGTCTGCTATTTCAGATCCCATCCATGTTGTGGAGAACTGTTTTAAGCAGTTATTAAGAATATATTTCATTTGTCATTTGGTCATGATATTGTTAGTCATTGGTAACTCTTGTCAAATAGTTTTTGTATTTTAATTTCTTGAATAACCTGGTGACATCTACAAACCTTGGTGTTTGAATTCAAAATAAGGTTCATTTCATGCTTTTTCTGAATTATTTGGTAGTGCATTGGACAGCAACAGCTATGGATCTGGAATAGATCCTGCAGGACATCACTGAAACTCTCCTTTGAAGAAACTATCCTCTTCCTTTCACCTTATTTCTGCCCACCTCCCCCACCCCCCAGGTCACTTCTAGTCTTCACCCGGAATAGTGTCAGTGAGGGAATTTTCCGTAATTCAAGAAGAATTTTTCACAATGATCTCTCGAGCTTCCATGCACAGTGATTTCTTCAGAGATCTCTAATGTATGAGAAGCACATTTCCTTCTACAAAACTTGTCCTGGTTGTCCTGCAAAAAGAGAGGTCATTAGATTGTTGGCAGTAAGGGGCATTCCAAAACTGCAAATTCAATGGCAATTAAAAATGATAGCTAATGAAAACTAATTGTGAAACTGAATTTTGTACTTTTTTGTCACGAAGCTGTGGCTTTAAGAAACACATTAAATATTGGGGCATTGACTGAGCTGACAGTAGGGACTCTCAGTTAATTTCAGATGCTTATTTTAAAATGTTTTGGTTTGTGATTTAGTGGAAAACATGCTTCTAATGTGCACTTTATTTGAATGCCAAGTCCAGAATTTCAGCAAAAAGACATTTTCTAGTTGTTCAGCCTCCTGGCAGAAGCAATGGTTGTATTAGTTTACACTTCCATAGCTTCCATGTGTCTGAGGATTTTCGCCGAAAGAGTGCATTACCAAAAGAGCTCTACACTCGGGGCCAGAAGAAGCATAGAACCTTCTGAATCTGCTACAAGAGATGATGGTATGTCATCCTCTAGACAGACTTTTTTTTTCCTCCCATAATTCCAACTACAAGAGCTGCACTTCATTGCTTAGTAGGTGTGTGTCCCTTCAGCACTTGTCGGAGAAGTAGTACCATAGTTACTCCATGTTGTTTTAAGTTGTTCTGGGGGAACTGATTAATTCAATCTGTAGATTTTCTGTATCAAAAGACAGGAGGTATCTCCCTCCATTCTCTCCCAAATACTAATGACATTTTACAGAAAAAATAAAACCAGGACTGAAAGATGGATCAGATCTACTTAAAGATGGTGTTTTGTTGCCTGGCCCTGTTTGTTGAACTGCTGACCTGGAGGTGAGAGACCTCAATAGTCCTTCAGGCTGTCTGTCCCCTGTGGACAGAACAGTGGATAATAGTAGCAATAACTGGCTTGCAGGACGACTTTTTGGTGAGAAGCTACTGTGCAGTGAAGAACAGTCACATGAAAATGCATTCCATGGTAGCAGAACAGCAGTTAACTCCTATCTCTCCTTACTGGGAGATGCCTAATATTTAGGTTATTGCCAAACTTTTAATACAAAACAAAAAGCAAACCCATTGCAAGAGACTGCGGTGGCTTTCTCATTAAATTAAACTTTTTATTATTTTTCATGCATATCTATCTATCTATCTAGTAAGCCATTTAAATTTTTTCTCTACCTGGAATTATTAGCAATGCCACGAGGCTACTGTAACATTTGGAGTGGAGGAGATGTACTCAGCATTTCTGGTGTTTCAAGGTATTGGCATGTGACTGTCCATGCTGAGCATTAAGTCTGCTGGAGGCTGGGTGGCTAACTAGGTGGGCTGGGGAGTCATCATACAAGCTAACTTGCTTCTGTGTCATTTTGTCAATAGAGGTGTTATAAAAATCAGTAGTAAGCTATTTGGGAACTGGGGCTTTGCCAGACAAAAAGAATTAGCAGCTTCTTGAATATCAGCAATAGAAATTGGGCCATCTGAGGAGTCAGCCATGTGCTCGGATATAGATGGTAACCATAGTTTATTTAATAAGAAAATTTAATATAATTGGGAAGAAGACTGTGGGAGTGAACATCTTCCAATATACATAAAGGATTAACACAGGTTTTTTAGGGAACGTGTTGGCTGTCTGCTCCTTTTTAAGCATAGGAATGTGGTTTGCTACCGGAATCATTATTCTTTCTAGCTTTACCTTATTTTATACAACATATCTTTTTGATAACTTTTCTCTTACTCTGGCTACATGTGAAGTATCCCACTGGCTTGCTCAACTCTTGAAGAGGCATATCATCCCAGCTGGTGAAATTGCTTCCTGTTTACAGAGAGCAGTGTTACATGCCAAATCATACCAGGACATCCTGAAACTTGGAATCTTGTTCTGAAAAATTAAGTGGGAAATTGACTGTTCCTTAGAGACTCAACTCATGGGAATAATACAGAACAAGGAAAAACCCCATGATTTCCCGTAACAGTAGAAGAACAAAATGAATTTATATGAGTTGTTTGAACTAATGATGCTGCAACAGAAAAGTAGGGTTTATGTATACAGAAATTTTGGAATTCACACTGAGTTCTGTTTGTTAGCATTCAAAAGCCTTTTTAATTGCTACACTTCCAGAGAAGTAGGCTGTGTGGTCCAGAAGCTGGAGCAATGACTGATTTGCTTGCATATTTCACCACTGAACCGTTTTGCTTTTCTCTGTTCGTAACTTCCTTGTTTTCTTCCCTGTTTACGTTACCATGCTCACCATTGTGAACTAGCTTGTGATAACTGGTGTAGAAAAAAATACTTTAATCGTTGCTGTGTTTTGTGGAAGGCCTGAGGGATGTAAAAAGCCCCAAGAACAGTTGAGAGAAACATTTAGAGAAGTTTTAGTGCAAATGTGGACCGTATATTTGTACTTGTACTTTGTAGACTCTCTGTGCCATTCTCTTTGATTATGTTTAAATAGGTAATTCCGTAATTCTTGTAAAGAGGTAGTTAGGAATATCAACGTGAGCTTGGAAATGTTCATGACCTGTAATCACAGATGGTGAGAAAGGGTTTTTCCTCATAAATTCATAGACATGAAGAAGCCAGACCTTTTCTTCTGGAAGAAAGGATGAACTTTACACAGCTTCACTGTATTTCTTCCTTTCAGGAATATATTTGGCCAGATTTTAAAGAGCTCAGCTCCCATTTGGGCACCTAAATTAAATAGCTGGATTTGCAAAAGTGTTTAGCATCCAGCAGCTACTTTTATTCCCACATATGTACCCAAATGGGAGATGAGTTGTTTTGACAGTGTGGCCCATTATTTGTCAAGTTGGTTGTGATTAAGACTCAGAGCATTCCAGGAGCACTCTATTAAAATACTCATAGAGCAGACAACCTTATGGGGCCACTTATGAAGCCATACTGCTGAGCCGGTAGAAATGAAATCCGAAATTGTGCAACCACATCTTGTAAATGGAGAGGATAAATGGCTGGTGGTTGTTCTTTTCCCCTGTTTAGAGAATGCAGCTGAAATTGAGAGGAAATTCAGGCAGTTGCAGCAACACAAAAACCTTTAAGTTGTCAAAATTGGGATTTGCTGCTTAGGTCCACCCTGTTCTTACAAGTTTTGTGAATCTGTGCTCTGAACAATTTGTTTTTCTAGGAATTTGCATTTACCTTGCCTTAACTCAATTTTTGTGCCACTCTGCTTACATAGGTATTTTAAAATCATGGCAGCTGAGGTGCTCCCAAATACCATTGCATGTGTACTCATGATGTGTCTGCTTTATTGGTGTGGACAAAATAGATTAATGTCCTGAGCTGGGTATGTCTGCATGGCACAGTGAAGTGCTGGCTGACATGTCTGAGCTGGTGCTCACTTGTGGAGGCAGTTTAATTATGTTAATGTACTGATTGCTCCAGGAGGATATATAGGATTTTACAGTTTAGAATTAGCCTGATTGTCTCTGCAGAGGGTGGCACAGTGCTGGAGACACAGAACTAAGGCTGGTAGAGAGCTAGGAATTCAATCTGAATCTCTTGTATTTCAGGCCAGTGTCCAAATTAGTGTAATTTTTTTTGTTTGTTTGTTTTGTTTTGATTCTTCAATGCTTTTTGGCTCTTTGTGATAGCAGCCAGGAAGGTCATTCATGGTCAGAGTTCATCCAATTAGGGCCTTTCCAGGCACTTTACTGTTGATCTATTAACCTTCACAGTCAGTGGAAAGACTCAGCATCTCAGTTTTTACTAGAAGTGGATTGGATTCTTACTGAGATAAACGGCTTTTTCTGAGTGGCTGCAGTTACAGATAGCAGTAGGGTTGGGGGAAGCAGTAGTGGGGAATTTTCAGAGTGGTACGCAGTGAAATGTATTAAAGAGTGTGTGCAGTGTAAGAGCCATCGTCTCTCATGAGGAGATACAGGAGGTGAGCGTTCCAACGTCCACACAACATGTGTTGTCTAAAAGTTGATTCAGCATACTGGACTTGGTGTTTTCTCTTCCAGTGCAGCACTGCTAGTCAAGGCATGTACTTTTTGGATCATTATAAAGCTGCCTGGTGGGATAACATCAGAGAGGGAGAAATCTGTGCGTGCAGACTAGCTTTGTAACAGTGTGAGTGTTTGTGGCAAGATTGCGTTACTTACTTTCTAGCTATGAAACTGCTGTGAGCATCATACCATACCTAAGCTATAATATATAGTTTGAAGTCACTATTGGTCATTATCTGATAGTTAATGCCTGAGAAAACTCTGTATTATTGCTATTATAAATTGTTTCTTTACTGGTTTTGGTTTCCCTTTTTACTCAATAGCTGCTGACAACACCCCAAGTCCCTTCAAGCTGGATTACAGTGGTTGAGACAGAGAACCATTTTATGGCTTTATTGTATATATGTATGTTTTAGGTGAATGCATGTATACCCACTACATTATTTATGTGGGTATTGCAAAAAAGTTCAAGGGTAGTAGGAAATTCTGCATTGTGCTACAACTTTTACTACTGATGCACTTTCTGGACGTAACTTGAGATAGTTAAACTAATCTTCTGAATTATTTTTGAACAATCAGGTGTTTGTGATTCTCAGTGAAAGTCATATCATATAACTGGGGTTGTTCAGCCTGGAGAAGAGAATATTCTGGGGATGCCCTATAGCAGGATTCCTGTACCTAAAGGGGTGCTACAAGAAATCTGCAGAAGGACTTTTTACAAGAGCATGTAGTGATAGGACAAGGGGTGGTGGCTTTGAACATAAAGAGAATAGGTTTGGAATAGATGTTAGGAAGAAGTTCTTTACTGTGAGGGTGGTAAGGCACTGGAACAGGTTGCCTAGAGAAGTTGTTGATGCATCATTCCTTAGAAGTGTTCAAGGCCAGGTTGGATGGGGCTTTGAGCAACCTGGTCTAGTGGAAGGTGTCTCTGCCTGTGGCAGGGGGGATTAGAACTAGATGATCCATAAGGTCCCTCCCAACCCAAACCATTCCATGGTTCTATGGTATGAAATATGCATAGTATCAAAAGATCTATGTAAAAATAAAGTGTTTAAAGCCTGAATTTTTGTATTTCTATTACTTTTTTTCCTTAAGTATATTATGCATTTAATTTTACCAGATTTTCAAAATTTGTTTCTGGAAGTTGCTTATCTCTGTTGTACAGTTTTGAAACTGCAAGCAATATCGTGTGTTGAAATGTGGCTGTTTATTATATATTCTGATTTTCTATGTGAAAGGATTACTCAGAAGAAAGAGATAAGGAAAAAATGGAAGAACATAATGATTTGCTTCCGGATGTGAATTCTTTTTCCCCTCAAGGTATATATGTGAATGACAGATACTCAACTGAACAGTGGATAAAAGATCTTAATATTAAAAACAAAATGGGACAGGAAATACACCTTAGAAGCATAGTCTCTTGGAGACTCACCCTTGCTTTCCTTTGCCCCCCTGAATTAATATTTTAACTTAATAAGATCCACAAGAGTTGTGTAGTGATTTTCATTTGTCTTCATGTACTGCAGTGCTGCTGTATAGAAAGCTATATTAATGTTTATAATAGGCAATTTTGTCAAGAACTACTATATAATCTTAATCTGCATTAATTATTGTCCTTGTTAAAAGTGTAGCAATAAACCATCATAGATCTCTGTTTGTTTTTATTTCTGTTAGACAACTGGTAACTACAGCAAGGTTGCTCTGTGTGTATGAAATAAAAAAACCAAAGTCCAAACACATACTCAGCTCTATTATTAAACAAAGAACAGTGGGAGACTTAGATGAACTGCAGAATACAAAAAGCTTTGTTCCTTCTACAAAAGAGGAGCAGTTTCATGTTGTTTATTGGTATGGTCCAGCTATTGCATAATAGCCCCAGCTACCACAGTACACATAATTATGATATATCTCATAATCTCTATTACCATAATACATTTTTCTTCCAGAAGAGAAATTAGATGTGTAGTGCTCTGTGGCTCACGGATCTTGCCATCTTAAAGAGATGCTTAGTATTTGAGTGATGGTTGAATCACCTATTTTGCACTTAAGTACATAATCCCAAGAAGGTTTAAATCAATGTGTTAATTGGTAAGTGATACTGTAATTATGTGTATAATCATGGAAATTTTGAATCCAGATTATTTACTTGCTCTCAGGAAATTAATCTACAGAGGTCATGTATTAGATTGCTTGTTTATTAAGTGGAACCCCTGTAGTTACAAAGTACTGATTGGCTATAAGCTGAATGAAGCATTCTTACAGCTGTATTCAGCAGGTGTCAACAGTTCAAATCTTTGAGTGCGTATTGATCCAGATTCTAACAGTTCATTAATCTAAGCACACATTATATAGATTTTTCAATGCAATTTTGAAAGAGTTGAAAAATCATATTGAATGATGAGAGATGATACTCAAATTATGTTTTTATGGCAAATCTCCCTTGTGCTTGTGACATACTGAGATGGGGTTGGGTGCTAAAACTGACACTGTGTCTTGATTTTTATTTTCAGATGTACTTTGCTGTCTTGAGAGTAGCTTCACTGGGTGAAGTAGTCTTTGCCTGCTGGCAGTGCAAACCATCTGTTTTTCTAGCATCAGTTTTGTCACATACAGCCCCAGCTTCCTTTTAATTTGCTTGGACAGAAATAGCTTTGGTACCACTTAAGAATCCAAGAGACATGCAGATATTCCTTGTGTTACTTCTTGGTCATGATCCTGGAATCCTCTGGTAATGCCATTCAGCACAGATTTAAAAATGGGATGGCTCTAATGAAATCATCCAACACCTTGAACCCGTAAAGCTAAAGCATGTGTTTAGGTGCTTTGTTGTTTCATGGGGAAAAATGCCATGGAGATCATGCTAGGAGAAGCGTTCAAAGATATTTGGCTGGATTTTTCCCTCATCCACACTGTTGTACCTGAGAACAGAAGTCAGCTTGTCATTCAGATCCCTTGTCAAATGCTGTTTTCTCACATATGAAGTTAGTAAGAGAAATAGTGTTTCCCTTTGTGATAAATTCCGACAACAATTTCACCATGGTGTGTCTGTAGGCTTTTAGTTTGGCAGTTGTAAGATTTTACTCCCTTTCTCTTCTCTGCTAATTGCTAGTATCTTTGTTGATGTAGAGAACAAAGAAAAGAAAGAAAAAGAAGAGATACTTCTGCTGTTACTGGTGAGAAAAAAAGAGGAAAAGATTGTTCAATTTTAAGGGAAGAAAATGCAATATATAGAAACAAATCAGGGTTTTCAGGAGTTATTATGTTTTTTCCTTACTGTAATGATCAAGCTAAAGATATACTTTCAGTCCTGCTGACCAATTTTGGTTAGATTGCTGTAATACCTAGTACCATGTATTAGGATAGCAGGAATGCCTACTTAATCATTTACAAATGATAAGAGATTTTTATTCTTTTATTTTCTTACTCCTTGTGGTTTCCAATATTTTTTTTGGGCAATATTATGGAAGTTATGATACCTCTCAGACACTTGTAATTGATATAATATGAATTGCAAAGCTGCAAAGAAGGTAACAATTGTGCAATAGAGTGTTACAGATCTGATGCAATAAAGATACTGTGCAAAATCTGACCCAATTATCTTGCAGTTTATGTTCCTTTTATACTGGCAATCCTGTTGTTATTTCCTGGCACTAATAACTAACTTTATATTATGTTTAATTTCATAAAATACAACTTGTATTGTACAGCTTGCATCTCTAATAAAAATGCAAAATTGTAATAAAGCCTATAAAATAATGGATAGGAATTTTTCAGGAGAGTTGACATGCCTGTCAAGATAATGCTGATAGAATTTCATATGTCTGCAGTAGGACACAAAATTAATTACCAAAGAGTCTGACATTGTTAGTCCTTTTTTTTCAGTTGTATGATAGCTTCAGTGCTCTGGAAAAAAAAAATCAAAGCAGAATTTAAAACTGTGCTCAGAATGGCAGGTTTTCATCTAGAAATGTTAATGCATGTTAAACTTTAATTAAAAAGACTGCATATCATATCATAACCTTTTTTTAATATGGCATAATTAACTATAGTACAGATCCTGTTCAAAGGAATATTATTTTGTTGAAAGACTCTAATGTAAAGGATTTCTGGTTTTTAGCAAATTATTGTCACCTTGTAATTTTGGAGAGCTGAGCATACACACAGTGGTGCAATACGCAGTCTTCCATAAAGTCCAAGGGTGTAATTCAGTCACAAAAATTGGTGACATTTCCAACATGAAATATAGATTGAGCACTTCATACAAATATAAAATACCAAGGTTCCTTTGTAACCTTTGTGTTTTTAAAGATATTTTATCCGGATATCACTACACTGTTGAAAGATGGGGGTCTGTAAATTGCTGAGTTCCAAGACCTGTTTTTCTACCAGGCTGCCTCTCTGGTGCTGCTCCTGATTCCTGTGGATCCTTGCGTCTAGATAATGTCTCCTTGCTTCGTCTTTCACCCTGAACGTGAAGGCACGCAGGATGTCACAGGGAGAAGTTTCTTGGAGCAGTGGTGATGTGCTGGAGGAGAGGCACTTGGTGCGCCAGATGTGCCGTGTCCCCACGCAGCTGGCGAGCAGAGCCCACCGAGGCACCGGGCACTAGATGTCACTGTTCCTCCACCGTGAAACAGCTGCCTGTGCATTTTTTGGGCTGTGAGTGTAAAGTAGCTGTAGGGGGCAAAGGCTTGTAAATTTGGTTTGTATAGTGCCACTTCAGATCACACAGTCATGAACTTTGAGACAAACAGCAGCTGGATTATAAAGTGTTTTCTCGTGTCATTTACACATTGAGTATAGAGTTGAGAGGGAGGCACCATCAAGCCTTTTTTAGCTGGATTGGTGTGAGCCAACTGTGGTCTGCTGTTTTTGAACTGCTGAAGCCTTAGCGCAGAGGAGATGAAGCGGATTGCTCATCTCCATTTTATTTATCAGCAAAGGCATGCCTTTTATTTGTAGCCACTCACTGGAAGAACTGGATGAGAACTTTACTAGAACTTCATAGATGAAGGTTGGTTAGGTAGTGCATGCTGTAGTTTCTCTCTTCAGTCACTCACTGAAGCTTGCTCTCTTTGCTGCCAAAGATGAGCAGTAAAGGGGAGAACACAGGGACAACACTTGCAATATGTTTTTATGCCTACATTTAGACCAGAATTTCTTTGAGAAGTACCAGTGACAAAAGTGGGTACAGAAGTTGGACATTGGTGCTGCATATATTAAATTAAAAGCTTAAAAATAGCTTCAGTAACCTACAAAAAATGGTGTTGGTGTGGATGTCGCTCCATCTGTATATTTAGAAGGTATTTTTTTCAGGTCTGCCCATCCTTCCTTAAGGAGAGTTTTTTGACCAGGAAATCTTTTGTTCTTGAAATAAATATGTAGCTCTTAACATCCAGTAGCTGAAGTTAAAAGGCTGTAATTGCTTGTGCCATATTTTTACATTTCAGTTTATCGTCAAATCTAATTACTTAATCATGTAGCAACTCCTTTGTCAGTAGACATCTTTAAATGAAGGTAGAATGTTTTTCTAAAAGATACCCTGCAAGTAGCTTAGGAAGTACAGGCTTTGTGCAGGAGTTACTAGGTCAATTTTTGTGGACTGTCTGTTATGTGAGACCTAAGGCTTTGTATTGGTATCATGACATCACTTCCAGGTAATCTTAGGTAGTGTGCTGGTGTGTGACCTCTCTACTTTGCCTGTGCTTCTGTGTAGAAAATCTCAGGCAGTATCCTCATAGAATGGAAAAGACTGAAAATACAATGTGGCTAAAATTTCAATCATGTTTGTGGTGTTTGTCTTCAGAAAAGTAATGCTCTATAAACAGAGCCGTGTTTTCTTATTTATTGTCCCAATGAGTAGTATAGAACAGCTACTTTAATTACAGGAATATTTTTTATTTTTGCATTTACCAAATGAACCTTGGGCTTGTACTTTTTAACGTTTTTTCCCTGTTAGTAAGGTGGTTGAGCAAACAGGTCCATTCAACCCATTTTGGACTTTCATAGAGGTAACTGATTTGATTTAGAAATCAGTTTTGGTGATGACCTAAAAGGTACAACGAGTTGAATTCTCTTGGCTAGGTAAGCTTTTCAAAGCTGAGGAGCAAAAAGTATATTATCATTAACATCACAGGACTGGATAGTCACTGGATTGTGGTAATCATGCTAGTTGTGTGTAGAGATGCATCTTCAAGCAGTAGGGATGTAGTTGACAAAAGTTAGTTAACTTTAGTTAACTTTTAGTGCTGGACAGGCAGCTCAGCAGGTCTCCATTTGACAGCTAATGGACTGCTACCCGGATCCCAGTGCAAACTAGAAGCGGGGCTGCATTTCCCCTAGACATATTTGGAAATAAAAGTATTGTATTGTATCCAATTAAATCAGGATGACAGATCCTCTCTCAATTGAGCCATAGTATCTGAGCTCTTACTAAGTTACAAATTGTATAGACACTATCCATCACCATTGAATTTTGGCCCACTGGAGGTTAGATTGGCCTGTCCTGCATGGGGCTAAAATCCTGTTAGAGGAAGAATGGATTCAACATGGAAATGAAATGCTGCAATGACAGAAGGCCAAAATTGGTTAGGCTGCCTTTTTAGAGGATGTGTAGAGAAACAACTTCTGTTGTATGGATGCAGTTTAAACTCAAAGGCGATTGTGGTGTGGCCACTCATGTCAGTATGGTAAAGCCAGCTGCTGTCCTGTGCGATAGGGGGATGCCCATTCTGGGAGCTGCACTGCTACAATCTTCACATGCCTAATCAGAATCCCTAAGGTGCCTATCATCAGAAACATCAAAACTGGCCTCATCAGTCTTGCCCAGCCTCACTTCCTTCCACAGCCAGGGGTGTTGGTTGCTCAGTGGCCCTTGCAGCAGCACGGAGCCCTATACCAGAGTCACAGGTGAGATGCTTATAGCCCTATAACTTGGAAGCTACAGATAAGCTGCACAGTCATGCTTTATCTGGAAAGGGCATCACCTATATCCTTTTTCAAGATGTTACAGTTTAATGACCCGATTCTCTGTCTCAACCTTCCATAGCAATTGTAGGTTTGGGGCAATATTATAAGCAAAGAATGAGTTTTGTATGCCTTGGACCTCAGTTTAGGGCCCCAGCTTTCAAGCCTGGTGAAGAGCAGACTTCAGCTTAGTAGGTCAGAGGTGTTAAAATTTTCTGCCCTGTTTGTAAGTAGACAAACTTTATTGCAGGTATTTTAAATAGTGTAAATCAGGGTAGGGTCGTTAAAGGAGCATGGATCCTGTAAAAGCTTTTCATTTGGGGCTGGACTTTGAAAAAATAGAAAAGGAACATCTGGATTCCTCCAGCCTGCTGTGCATCCTTTGGAATCAGCAAATTCTGAGTTCAGAATCTCTTACTTCTTTCACATGAGCAAGTCGTGCTCCCTCTTTCCTGACTGACCTGACTTTAGGTGTGATGCATGGCACTTCCTCTCTTGCACAGAGGGTTTTTTCCCCATTTAGGGACCTAGAGGTCAGAAGGAAAGAGGAGTGTAGTGTTCCAAGCATAGGGAATAAAGTACTGCTGCTACTTACGTGTTGCAAGAGTGGCTAGGAACCACCGAGTTTGAGATAACAATCTAGGGACCAACTTCACTCAAAAACTTGCATTTTATTTAACATTTATTTAAATAGTGAAACTCTTTGATTGTTAAATTAGCATTAAAGCAGGCTGGAAACTGGTTTACAGTCTCTGGAAGGCAGCCACACATCATCAGTGTCATAAATGATGTCCTTTTTTACCAAGATACTGGCTGCTAGCTGAAAGGTTAGAAATAACTTATTTTATTTTCAAATGCAGTTTATCTACAGAGAGAAATGAACAAAATAGATGCAGCTGTTTTTTAGATTAACCCCACAGAGTTGTCAGGCGTGGAGTTCCCAGGGAAGTGCAATGTGTTCAGTATTATCCCTACAGAGCAGGAAAGCCTGCCTCTTTGTGGCATCTGAGAGTTAAGGGGTGGAGGGACATGTGCCTGTATTGGCAGACAGCCCAGGTTGTCATAATGACAAACCCCCAGAAGAAAGCAATGGAATAACTCTCAGGATATCAATTCAACAGAAGAGTGATGTGTTTAGGTGATGCAAACACATTTCCACGATGTAAGAAAAGGAGGGGCATGGTTTTTAAAGACTTCTAGTGCTAATTAGCAACATCAGATTCCATTTCTCTGGGTAAGGTGTACTATCTCACTTCAATCTTTGAGGAAATTTCATCTTTTGAAGAAAAAGCACTTTCTGTTTTGGAAACTTCTGTGCCTCATGAAAGTGCAAATATGTGAATATCTGAGGAAGTCCCATGAATTGGAGAGGCAATTTGGCATTTTTTCAATATATTTTGTGTTTAGCTTTTTTCAGTGCAGTTTGTACATTTCTGCAAGTCAGTTTGTCAGGGAAAACTGTAACACAGGAGAGTAAATCTTGAATTAATAGATCCAGTGGCTTAGCATTCGTGTCAGGTTACCTCAAGTTATTTTAAAATGATATATAAAATGATTTTTAAAAACAGTGAGCCCCCTAGGTTGTTTAATTTTCAAATCCATCACTCAAGCTATGGTTTACAGTGCATGTGACATAGTAGAAGAAGGATTACTGTACGTGTGAAGCATGAGGACAAAGATTACCGAGGAAACACTAGAGTCAGATGTAGCTGGGAATCATTGTTTTGTGCATAGGAGGTTTTATTTATTTACAATATAACTCCCTTTGATTTGACACTGAGATTGGGTCCTACACCCAGCTCGCAAGTTAAGGCTGAAATACGATCCGCAAGGCATAGATGCATGTTGTGGTTTTGTTTGGTGGTCACACAGCTGCATCGTTAGTGGAATTTTATGTGTAGAACTGCAGCAGGTGCTTACTTTGTAAAATACTTTCCTCTGGCATGTGCCTTTTTAATGTTCAAAGAAAACTCATGCAATATCTGCTATCTTGATGTTTTGTGACCTGGGAGTGGAGCTTATGGTATAAGAACAGCAAGCAGAAACTGGAGCCTCGCAGTGAGAATGTGCAGGTCAAGACCAGTTGCATGAATGATGGTTGAATTTTTTTTATAAGGTCACTTACTGCTGCAGATTTTTAAATGGAAAATACAAAATCATACAGTCACTCCTGAAAAAAGTTCCCTTCATGTTAGTGGCATATTCCTTGTGCTCAGGAAATCAATGCCGGTGATGTAATGGGAGTTTCTACATCATAGTGGTATGTCATTCACACGAAGAGAGCATCGTGGGAGCTGGTGAGATTGATGTCCTCTCTAAGAATAGCACTGATTATAGAACAGATTTTCCCATATACAGAGCCATTTTTAATTCACTGCCTACTGCAGCTGCCAGCCTGCGGAGATAATTCCTTCTAGCAGAATAGCTCTAGATTATTATAGGGAAATCAAATTTGCATAAAAGCATTTTATCTCTCCCCTTTTTTTCATGTCAAAGTTACCAAACATTCACTGCCAGTTACTTTTTTGCATGTAGGAAGAACTTTGTTAGAATTACATCTTAAGTAAATTTTGTTGAGATCTTTCTGACTGTTGTTTTATGTATTTTAGAATGAATACTAAGCAGCTACAAATAAGTACTGTAAGGGAACAAGCAAGCTTTTAAAAACAAAATTGAAAATGAAGAGCTGTTTTTGCACACCTTGAGGAGCCCAAGTAGCCCCATATACATCTACTTAATTACATGATCCCTGTGACCTCAGCAGGTCTTGTAGGATGGGTCTGTATGGTTTGATAGTGTAATGTAGCCAGCCCGTGTTTAGAGAAGTGTGCAAATCTGAGTGGGTATTGTGATTTACTGATGAGAAAACTGAGGCACAGGTAAGTTAATTGACTTGCTTAGGGTTACAGACTGAGAGCAGAGTAGATTTACAGTCTCCTGAACTGAACGTGGTTGGACTCTTCCCCACATTGTTATGTTCTTTAGCACTCATTCAAACAGATTTTTGAGGTTCAAGAGCAAGTTTGTTGGATTTTTGGCTGATGCTTTTAATATATATACTTAAACATAGCTCAGTGCAATAGTGGGTATCTTAGAATCTGTATATAAGCCTCTTTTTTAGAGGTCCAGGGAAATATTGTAGTGAGGTCTTAGGGTGGAGAATGACGTTTTCTTCTAGTTTTGAAATCTAGGTTTGAAATTCTGCTGAATTTGTCTTTGCTTCAGCCTTGTTCCCAGGTCAATGGACTACCACTTTAGAGTATTATTAACGTCATGTGTTTCCTCTGTTAAGATCTCTAGAATGACCTGTAGAATTCTAAAACGGTACTGTGCAAGCTAGATATTTGAAGAAATCATCAAGGCATCATTCAGTTGCCTGAACTGAGATAGCTAAAGCCTCTACTTGCTAGCCTAGAAAGGTACAGGCACCCCAAATGTAGTGTGTTGGATTCAGGTTTGTGGAGATGCTCTCAGATAGATGCCTGTGCATAGGCAGCTGAGCTGAGGTCCCATATTGACTGCAGAGCTAAAAAAGCAGGCTAAGCAGCAGGAACAGGGCCTGACACACTGACCATGAAAGTAAGATGGTGGCTCATACCTCGGTGAAAGCAGTCAGAAGACCATTCAGTGGATTAAACTAGTTTCAGATGCAGAATTTGCTGCCTTATTCCTTTGAAAACTCTTTGAAGATGAATGGTAGGTGTGAATAGGCAGTTAGACCCCCACCACAGCTGTGAATTTCTCGGTATGACAAAGCTGAGAGAGGCTGCATGGCAATTGATTTCTATGTTTTGCATTGTTGAGTCTGATCCTTAGGTGGAATATGAGCATCTGGGGCTTATCTGTCCCCGTGGGACCTCCTACAGTTAAAAGCAGATGAAGTGCTGAATGCGCCGGGAAGGTCCACTGTACTCTTCTAGCACGTGCTCTGTAGGAGGTCGCAGTGGTTTTGGCTGGAGGGGCCAGGAGTGAAATGAATATTTATGTTGCTAGTTATGAGATCATGAAATATTATACATAAACAATTAATTAGTGACCTTGGTGCCTCTTCTGGCTTCATTGATTTCAGTAGATGGGGCTTGTAGAGGTCTTGGCCACTCTGTGCATTATCAGCAGTCAGAATTACGGATTCCCTTAACAGCATGCAGACTTATATTTTTCCCAGGAACTGAGATAGCCTGCTTAAGTACTGTGCTCCCTCTGCTATCAGGTGCTAACGCAGAGTTTATGGTTGTAACAGGCAAAATGACTTCGGAGGATTGTGCTGTAACCTGATAGTTTTTCCCCTACCCTCAGTGTTATAACATGATTTGGTCTTGCCTGTGGATGGAAGTAAATCATATTTTACCCTCACTGCTAAATTATATTATGGCCCTGACCTTTATAGGTGAGACAAAACTGCATTATAATGTGGTTATAGGACTGCTGTGTTATACAGGGGAAACGTGGTTATCTGAGGGTCTCATGGGAGTGTCCTGAACCAGAAGACAATTAGGAGTTTGGATAACCAGGAATTTCAGTCTCTCAGATGCATTAAGCTAAATCAAAGCTTCACTGTTGAAGCTGGGGGACAAATGTGAATCTAGTAAATATGCATTAAAATGTAACATAATATTCACTGTGATGAAACGGAGTGGAGCAGGCCCTCAGTTCAGCTGCTGTGAGTTGTCATGGCACTGTAGTCAATCTATGACAACTAACACCATCTGGGATCTTCCTGTCTTCCCAGATTGGCCCTCCAGTGTGTTTTTCCTAGTATAATTCCTTCTAAAAATAGAAAAACTAGAAAAGTCAAGCCAACAGGCAGTATAAGGTCCCGTTAGACAGAATAGTGGAGGTAAAAAATCATGCTTACAACAGCTGGGTTGAGTACATGACTGTAGTATGTTAGGTGAAATGCTGATTGTGTGTGCTGGGTTTTCAAGCAATGCAGTAGAGAACCCCGTTGAGAAGAAGAATATGCTAGAAAATTCATACCACTGCAGATTCCCTGGAGGTCATAGCTCCTTCCTTCAGAATGACTCATTCTGTTGATTCTGTGTGAAAGACTGGTCACAGGTGCCTTGCAGAGACCACAGTGGCTGTACTCGCTGCCTCTGTGTAGGAGCAGTCACTGGTCTGAGCAGCCTTAGTGACCCCCTGTCACAAGAATCAGTCGGTGGAAGGCAGTGCGGGGCCTGGGCTGGGAGCACAGGTCTGTTCTATCCCACTTCTCTGATTTTTCTCCCAAGAGTCTGAGTGAAACCTTCAAATCTAGGTGTGTACCTCCAGATCCTGCTAATTCACAGCTGAAGATTGGTTTACCTTGAGTGTTGCTTGCACCTTGTATCTAAGGGTGAGCCTTCACTTTACATGATACAGAGCTGTGTGAAGCACTCTGCAGGATGTTGTGATGATTGCTTGCCTAATGTATTCAAGTTGCTAAATGAAGTCTAAAATTAATTGGAATTCTCACAGCATCTTCAGGGATAAGGGTTTAACAGTGTGCAGGCCTTAAACTGTTTGCACAGTTGTGCCTTACAAAAAGGATGTGTAATGTTAGCAAATACCATCGTGTTCCCTTTCACAGACAGCTTCTGCTTTCCTGAGGCAGAAGCCTGACAATGGGGACTGCCATCCTTCAGTCTTACAGACTGCACTTCACTGGGTCTTTATAAAAGTGTGTGTGTGTGTGTGTGTGTAGCTGTGTGTGCGTATATAGAGAGAGAGAGTGGTTTTTTTGTGTGTATACATGGAGTGCTATCTAGATAGTACAGTTGCATTTCAGATTTTAGTTTAAAAAGTAATTCCTTATGCCAAGGAACTCTCTGGCTGAACCCTCACCACCATGACCATTTCTAACTCTGATGGGTTTCCCATTCACTGGAGCTGAGTATACAATTGGATGAAAAGGTGATTTCACAGGCCCACAAGGAAAGTGTATTTCATTTTTAGTGTATGCTAAGGATTGGGCATCGGTATTCAGTTCTGGCTTTCTCCTTCATAATAAAGAAGGATGGAGGCATTTTGCTAACACTGAAGTTTAGTTTCTGCAGAACCTTGGTAGTGTATGAGATGATGGAGTGTCAGATTCTTGGGCAGTATTTTTTGTTGATGTGAATGAGGCTACCCTGGGTTTACAGAGGATCTAGCTGTGTAAATCCTTCAGACTTACAATTTGCTACATCAAGTGATTTCTGCTGTTTCATCTCATAAGTCATAAGAAATACTGCTATGATTTTTTTCTTGTAACATTTGAAGCCCCGAATACAAACTCATCTTTCACTCTGACACTATACCAGGCAGGTCACCATGTGATTGAAATGTAAAATAATATCATGTAATCAAAATAAATTTCTTGTGAACCAGTCAGCTCTCCCCCACCTCATCATGTGGACTAACATAATAGAGCCTGCAGTCATATGACTGTAATTTTGATATGATTCCAGCAGACATCAAAATTTGTTATGCCAAAGTTGTTAAAAGAAAAAATGCAGTAAGGAAGTATAATTACTGACTGTCTTTCTTCAGACTGTATTAACTTGCATATGATTATTGTCTGTAAATAAAAAATAGGTTTTGATTGATTTTATTAAGAAAAGACTGAATTTCATTTGGGCTTTTGCTATCTTGTGTACATGATAAACTTGACAACTGTGTACCGATCATTATGTTTTTAAAACAATCAGGTAAGAGACTGATCAATTGAAGACATAATAAATTAAAGGTCTAATAATGTTGCTTGTCAAGGTATTACTAACTAAATAAGATCTGGCTTGTAATTTATCTGGTATATTTATATTAAGTGGGAATTACACTTAGAGATTTGTATAATTGACTTGCTTTGCAGCTTTTAAAGAAATAGATTAACTTTTAAATTGTGTGTTATTTGCTGTAAATAACAATGATTAGTTTGGTTCAGGCATAAGATGAGGGAACCAACAAAGTGGAACAAGAACCCTGTCAGATGAGCAGCACCATCATCTTTTACAGTTTACGTTGGCAGTTAAATTAAGGGTTTTTCTGTTCCCCATAGAGAGTTCTTCTCTGGGTTTGCAGTAGAGAGTTGGTGTGTTCTTAGTGATGTACATTCAGGCTTGGCATTATCAGCAGTTTCCTGAAGCAGCTGTGCAACACACAGTGTTCTTCTGCATAAGCATTTTGCAGGGAAGGTTACAGAAGCATCCAGAGCCACTCATGAGGAAGCTAACCTTAGGCTAAAGTAAAAGAAGGGCAGAAGTGGTTTTTTATTGCTGATGCGCTAACCCACTGGGTTTAAACTATGCCTTCTGGTTGACTGCTTGCTTTATTTGAAGCCCAAAACATGAAACTCACTGACAAACGTAATGGTAGTCTAGCAATGAGAAAGGTAAATAAAATACATGGAGTTTTTATCCTTCAGCACTTCCGTTATCCTTGTTGGAGTTACAGCTAAGGAGCTTTACACAATCCGAACAGGTGCTGGTGTTGGAAGAAATTAGAACAGTGGATGGGGTTTGGTTTTTTTTTTGGAGAGAAGTCAACTTCTGTTGCAGGTGTAAGTTTTGAAAAATATGAACAAGAAGCAGGCTCCATGTAACTGTACCATCAATTAAGTTGGTTTAATAGCATTTCAACTTGTCGTTAATAAAGCAAACATTTACTAATCTTATCTCTTGTAAGCAGGAAGGAAGTTACAGTGCACAGTAATGCACACTGCTGTCAGGAAAAGTGGTTTATAATATCATATGATATAATTTGCAGTGAAGCAAAACCAGCAAATTGCTATGTGGGAGCACTCTTTATCCTCTTGATTTAACTTCTTTCCCTCCCTTCCCCCTTGCTAGCTTTGTTGTTCTTCTTGTTGTTCATTTCCCTAGTCTTCTGCATCCTTAGCATTTCCTTCTGTAATCTACTTGGATATCAACAGCCTGGATGTTCCAAGATCATACCCCTGGAAAACTGATAAGATGGAAGATAAATGGTGTGAATTCTCCTTCCCTTGGGTTTTTTCTTTGCCTTCTCCCTGGATTG
Organism: Corvus moneduloides; assembly: GCF_009650955.1. Taxonomy (NCBI): domain Eukaryota; kingdom Metazoa; phylum Chordata; class Aves; order Passeriformes; family Corvidae; genus Corvus; species Corvus moneduloides. The sequence goes on along the minus strand of NC_045480.1, from coordinate 18,234,742 downwards.
AACTACTTTGAGGAGCAATCAGCATTAATGTTTAATTGTACTCCAAGGAATGCTCTGGTATCATCAAGACTGACAAATGATGGTCTGAGGAATATGGGCACTTGCTGAAAAATTTAATTTGTCTGTCAGTTTTAAAAAGTTGAATATTACTGATTGATTTTCCTGTCTCACGTGTCTTCCCCTTTTGCCCTTGAATCTTCTTGTACCAATCTCAGCACTGCCCAATGAGAAGAAGGCTCTTTGCTTTCAAGAGAAGCCTAACTCTTGACTAAATGGAGATTCTTCACATGATGATTAGGTCCCTAAACAAGCAAACTTCCTGGAGCTGTTTTATGCTTAGCAATTCACAAGTCAACCTGCTAATATTTAAATATACCTGACTTTGGAATTCTGTTAAAAATTAATAGCCAAGAGAGTGCGGGAGGAGTTTGGAGTGCTGGATCACAATTGCTGCAGTTTCCCACTGCTGTTGTGTCAAAGAGAATGAATGGCTGATTAATTCTATAGTTTTGCATGCAATAGTGATTTCTGAAAACATTCCCCACCTCCTTTGTCTGGAAACGGTCCCATAGTCTGCTGATATTTGAAAGAATATACAGCTTATCTGTTGTGAAGTCCACTGAAAAATAATTTACTATTCACATGTTAAATATAGGGGCAGTTGGTCTTTTTATACTACTGCAGTAATTCTGTGAGGAAAATTTCAATGATGAAAATGAAAAAAAAGTTAAAATAGTCATAATTTACTGCTTTAGTCTGCAGGGCAGCTGTTTTCTGCCTCTATCTGTATTCTAATAAGTCTTTTAAATGAAGAGATTTATGAGATTATTTTAATTTTGATGTCTTTTTAATGCTTCATGCATTTTAAATACAACCTTTTAATAGTTTTTGAGATTGAAGAATTTAATTTTATTTTATACTGCAGAAATAAATGTATTCTCAGGAGACTGCACCATTATTACTGCTTTTTAAACATTTTTTTAAAAACCCAGTATGTCTGGCATATCCTACTATATCCTACTATAGTATCAACCAGCAGTGCTACACTTAGGATCAAATGCAAAGCAGCACTGCAGTTTGAGGGACACTCTGGCTGGTAAGGATACTTAAAAGAAAAACGAACAAAACTCTGCATGCCATGGGCAGTGCCTGCAGCGTGTCAAGGGCAAGCCCCGGAGTGCTGCAAGGCTCTATGGTGGAACAGCCCCAGCCGCCTGCCTGGTGTCATCTCTCAGCTCTACAGGAGTCTGATTCTTCCTTAACTCATACAGAACTCCTCTCTGCAGAATCTTGGTGCCTTGTACTTTTGCTTTGGTTGCAAGCTGTTACTGCAGGTATATATTTTGTGTAAGAGCAGAATAAAATGTATTAAAAGCTTTAAAGAAGTAGAAGAGAGTGGCAGACTCTTGCCTAATTTTAGCCATCCAAAAATGAAGTTAAGCTGGTTGTAGATCTTCTCAGTAGTGGGCCTTGCTTGGAAGGGCATGGTGCATGTTTTAAATGTGGCTGGGAGATGTACAGCAGCTAGAGACTGGCAGCAAGGAGAGTGGTAACACAGAGGCTGGCAGGGCACGAACAGAGCAGTCAGTGGCAGGTCTGTGCTGCTGCCTACATAGTCCTACCTCTGCAGTCTTAAAAGCAGTAGCAGGAGTGGCTCTACAGCTGTCACTTGTTCCCGTAGCCCTCAGTATTATAGTGGTTGGCATGTCTAATTACTGTGTATTAAAAGCCATCTCTGTAACAGTGTTTGAGAGAGCCTGTGCTCTTCAGGCTCCATCAGTTCTGTTTGCTGCAGAAGGCACAGGACTTTGCTTAGCTCCGTGCTGGTGCCATGCTTATCTAACCTCCATGTGAGTACCTGGGGAACATGAGGATGCAGCACATGGAGCCACTGTTGCTGTAGTGACTCACATGAATGCCCTTCTGTCAGGCATAAGAACTGTTCTTGTCCTCCTCAAATACTTCGGTTGAGATTTGCCTAGGTCCAAGCTGTTAGGCACAAAAGAGGTCAGGGAAGAAACCCAAGTATTTTGAAAGAACATCTTCCAAATCATATCTTCTACTTTACATTTCAGGTGAAAATTGAGTGGGAACTTAGGAGATCCATTGGTGTTTCATAATTAAAGCAACTTCATTAAGCTCAGGAAATGTTTTATCTGCAACTGTTAAAAACTCACAGAGGAAAGGAGGAAAGACAGTATTTTCTTCCAAAGGGCCAACACATCTGGCCACTGTGTAAAATAACATGAGACAGACACTTGGCTGTAGTGACACTGGTCTTCTGTGCCAGTCTTATGAGTAGTCTTGTCACTGTAAGAGGGCTTAGGTTGATAAATCCATAGTGTGCAACTTCACAAGAGTAAAGATCATCAGTGGGAACTCGAATGAGTAAAATCTGGGAGAAAATTGTATTGGCTCTGTGTTCACATTACAGAAATGGAAATTTCTGCATGACTCACTACTCGCGGCGCCTGGATGTCCTGCTTCACGTGCATCTGTGACAGCAGGTACCTGGATCCATCAGTGACACCAAATACACAAATGATCATGTTTTTATTATGGAATACGACTGCTAAGTAACTCAGTCAACTGAATGTCCCTGGTTTGGTACTAATTCCTCTGTTGTGGTATTTCAGGCTTCTGAGATTTCTAGAAGGTTAAAACATAAGGCTTGGAAAAAGTAATCTGGTAATTATCAGAGAAGGAATAAAATAGGAAGTGAGGAAAAGCAGGCAAGAGCCAGTATCTATCTTTCCAGCTGGTTCTCCATATTTTGAGCATTTCTGCCTTGATCTGCCTTGTGTTAGTCAGGCTAAAGCAGCAACCTCAGCTGTGCATGCATGTGAGATCTCAACTACCACACTTTAGGTTTGTAATTAAGAAATTAATTAAAATACTGTACAGTTTACTGCACAGTCTATCAAGAGAAGGGCAGTTTACAAGATTTTCCACACGTGTGCTATAAATTCAGTGCTACAGATATACAGAATCATATTCACACTGACATTAAAAGTTATCCTCCTCTTGCAGAGGAGTATCATGAAAAATTATTGTGAAGAACTGGTAATAAACTAATTTTCTCAGCAGAAACCGAACCAGTAAGAATGAACATTTTGACACTGAAAGACTAAATGTGGAATCTAAGGTGAGAGGGAGAAAGAAATGTGAAAAACCAAACCAACAAACCCCAAACTTCTGAATTTGCCTGCAGTTTTCTGAGGTTACTGATGAACTGCTGTTAACCTTCTGTTGATGCCCCTTCAATTGCAATATGTTAGAATTCCAAAGTACAAGCCTGAAACTTGTAATTCAGTTTTGTACCAGATCCAGTGATACCATTGCCAGTTACGTATTGTAACACCTGCAATTTCATTGTCTACAGAATTGAGTTTAAGTTAGCTGAAGACACTGAAAAAGACATGTTTTTGCAGTTTCCAGGTTGAGACTGGTTTCACTTTGATTAAAATTATTTCCCCCTTTTACATGTTACCAGGCAAAATTATGGAGAAACACTTGAGGTAATGCTGCTTATTAAAGTAGTGTCTCATAGTGTTTAAGGTAACTTTTTGGAAAACAATGTGCATGAAAATATTGGCATAAAACTTCACTTCACTTCCTCTGTTTCCAGTGATGAAGATGAGAAAGAAAGAAGGCAAAAAAACGTGTAAATTAGTACTGAGTGGTATTAGTGAAACTTTCTCTCACTTGCCCTATTAAAGCTGTCAGGTGTATGTGCCTGCCTTGAGAGATACTGCCGGAAATCATGCTGCAAAGGCCAGAGAAAAAGCAAAATAAGGTAGTACCAGTAGGAATATTTAAATTAAAAAACCAGAAATTGTGGCAGACAAAATGAGATATTACCTTCCTGTATCTCCTTGTTATCAACAGGAATTGAATTAAATTTTGCAGTGTAGTGAATTATTGATCTCTTCTTTAAGGAGGCTTCATCAAAGTGTTGGAAGCTTTTGTAGATTTCTCAAGAAATGCTAAGCATGTGGATTGGGATAACCGCCTCAAATACAAGGTGGCTCCTACCTTCCCACTGCATCTCAGTAGCAGCACAGTTGAATGATGCTGCTCCTGAAGACTGCACTGGAGGAAGCTGATAGATTGTTACAGGAAGGGCATTGGTGTTAAACTGAAATCTGCCACCCGTGTGCAAGTCAATTAATGACTGGAATTACTTCTCTTTGTGAGTTTCAGCAGTGTGCCACGGGGCAGATTTTTACCTTCTGAGTGAAACCGTATTGCAACCAAACACCATCTCTGACTCCCTGAAAATGCCCCCCTAGACTGTCTGGAAATCGTGCTGCTGTCAATACTGTTGCATAAAATGTCTTATAACAGTCAGGGAAATTGCAGCACCCAAGTGGGGGATTCTGTACTTGGCAGCATAGATAAATTAGTCTGTTTTTGTTGAAGTGACATTGATGTATAAGAGGGGAATTGAGAGCTTCTTCCATGAGGGCGTTCCAGTGGATACCAGGGCACAGCCAGATGCCAGAATTGGTTGTTTTATTTGACCATTCTTTATTTTTGCTTGAATATTGAGCTTTTGCTGTTGCAGGGCCTATATGCTTGCTATTAGAGTTCTGTGCACCACCATGATATTTGTCAATGTTAAGACATACATGGAAAGAAAAGAAACAATAAAATGCAGTATCAGGTGTATTAGCATAGACTGCGTAGAAAGTTAAGGGGAAATAGGCATTATCCCATCTTTGGGTCCAGAACTGTTGCTTCTTCTCTCACAGGAGCAGGCATAGAGATGGATTAGGAACAGAATCTTGCTTCTTTTCCTCAAATGTTAGGAAGTACAAACTGGCTGAAGTATCTTCGTTGTGCCTTAGAACCTTTGGGGCAGTAAGGAGGAAGGGCATTATGACATTATGGCTGACACTACTGCTGATACATGGTTCTTACTGGGACAATGCCTTGATTGCTTAAGACTGATTATAATTTATTGTTAAATTCATGTATGAAATGCATAATGCAGGAAATGGTAGAGTATTGTGTGTTTTCTGCAACTTGCAAAGCCGTAAGTGACTTAATACCTGCCTGCTTCAAGAAACTGCCTTTCCTCCTCTGTCTGGCTTTCAGTTTGGATCAGTTGGGTATTTGACTTGCTGTGAGGGGAGGAAAGGTTCAAATGATAAAGTGATCTCTTCAAGAGTCTCTTTATTTTGGAATATTTTTGCCTTCCATCGGCTCTTACTGACTTAGATGGTTACTCATTAAGTGCAAAAGAGAGAGAAGTTGTCAGGATCCATTTATTTTGTATCTCCTTGCCATGAATACTGTTCAAAAGCTCCCCTTTGGATTTGATGAACTTCTTTTTGGAGTTTTTTAAGGCCAAGATACTCCCAAGCAAATCAAATCCCATCCTAGATAATGAAATATAAATGAACACATTGAGCATCAGAAACTTGATCACTATTTGTGAAACAGCTGAGGGGCTGTTGTTAAGTACTACACTCTCGCTACATTACAAGATGTATTTATTTCATGTGCATTTAATAATGCAGTACAGATGATGCCTGAAACGCTGAAGTACAGTGAGGAATTACTAGTGCTCTGCAAGCAAGGTAAAGGCACTATGTGTGATTGCCCCAGAGTATATGCAAGATATGGAAAATGAAATGAAATAAATAAAAAGTGGCAGATGACTAGGTTCTGGATATTGCTAGGTGAATTTATTAATTGCTAATAGAGCACCAAGCCATGAATTACTCAGTCATTGCCATTTTTTCAATTTTATGACTTTCCTCTTAAATACAGGTTTGTTAGGAAGGAATCAAATGTCACTGGGCAGTGAATTATACAGAAAAAAAATTATGCTTGTGAATGCTGATTTTTCCATAATAAGTTATGACTTTAAAAGGACACTGTCAAGGTATTTTTATAGTTTTGGCATGACTTTTTTTGCTGTTGTCTATGATAACCCCTTGCACTCTGGATAAGGAAAGCTGTCATATACATTTCTTCTTCTTGCTTGATTGTGTGTGAAAGAAAATTGTTATTGTATTGTTGGTTTTCATACCATAAAGTTCCTCTACTTCAGTAAAAAAAGCAATAGAATATTTTGCTTGCTTTAACATATTTATATCATTTATGTTAGAACTACCTGCATATGTAACCAAATATAACTACCTTCTGGTCGCCTTAAGCATGTACTGTTTTTGAGAAGGGCTTACCTTGGAAACCTCAGTTATATCTATTGGTCTTAGACACAGTCCTTGTCCCTCCATAATCATGGAGCTGGATAGATCATGTCTGACCTGTCAAAAGGAGTTTCACTCTCTGTTGGCCTTTGTAAAGTGGTTCCTGTGCTTGTGGATTCTTGCCTTGTATTCCATGTTTGATCAGTAAAACCTACTTTATAATGGTTTGAAACATAAACTAATAAAGAAAACCAAGAAACAGCTTGTAGCTCCAAGAACTCAAGTGTATGTGAAAGTACTTCCAGTGCCTTTGGTCTCATGTGAAAGGTCATTTTTACTTTACTATCTTGAGTGTAAAATAAAGCTGAATCTAAAATAAATTTTCTGTATTAGTCTTGGCAGCTTTTTCGAACAGTAAATGAATAAGTGTGTCTCCTTGGGGCTAAGCATGGTAAACCTGAGAACTAGGTACACCTTTAAATTTTTATGTTAATATTTGTTTTTTAGAACTGTGCACAGAAAACAGTGCTGTAGGTCTTGGTGCACTGCTGTGTATGTTTCTAATACAGGTTTTCACTTAGGCATGATACTGTGTTGGTTGCTTAATATGCAGTATCACAAAATGCAAGATTTTCCTTTTGATTTAGTTTTTCATGCTGTGATCAGGAGGTCAAAATGTAAAGCAGTTTTAAATGTAAAGAAAGGAATTTCTACATTTTGTTTCTGTATCTATTTGGTTTTGGACATGATCGCAGGATCACATGTTTCAAATATTGCTGTTTATGCTACTCATTACTCACGTAGACATCTTAACACCATTAATAGTGCCTACTTTAGGTCTTGTCTGGCTGAACTATATGCAACCAACTCTTGTCTTTTCCCTTGGTATGTCATATTGTAATGCCAAAATAAGGGTAGAATGTGGTCTTTCCTACACCATCCAGTCGGTGCCTGCCCTGCCATCAGTCTGTTCTCTTCTTGTAGCAAAAGGTGTATTGCTAATCCTGGCCCCTTTTGTCTCGGCTGTACCTGGGCAGCCACAGGGAGCCTGGCCAAACTGATGAGCTGTGAGTTGGTGCCAAGAAGCCCAGCACGTCTTTGGAAACAGACAAATACTGAAGGCCAAATTTGTAAAGATGTGCATAAGGCACCTACAAGCACTTTTGGGCACCTCACAGGAGTTGAGAGAAAGGATCTTAAAGTACCTAAATAGATAGTGCCTGTCTGTAAGGTTCTGTCTCCAGAACTTCGTGGCCCAAATCAGATCTAGGTAAGTGACAGAGCCAGAGTGGACCTTTCCCCAGTTTCTGCATGAAACTGAAAAGTTGTTGGATTCACTTCTTCAGGAGAATTAACGTATTGTTATAAAGTTGTGTATTTAAATGGATGAATAACGTAGCCTGAATTGGGGATTCCGTTTTTGTGGGGAATGCGAACATCTTCAAGATGAGCAGGACTGAACTTCAGGAAGTATAATTAGTAACTTAATTTGAGGGACTCGGGAAACATCAGGTGGGGTCCGTTCCATTAGGGGCATTGCAAATGCTTAACAAGGCTGTCTCTTTACCTTATCTCACTGTTTCCTTTCCTTGAATCTTTCTGAATGGACTGAATTGCAGTATTACTTGGATTGCCAATGTGATAAAGCCAAGCTGTTTTCCAACAGCTGTATATGGCATTTCTCCAAGCTAATTTTGGGATGGAGAAATTCCCTTTTCAGCAGTCAGTTCTTTTCCATGATCAGCTGAAAAGCTGATTAGAAAAGGAGAGCTAGTAGGTGTGGAGGGCTGGCAGTAGCACCACACAGAAAAGCACAGGGGTAACATGCAGCTCTCAGAGAGGATGTGAATACAATTTTACGGGAATGACGTAGAAACATGCCTTTCAAGACTAGTTAAGTGCTTATAACTTCTTTCATGTAGCACTTTGGGCCTAAGCATAATTTTTCATAAGCAAATGGCATCTGAAATGGCATGAGAACAGGATACTGCAGTGCAGTAATTAATGGCAGACAGGTGCCATGTGATCCCTTTCAGGAATGCCTTCACAGGTTATGTTGCCTGTGTTGGAAATAACCTGCTAGTCTCTCTGTTGGACACCACCTGGGTGTATATGGACAGTTGATCTGTCTCTGCACTCTGGAAAACTGCTGTAGACAATCTACTGGATGTTTATTCTTGAGGGGTTTTTTTTGGTTTAAGGAAGGTGGATGTGTTCTGAAGACTTTGCTCTTTGAAGCCTTGTCCTATAAAAAATGTTTAACCAAGTCAGTTTTTTAAAATCACTGCATTAGTCACCCAGTGATTGTATGAGGAACACTTCAGGAGTATTTCACATACCATCAGCCCATGGCTCGGAATAACAATGAGGGCGAAGTATTAAAAACTCTGTGCTCATAAAGACAAATATGGCTGCATTGTTACATAGTGAGATCGTCTCAATATTTGCTGTTGAATATATCTTTGCATTAATTCAGCTCGTTTCTGAGACAGCACACTGGAAGAAAACATAATTTGAATTAATTATTTGAGCATATGGCATATGCCTGATGTCGGCTAATGCTGCATTAAGGATAGGCATGCTGGGCACACATTAAATAATAGAGTAAATATTTGTATTGTTTATGATAAACTAGTTCCTTATGCAGATCTTCTTTCTTTGTGTCTCAGTAAACATTCCCATTGGGCTTATTTACTGTGATTCATATAGCGCAATATGTAAAGTGTTACAAAATGTGTGTGTTTAAATTCTACTGCAAGACCTCACTGTGTTTTCAGAGCAATTGATGGTTTAGTAACACTTTAAAATAACATTGAAACCATTATGGCACCTTATTATTATATGAAATGTCTTGTTAGCATTAATCACAAAGGTTCATTTTGTGTCAGAAATACTTCTATGGAAGTTCCATTGTGATCTAACTGTAATGAAACATACATTTATCTCAATATGTTTTGAAATATTTATGTCAAGTGATTATTTTAGGAAAGAGAATTAGATGCCCTGAAGTTGTGCAGCAGTTGAAGAAAGAAGAATTCTAAAAAAAAAAAAAAAAAAAAAAAGCCAAAAACTACAACCCCCAAATCAACAACCTCCCCTGAAAAATAAAAATGTTGAAATCAAGGACCCTTCTTAAGAAATTTAGGCACAAACCCTTGCATTAATGAACATAAAAATATGAACAAATTCTCTAGTTTTAGAGGATGGTAGAAGGCAAGAGTACAGGTCCAGAAAGTTCATTAAATTTGGAAAGAAATCTTGATTTGAGCTTTGTTTGCTACTGTTGATGAGGTCTAATAATTTTTAGATCTTAAGGCAGTCTAGTACCAAAATGGAGAGGCTGAAACCTTACGGAGTGGCATGTGTTTTTCACACTTTTTTCTGCCCCAACTGCAAATGATTATTCCAAAGCGGATTTAGATGGGTCTTCCAGTGTTGGCAAGCCTGATGCAATTGTCAGGTGCATCCTTTAGCAGTTGTCCTGTTGTATCTGATCTGCAGATGCTTGTGCACTCTGATGTGCTGGGCTTAAGGAAATGGTCAGGCTGACTTGCTCTTCTGTCTGAGACAGGGTGATTTGTTGTGATGTAGGGCTGCTCTATACAGGGACAGTAGCCCTTGGCCAAGGATTTTGCAAGCTACCAGACATCCAGAAATCTGGTGAATGACCCAGACTGAAAGGAGGCAAGTTACTACCAAAGGCAAGTGTCTTCCCTCGCACTGGCACGCCAGTTTTATGCTGGATGGAGTTGGTTGGTGGGGATGGGGCACACTCTCTGAGCTGCCTGTCCAAGTGTTCTTCCTCAGCCGGGCGGGTGCATGTGGCAGAGGGTCAGTCTACCAGCATCTGTTACCTTTGTTGACAATGGCTCTCAGGAAAAGAAGTGCAAGAATCCAGGAGAGGCCTTTCCTCTTTTGGGGAAAGATGGTGTGGGAACTTTGGCTACAAGATAAATTGGTGGATGTGTTAGTACCTCTTGCTCTCCTGAAGATCAGGATACTATGTGTCAATGTTGATGTGAACTTGGATATAATCATGCCTTCACTACTCCCTCTTACTTTTGTGTGCGTATTTTCAAATGTGTAATATTTTACAGTATGTTTATCAGAAAATGCTGCCTGACAGAACATGTGTCTAGATACTGAAACAAAATACCAAAAATGACAATTCCCAAACAGAACAGAAATAAATCCAGCAGTATCATTTACTTAATAAGAAAAGAACAGGCATTAAAATAGGAGCAGTGCTATGATAAACTTGACTGCAGACTCTGCAGTCCAGCCTTGTGAATGAGATTTAGAAGCAGTGTAACTGCTTGGAGAATATATGATTGAACTGAGATCCTATAATGTATAGATGCATGCAGCCTTCCCCTTCTCCATTATTGGCTCTCCCTTTTTCCCAGGCTGATACCCTTCAGTATATTGACGTCAGTATCATCATGTGTGCCTAAGATCTCCCACATTCTCAAAGAGCAGTATAGCCATTAGACTTCCAATTAATACAAACAACAAAAGGTTCCAGATAAGTAGTTTGGTTTTCACTTTACAGGCAGAATGAGGAGTGGTGTAAGGAGAGGTTTGTGATGTTTACTAATTCAGATATGCTGCAGTGAGAAAGAATTCTGCATTCGAGAGACAATTATATTACAATGGCCAAGGTGTTAACTGTTAATCATTCTACCTTCCCAAGAGCTTTTGAGCTGTTCAGGATCCACAGCACACATTTGGCAAGGCAGACAGTTCTAAATCACTTCTGCAATCCCTGAATTTTGGAAGAAGAGATCACTTTGGCAGTATGAAGCCATCTCCAGAGGGCTGTGCGTGGTGGCTTTTCTGAATTTGATACTTCTGAAGGAGAAGGAATAGGAAAAACATGCCCTGATGCCTGGGCATGAGAGTAGGGAGTTCTAGGTATGGGAGAGGAGGAGTGTCTGTGAATGCCAGAGGCTGATCCTGTTTGAGGATAAGCAAAAAACTCTGACATATATGCTTTGTAAACAATCTCTCTCTATTTCTGTACTTGGTCTGTGGTGAAGTTGATTGTTTTCCAGTTTTTTGATATTTAGCCATGGCTGGTATAAGGTTGACAGTTATATTGGCTTCCATAATTTATCCTTTATTCTCAAAGTATTTTTTTCCATAGGTTTTGTTAAGAACCTTTTTAGAAATCATTCATCAAGGAAGTTGGGAAATATATCCTTACTTCTAAGAATGCATAAAAACAATTGTGTTGGATATCCAAGTAAAATGTTGATAGGCGTTTTTGCACAGGACGATATTAAACACAGAGCACTCTGTGTGACTGACCTGGCAGGTCACTGATGTGGACAGCCCTTGGTTTCTGTTTTGCTTCACAGCCAGCCGGCTACTTCGGCTTCTCATACACATTTCCATATTTTGCTCACCAGTCAGCCTACGGTGTGTGGCCTGCAGAATAGGCACCTCATCAGTTTGTAAAAGAATCAGAGTTTGTTATTTAGGGGAAAATGGGGATTAAAATAAAAAAGATTGATTTTTTTTTTTCAGTGGCATTTGGGACTGACTTATAATAAGATCCTGCTGCATTAGACTGTCTTTGCTTCAATTCTTGGCGGCACTAGTTGGATTAGGAATGTCTAGCATGCAACTCAAATCCAGAGATTGTGTGCCAGGTATTCAATAGTGGCCTATAACTAGTGAAAAGTAGGAAAGCTCTGTTTAATAACTGACTTGCTAATTTCTTCAAAACGCAGGAATACATTTTGTTGATTGAGGTCTGGATGTGTTAACGCATTTTCAGTTGAGATGAAATGATTTTGTAAAATAATTATCCTAACGCATCAGAAATACAGGCAATCAATTTGTATTAAAATATCACAAGTTAAGGCTCTTTTTAGTGTTACAAATTACCTATCCTTGGAATATTGTTAGCTAGCTCTTGAATTACAAGAACTTCCTTCTGTGTTATTCTTGATTGGCTAGTTTTGTTGGGATGTACAACTCCCCAAATATATATTTATCTCTACCAGGGCCCATGATACAGTGTATGCCGTTACTCCTTTTTCGTCTAGATTTTAATTTTGGATTAGTAAGATTGAGTAATTTTTCTCTACTGTGCAATTCTGAGCTCTCTTCTTGCACACATCCCGAATATTGCACCCTGGCTCACATAGTGACTGGCAGCTAAGGGCAGCTGCAGGAGTGGTGATGCACAGCAGAGATGTTGATGTGCCAGTTTTGTGACGCATCTGGTGACTGGTTTGGCCCCTAGGATAAGTTTGAGAGATTGCAGGTTGTCTTCGGTTCATTCCTGCTCTAAGGCCTCATTTGGATGCTTTCTGCCAAGCCACATGGCATGGGAGAGTGATACACTATGGCTGTTCCTGCTTTTCACCCGAGATCCAGGTCAAGGGCTGCACCAGTCCTGTATCTTCAGGTGCATGTTCTTGACGCATTACAGGCATCAGAACCAAGGCAGTGGGCTGGGAAATGTAATAACAGACTTTCCAGGGAGTGTGATGGTTCTTAAGACAACCAGGCGTGTCTGTATCAAAGCCAACCGTTAAGGAAAAAAAATATTTGTAGCTATTTTTAAGAACTGAGAACGAGTCAGTGAATATAACACAGTAAAAGAGCATAGAAGTAGGAGGTTGTGCACTTCATTCCTGCAGAACAAATGTATGTTTGATGACCACAGAGCTGTTTGTGGGAAGCAGTCATAGGCAGGAGCACTTGAGGATGATTTCTGAATTTTGAAAGAAAAGGAGAAATGTAATTTTGTTGAAGTTTAGCAATTACTTACCATAGTTAATTAATCATATAATTAAGTAAAATGAGACCATATTTCTTGAAATGTGTCAGATAATTATGATACATTTTGGTAATTACGTGTAATAAAATTAATTAAACATATAATTCAAAGAATCAGGAAAATTATTACTTGAAATGATTTATCCCATACATAGGTCAGAAAAATCTGTTTTATTTTTCTTGTGCTCAATCTGAAATTTATAATCTGGTCTTTTCTGTTTTTGAAATCATTGCAGATTTCCAGTATTAGCTCTTTGCCTTAATATTAGTTCTTGGTCAGAATTTTTCTTGGTATTCTTTAAACCTTATAATAGTATTGGTCGTCCAGTATAAAAAACCTTGCAGCTCTTTTTTTAGATCATTACTCAGAAAATAGATGCGACTGTTATATTGTGCTGATTGTTGCACATACAGAGTGTTTGTAAAAGACAAGAAAGGAAAAGAAAATGAGGAAAACAAATATTATCCAAGTGTAAGCCAGTGTGCTTGGAGCTCAAAAGTGTTTTAATATGTTTTTTTTGGCATCTGCCTGAAGCATCAAGCGCACAAATACTCTGCCTCCCTTATGGAGGTCTAAACTGACCTCCCTTTCAAGTCGCAACATTTTTTATAGTTAGTTCGCATTTCCATTACTGCTGGGAGGAAATTCTGCTGCCACTGCAGATGACATACTCTAAGAAGGGGAAGTGATATAAAAAAACCCTATAAAATCATGCTTGTGATATTAATTTTCTCACCTCAGGCTTAATAATACTTTTATGGTCATTTTTGAGAAGTTTTTTAGCCGTAATGTTTTATCTATCTTTATGGTCCCTTACGCTGTATTTAATCAGTGTAATTATAGAAGGATAATTAAATATAATGCTACTTAGTTCTTAAGATTTTAGCACTATTACTATTAATGTAACTAAAAAAAGCCCCTTGTAAATCTTGATGTCTACACAAAGCAAAATATTTGATATGCCATTAAAAGGGAAATGGTGGTGCATTTTTGCTGGTATGGCAGCACACATCCCAATGCATTAGTTCATTGGTGGTTGAAGGGAATTTTTATCAGCATGAAATCAACTGAAGTGAAAGATACTCATTTGTTTTAGGATCCCAGGATGTCTCAGATTTTTAAGAAACAGCATAGGCCCCAATTTAGACAACTACTTTAGGCTTATGATTAAATTAACCTTTAGGGAGTTGAACTCTTGAGTGCTCGTGTTTGTGTTACAGGTTTACATGCCCAGACGGACTGGCTTGGCTGTTTTTTGCATATCTTGTAATACCTGCTGGAAGGCAAGCCATGGATCTGGTGCCAGTATGATCCATGTTCATCTTGTTTAAATTGAGGTGAAAGAATCCTATGTGGTAGGAGAGGTTGGGGTAAATGGGTGTAAGGAGGCATGTTTCAGTGCTGCTCAAACCTGCTCAAGGTGCTACTGTGAACAGGATGCAGGATGAGTACGTAAATTTTGCTCTGAACATATTTCTTTGCGCATTAATATCACATTCCTGACTTTCCACTTTTTCCAGGGGAAAAATTTTTAGATTGAAGGGTTAGATACTGCTCTTCTATGATAAACATCACAGTACCTTCATTTGTTTCAAATAGGTGAAAGAGTTATGATATTTGAAAGTGTCCTGTAAGTAACAGGAATATAGTCAGTTTGCTATCAGTATAAAAACATTTCATTATATGCATCCTATTCAGTGGATACTAATTGTCACGCTTGTCAGAAGAGAGCCAAGACTGAATGTGCTGATCCTTTTTAGCTCAGAGCTGAGGCATCTTGGCAAGGCCAGGTAAAGACAATTCCTTGATTTTGTCATGCAGCACCACTTGACTCTACTTCTCCACAGTATCTGTCAATTAGACCCCTCTGCAGTCACCATCTTTGGCATTTCTCTGGAGAGCTCTGGGACCAGCTTTTTAATGTAACGGTGCTGGCTCCAGTCATGTCAAAAATGACATGTATGCTTTTAGATGATGGATGGTCCTATGTCTTGCACATGCAGATGTCAGACATGCAGGTTTGGGCCTTAGATTGGCACTGGACTGTCTGCTTTGGGATAAAGTGGGATTATAATCTTGACTCATGCTCTCTTGTTAGCCCTAAATTGTATTTACACTTCAATACCCGATGTAAGTGATTCAGAATTGATCTGCCATGCAAATACAAAATTAAAAGAGTAAAATTGTGTTGCATATTCATAGCCTGGCAGTGATATCACATGATTTCATGCCTTTGAGAAAAATAGAGGAGATATATGCTAGAAAAACATCTGTAAACTAGATAGTTCTTCTTCACTGTGAATGTCAGATATGAGTAGTTATCACTGGCAAAGGTATGGTGCCATATTAAGGCTACCCCTAGCAAACTTGCCAGAAGCAAGTCCCTCAAGGAAGGGAGCACAGGATTTGGGCCATGCCTCTGCCAGTGGAACTGAGGGATCTGAACTCATTCTGGGGTGGAGACTTGTAGACTTACTTGTAAATGAAATGTAAAATTTCCCTCTTGTCTTCTCAGTCTTATTACAGAATTAATTTTAGAAAATAGAACCTTTTCCGTAATATTCTCCTAAAGGAAATGTGTCTTCTGTGCGGGAAATGCCTCTTTTTCAAAGAGCCTGAACAAAGAGCCTGTGTATCACCTGAATGCTGCCTCTGCTCTGCTTCATGTGACAGTCATAAATACTTTTTGGGGTTTCATAGTACTCTTACTAAGCCAAGTATCATGGTAGCACAAAGTAGGAGTAGTAATAGTAGTATATTGATTTGAAAAGTAGTGCAAGACAGTATGCAGGATGGGAATAGTCAGGGGTTTGTGTAACTCATCATATTAAATGCCTTTTGTTCTGCTTATCCTTCCCAGAAGAGAAGGAACAGCACAGTTTGAAAGTGCTCCGGCATGTCCTAAGGGATTTTAAAGGAGATAGGCAGCTACCACTCTCCCTTCCAAGGAGACTCCTGGCGCCTTTTCCTGTGTCCCATTATAACTACTGCTACTTTCATCTTGGGGCAGCTCCAGGGGTTAAGTTGGTCATAGGAACATCAGTATCCTTGGAAGAGGTGGACAAGATCGGAAAAGGTACAGTGATACTCTAAGGGGACTTTTAAGAAGCAAAGCAGGTGCCAAAAGTGGAGAAGTATCAGCACATAACATACATGGTGGAGCCATGTATTACAGTGATTGCTTACTATGCATAGCACTGGCTATACATTGCTTTACTGCACTGGAGGTTGCAGTGAGGTGTAAATGTTACATCTGCCTTGTAACACTGCTCTGCACAAAATTATATTGCATTTGGTATCTTCATTTCTATGGGATTAAGTGAGACTCTATGGGGGTGTATATTCAGAACCTTGGATTTAGATTCAGAGTTGTTTGGCTAAAATCTCCAGCTGTTTTGTTAAAAAAAACCCCAATAAAACAACCAAACTTCTTGTTTTTCTAAAAGAATGACTGTCCCTGTGGTTACTGATGTGGGACATGTGCAGCTTAAGTACTATTGCTTCTCTTCCCATTTTAATGAAATACAAAATGGCATCTTTTCAGAGATTACTCTTCTTGCAATAAAATGTCTGTCCCTGAGGAAGAAAGCCATTTTTGCATTGTTGCTTAGGAAGGTGGTGGTGCAGAAAGTTTTGTTGGTGGACTCATGAAGAAGACATTGGTTATCTCTGTGTGGTATTAGGACTTTAATTAGTGGAAGGCATGTTAGAAACTATATTTCACATTTAGAATACAAACAGAGGCTGTTACATTGCCTCTCCTTCTCCTTTAAATTAATTCTTCCCTTAAAAAGGATTCTTTGGATTAAAAGCATTTCTTCTACATCACGAGGGAATTTCTTAAAACAGTAACAACAAAAACAGACCAACTAATGAAAGAAGTGATTTTAAAAGGCCAGGTAATTCTTGGATGGTTGAGTTACAGCCATGCTTAGAAAAGGAAGGAAGTTGCTTTAATTATAAATAAAAGAATTGGTAAGCAAGATGAATTTCTGCCAAGTAGGGAGCTTAGCCCAGCTTTGACTTATAGCAGAACCCTGTAGTCCCTTTTAATTTTTACGTACGTGGTTCATTTTAATAATGTGCTTTGTTTTTCAGTGACTGGATGGAAGAAGCATTAAGAAGACAATTCATTAATACGGATTTGCATTTTTGAAATTATGGGGTAGCAAAAACCATTAAAAACAAGATCCAATGAAATTCCCAAGGGGACTACTGTTACAAGTTAGTGGTGGTGGTCTTCTAATGGCACCAGAACCCTTGTGACTACAACCAGATTTTTTCTCTTCGTGTACCTGGCTGTCCCGATTGAGGTAGCTTCCTACCTGTGCTTAAATATGTTTCAGAATACATAGGTTTGTTTTCTGTCTCTTCTCTGAAAACCAGCTTTCAGAAAGCAAAGAATCACAACTCAGGACACTGGATTCAAGATGGGAAAGCTGTAGCCCTTGTAGAACAGGGAGATTTCTCTGGATAATTCTGTAATCTGTGTGGGTTTAAGAACCTTGTATCTAGAACAGTTCCACTCCCAGTGTTAGAGGCAAATCTCTTTTTACTCTTAGGCTATTGCCATTCTCTTCTGCAGCTTCAGGCTCAGGACTTGGAATCATAGAATCATTAAGGTTGGGAATGACCTCTAAGATCATGGAGTCCAACTGTTAACTTAGCACTGCCATGTTCACCCCTAAGCCATGTCCCCAAAGCACTAGTGCTAGATCAGCACTAGAGAAGATGCAATGGATATTCCTATGGACTTCTTCCATCTAGCCTGTGTCTTATCCCTTTTAAGTCAGTAGTATTTATCTCCACCAGTCTTTGTGGGGGGAAAGTTAACTCCCCATTTTTTGTGCTAGAATTTACCCCCCTTATCTTGCCCATTCTATAGATTTGTTTTCTTGCTGCTTCCCAGAAGCAGCTCATGTGCTTTTCCAGGAGCAGCTAAGCCGCAGCTCAGAACATGATGGTACACTGATCCAGACATTCCCAAAGATTAATTTCTTTGAGCGCTACTCAGTGGCATTTATTTTCCCCATCAAGCCATTTTTCCTTACATTCTCATGCCTTTCCTGTTTGCTCATCCTGCAAGCCATTCTTACAACAGGCTACCCCATAATGGCTATTAAAACATGGCTTCTGTTCTGTGGATTCTCACCCTTGTGCTTTACCTCCTCAGTAAATCTCCCATTCCCCTACTTGACTGTTTGCCTCTCCAGAATTTGTTGCATTTGGCTGAAATGCTGTCTTACATTCAAAGGATGGTTCCTTGACTGATGTGGCCTTCATAACGGTCTTGGAAGGTAAAAGGTTGTGATAGATGGACACAGTAAAAAAAGATTTTTTTTTTCAGGAAGCAGGAGCATGTTTTTACTCTGCTGTCTCTACTGGTCCATTTACCACTGAGAGAAGAAAGAAGTAGAGATTAGAGGCTGTTCTGCTAAATTAACCCTAGCTGGTCTCAGGTGATTAGTCACTAATACAATTTTGCATGAACACCTTCGGTTGACAAATTCTGACTCCTAGCACCAGGTGGCTAAGAGATTTCCTACGGAAATACGTGAGCATCAAGTAATATCTGCTGTTGAATTTTTTGTGTCATTAATGGGAACTGGCATCTTCTGCCATCAACTGTAGTTCAAGTAAATTATACTCTCTGTGACAGAAGAAATTAAACTGTGTTGTACAGCACATGGCCCAACACAAATTCATGTTTTTCAACATCCCAAATTATATAAGCAATGTCTTTACAGTCAAGTTTTTAAAGGCAGATTAATTGTTCATGTCAATGCTTATTTTTTGAGATCTTTTGCTTTCATTACCTAATTTTCCTTACCAGCATTACTTAGGGCATCTTTTCAAAGAAGAGACTGGTGGAAAGAAGTTCTGAATTTCTTATTTGGTGTTTAATTTGGAAAATCTCTGCATACTTGGCAATTTGGAAAGCCAGTGTCTCAGTAAGGATTTGGAAGATTATTTTTAGACAACCATGTTTTGGAAATCTTGCTTGTAATTTTCTTCCATAATAAAATGTGGTCCATTTAATCTGTTCTGCATAATTTCCAATCATGATACTACTCCTTGTGCATAAATAATTAACTAGAATGTCTGAGGTCATTTGTATCTTTTGCTCTACAGAACAAACGACATAATGACCACTGCTCAGGATTAGGGACGAGATGGCCTTAAAGTTTTAATATTGTTGTATTCTGTTAGCTGACCTAAACCAAGATGCCAATAATGGTTTGTTAACCTGCAGAGACAACTGTAGATGTTGAAAAAAATACCAGACAGATTTGTGTAGCTGTCTAAAACCTCTGTCCGCAAGGTCCTGTGTTAACTGGTCACTGGAGCAGCTCATTTAATGAAACCCTTTGGCAGTTCAGGTCTTTATTTGATTTGTATCTCCTCTTCTGCCTGAGAATGGGGCAACCAGTATTTCTCTGCTTGACAGGAATGCTGTGGAGGGTAAGGAAAGCCTGTGAAGTGCTTTGAAGTTGGAATGCACAGCAGAGTAACACTTCAGTGAATAATATTTTCTGGTCCATTTTTCATGATAGCCAATTAATGTATCAAAACCAGTGAAACTTTAAGAATCATGGTAGTTAATAGAAATGCACAGAATATTTAAGATGTAATAAAGAAAAGTAACTGATGAGTATGGCAACAATCACTTGGAATAAACATGAGTGAGTGTTCATCTTCGCAAATTAATCAGCAGCTTCCTTAAGATGGGAGATTTGACTGTTCCAGGTCTACCTGTCATAGCTATGATATCAGCTAGGTTTTAGTATCTTGAAGTGTTTTTAGATTAATTCTCCCCCACTTTAACTGGAGGAAAATATATTACTACTTTTGTGGCATTAGCACTGTGCAAAACCACTCCTATATGTTCTAGTTGCAGGACTTAACCAAAAACCAAAGCAGTGTGTGGGTGCTTAAATGGATTATGTTTCTTCTTTTACTTTGTCTGCTTGGGTATGTAGAACTGAAATGAGTCCAGGTCTGAAGATAGAGACCTGTACAAACCTAAGCAAGCCTTAACAACTCAACAGTAGAAAACCCCCTGTTATTACCAGTTCTGTGTCCACTAGTTTTAGTGTCGAAACAAGAAATCTTAACTAAGCCCAATGGACAGAGGTAATTGTTATTTGAACTTCTGTTTTTCTCAGCTGTAACAGGAGAAAGGTCAATATATTTTTATATGAGTATATCCCACTAGATTGTTGATTTACCCTCTCTGACATTTTTTTGATGCAACTTTTCCTCTAATCAAGAAGTTGACTCTGTGACACAGAAAGGCTAAGCCACACACTAGGGTTTTATTATTCATCTAGAGTTCCAGAAGAGTTAAGGAAATGTTTAGCTTAGAAGATTTCCAAAAAAAGTATCTAAAAATCTTCGGTGCTGGAGTGTTTTCTTGGTTTTGATCACTTACAGGCTTTTTGACAATTGCTTAAAATAGAAGTGTAATATTTGAGGCCAAACAGCCTTTATCATCCTCAGGTTTGAAGGTAATTTTTTTACTTTTTCATTCTCAGAATTTTTCGAATAATATTTCATATTTAACTTAAAAACAATATATGGCTGAAGAAGATACTCTTTTTTACTAATGCTTTTTGTTACCATAATGAAAATCTGTTATTTGCCTACCTCAGTTTTTTAAATTTGTCATACTTAAAAATTTGTGGAAACTATCTATTCTTGAATAAGGATATAAATAGATCTGAATTTGATCCTTCATGAACTCTAGATTTAATCATTTCAAATCGGTTTTGGTGTGTCATTCTCATGATCAGTATGCATAAAGGTATATGTATGTGTATATCTAGCATATTTGTGCACTTGTGCCTTTAACTGATTTATTCAGGAGCACTTCAGTTTGTACTAGGATTGTTAAGAACATAAAGCTTGGTATTCTCTGGGTTCAGTAATCTTAACATAAATTATTCCTTGTTTTAAATTAGCTCTAGATTTCCATTGGGAAAAGAACAGTATCACCCATATAGAAAATTAGCCTGGGGTTATACATATCAGAGGAATCAAATCCTTGAGGAATCAGTGTGATCATCATTACAGAGTGGTATTGTGTATTGGGGGACAGATTCAAAAGGAGTAGTAGATTGACAAATCTAGTGAAATTCAAGTGACTTTTTTTAATGCTGTCAAAGTCTTGCTCCTTAAAGTCTTTGAAGATACCTGTTTGATTACACTGGTTCCCGTCTTTGTACTGCTTTTTGTCTTTCTTGCTCTCGTATTGTCAGCAGTGTTATCATTTTACTGACTGTCAGTTGAAAATGTCCCTCCCCGCAATATATCCTCTTACATTTAGAAATTTTACATAATTACTATCAGCTATTGGTTCCCAAGCTAGATTGATTTGCAGAGTGAACCCTCTGGCCCTTGAAATATTTTTCAATATCTAATTTCTTTTTAAAAAACCCAACCTTCAAAGCAAATACAAAGTTTTTAGATCTCATGCCAGTTGAGAAAACCTCCATTAAATAAACTAATTGCAATGTAGTGGAATTTTACCTGCCAGGATACCTGGCACATTAATTCCAGAAAAAAAAGAGTGGTACTTCTTTGTGTGTCAGTGTTAATTACATTATTTATTGCCTATGTTTTTAGGAAATAGAAGTTGGAAAAGTATTTAAAATGAGAATTGTAAATTAAAAAATCAAATTGGAGAAAGAATGAGCAATGAAACACAGAGAAGAAAATGAATAAAATGAATAAAAAAGAGAAGGGGGTAAGTAATTATTTCAGCCTTTCAAAACAGAGCACATTTTCTTAGGAAGTGATGCAACAGAAATGGGGGTGAGGACAGGACAGGTTGTGCAGGACATCCTTTGTATTCAAGTAGATCCTCAAGTACTCTTGAGTCAAGCACAGGCAACAGAAGTGTTCAAGAATAAAAACTGAAAAGTTCTGAATATTTTTGAAAATAAGGCTTGTGCCTAGATTTGGGACCCCATCTCCAGCTGGGCATGAATAGGTATGTAAGTCAAATGTTTTCCTTCATTTATGAATTGCTCTGATTGGAGGAAAGGCAGAGAGGAAAGTGGGTGAACAAAGCCAGCTTTGTTCCGATAGAGTTGTTGCTTTCTAGGAAACAGCACTTGCCCAGCTTCATTGTTGCTGGGTCACTACTTCTGAGGTCAGAGCAAATCCTCATTTTTACGCTCTATCATAAATTTTAATTGTGTTTGATATAGGTGGGCAGTCCAGAATTTTGAATGTAGATGAATTATAGGAATGGAGGTAAAATAGGGGCAAAATGTTTCCTGCTGAGATACTCTGTGGAACAGTGTTTCATTTCTAGTAATACTAGGTTTTTAAAAAAAGAGAACTTGTTAAAAACCATGATTTTTCAATGTCGTGATGTGTATGATGAAACTTGAAAACCATTAAACTAAAGTGCTTAAGAAATTAAAAATTAAAGATGACATTTCATCTTTAAGCTATCACTAATACAAAGTAGTGCATCAGAGTGATACAAAATAAGGAAAATGTGTGAATGAAATTTTGAGTTTTCTGGATTCCATGGTTTTTCTACTCTGTGTCTTGTAATTTAGAGTGTTATTTGAGTATATATCAAAATTTCCAATTTATGAGCAAGCCTTTGTTGTGAACATATACAAGGTACAAGCTTTTGACAATGCAAAATGTAATGATCCACAGCAAGAAAAGTGAGGAAAAGAAAGCAGTAACACATGGAAATGAATTTACTAATTTCTTCATCATAAAGATAATCATGGTTCTGAAATGCAGTGAAAAAAGATGTTGTTGAGATGCTGTGGTTAATGGGGGCCATATAAAACTGAAGTAGATGGAAGAGAACAGATGGAAACTTGAGGAGAAATAGCCTGTCCAGAGATCTGCTGGCTGCTGTTGTTTGAAGTTCATAAGGTTTGGTGCTGTGTAGAAATGTAATTTCCTTAGGTTTCCAGGTACTTGGATACTATAAACGAGCTCCTTCACCATGTTGTACTTATGACAGAAAAAACTATTTAGAATCATTAAATACTTAAGGTTGGAAAAGACCTCTAACATCGAGTCCAACTATTAACCCAGCACTGCCATATTCACCACTATACCAAATCCCTAAATGCCACATCTGCATGCTTTCTGAACACTTCCAGAGGTGGTGTTACTTATGGAATCATAGGATAAAGTGGTCTGAAAGGGTCTTCAGGAGATCTCTTGTCCAACCTCACACAGTGTGGCCAGGTCAGACCAGGTTGCTCAGGTACTGACCCACTTGAATCTTCAAAGTCTCCGAACAAATTAAACAATGTTTTAGGGCAGCTCATTCCACTGGTGGACTGTCCTTGCAGGGAAAGGTTTTTACTGTGTATGCTGTCTGAACTTCTCTTGTTTTACCTTCGGCCCATTGTCTTCCTGTCATGTTCTTCCGTAAAGATCCTGACTTAATCTCTTCAGTGACCCTCCTCACCGGTGCTTGGGGACTGTTGGTAGGTGCCCTCAAAGCCATCTGTTTTCCAGGAAAAACATGCCGTGTTCCTTCAGTCTCTCCCCACAGGTCTGGTGCTCCAGACCCCGAACAGTCTTGAAACCCTCTGCTGAAATTTGCCTCGGTTCACTGATGTGTTTCTTGTATTTGTGGGTGGGGGTTGTGGTATTCTGGATGTGGTCTGATGAGTACTGAGCAAGGCAATCGTCCCTTCTCCCTGCTGGCTGTAGTCCTGCTCACACAGCCGAGGAAACTGCTGGCCTGTGCTGCCAGTGCACACTGCTGGCTCACATTCAGCTCCATACACACCAAGACTTTCCACTGGCCTTCCTCCCAGTGAGGCCCAGCCTGTATTGTGCATTCCTTCCCAAGTGCAGGACAAGGCTTTTGTTCTTGTTGAATTTCAGAAGGTTCCTACTCTTCCGTCTGAAGACAGGTGCAAGATTTGCATTCTTCCTGTTCTTGTGGGCCTGTACTGCTCCTTTCAAAGGTGCCCCTTGCAGATGAGCATCATTGGATGCAGCCTGCCAGGTCCCATGGATGCCTGTGGGCTGAGTTCTCCTGAGATACCTGAGTCAATCCTCATCCACTGCTGGGCACCCCCTTCTCCAACTCTGCCTCTCAGTGCTGAGGCCTGGAGGGCCTTTTTGGTGAAGACTGGGGCAAAGAAGGCATGGAGAGCCTCAGCCCTACCTGTGTGCATGGTCACTAAGTCACCTGCCTCTGTTGCTGTGTTCTCTGAAAAACAGGTAATTATTTTTAAACATTCTAATTAACAGCATGGGCAGTGTTCTGTGAAAAAAGGTCAAGGTCTTCCTGGCCTGGTGTCTTGTTTCTGTTGTTGGGTATTCTGCACATCTTCAGAGGAGCCATGCTGACATGAATGACGGTAGAATAATCTCTTCACAAGGAAACTTTCAACTGTTTTAGAAACCCTCTTTTCCTGTGGTACAGGAGGGTCTTTATTCTTCATGTCCTCTGGACTATTTTTTAATGTCCTTCTTGACAGAGGTAATGTATTCAAGGGGAGTATATGTCATTAATTTGCAGTGATGGCAATATAAATGGCAGTATATTAATATTTTTCATATTCTGTATTCCCTTCTCAATACATCATAGCATCCTGTTCACTTTTTTTGACCCCTCATGTGTATTGAGCAAATGTCTTCATTGAAGTGCCCGTGATGAATCTTGCATCTTTTTTCCTGAGAGGTTATAACTAATTCAGAACCCATCAGTATGTACAAGTGGCTTTAAATTTGTTCCTTCTAGTGTACCCTACTCTGCACTTTTTTCACAGTGAATTTCATCTGCTGTCAGGTTGTCCAATTACCTAGTTTTTTAAAGGTCCTTCTGGAGTTCCTCACAATCCTTTGTAGTCTTGACTACCCTAAATAGTTCTCTGTAGTCAGCAGATTTCACATTCTTATTACTTATGGCATGTCAGCTTTCAGTTATTAGTAAATATGAATAACTGTGCCTTTCATAGTATTGATCATTTGGACATGCTTTCTTCATGCACTGGTTATTTTTTCCTCCTTGCTCCTATTTCCAATTATTTAGTTAGTCTTTCAGTCCGTGGCAGGAATGCACCTGTAAATGACTGGGTCACACTGTGAATCTTAGAGACTCATAGTAGCTACCAGGGCTGGTCTCCAAGGTATCCACAATGAAGTAAGTTAATCTTAGGTGGACTGAATTCCCTTGGAGATCTTCCCCACCCCTCCAGAATATTTGACTTTCAAGACTGCATGTCAAAGTTTTCTAAGTAAATTAATACAAAGAAGCTTCTAGAGAGTTGGTTTAATCTTCCTTTGCTCACTCTTTTCTTCATTCAGACTGCTATGGATGGGTTCTCAGGGCACTCCTGGTGGGATAAGGAATTCTGTTACACTCCGTATGTTTTGTGACTCTTTGCTTCTGTTGTAGATAATAACCAGTGCTCTTTCTGGTTAAAGAGTAAAAGTTGTGTACCTCTAATTATGTGGACTGAGTGCAGCTTCATCCTTGAGGCTGGAAATACGATAATGCAGCTGTGTTATAGCTCTACTCTCTTGATCCTTGCTTCTTTCAGAACTCGTGCAGTGTTTCACAGCCCACCTTTAGGGCTAGAAACTGCTAAGCTTAAGATACTGTTCAGGGAACATGTATTGTGAAAACCTGACGAGTTCTTGGGCACAAAAAGTTTACGATGGTTCAAGGTTATACTGAGCAAGTAATTGGAAGAGAGATCTGTTGAGAGTAACAAAACAGGCAAACAGCATCAAGAACAGAATATTCCATCAACTGGAAATAGCCAAGGTGAGGCAAGGACTTTGAAAGGAGGTGGTGTCATATATTCATGCCCAGTTCTGGCTTCTTTAGAGATTGGACACTGAGGACACAGTCGAAAACAGGTGAGAGCTCAGCCTGGTTCTGAATCAGCCCAGCTGCTCTTAAATTCTTAGAAATTGTAAAAATATTAATCCAAACTTTATGCAATCTATGGATCACATGATATTGGAACATTCAAAATAGGATCTTTTTCTTCTGCTTGACCTTCAAATACTGTCTCTATTTCTGCTGTGAGAGTCATATGATGACAGATGGGCTATAACTGGGGTCAAATTTGCAAAAGGTTTTGAAACTGAGGAAGGCTCTTGGTCCTGAATGGAGTAGACAGTTGAATTTGTCAAATTTCACTCTCTTTAATCATCCCGTCTCTGACAACACCAATATGATGGAGAGTTATCTGTTCCAGTTATTATTAATTGTGATGGATAGTGATTCCAAGAAAAATTTTAGCTTCCTGGCCAATTGCTTTGTTTAAGCCAACTGTTGATACTCACGTGGCTTAATAGGCACAGAGGTCCTGCTGGAAACTGTACTTCCAGAACCGTACTTACATGATGTACTAGATTTTTTTGGGGACTTTGTTCGCCCTTGTAATCTGTTTTTACACTCAATATGGTGAAGTTTGTGTTTGTCTATTGCTTTCCTTCACATTAGGTTTTTTTTTTCTTTTTCTTTTTGTGCTTTATTACTTAGCCATACTATTTTGTTCTTGACTTTTTACTATATATATATATATATATGTATATGTATATTAAAAAAATGCCTATATAAAAGCCTCTTGTGACTCTAATAAGATACTTTTTAGTAGATTTCTATGGATTTTAATTTCTTTACTCTCCCCTTTAGGCTTTACCTAATTTTCTCATTTAGGAAAAAAAAGCCCCTCTCATACTTAAAGTTTAATGCATCGTCTCTTGATGTGATGACTCTGATAGGGATCCAATTTAATTACATTCTGACCACTGCTACTTAATGGCTAAATCTTACTTCCTGAACTAGTTCCACTGTGTCAGAAGAAACACATATTTTGTGATTTCTGTAAGCTTCACAATGGGTTTCCATAGAAAGAAATAAGTTTATGGCATTGAGAGTATTTTTCTTCGCTCTTTAACCTAGTGTGACACTTGGCCAGTTGGCAGTCGTGTAGCTGAGGATGTTCATTGTCCCTATTGCAACTGATGCTGTTTGTGGGCACCCACGGCTGCCAAACACACTTGAATTGCAGTTCTGGCTTCCCCTCCCAATCAAAGAGGAGTGCAGGGCCAGTATTTTCCCACATCAAGCAATGAGGGCTTTGTTCTTCTTGTCTACAGTAGGAGTGAATTTGAAGTCACAGTGCTCTTGCCCTTTATATCAAGCCAGTTTTTTTAGCCTCTTGTGTTTAGAAAAGAGAGAAGGTCTGGTGCTCAAGACTCTGATGACTAATCTTCCTCCTGCTCTGCTTCAGGGCAGGCTTCTGTCAAGCTGGGGCTCTTGTGCAAGTAAAACGGGGTATTTCCAAGATCTGGTATAAAGAATTACAAAGGGATTTCAAATATAGGTGCCAATTTCAGATTTCTCCATTTTCTTGTCCCTACCCTGGTGGTGTCTCAGATGAGAAGGTACTCTTGAATCCACAAAAGTCCTGTATTTCTGAAGAATGTTTCATCCCATCTACATGTATTTTTGCTCATATCTGAGAGGAAAGTGGGGCCCTTTCCTTCCAAGAAGCTTCTTTACTCCTTGCCTCAATTTCTTGAAGTGTAATCATCCTGATAAAACTCATTGCTTTTTATGGTGGCTTGTACATTGTTATAAACTCTTGATTGTTGCAGTAGTTAGTGATGCTTACGTGGGTTTCTGATCTTCTGATGCAGTCAGAAGGCTAGGAAAGCTGGTGGTTCATAGGTCAGTTGGGCAGCATGAGCCTTCACTGCCAAAACAGCACAATATATCCGCAGATGAATTTCATAATTCTTCATAACACCTTTTTGTGCCCCTTTTTCCTAAACCTTAGTGCTGTACAATGGTATTATTAGGTCAGATGATGTGCTTTGCTTCAAAACATTAATATGGGAAAAAATGAACAATTGTGATTAAAATTGATTTTTTCCCTTTGGGAAGTTGGAATAAAAAATGGTTACCTGCTCATTTATGAAACAGATTTATTCTGTTGACATGGAGGCTTGTTTGAAATGTAATTGAATTTCTGTTACCTAATGGAAAGTGACAGTTAACAGTATTTATTTTCCATTTGTGTCTCAGTAGATAACATAACACAATTTTGATTTGTAGTTAGCTTTGGAATCTGAGATTGTTCTATCTCTGTAATTGAAAAGATGGGAGCACGATGGCCTATTACAATTCTGGTTTTGTTTTTTTACACCAGTAAAGGCAACATTAATACAGTAAACAGCATCTATTCCAGCTTAATAGTTGTACTGAGATGTTATTTTTGCATCCTGCCTTTCTCATTAGAAACTGCCACATCATGATCTGGATTGATAATTCTTCCATTTAGACACTCTGCGGCAGCTAATTTCTATGAGCTGTGCCTCCCTTTTCTTGCCCACCTCAAAACAACTTTTTTACCTTTCAGCCAGAACACTGTTCCTAGCCATAATATTACAATTATAGCCCTCATATGTTTCTTTTGCAATTTATTTTCATGGTATGTATCTTGCTCACTTTGTATGGTAAATGCTGTCACTGAACACCTAGAGGACAGTCCCAGGATTGGGCCTGGCAGGCATGAGTTCATGAAAGGCAAGTTCTGCTTGAGCACCCTGGTCTCATTCTGTTACAGGGTGACACACTTCATGGGTGAGGGAAAGGCTGTGGATATTGTCTAGCTGGACTTCAGTAAAGTCTTGACATCATTTTGCACTGCATTCTCCTGGGGAAATTAGCTGCTTAGATGGGTGCACTCTTTGCTGTAGAAAACTGGATGGATGGCTGGGCCCAGAGAGTGGTGGCAAGTTCATCTGAGTTTGTTCTGTCTCTGAGTGAAACAATGGGAGCACGATGGCCTAACACAATTCTGGTTTTGTCTGGTGATTGTCCCCGTGTATTTGGCACTGGTGAGGCCATACCTTGAATCCTGTGTTCAGTTCTGGGCCCCTCACAGCAAGAAGGATGCTGAGGTGCTGGAGTGAGTCCAGAGAAGGGCAACAAAGCTGGTAAAGGGTCTGGAGCACAAGTCCTACAAGGAGCAGTTGAGGGAGCTGGCATTGTTTAGCCTGGAGAACGGGAGGTTCAGGAGGGACTTTATCGCTCTCTAGGATGACCTGAAAGGACGTGGTAGTGAGGAGAGGGTCAGTCTTTTTTCCCAGGGAGCAAGAATTAGGACAAGAAAAAAACTCCTGAAGTTGCACCAGAGGGGACCAAGATTGGATATTAGGAAAAATTTCTTCACTGAAAGGGTGGTCAGACATTGGAACAGGATGTCCAGGGAAGTGGTGGAATCACTGTCTCTAGAAGTGTTCTAAAGGTGTGTGGATGTGGCACTTGGGGTATGGTATGGGGGTGAACACGGTGGTGCTGGGCTAACAGGCTCAGTGATCTTTTCCAACCTTAACCTTTCCTCATGGTCTTTTCCAACCTTAACAATACCATGAAAACCATTGCTTCAGCATTAATGTTAAAAGTAGTAGGTGACAACTTGGTTCTTGTATTATTACATGCCTTATGCTGCAATTTCCCTGCTGCTTTTTATTTAGAGTTCTGCTTACCCCTAAATGATTAGGCAGCTTCTTCACACAAAGGAAGCTATTTCCCTTTGAAACCAACATGTACCCATTCCTACTGGTTCTCCTAAGTCTGATGGCACTGAAGGAGAAGCATTTTTTGGAGAGGCAGTTGTCTTTCCTTTGTCATGATGAAGCCTTTGCTGTCCAGGCCTGGTCACCATTTACTTGCCTTGTAACTTGCATAGCTGTTATCTCATTTATGAAAGAATCTAAGGTCAGTGTTATGTAGCAGGACCAAACATTGTGGAGGAGCTTGTTTTCTCATAAGTGCAGAAAAACAGTCAAGATGAAGTATTGGATCTCAGATGGTACAAGGTGGTGCTTCTTCAAGAGAAGAAGATGGCTGTTACAGCACAGCCTCCATTCACCCAACGTGCTTTCCAGATGGGCCAGAAGCAGGACACTAACCACTCACACTGGTTCATTAGCTTCCACTGCCAGTTTTGGTACAACAGTAGTTGTGCACTGTCCTATTACAGCATTTGGGAAGGGGTATGATTCAGATCATATTTTTGGTATATTCAAGTGTTATGGGCTCATGAATTCAAGCTTTTTTTAGTGTATCAGATATAACAACTATTAATTATTTTACCACCAGCTTTTTTTCTTTGAGCTGATGAATAAATTAAGAAGTCAAGTTTTTATGAGTCTTGAGTTGATTCAGGAAGAAAAAATAAAAATGTGGTACTGTGGTTTCTAAAATGGAAACTGAGTAGAGCTTCTATGTATCAGTAATGTGCTATTTGTTTCATTTGGATTATTTTAAGGGATTGTGTGCATGAAAGCCACAGAAAATGGATACGGATTTTTGAAAATCCAGAAATAGTTCCTGAAAATAGAGAAGCATTATGTTCTACAGCTCCTCCCTTTAGGTTTTTAAGGTTTAATTCAAACAAAGGAGTGCATATTTTCAAAGTGTACTTCATTAAAACCTCAGTGATTTCTGATATGAGCTTCATAGAACTTAAGTTTATTTATTCAATAAATAGATGAAATCATAAATAACAACAGTGCATAAGATAGCCTAAATTGACAAAAACCAAATTAATCTGAGCGTAGGACTTGCTGCATTGAATATGAACGAAAAGTTATTTCAATAAGAAGCATGAAATGTGTCATATTTTCAGAGGAGCCTTGAGCTGCTCTGCAGTACTCATAAACCACAGATTTCATCCTTGTCCATTGGTTGGCTTAAAGTAGTTACAATTTCAGACTTCCCCTGGATAAGATGACCTACTAATGAACAATTACTTATTAAACCATTTGTAATTGTACTATTTAATGTGTACATATGCCATCTGAAGTGATAGATATGCAAGCCTGTAATGGCTAAATATTTCAAGACATTTTCGTGAGACCTAGAGTGGAGATTTCAGTGGGTATTTCCCTGCATACTTCTTGACATATGCAAAAGTACATGTATGCATACAGGGGTACACATATGTATGTGTGTATATAGATGTGTGTATGCATGCATAAATCAGGGAATCTGTTATGACATTACTTACCAAGTACCAATGATAATCAACTCATGAGCATATTTTCAGTGGTATAGTGTGGCTGCCATATGGGTGAGAGAGCTTTTTCACAGACACAAAAGCTTAATATTCAGTACTGTTTTGTACTGAAAACATTAAAGTTAATGCAAGATGGAGTTTGTAAACCCTGGAAGTTTAGAGGGCTGTCACTTCTTTCCTCTCCAGATCCGCAGATACTCAGCAGTCCATGGCAGCAAGGTTTTTCCATATTTGTTCTTTTTTTAACCCAAAGTTACAACTGTATGCTGATCTTTATTGACCTCTCCTACATGCCATATTCTAATTATCCAGTCTGGAAGAGAATTTCTACTGATTTTGTTAATAGCTGAAACATAAATCAAAGTAATTTACAGAGCATTTTGTGAAATAAGCGATCTTTTCCTGGAAGGGTGGCATTTGAGTAGGCTTTATGTGGAAAATTTTGTGTGTGAAATACACACACAAATGTATGTGAGAAGGAAATAGAGGGTGTATAAATGCTGTTTCATCAGTTGTTTATATTTAATTGGTACATTCCTGCAGGAACTGCGCTGATCTCTCTTGATAATTGTGTAAAACAGAAGTTTTAGGCATAAATGTGTGCTTCAAAATAGCTGTGTAGCAGAAATGAAAATATGTCTTAGAAGTAACTAGATCTATGGAAAAACTTCCAATAGAGAGAAATAAAAAGCTGGAATCACTTAGCTTTGAGCAGAGATTAATGGTAGAAGCCGTAGGAAATAATGGTACAAGAAAAGCCTGGGGAGATTCCTTACTTACCTCTTTCTTCATCATCTCAGAATGGTGAGAGGAGGGAAGCATCCTACTGGAATTAACATATTTATCTAGGTATTTATTCATCACTGTACAATTTGACTTGTCAGTGTGTTAATAGTTTTATTTTTATATTGCAGTTATCAAGGAGGGAAGTGTAATTATTGCCGTTTTAAAGGGCAATGTCTTGTGCAGAACATCAGAAGCCTGTTCCTGAATCCACGTGCTCACTGCTGGTATGGTTTTATTCTGAGACGTATCCATTTCAAGTAAAATTGAATCAATATAAAATAGCTAAAGTTAGCACATACACTTGTGTATTTTGCACCTCAAGCAATGAAGGTATAGCCTTCGTTTCCCTGACTATGATAATTGCTGCTTAGCTGGAGAGAAGGGTACGTGGTGTACACAGACATCTTTGAGGAGTTCTTGCAGTAGGATGGATAGCACTGGAAACTTCTTGTGGCTCAAGATCTTCCTGGAGAGTACTGAGCTCCTTTTGTTGCACATGTTCATGGCTCTCTGCTGGGTGTTCTCTTGTGTGCTGGGTTTTCAGGGAAGTAATAATGGTGAAAGTGGCTCAATCAGTGACATGGGTTGAATGACATTAATAAAGTTTCAAATTATATCTCGTTTACATATTAAATTGAGACTGTTATCTATAGTGTATCTACCATAGTGGGAAAAAACCTATATATGGATGAATGTAATCTGTTCATTGGTCTGTGGACCATCCTCAGAGATGGTGCAGATCCACAGGATGTCCATTAGCAGGATTTTTGTGCTTAGTCTTGTGAGTAGGCTGTAAAATCAGAGGTGGAAGGACTCCTTTTGACAAAGCAATTGGTGTGGCTTGTGTGTATTATTCCTTCTAGCAGATACGTGGAATCTGCTGCATTTTAGACATGTACTCCTGATGCAGAGGCAAATGTGGCCCACCAGTTAAAATGCCCATTCCTTTCACTTTTGTCCTCTTTACCATAAACAGCTTTGTCAGTGATAGTGTTGTTAGGAGTCAGATGAACTGGGCTGCAGATGAGCTCATGTGAGATGATGCCAAACCCCCAGTCCAGGGATAAATCCCAGTTTGGCTGGGGCAGGGTTCAGCTCTTTTCGTCCTCTTGTTTCTCTGTCTCCTATGTTATTTCTCCCTCCTGACCCATCTCACGCATCATGTAGGGGTAAACTGAAGCTGAAGCAGAGGGGAAAAACTCAGAGGCTGGAATGGATTTGCTCTCTCCTTCCCATTCTGTTCCTGTCTACCACAGAGGGGGCTGCTGTCCTCCCAGCTTCCCTCATCTTTGCAAAAGGGCAGGGGGTAATGATTTTAAATTAAAAGAGAGTAGATTAAATGTAAGGAAGACATTTTTCACAATGAGGGTGGTGAAACACTGGAACAGTTTGGTGAGATGGATGGTCCCAACTGTGGAAATACTCCAGGTCAGGGGCTCTGAGCAGCCTGGTCTAGTTGAAGATGTCTCTGCTCATTGCAGGGGAGTTGAGTCACAGTTTCTGTATAAACATGCAGTCATCCAAAAGTTGTGCTTTTATGTTGCCCTAAAAGTGCCTCATCTTACACGCTGGAAAAAATGGGTGATAGGGATCTCTATCTGAGATCTTGCCTATTAAAAACCCCTGCCCTTCCATTTGTAAGGTACATAGGGATGTGCGCAAAATGAAAGAAAATTTATGGAAAGGTTTACTACACACACTGTTAGTATTAAGTGCTTGTACATATAAATGCATTTTATTGCAGAGGTTTCAGTGAATACTGTGAGCAGGTATGCTTTGAGACACAGTAGTAAGCCATCTTCTGACAGGGCCTGAAGTTCCTACATGCCTTACTTTTGTTCTCTGAAATTTTTATTATAAGCTTAGCAGCATAAAAGTAGTGGCAGATTCCAGCTCCAGTTTTGATGTGCTGTGCTGAGCTACAAAGAGGTTTCTAGAGGGAGACTTCACTTAACTGTACTCAGACTGGTAAGCAAAACTGGTGCTCTCCAAGTGTTGGATCCAGATCGGCAAGAGTTTCAGAGCAGAAATGAGCAACTAGGGAGTGGAAGATTCCTTTAAAAAAAACCCACAACACAAACCACAAACAAAGAAAAAAGCCTGTTGAGTACATCACTGTGCATACTCCAGCTAGACAGTTTTGAAGACTGGAAAATCTGTTTGGAGGAATGGAAATAAATGTGGGGAAACGTTAGGGGTAATAATGTAATTGCGGGGGATTCTAAGTTGCTGCTTTCAAACTATTTTTTTTAGTGCCTTTTCTTTCAGTGAACTTTCTCATGGTTTAAAAACCAAATCATATGTATTCAATCCCAACTGCCCTATTTTACATGCCTGCAGAGCTTTTGAAATACTTTATTTACCAATTCCCCTATCAAGTATATATACTAAAATGTCTACTAATGTCTAAAATTTTCTACTGAAATCCCAAATCATGTATTTGGAGGGTGTTTCTGTGACAGCTTTAAACTGCTGAAAACTGCATCTAGAATTGATACGTATTTCAGATTCTTTGTATAAGAGTTTACTTTCTGTAAGCTTAACACTCTACAAGGCACAATATGGAGTTTATTGACCCAGCACAGACTTTGATAGAGCAGGGGCAGTGTCCGAGTCGAATAAATTTTATGTTTAAAAAATGATACTTTTATTTTTAAGTTACATGCCTGCATGTGTTGTGGTCCCAGGAGGGACTCTGATAATTAAAGGGAAGTTAGTTTAGGTATGTAAAACTTCTCATTGTAACAGCATATGATACTGTTTGCCAAACCTCACCTATAGTTACAGTGACGTGTCTTGGTAGGACAAAAGCTGTAAGTATTGCCAGCAATCACTTTGCTTTCAGTTGAGAAAGCAAAGATTTGGTTGAAGGCATGTATTTTTGTTTGGGACCACTGGTGCCTGGAACCGTGGAAATAGCTTTTTTTACTATAAAATTTAATATAGTTATTTTTCAGTACAGGAATACAAGCAAGAAAAGAATACTGGGAAAAAGAAAAAAGCATACTAGAATAATGTGATTTAAACTTTGACAGTGTACCATCATTTGCAGCTGATAATGATAATGAAAATTTTGGAGACACTATTCTGCTTACAGAATAATGGAAGATGAGAATGAATATATGCTTCTGGCTAATTGCGATGCTTGTAATTCTGTGGTTCCGTATAGCAGGAGAGAGTACACTGCGTGTCATTCACCAGCTGCTTTTAAAAGTGTGTAAAAGGAACAATTTTCAATCGGTTTTCTGCAAGTGACAGCAGAGTTTTAAAATTGCGGGAGATACATCAGTTTGCCAACCTTTATGTGAGTGGTAGCTTCTATCAAAGAGCTGAGGACAAGTATTTGGCTACAAATGCATCTGTTGTTTGAAAACACATAACGGCAAAACAAAATGGTGAAAGGGATTTCATTTCTTAGCGTATATGAGGCAGCTCTCAAATAAATACCTGTGTCACAGTTTGATGCTGGCAAACAGAACTACCTTAACTTAATTAAGTTTCTCTGAAAATACGGGAATTATTCCTTAACATTAGTAACAGTGAAATTTGACAGAAATTTGCATTTGTTTGAATGAAAAAAAGCTTTGTACTGACAAATTCAGAAGTTGTGTCTGTACTTCAAGACTTGGTATTAGGAAATGGTTAAATATTCAGTCTCCAGATCTCATGTCTCTCAAATTCTTTCAAATTATGGAGATTATTGTGCCAGCAAATACAGCATTGAATAATATATATCCTATTTGTCGGGAGATTAGAATAGGTGGTGAAAGAATGGTAAATACTCTTTCCAGTAAGAATTATCTTAAGGTTAAAATGTTTGTCTATAAACGGATGTAGGAATTGACCAAAAATAAGGGAGAGGCATTAAAATTTATAAAAGTTGCCATTTGAAAGAATAAATAAGAGGTTATTAGAACTGAATTGTTCTTTTGAAAGTAGTGGAATGGTCAGTAATCTTAAAGTGACCATGTTGGTCATTGTGGCTGGAGTGAAGCCTGGTAATGCAGGATGGGTGGTGATGGCCGCCAGGAAGCTCAGCATCTGCCTTTACATCCACATGTCACAGGTGCAAATGTTGCCTATCCAATATTCCTGGCTGAAACAACAATTCTAGCTGTGGTTGTTTGAGATCAATGCAAAATGGACACTCAGTCATGTTGCTCCCAGGTGGTTGTAAAATAATCTGTAGCAGCCCTGTAGTATTTTCTCAGTGAGTAAAATTGAATTTGTATGACTATTAGAAATTAGTCTGGTGTAAGGGTCAATATCTAGGAGCTTCAGATTTGCTCGTTTGTTTTCTCTGGCTTCTGTGTGCTGATGAATGGGATGTGGCCCTTCAGCTTCAGATTAACTGTGGTACCAGTGTGTTATTTGTGATATGATAACTGCTCTTTTATCTAGGGAGACAGGCAGAGGGGAAAAAAAGCCTGTTGACTACGATTCTATCAGCAGTGTAATGTCTCTGCTCCCAGTCTGCCTTGGTCCTCTATAGGTAGCACCTGACCATCAGTTTCCTCTGACTCACTCTTTTCATTCCTTGCTGCATCCCTTGTCTTTCTCCAAAGTGTAGGGATCTGAAAGCCACAACTGCAGTGGAGGTCAGGCACCAGTGGGGTGGTCAGATGCTGCCTATGCTCTTTGGTCCTATCCTTGGTTACTTACGCACTCTTCAGGTAGTTCCACAGGTATATAGCCAGTAAGAATAGCTATATATAAGTTTCCTATAAGCCAGCTTATAGGAAACTGATGTAACTGGTCTGGTGGTGAGAGAAGGATCAATGGCTGATGTAACATCTCTAATTTTCAGCAGCTTCTGTTATAAACCTATCTCTTCTGATCCTCATAATTGTACAGTTTGTTAAGGTATAGATAAAGAGTGGTGTTTTTAAATCAGAAGTTACCGTTTGCCCTTTTTTCCCCCATGTGAAAAAATAAAGTCAAACCCAGAAACATATTCAGCTTTCAGAACCTATATTAGGAAAAAAAATAAGCTGAGATATATTGAGGTTTGATTGCACAGAACAACTTTTGGGATTACCTTTCAATTTTGACTTATTGTACTGTGTATGAGTACGTGTTTCTGTACATGTAGCAATGTACAGTATTACACTGTTAAATGCATAACTATGAAGAACAGTATTCCAGATTATAGTATAATGCTGTTAATTTTTTTTTTTAATGACGTATTTGTGGCATTTAAAATAAGTGGTGTGTTTACTATGAAATTTTAATTGAAGCCCAACAGCAGAAGGCTTTGTTAAGACAGAAGCAGGAGTCTTTTCTGTAGCAAATCTGTGGTGTGAAATGAAAAAAGTTTTCTAGAACAGGGCAGTTCCATAACGCTCTGGTGTCAGCTTCATACAAAAGGCTGATTCCATAGTGGTCAGGTGCTATCAGGCCGCTGAAGCATTCAAAGCTGATGTGCATTTTGGTATAACAATATATTGTTAGTGCTTTGACAATGGATTTCTTCTCCTTGAGAACAACAACCACTGGTGAATATGAATATACCAGCATGTTTGTTTTAAATGGTATAAATATGCAAATTCAAAAAAAGAGTAAAAGTGGACTTGGATCCTTATAGAAAGTATTTGTCATTCTGAGAAGAGCCCAGATTTGTTCTTCTTTAGGGAAAAAATAACTTGCTTTTTTAAAATCAAATTGGATTTGCTCATTCATATATCTGTTCCAAAACTCTTGACCTGAGCTGTGCAGTCTTCAGATTCAGAACAGCCTACAATATTAATGAAGGAAAATCTTGGAAAATGTCAAACAATGAAAGTTCATGAATTAACTTACTGTGAAGAGTTTAAGGGATGCATTTTATGTGTGTAAATGTATTGATTACTCATCAATTACTCAGTAAGTGTCGTTAAAGCTTCACAAGTCAGTATCATTCCTTGAGCAGAACTTGTAATTTTGGTTTTGTTTTGAACCTACATTTGAGAAACAAAGGGTATAGCATGTATCAATCGGTTTATTTCCTAGCCAGATAAGATTGATCTTGTGAGATACTTAGCACCTACTCATCCCATTGTTCTTGTAGGTGACAAACATGCTTCATGGAATTACTAGCAATTGAAAGGATATTCTGTGCTCTTGCAGTTATAATGAAGTCAATGGGATCTTCTGAGTGCTCAGAACTTTTTGAAATCAGGTCACATCTTTAGATTTCTATATAAGGATTTTCAAAAGGACCTTGGCTCCATGACTTTGTCAGGTCAGAGCCCAAATCTGTTATTCCTTTCTCAGCAGCTTTTGAGGATCCTTTCATTTTTTTTTTTCATCATTTGCTTTCCTCAGTTTCTGGTGAGATCAGCCAATGGCAGCCAACCATCACAGGACAAAAGATGTAAGGATCCATCTACCCATTGCACAACTGTGCCTCTCAGTTCTGTTATTTCCTGGCTCTTTCATTTCACTTTTCATATTTGCCCATGTACAGCAATTTTACTTGTCACTGCATGTTCATAAAACACTCAATGTGCCACTTAAATTCCCCTCTATCGTGATCTAATTCTCAAATACTAAAAATAATAATTCTTGAGCCTGTTTTTAGGTAGGATGTTATATAAACAGCAGTGCTGCTAATACAGTGGCTAGAGATTGATTTAAATCTTTTCCTTACCTTACATTGCTCGTACTTCTGAAACATTGGGTCATTTTTGCTCCAGGTAACTGCTTTGAATTCCATCTGAATACCAGAATAATAGCTGAATAACATAAATGAACATGTTTTTCTTGCTATCAGGATACAAAATTCCACAAGTAAGGGTCAACTTTTGAAGATAAACCCATGCCCCAGTACCATCAGAGCTGTGAAACACTAATTATCTGTGTGTGCATGTACAGGTCAGATATCCGTGCATGCACATTTGCTATTTGCATGCCTAAGTTAGGCTAGCCCAATTGCACATGCCTGACTTGAAAAATCTGCCCTGTAGTTACTAGAAGATGTCATACATTTTTCTGGCACGTTATGTAATGCAGGGGGATAAACTCTTGTCCCCCACCCAAGACACAAGCACAGACACATGCTCTCCAGGGGTTTGTGTCCGCCGAGGAAGAGTGCTTTATTTTCTTTGTAGGTGTTTTTCATTTGGAGCAGGTGCAGAAATCAGGTATGTTTTGGCTCCCTTTACCACAGACACAAGAAGCAGATGGCTTAGGTTGGTGCTTGCTGAACAGACGGAGCGAACACACTGCTTACCAAGCTAGAACCTCAGCTGCAGTAGCCAGTGCTTTCTGCTTGCCATTTAGCTGTGAATGCTTATTACGTACTAAGAATATTGCATCCTTTCTCCATGCTGTGTTGTTCAATGCCCTTTTCACTTTGGCTCTTTCCTTCTCTGTCTTACACTCTTTTCTTCGCTGCAGTCTCCTTTATTTTGTTCCTCAACTAAATGGATGCTTATTTTTTGACTGTAGGGATTGTGTGGTGCCATGTTGCTAACAAAAAGGAGCATGACTCAAGTTTTCATTCATGTCTGCTTCTAAGGGTAAAGAAATGAAAAAAAATGAAAAAAACCCCCATGAAATAAAAAGGATAACAAGCATACCTGCTAATATTTGGAAGTTGGATGCAGGTGTACCAGAGTATAGTAGACAGCATCAAAATCTTCCTCTTTTAAACTTACCAGCCTTTGGGGGAAAAGTAAAAGGAGTGGAAACATTCATACAGCCAGTAAAACAGAGGTATGTGATTTAAGCAGTGAACTCAAACTCATTGACTAAATTCTTTTGTAAGTCCACATCTGAAATTCTAAAGGTGTGGTAGGATTTTGAGGCAATCCATTCGCTTTCGTGGGAGTTCCTTGGCCCTCAGCGCCACTTACTGTAAATCAGTCTGATTGATTGGAGTCTGAACCATGAGTATTAGTGCTTGAGGCACCCATTGATGAAAAACCTGGACTCTGTTATTACCAGATATTTCTCTGCTGAAATAATGCTGTGATTGGTATGTTGGGCAAGATGTTCTCCTGAGGTTCCTGCCTTTCTGCAATCCTTAAATATTTGAAGGAATTGAGAGAGAATAGAGAGAGTGGCCTCAGGCCATGGTGTAGAACTTCATGGGATGCATTAGGTCCTTGAGCCATATTTGCCTGGTTTTTTTACTTAAAAGAAAATCCCCAGTAAACCTGGCTATTAATGAATGTCTTAAAATCAAATGAGAAAAAGCTGGCAAGGAAATGGTAAGGCAGTGAAAGTTCTGAGCCCTACTCTCCTCCAGCAGCAATAAATATGGGAGCATTTCCTGTGGGAAGGGCTGATGAAGGTGCAGGAGCTGAACTGATTGAGGACTGGCTTTGTGGGTTCAGAGCTGCGCCCCTTCAACTCATACGCCAGTGTTTGCTCCTGGGAGGGCTGGCTCGCCTGTACGCCTTTATCTCCCCAACTGTTAGAGTGGCCCCATGTACTGTGCACATATGCTGGAGACCTGATTTATAATTAAGAGCAGCTGGCCATGCTGCTGTCCAAAATAATTTCCCCTAGTGAAGGATCGGTGAAGAAAAATGCAGACAGGTTTTAGCCTTTTGTTGAAAGAAAGGAGCCTTCATGCTGTGCATGGCTGGGGGAAGTTTATTGCTTGCCTGAAGGACCAAGAGCTGAGGATCTTCCATTTTATGAGTCCCTCCTATGCTGTACCCTTGGTGAAGAAAAGAAGTTAAAGTTGCCGAAAAACAGCTTATGGGGATGCCCCATATAATTATTTAATGTGTTCTGGGGACTGCTTCTGCCCTGGTAGACTTCAGAAATGCAAACAGCAAAAAGATGGTAAAGAAACACAATAAAAATAAAACCAGGCTCCCCCCACCTTCCACTTTTACCCCCATTTCCCCAAATGTGTTTGGCACTTCTCTAGGATGTCAAGTAACTTAATAACCGGAGCATTATTTTTATAAAGCTGATGGAAAAAGATTTTACATAAATTCAACTAGGGTATTAGATTATAAGTCTGTTATGGCTAACTGTACTCAAATGGAGTCTATGCATAATGTTTATTTTTAATAAATATAAGGAAAGTTAATCTCATATTACAGGTTCTCTCCCCCCCCCCCCCCCCCCCCAATATGTATTTTTAAACTAAGTTAAGCAAATAAAATAATCAAGATGTCTAGAAACATTTTTGGGTAGTCCACTTGTAATGGCTCCTGCTGCAACCTTACCTCGCTGAGATGGGAGTGCAAAGCCTCTCCTTGTCAGTGCTCTGCCACTTTCCTGGCTGTATGTAGACAAACTTTTCTTTCGTGCTTTGCCGTCTGTGAAGCAGTACAAAAGATGTGGGAAGAGGATGGGGCTGTCAGAGTCCAACTCTTCTCCGAGAAGAATCCTTTGGGAAACTGAATTAGAGAAGAGCAGTCCTGGTGGCTGTTGCATTTATTTGCACCCTTGCCCATGCCTCCATTGCGTGATTGCTGTGGTCCTGGAGACCAGGCTCTTTGGCCTCCTGTTTCTTTTCTTAGCTAAAACAAAACCTGCTGCAGGGTATGTGAGCACAGGAGCAGCAGAGGGGAGCTCCTACTGCCATTGGGGCTGGCTGCTGTGTGGCTTCAGGGAGGCAACAACATGGGCTTGCCAATCCTGTGGCCTTTAGGGGCTGGTGGAGGATGTGAGGGAACATCATAGGAGGGCAAGTGCTTGACAAGCCTTTGATGTCCTGAAGGAAGATAACAATAAGCTAGTTTTTAAGAGAAACCTTAGGAACATATTCTTAGGGGGCAGGATGTAGGTCTCTCTAATCAGTGATTCTGTGGAGTATGTTTCTGATAAGGAACTGCAGGTTTTTGGAGAACAGTGAAGAGGAATTACCTAATTGTCTCTCTGTGACTTTTCTTGGACAGCAGCCTTTCATCTTCTTCTGAGAATTTTTACTCAAGAGTAAATACTATTGCAAGAGAGGTGTGATTGTTAAACTTAGCCAGGCGTATCCTGTGTCCTCCAACACAGTGACACCATCGAAGGCAGCAGAGTTGACTAGTTGCTGTCTTTGTGTTCTGGATTTCCAAATAGGTGAATTTCACCTACTCTGTGGCTGTGTGCACCTAAGCATACAGAACCAAATGGTGTGAATGAGGTAATGACATTTTCATAGCAGCCTCAGTGCAACTTTCCACCTAGAATGAACTGTCTATCTAAATGAAGGAATTAAACTACTCAAGAGGGTTAAATCAACGTATATTTAGTTTCTTCTACATATATGTATATATATATATCTGTATATTTATTTGTTCTTGTGGTGTGTGCTACTGATGCCCCCTGGCAATTACCTGAGCATGATGGTCAGTGACTTTCTCTGGTCTGCTAAATGCCAGGTGGAGACTGAAAGCCTGGACTTGCAGCACAGCTCAAGTTAAGCAACAAGGTTATGCATTTGCCATAATATGATTTATGCAGGCCTCCACAGTGGGTATTAAGTTGACTAAGAATGGATGCTGTCCTTTTCCTGGGCATTCAGGTCTGCCATATAAATATGCTATTCAGGTCTACTAAGTTTTTATAAACTGCTGTTTCTGCCAGAATAGCTAACAGGGCTTATCCAGCAATGACATTTCAATAGCAAAATGTTTTGTGAATGATTTTAGCCTATTTGTTTTCTCTCCTGCTGTGATCCTAAATATTTTTACAAAACTATATTTGAGAGAGATATTCACTTGGAAGGTCTTAGAAAAGGCAAATTAAGAGGTAAATTTTATATTCATTGATGTAGTCTGTTTTCATTAAGTTGAAAGTTAAAATGCACGTATGACTGTGTTTATATTAAAATGGCATGTTTAGAAATACTGCTACAGAGCTCAATTCTTCAATTCAGTTAAAAAAAGGAGCTGTTAAAGGTGGCTGATGAGGAGGCAGCAGTTTGTCCACCAGTTACATGCTGCTGTACTGTGGAACTAATAGCATTAATACAAGAAGCATTTTCAGCTTGCACATCTAATGTAAAATACTAGATTTGGTAATAATTGAATTCTGAAACAAACAGTCCAATTACTAAGGCACTGTAGCTTTTGTTCATGTGATGGGCAGACAACAGTTCTTGCTTGTACCTGTCCCTACTGATTATTATTATGTGTACTTAAAGTTCCTCTTTATTTTTTCCATTTTCATAAAAACTGCATTATGATGTGACATATCTTTTCCAGATATTTTGCTTGAATAAATAAGTAGGATATTAAATTCAACTAGGGTATTAGATTATAAATTAGTTCTGTAACAGCCGTCATAATGTTATTTAGATTTTCAGTTTACACAGACCTTGTAGCAACTCCCAAGAGCTATGCTACAGAATTAGGGGAAGATATGAGTTGATGTAAGAAAATTGGTTTTGGTAATATGCTGATGTCAGTAGAGTTTTTCTGTGTGGAAAGATATTTAAATTAACATTTTTACTTACTCCATTGTACAAACTAAAGGTTGGTGTTTGGACTATGCAAACATGACCATAAATGTGTTTTCCCTAGTAGGGCAATATTTATATTTTGAGTTTGTGTGTGGGGTTTATTTTTAAACAGAGTAACGTATTTTAGTCTTTCAGGTAACATAACATTTTCACGTCAGGAGAATGAAAAAATTTAAGAGCATTTTTAGATAAAAAGCCCCATGCTGGCTAACAGATACCGAACTCTCTGTAGCAAGGAAGAAAGCACAGACTTACATTGCTGGTCTTGAA
Source organism: Corvus moneduloides (assembly GCF_009650955.1). Lineage (NCBI taxonomy): Eukaryota > Metazoa > Chordata > Aves > Passeriformes > Corvidae > Corvus > Corvus moneduloides. The sequence continues at coordinate 18,191,287 of NC_045480.1, read as the reverse complement.
TAATTGTGTCATGATTAGCAAGCACAGTGACACCATATTGGTGAGGGAGGTGTGAAAACATGCACATTTATAAATACATTTATTAGTCAGATGGATTGTAATGGTAACCTGAAGAGAGAGCTTCTAAGTAAAAAGATTTACAGCTGCTTACATCAGTATTCTTTAAATATGGGAATCTGTACCCACTGTGATGTTTTACACATTCAGCGAAAGAGTAAAGGTGAAAAATAACTGTGAAAGGAAGTAGATGTCCTCCTGAACCATTTTCTGAGATGATGGACAGCATTATTGGTAGGGGTCTTAATTAAAATCAAACCAAACAAAACCCAAGCTGGTTTCTTCTAATAATGAGGAATACTGGAGTAAGGGAGGATTCTCTCCTTCTCCAGAGAAAATTGGCAGATGGAGAAAATGTATGTGCAGGTATCAGCAAGATTGCCCTGAAACCCCCTCTGCTGCTTGTCACTGAGGTGCTATTTCATCCGGGCTGTGGTGAGGCAAATCAGTACCCAGGGCTGAAGGTTATGTTTGTGTCCATTCTTTCTCTTTTGCCTCCTCCCAACCTCTGCTAAACAGCCCAAAACAAAGTGCATGTCAAGTGGGATGTTATTCAGAAAACCTCTTCCCTACATATATTTGAACAGCAGATTATGATAGTCAGATCTTGGCTTCCTGCAAAATACTGTGGTCTTCCCCAGGAAGAGGAGTTGGTATTGGAGCTGCATGTCTTTTGTCCCCAGCGGTACTTGTGTGTGTACCTCCCATAGCCTTGGGAGCTATCAGCCCCAGGTCACTGCATTCCCAAACTGGGCATCTGGTCCCAAACACCAAAACCAGTCTAAATTGGAAGTAATTCTGGTGTGAAAGAACTTAAGGATTTTTGAAGAAGGAATGCAAGCATGCTCAGGCTTGCCATTTTACTATACAAGTCCTTCACATTTCATCTGCACACTGTCCAGAAATGTGGATGTCTTGCTGGCTCCTACAGGTATCCCAGTCTGTGAAGGCCTTTTCCTGCAGCTGTCATCTTGCCTTTTGGGGTCAATCTTCCTTCCCCAGGAAGCAATTCCCCTCCCATTGGCTGACCACCACAATTTTATAGATGGTTGAAAAAGCTTAGCTCCTGCTCACACGTGGTACATGTGGTCTTTCTTTGCTTTGGTACCTGCTGAAATTCACTCTGTACACATAAACAAATAGTGTGGTTAATGGGTCATGACAGCTACATGACCCTTAATGACTCGCTGCTTATTTAAGTGTCTTAAATCTGGATTCAGGAGGCACTAATAAGTGTTTTAGGTTTGGTTTGTTGTTGTTGTTATTGTTCTGGTTTTTCTGTTTGGTTGGTTTTTTAATGTCACAAGCATATTTTAATGCTGCACATCAGCTGATAGTGTCTAGTGTTTCTGTGCAAGTTCATGAGTCTGGGCATGCTTTTATATGCAAAGCATGTCTGGAGCCCATATTCCTTGCTGCATGATGGACATCTGATGTACATCCACTATTTGGAATGCGATTTGTCATCTAAATGTAGCTGGTGTTAGAGTCTGAATGTCTCGTTACTGTGAAACATTTTGCTGCTTTTAGAACAACTTGAACAAAGAGAGCCCTTCATACTGCACTGTGATGTGTGTCTTTATTGAAAAAGCTCCTCTCCATTGCCGAGGCACTGAAGCATTTGCATTAAGTGATACAGGAGATGCCATAGCAATTTCATGAGAATTACCCTTTGCAATGAATGTTAGATTAAACATCTAAGTAAAATCCCTTGCAAGTGACCAGAAGATAAATTAGAGCAGAGCTGTACCTGGGTACAATTAAATTATGTACCTTCTTTTAAAGATTGTTTTTAATTGATTTGGTGCATACTCTTTACTTAGTTAATAACGAGCATTGTACCTGTGGCTATATGATCACTCATGTGAGTTAGATTTACAGCACTAAGAAACTCCCTTTATCAGAGAAAACAATTTCATAAAGGGGCTGTCTCCTCTCATTGCTCTGTTGCTGATAATGCATCTGGACTGTTTTCTGATTAGTTTTCCAGGCTTACACTAATATTAAAGATGTTGTTTAGCAGATAAATGTAGGGTTATCACATAATTTTAGCAACCTAATTTGTTCCTTGTTTGCACACTACAGCAACTTTCATGTCTCAAACCCCTCCTCTCCATTAGGGCTTCTACAGCACTGCAAATAGGAAGCTAGGAGGGAGATGAGCATTAGAGGAGAAGAGGACAAAGATACAGGATACAAAAATATGAAGGAAGAAGTTGAAAGTAGCTAGACATTTTTGCCAGGACAGAAGTTCCTCTTAGTTTCCTTCTGACAAAGCTTGAATCGAAACTAAAAACTCCCAGTGCGGGTGATAGGTATTGCAGATGTTCAGTACCTATCAGTACTGGACATCACCATTATCATTTGAAGGTTGTGCTAGGTATTATTTTTCACTTTGGCCCAACTTCTGTATGTTCCTTTCCAGTTTGCAGTTGCTACCATTTTACTAAACATGTACCTAAACTGAAATATACGGTGAGAGTTCTCAAAGCCCTAAGGTGAGAGTTTTCAAAGCCCTGTCTCTGAAGTTAACCCTGTATTTGTAAATGTGATGATCAACAGAGAGAAGGCAGTTTTTCCCTTAGCAAGGGACACATACGCCATGGAACAGGAGAAAGAGAGGTACAGAACCTCTGGAGTAAAGAGAGGGTCTGAGGTGGATACACATCAGTGCTCACCTAAGTGCTTCCTACAGGAAGAGGACAAGACAGGCCCACAAGAAGCCAGCTGCAGCCTGAGGTGGATATTACACAGCTGCTTTCCAGTAGTTTTCTCCACAAAAGTCGTAAGAGGTCACAGTGGCAAGAAGATGTCTTTGAGGTTGCTGTTGCTACTAATTGTGATGACTGATTCTGGTTACAAGTTTCTGAGCTATAAGGACTCTGACGCATTCTATAGATTGGACAAGAAAAGGGTTTCTCTTTGTTTGGGAAGATCTTCTTAAAGGTTTTCTCTTCATAGCCCTGCATGGATAGCTGTATGCATGAGCATTGCCTCAAATCCCCATTTGGGCTCAAAGAGGACATGTTTCATTTCTTCATTCCCCCTTGGATTTTAAAAAAAAGCCTTTGAGTTACACATTTAAAATTTTTTTAGGATAATATCAACCTCTAAAAAGAGAATCTAAATGAAAAAAAAAATCGACCTTAATAGATAGCTAATGTTTGCATAATTTTAATTATCACATATTGCAATTATTTCTAATTCATTTCAATATACAAATCACTATTTTACATATGGCATGTTGTTAATGTTTACTACTAAAATTACTAATTTGCAATATAAGGCAGCAATTTTATAGTTATTCAGTTATGTATAATTATTATGTCAAATAGGAGATGGCAATTAACACTGAAATATATTAGAAATGAATGTACTAAAATCAGTCTAAGAATATATTACACGTACTTGTCATGTAGTGCATGGACTGCATTTTCTTCCTCTGTTCTCCCTAACCACACTTTTAGACAATGTGTTTATTTGACGTCCCACAGGATTTAATCCCGTAGAAATTCCTATTTCACCATCACATTGACCAGTAGTTTAGAGCTAGAACTAACGAGCAATATCCAGAGTCTTCTGCAGCTAAATCTTGTGTGAGGTTTCAGAGTTTAGGTGCCTTGTTCTACATAAACATTTCAGAAAGTCCCTACCTCAGTGACTGCTTAAAGATGAGGTGTTTAAGTTCTTCTGCTGACCATAGCTCAAATTCTTTTAGAAGAGATGTTCAGAGAGCATTTTGAGCTGTAAGGCTGGAAGTGCCTTAGCAGAAGGGTGCCGAAGGTGCCATGGGCCTGCAGCTGGCATCACCTGTTGCTGTGCAGAGCTGAGCTGCCAGGGAGTTGCCCCTGTGTGATGGCAGAAAAGTCAGGGTGAACAGGGTACCAAAGCTGTGTACAGTGATCCATGACATGACTCTTACATTCCTCCGAGACCACCCAAAGCACGATGTACTATGCATGCATCTTTAAAACTGTATCGGTACTGTTGTGTGAAAACTCAAAGGTAAGTTTTGGGTCCTCATCTGGAAGGAGGGAATCAGAGTGGCATCTCCTGTCCCCTGGGAATAAACCCTAGTGCAGGTTCTAGTTACAAGTTACGTAACTTCTTCTTTGTGAAGCTGGGCTGCCCTGCTGCCTAGTGTGAGAGTTGGGAGCCAGGAGAAAGTAGGCATCTGAGGGGTTGTGGCACTTCTGGGATGGGAGACACTTGACCTGGGGTGCATTTGGGAGGTCCCCACTCCACTGATAGGCCCACTGCAATGCAAAAGGTGTGAACAAATAAACATATTAACATATAAAAAATTGTATCCCTAAATTATCCAGGGAATCCTTGAGGAGGGGGAAAAATCCTTATTCATAGAGAATCTAAATTAGCACTATCACTTAAACAAACTTTCTTTGTGGCAAAATAGTTCTCTGTGACAATTCCTTTTTTTGCCAGGGATTTAAAATCTGGGCAGCTCTAAGCCCTGCTAAACAAAATTCATGGCTGTACATCTTAATAAAGCAAAGAAGAGTGCACAGTGTGTCAAACAAATTCACCTCCTTGGTGTAAGCGTGAGGCTGCTATAAGGGCACGTGGCAGCGGGAGAGCCAGATAGGACCCTTGATGTGTTAGCAGAGCGTATTGACTTTTATCAGTCCTTTTGCCTGGTTTAAAATTGATCCCCTTAGAAAAGTTAAATATCACCTATGTTTGTAGATTGCTAGACAGCTATTAAGATAATGCTTTTATAAATACAGATGGTGCCCTTATCAAAATTACATGGCAGTAAATAGATGCCAGTAGAAATAATATGACACTTTGATTAGCTAATAAAATGAAGCACAAATAGAATGGGGATGCTAAGTTGCTCTGACAGTTTTCATACTGTCTTATTTATTGCTCATTTAGCTTTGATAAGTTTCTATTACAGTTTTGGCTTCTTAAGCAATTCTTTTGAACTTTTAATTTTTAAACAGTAATCTGTATTTTATTGACTTGGGTGAAAAATCCTCATTGTCAATAAGCTCTTCATCATAATAGTAAATGTTATAGTTCTTTTTAAAGTAAATTGATAGGCCAAATTGCATAATGTAAGTTGTGGAGATAAAAGTAGCAAAGAGAGTACCAATTAATGTTACATGGAAATTATTGATTAGAGCAAATTATTGCTGAAAGTTTGGCAAGCAATATTGGTTCAGTGATTGGTGGGTTTTTATGCCATAGTGAATGACTTGTATCAGGACCTTGGATGACAACAGGAAAATGTTACAGGGGGACTTTTATGCTTTGGGAATAGGCTTACACTGTAGTGTAAGTACTTAAGGCAAGACACTTCGTTGTTTAAAACTGCATAACTCCATCAACTTCAGTGGGATTGAGACATGGCCTGTTCACTTTTAAATCTGCTGATTTTAGATGTGAGGAAAATACTGCCTGTCACTTGAGTCGTATTGGGAGAATGTGTTCATTGATGCACTTCTTGGGATGGTTAATGGCAGTGATAATCAAGAAGCAGACAGCAGTTGAGAAGAGTGCAAATGGTATGTGGGTCATTAACATGATCTTACCAGCATAATGCTGACCAATATTTCTGCCTTTTTGGTACTTAACAAAACTTGACTTAGTGACTTGAAAGTAGAAAATGATTATAACCTGCCACAGTTTTAAAATCTTTCTAGAAACTTATGCTTGGCCCCACTTTCTCAGAGAGTACAAAGCTCAGTTTTGTTCTTTTCTTGTGGCCTGTTGCTAGTATTAACCCTGTGGTGTAGCAGTGCTCCCAGTAAATGTGTTGAGCTAGATCTCCTCTTCTGCTTCTGCAGAGAAAAAAGGTCCCCATGCCCATATTCCTATGCACAGAGCATTCCTCTGCACCTTGTGAAGCAGCAGTGCTGTAGTTGAACATGACACCCAGTTCTCCCCAGTCTTACTCAATAATTACTGCTGTGATGGTGTCACTCTGCCAGTAGCCAGCAGTTTGACATAACGTTCAGGGAACCAATTGTCAGCCAGATGGAAAGTGGGAACAAGCATCCCAGCTGTCACACTTTTCTGGAGCCACACTGAGCATCCCAGTTGAGATTTCTATAGCCCAGCTATAGCTCCACTTGCCCATAGGCACAACAGCATTGGCTTCCTGTCTTTATAGGCCCTGCCTACCACTGAGGCTGGGCTTGGGGGATGTAAATTTATCTTCTCAAATTTGGACAGTTGGTGTGAGGAGGATGCACAGCTTGTGTAAAGACTGTTGACTGAATGGAAAGTTTCCAGCTGTTGCACCCTCACTGGGAAGTGTCACTGGAAAAGGTAAAGGCATCTTAAATTATTTCTCTCAGGCTCCCTGCCATCAAGGTTCCTTGTCAGAGGTTTGGTTTGGGATGATGAGGGCATTTTAACCTCTGGTTAATCCTGTAGATTTAGCCCAAATGTTGCAAATAGCTCACTGTTAGAGAGCAGGTGGGACACATACTTAGTTGTCAGATGGAAAAAATCCTTTTAGGTGTCCAAGTCCCAACTGTGTGGACTTAATGGAATCATCTTGTTGTTTCTGCTTTCACTTTTTGTTGTAAAAATTTAAAAACCTATTTTCCAAATAAATAAATGTAAGAAATCCCAAACCATAACAAACACCCCTTTCAGATTTCACATGTTTATGGCTATATTGTCAACTTGATGCATGAGGTTTTAGCTGTGCAAATCCCTTTAATGCAAGTGGGAGTTGTACAGCTAAAGATTTATACATTGACTTTAGAATAATATTGCTTCATCTCTCCTTTTCTCTCTTTTTTTTTTTCCTTTTTTTCTTGCCCCCTACCGATTCCCTCCCCAGATTTCCCCTATTGCTCTTTAATGAAAACCACAGACTAGTTCTGTGCCTCTCTTTCTGTAGTGAGAAGCAGGCATGTTGATCCCTTCCTACTCACTGAACAGGCATAAGTCCAAGGGAGTGATATGTGAAGGTAGTGATAATATGTGAGTATTAAGGTTGTAGTGAAAATCCTTTATCTCATCAGTGATTTCCATCCCAAAAAACCCCAGAAGTGTGAAACAGTCAATACTGCAGAACGCTATCCCAGTGAAAAAATAATTTTTTTTTTAAAACAGGTTTTTTTTAGGATGACTGTGTCAGCCTTTCTGGCTGAAATTTCCTTTGCTGCTTATAGGTAATGTGGTTGACACAAACAGATGTACATAAATCTTAACATTTCAAGGAAGATCATGCCATATCCTATCTATATGACAGGGCAGAATTTGAACAGTCTTGTGCTAGCCTGTGGGCATAATGCAAATTCCCTGGGCTGGAGAGACTTGGTTTTGCTCCAGAATTTCAATTGGTTGTCATCTCATTTTTAAAAAATGGGCTCCCTCCACACAGCTGGGTTATAGTGGTTTCCTTCCTTATGTCAGGAGGGGACAAGTGACCTAAGCATTGAATCCTTTGGGACTGTGAACAATAAAACCCCCTTTGTCCCCAGTTTATATTAGAAAGTGCATTCTCTCAATCTTCTTTTGTCCAGAGAATTTTCATTGCTTCCTAGTACAAAACTTATTGTCCATGTAGGAGGATGTGTTGGCTGGGTGTGTTCTTTTTTAATCCAAGGGAAAAGGCAGGAATTGTTACCCTTCTGGGTAGGGGTGATAATCCTACAGAGCCCAATCCCTGTCAAAGCGAGAGTACAACCCAGGTGGAATTCAGAATACTGTAAGGAAGGCATTTTGCCAAAATGTTTGTCTGCAGAATGGCAGAGATTAAAGCCCTTCTAGCTCTGATTGGATTACCATGGACCAGAAGCACTTTAATCTCTACCACTGTGGCTTTGGGGGAAGCCAGTGATTGAGACATGTGGCGGAACCATGCTGAAGAATTGGATGACTGCACTTAGCTCTTTAATCTTCTAGTCCTGTGGCTGTTGTAGAAAAATATTTAACTGTTGCAGCAGAGAGAGAAATAGGTAGTGAGTAGTTATTTTACCTTTTACTATGTGAAGAAAATAAAAATTGCACCTTCTCCCCTCTAGAGTTGTGGAAGCAGCCTGTGTGCAATTGCCTGACTCGGAGCAGCCTGGGCCCCTGCTCAAAACACAGTGTTGGGTAAGCTGGTGGTTGAGATTAATGTAAGCACATAATAGCCAACACTGCAAATCAAAGGTCTCTGAAACCTAGTACCATGTCTCAGACCAGCAGCAGATGCCAGTGGAAGGGTATTAAGACAGAGTATATTTAAAGTGACTTTTTTTCCCCTAAGGCTGACAATAGTCAGTATTTTCTGGACACTTCTTGAATAATTTATGTTTAAATGCTCTGTTTTGTACATAAGAAAGGCTGCAAACAGAGCTATTCAAAAACAATTCCAAGTATAGATATGCCCTTTTAGAGGAAGGAGGAACATAGAAGCATGAAATACTAACCCCCAGTTTTGGATTATATAGAGGTCAGTAAAGAGATAGGAATAACAGCTAATAATAAATGGGAATCTGAGCAATTTCTCTTGCTCAAGTCTCAATCAAGAAGGGATACATTTAGTAAAGGACATAAGATATGGGTGAGGTGGTGAAAACTGGTGTAAGAGTTGTGACCAGTGGGATACAGGATGCTGTGGGACCTGAAGGGTGTCCTTCTCTAGTATGTAAGGGTCCCTCACACAATTTCAGCTTTATGTACCTAAATTATTCTGGTGTTTTTACATCAGACACCCCCAGTTTCCCAGTGAAGAAGCTGGGGGTTGCTGTGAGACTGAGGAAGTCTCTAAAATCTGCCTGTAAGGTTGGGCATTTGTTAATAGAAAATAGTTCCGCATAAAGAACCCTTCTGGCTGGCAGTTTCTTGGGCTTCATCAAGAGCAAAAGCCTTACCTCCTGACCAGCTTGAGCTGGCGTGGCAGGGCTGGAGAAGAAGCAGTGGCATTCACCTGTTTTGGGAATGGGAATGAAATCTTTACAAGGTTCAAACAGGAAGGAAAGTTGTGTGGCTGTTGTCTTCGGTGGAGCTTAGGCCACCATAAAAGCACAACTCCCAAAACCAGAAGTTGTCTTAGTTCCCATTATCATTTAGCATTAGCAGTCTGGTCCTTCAGTGAACTGACTGCACATTCAGCCTTTGAAAAAGTATGGACAACTTCAATTGGAAGTGTGTCTAATGCCATGTAGGTGTCTTTAATTTTTAAATGATTCTTCAGACTAGGAGAGTAAAGCTGTGTAATCCATATGTTTTATATGCTATTGTGCCAGCCTTTTGTGGTGAGAAGCTAAGTATTTTTGTCATTTTAGTTAGTTTATATATGCTGCTGTTGGTTTGCTGGCTGAGTGAAATGTCTGATGTGTCCCACCCCAATGTCTGCATTTGGATGCAGGATGAAGTGAAATGAACCCTATAAGCCAAACACTGAGTTCCTTTCTGTTCTTTTATTAGCTTTTACTTGGCAAATTCTAGTGGCTTTTGTATAGAGAACATAACATTGCAAAAACAGTGGATGTTTATGGAAGGCAAAGCATATCTTAATAAATACAGCATAGATGTTATGAGAATGGATGCTCTTTCGCTAAGTACAGAGGCTACATATGGTGCTGATAGCAAATGCCATATGTTTGTAGAAGAGGCTACATTTGCACAGTGCCTTTTTCTCAGACCTGCTAATCTGTGAAAAATAACAATTCTGTTTAATACTCCTGGTTTTGGCCTCTTGGTTTTATCCTTTAATTTCTGTGAAATATATGCAGTCAGAATGAATCTGGACATGTAGGTCTGCGCTCACACCTCTTCAAGGCCACTTAATCCTAACAGTACCCATCTGAAATGCCCCTTACTCTAATCGTGGTGCTACAAAATTAGACTATCCTTTATATTGTGGTTCCTGATACTCCAAATCCTGGGTGGCCCAGCTCCCTGATGACACAGCTGCCAAAGGAAAGTACTCATCCATCACCAGTGTCACCTGTGGCCTGCTGGCAGTGATGCTGTCACAGCAGACATATGGTTGAACTGGGCTCTCAGTCTGGGAAAAGATTTGGATCCAGGTGTCCCACCTTTCTGTTGCCATTACCATCAGTGTATGGCATAACACAGCTACTGACAACATCTCCTCTGCTAGATGGTCCTGTGTGGAGCTGCTGCTGCTGTTGTGTTCAGAGGACAGGAGTAAGTGCATATGCTCAGGAGAAGGTTCTGGGCTGTGGATGGAGGTAACCTGGTGCCTCTTTTCAGGGAGTTTTGGAAGGGGATAAGGCTTTGAGTATACTCAGCAGTAAGCTTTCCTCTTTGGTTATGCACTTGATATGAGTCTTCTGAGGTTTCTCACACTTTGGTTCTCTCTTGAGGTTGGCTCCTATGTGCTCTTGGGGTCAATGTATCCACACCTGTGTTTAAGGTTCCCTTTTGGGACCAACTTTCTAAAAATGTATGCCTTGCAAAGCCTAGTTGTAGGTACCCAAGCCTTTTGTGGGATCCAACCCGCATCTTAAACCTGCTTAGTTAGAGAGCTGATTAGGTAGCAGCCATAACTCGAATGAATGCTCCTTCCAGGAATATCCCTGGCTTTTTAAACTAAAGATGCTTGGATTAACTAGATCTCTCTCTGACTATACCAGTCATAAATGAACCATGCACAGCCCCTCATAGTTCTTGGTGTTTTTAAAATTATTGTTTTTATTTGTTCATCGGAGAAAAGCATCTGAAACCATTGTGTAAGTAATTTAGTTGAGCAAGCTTTTTAGCAATAGGCAATAGAGGGTTAATTCTCGGTGTTGTCAGCTGCTTTCAGTTTTAAACACGTTTCAGATTCAGAAGACAGCCATATAGAAAAGAATGTTATGTTAATGTGACAGCAATCACAGACACTGCTATTGAAAACTCACTGTTGCTCTTCCCCTCCAAAATTAACATCATAACCTTATGTCAGTGGCTCACTATTATCCTAATACCGGTTTTTGGATTCTGTCCAGTCCCATTAGATATCCCTGTGTTGATTGCTCTGTTACTGGTGAATGTTAATTGCCTCCAAATCTCAGTGGAGTTCAAAAGCTTAAGGAAAAAAAGTACTGACTGGTAGAGCTGCTAGTTTTATTAACAGGCAAGTAAATAATAAATCTGTTCAGAGATATGAGTGAAGTGCCTGAGACATGAGATAAAACCAGCTGATCTTACATCTTTCTTTGCATGTCTGTCATATGTTAGTAATTACATAACAAAGTACAAGCCATTCCAACTTTGAACACTGAAATGGTATCAGTAGTGCCTGTCCACAGTGAGTGTACTTTAAGCGGTAGTCAGGCTCCATGTCATTCCCGTTAGGATTCTCATCTCCTTGACATTAAATAATGCCCCTTATTACATTTTAAGATGCTTTTTAGAGTTATTGGGACTATTTAATTGAAATGATGATGTCAAAACAGGGTTATAACAAGGCTTGTCACATGTCATTTAGTATTTTTTCCTATTCCTGGTAATGCATATTAATTTTGATTTTTTATATAGAGAAACTGCTTTTCTGCTTTGCTTTGAAGGACAACTGAGATCTTGATTACTTCTTTTTTTTTTCTGTTTATTTTAATCATAGAGTTTTAAATAAGATCCTTGCATACTCCCCCTTTTCGACACCAGAAACCACTAGATGGAAAATCCCCAGTGTAATCCCGTTGTGAGTTTGCTTCTTGTAGCATGTTTTCTAGTTTAGGTACCTCTTCTGATAGTTTTTGGTTTGTAAAAAGGTTGATAGCACTTACAGAGCAGAAATAAGTGATGTGAAGGATATACTGTAATCACATACTGCAGAATAATTACATATTTTATATCACTGGTTTTCAGTTGGTTGATAATATTTAATCTCCTAGTAGAGTTCTGTAATGACTCATTTTAGACACTGACCCTCTAACTTCATTTCAGGAATGAAATGTTTCCTAATCCAGTAATTTCTGTCTATGCAATCATGTCATGTAGATAAAGAAAAGCAACTCCAGGCCCCCACTGCTAGATTGCTTAACCAAAAAAAATCAGCAGGTGAATTGCTTGCTGAATGCTAGGCTGAAATCAAATGCTAGCTGAATGTGTTATGGCTATATGAAATCTGTATTAGGGTAGGTAAAGTGAAGTTGCTATTTTTGTTATTTTGAGTGATTGTTAGGCTGTTATAATGAAAAGCATACCCATCTGATAGGCAGTGTGTCCAGATTAACGTGAGTTTTTTAAGCAGTGTAAATGTGATTCAGCCAGCGGTGAAAAGGTGAACAGAGGTCACAAATTTCAGCCCCACAAGTGTGGGGCTCACTCCAGAACAAAGGAGGTGAGAGAGAGAAGCAGGATAATTAATAGTATTATATTTTTTGTGGAAATTAATTTGACAGGCAAGTAGTGTTTATTATTACAATACTGAGCATTTGAATCTTGCCCATGTTTTCACCAGGAGTACTAAAAATTATATGTAGCAAATGAGCACAGGGCCAAACACAGTGTGTTTGGAAGGTCTCTTAGGTAAAGATGGTGGGTGACTGAAATAAGCTGGTGTAGCCACACTGAATCACATAACTAGCTGCCAGGATCTCACAGCTTCTGAGCGTTAAGAGTGTGGCATTCATTTCCATGCTGAAAATGTTGGTCACGATATTCTCTAGCTGGTCAGTATCTCTCATTGTGAAGATACACTTTTCCTATGAAGCCGTATTTCACTGCATCCCTCTACTTCTCTTCCCAGTTTTGAAGAACTTCAGGAAAAGGAAGGACTCTGCATGTTATATCTTGTAAACAATTTTGCATTTCATTTTTCGTTTTTAGAGTTCACAATACCACAGACTATATGCTAAGGCATGAAAAAAGAGATTGAATAGAAGATTATTTACTTTTTATTTTGCCAAGTCAGTATTTTGTTTTATATGTATATAAATGTATTCATGTTTATTATAAGATTATATTACTGTAGCTGTCCTGTAGCCCTGAAGCATGTGCTTGTTCTTGATGTCAAAGGAAGTTTTTCTGTAAGTGGGATAAAATGGGGTTGTGCATGTTTACTGTAGGTTGTGTGTCACAGATCTAGTTCCCATTTTCCTTCCTGGATTCAAGTAGCCCTGACATCTCTCTCTTTCCATGAGCCCTGCTACTAAAAAGTTCTGGCTGAAATGAATTTCCCATTTCTGCCGTGTCAGTGCTGGCCAGAGGAGAAAGTGTGACTGTGCATGCAGCAGGTAGGGTAACAAGGAGGTACTGCTCATTTCTGCCTGCATTTCTTTACCATCGCACTGTTAGGTGTGAGCTCAGGTCAGGGACTTTAAGGAAAAGCCTGCCCCAGGCTAAAAGGGAGGACAGTGGCATGTGCTGCTTGCCAGCCATTAGGGCATGGAGATGTTAGACCAGTTTGTTCAGTAGGAGTTTGTGTTTGACGCTTAGAAATTGTGTGCTTTCTGCTGAGTGCAGTCACTGAATTCAAGCACTCTGCAGTGCAATGGACACTTGACTTGGTGCAAAAAAATGAAATAAAACCCCAGGTGTGGTAGTTTGGTGTGGGTCAAATTGAACTTAGATGTAAACATCACCGCCCTGCATTTGCGTAAATTATTAGAGTGTATGCTAGGGATTAATTTGGCCTGGTGACTCTGCTAAGATGAAATTCTTTGTGTGCGTGTGAATTTTGGTGTCAAGAGAGGGGATCACTGTTGCTGGAGAGTGTTTAAGAGAAATAAGCCAAAAATAGAATAATTTCTATAGCTTAGGAAAAAAACCCATGGAATCATAAAAAATAATCAGCTGTTGGAAAGAATGAATTTTGTGCTCCTAATTTGCAGAAATCCCAGCAGTTGCTACTGTGCCCAACGACTCACTAATACAATAAAATATAATTACATAATTAAATACAATATAGGATTTCCATAATAGGGAACTTTATTTCCTTGTCACAGTACGGGAGTTGCTGTGGTTGAAGCTCATAGTTTGGCACTGTAACTATTATTAGATGCAAACATACCACGTACTAGGCAGGATTCTCCTACAGGGGCACTTCCCAATCTGAGTGAAAATGGTTTGCTGCACAGAGTGGAAGCTTTGTAGGAGGTTGCCTAAGATGAGGATGAGGAAGTATCTTGCAACCATGTTTTGCTTTGCTAAAACAAATCTTCTTTCTCCCACTGCTGTTTGTTTGGATTGGTGCCATCTGTCTTTTGCTAAGCCCAGAACTTGCTGGAAGCTTAAATTCAAGCTAATGAGTAACTTTCAGGGGTGGAAATTTTCTTAGAACCTGATTTCCCATTGCTGATGACAGCAGAAACTTGAATAATTAGAACTACAGAGACAGACACTTAAACTTAGATACAACAGTCTCTATTCAGGTGAGTACTGTCCATGTGAGACAGGATCAGTAATCCTAGTTTTATTGCCGTATTTCCATTTGGACAGTCATTTGTGTGAAATTCTGCATTATACAAGACTGGTTTGTTAGCTGCAAACAGTAGCAGATAACAGTAGAAAAACATCTGGATCCAGTGCTGGGCAGTGTTATCATGAAAGGTAATTATGGAGGTGCAGTCCTTGAAGCTTCTAGAACCTGAATGCGTAAAGCATTTTTGGAGTTTATATGTTTGAGGAGAGAAGGAATTACCTGGCTTTTAGGTTGTTTGATGTTGTTTTGTATAAGATAATGAAAAAGAGAGAGACTAGGAATTAGATTTAGGAGGAAGGAAATGAAGCCATCTGAGCTGTAATAGTGTCCAAGTAATCAGGTATGTACCATCATGATGAAAATCAGTGTCTTTTTGTGTTTGACCATATGAACATAAAGGCTAACATGAAGTGCTGTGTTGAGATGAAGAACTGTTTTGGTTATCTGCAGGGCAGATTGGTGACAAGTAATGCCACTGGTGACAAGTAATGTTGCTAATGATTTTGCTCTCAGTTTATCTTTCGATCCTTTTGTTCCACTCAGGCTTCTGCTCTTGTGTCTTTCCACTCTGATCGGCTTGCCTTCATTTATTGCAGTTCATCAGTGCTGTAGTCCTCATCTCATTAAAATCAATGGCAGATCTATTACTGACCTTAGTGATGCAGGAAAAATCCCAAGTCTTGCTTATCCTAATCAGTCAGATCATCATCATTAATTTAATGATCTGAAAATCCATCAAAACACAGCATACTTTTAGTTTACCTGCTGACACACAACGCACATAATCCGGAGCCTTCAAGCAAAAGTTTGTATTCTGAGTTTCTCCCTAGCCCATCAGTTGCCTTGGATGTATTTTAGCTTTTCTGAAAGTCAGGGTTTGAAGAACTGTAGACTTTGAGGTTGGCATGTTCTGTTTGTAGGCTACAGAATCTACTGACTTCTGAGTAATCTGTGTAGATGTGCGTGTAGAGTACTTTCACAGTCATAATCTTGAATAGTTCAAATTTAATTATGATGAGAGATCCTGTATTTCATTTATATGTAAAATTAAAAGAAAATATGCAGAAGCTAATCCTATTCAGAGACTGACTCCAAGTATTTCTGAGCTAAAATGTTTGTAACATAGAAGTCTTATTAAAATTCCTATTTCTACACATTTTAGTAGTAATTTGGTTTAAAAATTGCAAGACTGTAGTTTCATTTGACTGAGAGAAGAATTATGAGACTACAGACAGACTAACTGCAGTTTTAACAATGCTAAAATCCATTATAAATCAGAAAAGGAGGGAAAAGTACACATGCCAGAATAATTTATTTGACAGTGCTATTGAATATACATACAGCTCACAGATTACGTGTTTCTAGTACACTAAAAATAAGAAGGCTAAGCATAGGAACATTATTTTTAATATGAGGATGCAGTGCTAAAGAGGAGAGAAGGTTTTGTAATGATAATCAGGCTGCTGGAGCACCATGGTATACTGGCTCCTGTTTATGCAGACTCCTGCACCAGCTGAAGAAAAAAAAGAAAAGAAGGCAATGCAATTTGCATCTCTGTATATTTTCCTTTTTTCCCCCTCCCCCATCTTCTTATTAGGGAGATCCTCCTAACATGTTTTTTGAGCTGTTGCTTTCCAAAGTCCAGAGTCAGAAATGTGAAGCCTTAGGATGGATTAGAAAATGTGTAGTGGCTTGGCTGTGTCCTGCTGGTATGGTTTGGTGGGGATGTGGAGTGAGAGATTGTCTAACTGCTTCCTGTCAAATCTGAGGAGTGAAAATGTAGCTGTTATCCTGTCCTCTGAATTCCTCGAAGGTCACTTAAATCCCAGTGGTCACTATTGGGGTGTATTTTGGGAAGCAAATTTTGTATCAGGGCTTAGAAGTACAGCTGTCATAGTCTGTAGAGGTGAAGCTAAATGGATTTCATGTATGGGAACATGAGCTGGACATTTTTGATGTCTTTATGAAGTGGATTTACAAAATTTGTTTGAGCTTTCTTTTTGGCTGTCAGTGATAGTATATGTCTACCAATAATATATGCTTCTTGTCATAGTTATTTTTTCAGGCAAAATGCTGGTTCTGTAATGTTAATCTTTGCAATATTGCAGTTACGGATAAGACTATGATGGCTTTTTCCCTGAATGAGTCACAGAGTCTGATCAAGGTACAGGTATAGCTGGCTTCTTTATTTGTATTTAAAAACTCTGTTTAATAGGAGCAATAATAAGTATTAAGCCAAAGATAATTGTGCTCATAGTTCAGTTGCAATTGGTTGTCCTGAAGGACTGTGCTTTGTAGTACTGGTCTGTGCTCTAACTGCTCAGAAATGCACTGTTGTGTGTTACTGCCTAATTGGTGAACTGTAATTGCCTTGTATATTGAGAACTGATCTTAAAAGTTAATCTATGCTAGAGTCAGGAAGATTAATTGGGGCAATCACCATCCCATAGATTTCCAGTAAAGTGACACCCCCTTAAAATGGTTTGCTGCGAGTGCAGCGCAGTCCAAAATGAAAGACGGACGACACATGCCTTCCACATGTGCTCTCTCTTGTCCAAAAGCTTGTCTGTAACTCAGCATACCTTCACCACATACCTTCTGGCCACAAGATTTTAGAGGGATTTTGACTGAGAAAAGACACGCAAGACTTGAATTACACTTTCCTAGGCAAAATCTGTGATCATATTGGTGGAAGCTATAGCTTCTGTCCCTTTCAGATTTGCTGTAACCATGTGTTTTGATTTGAGGGAGGTTCTGTTGGCTAGTTTATAGCATGCAGGACTGAGACCCACCCACACTTCCACACAGCTGTGTGCCTGGAGGATCCTTGCGGTGAACTGCTGATCACCTATGGCCTGCTGGCCAGCCAGTGCCTGCCATAGTTCGAGTTGACAAGCATTGCCCCTAAAACACCTCTTCCTGTGTTTGGTCGAGTACCTTTTGATGCCCTGAAGTTGGCTGCATAGGTTTCTCCAGATGCTTCATAGCTGGCCTGCACGGGCTGAGTAGTGCAAGTGGTGTGGGCAGCAGTGCGCCCTCGTCTCACACTGTGCCATGGCCAGTGCTGTTTGCACCACTGGAATACATGGTCACAGTTAAAACTTGGTGTAAAACAGAGTTTCTGAAAGTGCAGTGAAAATTTTACATTGAGGATCACCTTCACATAATTTAAAATCCAGCCCTACTATGTGTTTCCACTATGGCAGCTGAACCATGGAGATGCAAAGCTAAAGGATGTTGGATCATATGGCATTGGGAGGATATGGATTCATTGTACTGTAGTGAAATGTCACATTCCAAAAGGTCCTGAAATTGGTAGTCTCCATGTCAAGCAACACTGCAGTCTCTGTTCACATGGTGCAAGTCCTTTTTATGTGATCTATCCTGAAGTAAGAGAGCTGTTTCTTTATTCATGACTATTGCACTGCCGTCGCAGCATAGAGTGGAACATCATTTGATCACCTTGGTGTGCATTCACTACCTGCTCCTTGGTGGAGTAAAAACCTTTACCTGAGTGAGCTGACCATGGGAAGCTGACTAGAATTGTCCTTGTCCACAGCCTCTTGTGCTGGCTTGGGTACTGCTTAACGTAATGCGATCCAGCTGCTGAACTTCATAAATTTTCTATTTCTAACTTTCAACTGCTCTTTAGAAGAATCTTGGCCTCACTCCAGAGCTGACAGGATGTAACTGAATATCAGGAAGTGAGGTGCAGTCTGGGCCTGGCTGTGGAAAGTTGGAGATGTGGAGAGGGCTGGCTCAGCGTTACTGGAGCAGTTAAGTGTTCCCAGTGCTGGGTTTTAGTGGACAAGACCCATTGTCAGACCTCTTGTCAGGGAGTCATTTCACCTCCACTGCTCATCTGCAGGTATTTCTTCTTATTAAAGGAATTCAGCAAAGGATAAGGGCAAAATCTGTGTTGATAAAACGCTACAGGTTTCTGGGACTGTCATCTCTTCGTTGAAGGTTTGGTACTTGCTCTCCTTGAAGTGTGCGAGCACATGGGGGTTACGCTCGGAGGAAAATTTGCATGTAGGTCAGTGATGGTGGTGCCTGGAAGGACCACTGTTGGCCATCTGGTTTGATCCATAGCATAAACATACTACATGAGCTCACCAGAATCAATTCATTGTTGTGCTAGAGCCTCTCTCTTAAGGAAAATGTTGGATACTGAAACTGCCCATGATAGGCAGTGTACCAGAGCCTGGCATAGTCACTCCAGCAGCTAAATATCCATAAAATTATGTCAGGTGCATCCTCAGGTCCTCTGTCAGCCAGTGGATTCAAGAGAAGGGGCAGCCCAGAGGGAGGGAGAGGAAACCACTGACTTCTACAAATAAGCCAGTCAGTGGTTGAATGGTGAAGTCCTTGCAGCACAATGCAGGCATGAAAAGGTAATGGAGATTCTCCTGCACAATGGTTTCATGGTTTACTAAGCAGCCACCACTGCTCCAAGGGTTGGTGGACTTCATTCATCTCTTAGAAGGATAAAGACCAGTGAGCAGACTGCAACCTCCCTGCCACACGTCAGTCTGATTAATACTTCTATCCAGAGTAGAAAGGGAAATGAAATAATTAAGTTGTTGCGGAAAAGCTGAGCCATAGGTTACAGTAAAAAAATATCAGTAAAAAAAATTTCGTGGTGAGGTCTACACTGAATAAACCTTCCCTGGGTCCAATTCATTTTGCTCACCCAAGAGGAAACAAGGGCATTGTGACTGCTCTCAGTTGCTATTTGGAATATAGGGTAAAAGACAATCTTGAGAGTGGCTTGCTGCTATGTTATTAAGGATGTTGTATCTAATGAGACCTTGTACTTGCAAGACCTTGAAATGCACCAGTGCCTTGCATGCTGACTGCCAGTGTGAGGTGGGGAGGTCTGCATGGTCCAGATTTTAATTTTTCACTTTGATTCTTGTTATAAAGGCACAAAAGAGAGATCTCTCTGTAGCCGTAGCTTGTTTTTTAGGCCAGGTAAACTTAATCAGTTCATGGGCTTCCATAAACTCGTAAGATTGTGGTATAAGTTATGTAACCAACCATGGCAAGGTTGTCACTTGTCATGAGGTGTATTTGGATTGACTTTTTAGGTGACTCGGATGTTAAGTATTGAGTTTTTTCTGAGTTGTATTGTCAGGAGAAAAATTGATCTTGAACAGCTGGTTAAAATGAAATTGTATCCTCTATTAAAATTTAAATGATCATTTCTGAATAAAAGTGACTTTTAAGTGACTTGCTCCTGGCACCATGGTAAGTGCTCAGTTTATTTCTCTCATGAAGACCACTTTTCTATTAGGACACCATATAATATAATGCCCATTTAACCCTTTATAGGCCCTTCTTGGTGTCTCATAACCCTTATAATTCCAGTTTTGTGACTGGCATAAAATGTTCTTGTCCAGATACATAAAGGACTGCATATGTCTTACTCCTAGTTTCCTATGCTGGCAGATTTTTTTTTTTTTAGAATGGAAGTGTAGTGCTACTGGCTTTCTGCAAAAGCAAGAGAGCTTGCTGGTATCCTAAAAAAGATGGACTAGTATCTGTTTGGAGTCTTTAGCTGATGGGTACAAAATTGTGGGTTTTACCAGGTTTTGATGATACTAGCAAATATATGTAAATAGGGTATAAAATGAATCAGCTGCTGTTCAATAAAAAAGCATCATGTTTACCTCAGCCTTGTAGCTACTTTGCCCTCCTACAGGGACTATTTTAATTAGCAGCGTGAATTTTGGGTTGTTTAATTTATTTTGTGATTGTGTAAAATAGGCTTTTGGAAGGGTGTATTTATAAACTGCCCAGGTATTTAGCAATAGCATTTCAGCAGCATCTGTAAAAGCAGAGTGTCAAAACGCACAACTTTTTATCTTCTTTTTGCTGCTCTTCAGCCTTTCCAACAGGGTTATTTCTGGGGTGTCTTATTTTCATGCTGCTCTTCACTTGGTGAGAGGAGAGTGAATCAAATGAGGATCAGATAATGAAATAAGAAACATTTACTCAGTTGTCTCCTGAGGAATTTTTCTGTGTAAAACGCTAATAATCATGCCATATGTTGGTGGTGACTTCCATCCCAGCAGACCACAGTAGACTTTGCAGACTTTACGATCTGTTCACTGGATTCTGTGATCAGCTGATTGGAATCACAGCAGAGTTTCTGTAGAGTTCAGAATTTGTAGCGCTGAGTGATAAGCGCCACGTGGCTGCAATTCTGCACCATTTTGTGTTACGCTGCTGTTCTATGGTGCTGATAAAGTGCAATGTCCTGGAGAGGCAAGCCTGGGTACACTCAGTCCTGACATACTTGCATAACCTGCTTACGTCCGGTGAGGTTCTTGCATGAGAAATGTGAGCAAGGGTTTGAGTATTTAAATTGGCACAGACATTATTTTATCTGTAATTGAAGGAAGTCCCTTCTTGTGTTTCAAATACCACAAGTGCCACTGTATTACTTATTGGGTTTAAACTTTGTAATTAAACAAGGAAATTTATAAAAATTTCCCTGGGATCTAGTTACACCATGCCAAATACAGGTAACTCATAAAGTTTATTTAGGTTTGTTTGTACAATGAGTAAAAAAAACATCGTAGATTGATGGTACCATCTTTAAAGTGTTTGCAGAGAGTCAGGAATGTGAGAAGCAGATGGATTAGGTACTTAGGTTCGTGTAGTACATGTAAGGCTGTATCCCAGAGATCTTTCATATGCAATGCTCTTGCTGATCTGTAGGAAACTGTCTGAAGAAAGACTAGAGCCACCTACTAAGTTCAGAGCTCTGTATAGTGAGTGCCAGCATTCCCAGTGCAGAGACACTTCCAACAGGAAGCATTTGGTAGATGTCCCGAAAGAAGGATTTTTGGGGTTGAGAATGTTCTTTGCAAGACTCCACGTGGAAAGTTTAGCTTACTGGCACAACCATTAAGCAATTAGACTAATCAAGTGTTCCATCACTGTGATTTCCTGACAGAACATACCATACTTATGGTGACCATTTCAAGAAGACAAACCAAAAAGTTACAAAGAATAAGAAACTTATCTTTGAATTTCCTAGTTTTCAAAATCTCGTTTAAAAATGTGTCCTACAAGACATAATCCCCAAATGAGTGTGATGTCAGTACATAAATAAGCTTTTCTGGATGACGTCTGATAATCAATATGCTGTAATGAATGAATGATGTCACTTACCTTCAGTGTCTGTCTGCCTTACTCTTCCCACTATGATTTATTAATAAATGAGATAATTGGATGTTTTTATAAACATTGAAGTCTCTTTTAAAAACGGACTGTTTTTTCTCATAAAATGACATAGCATGGACAATACTGTGTTTCCTGCTGTTAGAAAAGAGTAATTACTTACAGCCACTCTTATAATATGCTTGCTTGCTAAATGCATAAATCTAATAATGCAACAAT
Source organism: Corvus moneduloides (assembly GCF_009650955.1). NCBI lineage: Eukaryota > Metazoa > Chordata > Aves > Passeriformes > Corvidae > Corvus > Corvus moneduloides. The sequence continues at coordinate 18,169,476 of NC_045480.1, read as the reverse complement.
ACAATGCTACAGTGAGCTTCATGAATTGGAAAAAGATAGAATTTAAATGCTTTTGGCACCTGACATACATTTCTTACAGGAGGTCTATAATTTCCTGTATTAGAGCTAGCTGTATCCTTTAATGAATGCAGCTGAAAAGAATAAAGGATATTTGGAGAGTTATGTATTTAGTTTAGTCTGCTAGGTACTATTTTGCTTGTTACTTTTGATTTTAAAGCTATCAACCTCATTTGGACGGCTTATTCTTTTTGCAGGGAAAAGATGGAAGCAGAAGATGGCAAATCATGTTTGGAAATCACGACTCAGTAATGCAAGGTTAAAGTTACTGTCCCTGTCTGTTGTCGTTGGAAGTGTGTTTCAAATGGCCCAGTATCACTTACATGCAGTTTGAGTCTGTGTTTGTAAGTGGTAATGAGCTTGCCTGGCTCCCCGTGCATTTATGAAAAGGCAGCAGATTGTATTGTAGATTGCTGCAATTTCTTTGACCTAAGCACCAGCCATGAAAAGTTTAAGGTAATGCTCTCTAGTGTACCCAGTAGTCATACAGGTGTAAGCACAAGTCATCATTCCCACAAGGATCAGGTCAGTAGTGATGCTGGACTTCCTTATTCCAGACACAGGTTTGGTTACAGTAGCAGCATCAATAGTAAAATGAGCACTCTATCCTCAACACCACCATTAAAAAATTTTAGACAGCACTAGAAAAATGCAGTATTTTAAAGCTATAGCTGATGCTAAAGCTGACCATAGAATATAAGTCAGCCTATGTAGTTCTAGGGATGGGTTAAAGATACTTGGAGGACAAATTCAGCCATTTTGTCAATCCATTTTGGTGGACTGATCTTTTTTAAGGCTGTGTTTGTGAAAAGAGGAAGCTATCTAGTTCTCTGCTAGACAACACTGTGATCTGTACAGATTTCTTGCTCCCCAGAGGAGCTCCAGCATGTGGGCTGCTCCCCTCTGACCTGAGCCAAACATGCTGCTGTCCAATATGGTGTTCTTGCTTATTCCATGTTTGTTGTTGCTGAGGGGGGAAGCCAGTGGAGAGCAAGTAAGAGAAGCTGGCTGCTGACGAAGCTGGGGCTTGACAAGGCAGAAATGTTTAGTGCAGACATATCAAAGCAGTGTACATCATATCTTTTTTGAGAAAACTGTTGTGTTTCACACACACATTTCACAGCCTTCTCCAATTTGAATCTTCCCTAAATAATATTGAACATGTGTTCCTGAAGTGTTGAAAACCCGAGTTCTGTGGAAAAGCTTTTCAAGGAAATCATAAAAATCTTGAGAGTTAAGTGTTCTCCGTTCCTTGTGTCATTCATTGCCTGTCCTTCAGGCATGGAGGTTGTGTAAATCCTCTGGCCCGATCAAGAGGAATTACTTAAATATTTCAGGAGCCGAGTACTCTTTTGTGTTGACCAATTCCGTGCAGGCTATCAAGTGATTTTGCCTCCCTTTTGTCCTTAGTCTCATTTAATTAGATCCAAGTCTACATACAATTCTGTCCAACTAGTCTCTCAATGCAAGTTGTAGTTTCTCTTTTTGGCTTACTCTCTACTTCTTCTGTGATTGAAGCTGTGGAATCTTGTAATTCATTTTGTTCCACCATTATTGATTTGGTGGCAACAGTCCAAATGTTGAAAAATATTTTCTAGGTTGTTGTTGCCCTTGATTTCCAAAGACATTGCATACAATGAAGCATGTGGATCAGGAATTGACGTATCCGTAGTGTCACCAGGCTTTGAGGGTGCATTTTCAATTGTAAAAGCAGTTTATTGTTAATTAGAGAGACTCCCAAGGGCATCATGATCTCCTGATAGTCTGTGAAGAGTACCTTCAGTACACTGTACTCTGTGAGGGTTTGCCAAAACCATCGCTTGCGTAAATCCTGAATTGATTCCCTGCTGAAGAAGAGTTGTTAGAGCCTCCAAGTTACAGTTGCGAATAAGATTAATATTAAATTTTAAATTTCACTCCTTTATTCGTGGATTTAGGTTTGTGATTCTTGAAAAAAAAAACCCCAAGTACTTCACTGAATCTTAACAGATGCATATGCTATGCATATGGCATAAAAGTGCTACCCTTCTAGCTACTGTCTGTGTGATGAAACTAGCTGTGTTTCAGTGGCAACGCACAACTTAAGCATATTTCCTTAACTAATTGGACTCTTGGAGTGTTAACCTTCCACTGGGAAGATTCTGGATGGCATGCAATATGACTAACTAGTGAAAGGTTATGGAATTGGATGCCGCTGCGCATTTTCTCCTACTTTAATACCTGCTGTCTTACTAACATGTTAAAAGGTTGTGCATAGAAAATCCAGTGTCTTACCTTCATAGGAGAATACTTTACCTCTTACTCTGCTGTTAGATGTCTGCAGATATCCCAGAAAACAACCTCATGGGGACTCTCTGCTGCGTGGGATGAGGATGCGATGGCATGGTGGAGTCCATTTTCTTCAATGCCTAGACTGCCACAGTGCACATTTTGATGTCCAGTTTGAATTAGTGTAAAATGATATAATTCTCCATTTTAGCTGTCCAGTCTTTCTTTAATTTGTAGTACCTCCTTCCGTTATTAAAAAATGTGTTTGTGTTTGCCTGTCTGTGCTTGTATGTAAAAAATGATCTTTATGAAGATGAAGTCTTTTTCTTGTGTCTCTGCCAGTGCTGCTTTGCTATAATGGAATGACAAACTGTAAATAGAATTGACTTGGAGGCTGAATCAGTTGTTGGTATTTTGTTAATGATAATAATACGAGCTGCCCTCCATCAGGTAGTGCAAATATAAATTCTGAGTTGTTATGAATGCCAAATTAACTTTGCGAAGATTGCTAACTCAGTTTATGAAATCTGTTTTGTCATACATCAGTCACTTCGACCTGCTGTATGATGAAATACAGTTTTATTAACTAACCGTGCTGTCTGTTGCGCAGACATGAATGTCTTTTTAAAATCAAGGGGAGACCTGGACAGCTTGTCCTGCATTGTGCCTGCAGATGCTTGTCCTGCGTATGTCATAAACTATTGAACACCCTCTATAGTTCTCATGTTCTCTTTTTTTGTTGAATCTCTCATAGTATGAATAGCTTAGAGGATAATTACACAGCTAAGGTGCTAACCTGTACTAGCTTTGTGCAGAACATACTCCTCTGCTGCTTCTGCCATTATATTGTCTTTTAGTTATGTGCTGGACTGAGTTCTAAATCCTGATCCTGACATTCATTGGATTGTATGGATCAGCTCTTTCCTGTCTTTCTGATTTACCAAACTATTAAATGCTGAACCTCCATCATTCCTATGTCAGGCCAGATTTTGGTCTGTCATGAGCATCTAGGTTAGATCTGTTTGAATTCTACTCCTGAGTGTGTCTCCTCCATTTTGAAAGGCTCTCTCTGTTGAGCTGTTTGATTAAAAACAAAAACCAAAAAAACCTGGTTAAAAAATGGGATTATTACTCCCTTTCTTCTTGGGGAAGTTAGGAGTTACTTTGTCTTGTTTTGGTTTTTTTTGCCTGGAGGGAATTGAAAGGGTAAGTTTACTGAGGTATTTTGTCTCTTTGTCAGAACAAGCCTTTCTCTCCAAAGCTGACAGTGGTGGAATATGGTGGTGTATGGTCTTTTCCACTAGTTACAGCTGGCCCACTCTGCTCCCCACAGTCCTACACATGGTCGGGGCAAGCTTGGGCAGGGTTGATGGGATGTGCATGGGCATCGGCAGCTCGTAATTCTTCATGCCAAGAGGCAGCTATGAGCTGCCTCTCCAGAGGTGCATGCCCCATCTGGGATGAGCTTGATGCTGAATATCCCAAACCATCGCTAGGCCCCATTCTGGGGAAGAGCACTACAAGAATGTGGTAGATGCTAGGAAAGGCTGAGTAAATCACTGGATGATCATTTAGGCTTTTCATTGTAGCTTGCTGAAGAGGCTTTGAAGTGGTAGTTCCTTATGGTTCTGTGAAAAGCACGTGCTTTGGAAAAGAGAAAATGAATGGAGTGATAGACAGCATGAGGAGGAGGGTCTTATACTACAGTAGTTATACATCTATTCATTATTTCTTTTTGTGGTGGTTTAAATGTTAACTGTCAGGTCTGAGTGGGTAACAACTTCTCAGTATATGGGGAACTGATAATTAACCTTCTCGACATCTCAGTTTCTCTTTCCATTTCTCATATCTTGGTGGCTTACAAGACCCCATATTACAGCTTAAAAAGGCTGATCTGTTGTCTCCCTTCTGGCTGTAAATGGACAGCCCAAGCACTTGTTAGGCCCCAGCCCCGCTGTGATCATCAAGCAATAATATGCCTAAGCTTTGTAACCATCCACACTGAAATGAACGGCCAGGCTTTAAAGGAGAAGCCAGTCTTGAGACCACTCATGGACTGACTTTGGTTGGCCTTGTTGGCTGTGAAAGCACATTCTTCATTAAAATTAAAATGCTGTTAGACCACCTACTGATCATAAGTGGGGTTTTTGTTTGTTTAAAAGAGATGAGACATACTGTTTTTACCCAGCTTGGATCAAGATGTCAACAGGAAGTAAGGACATGCGACTGTGATTTTGCATCTGTCTTAAGAAATAACATTTCCCTCTCTTAATTAACAAGAGTGGATTTGCTGAATGACCTGCTTATTGATTACAGCAGTTACTGAATTTTTGTGTGCCATATCTGCAAGTTCTTATTTTGGTTATCAAATATTCAAAGACCATTTGATCAAAAAATATGTTATTTTTCAAAGGACAAAGTATTTCTGCTTCTTCTTTGAGTGACTGACACTGTTTTACAGTAAGTCACTGTGGGCCTCGGGAAAGCTGGGTATGATTCCTTGAATGGAGTAAAGGAATTATGAGTGTACTATGTTACAGGAATGGGAGTAGTCTCTGCTTGGTTCATCATGAGCTCTACTGAGAGAATTCTGTGAGGAACACAGGTACTGTAATTCAAGCTGGTCAATAAACCTGTGAGCATTTAGGACTATCATAAGCTTTTTCTTAAGCTTTGCAGGGCAATTAAAAAGTAGCAGCAGCCATGTAAGAACTAGGGGCCTGGAAAGGTTCAGTCAGTGTTCTGTGACATATAGTTTTGGAACTTTATTGTAAAAGAAAGAATGAGAATGGTGTAGACAGAAAGAGTTGAGGCAAAGGTGGGAGCAGGCTTAGCTGACACGTCACAAGTATAGAAAAATCTGTTGTGTTGTACTTCGGGTATTGGATGAAACCTCTAGCCTCTGGCTCAGAGTAAGGATTGTCTTTGCTGCCCTTTGTTGTACATGAAATACCTAATGGGGTGATGGAGTCTGATTGATGTTGTGATAATTACTGCTGTCTTTGCAGAGTCCACAGAAGTTCTAGACTATTTTTCCAGACTATAAGTTAATGATTTCTTAGTTAATGACAGAAACAACTAGTTTTTGTTTTTAGCAGTGTTTGTTTTACTCTGCCTGTCACTGGTAAACACTAGCTGTCACAAGTCTTTGTAGTACTTTACAGATATATCTACTCAACATTTTCTTTGCCTTTTTGTAGTACTGTAGAGCAGAATATGAAACTTAAAAATAAGCACTCCCCTGTTTTCAAGGTTGTTTACATATTTTTATGGCTATAATGTCTTTAAGTAACCAATAACAGCATTCCCTGTAAGAGAAATCTAAATAACTGAGTGCTGATATGTCCAAGAAAAGGAGGGCATTATTTTCAGCATGTTGCTATCATTCTTTTGTGCTTTTCAGTTTGTTTTAATTCTGTCATGCTTCCTTTCTAATGTTATGTGCTAATTTAAATAATAGAACTCGTACATAAATACACAGTCATGCAAGAATGACTAAGGATGATAAAATTGGAACAGTGATGCTAAGTGCAGCATTGCAATCAATAGGACTGCAATGGTAGTAACACCAATATATCTAGTTAAAGAGATGTAAATTGCACTTAATCTGAAAGAAGGTTAGAACCACAGTGGAGCAAGGAAATGAATAAGATGTAGTGTGAGAGCTAGCAAAGATGTCTGTGCCCACTCAGAATATGTCTTGTTTCACAAAGAGTAACCTCAGGGAGCCTTCAAGGGATTGCTGTAAAGTGAGCAGAAGCTCAAGAGAACAGAAGAGATGTCCTATGCAGCAGAAAAACCCTGCTACTAGCAAAGAAATATTAGAGAAAACCAGTAGGAGGATTTTTCAGAATTTATCCAAGTTAAGCTTGGAAATTATGTGCCTCTCTGCCACCCGAACTCCTGTGAGCTCAGTGTGGCAAATCCCAATTCACAACGGTGCTTCTCGCAAGCAAAAGGTGTGGAAATGGGCACAAGGTGGATCGGCCAAGGCAGACTGGACAATCTGCTGTCCTCTCGGCTCCTTCTACGGGCTGTGCCCTGGGATGTTCCCACAGGACACCATTACATTCCCCTGCAAAATTAACCCTGTACAGGAAAGGGATCCTAAAGACAGATGTTCAGTGGACAAAACCCCAAGTACTCTGAGCTCAAGCTGTCCTTGCAACTTTAATTTGCCTTATTACAGCCGCTCAAGGTATTTCTGTTCGCTTGTTATGCGGAAGCACTCATTGTTCAAAGATCTCTGCAGATGACTAGGCACCGTGAAGGTGCATTAAGGTTAGAGCATTTATCTTAGCTCTGAATTGTTCTGCTGGGCTGGTGTCAGATCGCCAGTGTTCTCATATTTCTTCCAATTTCTTTTGCTTGTTTATTTTTATTGATGCTTTGGAAATAACAAGAAATGGGGCCAGCCTTTCCGTTCTTTCCAATGCCCATTTAGGTTGAAAATTTTAATTGGAATTTTAGAAGTTGGGTTGCTTGAGAACCACATTTAGATTATTAAATGACCTGTTTCCTATGAATAAATACATCAGAAAAAGAATTACTAAGTTTGTATGAAATTTTGACTCCCTAGGAGAATGTTTTCCTAACCGTTGTGCTACTTTGGGTAAGAGAAAGAAGGTCAAGAATTGCTTGCTGGCATGCAGTGCTGTTTAATGCCTCAGCACAGCACTAAATAGAGGATAAGTGAGGATGTAATAAGTAATAAAGTTCATTTAGGATGAGAGCAAAGAAGGTTGTGATGTACAGTAGTTGGGAAGACATATTTAGTACAAGAAGTAGGGATATCACCAAGGTTGCTAATTCTCATGTAATGAGCTGAAGATTTCATATGTAAGTGGGACATGAGATGTGATTTAGACTGCTGTACAGAGGTCTTTAACTTACAAATGTGTCTTGGGGTGACTTTATGATGTGTATCCCATATCACTGTCCTATGCCCAGAAATAAATTTTTTGCCTTTTCTGTACCTTAAAACTGAGCCTGAGAGGAGGGAGAGGAAAAAAAACCCCAGCAAAACTTTCAAAGCAGTTTGCAGTTTTTCAAGGACACAGATAAAACCTCTCTGCGTTCTGCTGCAGAGAGAGAGAGGAGCGGGAGGAAGCACTGCTTGCTTTCCAGCCAGCTTTCGGCTTTCTTTTTCTCCGGTGGGAGATGGAGAGTTGAACTTTTGTTTTCCTGGGACTTTGTTTTTTTTCCCTTCTTCTTTTTTGGACTTTTTCCACCGAGGTGGAGGCCCTAGAGGAGGGCCCACCCTGTCCCAGTTCCGAGGAGGAGGAGAGAGGCTACCTACAGAAGGACTCTGAAATTTTCCCAGGTTTCTCTGAGCAGAGCGAGAGGTTTTATTATTTAGCATTATTATCCTTTTCCTGTGTGTTTGCTAAATAAATAGTTTTTATCTCTTTCACTTTCCTCTGAGGAAAAATTTCTTTTTTTCCTGAACCTGGAGGGCTGGCTTTGACCTGCCTTGTATCAGAGGATATTTTTCCTCCAAATTTGTCCAAACTGGCACAAAATGTTATTCTCCAGCAGTCAGTGCTCAAAACCTACAGCTTCAGTCTCAGCAATATGTGAAAAACAGTTCATGGGCCAGATACTAGTTGATGTCACTGACATAGGCCCTTGAAAACAATAAAGATCTAACTTTGTTCTGTTTTATTCTATAGAGTGCAGTGAGTTCTCCCTAGAATGTCAAATTTTATATACTATAATAAACACATACTCTAAATACCCATTTTTGCTAAAGAAAAAAATCCTTACTCTGTGCTCTTTGCAGATGGTAACTTTTGAGCCATTTATTCATGGATCTGGCAAAAATTTTGCTTTAGCTGACATTCACAGAAACCTGCTATCTACAAGAGAGGCTGCATTATTTGTTAAAAAACAATTAGATTTTCTCAAGGTGTGTATCATACTATTAAAGAATGTAGACTTCTATGAATAAAATCAATGCATATATTTTATAAGTATGTCCTGTAAAACAATGTAAAAATTTGAAAGGTTTGGATGGAGTTTCACACCAATTTTCCAGACTATTTTATGAAGTTTAATGAAATATTAAGTGCAGAGGTGATGAATCATACACAGAGTTCCAGTTCATTATGAAGGGACTGCCACAGGTAGAATACCATTTTATTATAGTTACTATGAAATGCCTACTGTTGGAGTCAAGTATCTGTAACCCTTAAGAAAAGGTTCATCATGCACAAAAGTAGCAGTTAGTAGTAGCTATTCAGCCTTGATGATCAGTGACAACTCTCTTGCTCTCTTGAACAGCAGTAAGAACGAAGAGAAACCCTTTCAGTTGCTGAGTTTTACCAGCTGAGTTGTTTGTCTGCTGCTTCAATTCTTGAGTGGGTTTCTGTTCAAGGACTTCAATTTTTTTAAAGAACATAAACTCTTATTACTTTGAACTGTTATTTAATAAAGTTACATTTGGGTCCTTGAATAGTGTACAGCTGAAGAAACAATAAAATGGATCCATATTTCTAAAGTCAAAACCCAGGATTTTTGCTTGAGGAGCTGGTTTCTACGCATACTGAAGCAATACACAGAAGTTATCACTCCGAAGAAATTAATTTAATTTTTCTCCCCAAACAATGTACTTTCTTTTTGCTTTTAACCTTGATGGTTGCATTAATAGATGATAGAGGCACTGATGGGAAAAGCATAAGAAAAGTGCTGAGATGCTGGAATACAGTGATCTGAGGACACATATCACAGAGCAGATAACCTGTTTGCTTTTATTTGTGAGCTTTCAACCATGAATGTAGAAATGGCACTCCACAGTTATCGATCAGCTTACCCCACTGTCTGCCATTTGACAGTGCTTCACTTAGACCTACTGTCAAACAAAGGACACTGCAACAGATGCCACAGAAAACATGCCTTACGTATTGCTTGTTCATTGAGCTAGAATATTGTATTAACTTTGCAAGGCTTCTAATATTTCAAGAATTACAAGTTAAGTGATTTTAAAAATCTCTCGCTCAACAGCATTATCATGAAAGGGCTATTTATGGTATCTGCATGAGTAAACTGATAGCAGCATGGTTGCTTATTGTGCTCCTCTAAATTCGTTTTCCTAATAGCTTATTGGAAACTTCGGTGGGGACAGTGCTTTTGTGTGGTTCTCATAATTCCTCATACAAACATGTTTCAAATAATTAAAGTTACTTCATTCTGTTGAAGCCATGATGATTTTTTGCCCTTTCTTTTATACCCCTTTTATATACCCTTTAATAACTTCTGTATTCTCGGTGTTTTTTAGCCTACATTCTTAGACTTGTTTGTCAAGCTAGGAGACTAAACGTCTTAGAAGCTTCATAGTTAGGGATCAGTCTGCCCCAGACCCCAAGGTCCTCTCCAGAACACATTCTGTAATCTGAGATAGAACCATCCAGGGGAAGGCTCTTTGGGGAGGGGGGCTCACTCGAGCCTCTTATTGGGGAATCTTTGATAGATATGCTAATTAGTAAAACCTATAATGTTACACTAGATCTTTTGAAGAGATTGTGGTGTGCATTTTGGTGCATTCGACCTGGACGTAGTGCACCTAAGGATCCTTAAAATAAATACCAAGGTAAAATCCCTTTTTCCCTTCTACCGTGTTTGAGTCTTTGATTTTAAGACCAGGAAACAGCATCACTATCAGAAGATGCAGCTCAAGCTGGTGTTTACTGTCATTTGGCAGCCTTCAGTTTTGCAACATGGTGAGCATGTAACTGGGATTTGGAGGAAAAAATCCAGTGCTTACTTTGTATCACAGATCTGTGATTGGACATCATCTTAGGATGATGGGGTAGTCAGAGCTAAAAATTCCTTGCTGAAGAAAGCAAGCAGTGACATAGAAGCCGCCGGTAGTAAGATGTATGAGCTGTGTAAAAGTGGCAAAACTACTATAGGAAGGGAAGAGATCATGGGCAAAGAGGCTGGAGTAGCCTGAATCAAGGAAATACACCAAGGCAGAGAGAGCAAAGTCCTGGAAGAACTTGGATTGTATGGAGCAATGAGAAAGAGACTCAAAAGTGGAGGTGCTCCTGATGACCAGTCATCCCACAAATTCGTGGTGAATGTAGCTAGAATCAGTGTTTTTAAGCTGAACGTAGACCTTTCCTTGCCCTGTTTCCAGCTTTGGCTATGGCTAGTATTTCCCAACCCTCAGGAAAATAATTTGAAATAATGCTGTTGTTTTCAGACAAGCATGTCATTTGTTTTACCGGTCTGTAGTTGATTAATTTGCAAATGATATTCCCAATAAAGTGCTTAGAAGTAGATAATTACAACTATATTAACAGTTACCGGGGAAGCAGATGGTATTCTGAGGAGCTGCCATGTAGAATTAGTGCTGATGCTCTACTGTAATGTACCATATACCCCAGCAACCCACAAACAACAAACTAAAATCCTGCTGATATTCCAGATTGTAAGTAAATTGTGCTATTGCTTCTCATTCGGTTCTTCTCTGAATTTTTATGTGTGTTTTCTAGATAGCTACAGTGCTCAGTGAGCTGCTCCTTTTTATGTTCAGTCACATAGCTCTTTAGGTCTGTATTTTGTATTTTCTTGGTATCAGACTCACTAAAAGGAAGTTTCTAGGCTGTATGTCAGTGTTTTCTCCACCCTGCTACTCGATACTCTGAAGCATAGACAAACTCTGAAGAAAGACGTATTTCTAATTTACTAAATTGTACCAATGAAAATTCCCTGTGAGGTGCTAAGTTAAGGAAGCTCCAAAGCAACCGGCGCCATTCGACACACCCACCTGTGCCCGTGCTCTCCCTCTCCCCTGCTTCTTTTGTTAACTTCCCAACTTCATACCACAGACTGACAAAACGTGATCCTTTTTGTGCTTCTGGCGATCAAGAAAAAGGCCACGATGTCACGGCAGTTTCTCCTGCCCCTCTGATCCTTGGTAGCTTTGGTTTTAAGCAGGCTGGAGTCACGCAAGCCGCACAGCAGCTCACACCAGGCTGGAGGTTGCAGCAAAGTTGAGGTTCCTACCTGGGGCTGGCGGAGTGCTGCTGGCACCCAAAGACAGATTACTGCAGCCAAATGCCTGGGAGTCTGTTCAGAGTATGGCTTTATTTCTTTATTTAACATATTTGTCATCTACATGTTTAAATAGCACTAAAAGCTTTTCTCTTTTGTTTTTGTTTTTTTTTTAAGGACTCTTTAAAAACTCTGAGTTACTAAACAGATTTTTTTTTTCTCTGAGTGCTTGTCCTGGGTGTAACAGTCTCTGAAAGAAGCACATAGCAGCATAACTGATACAAATGTCTGTAAGTACAACATGGGCCTCTTTGGGGTAGAGGATCAGGTGAGAAATTTGGGCTGTTTTGGGTAAGTCACATGGCCTGTTGCCTGTTCGGAATTACCTGTGTTCTGTAAGGCTAAACAGGGCCCAGTCTGATATTATTTTATGCCAGGCTTTTGATAAAAGGATAAAACCTGGAGGGAGGGAGCTCGTGGATGTGGTGGCCCTTTTTTCAGCCAAGGAAAAGAAAGTTTTCAGAGGGTTCTATAGTCCGAGTCAGAACCTCCTTAAAAATACATAGTGTTTGCAGCCAAGTGCAAATGAAGTGGCTGTGTGTTGTTTTGCTGGTCTGGTGCGTACAGGAAGTGGGCACAGTGTATGTGTGCGCTCCACAAGTGCATGAGCTGACATGAGGAGAAGCAGCTGAGGCATAACAAGGCAGCGGCAACAAGGAGGGCAACAGGAGTAGCATTTAGAATGTAATTATGACAGAAAACTTAAAAAAAATCCAGTCCACAGAAGCAAAACGCTTCTTAGGGTGATCGAAGGCCCAAAGGAAGGTGTTGGGCTACAGAAGTAGGAAAACGTTCAATTCTTGTTTGTTGTTACTAAGGAGTATCTTGTACACTACCCTTGATGAAACAGGATTGCCTTCAAGCCAAACGCAATTCCCTAAGCAATATGTTTTTGAATGGAAGCTGTAGCCGGATCCTGAATATTATTTAATTTCTTTAGTCAAAACAACAAATGCTGATGCCTTTCATCTTGCATCTGTAGGTAGAATGAGCAGAATTCGCATTGGTGACTTTCAGGACATCTTCAGGAAAATGGAAGAAAGAGGATTTTGTCCAGTAAGGTCTCCTGACCCTATTTGCATCAAAGTATGTCTCTGGCTTCTTTCCCAGCTTTGCTTCTCTTGGTTGAAATGAGAAGTTATTGGATTTATTCTAAGGAGGGCAGGAGTGTGACAGGACAGGTGGTTTTTAAGGCTGTGTAGTATGTCCTAAAGGATCCCTTTTTCCACTGCTTAGAACTTCAACCATTTTACCAAAACACTTTCTGGCAAGATTTCCTTGCAAATACTATGTAAAGTGAACAACTTTTTGAAGTGCTGAAAATCATGCTATTCTGCTCTTTTTAAGAAACACTTTGGACTTCCCAAACAGCTTGTGCTTCAGAGCAGTGGTTGGATAACAGGGAGAAAGGTAGTCTCCTTTATCAAGGATGTTCCTTTAGTGCTCCTGAAATCAAGCCCATTTTTAATCAGTTTTTTGAATCCTAAAGGAAAAAAAATTACTGGAATATATCCTTTGAAGATTCTGTTAGGTTTTTTTTTATGTTACAGTTGAATCTTTCTGCCTGTGCTTGGGCTTGGTAAAAGCCATAGTGTCTGCATGAGGTGTTGTGAATGTGGAACTGGTGGAGGACAAATGGGTGTAAGGTGGACCTTACCTGTTAGGGCTGCACCAATCCTGGCTGACCTCCATGTTTCAAAGCTGAAAAAAGACAAGTTGGCTCTGTGAGGTAATGCAGAAAATAAAACTGGAAGTGCAAAAGAGGGGAAAGCTAGACCTCAGTAAATGGGTGGAGGAAAAGATGGGAAGGTAATTGGTCAGGGAATTGGGCATAATGGGGCTGGAATGAAAAAGAAAGAAATGTAATATGGAGTTAGAGGGGGGTGCTGGGACTGACTTGATGAAGAAGCCTAAAAATAATTGGAGGAGTAATAGTAATAGTTGGGGGTGTTGGGCAAGAACAGAAAATTCTGTATCTAAAAAAGTTACACCTGAAACTCGAATTGCTAGTCCAGTAGGGCTGTGTGGGTAAATGGGGAACTACCTTTTCTCTAGGAGGATTGTGCAAGACTGGAACTCGCTGGAAAAGGAAACGGGACAAGGTAAAGAGATCATTTGGATTAGGGCCTGATGTGAGGAAGGAGGTTCTATTAATGCATTAAAAAGCACGGGAGAGGAACGCGTGAGAGGCTGGAACAGGGAGATTCTGTGACTGGGATAAGCATTAAAATAGAGAGAGGAGGGAGATCATACAGTGGCTTGGGAGGATGTAACAGGGTCTGGTGAGGTAAAAAGGATGAGTAAGGGGAGGAAGGGAAAAGACAGTTAACTGGATGTAAAAAGATTAGGGGTTGGAGAGTGAGGACAAAGAGAGTGGTTTGTCTTATCAAGGAAACTGGGATCCCTTTGAGAATCATAAGGAATGTAAACTGGGAAGGTCATACTCATCTGTCTTTTGCTGTTCCCAAATACCTGTAAATTCTCCTTGTAAGAGTATTTGTCATCCATTTTCAAGTGTTTGTCCACATCAGTGAGGATAATACATTATTGCTGTCAGTTACTCTGGAAGCTGCACAAATCTAAGTGGTAGAACATAACACTTGAAACCTGTATTGAGTAAGTGAGAGGAAAGCCACGTGATGCTACAGTTCTGGTGTTTTTTGCTCTTTGTGGAACAAAAGAAAAATGCATGCACAATCTGCAATGAAACAATAAGCTTTAGAACTATTAAGAAATACGTGGATCAAAGTTCTTAATGCCATACTCATTATCCCCTTACACATTGTAATAGTCTTGTGCCCATAATGACACATTGTTTCCTCATGGTTTAAGCATCATTAATTGTGCAGGGGAGATAAAGGTGGGTGGACAAGCCAAGATTGCTGTGAATAGGACTGTTGTCCCTTGAAATAGGTACAAGAGGTTGGTGGTGACTGGCAGTGATAGTAGGGGGCTGTTTAGTTACTGAGCCTCTAGAACTGGATTCAGTTGGAACTGGGTTCTGTCCCTCCTTCTGTCACAGCTTTCTCAGAGATGCTAGGCCCCTTAAATCAGACTTTTTAAGACTATCACTAATTGCATGTTCCACATTTTTCTAGAAGCCCAACCTCAGCCCTTAGGGCCTGTTTTGCAGAAGAGCATAGCTGTGACTGAAAGCAGTGAGACTCACACTTTGAAGATAGAAAGCACTGCATAATGTTAAAGATTCTGAAAAATCGTGGCCTGGACATCTTAAGGCAGACTTTCCTAAATTAGTGGGTACGTCTGGTTTTAATTTATCTGTGCCTAAGCTCCTCATGTATAAAGCAGAATAATAGTTCCCTCAACTCTCAGGGATTTGGTGAAGATTAGTGAAGTGGCTGTGAAACCCTCACTTATTTCAGTGATGAGTGCTATAGAAAAGCCCACAAGGAAATTAATAATTTTGTCTTCAGAGCACTATTTGAATAGTTAGCAGGAAACAAGCCATAAGGCCATACCCTGAACAATGATAAGACAAAATATTGAATACTTGCTTTATTAATTCAACACCATCCATCCTGTGCTGTGAAGGAGAAGTGCACTTAAAAAAATGTTAACAAAATTAGAGTGTATGATAATGTATACGCAAAGGATACCAAATTAAGTTTGCATCAGCAACCATAATTCTTTCATTGCCTAATGTTGGAGCCTTAATTTTATTGCCTGAAGAGCATTCTTTCTAACAGAGAGTGATTTTTTTTTTGTCTCTCTGTTATGTGTTGCAGTTTTTTAATGGGAATTTGACTTAGAGATATTTTTAAGAATTGTGTACTCAGTGCATAATTCCATTTTAAAATATTTCTTGCTTCTTTAAGATGTGGGAAGTTTCTAGCGTTGACATTTAGTATCCTTTTCCCCCTCTGCTAAAGGTCCTACCTTGTAGCATTTTATTCATGGCCAGTAGCATTTACTAACACAGCTGAAAGCACTGGGGATGCTTGAATGAGGAAGGATGGCAGAATCGTGCCCTCCATTTTTCATCCAGTGATAATGAGATATCTTACAACCCATATTGACTTTTCCAAAGATCAGAAAGCTCTTTGAGGGAGAGGGAGGGAAAAGCACAGAGGCTGAATTCAGCCACAACGAGGTTAACGTACTTACACAAAATTATACATGAAGCCATGAGAGTGCCAAGAATAGTAGCACCCACAAATCCTGCCGAGACGGTTGATGTTGTGAAGTGATGCCCTCCTCACAAGGTGCCGATCCTCTGGAAGTTGTTAAGTTTAGAGGGCACTTTAGCCCCCAGCAGGATCAGTCACTTGTTTCCTGCTGTTTCTCTCTAAGTCTTGATCTTACTCGATTCTACACTTACAAAGTTGTCTTATTGCCCTCCTAGGAGCCAACCTCACAATTTCCTGGGGATTTTGCCTGACCCTATGAGTCTCTTAACACTCACCAGTTCTGGACAGCAAACATCTGTGGGGGCTGTCTGGGAGGCCAGCAGAAGCCACTGCACCACAGCTGCTCTGGGCCTGAAAGGGAACAGCTCAGTCTGCTCAGTGCCACTTGGTCAGTCTTTTGCAGTGGTTCAGCTGATGCCCTTTGCTACCTGCAAAATTTTGCCATGTGAAAAAAATAGTATTTTTTTAATACTGGAAATGCTTGGAACTTGTAAGTGTGGTATTAGCATCTGCATGATCTGTAAAAATTCAGAGAGGTGTTAACCTGCTTTTCTTTCAATTTCTGTCTCAAAATACTCCTTCTGTAGATGAACATGTTTCAAATTGTTGAGGAAATTTCTCCATAAAGACCATAGAAGGTAAAGGACTTGGAATAATGTATCTATTCCCTTTTTTCATGGGTACAGGAAGCTAAGTTCGCAACTTCTCGGTTCAGAAATATTTTTAAAATACCCGGATGGGAAGTTTTTGATCTAGTCTGCATTCGAAAATCCAGATATAAGCAAGGCTGTAGGCTGTTGCTGAAGTGCTTAGCCTCAAATTGTTCCAGCTGTTCTATGATGGTAGCAGACTTCTGATGGATCATACAATAAGGAGAACATGACTAATTTTATCTTCATATAGTTTGTTGCAGTTGGATTGTAGGGCTGTATAAGGCAGATGACAGGGCAAGTCTGCATGAGAAAAGGTGTTGGACATACTGTACTTCCATCTGTTGAATGCAGCTTTTTAGATCTGTGGAGTTGCTCTTAGTAAAGCTTGAAGTACAGCACATATCTGGAATGCATTTTAAAAAACAAATCAAAATATACAGACAAATGGAAACAGAGGAACAGACTCTGGCCTTCTCTGCAATGGTAGATTTTAACCAGCAGTGGTCAAGGCCAGCAGCTTTGTAATTCTCTGGTCTTTCTTCTTTGCAGCTGTAAAACAACTCTGCAGTTTTGATGTGTCCTCTGTGATTCTCCTCAAATCAATCTGTATTGAAAGACATCAGCTTTCCATCTTACTGGGTTTTTTTTTCCCCCTGAGCAATATCCTGCACCATGCAGTTCCAGGGATGTATTAAATGTTGTACTGACACTTTTCGCTCTCTCCTTGTGTGTCAGAGAATGCCTGAAATTCTGATCCATATGTCTGCACAGCCATATGCCTAATATGACCAGTTTATGCCCAAAACCATCAGAAAATAACTGGGAATCTGGTTCCTTTGCATTATGGGGTCTGGGACTAGGAGGAGGTGAAGTGGCAAGACAGTTGCCTTGCATTCTGCCCTTTTCCATGTGGAAAGCAGCCTTGAAGCTCTGTCTCCATTAGGAGCAGGCTGCTGATACAGCTATACCCACACACTGCAACAGCAAAGCAGTCCTGGGTGGACTGCTGGAAATAGCTTGTCCTGGCAAAACAGTGCTTTTTGACAAGATAGCTTATTACAGCAGTGCCTGCCTGTCCCTGCAGAAGGAGCAGCAGCAGCAGAAGCACAGCTCTGGCAGCACGACTGCTCTGTGCCGCTGCCCTTACCTGCACAGCCGTGCTGGTCAGGGATCATTCACCTCATACAGACCTCGTGTGCCTCAGGGGGACCTTGTTCCCCCTTCATCCTCAGCACTGTGGGACCTTCAGTGGCGGCAAAGGCACAGTCAGAGCACAGTTTGAGCCACCCAACTTTATTACAGACTCTCGTCTCCTTTCATATACATTGCCTCTTAGTATCTTGATTTTCCCCTTTTTCTTTTCCAGTGTACAGTGTTCTTTCCCTTTTTATTTTCAAAGGAATGAGCAGTCACTGTCAGAGTCACCCTCTTACTGCAGTGGGGGTAACCCCATGGATCTCACCACAGAGGTGTCAGTGCAGCAGCAGACGAGGGCTTGGCCTTGGTGCTTGCCTGGATGCCCTCCTCCCTCTTTCAGCAGTCCTGATGCCTTTACCTAGGTGGAGTTTATCTCCACTTGCTCAGTTAATGTTATATTTTAATAATGGCTCTTCTTTTTCTTTGTCTGCTGTTTTATCTGAATGATTGCAGTATAGGAGCTCTCAGGCAAAGAATTACATTTTGAAAATCAGGTTGCAGGCTTGAATATGTGACTGCAAGGTATTCCTGTGAATGTAGTGTTTGTGTTAGAAGACCCAGTGGGAATTTCCCTGGGGAGGTTTGTATACTACGTAAGAGCACAAGAAATGCTCCACAGGTCAGATATGTGGGCTGCCTAGCCCAATAGACTGCCTCTGACGGTAGCTAAAGGAGATGCTGCAAGGATTTGCATAGGAGCCTGGCCAACCATTCCTCTCCTCTCTATCTACCCCAGCTCCTGGGCATCTTCTGGACGAGTATTAGGGAGCCAGGAATGTGCCTGGGAAGCACACAGGCTGTGGGATTCAGTGGCAGATGAAATGTCTGGAAAATGGAGTGTGTACTTGTGGGACAAATTTTCCAACTGCTGTTTAAAATGTGAAATTTTCTGACCTGCCTTGTCTCCTCTGGGATGTGAGAGGAGAGAAATTGCTTCAGATCAGTGAGTGTGCAAACAGCTGTATTATACATTGCTGGGACAGGACATGGAGGAACAGGCCAACCTCAAGGACTTGTTAAAACAGTATTTACAGGATTTTTTTTCCCTCCGTCCCACAATAACTCCTCATTTTTCTGCAGTAGTGGGAGAGGATTTTTTAAAATGTTGTTCTCTTTCCATGGAAGGCATTTCCCTTTATGTTTGCTTGCCACAGAACTGGTGTCCAATTTTCTCCCCTATTTCCAGACTTTGAGATTCAAAGATAATGTTTGTCAGTCCAGTGGGATAAAAGTAGCATACCTTTATCACTGTCATTGTCACCAGCTGTAGGAATCACTAAGGCATCTGTCACCATGAGAGGTACTACAATATGCCTGTAAAGCATCTGGTTCCTTCAAGAGAAGGAACTAGTTCTAATTCCCTCTGCTTCAGTTATACATCTTTTGCTTATGGGTACTTGAATTTGTGTAGTTTAATTCAGGATTACACTCCTGGGGCCATTCTACTGTTCAGCACTTAGTGATGTAGAAGATCCACTGCCAGCTTTGAATTGCAGTCTGATAGTTTTAGTATTTGTGCTCAATCTCATCTCCTCACTGAAGGTGAATTCCAGAGGGGGAGACCATTGGAAATGCAAGGTCTTTGGCCTAGTGAATTCAGCTGTGGTTTCCATCAGGTTTTTATGGCCCCATTGTGTGTAGTGCTCCTTGTCCGTCACAGAGAAAAAGGTGGAGCCATGCAGAGTTTCAGGAGTTTGTCATGTATCCATTCTTGTCCCTGTCTTTTAGATGCACACATGGTTGCGTGCTGATTGCCTCACTGGATATCATAAATACTGGAAGTTATAATAAAATTAGGAGCACAGATGTTCCTCTTACAACCAGTGCACCCTGTATACAATAATAATAATGAAATACATTCATTTGCTGTTCTCTGTGGTGCTAAATTTTCTCCACTGAGGCATCTTGCTTTAATAATAAACCACATTTTCTTAAGCAAGGGAATATCAGATTTACATTGGCAGTAAGTCACTGTCTTCAAATTGCATGGAGAGAGATATCCAAGATAATGGTAAGATTTTCTAGGACAGCTGACTGTGCATGGAAACTGCAGCCAGGTGGAGGGTCCACCATTAGTCTTAATTTCTTTCTTCATCAAAGCAATTAATAGGAGAGGACTGTCAGCCTAAAGACTCACACTGCTGGCAAAGTGGAACAGCCTTTGTCAGAAGGCTAGTCAAGGTTTCAAACAGTCTATTGCAAACTGATGAAGTTTTTATTTTCCAGCCGTGGGTTGTAGTCAGCACTTCTGGCCAGGGACCTTTTCTCTAGTAAACCTGTAATGGAAAGTAGATTGCTCTGAAGAGGTTATAGCCCAAGCCCTGATGCTGTGTGTGAGTAAAGATACATGGGGGCTTAGGAGATTGTCCTCAGTAGGCATAACTTTGAGTACATTTTGTTTTGGTGTTTTTCTTTGAGAAATACAGAAATAATACAAGTGTGGTGCTATAAAGCTCTGTGTAAGTATCTGCTGGCTTTACCCTGGCTTAGCCTCTCTTGGTACATACAAGTAGTCCCTTTGGACACCTTTGGGTGAGGGTGCAGACGTGGCCCCCTGCTGCCCTGCACTCTTAATTATCTAGAAGGAGAAGAATGCTTGTAGTGACCAGAGCATGGCTGCAGTAAATGTTATCCTTCCTGGTGGAAAGGGGGTCAGACTGCAGTAAAAGAGGAAGAAGAGTACAGGAAAAGGATGACAAAACTGTAGGAGAAAAATGAATGAAAAATACAGGGGCAGAGAACTTCACCACTAATAATTCTCACCAATCCAACTTTTCCCTAGTAGAGACCCATTCATTTACAGTGTCTGCATTAAATTTATCATCTCGGGGCTAGCTAGAAAATGGAGGTCAAATTTCATTTTGGCCTGCAACTTGATAAAATGACCTGCAAAAGGTAGATGACAGGCTGTTATTTTATGCATTGGAAAAATAGCAAAGATCAGATTCTATCTCCTCTATGTCCTCTTTCTGTGCATGTCTGATGCTAGCCCTATCTGTAATGTATCAATGGAGAGTGCCCTGATTTGTTGAATGGGTGGTCAGTGTTTAAAAGAAGAAGGATCTGTTTGGAACTGGCAGGCAATCTCAAATCAACATGGGTTGATGATGCACCTTTGCCATCTGAAATCTCCACTGAGTCACTAACAAGTCATAAAAATACCAGGTGCATTGATGTGACAGTCAAACAAACTACTTGTTATAGTTCATTTCATCTCCAGAGACATCTATTAATAGTAATTAATGATTCTTCAGCAGTTGCATTCACTGTGTCTCAACAACTTTCAGAAGGCAGGAAAAATCCTGTTAAAAAGACAGTGTGCCAACAGGGCTTGTAGATAGCAGGAGGGTGTAAAAGTTAAACTCTACACTGGAGGAAAAAAGCCACCCAAACAAGTGTTTCTGTGGCACTTGGAGTATTTTAGGATCTACACCGAATAGAGACTGTAAAGGATTAGTATGGGATTAAGAATCCTTTAAACTTACAAAGTGCTTCACCTTCACTGTGTCTGCTTCTTATGCTGTTTGCAATATTGCGCTGCCACTTTTGCAGGGGAGCTCGTGGCAGAACAGTAGTGCTGCAATGCAGCCTTCTTCACGTGGGTCTTTTTATGATTCAGTACTACTTTTGGTTTGCTTTGTAAAGATCGTTGCAAGGGCTTATCTTGTGTAATTGTTTACTGCCATCTGCATTTACAGTATAATTACCTTTCAAAATGGTAGATCTCTTTTGCTAATGTTTAAAGGCAAATAATAGGCAACTAAATTGGAAGGTCTTGGATGTAGCAGCACACAGGCGGTAATAAAAATGTATGCTATATTTACAGCATATACTTCTGTCTCTTGTTCGTTCTGCTTTTTTTTCTTTGGGTTTTTTCCTCCCTTCCCTTCCCATAGGAATGGTAGTTGATGATTACGGTTTTCTCTTCCTTGTATTTTTTCCCCTTGCCTGTCCTCTTTTTACATAGAGTTAATCATAACTCGTGAGGGTTTTTTTTTAGGAATTTGTTCTGATCCTTATCTGATAAGCTGTCCTACAGTTCAGGAAGGATGGATATTCTGGTATTTTCCTCAGCTATAATGACAAATAGAAATATTGCAAATAAATCTAACACAGATTGAACTAAATAAAATATATATATTTTTTAAAGGAGATACAGCTATTTCCTATAAATAACCACGTAACAGTATTTTTAAGTTTTAAGATGTAGAAATGCAATTGTAAATCTGTCTATCTGTTTTCTGCTTGCAGCCTATAAATGCCTGTAGGTTCAAATGATAAACTACTTGTCCAATAATATCTTTAATTTTTCTGGTTCCTGCAATTATGTATCAGGAATTACAGGAGGTGCCTTTCCTTACATATGAATGCCTGTACCCTGTCTGCTGCTGTAAATCCTGTATTACCTGAAAAGGTTAAAATGCGGAGGTGAGGACATTAAAAATGCATCCAGAAAATGTAGATGACAGGAAAAAAAGAAAATACAGCAACAGAGGGGAAATACCATAGATAAAAATGATAAGGCAGAGAAATAAAGCATGACAAGACCATGATAGTTTGCATAAGTAATGAGAATTGAATTCGTGGTTTTTAAATTGCTGTTTAAATTCCTATTTGCATGTTATCAGAAATCTCCTTTGCTTAAGTAAAACTGGCCTATATACATTTTTAAAATCCATTTATAGGTCTGATTTTGATGAGAGTTAGACAGATGTGTGTGATACTATATTAATAGTGGCAGTGTGCACAAGTCAGTGGCAGCTGTTCAAGATGGGTTTTCATGAAGGGCTCGTCCTGTTCTCCTCAAAGTCAATAAGGAGATACGTCACCTTCATTAAAAGCAGAACTGAGTCCTGAGTAGCTTGTGGAGAGCCCCAGGAACAAGCCCACATAGCCTTGAGGCCTCCTAGAACTCTGTAGGTCCTCTGATATTTACAAACTGGAGTACTCTGAGCACCTTTTGTCAGGGTTTGGTGGCCTCAGCTCCAAGTCAGAGGGTCTTACAGGGACTCGGTTCTGTTTTTGTGTCTTTCCTGATCTTGCCTGTTTATCTGTGATTGATTGCACTGGCGCGACCTATTCCTCAGATAAGTGCAAGATCGTAATTCTGGTATTTAAAACCCCACACTTTTAATGTTTGGAATATTGGACTGCTTCATCTTTGCAATTGATACATGCGTGAATTTGGCTGCCTCATGTGCTTGTTCCCTGTATGATTGTCTGCAAGGGAATCCATGTGCTTGGGTAGCTGCACCTTCCATGTGTCCCAGCTATCTCTGGTTCACTCCCAGCCTGCTCTCCTAACGGTTGCCATTTGGGGAACAGGCCATGGGAGCTTCAACTGGGAGGTGGCCCAGGCACGGTGGAGTTCAGCATTGTCCCAAAAGACACTGGGATCAGGGGGTCCTCATCACATGATGGTCACCATCAGCACTTTTGGGAGATGGAGAAACTCCATGGTGAACAAGAGAGAACAAACATCCTTCTCAATAGGCTCTCAGCATGTAGGCAAGGATGGCCCTTTCCTTTCTTTTGGAGCAGTCCTGGGAGTTGTCTCCTGCTGGTCTGTACAGTCCTTTGAAGGCTACAACGGTTTGTGGGGAATGGAGCCACTGCAGATCCAAGTCATGTGCTTGCTCCTTATATGCATTCTTATGGCATCTCTGAAACAGATGCAAATTGAATTTCAAACAAAAGATATCACCACAGCTGCTACAGTGGTGAATGACCCATTCTTTGAAAACTGACACTGCCATACAGATCTGCAGGTGTACACCCTGGACTGATAGGCTTTGGGTATGATGTAGCATTCCTAAGAGGAAAAATAAGCATTGAAGAGCTGCTGTTAAAACATAAAAATCTTCTTTTTCTCAAAATGAGTGTATACATTTTTTTTCTCAATATTATCTTTTTTGTCATAGAATCAAATGAAACATACTTGCCTTTTTCACGTATGTGACCTCTTTAATTAATCTATCTCTTTTGAAAGACTGTTTTCTAATATACTGCTACTGTGGAAAAGTCATATGTCTAATTTACATGTCCAAATTAGTTTCAACTTAGTTATATTGAATGATAATAGATTTCTTTTTCATATAATTAATGTTGTCTGCAAACGTAATGTGGATTAAATTTATCATTGTAAAGATCTTAAGATTTTAATATTTTTGCAGAGGCATAAATACAGTGTAGCTATAATTATTTCATTATGTATGTATAAAAATAGGATACGGGGGAAAGTGCATGCTTTCCTTCACTGATTACTCTTAATGTCTCCCAAATTTCCTGATTTACAATATTCTCCAAGGATGTAGATTTTTCTAATTGAAGTACAGTAATTTGCATATTTTTAGACCTTGTGACATAGTTAATTGATATGTCATTACTTATACGGCACTGAATATATTTTATACATTCACTGCAGAGCAGGCTTAACTTGAGATGCAGTGGCACTTTGCAAGGAACTTGAAACTATTGCATTTGGTTTAATCTTTTTACTTTCTTTCCTCTCCCTTTCTTTATAAAGGCTAAGCAAAAATGGATGGTGTAGTAATTGGTGTAGTTCCTGTTCAAATGTACTCGTTAAAATAATGTTACTGTGTAAATGACAGGATGAGAAAAGTAAGATCAAGTAAACAAAGAAAGGAAGAATAATGGGAGAGACAAGGACAAAGAAGATAAGGTTAAGGTTGGGGAGAAGCTAAATGTCAATAGTATCAGTGCTGGGTGTTTGAAAACCAAATTGTTCTGTTTTCTTTTACGCTATTCAGTATAAACTTGTTAAATGTTCACTGTGTCTAGGAATATTTTAAATGGGCCTTTTAAATTTAGGAGCACTGTATTTATTATGGATGCTAGAAATGAGCCTAACAGTGCTCCAGTATTCAAAAAGGGTCAGAGTTTCTCTAGTGGCAGCATATTTATTTCTCCTGGGGCATACCCCTGCAGAACTGAATGCTTTTAATCCTTATTTGCTAACCAGGAAGATGGCTCAGTCGTGTAAAAAGAACTGAAGAGATTTTATAGTTTATTTTTTGAGGATCTGGTTAGGGGTATGGCCCATTGGTAATGGCAGTCTCATCTCTGGTGGATGATTTATTACTACTGACCCTTCCTTATATGGTGGTAAGGGGAGTGGGGGCCCTTAGTGCAGGGTAAGAGAATAGGATCTTGCCCCTTGCCCCACGTAAGACAGGCTGTGTTAATGGCAGGCAAAGGTGAACAGCAGTGGAGATGTGGGAAGCATTGGGCTGTAATGGGTCAGGCCACAGGTGAGACTCAGAAGTGCTGCTGACCTTTCTCTTGATCATCTCCTGAGAGCAAGGCTGACGTGCTGTATCTTCAGGACAGTGCCTGGAGGTGCAGCACGGAGCAGGGTGTGCGAATTCGTGTCATGGATGTGGTGCATTCCTGTGCACTTGACGGTCCCTCAGGTGAATTGCTTTTCTTCCTGCAATGGTATGTGAGGTTCCAAAATGTATGACTTATGCCCATGTTTATGTCACGTGCATTTGCCCTATGGGAGTTACCACTGTGAGTTGCTTATGATCTTTGTTATTTAAGGTCTGTATGTCTTATGTGCTCTTTTTTGGTGTTTTGGAAGGATGAGGTTGGGTGTGAGAGCCGAAGACATCACTGGAGTGAGAGTTACTAAGGAAGCTATTGCATTTTCTTAAAAAGTGTACTATCTTGGCAGGAGTTTTCTTCTAAGGCAGCAGTAAAAAAAATATATATGAAACTACTGAGCACATCTTTTAAAACGCTTGTACACTGGAGGCTTCTTGCTTCAAGATACTTCCTCTTGAAATCAAGCTCCAGAGAACAAATATGAATCTGAATCCTGGCTACAAAAGCAGAATTCACTCGCATATCAGCTTGCTTTTTCTTTTTTTTTTTCCTGCCAGCAGAAGGGGTGAGGAAGGGGATAGAATGCCAAAAGTGATTCCTGTCTCTCCCTCTGAATTTGGGGTTCCTACTCTTCTCAGTCCAGAACACTCAAGCAGCTGCAGAGGATGAAAATGATGATAGAGCAGCAGCTCATAAGTGAATATGGGGGTTCTGCCCAAGTTAGCATTTCATTTGGATCTGATTTTGCTGCAGCCCCAAACCTGCCTGAAATCTCTCTTCCCGGATAGGCAGTGGAGCATTTACTGGCATAAGGGTACATTTTACTGCTCCAGAAAAAAACACCTTTAGGCAACTTGCAGACCAAAGTTGTTGAAATGGAGGGAATCTTCATTTACAAATTACGTGGTTTCTGTGTTGGTTTGTTTTTTTTTTTTAATTTAAACAAACTATGGTGGGCTTCCCTAGGTAATAAAAATTGAATAGTAAAAAGTGTTTATTATTGCAGAATCATAGCATGGGGAGAGAGTTTAGTTTTTAGGATAGCATTGACTTCACATGCCTTTAACCATCTATGAGACAGCTGTTCATGATAAGCCAACTGTTTAGGCACTATGTCATTGGGGAAAGAGAGAGGGGTGTCTTCAGGACATACTTGTCACCAGTCTTTGACGCCAAACTGAGGCTGTGACGACTGATACGCATGAGAAAATCACCAGAAGTGTTCAGGAGATTTTGCTGTGCTGCAAGAACAGTTTTCTCTGCAGATGCAGTTTCAGGATGGTCTGAACACAGGATAGTTAAAGTGACTTCTTTCTTTTGTTAAAGATAAATTTAACACCAGGAATAAAATAAAAACGTACCTCGCTTTTAAAAATGGTCTCATGAACTTTTTAATGGTGGTCCAGCAAAAATTGTAGCATTTATGAATATTACAATATAATAATCTGCTCTGTATTACTAATAATAATTGAGACATTCCTTGATGATTGCATTAAATGAGGTGATTGATTTTGCACTGAAGAGCATATTTTCTTACAGAATACTTTTAACTACTCTGAGAAAAGATACTTAAAATGAAAATATACAGCTCTTAAAGAAATACTTTATCAGTTCAAAACAGCAGTAAGCATCAATAAATTTATACTGTACACACTAATTCTGGTAAAGCAATGCAAAGCCTTTGGATGTTTTTACAGTGCTGTGTCTCATTTTGCTCATCATGCAACTCTCAGGTTTTACTGCCCTTGAAAAAGAACTGCACTTAGGCATCAATTGTGTACATACAGAGCGCTGTAATTTCATAGATGAGTACATAAGGTGCTGCCATCTTACAGCTGAGCACTGCGTGTGTGAGTGGTGCTAATCCCTGCTCTTTGTGAAGGTTTCTGAAGGTTACTGTGCAAATACAACCTGTAGACTTCTGCTTTGTTAATGGGAAGGGAAGCCTACTAACACTTGTCTTTCCAGGGAAAGAACTTTATTTTGCTTGTCCATATTTTGTTGTAATGTTCACAAATCTCTTGTTAACTTTTTTGCAGTTGCCTTTTTAAGAGCTTCAGCTGCAGTTTCCTCTGTCTCTGAGCTAACATTTCCACCCTCTGATACCCGAGTGCCTCATAATCTGCCCAGGGAGAAGTCGTTAGTGCATCCCTCAAGTGCTGCTGCTTTTGGGATAGGCCCTCATAGTTCCGTGTCCTTGCAGGTCCAGGAAAGGACATGAAGGTTTAACTTCACCAAGTGAAACTTCAAAGGAATTTTAAGAGGGCAGAACATAGTTACCTGAGCTGAAAATTTGCCAAGACACTGGTTGAAATACCCACTCCTGAGAATTTTCTATTAAAGCTACTAGCCTGGATAAGTCCTGGCCCTTCAGAAGTCAATGGTAGTTGTCCCCTAGATTTTGCCCTGCAAATCACCTTTAGTCTCATCTAAGTCACATCTGGACTTGCAGTCCTTGACTGCAAAGCTCCTGGTCTCTTCAGGGTGAGCTGTGTATAACTTCAAGGTGTGTGCATGTAATTTATCTCCAAGTAAGGATAAGGAACAGCTTGCATACAGCTGGAAAAAGAATGAGGAAGCATGCATTGGAAAGTAATGCTTGCTGGAAATCAGGGGCATAGCAACTTTTCAGTCTGGCTGCAAAAACACAAAGAAATCCAGTAGCTGAAATTTGAAATTTGACTAATTCAGCCTTGATTTATACACATTTATTGTGAGGGATGAGGACAGTTTACTGTGAGGTGCAGGGCTTTCCGTGACTTGTGTTTTTTTGAGACAAAGTTGGAATGTTCTTTTGGAAGAAGTTATTTTCTCCTGTAATAGAATACCTATGGTCCTTTGGAGCATGGTAAGGTATGAGTGTGTTTTCCTTAAGGTCTGTGCTCATAGCACTTCTTACTCTTTTTCTTTTGGATGCTGTGGGCAGAACTGGGTCACCTTCACTGCTCTCAGCACATCCATCACCCTTAAAGTTCCACCTCAGGAAAGTGATTATAATAAAGTCTTGTCCGTCAGTCACCTGTAAGAAGCTGGACTTTTTTTACCCCCTCACGCAATTAATTGGGTTTGTTAATGTTTTAGTAACTGTTTATCTCTAAAGCCTCATGTATTCCACACTTGCAGGTGGGGCTCTGAAACAGTGGGTAGCAATGCTCACTCCTGAGCCTCATTGTTTTTGTTTGACTGACACAGACACAGTTCTAGGTATCATCATGTGAAGATTGGAAGAAGTCGGTCAGATCAAATGGATGTGAATGTGTGGTCACCTTTCTTGAGGTTTTTTTCTGCTGCCAGATTCTGACCTGATTTCCTTCTATTTGCAAGGTCTTTGGTACTTGATTGAACTTCAGTTTCTGTTTATCAGATGTTTAACTCTGATCATCTGAGAGCTGAACTGGTGTAATTTAACTGAAATTTTGGGTTGAATGTAGAGCATCTATGTGAAATGTGATCATCTGTGGGTTAACAGAAATTGTGTAGCATAATCTCATGGTCTGTTCTGTCTAGAAACACTGAAAACTATTCTCTTACAGATAATTAGAATGAAAGTTAAATCTTCATGTTCTTCACATTATTATTAACTGGTCTATAAGCATAAATCTCTTAAAGTACTTACAGAAAGGCCACGACCCCCAAAAGCTTAATCTTGTGTATCATACATAGATAGACACACACATGCATGTGAGCACACCACCTTGGCATGATCCTTGTTAGTGTAGGAGGAAGTGGAAAGACCAGCAGAGCTTCTCAAGTGAGTGCAGGAGATTATAGGAGAAGAAACTGTGCTATATTTACAAATATGAATGACTGGTGGAAATCCTTAACCTAGGAAGGCAAACATTGCTTTTGTTTGAGCCTTCTGAGTGTGTTTTTAATGTTGTATTTCAAAGCTTAAGAAATAAAGATCAGACCTTAAGAGGAGAGTGTTTGCTACCAGGGAAGGTCCACCACTAGGTGCTTATCCATCTTTTGAGCTGCTAACAGATCTGTCTGTCCTACTGGATGAAATAATGAAGTCTTTGTTTATTCTCATGCAAATGAAGATCATGTTATGCTGGTGATATAAATTAGTTATCGTGAAAGTCACCAATCGTGCTGCTTATTTCCATGCAATTAGAATTGCAGAAAATCTGAAAGTAATAAATGTCAATTAATATAAAACCTACAAACAAGTCTTTATTGAAACCCATATTTTTCTAATATCTTGATTGTTTTTAAAAGCATTTATTTTTACTAACTAACAAACTTGCTTTGTTGGGCAGTTCATTAGCTGTAGAAAGATTTTATTATTTGCACCAAAAGTCTGTAATAAAATTCTAGCTGTATCATTTAGAGCTGATTTTTTCATAAAACATTATGCATCAGGTAAATAGGCTGAATGTAAATGTCTACTTTAGGCAGGGTTCATTAACAGCTAGAAAAGATGCAGTTTTGACTAGGAATGAAAAATAAAAAATGAACTATTTTGTGACATAAAAGTAATCTAATACTTCAAAGTGGCTTGTACCAAAGCATTAAGACTGTTAAATTTTAGATGTAGCCACTATTTTTTTTGCCCTACAGTGGACCAACGTAAGCCAGTACAATATTTACAATATTCAATATTATGCAAGCATATAGTGCTGAGCAGCAGATCTTACTCAGCCATAAAACTAAAATGCTTGCTGATTTTAAGATCTGCACTGTAGAATGGCAGCAGATCAGGGCTCTTTCTCTAGTGAATATAAGCTGTGACTCAGTTAATTCACTATGTAGATTGGCTCATAAGTTTTCATGGTAAAGATCAGGTGCTGACAAGACCAGGATAAGACCATTGATCCATTTCTCCCCAGAGCTCAAATAATTGTTATTAGTAGTAATTATATCTTACATTTACATGCAGCTATATGTTAATATAAGTTTCTTATATTACATAGCAAGCAAAAGAAATAATCCTGTCCTTGCTGCTCTCCCAATAGATCCTTTGACTCAGGATATCTCATGTCTGTGGTATGGATGCAGTAGACTTTTATGATGGTGGTTTTTTTTACAAGGAGCTGATCAGCCTTTATTTTAAACTCAGAGAAATCGTTTTTTTCAGTATGAAATGCCTCTGTACCATCTAATATTGTGGCAGATGCAGCCAAAGGCTAGAGATGACATTTATATGAGATTTCCGGCACATGACTGCTGGAGTAGAATAGCTGGGGTAAGTATAAACTGAATAAAGGATTTTTCTTCCATTTGCTGCTACATAGGAGTACTTTGATATCCCAGAAGGTAGAATAATTGGTTCTGTGTTCTTAGTTTCCTTTATGTAATTGAAGCTTCATCTCCTGTGTCATATGTGGCAGGTGGTTGTCCTTTAATCCTTTTGTAAAAGGGGAGTCATGGGCACCTGAGATGGCGTTCTGAAAGCCATCAAGTACTAGCACCACAGGAATCCTAGAACAAGCAGAGACAAGAAAGGAATCCAAGTGTTCTGTCCCTTAAGCCTCTGCTCATCTCTGGTCCTTCTTTCTCCATGAACTAAGGAGGTCGTAGTGAGGTGAGGGTCGGTCTCACCTTATTGCCAGGTAACAAGTGATAGGATGAGAGAAAGAGCCTCAAGTTGTGCCAGGGGAAGTTTAGATTGGATATTAGGAAAAAATGTTCAGTGAAAGGGTCGTCTGGCATTGGAATGAGCTGTCCAGGGAAATGGTTGAGTCACCATCCCTGGAGGCAATTTAAAAGGCGTACGGATGTAGCATTTAGGGAGATGATTTAGTGGTGGACTTGGCAGTGCTGGGTTAATGGTTGGACCTGTTGAACTCAAAGGTCTTCTCCAACTTAATGATTCTATGACAACCTAGTGATTTTGTGTGTCCCTTTCTCTAAAATATGAAATGCCCCAGTAGAGGATTGAAAACCTTGATAATACCACTCCAAACGTCTTGAGACCAAGAACTTCAAAAACTTATTGCAGAATTTGCTTTGTGCTGCAACCTGAGCATATGTTCAGCTTTCCTGTTGAGAAAGAACTTTACCCAGAAGCTCAGAAACTTTGATTACTTATACTCTGACTTGAAGAGGTGTCAAAGATAAGGAGAGGTGGACCAGATGTAGGATCTGTCTTCTATTGTTCAGTTTGAGCCTCCTCCTACACCCAGTTGTGTTTAAATCCCCTTTCTCAGCATGACACTGCTTCAGGTGAATGTGGCCTGCTGTCTGTAACACATAACTAGGGGAAACAAGGGGGAAAATAACCTTTGCAGCCTTTGCTGTACAAATCCATCAACTTTTATCACTGAATGTGCTGTTAACCTGTTTGTTACAGCTGTTGTGCTTGGGCCAAGGTGTCTCCCAAGGAGATAGTCTTTTCTGGGTGAAAGAATACATTTTCCTTCTCCCCTCCTCTTGTCATTACCTCATAGAGCAAAACAAGTCCTTGGGATCCACTCCAGTCTGTTGGGTAGAGGGTATGTTTCCTAATTCAGTTGCAACTCAGTGGTGCAGTTCGTGAAATAATAATATATATACTGAAGGCTCTGTGGGGGACTGCAGTGAAGCAGTAGTTACTGCTCATAAAGTTTTTTAATAGGACGTGAGTTCCAGGATTCAAGGGAGAGAACATTAATGTCCTTTACAGAACGTTGTGGAAAATAAATACTGCGCAGCACCAATCTCTTGGCAGTTTCAAAGGATGTCTAAAGAGGATCATTATGAGACCATTTATGATGGAACATGACTCCATTGCAAGTCTTTGGAGTCTCTGCTGGGATGTTGTTCCTACTGCTTGAGATTAGGAGAGGAAAGCAATTTCAATAGAAGTCTGTGGAGACTATGTGGCAATTACGTTGCTGACAATATCAGTATGATTTTAGTGGGAGTCTCTGGAGACCTTAACTTCTCAGTGAAGTAAAATGCACCATGCCCATACAAATTACATTATTGCTCGAAATAAACCAGGATAATTTAGGATAAACAAGTACTGGAATAGTAGGAATATTCAAATAGATTTACCTTGTGGCAAGAAATGCTGCCCACGGCCTTGCCATAGCCCCCTGCCACAGTCCTTCATCCTGTGCATGATTTGTGGGTGATGGTTTCTCTGGAAATCCTAGGCTAAAAGACTGGCTTATTTAGGTGTCTGTACAGTTGGTGGCCAGTTTTGAGAGGGAATTGTACAACTGGGTTGTTTTACTGAGCTCCTGCTCTGCCAGTAGTGATTTGTGGGGTCTGAAAATTGCAGGAGGTGAAGCTGTCAGAAGCAGCAGTCTGTCAAAAAGAGCTGAGGAGGGAGCTGGGGTTAAAAATGTGGTGATGGATGAGTACAGCTTTTGGCCTCATGGCAGTGGTGAAACAATGACTGGTTTAAACCATCTGGCCTGGACAATGGTTGAAGTCTGCCGAGCTCAAGGAAGCAGTTCCCAAGTTTTGCCTTTCTAAAAGTACACCAGTGCCCTTGTTCTTGCTGATGTTTGGCAAAGCCACTCTCTGCAAGGCTATTGCAGTGCACAGCTGGTTCCTGAAGCAGTAGAGTACCAGCAAAAAAAGATACCTGGGTGCCCATTGATGCTGGCTGGGAGCTGAGCAAGCCTTGATGCTTTTCTTGCCCATTGGCTACCTGGGACTTTTCTCTCCTCTTCCCTTAAGCTGCCTTACGTAGGCTGAAGGGAGAGCCACAGCATTTACAGGGCTAGAGGAAGGCAGTCTGAAGCAGCCAGGATAAAGTGCAGCATTTGCATTTTATTGATTCTTACCTATTGATTCCAATGGGATGAAGTGTCTGTGAAAGAGAAGTGAGACTGGCAGACAGACGAGAGCTCTGGCATCACAGGCAGGCTGGCCTTGCCTGACAGAAGCAAGATTATATAAACAAACACCCCAGATATTTTCCTAGGACAAATCTAAGAAGTACCTATGAAAAGGAGTTCCATTCCTAGGAAGGATAAGATTTACCAGAAAAAGTTTAGTTTGCATTTGATCACTTGTGCAGATAAAAAGGAGCAAGGAAATACCATGAGAATTTTGTGACAGACTACGTTTACAGAGCCATTTTCTGTAAGCTGGAGGCTGACAAAACTTAGATGTACATCTCCTTTTACAGGAGGTGGTACTCGTTTGGTGACTCAGATGTGCAAATGAAAAAATATGCTGCAGCCTGACCTTTCAGGTATGAGGAGGGTGTCTGAAGGGGTGCTGAATATCCAAAATAGTGTATTGAGTGCACAGTTTTACTTAATGTGTTTTATATGAATAATTTTATTGGAAAGGCTAAGCACATACAGAGGAAAATATGTTCAGTGAGAGTATTGATCTTATTAAGGGTTCCTCTGCATATGTATGTACATACATGTATCTATATATATGTACACACAAACTCAAAGCTGCTTTTTGATTGTGACCAGTTTGTTACTGGCTCATTAAAAAACATTCCTTCTGCGCTCTATCTCTGAACATGGTTTGGAGAAGAAGGTGGCACTGCATCACCTCCTGGGTCCTCTGGATCCTGGGAGTCAAAACCACCCTGATGGAACTCACAGTCCTAAGGTGCTCACTGGGATCCTGGCAGCCATCCCAATGCAGGGTCTCATGCATCTGGCAGGTTCAGTGGCCAGAGCGATGGGCACCTTCCTCTTTGGGCAGAGGTTGGGGACACAGCTCTTCCCAAGCCTTCTGGGAAGAGCAGGACTGAGCTGGCCTGGCTCAGATGGGGACCCTGAGTCCAGCAATATCAGCTTGAAGAAAATTATATAAAAGAAGCAATATTGGGAAGCCTGTTGTGTCTGGTGCCTCAGCTGCACCTAGCAAACTGAAACCTTGATTATCTTCTCTCTCCTTATTTTGTTTCTTATAATTAATTATTGAGCTCCCATATAAGATCAGTCAAGTACCAGGACAGTGACTCTCTGTACAGCCCTACAGAAAACATGGCCCCAGCCTGTGGGATTCTCCAGCAATAGCTGTCAGAGGTCCTCCCACCATCAGTATGTACCAGGCACCAGCTCTGTCCATTTCTTCTTCCCTGGCCCAGCAGTGCCCCGAGTGCCCTTGTGTCCCCTTTTGCTCCTCATCTCCCAGCACAGATTTCCCCACAGCTTTTTTTCTGACTGCCAAATACATCCTTTTATGGATGTTTTTCAGAAACATCAACAGAGCTGTCCCTCCTCCCTGCTTCTGCTATATTCTTAAAAGACACACAGTTTCAGACAGAAAGGATTTTGAACATGGAAGTGGATCTGACTGTAAATAAAAGGGTAGCAGACTTCATTGCATGAAAGAGAAGTAGAAAATATTATAAAAAGAGAGAAGAAGAAAAAGGAAGATGGAAGTTTTTTCTTCTGGTTGAAGTGATGTTAATCAAAGAACTGTAAGTATCAGATGACATGAATGATTTGAATAGTATGTTCCTTTCATCCTGCAAAGTCTTTTGTGCTTAAATTTAAGTATATGTTAAATTTTATTAGATACTGACACAAACTCTGTGCGTGGAAACATGTTTTTCAACACTGTTTTAAAATTTCTTATTTTATTTCTTTAAACTCCTTAATTCTCATAATGGATTTCTCATGCTTACTGGTATGTAGGTTAACTGGAGGAGAAAATAACATACAGGTTTGAAAACCTTGGCGTTGCTATTCATATCATAGAAGGAAAAAGCAGAAAGAAAAAGTGAAATAATTTTATCCTGCTTCTTCCCTCTCTGCTTTCTACGAGCAGATGTTGGAGGAGACAGAGTGGTGAATTGCTGGGCCTGGAGAGGTCTGTGCTGCTGCCAGTTGCTGAGGCTGCTTGTGCATCACCTGCTAGGACACAGCGTGTGACTAACAGCAGTGGTGAGCACCACTGGGCTGCCCCAAGTGCCACCCTTGCTGGTGCATGCTCTGGGCGTCCCCAACAGGCAGGGCTGACTCAGGGGGTCAGCCTGCCTGCTTTGATGGTCCTAGGGTGCAGAGGGGTGACGGTGGGGCAGCTCTACCTCCTGCCTCTCTGCTCAGGGGTGCCCCATGGGTGTCCACCCACGTCCTAGAAGTGCCAGTTAGCATCTGACCCATCCTTGCTCTCTGTACTGAGTGGTGGTGTCACTGAATGATGACATCCCTTGTTTCCAGCTATCCCCAAGAAG
The DNA here is from genome assembly GCF_009650955.1 of Corvus moneduloides. NCBI lineage: Eukaryota > Metazoa > Chordata > Aves > Passeriformes > Corvidae > Corvus > Corvus moneduloides. Next base: position 18,134,662 of record NC_045480.1, on the reverse strand, counting down.
TAGGATGAGTTGTGTCTTTCGTGCTGTACTGAAAGAAGTGTGCTTAACATGCTTGGCTTCATCCAGCAGTGTGTTTCCCGCAGAGTCACCGATCTGCTCCATTTCCAGCTATAAAGCTAAGCAGTCCTGCTCTAAGACCATAGGTGACCCAGCATCTGAGGGTGAGATCCTGCCTACACAGTAAGAAGAGTTAAGGGTATGCAATTTGAAAGTGCTTTTACCTCTAATTTTGTCTTCCTTGTTATCCTGCCTTCACTTTGAATGCTTTTAAGTCATTGTGGCTTTTTTCTTAATCTATTGAAAGAAAACAATAGGCCTATTGTTAAATTTAAATGCAAGATACAATTAAAAGCTCAGATCTCTGATGTGGTCCTTTAAAAATCCCTCTGTAGATGGAATAAGGTTACTTTTCCATTGGGAACCCTGCATTATTTAGTAGATTTGCCTTGCAGGACAGATCGTTTCAAGGCTTTACATTTGTATAGAGGATTCAAACATTTTCTGTGGCCTGATTAAAGCAAAAATAATCACCAGCTCCATGAAAGTTTGTGGTTTTCTGAACAGGCTTTTTTCTTCCTTTACTTTCTTGTCCCTGAGAAGATTTTTTTCCCCCTAAACCCTCTATTTTGACATGTTTTATTCCTCCTGGAGTGCATCTTCGATCTGGTTTCCTAGTGATGTGGTTCAGCCAACTCAAAGACAATGAGAGTTTCAGTTGGCTGTTCCGCTGCCTACTATTGTGAGCACCTAGGAGTCTCTGCCCTGGACTATGCAAGGGAAACCCTGGCTCCCAGAAACCAGAGAAGTTCTTTTTTTTATTCAAATTAAAAATCCTGTTAATTCCACCCTGTTCTGTTTGTAGTCTTCAGCTGCTCACTAATGTCTCTTGTTTAGAGCAAACTCTGTAAATGTAGAACTTTTTCACTTTTGTACTTTATTCTTCTTTGGTTGGTTTTGTTGCTGGCCTCTGTCTCTCCAACTAAGCAGCATGTTTCTATTACTTTTTCAGTTGTCTTGAAACGATACTGTACTATTCATTGCTTATATTGGTCCCCAGGGGAAAGAGGTACAGCTCAAACACATTCAAAATATAAGTTATTTCTGGGGAAGCAAAGCATAATTCATTTTACATCTCTTTTAATACATAGGGCATTTTGACATACACTGATTTGTTATGAAAGAGAATATTCATACAAACTAAAACGTTTTATTTCTGCAGTGACTGAGTTGTTACAAAAGCCATAGTTCTTTATAGTGTACTTCTCCCCACAGTGTTTTTCAGTGAAATTCTGGCTGCCAACTGCGGTTTTTGGTGCTGGGATACTGTCTGAGCCATGACAGGCTTGGTGGCAGCCTCACACCCACAAGTTGTAAATGATGTATGAAATGCAAAATCCTCACTTGCCCCGCACATGGGGAGGAGGGAAGTGATGCTTTGCTGCTGCTGGTTCTCTGTTCTCTTAGCTGAAACTCCTCAGTGAAGAATCATTAAAAAATAAATACAACAATAAAGAAAATGAAAAGACAGCTGGAAGACATTGCAAAACTGCAGAACAAACAACCAGGAGAGCCATTTAAGGCCACCTACCACTGCTTGTAGCTGGCTACATGAAATGACTGCCAGGAACACTCCCTTCTTCTCTGACTTGATTCTTTTTATTTTCCCAAGGAACTGTGCTTCATATCACTCATAGCACCTGGTTGAATACATCTACCTATCTTTTCTTTTAATTAAGAAATAATGTCAGTAGGATGAAAATAAAACTTGACAGGATGAACATCTCCTACTGTATTATAAAAACAATGTGAAGGTGAAACTGAGATATTTATTTTTGAAAGCAAGAAATCATGTTCCAGTGGCAAGGTCCTATTACTGGGAGCTTGTTGTTGTTATATTAATGAGTGAGAAATGTGTACAATGAAGTGAACATTGGGAGATTTGACCAGACAACCAGAAACTAAGCTCCTCACATAGGCAATGGTGCAACTGAGGCTAGTGGTTGACTGCTGTTTTTGGACACCTGTCCTGGCTGACACAGAGGGTATTTGTTCTACATTAACTGGCCTGAAGAATTGCCAGAGACCGCTGGTAAAGTGATAGGGTTGTCAGGTCCTTGTTGCTCTTAGCTGCTATTGACTACAGTGGTGCTGACGATGGTTAAGAAGGCAGCGTGGCCAACTCTTAAGGCCCTAAATTTGAACCTAGAGATGTGTATCAGGCATGTGGACTTCCTTGGTTATTGCCTGTAGAAGGCTGATGTCTCAACAGTGGGAACCAATATGAGATGTAGAGAAGAGTAATTATTTCCTTAACTTTGCATTCCAGAGTATTTACTGAATAATTGCAGGGAAGTGTCTTGACCCACTTGAGAGAACCTTTTGCACTCTCCTCAAAGCCTCTTTGATATCCTTGGACAAATTAGCATGGACTGTCTTTTTTTAACTCTAGAGGACAGCTGAAAAAAACCATCTCCAGTTCTACAATGTAGCTGACTGATCAGAAAATTTGACCATGGAGATGTTTGAGGGTTTGGGTTGTCTTTTTTTCTTGTGTGGTTTTCCACCAGCATGCCCACCCTCAGGAGTGTGGCTGCAGTGGTGGGCTGCAGGTTGGCTTTGGGGGGCAGGTGGGGAGGGAGCAGGAGATCTTCCACACCTTTCTCACCCATCTAAGCTGAAGAGCTGCCCAAAACTTGGCCAGAGCTGGGCAGTGTAAAGGCAGGCAGTGATTAGAGCAGCTGGGTAGGGAACCATGCGTTCTGGCTCCCAGGAATATGTCTGTATTTCTAATTTAAATCACTCTCAGCTACAAGGAAGAATAAAGCATTTTGATCAGAGTTAGCGATGACCTATTTAACATTTAAACTGGTTGGCACTTATTTGAGCTCATTTATGAGTCCCTAATGAGTTTAATGAGTTCTCTTGGATATCAGCATTTACTACTAGTATAGCTTTATGGTCCTGGATTCAGGAGATGTGAGTGGCTGGTTTTGTGACCTTGGGCAATACACTGAATGTAGTGGTGCCTCAGTTTCCCATAAAGATGATGATTGCAGGATACCTTTCATGTTTGCTTGCACTGTGAACTATAATCATTTTATTACATTTTTTTTGGGTAATACCCTGTGTCCCTGGCTTTCTGTAGGGCCTCTAAATGATGCTATTTTAAAAATGAAAGATGATGGTTAAGAAATGCAGCATAGCATGACAGGAACACACAGATATATGTAAGGACTTGTCTTAAAGAAGGCAGAAGAATAGCAGTGTCTGTTAGTCAAAGTGATGCAGTCCCAGGGCACCACAGCAATTATTTCGTTTGTATTACTTTCTGCCCATGTGAGAACCCATACCCACTTTCCAGATTTTCAAACAGATAAGCAATTTTTTAATTGATGCTTAGCCTGAATATATCTAATGTCAGCCAACTGTTGTTAATAGGAGCTATTATAACATAAAAGTGCTGATATTTTAAACGCAGTTGGTCAATCCCAGCAGGACTATACATTCAAGCCTCTTCTATAAGGTTGTATTAGTCATTTGACACTGGTGCTGAATTTATGTTTTCAGATCCATGCCAGCTATTGAAACTTGACAACTAATTCTGGATAAAACTGATTGGAATTGATAAACCCTCTTTTATTTGGGGGCGAAAATTGAAAGTAGCTGCTAGTCCAAATAGAATCTCTTATCTAGTATGGCACGATGGCATTTAATGAAAAACATTCAAGAAAATCTACTCTTGGATTGCCCTGAAGATAGAGAGTTGCAGAGTTGGATGCAATTCAAATCAGTAGTTCTTTACTTTGCGTAACTTTGGGGCATGCTGAGACGTTTCATCAGTGCCTGATGTCATTAACTCCGGCGGCCAACACCTAAATGTGTTATTCCTCACGTGTATGAAACATTATATTATTAGAGGAATGCTTCGAAGATAAGAAAATATGTTTGTTTGTTTCATATTCTTTGCATATGCTAATAATGACACCTTAAGTTATTAGAACTAAAACGTGTTTTAAATCTGAATGTTGTTTTCCCCTTTATAAAAAACATTACCTTGGGCTTGCGGTATTACAGAGGCTTTGACATTGGTAATTTGTTTATTTTTAAACACTGACTGTAGCTCAGCTCTTTATTTTTTTTCATGTGAACCGCCAGACAAGCTGAAATGCTGCTCAGAGGTGCTGTACATGGTCAAGCAAGTTCCTGCTACTGCAGCTCTTCTGCAGAAATTGCATTACCATCAGGTTGTTGTGAAAATTAGTCAGAGCCTAACACTGTGACAGCACGTCCGGATGGACACGGCACTGAGTTTGGCCTGTGCCTTGCTGCCTTGTCATACAGGCAGAGCTGCTGCTGGTGTGTCTGTCCCTCCTGTGTGGATGGTTCCTTGGGAGCGAGAGAGGACTGGAGGTCATAAGCCAACCTGAGCTCTGTTGGCAGTTTTAAAAATAGGATGGATATCAGCAAGGCTTGACAGTGTCACCTTCAGCCCCTTCACGACTGTGTGGCACTGTGGTGTGTGAGATGCTGCGGGGCTGTGTTGCGTTTTCCAAGCAGCCCTTCCGTTTCAAGGACAATGTGCCCAACTTTGAGGAATGGGCATTTACAGGCTTGGCTTTTCTTTTGTTTTGACTTTCCACTGTAATTTCCATCCTTCTTCAGTGATGCCACCTGTTATGGTATATTTGAGGCATTATTTCTTATTCTTGTAAATAGAGATAATTTAGGCATTGCCCTGGGTGCTGTCATGGGGTGAACACTCAGTGGACTAACTTCCCACTAGTTGTGAATCTGCTCTCCCAGCCATGTCTGTGTTGTTCTGGTAGCAACAAACTTAAACAAAAGTTATTTTAATTTGCCCATAAAAACTAAGCTATGGAGAAAAACTAAGCTTTTATGAGGTAATAAAGCACAGAGGCAGCCTCATGTGTAGTGCTTCCAAGCAGGGTGTCTCTGAAGGCATCTCAGCAGGGATAGAGAGAACCACAGCAAGGTTTAAATGTGGAGGCTGCAAGTAGGAAACAACAGGAGTAGGAATGTAGGTGGGATTTAGGGAGGCTGTTTAAGTTTAGGAGGGTGACTCAGCTTCTGGGGTGGCCTTTGGAGAAGGTAATCACCTGGGGCTGAGAAGCATGTCTCATATTCCAGCCTGCCTCATCCTTCCCAATTTGAGACCTCCCTCACTCACAGTGACATTTTGGCCACTGCCCTGTTTTCCCAAACCTTGGCAGTGAAGGTGCTTCTCTCAGGAACTGCAGGCAAGCTGTCAGGTCTTTCTAATGTAGTCCTCCCCCTCTTTCGCTTACCAGAGTGCAAGGGAGAAAAGTTTGACAAATTGTTGTCCACCGAAAGGTTCCCAAGTTCTTTTACTCACTTCTATTTTTAGACTGATTCCCTTTGCTTCTTTTTTCCATTGTGCTACATTTTGCCAGATTTCTGCCCAGAGGAAATTTTTATAGCTCAATTTTAAAGCCCTTGCAATTGAGGATTTATCCTGGGAATGACACAATCCAACTGGAGTAGCACAAATGGCACAGCTCTGAAATAAAAGGTTATCAAGACTGTAATTTATTTGTTTAGGCCACTCAGAGTACAAAAATGCCACTTGTTTCTTCAGCTCCCTGAGTGGGTTGCAGTATGGTGGCTGCTTTCAGACTGTCTTGCTTTCTCCTTCAGTCATTTTCTCTACAGCAGCATTTTTCAGGAAGCGCAATTAAAAAGCTGTTTCCCGATATGCCCTCCCCCTGCTGCCATCCCTTACCCCTCAAAATCCCAGCTCAGGCACAGGTCATTTCCTCATGTCTCATCCAGGTGATTCGGGGGTGACAAAAGGTAATGAACTCTCTTCATGTCTTGTTATGTGGCAAAACAATGAAATAGTGAAGTGGCAGGCTTAATCTCCAGCAGTTAGGGTGAAAAAGAGAGGAAGGATGTGAAACCCACTTAAAATATGTTCCCCTCTTCTAATATGCATTTTGAATTTATAGAGAATTGACTGGTGCTATTTGTTCAAAGCCAGAAAATGCATGTGGTCTGCAGTTGAACTTATCACACTGTGCCAGGCAGTTTTCAGGAGTGATGGATACTGTTTTTCACGAGTCCTTTCTCCTGAGCTGATTCAAGGCCAGCCACAATAAAGCTGGTGCTGGTCATTAACAGTGCTCCCCTGCAAAAGCTCTTCATTTAGGAGCTTACAGGTTGGGTAAGCAGTGTTTTTGGGATCCTTCCATGCTGGCAGCTCAATGGAGTTAGCCACAGAAGAAGATAGCAGGCCCCTGGGAAGTAAAACAGAGCAAGGAGGGATAAGGCTTTCACTGGCAGACAACTGAGAAGGTGTAGGGAGTGACAAAGAGTAGTGACATTTCCTTGCTAAGCATAAGGAAGTTGTGGTGTACTCCAGGTACAGCCATATAAGAGAGGGAGATAACCCAGCTCCTCAGTGCACATGGTACGTGCTGGTGCCATGAGGGACTTCTGAGGAATACCTCCTTTCTTCCCAGCAGGAAGCAACACACACGTTGGCTGGGGGGGCAGGAGAAGGTGCAGGCAGAGTGCAGAGGAGGCTGGATGGGGGCAGATGTGCTGCCTGCTCTGGAATAGGAAGAGGAGCTGTGTGTTTAGGACAGCTGGAGTGGTCTGGAGGTGGAGGTGGAGGGGAGGGTGGATTCTGTGGGAGTGTGTTTCAGCAGGAAAGTTTTATCTCCCGTTCGCTCTATCTACAGGAAAGGAAAGTTTGGTAGCATCATCAGTGCTTTCCCTACTTCCCAACTTAATCACTGGGAGATGCTCTGAGAATGGGGATTGGAAGGGATTTTGGAGGACAAGGAATACAGTGTTTGCCTTGAACAAGGAGCATGGTAATTAACATGCGTCTTTTTGACAAATGGTTATTTTGAAGAACTGGAAACAAGTGAGTCAGGGGCCTTTCACCTTGCCAATGAGTGTTTGCAGCTGGGCAACCACCCAAAAGAAAATCTTCGTCTTCTGCGTACAGCTGTCAGCCCATGCTACAGCTAGTTGAAGGCAGAAGATCTAGAACCCCCCAGCATTCCTCTTTTTATCTAAAAAATAGTGAAGCAATTTTAGATAATGTGTGTCACTCTGGACTTCTATTTTGATCTTCTTCAATCAGGCTGGAAGAGTTGAGGGGGACTGTCACGGACCAGGCAGCTCTGGTTGAGCCTGGCAATCTAGGCTCTCGTGTTGAGCACCATATGCAGACACATGATGGATATATCTTTCTTCTGAAATAGACCTATTTTGTGTGATGTCTAATGTTTTTAAAATCTTTATACATAGCGTCCTGGTATTTTGCTTTCCTCTGATGTAAATTTATAACCAAGGACTTAGTCCAGTGTATCAAATATAGAAACAGAAGTCCAATGCATCAAGTATAGAAACAGATAAACTTTCTTTTCTGTTTGTCTGTTCTGTAAAACGCTGAAGAATAGACCAAATCAGAACCTTCCACTGAAAAGCGCCTTGTCCTACAAGTAGCCCCCTCCTCATCCCCCTGCCCACTACATGACCCATTAGGAGGGAGGGTATCAAGATCTGTTTCAGCATGGCTGTAGGCAGCCACCACCATGCCTGCACAGGCTGCTTATTTGCTGTGTCAGGTGAAGCAATGCTCCTTGCAGGCTGTTGCACCAGTGTCAGGCTCTTTTCCACATGAACAGGTACCACCACCATCATCTGGGTAGGTCCCAACCGTGCATGGAGGAGCCAGAATATCAGAGGAAGATGTGCTCTGGGTGTCCCAGCAGGAATTTCCTGCTTTCTCAGCAGCTCGCAAATGAAGAGTTCGCAGCCACTGTGGTTACACAGGCAGGCCACTAGCCAGCTTTGCAAGAGGTTTGGAAAATACTATGTTTATCAGTCTAAGAGTTTGGCCCTTATTGCCACGGGTCTCATTCCCTTAGCAAGAAGTAGAGTATGAGTGGAGACACAGCAAATATAAATAATAAAAGGGCTCTTCAGCTACCCTGCATTTTTAAATTGTAATAGTGGCTGAAGTCTGTGAGAATATGATAACTATCAAACACTTATTTTCCCAACAGAATGACAGATGTGTCTGGTTAAAAAAGGGTAACTGTGTAATGTGGAGTACAATAATATCTCAGTAGTCTCCCATTTCTTTTTAAAGAAAAGTACAAACTGTAATGCATGCAAGCTCGCATACAGTGGGAAAATGACTTTCTCAAAACATATGCTGGCTCCTAAGAAGTGTCTGTAGAAATACTTGAGCAACTAGAAAACAAATGTAAAATCTTGAGCTGATTGTTTTGATAAGCACGTCAATCATTTTATGTTGCTCCAAATTGTAAAGAGTTTGTGATTTTTCACTACTTTAGGATGCTGTACCAATTACAGAACTGTAGCCCATAGAACACCATGTTGAAAGGGCCCTCAAAGATCTTCTGGTCCCACCTGTCTTGGCAAAGACACAGATAATAATGTAATAATGTCTAGACAAGATAATAATGTAATTTGAAAATAGGTACTAAAGATAAAAATGCTGTCGTTGTTTGTGCCACTGGAATAGCTGGTCCATAGCCATCCCAGTGCTGGACCATGTCTGCTGGCTGGGCAGGAGGGTTTCTAAGTCTTCAAATGTGTGTATTGCATACTCTAGAAGGGCGATAGAGGCATTGCAGTAGAAGGCAGCAGAGATTCTCACAGTAAAGCAGTGCTGTTTGCTGTCATAGGGGAGGGCTATAAATCTGACATTCTGTATCTGCCTTCTAAAGAGTCCTGTACTGTCTCTTCTGATCTGCAGATTACACATGCATTTCTGTCTCTTCCCCTCAAACGTGCATTTTTATACAGACAGCACACAACAAAAGTTTTAAATTTTGCTGCTATGGGTCCACCTAGGTTTTGTTTTCATTTATTTTTTTTCTATGGAGTAAGGGAGCAGGGTTTGCACTAGTTTTGTGTATCATTTCTTGGATAGAGTTATGGACATGGGGGCCTATACAGGTGGCCTGCACATGCTCCGAAACCATTTGCTTGGGACTTCTGACATCTGCATCTGTGGCTGTAGAAATTTGTACGTCCAAGGCATCTGGCCAAATTCCTCTTTCTTCACCTGGAAATAAACTTTCAGATGGAGAAAGAGGTCATGCCTGGGGAAGCTGGGACATACGACAGCTCTAGATGAAGGTTAAATTGTGGATTTGAAAAAAAAGATCCCAATACTTGCAGAAGTGCTGCTTAAATCCCTACTGCATAAAACCCTATCCATGTGCTTTTTGTCGGCAGGGGGCTCTATGTATGTGTAGGCTTCTTTAGTATGCCTCTGCATTTGCTTTCTATCACCTGAATCCAGCCTATTTTTGCTGTTATTCTGGTTTTGAAATATTTTCCTACGGTACTTAAAATGTAAAAGAGCATATTGATTTTTAAAGCATTATATTGTTACTTTTCTGTTTTATTAAAAAACAAAACCAGCACCAGCTTAACATACTTCACAGCTTGCCTCCTGGGCTTGAAAGCTCTGCAGATATAAATATGATCACAAAGGAGAGAAAAAAATTTTTTGAAATGTAAAGGATCTGTATTACTAGATGAGTGGAAAATTAGTGCAGTAACTATTTCAATGCTATCTTGGCCAGTATATATATATCTTACTCTCTGATTGAAGATGAAATAAAGTTCTCTCCTCTTGTTTGTGTTGCTGATTTGTTGGATATTTATCGATTTATGGATCATAGCGTACAATTTTTTTCCCATCTCCAGTAAGAATATTCTGTATCTGTCATGCTTTCTATGAGTAACTGATTTTCTATGATCTGTAAAACTGGTTTGTACCAATGGTCACTAGTCATCAGCGTTTCCAAGGGCTTTCTTGAAAGATACTAATTCTTGGGAATCAGTGAATTACAGCTGAACACTAGTATTGTGCCGTAAGATTTTCTGTAAAATGTGCAGGAATAGATTTAGATGCAGGTATGTTTCTATTGAATACATAAACATCTTTTACATCTATTGTGTGGCTTTAATATACTTCCTGCAAAAATCAAAATACCAGATTTTATGGGAAAAAAAAATGAGGTGTTCTTCATCCTGTTTAGCCCTTGTGCTGTTGAGAGCAGTAACATCACTGGGGTCATTTTCACCCTTTGTTAGGAGCTTGAACAGTTCTTGATGGTCTTACTCTGTTGAAGAGGGCTTAGGATCAAAGTAGTATCTGGCAACCTAATCTGTCCAGACAACAGACTTTTGACACAGCAGAGCTTTAGGATGTGACTGCAGCCTCACTACTTGGTTTGTCCATCCCTTTGTATGCAAAAAGAAGCAGCAACAAATATGCCCCTATCTATGTTGTTTCTGATTTTCTTTTGATTGGGGTAGTTTCTCTGCTTGGCCAGAGACTAAGATCTTCAGGCTATCTGAGTTTTGCTTGAGCCCTTACCTGAGGAGCTGTTGGCAGGAGAGGCACAGAGTAGAGCATCGTTCTTATTTCATGTACTTAATATGCTGAGGAACAGAGGTAGCTGCAGCTATTTATTACCTGAGATATCTTGTTACGCAGGAAATATCCCTGAGGTTGAGGTCTGCTGTCTTTAAGCCTCTTTATGCCACAAGAGCAATAGAAAAGGCCTTAGGGCACCAGAGAAAATTTGATCCACTCTGTTTAGAAGCATTGCTGTATGGCATCTTAGTAGCTATCAATAAAGTCTCTGCCAAAGACTACTAAAACTCTTTTATCAATGATGCTGTTGAGAGCTCAATTAAGTATTGCCCTGATCTGTTTCAGTTTATCTTCAAACAATGCTAAATCTGTGGAAAAGATGCTGACACTTACTGTGGTGTAATTTGTAACTAAAATTTTGATGATTTTTATGACCTGAAAAGACTATGGTTTTTAATTTAGCTGAAGAAGACACCTATGGCTACGAGTGCGGGGTGTTCATCCTAAATGACTTTTCTGTAATAGGTTTTCTAATAGTGAGTGCAGAAATACAGCTCTCTTGTAGATACTTACAAGATGCAGTAAACCAGCAAACTGAAATTAATGCCAGATTCCAGCTTCTGCATTCATGTCTGCAGTTCCACATGTCTCTGAAACTCTTCTAATATCAGCCAATTTTTTCTCTAAACAAGTGAGTAAGAAGCATTATTAGCAAATGCTTTCTTGTAACAGCATTCTATTGGAATTTTTCATTTTGTACAATGGAAAGTACTAAATTAAATTATTCATTTCTTCTTTGGAGTGTTTCAGATCTGGCTAGAGCATTTGCTTTTTTGTTGTTTAAAAGATAGTGTACGGACGGATTAATAGTGAGACATATGGATTCCTAAGCCTGTCAGAGCTCAAAACTTCCTTTTCCCCATCCCTGAGCACATAAAGGACCCAATCCTGGCAGGTGCTGAGCTTGATACCTCACAGTAGGAGGTTGTCCTGTATCTTTACAAGGTGTTAGCTGATTAGACAAAGAAGTGATCTAAAGGTGGTTCAGGGTTTTTTTCTGGATTTTTGTCTTGTTCTGGTGTGCTATGAAAAAGCTTCCTACTGTGTTTTGTTGAACAACTTTGAGGAGGAGTGTGGCACAAAAGAGGGGAGGGTGTGCTGCTCCTGAAGGAGGAGAAGAAGGTGCAATGGAGGGATGATACAAAGGGACATTGATAGAGAACGTGGCCTAGCCAAGGCAGCAGAAAGACGTACCAGCAATCAGGACATCAACACGCAGGCAGGGTCAAAACTGCACAGCTTCTGAAGTGAAGATGAATTGCTTGAACTTAATGTGGAGAGGAGATCTCAGTAAGAGAGGATATTAGAAATGGTTTTTGTTTTGTTCCCCTAGGTGACTTAACTTCTTATCCCTTTTTCATTACTTCAGGTAATTGGCTATCAAATGATTTCCTCAATTTTAGGACAGAAAAATTTGTTATGACAGCTGTGAAGTCTGTGTGATTCACCTCCTCCATTTTAAGACTTTGGACATGTTCACATCAGTTTTGTATTTGCTCATAACTGACTCTGTTTCACATCTATCGGTCCATCCGTTCCTTTCTTGTATCTGTTTACTCATCAGTTCTTTCCTTGGAGGTTCCTGAATGGCATTCATGCAACTTACCCCTCTACACAAGACTTGTATTAATTTTAAATATTTTGAAAGGAAATAGTTCACCTTTTAGAGGCTGCCTTGCTGGTGTAATGTTAATGTAGCACACAAGAACAAGGGACGCATTTCCTGTAAAATTCCTCTGGTCCTCTAATGTCTTTTCTCTCTTGAACTGTCTCACAGTTTCCTGGCTCCGTATTTTCTAGTTCCTGTAATGGCACATCCAAAGAAAAACCAGTAGCCTATCTTGCTCTGAGTGTTAAATAGCAGCAGCTTGCTTTCTTTCCAGACTAATGTGTTAGTCACCAGGTGATGCTTCCTTGTCACAGTTGTTCCCAGAATCAGTGCATCAATGACAAGGGATGTGCAAATTCCATGGGTCACATTTTCAGTTTCAATAATTTCAGAAAGTAAAAGGGCTAACATACATTATTGATCATCCAGTTTGTATAGACTGTCCTAGCTAATGATGCAGCTTTTTGCTAGAGCCTGGTCCTGACGATTTCTCTCAGACTTTAAGGTCTGTTTCTGGGATTTTTAAGCTTCTCTATGGATATCTTCCTGGTAGATGTCTGTCTCCAATTCTTTTTAATTAAATAATAAGGCTCAGAAAAGTAAAATTGCAAGAGTATGTACAGATGCAGGACATGGGAAGAGAAGAAATTGAACTGATTAATTTTATGTGGATCCTCTCTGTCTGGATTTCATAAGCAAGTTCAGGTTTCTCATCCGTTTTTAACCAAGAGAATGCTGTGTTTTGTTCCCAGCATTCATGGACTGTTGTTGAGATGACACAAAGAATTGTCTCAGTAGATGTAAAGTAATCCTTTAGACCAGAAGATGGCCTAAATAATTTAATATCTTGTCTTTCGTGTTAATCAGCTGAAAGATATTGGTGCCTATGAGGTTAAACTGGTGTATGGTTAACTTCCAGATTTGCTTTTTTTCTCTCCCGACTTTTTCCCACTTTATTCTGCTAGTCAGGCTATTGAAAAAACAACCTGGAATACCTGCCAGCTGCAAAACCGATTGTGATTCCTTTCATCATACAGATAATTAGGATGCAAGAGTTAAAGTTGCCTCACAATTGTGCATTTGCTAGGTTATATTCTTATTTGTTCAGTGTGTCTTTGAGTATTTTACATAACTAATTAGTAATAAAACAATATTAGAATATAGAAGTTGTCACAGAGTTCATTAGACAGTAAGAGCAATAAAAAGAGCCTTGTAATCGACTGTAAAACACGTATTCTTAGCCCGCTTTTAACTTTTTTTACTGGTAACCTGTTGCGTTTCCAGGAGGACAGAATTCCTGAGGAAAAGCTGTTGCTTCCTAACGCTTGCCAGTGAAACTTAGGACAAGTGACAGATTTTCCTCAGCGGATTCAAGTGTACACCCAAGAACATAAAGTTAAGGGACACTGAACAGAGGCCATGTAGTACCTTGTAGGTTAAAAGCGCAATTTTAAAATCAATACTTTAGTTTAACTGGCAACTAAGGTACTAGTTTCAAACTGGGTGAAATATATGAAAAGCTCCTTTTTACAAGGAGTATTTTTAGGTTATCAGCACCAGAGTGCTCTGCAAGGTTGTGCTGGACATGCATATAAATTGGGAATTGCAAATAAACTCATCTTGATGTGACAAAATCATGCATAATTATTTTGAAACCCAAGGGAGGTTGAAATAGCCCCAACTCAGTGCTGTCCCACCAGTGATAGACAGGCAGCTGCAGAATTTATAATGGCTCATTTTCCTCGAAGATGAGAGGGAAACTTAAAATAAACTCTTCTGCTGCAGGTCTCATATGTTTGCACTTCTAATTGAGAGACGTTGAATGGGATGGAGCAATGGAAATCCCCTCGAAGCAGTGGGCAGGCACATACTCTGGCCTGTGCAGACCTAGGCTTTGCTCTTCTTTGGGTTGTATGTACCAGCCTCTTGTATGGTGGAATCACTGCGAGCCTCTGTGCAAGTGTGGAAGTTATCTGGAGGTAAGAGGAAACCTCCCAAGAGCTTTGCAAGTCTTCATTGTCCCATTATTATTATTACTGTAGTTATTATTAATAATACTAAAACCCCAGAAGAAATCACAAATCCATCATGTACGTTTGTCTCTAACTGCCATCAAAAAAAATAGTTGACAACCAGCTCTGAAATACTGGAATTGATTGAGGAGGATTGTTTCCCATCATAGCTGCACAGTCTCTTGGAAAACTTCTTTTCTCCTCTCAGTACTTCCCAGAATTTCTACCATCAGAAAAAGGAATCCAGTTACACCCTGAAAATGATATACAACACCCAAAAAATTTAATCAATGTATTTATCTCCTTAGAGTATACCAAATTCAAAGTGATCAGTTGAAAACCACAGAAGGTAAATCAGCCATCTCAGTAGCAATTAGTTGGCTTTAGACAGAAGAAGACTTTATTTTTATTTCATGAAGCAACAAATAAAAATTTCCATATCAATTCTTCTGTAAGAAAATGAGAAGGCCAAAATTGCGACATGTGAGGCCAGGAATCATAACAGAATAAACTCAAAGGACGATTTCTTGGGTTTAATCATCTAAACCAGGAAGTATTAAACACCAAGTAAGAAGAAGAAAAAAAAAACCTTAATTGTTATCTGATCCTAAACATAAAGCAAGAGGTTGCAGATCTTGTTTGTCTTTGACCAAGGCAAATGCTGCTGCCTGGTGTACATCATGAGTTTGGTTACTGAGTGGCATGAACTGAGTTAGGAAAGATGAACAAGGTTTTCACAATGGAGGCTCTGTCTGATCAATTCGGCCACTGAGGCTCAGGTCCTGTTGCCTTTGCCCCTTGTGCCTGGATGCTGTTTGCCTTGGTGTGTAATGTGCATGTTCTCTTGCACGGCTGGAAATATTTTCAGTGTCAAACGACTTGGACATTTCATTTTAACAGGCAGGGTAAGAAAAGTGTATTTTTTATTTTTTGAAGTGAAAAAAATTGTTAGGGAAGGACGGAAGTAAACTGGGTAGGTAGGCAGTTCTTGGAAATGGTAAAAATGTTCCTGCTTAAAGAGGATCAAAGAAATAATAGCAAGCGTTTTAAAAGCTGTCCCAGTTGTAGTGCTTGGTAGCATAAGACAAAAGTTCAATTTTCTGAAAATTGCCTTGGCTGAGCTTCCCGGGTCCCCAAAATCAGAACTCCTCCAACCAGTTACTGCTTTTGAAAACCTGACCTTTTTTACTTAGGTGTCATTAAAGAAAGTGAAATAGAAGAACTTATAACAGTATGGTAACACGCAGAAAAACAGAAGTCGAAAAAAAGTGAAACAAACAAATCTCAACATATCTGCTTGACATACTAAAATAGTTCTGTTTTGTTAAAAATGTTTATTGGAAAATGCATTACAAAACCTTGTAACAGCTGGAATATGGTGATCTAATTGCTGTTTCAATAGTGCTGTGAACATGCAAACATATTTCCTATGCAAGATGTCAAAAAGGCAGCAATCAAAGTGAAGCTTTAAGCTTCAAAACAAAGACACAATGAGCTGATTTGTAAACATTTATTTCTAAGGTTACATTTAAAACCAAAATAGAACAGCATAGGCTTGGAGATGGTGCAACAAATCTTTTTACAAAGCACAAGATCTGAAGAGAAAAGTGGTTTGCTAAAAGGTACTTGGTCTGCATCAAGATTTCATTTTCACTTGTGCTGTAGCTCCCTGAAACCATGTATTCCTTCCCATTCAAACGAGGAACGAATCTTTGAGCAAGCGAGTAGGCTTTTTGCCACTAGAAGGATGCAGAGAGCCTAGAAGCTCCTTCCTGTGCAGAACAGAGGTCTCTGTCCACCTTCATTTGCACTACTGCACTCTTTCTGTAGACAGTTCTCTTGCTGTGATACTAGGGTCAGTGATGATGTTGACTTTTACTACAGGTGCTGAGCGAGGCAGGTTTGGAGTCAGCACTCAAGAAGG
This sequence comes from Corvus moneduloides, assembly GCF_009650955.1. Taxonomy (NCBI): domain Eukaryota; kingdom Metazoa; phylum Chordata; class Aves; order Passeriformes; family Corvidae; genus Corvus; species Corvus moneduloides. The sequence continues at coordinate 18,118,640 of NC_045480.1, read as the reverse complement.
TTGTAGGGTTTAGGGTGACCTTGCAGTCCCATACCATTCCTGGGAACAATTGGTTTGGTGACTGGTTCTTGCTCACTTTGGTTGTCTTCTGTCAGAAAAGATGCCAACTTCAAGGTACAGTGTGAGTTGGTTGTAGTTGTATCAACCAAGTGCGTGTGGTTTAACACAAATATTGAAGTCCAGGGATAACAACATGCTGTGGTTCTTCTTGCCAAAAGAGCACTATCTTACACTGGTGTGGTTAACGTAACTCCACGGACTTACATGAGTATTTGGCTTACATGAGTGTGAAATCAGAACCAGCTCAAATGAACGCACCTACTCTGCACCAAACTGTGTTAGCAGCATACAATGAAAATCCTCTTAAATATATACTTGATAAAGAAATAAATTAGTTTGAGGTGTACATTTACTTTTCACCAAGGCCATCCGTTTGTAAGATTCTTACTGTATTGTGCTTGCAAATAAAATTTATTTCTGTAGTGTAAATATGCAAGAGTTCATTTTAATAAAAAGTAAGCCTTAAAATAAGATAAACCCCATGACTAGACTTGCATTGAAGATTTAAAGTGCATTCATCTGCTGTTTTTCTATATAAATATTCATTGGTTTTAATGCTCTCAGGTGTTGGAACTTTTAATCTACATTCAGATGGAGGTACTTTAATCAGAGAGTTCATAAAAGTCTCTAACTTTTTTTCATAAAAAATAGAGGAGTAGATATAACAGAGGCTTGCAAAAGCTTAAAAAACCCATAAACTGCAGCTCTAGGAGGAAAAAAAAAGTAAACACCAAATGGCATTTTGTGCCATAATATCAATATTCTATTAAAAATAAATCTCTCACTGTTAGACCGAAGAGTCTCAAACAACCTGTCACTTTACTGTAGTCTTCAGAGATGACTGATAATGGGTAAAAAGTCCCATAGCATCTGTTTACCATGTACTCACACAAACTGTTAGGAATGTTTTTTAAATGTCAGCAGTAATGTATGCATGTATTAGCTATCACAGAGCAACAGCTCAACAAAGACAGCACCACTGCCACACTGGGGGCTTGCGCTCTAAATTAGGGAGGTCAAGTGGTGGAGATAGAAGCCGAGTGCGTCTGAAACTGTATTGTTTGCCTTCTGAAAACTGGAAGAAATTGTGCAGTCAGCTGCAGTAACAGTGCCAACATACAGAGTTTGTACACTTTGAAAATAGCTAAGTGGGATTATGGTAAGTCTTTCAATTGCAAGAAGGTTAATTGTGAAAGGCATCGAATTTAAGGTCAGTAGGGTGCGCGTGGGGGGTAATGTGGTTTAGGCTGTCTTTTACATTAGCAAGGTATCACATTTCATTTGGGAACCTAAGCATTCACCAAGTGTGGAGTGTCATAGAGGTGCAGTTGCTGACTAAACAGTGTCTGTATGACAGTGTTGTTAGCAGCGCTGTATTACTTGACAATTCTGCACCACTTAACCATGGAGATATGCTACAGGGTATGTTGTCCTGGCAAAGTCATCGTGCTACAAGCCATTTTTCACACTGAAATTCATAAGCCAGTTTCTTCCTCCCCTCCCCCTGCAATTGCTCTATAATTGAAATCTCTTCTTTTTAATGTGCGCGGGTTTCTTCTTGTTTGCCAGCAGAGCATACATTTTGGACATGGGTTCTGCAGTCAAAATGTGTGAAGAGGTTTTGCTAAATCATCAAGTAAATACATTTTTGTGCCATAAGCTTGTGTCCTCCTGAAATGCAGTAAGCCTGGGCCTGTATTGAAAGTTGAGTGGGGTGCTGGCTATTAACCAAAGTGACAGTCAAAGCAGATTGCAGAGATAAATTAATCCGTACCACTGCCTTTTTCAGTCCTTCCCCGACAAGTAGCTGGTTCAGCAGATGCTGGTGTTGACACTGCTGAATTCCGTAGGATCTGTGGAGGCTGTGATGGGTCTGATTGCGTGGCCAGACCCCCACACGTGATGCAGAAAGTGCAGTAGAGGGTGTAGCATGGACACAATCCGTGTGCATAAGGGGGAGCAGGGTTAAGCAGGGGGAGCAGGGCAGAACAATGAGCAATTTCAGTGCAGGGTGCACTTGCTGCTTTGCTACACCCCCGTCCCATAGTGGGTATTTTGGAGCTGCCCATAAACATTTGCTCTATACAGTATATGGCCTTTTGTGAGTAAAGGGAACTCTACTGAGCATTTGTTAAGAGCCTCCTGTCCTGACATTTCTTTTATGTAGGTATGGCCCGTGATGGCTGATAGGCAGTTTCCATAGAGTCATAGTGGCCTTTAAATCTTGCAGTTTAAAAAAAAAAAAGTCAAAAAAGAGCAGAGATAGATCAAGGACATAATGTTCTTGATGAAACAGACTTGAAATCCCTGAACAACAAAGAGAGGGTTTTTTTCTTCTTTAATTATCTAGATCATTTGGCCAGCTGTGAGCCATGAACCCAGCTGGTCAGCTGTGGGTGTGAAAGGAAGCTCTGCCGGATTGCTTTGTTAGTGTAACTCTTTAGTCCACATTAAAAACTATACATAAATATTTCCTTTCTTGCAAAAATGATTCTTTGGATTTGGAGGCAAGATGTGTGGGATGGGTAGGTGGAAGAGTACCTTAGGAGGTAGTTTCCCTGCATGGATCAGTAAGGTCTGGATTCACCTGAGTGAGGGAAGAAGCTTTGGGGGCTGGCCAGCTGCTCGCTCAGGTGGTTTTAGTTGGATCTTAGCAGAGCTGTGATCCAATTCTGTTAACTTCCGCAGTGGGTAATTGCAGTTGAATTAGAGCCTCAAGAAAGTAATTATGAGAGACATTGTGGAACACCCTGCTAACCCAGCAGTAAATTAAACCACAGACTGGGAACAACTGGAGATAGTGAGATTAGAGCTTGCTTTTGGATTTTTTTTTTCACTTGTGCTAAGTGTATGTCTTTCTTCTTTCCACTTCTAAGGCTGAACGTTGGCCCTTGGAGCACTGGCTGGAGTTGCTCCTGTGATCAGCTGGGAAGAGACACTGGTTGGAAAAAGATTCTGAGACTAGACAGGGGAATAATATGTTGGTTTTAGAGCTGGAGAAAAGTCCTGTAAAGCAGATAGGAGAGACCAAAGTTGAACACAGAGGAAAAGACACAGTTTTCCCTGCCTACCTTATTTTATACATATGTAATATAATACAGATATTTAAGAGCAAAGACTTAAAGTCGGGTATTGCAAGACAGAACCTGATTTTAGAAAAACTGCTTTAAATTACTTGTACACAAGAAAACCTTGAAGGAGAATTGTGAAACAGTAGTGGGAGCAAATGGCAATTTCAGAGGGCCAGTTTTGACAGCTTTTGCTCGTGTAGCTGGTTCACAAAGTATTGACAGACTTTTTCATTTTTTACCGTTAAATGTTTAATTCCCAAACAGCTCAAAGGCAGTATTTTTAGGCATCAAAGAAGATCCTTCTGCAAAATTACAGTTGAGTTATTTCCCCAAGTTATTCATCATTTTTCAATATTGTGCAAAATATGTTCTAAGGAGCAGAGAGCTGTCTTTTGACCTTTTAGAAAACTATAATTTTTGTATGCCTTTCTTTATTAATGCCCTAATAAAATACAGAATACACTCTTATTTTTTTATGGATTTTAACCCATTCCATGCTTGGATCTTACACAGAAGCAGTGATTTTTCCCAGCTGAGAATCTGACCCAGTTCAGACTCAGCATTTTCAGGAAATTGCATCAAATTGAATTATCAGCTGTAGTTTTGGCAGATAAAAATCCCCTGATAAAGCCCAAATAGGAACCTGCTGCATTAGTGAGCAAAGCAGAAAATGGGACTCCTTGCTTCTTGGGATTAGAATAGCATCCCTGAAACAGCAGAAGTCTGTTGAGATATCAGAGCAATTTACATGTCCTTTCAGCTTTACTGCAGGCTCTTCATGGCTGGCCAGTCCTTCATTGTGAGCCCCTTGAGTTTGGAAAGTCCCTCAGACCAAATCAGAAATAACTGCTGCTAATATAGATGTTCCTATATTTGGGCTTTCAGCACAGCTCTCTTCTCAGGGCATGTCTGCACAGCAGTGATAAATTGTAGACAGCCTTCTTTCCCACATCACACTCTTCTTTCTTGCTTGAATTAATGTATTTGCAGCTGAACAGAACTCTGGAATGTGTAAGTAGTGATAACTCTATGTTTCTTTAAAACATTTTCCATGGCCTCTCATCTGTATATTTGAGACGGTCATAACTCTAATTCCAGAAGGGGGTGAGAGTAGCCAAATGCTCAGAGACACAATGTATTTGCACTAGTTTCCTGAGTGCTTACTTGCTCTGTGAGAACCTGTGTGAGTGGCAGCAGGGGAAGGGTGGTTTGTCCCCCTGCAAATTGCTCTCAGCTCACTTTTTACTTACATAAACTGAGCCCAGGACTGTGTACGTAATTCATATGCAGGCACACGTTTGTATACGTACCACAGGAGTTTATGAAGTGGGAAGAATCTGCAACACAGTCTGGGATTGCAGATACTGTCATTGAGCTGGAATTTGGGACATACGTAAATCCCCACAGTGAGTGCTGAGTTTTGCCTCCCGATGTTTCATAACAACTCTTGATGTGTGTTTGACATGACTGTTGTCCCTTAACAGTAGTTTTCAAGCAGTGAAGGGAATGCATAAGCAGCTCTGTTTCTTCACTTACCCCTTGCTTTATGAAGGTTCTGTACAGTTCTTCAACATCCTAAATCCAAGGTCCTTTTTAGGCAGGAATTAATTAAACATGTTGACAGCCATATAGTGGTATCCTGCTTTTGTTCAGGGATTGGAAAACTAGGGCAGAAGAGCTGTCATGTAGCTGATTGTAAAAGCTTTTCTCCATGTTTTGGCCCAAAGATAAACAAAAAGCCTTCTGAAAATTGCATCTGTTTTGGAAACTGGAGGCACATTTTTCAGTTGCTCTTGAAAAGCTTACCTTGAATGAGTTTCCCGTAGAAATACTGAGGTTTTTTTCTGTGGAAAGTACAGCACCTAGCACTGTATTATCTAACTGCTGATAACACACTCAGAGCCTCTATTTCATGATTCTTGGTTGCATATTTCAACCAAAAGACTGATTTCCTTATTCGTCTTCTACAAAAGCAGACACTTTGGAAGTGGCTTGGATTTTATATGCTGTTTGGATGGTTCCAAGAGGAACCTTAAATCATCCCCAGTATTTGGACAAAGCTTTGTACAGCATGATACGATTTCACAGGAGCTGCCTATAAGTGATATTTCTCAACATAAATTTTTAAAAGAAAGTGAAACCAGCTTTGGAAAGCAGATATCACAGAGGCACATAAAAGTGTAAAATGAAAATAATTGCAATCCTCTAGATTTAGGCATGGTAAGTGGCCATCTCTGAATATGTGAGACATCATTGTCTTGAAAATAAAAGTCCCAGTGATTTGTGTTCTACTTTTGGCTTAGTAACAGTCAAGCTGTATAGCCCTATAGAGGTCACCCATTTACACCTCTATACCACCATTTCTTGATTGGATATTATTCCCTGCATCTCCCTTGAGACTCCTGTACGAGTACATCACAGGCATGATGCAAAATTCTGGTCTCAATTAAGCTGAAATAAATCCACAGTACTTTGCCTGACCTCTTGGGAGTTTGTTTTGGGATTTTCTGTTTGGTTTTTGATATAGTTCTAATTTTGCTTAGAGAAGACTATGAGAAGCAGTCAGTTTTGGCTGAGACCTCACTTTCTTCTCCTATCCTTTTACTTCAAATGGAAGACATGAACTTGGTTACAATGTCAGTGCCATAGCCAACTCTATGGAAGTACATTTCCAATCTACCAGTGCTTCTGTCTATTGCTATGTAACCTATGTTGCTGATTCTTACCAAATAACAGTGATTTACAGTTTGTAAATGTCTTACTTAATTCCACATTATTTAGAAATCAATACTAATTTGAATTGATTATATTTCTGCACCCTTAGATTTTTTTATCTTTTTAAGAAAAAGGCTGACTCTAGCACTGATAAGTGATGATCCCATTTCTCCACTAAAAATCCTTGAAAGTCTTCCTCTGATTGTTCGCGTAGGATAGCGTATTCTAAAATGCTTGTATTTCCTTATTATTAAAATGAAACATTGCAGTTTTGATATCGCTGGCGGTGATTTGATGGATGCAATGCTAATGACTCCAATGGGTACACTTCTGATTTGCATTGAGATTGCAGAAAAGCAGGACTGGTCCCCAGATGGAGGAAAATTAAAAGTCCGGAGCTGAGTTCTTGCCCGCTTTGCATAATGTATGGTTGCTTGCAGGATGGGTGCAAAACTTAAGATTCAAGTGAGTGGGCAGTCAGGTTTCTCGGTTTTTTAAAAGTGAGATGGTGGGTGGGTGAGGAGTAGCTACTAGAGCTTCATTCCCAGCTTTGCCTGTGGCATCCTTGGAGACTACAGAATTTTCATTTCCAGCCTGCAAAATAGGGTGAATAATACAACATGCTTTAAATCAAAGTGTTGTTGAAAAGATTAATTATTTCTAGGTACACTGAAGCTAAATGCAAGTACTAATAACTAGAATTTGTAAAATGTTAGTTGTAGAGCCCTGTGGATATGTAGTTGATTGATTGGCACTAAACAGACAACTATTTTGAGATCTGGAAGTTCTTCCCTGTTAAGATAACTAACAACTGTTATCACGAAGGACTAAAGAATTTTGGTATCACCAAGGACAAAGGAAAATGTAATGATTTAGTAAAACCAGAGGGTGGATTTCTTACTTTCAGGGTAGGAACATAAAGAATGTCATATAATAAAGTAATTTCAGGAAGAAAGTTTTGGTAAATTTGCCATTCCCAGTGCATTTTTTTGTCATTTTGTCTAGCAGAACTTACTCTTGGGCGTGTCCTAGACTAAGGATACTGGTTCCCTTCCTAAGCAAAAGAGTTCTTTTAATCTGGGTGCCCAGTGCCCCATCTCCCAGGCTCTGCCTGCTTCAGCTGCATAGCAATGGTCTCCTTCAAGGACAACATGAGCAGAAAGGAAAGGAAAAAAGGCCCAGTAATTTCTTATCCAACACATTCAAGTGATACGGGATCCTAGAAAGTAATGAGTCAACCCTTGCCTTGGATCCGTGACTTTCCTTTTCACTCCTTTGAAAGGTTAATGGCCTCTGGTTATAAGTCTTTCTTGTCCCCACATCCTGATTCTCTTCTACAATTTTTTCCATCTTCTTTTGCCTTTGGTAATAAAAATCCCAAGCATTAGTCCTGCCTGTTGATTTCTGTGTGGAGAACCATTAAGAGGCAATGGAGCTACTTGCCAGAGCACAGGAAAAAACATAATTCTTGATTTCTCTCTTATCTTTAGGAAGCAGAAATGTGCTCTTACAAAATGGGGGTTCTACTTCACAGAGCAGGCTCTGATCCAACATGATAAAATACATGTTGCCTACCAGATAACAGGCATTTCACATTCAGATAAGGGCATGTTTGCGATGTGTCGCAAGCACACCTAGCAGAAATACTAGAGATACACTGATTTAAATTTTCTTAAAGATGTGAATACCAGATGTGGCTCAAAACCTGGACCTTGAAAATCCTGCTGTCAATTTGGTGGATTATGTATATATTATGCTTAGAAACTGCTTAAAATGAGAGATGGACACTTTAAATTTTTCATCTTCTCTAAAATCATAGTGCTGTGAGAGACCTGATGAAAAACTGAAGACTGCATTGGTACCTTCACTTTATAATGCCTTATCTGGAGCCATTGATGGAGAGGATGAAATTGTATGAGTGAAGAAAAAAAGAATATGTAAAATTTGATGCTAGGACTTTTCTGAATTTCTTTGCAAAGTTCTAAAATACCTGCTTTTGTTCCCTTTTTACTCCCATGTCTTTGTCAGGATTTCTGTTGTTGCCTTGGATAACTGAGTACCTTGAAAAAGACTTTATTCATGATATTTCTAAGAAGAATGGAAGCAGAGTAATGTAAGCAATATCACAAGAATATTCTCACAAAATTTCCCTTAAGTTTACATGGATTCAGAGGGTTTCCTTCTCTCAGATGGTGTTTGCATTTTGTGATGACTGGTGACCAAACCAAAGCTCAGTTCTGCATTCTGGAGCTGCTCTTTTCTGCACTTGCTTCTCTCAATATGGTTATTTATCTTCTTCATACTGGGTTTCTTCAACTTCCTAAAGCATTTTGTTTTAAGGGTGTAAGTAATTTTACATCCTAATGTTTGTCTGAAATAACAGACGGTTGAGTGCAAAAAGCAGAAGAATAAACCCGTTGTTAAAATTCTGGAACTGCAGTACTGTCTGTTCTTTTTTCAGTGAATCCGCAGGACGCCTCCTAACTTTACCCAGAGTCTGGCACAAGAAAGTTAGTATGTTATCACATTTATATATGCATTAAGGTCAGTGTCATAGATAATGTCTTATTTGTATTGGAGATATTACAGTGATGAGCTAAGGCATGTGGTGAACTTCACAGTTTCTGAAAAAATTTTGTAACAGATTTTTTTCTTTCAGGAAAAGGAATGTCTGATGGTCAAAAATACAGGGAGGGCATGCCCACAAATACTGCTGCAGAAATAAATCTACTATAATCTTTACTGAAGCAAGTATTATCTAATGATCCTGTTGTTAAACTAAAACCAGCCTGAAAGATTTTATGACACTTAAATTAAAATACGTACTGTATGCATCTATTTAAGTTAAAGCAGCATGCAATGAAATTCTTCATAAATGAGTGCCTGCCAAAGACACACATTGACTGTAGAAGATTACACTCCTGATAGGTCATCGTTGCTGCTACACAAGAGATATCTTCTACCAAGAGCAGGATAAAGATGACTTTCTTTATCTTGGATATTTGTACACCAAGTGGCTATTTTCTATGTTAGAAGCCAGTATTCCTGGCATGTTAGGAAACAGAACTGAATGAAAATATACTGTGTTGGCAGGACTTCCTTCTAATCTGTTATGTGAAACCGTGTGTCTTTGTGAGGGCAGAGTTCTGTTATTACCATACCTCATATTTGTCAATGGTTGCTGAAGCAGTATCAGCCTCTGAATTGGGAAAGAGATTTTTGTCAGTTTTTGCATAAGTGATATGTCTAGGGTTGATGTGCAAGACGGATCAAACTCCAAGGTACTTGACCTGGGAGGTGCAGGTTTAGCAGAAAGCCATGTCCTAGACAGGCTGGAAACCATGAGGTGCTGTGAATACTGGGTACTGGTTGTGAGGGTTGGTCTGCTGTTGGGTCTTCAGCCCGGACTGCTGGAGCAGCATGGTTTGGAGCTGGCTTGGTTTGAATTTGCCAAGGCAGAAATGTGAGCACAACTGAAGAACTGTGTATTCTTAAAAGTGTGAAGAGGACCTTTAACTTCTGAGCACTTTGTCTTTTGTAAGCATTAACCCAATGAAACACAGCACCTATTCTGGGTTTCTGTGATCTTCAGTGCCCCTTTGCTCTCCGGACCTTGTATATTGGTACAAGATTCTCTGCTGGGTAGAACCCTGGGCTAAGAGGGTCCTGTATGGTCATTTTATACCAGCATAGCCCTTGCATAGGAAAAGATGTATTTTTTAACAGGAAGAGCAAATTGTCTGGTTTCTGTAATCAACATAATGTTAAATGCATGTGGAGGCTAATTTCATCCAGGTTGCTGGTGTTACTGCCCTGAGTCTGGCCGTAGCTAAACTGTAGTAACCCAGTTCCAGCAAAGTGAGCAGTAATGCTCATTAATCTTTTTTCAGAAGTCAGTCTTCAAAAGACAGCAGTGATGCAAAAATAAAAAAGAACTCAAAGACTCTTGTGGGGGAAAATAAAAAGACATGCATCATAAATAACCTCAATGAAATCTAAGGACCATTATCCTGAGTCGGATTCCAACTGGAAGTGAGTCAAAATAGTTTGACAAAGTGCAGCTGCTTCTCTAAGTTCAGGGATGTCCTGTCAGATTTGTGGCCCAGTGTATGTCCAGGCATGCCTCTCCAAGATGATACTTTGAGAATGAGGCAGTAATGCCAATTGTCTGGATATGAAATGACAATATTTGACATCACTTCTGCTAATATTGCCTGCCACAAAGGGACATGGGGGAATGATCTCTCTATCTATCTAGAGCTGGAATCAAAATCCTAATATTGATCAGCCTTGTTCCCTTTGTCATTTCTCTTAGCTACCCTTAGAGTTGGCTTGCCTCTCATACTTGATTTCATAGATTGCAGTTTGGTCTTATGTGTTAAATTTAGTGTTTTACTATGACTTTATGATCACGAAATCCCCCTTTCTTAGCTGGAAGCACCCACCAGCACCAGGTTGCAAAGTCTTGAAAAAATGAAGTTAATACTACTTTTATAAGCTTTGTCTGCTGAAGGTCTAATGTTTTAAAGGGGGGAAAAAGTTCTTCTGAGAAAAACATGGCTCTCTTTTGACCCATGTTTTGCAATTTTGTGGGATTTTTCTAATAGCCTGATTCTTACCTTTACCTTTAGAGTTAAAATATGATTTTGAGCAAGCATTCGTGAGGATCTGGTTTGTCAGGAGTAATTTTCCTTCTTCAGTAAAAACACATGGGAAAACCAGACTTATTGGGCAAGGCTCTTGGTTCAAAACTGTGTAATGTGAGCTCAAGCACTAGAGAAGTGTAGAAAGAAACATGAAGCTTTCAGAGCTTGAAGTTTCAACATTTTGTTGAGATTTCATGAAACTTTCTGAATTTTCAGGAAATGTGCAAAAGCAAGACTTTGTAGGGGTCTTTTATGCATACCCATCAAAATAGAGCACACAGGTGTGCCATAAACAGTTGGGTTTTTGCTGTTTAACTTACAGTTAACTGGGAAAAGCCAAAAATATGAGACAACATTTGTGTGGAGGATTAATATTCTTTTGTTAGACCAACAGATTTAGCTAGAAAAAAGCAGAAAAACTCTCTCACATACAGAAAGAAGAATCAGCACACATTAAGTGTTTCTTAGTCTAATGTGGGCAAATTCCCTTACTTGGAGAAAACATTTTTTTTCTATATATTAACGTTCTCCTAAAAATCCCAGTGAGGTTTGTATCCCTCTCAGGAGCCAGCAGTTGAACCTGTGCTCAGGCTTCCAGAGAAAGTCTTACTGGAGCCATGTATGTGTCTTCTTGTCTTCCCTTTTGCTTCTTGCTTCCCTTACAGTTACTGTCTTAAATTCATCTTCTCTGTTTTAACTAACGCTTTCCCATATACATAAATACCACTTTTCTGGAGTCCAGAGAGTTAAGGTCATTATGCTCTCTTGAAAATTAATCACACCAAAGGAAGCTATTAGTTAGGTTTAGCCTTCTTTTGATAAATCTCTGTTGATTTTTATGCCATTTGCCATTTGTTTACACCTCTTTTGGGTATTCCTTCATGAAAGAGTTGTTCTAAACCCTTGCATTGCTAGTAAGATGAGACGAATAGGCTCATGTTTGCATGAATCCCTTTCCCTTCCTGAAGTAAGTAAGTAAGTAGTTTTATTGCAAATCTTCAGCCATGTAGTTCCATCCTGGTTTAATCATTTGTTCAGATGCCCAGTCTATAATTTGGTGTGCCAGTTCTTTCCCACTGAAATTTTGCACAAGTCTTGTATTGCATTCTGAGGGAAAACAGGTAACAGACTTGTTTATATTTGAAAATAGAATAGGCTTTAAATTTATACTGCCCCAAATAAAAAACTAATTTTTCTGCAGTAATATATTTTGTCTTATTTTAGGGGCAAAAACCCATGAGCTCTTGTTTTTAGAGGAAAAAAAATCCACCCAGACAATTTTGGTCTGCTTGTAGAATGATGGGAGCTGCAGATGGCATAAATACATACTGTTTGTCAACCTAAGAGATTGTTTCAGTGAAAACCTCTGCTTAGCAGGCTGCATTTTGCAGATGATATTTAAAGTATCTGCATTTTGAGGCTGGAAACAGGCACTTAGACTATGAGCTCTGTAAAACCAGAGTCAAATCTTATATCTCTTACCCGGGACTGCTTGCATAACATTTGCAGGTCTGGTCCCTCAGCTTGCAGAGGTAAATGCTTTGAACTCTATCTTCATTAGCACAGAATTTACCTGGCAATAAAAGGTATCTTTGTATCATGTATAATCACAATAATGTTTATTTAAATATTATCCGATTCCCTCAGCACTTTTATTATTTACCAATAGAAAAAATCGAACCATTACTTTCCTTCTGAATTTTTAAAAATGACAATAGTGCAATTAAATTACTGAATTAATTTATATTTAATTGTACTTTTGGTTTTAATGTGCTATTGGAGGACATTTCTTTGTGTGACTGTTAGTTTTCCATGCAACATAAGAAAATCTAAAGCTATATTAAGGAAATATATTACATGGGCACGACAAAGTCTCATTAGTGTTATTTATGGCATGCTGAAACCTCATTAGGAGAAGGTATGCTGGATTCAAAAATGCATTACTGAGAATGTTTTTTTGGGGGGGTTACAAGAGAAATTGCTTTTATTGTGTTTCTTTATCACATACAGAATGGTTAGTGGACATGTTGGCTTCCTAAAGAATAAAATAAATTAAGATAGAAGAAAAAGAGGAATTAATCTAAGTAATAAGTATAACCTCATTATAGATTGGGAATAGCTTGCACATGGTCACAAGGAGTTTCTGTTTACTGTTCACCTTAGTTTCAACTAGCCATTATTTTTAACTTCCTTCACTGAAGGTAAAAAGTGATATTTTTCAGCATAGTAGTTTGCATTTTAAGCAGTAATAATGTGCTTTTAGTGCACTTCAAACCAGGGATGAGTGAAACTCGAGGTGCAGAGTCACAAATAGCCCTATTTAGGTAGTAGCATTTGCTCTAATGAGAGCTATATATCCAGTCCTGCATAAATATTGTTTGGTAGGCGTACAAGGAAACCATTATTTTCAAGTAAATGAGAACAAAAGGAGAGTCCCTGAATTGTCAATCTCGGGAGAAAGTCATTCTGTGTGGGCAGTATCCTTCCCCAGGCTGGTGCTGCTGCCATTCTGTCCCAGGGACTTGAGCAGCCCCAGAATAAAATCCCCCCGTTCCTGCTGCCCTGCAGCCGGTCCCTGCCGCTGGCACAAACCAGATGCCAGCAGTTAGCTCCCCTCTTCATCTGCTCCCTCCTGCTGCTGGTCCTGTCACCGCTGCTGCACAGCTGACGAAGTTCCCTACGCTGGCGCTTCAGCGGGCGCCCCGACAGCGGCAGTCGCTGCTGGCCTGGCGCATTGCTGGGGCTCCTGACGCCAGAGCCGCTTGCTGCTAACGCTGCACACAGCTGCACTGGGGCTGGGGCGTTCAGGTGCTCAGCCCGGTGCTAAAATGGGAGTTCCTGCAGGGCTCTTCAATAATAAAACATCTCCTCTTCTACTCACAGTTCTTTGTACAGCCATTCCACTTGTGGGGTATCTCCGTTGGCATCCATAGCATTTATGAACGTGATTTATGTGGTTTATGATAGGAGCTGGGAACGGACAGTAGCTTACCGCCACGGCTGGATCAGTTCAGTGAATCCCAAAAACAGCACACCTGCTCTCTTTGTGGGTTTTTCTTCCCCAGTAAGCCACCTGAGGTTTTTTGGAGTCCCTTAGATGCCAAGGGATAACTTTATGATAGAGTCACATAATTACTATAATCCTAGTTATTTATCAGCTGAAGAATGAATAATTCCAGGGATTTTCTGTGGGCGAAACACTTACTTTCAAAGGATTAATAAAAATCTAGTAGTTGAACTGGATGCTATCTATCCCTTTTTCTCATCCTTTCTCCACCCAGTCACTGTAGTTGTGCCTTTTTATCTTCTCTTTATAGTTGCAGTGGACATAGTATCATCTAACTGCAGGACGTACAGACTACGTCTGAACTGGTGACCCTATTGAATTATTCTCTGCAGTGATAGGAAGTCATAAGTAATCTCCGCTAAAAAGTGTTCTATTTAAACAGACGGCAGATTGGGAGAGGGTGGTAGGAAAGCATGCAGGCAAAACAAGTAAATTGATGATTTTTAAAAAGTAGATCAAAACTACCTTCATTTTGTGTTAGTTTTCTTCTTTTATCTGTTTTCTTTTAAGAAGTTTTGAGGAGAAGATGGGGAAGGGAGGGTGTCTTGCTATGAGGATAGAGAGGCTGGAAGGGACACAGAAAGAAGTAAAAGAAAGTGTAAAGAAAATGGACTTCAGGGAATGGTTCAGCAGGTTAGTGGTCAATAGTAGAGGATGTTTGCAGTAAGGCCATAGGAAGTGGCTGGTTATGTCTGATACTGTCATTGTGCCAGGTACAGCTGATGTGCTCTTCCAGGAGCAGCATCAGAAAGTGCTGCCCATCACAGAGAGGCCACTTTGCTGTCAGTATGCACGTTTGTGTGCTCTCAATCACTCTGGGTTCTTCCTGTAGGTCTATGGCCTTTGCAGGAAAAGGTATAACAAAAAGAGGACAAAAGGAACAGGCCTAGAAGGTAAGGACAAGTTGAATTCACTGAGACAAAACAAAACAGTATTTCAAATAAAGAAAGAAATGAGAGGAGTAGATAAAAGTGAGGAATTGATGAGTATCCCCTGGCTTTTTTTCAGAAGTGTCTATCTGCTCAGATTCACATGGATGAAGGAGAACAAGGCAGATGATGCTGTACTGATGCCTTAGGGAGATTAAAGTCATGGGTCTAAGGGTTGCTGGAACACGTGGAATAAACAATCTGAGTCTTTTTTCTTCCATCTGAAATGCAGCTATCTTGTGCTGTGTGAAGAGGAAGCTATGACCAGGTTTCATCCTTCCTTCTTCTTCCGCACTGTGCACGCATTCTCCATGTTGCACTGGTGATGAAAAATACTTAATCTTTTCACCTTTGCCAGCCTGCTTACCTGGCTTACCATGTAGGTTGACCAGTACTGCCTCTTCCGTGACAAAACAAAATGAAGGAGCCTTACTAAAAACACTGCTACTGTACATTTTAGATGTGCTTACATTCACACTCTTGTTCTGATGGATTCCCAGCACTCCTGAAACCACACAGGGTGATAAACATCTCCAGAAGATGCACAAGCACCTTAGAAAGAGCTTATATATATATATATATATTTATATTTATATATATATATTTTTTTAATATATAAGCAATATTGCTTTATAACAAATCCAGGCACAGTCCTGAAAGAGGTTTCAGCATAAGGTATTCCTGTCCATGGAACCTTCATAGAACAAAGCTGTGCATGAGGGAGAAGATCTGAGCCACTCCTGACACCTAAAGCAGAAGACAGTTTGTTTTAGTGACATCTACTTGCAAGGTGAAAGAGGAGACCCGATGGCTGTGGAGGAAGAATGGGTGGCAAGCACCTCAGGGTTACCTCTAGCTGTAAGTAAGCAGCACATCTGATTTAGGCAAATGAAGAAATCAAAGCAATCTCACTCAAATCCACGTGTGTGTTACCATTTTGACTTCAGAATTTTTGTACTCCGTTATTTGGGATGGTCATGGTAACTGTCTTGACATGGGGATTGTTAGTCTGTCCTTCTATCATTAAAATTGTCATTTTAAAACTTGTCTTTTATAGTAGTTCTTAATAGCACTACAATGTAAGGTTGGGGCATGCTAAAATTAGAAGACTCCAGACACATTCCTGTTGAGCCAGGGAAAGCTTTACGTAATTAAGATGAATACTTCCATTATGACCACTTGTTTTTACGTGTCTTACTATGAAAGGGGAGGCAAAGAAACCACAAAGGCCAGTAAGAGTTCTTGCACTGTTAGCTGGATTTCCCAATATCCCCGTGGAAGGAAAAGGGACAAGTCAGGATTCCTTTTGCATTTGTTTTTTGGAGCATTTGCATCCTCAAATAAGTAAAAAAGGAGTAATTTTCCATTGTGGCCAAATTCCTGACAGACTGTTACACTTCCACAACAGTCATCACATTGAGGGCTGATGTCACATGGAGATGTACTGGCAGTACTTGCACGGAGGCCTACTTCAGAAAGAAAAGCAGGCAAATTTCATTCCAGTTCCTCTCTAAAGAGGACATGAGAGGAAAATGACAATGAATTTGATTTTTGTTCTCTTTGCTTTTCACAAAGTGAAGGTGTCTCCTACAGCCATACACAAAGGCTGCAGGAACTTGCACCTGTCACTAGGAAACCTGCCTCAAGATTTAACGCAATGTACGACTTGAAAGTTTTCTACCATTTTCCCTTTGTCTGTTCTGTATGTTGTTAGTGTTACTAATCTTCTATTATCAAGAATAGAGCAGGCTATTTGTTGCTCAAGTGTCTGTGATGGTGTGTGAGAAATTAATCTGAAGACACTTGGAACTTCACCACCACATCAGCATTGATCGGGTGGAGAAACTGAAGATTATTAGTTTGCAGGAATGCCTGCTTTTTATTATAAAGCCTAAATAAAAGCAGTATAAGAAATGAGAGAGAAGAATAGAATGTGTGAAAGACAAGGCTCTGCCTTTAACATGGCACAGCAGTTGTTGCCCTTTTATAAATGGGAAATGAAAACCAGCCACTGGTGACCTTACTGAGCTCCTCAAGTTTGCTGAGCAGAAAGCGGTTGTGTTAGAGTCAAACACCTTCCTTAGTTACTGTTAATTTTTATTTTGAAGAATAATTTTCAAAGAATTTAAGAGGAGTCTTAAGCTCAGCCAACAATTTGCGGAAGAGGAGGAAATAGCTGTACTGTGATTCCCATGAAGCTTGATGATCTCCAGAGGGATGTAGCAGAAAATGATGAACTTACCCCAGAGAATGAAGCAGAATAGGTGGATCTGATCAAAATAAAGCTGGATTACTTGACTAGTGATGCTAAATTGGTATTTGCCCCCAGGAAAATAAAACTCTTACAGATCGAAGACCATTTTTTGAAAACTCCCAGCCATTTTCCCCATGGATCCTATGGCAATTGCAGGGTGGTTGAGGAAGGGTTGTCCTCCTTCGGAAGGCTTGAGTTGGCTTGTTGACCTTGGAGTGTCATCCCAGTGGGCTTCCACTGAGCACCAAGCATACCAACTATGCTGCTCTTCACCACAGTCAATAATTTACTTTTTAAATCTGGGCAGCATGTTTGTAGCTTTGCAAGAGGGGGAACAGGGACTTCATAAGAAGAGTTTAGAGAGGTGCGTGTGTGTGGGGGGGATTGTTTGTTTTGTTTTGGTTTGTAATTAATGGTTTGCCATGGCATTTTCAGCTTATTTTCTCTCTTTTCATTAGCTGTATGACCTAAAATTATATCATGGGGGCAAAAAACCCAGAAGGGTTTTTCTGTGCTCTCTTCCCTTTAGTCAAACAGATCCTTGCACTCAGGTCTTCTTATCAGGTCTTCTAATTTGTACAAAATCAATCATAAAAATTAGAAATGATAAGAGTCCTGTTAGTCCTTCTAGTGAAGGATTGTTCTTTTCTCATAGACACCATTCTAAAACGAGATCAGTTTTATATGACTCTCTTGATAAGAACAAGAATATTCAAGGGGATATTGTCTCTGATACATCATTTTAAAGATGACCGTATAGATGTTTGTAAGATCTTAGTGTCATTAATTCGTCTTCCAAAGGTCCCAGTATCAACAGTCTTTGTTTAAATCCAGAAGTGGGTCTAATGCATTTAGTTGACTGTAATGCATTTAGAAATAATTTTGTGCTAGTTTTGAAAGGGGCATGGTTGGGGTGGATATCTCAGGTCCCTCACTACATCTGCTGATGGCCCCTGAAATCTGTGGCTGCTGCAGGGCAGGTCCTGCACCAGAGAAGCTCCTTTTAGCACATGTTATTTAGTAATGTAATATCTTATACAAAGGCCAGTTATTCAAGCTGTAAATGGAAGAGCTGAATTGCCCCATAAATTTGAGGCTTATTGATGTGAGTTGCTTCTAATATTTCTATAGGGAAAAATCCACTTATTGATCACTTGGGCACTGTCTTACTTCTGACATTAATTTAGTTGTAGATTAGGCTGGAATGTATTACTTTCATAAAGATCCTTAGTGGCTGGAGTCATGCAGTGAAACTGAAGCACAAATACCAGCAGACTGTATGGCTCATGACACCGCCTGAAATAGCAAGCAGCACCACCGAGCTGGCGTGCTTTCAGTTCGGCTTCCACTGAGAGAGAAGCTTATTAAAATAACAAACAACAGGTAGGGCTTTAACAAAATAGGTCTCTTATTTGAGCTGCTCAGGGGTCATCTGCAGAAGTCTCCCAGTAGGTGCTTTAGGAGGAATAACAAGGCTTCAGCAAAGGATTTGGGTTAATATATGTCCCACACTGGAATAGAGTCATAAGGGATTAACAGAGCAACTGTGTGAAACCAGCTATAATCTTGGTGGGTCGACTGGATGCCAGGTGTCTACCAAGCTCCTCCATCACTCCCTCCTCAGCTGGACTGGGAAGAGAAAATAGAACCCTCCTCCCCTCAGAGTCACAGGGAGTATGGGGTATGAGGGGGGCTGTGGTCAGTTCATCACACTTCATCTCTGCAGCTTCTTCCTTTTCTCGCTTTTCCCCTGCTCCAGCATGGGATCCCTCCCATGGGAAACAGTCCTCCATGATCTTCTTCAAGTTCCTACAGACTGCTCCAGTGTGGGTCCCTTCCACACAGTGCAGTCCTTCAGGAACAGGCTGCTCCTGCATGGGTCCCCCAAGGGGTAACAAGTCCTACGAGCAAACTTGCTCCAGTGTGAACTTCTCTTTAGTGTTCCACAGGTCCTGCCAGGAGCCTGCTCCATTGTGGGCTTTTCACAGGATCACAGACTCTTTTCAGCGCATCCACCTTCTCTGGCATGGGGTTCTCCACGGGCTGCAGGTGGATCTCTGCTGCACTGTGGAACTCCATGGACTGCAGGGGCACACCCTGCCTCACCCTGGTTTGTACCAGGGGCTGCAGGGGAATCTCTGCTCCGGTGCCCTCTGGTGCCTCCCTGCCCTCCTTCACTCACCTGGGTGTCTGCAGGGTTGTTCCTCCCATAGGTTCTTCTGGTTGTTGTGATGCCTTCAAAATCTGGAAGCAAAACAACACACTTTCGAGACAATATTAATACAGGAAGTATTATAAAAGCAGGTCTTTAATTGGAGGCCTCCAGGTGCAAATAAGGCAAAATGCACACATGATACAGGGCTTCTACAATTTTATAAGTTTAAAAATTAGCATATTTAACAATAGTGTCCAATTAGAAGAGCAGTTAGTTAAGTAAATCCCCCCCCCCTTTTGGTTCTGCCCCATTTGGAGCCCCTCCCCCTGAGTTTCTAGCCCCATATTTATTATGTCATTAGGATACATGGTAAAAGAAAATAAGATGTCCTTGGCTAAAGAGGAAAGACTAAATAATATTTCAGGAATGTAGCGTAATATGTGTTAGAAGGTTAGCTTATTGTTCTAAAACGTAGGGGAAAAGGGGTAGAAAAAGTACTGGGAGCTACAGCCATGTGTTAGAAATGTACAAAGCTACAAATATATGAAAAATACATAAAAAGCTTAGGCATCAGTTGCACAGCAGTTTTTGTCCCCTTCTTAACCATGTTATCCCAAAGGTGGTACCACCATTTCTGATGGGCTTGGCTTTGGCCAGTGGCAGGTCCATCCTGGAGCCAGCTGGCATTAGCTTTGTCAGACATGGGGGAATCTTCTGGCTGCTTTTCACAGCAGCCAGACCTGTCGCCCCTCTACTACCAAAACCTTTGCACACAAACCCCATGCAGTGGGAAGTATTAGCGTTGTCCAGAAATTCTTTCAGTGAAAGGTCAGGAAAGGGCAGAGTGAAATTAAGGCCATTTTGCTGCATTGGCTGGAATCTGTGGCTGTGCTAGGATGGCAGGAATGGGGAGTGGAGTGCTCCTGCATTTGGTCAGCCTCTCCTAAATCTTGATGACAAATTTGCTTTGCTAGAGTTCTATGAGAAACGCTGATAAGCGTTCTTGGTGCAGCAATATGTGCCAGCATCCTCTTTTGTATTCCCTCTACTGGTCCTGGTTTACTGAGAAATGAGGCAGCATCTTCGGCTTGATCCATCTGCCCACACAGAGGAAGGCAGATCTCCCTAAGTCCACTGCAGTGTGATAGATGGCCCATGCTCCTGTTCCCTTCTGATGATGAAGGGTTCCTTTCTTCACAAATTGAAAACGTTACCGTCTGCTCCCTGGAGCCGGAGAGTTGATCACATTAGCTCTGCGGTTTCTAACAGAAGTCCTTCAAGTCCTGCCAGAGCAGGATCATGAGCTTGAAGGCAATTTGCGTGGACTTGTTCAGCTTCTTTTGGCTGTAGCTGAGATTTTGGGATCTGTCTTGCTTGCATGTTGGAAAGATTTAAGTGGCAGATAATGAATAGGTGTTTAGATGAGAAAGATACAGAGAAGTAAGATTGATTTCTGCTGTTTGCCTTTCGGTCTCTTTGCACGGAGGATTATAAATGCAATAAAGCTGTAACTGTTGTCAACCCTGAGAACACCCTGACCAGACATCTCCAGTATAGCCTATGTCAAGAACAATAGCTGCCTGCCCAGGTAAAGCAACAGGATCCAGTGTTGATCTGTAAGGCCATGGGAATTGGAACACCTCTTCACCCCTCTAGCACACCTAGAGTAAGATGGAGCCTGACCTCTCAAAGTGGCCAGCACCAGCTGTTTTCAGCCAAGGTTGGAGAAGTGTTGGGTGATCATCAGGGCAGTCAGACATGTCATCCTGCATTGCTCCTGATGTGAACCTCCAGCTTTCCAGGCTGGCATATACTGTGAAGAACATATATTTGTTAGTAGTGTCTGTGTTAAGTTTGAATTGCTTACTATTACAATTGCACTAACACTTGTAGAAAGTTGATATGTTCTTTCCCTCAGGCACTTCTTGCAGCATCGAGTTCCACTCTAATTACGTATTTCTCAAAAAACGTTTGAATTTTTTGATTTGAATCTGCCACCTTTGGCTTTTGTTGTATGTCTTTGCCTTCTTTTGAGAGTCAGAAAGAATGGACCTACTTCTTTTTACCATTCCCTTCTCTAGAAAATTGCATCATGTCCAGTGCTAATCATTTTTCTTCCTGAAATTAAAAAGAAAAAACAAGCCTTTTCTGTCAGTTTTCATAGGAGGGATTTTCTCTGTCCTATTTTCATTGACCTTCTTTGACCTACTTCTGCAAAGTGGAGTGAGGAGTATGTAGGAGGATGTATACAGTCTTCAGCAGGAGTTTGGAAGACATATATAAGTGTATTTCCATTATATGTAATACCAGATTTTTTCTGCATGTATCCTAGCATGTATGGACTACTTTCACTATTAAAAGAAAAAGTTAATACATTCATTTATGGCAGGTCATGATTTGTGACAGTGTGTGACACTGGGGCATTTGTAAACAGGGGCTTGTTAGAAGCAGAAATATGTACCTTGATGAAGTCATACCCTGCATTGAGGGCAGACCCATAGCTGTTAAAAAACTTTAAGTGTGAACCCAAGTCTTCTGTTTTCACTTTTACTATCGTGACTGTATGGCAGGGTTTCCATTGGGTGCCTGGCCTAGGATGCTACAGCAGCTGGTGTCCAGAGCCTGCTGCAGAAGGTGGGATCCAGAACCACAAAGGCAAATTATCTATAAACTCATTAAACTGTTCAGGACTATAATATTGTATTGAAATTAGAAATCAGGTATTGAATCAGAGTCAGAGCATAGTGCAGACACATTACAATCAGATGGCCAATGTCTTGACTCAAGCCCAGCAAAATGAAGGGAATTCAGGATGAAGAGGAACCAGTTTGAGTTAATATTTCATTTTCAACTTGTATCAAAGCAATTTAGTTGTTCTCTTCCCGCTCCTTCTTTCTGTCCCCCTCTTCCTCAGTGGTGCTGTTTAAGGATAGAGTTTCCAGCCTTAACCCTGAGTTACCTTCCTTTGGGGTATCAAGTAAAAGGCTGGATAATGCTTTAGCATAGGGGTTCCAGTAGTTTAATTTATTTTTGTTGGTAAAGAATATTCATCACTCATTTAATCCAGAAGGTATCTATTGATTCCTTTCTCCTCATTTGGTATTTTCTGACATTTTATAGCACTTACTATTGATTTATACAAAATCTATAGTCCAAATGTCCCAAGGAGTGCTTTATTCACTTGTCATTTGCTGTTTTTCTTAACTAATAAATTTAACAGCCATGTACATCCAGTCTGTTAAGATCTTGTGGCTCTGCTTTCAAAGAGATGACAGTCTGCCACTAACAAATGAGTAATTCTTTCAGGCAGGAGCTTAAAACTTGCAAGATAGGCAAGACAGAGAAACAAGCTCCTCCTTGAGTAGTTAGCAGACAAAGCAAGCTCCTCTACTCAAGGGACACTTAGGTTAAGGCAGGGAAAATACAGCTCTTCTTCAGCCTGTGGAATGTCACACAGTGTTGTGCTCTGATGGCAACTTTATTTTTAGCTTGTCAACAGGTAATCAATTTAGGCGGCCCATACAGCGATACATATGAGAACAGGTACATCTAAGCTGCGCTGATCTGCCACACCATCGGCTTGCCAGGTGCTGTAGTTCTGCAGCTGCAGCAGGGTGCAGGGGCTCCATCAGGTGGGAGTTGCCTTCAGCAACTGGCACCCAAAACCTCTACTGGGGATAATAGTCTAATCTATACTTCTAGAAGTGATCAGGGGATTTCATGATCCCAAGTTTCACTGAAGGGGAATGAATCAGGTCTCCTTTTTCACTGGTACTTTCTAAGCTAAGTTTTAAGTTAGGGAATGAGATACAAGCTCTTTGTGTTCTCAAATATATGGGAGAAGATGCTGGAGTCCTTTGTATCAGGGGCCAGGGGGAAAGTGGGATCTGTGGAGCTCTGAGTACTTAGTGGGTTCTGTACTGGGTCTGGCTGAGATGGAGTTCATTTTCCCACAGCAGCCCTCACCGTGCTGTGCTTTGCATTGGTAGCCAGAAAGGTGTTACACGCTCTTACCTGCACTGTGTGGCTTGGTCTTGGCCATATGCACTGCACAGTACGTGGGCATGGTGTTTAGAGAGACGAGGTGACTGTAAACTCCATCCAAAAAGATACTGACTCTGCATGGAGCCAAGAGTGGGGAATTCTTCTGCACCAACTGGGCCACTTGGGCATTAGGTGCACAGGTTTGGGAGTCCCCCTCAGTTCCTCCCACTGTTGGCAAAAGCATGCGTATGGCGGGGTGGTTTGTGTCAGCCTGAACTAAAGTCAGGTGACCTCTCCATAGGTGCCTTTCTTCTCTCCCCTTTAGTAAAGGGACCTTAATCAGGTATGCACAGGTGGCATTTACATTCCACAATGCAGTTGAGATGAATATCATCATCAGAAACTGTCCTTGCTGTGTTTGGGACATATCCTGAGTACTGCAAGTTTAACAGTTCCCTGTGCAGTGCTCTTTCCTATCTCTGGGGTGTTACGCAGAGATCTTAAAAGTAGCCTGGCTGATAAATAAGAACACTGCGTGAGTAGATTTAATATAGGCTGTGTAGGAAATTATGTAGCTATGGCTTGGATTTAGTTCAGGGATGACTTATATTTTACCCTCAGAAACCACCATATAGTTAAAAGTTAAGATGTACTTAAGGATTTTTCCCTTTCATATATTACCATGCAGTGCTCCTTGATCTGGGTTATACTTGAAGACATTTATCAGTTCTTCATCTTCAGTCTACTAGAAAGTGCTAGAGGGGTCTCTTGGTTTAAATCTCATGCCTCCATGAGTTAAGGTGCCAGCCATGAGTCTAGCACTGACAGCATGCTCTGTGCTGAAAACTTGTGATCCAAGAGGCAGAAATGCATAGAGATGTTCTGCACGGAGGGATCCCAAGGATCCCTTAGTTCACTGGTTCATTCCATCATCCTCTGATGAGAAAACCCAGAAATGAGGGTTATTGCCAGGGTATAATGGGTACACATGGCAGGAAAACAAAACTGTACCAAGAACTTCATGCATACCAGGTAGTACATTTCAGGGTTTAATTCATGTGGAACTGGTAACAGAGATCATAGTACAATGTTTGGTTAGGGAGAAGGAAATGAAAGGTGGGCATATCTAGGACTGTTAGGAGAACATAACACTTTGAAAGAAGTATGTTGAAATGGCATGAACCCATTCTGTGCTGTGTCTGAGATGACCTCACCACAGCATTTGAAGGAGAAGGCAAAAATCACGTATGTTTGTCCTTGCATCCCTTCCATAACTGTATCAGTTACTGTACTGGTATCCAGCATGATGCTGCATCTCCTAAGAGTGGAGTTCAGTTGTCCACTAAAGACCCTTTGTAGCACTGATGCCACCAGGAGGCACTGAAATCCTTTCCTGCTTCATTGTCATTCCTGATTATGCCATTGGAGATCTCCAGTCAACCTTGATGGGGTGGAGATGCATCCTCCTGACTATATCCAACATAGGTCGTGCTACTGTGCTCGGCTGGCTAGGCAAGAAAGGGCTGTGTGAGTGTGAGAAGTCAGTCCTTGCCCAGAAGCAGCACCCATTTCACAGTCCGAGTGCTTAGAAAAAATGTGATGTGCTTGGGTAGCAGTTAGTATTCAAAAGCACCTTTGTGTTTTTCTCACTTTTATTTCTTCATGCTGCTGCCAGCTATATAGTTGTATCACAGTAATAAATTGGGGATATCTTAAAAAAAAATTAGCCTGTTGTTAACAGTCAAACCCAATCCTCAGGACAGATTTCTGAAGCATCCCTGTTACCTTGTGCTGATAAAGTCTGTTCTCACACTGTTTCTTACTGTTGGAGATAGAATTGCAGCAAAAGCCTTTTAGACTCAAAGCTGTAATATCCAGAGATGTTTTGTTTAGTGTAAAATCAAGTATGTTGTATGAACTTCAAGCAAGGTACATTTGAGCTGAATACTGGATTACAGAGAATGATGTATGGAACTTCTTTAACTATGTGGAGTTAGATTTGATTCTTAGCAAATAAGTGACAGATTCATATGTAGGGGAAAATTGAACTTCTCATCTATATATTGTTTTTATTATGTTTTCTTTGCTTCAGGCTCTAACATATCAAAGACACTGTGGGTGAAAAAAGTAGTTTGATTTCCGTCAATAAGCGTCTTCATATTCTTGCAGCTCATGCGCAATTTTGACTATTACATGGTGGTAAAAAAGACAAGGGAAAATCATGAAATAATTCATTGCAATCCAGAGGAGCTTGGATTGGGAGCACTGCTAATGTTTACAATTATCGCCAAGCCCTTTCTGTGCGCTATCCATCTTAGATTTAGAATTATGCTCCTGGCCCAGTATGAGTATGTTGGTATGTTGGTTTGCATCTGTCTGTGCCATATGCAGAGTAAGACAAGAATTCCTCCTGCTTTGTTTTTAATTTTTTTATTGTACCCCTCCAAAATCAGACCAGCTGTTGCCTAGAAGCTGCCTTTTGCAAATGCCAGCACTCTTAAAAATCTCAAGGATTTGTTACCTGTGTCGTTATATTTTGTTATCATCTGGAAGGAAGGTTTTGACCTTGGCCGTACTGCGGGCCCTTTGTCACCCTGCTAATGTGGATCAGGCACTCTTTTGCTGCTGAACAGTGGGTGGGTAGTGTTAGGCACAGGGTGCATTCCACCAAGGCCAGGTCGGTGGCTTTGGGTTATCTTTGTCTGGTGTCTCTGTTTAATTAGGTAAAATTAATGTTTTTCACCCAGACTGCAGATTTCTAATAATTTATGAACGAAAAGTCCCTTTGCATCTCTTTTGTTGCCAGCCTGATGCTCCCTCTGTGTCTCTGCAAGCATCTGGCTCCTTCTGGTGTTTATACTGCTTTACCTTGTGCTCCTGGGTCTAAAAATAAAATATCCATACATGTAACAGGAGCCAGTGTCCACGCACACTTCCAGTACGTAACACAATTCCAAAAGTCACACTGAATGCAGCAGAAACCCACATTGCCCAAGCTTCTCTGATTGTTTACCTAGCAGGAGAAGGGAGAGGCAAAAAAAAAACCAACAGAGGAGAAATTGGGAGCTGCAGGAGGAAGGCTCACGACATTGCCACAGTGTGGAGCAACATATGCTAAGTACTGCTTGGCACACTTAGTTTTATGGCAAAAACACTGTCAAGCTGTGGAAGACCTCAAATTTTTAACCATAGGTGTATGTGAAGCCTGCGGAAAATGGAAATGTTTTTCAGCAGCCTAGAAGAAATGTGTAAAGGGAGGGGCTTTTGTTTGTATTTCAGCAGCCCTGTGCAAAGTTCTGGCTCAGCCCAGGGAGGATGGCTGGGGTCTACAAATGAAAATCCCCAGGAGAAAATAATGAACCTAAAAATTAATCCATTTCTTTTTGTCTGCTTAGTAGATAAACAATGTGAATGACAGATAGTCAACACTTCAAAAAAAAATCTCATCCTAATAGTCATAGACTTTATGAATTTTAAAGTTATCACAGTATATTTTTTTCTACAGGAAATAGTTGTTTCAGCTAAAAGCATAATTAAATATTAATATTTGGTTTTATATTGAAGCAGTACTTCCAAACAAGAGTTCCTTGTCACTGACTGAAACCTTGATTTCCACGTGCAATGAGCTCAATGTTTTCAGCTAATTTGTGATAAATGCTAGAATGAAGTAGCAGGAAAAACTCTAGGGTTGTTTTTTTATTTTGGTAAAAAAGCCTAGATGATGTTTTAAGGAGTTGATGGGGAGAGTAAGCTGTCTCTTGATGAGATGAAAGATGGTGATGCTTGGAGAAGGAGTGATGAAGAACATCATAAGGAGTGCCTGGCCATGTTCAGGGTATGTGGCAGGCATCTCTCAGTGTGATGCACAGAGAGCAAGTGCAAGCAGTTTTTTTAAAATAGCTTACATTGGGACTAATTTTTTCTGGTTTGGGGTTGAAATACTTGTGTCCTGCTGAACCTATTTCTGCATTGCTGAACCTGCGCTCTGAAAGAGCTCAGCAGCCTGTATGGTAATGAGCCCATTTCTATCAAAATGGCCTGTATTATTATTCATGTTTATTGGCTTCAGAGCAGTTCAGGAAGCACTTTTCAAACAGATACACTGAAATATTTTCTTTTACACAGACCCAGCAGCTATTTGTATTTCCTTTGCTTGAATCCACACCCCCAATGCAGTCTTAATTATAGTGACACCAAATGAGACAATTATTGCAGTATGTGAAAAAGACACTTTGGGGAAAGGTTTTGGATAGTATTAGCAGTTCTACTATACTTTACATCTAATTAGGGCTGTTCCACAATGTCACCAACCCTCTGTCATTAGCCTGCGAACTCCCTGGCTGCAGCGATGCATTTGCTGGACCAGCAGGAACGTGTCAGACCACGGTCACACTCCCCCAGATCTTTTCACGTGTGGATCCTTCATGTCGACCCTTTCACTTCCCTCCCATTCCCTCTCCCCCCTTGTCTCCCCCTCCACCCGTGGTGTGACATTTTCTTCATGACAGTCTGTCACCGAACTGCACTTGCTGCTGCCTCGGTAAAGGCTTACAAAGAGAGTGTAACAGCCAGTGGCCAATCGAGTTTGTGCAAGCTCCATCAGCTATGGATGAAACATCCACGAGAGAGAATAAGGACTTAGAAGAAAACTGGATAAAAGGACTGCGACGGGAAGCTAGCTGGCAGGTTAGTGATACTAAGATGTATGCTTGCAAGCAGATTAAATCTCAGCACTAAAAATCTCTGAACTTTTTACCTAAGCATAGGTGAAACGTGTATGTTTATTTGTAACAATGCCTGAAAGCATATTCCTATGGGAGCAGTTACCATTATCTTCTTATTTTCTTAGAATAGTTGTAAGATTCCAAAGCTATCTATTCCAAATTGTAGGGCAAGCAAATAATTTTATAAATCTGCAGACATTACTAAATGCACACTCGCTTAATAAAGATCATTGCAATAACAAGTTCCAGGTGCCTACTGTAATATCAAAGGAGATACGTGCCTTGTGTCTGTATATATGCAAGTTTAGTCCATTTAAAAATAATAATACACCACCTGTCACCCTGTTACTTAATTCTGTCATAGAAACTGTAACAAGGGATTTCTTTCAGCTTCTTTTAATGAGGCAGCATCTTTAAATGCACAATGCTCGTTTTCTTTATCATGCTGGACTCACAATAGATGTGTATGCAGTTCAATCCAAAAGCAGGCAGTTTTCATTAAAGCGTGCAAGGCAGTAGGGTTTACATTATGCAGTACCTTTCTGGAGTTTGCACAATTAGGTACTGTTTCAGACCTGCTAAGCCCCACTGAGTGGTTGTGATTGCTCTTTACATTACATCCTAAGCATCGTCTGTGCGCTTTTTTCTGCTCTATAGCATTTTAATTAGCCAGTCAACAATATTCAAGAGTTGTATAACCAAACAATTTCGTTTTTTCTCTTTCTGCTTCTTACAAAGAGTTTTAAAATTTGTTGTTGTAGTTGTTGTTGTTGTTACTTGCTACTGTCTTTTGGTTATGCCATCATACCAAATTCAGATAAAGTTGTGATTTGATTTTTTCCTGTCAGGTGAAGCTATGCAAGAGTCCTAGCTTGGTAAGAGTTACTGCAGCAGTAACTCCAAAAAACTCACTGTAAATGCTACAAAGCATGCTCCCTTACCCCAGAAGAAAAGCTGGTTTAGTTTGGTCCCCTTCCTAAAACTTTTTTCTAGAGAAGGGAATACAAATGTCTTTTCAGAGGAGATGATACTCTGTGCAGTACTGCTTGTGGCTTGTGTCAAGGTGCCTTTCTGATTATCTCTCTGTATCACTGGCAAAATGAAGTATAAAATCAGGATGTTTTGAATATCAAAGCCAAATGATCCCTTTTCTCTGTAAAGCTGTGAAAGCAGGTGTGTGGAAGTAAAGGGGAGGAGATGGTCACAGTGTGGGCACGGCATGGGAGACCGCCACTGTGCCAAAGGATTGGGCTCCACAAGTGGGTGAGAGAGTGGAAGACCTGGAGGTGATGAGGGAAAAGCAGGAAGAGAGCTGGGGCATTGGAGGTACCTGCAGCTAGCTTGTGTATGCCACTAAATGATCTGGAAATCTGTCCTGCTTCCCTGGTTTGTGCTCATTTCTGCTGGGTCAGATGAGTGAAGAGTGAGTTGGGAAAACATGGAAGCAATTTTCCTCTAGTACCTGGCTGCAAACCAAGCATGCCATGGCAAGAATTAATTTCCGGTCAGGTGGTTCTGCCTCCTTTTTGGGTCAGGGAGCGTTGCACCACTGCACAGTAGTGCTGGCAGCATAGTGAGGGCAGGAGTCACTCCCGTGTGCTGTAGGTGCCATACCCACAGCTGTGAGATGGACAAAGATGGGACCTTATCTCTTAGGAGACAATGTTCCCTGCTACCACTGCATGGGTGCTCAAATGTCCCTCTCCTTCCTAGCAGAAATGCTGACTTGATCAGCTTCCCGTCAGCAGGATCACAGGGATGGCAGTTGTAGCTGTTTTGCTCAGGGACTGCAACTCTGTTATATCTGAGTGAAATGTTCAGAGAAGCCCCTGGGAAAGGGTTATCCAATTCTCACTCTGATTGTAACTCATCCCATATTTCTTCACACTGCAAGGTCTTCAGAAGTCCCATGGTAGGGCAGAGCATCAGTCTTGAAAGGAGCTGATTTTAGAGGGAGCACTGCAGAGCCAGAGCTTCTCTTCAGGCCTGTCTGCTGGGGAGCTCCAAGGTGATGGTGTACATCCTTTCTTCTTAAATGGGCCAATTTTTTTTAGCACTAGGGTCTTATATCCATATTTAGTCTCCTAAATAAATGTCCTGGTTTTCTGAAGTGCTGAGTATCCTGGGAAGCCAACAGACATTTCAGTTTTCTTGGCCTTCAGCATGTGAGGCCTGTGCTCCAGGGTGTTTACTGGGTACCTGTGGCATGGTCCTGCGCTCAGGGGCAGGCTTTGGTATCACATGGCAAGCGCCATGGAGTGGCCAGAGTGCCAGTCTGCCTCTTGTAGTGAGAGACCTGGCAATTCTCACTTTGCACTTGGAAAAATCAGGCCACTTATTTAGCAGGCTAAATATAGGTTAAGCAGCCAAGCTTGAGCATCCTACTTTAAAAATTCTGGCGATAGTCGTCATCTATCATACCTTTCAGCCAGCACACTTGTCATGCTGTGAGAGGTCTGTGCGGTAGCTCCATGCACATGAATAAACATCAGCTTGCTAGTAAAAGAAGGAAGAAGCTTACAGTATTTCTTTCAAGGGGATATACAGTTTGGAAATGGATCACATTCTCTCTCCAAAACAAGTGAGTTTTCTATTAAGTAAAAAAAAAGTGCTAAAATGATAATTCTGTTTTTATCTCTGAACTTCAACTTTTTGTCTTCTGTTGTTCTCGTCATCTCAGACTTTGCCGTAGTGGTCTATATCTATTTTTGATTTTTCATGGAGAAAGGTGGGCCTTCGTGCTCCTCTTAGCAGACCTTCAGAACAGGTTTTCAAAACCTCCTATAATCCCTTTTCCTGATGTTTCCTTGGGAACAGCTTCTGACATCAGACAGATCTATAGCTGTCACAAGGCTAGCACAGTTTTACCACAGACCACGCACATATTTGGGTGACCGCAACCGTGCTGATAGACTAAAGGTTAAGAAATCTATAAGGGTCTGGATGTCAATATTTAAAGAAAAAAGTCCTGCATATTTATAGAAACAAATGGATTTTCCTTCACATTTACCCATCCAGGGAAAGTTGTGCTCTTTGAGATGACAGAGTAACTCCAGTTGGTTTAAAAGCGAATTTTTCTTCTGCAAATGAGAGCAAACAGTAATCCAAAATGTCCTGAGAAAGGAACAGTGCTCCAATCCCAGCAACTTGTCAGAGTCATGAATCCCTCTGCTGATGTACTGAGATCTTGAAAGCCACAATTTTCTTCCTAATTGATGGCTCAATCAGAGTATGGCCTCTGTCTCAAGCTTACATTAAGCTTTGTCCTTGATGTGCTGAGTTACTGTATAGCCTAAAATACACTGTCTGTATTGCAGAGGGAGGGGTACAGAGCAAGAAAGATTTAAGTCATTCCAGAATAATTTGGGATCTTTCATCAAGACAGGCATGCAGTTGATGGAAAACAGGCATTTTTTCAGAACCTTCAGCAGACTGATGATCGTTTCCTATGAAATAATAAAAGCAGACATCTCTTGCCATTTTCATTCAATTTTTAGTTCTCATAAACATTTGTGGGGAGCAGGAGTAATTTGTCTGAAATGAGAACTTATCAGGCTTTCAGAAGGTTGGGAGCACAGCAACACACAGTATAAAGTGCAAGAGATGCAATAACCTCTCTTCTCCTTTCCAGTGTGGTGCATGAAGTTAATATTAATTGGAGAAGAACACTGGGTAATCACTGTTTTTGTATGTGGGTTATATGTGCAGGTGTGTGTCTGTCCATTTGCATGGGCATGTGCATGTAGTGTGTTCACATCTTCAAGGTATGGCAGAGCTGAAGAGTGAATGTTTTGGAAAGGGAGATTTAGAAATCCCTGTCCAAAGTAATATGTAAAATTTTCAAGTTATTTCCTGTTCTGTCGACAGTAGCCTTTCTTAAACCTTGTAAAATTTTCAGTTCCTAGTTCAATAGTTTCATAAGTATTTGCTTTCTCAGATCTACTAAAACAATGCAAAATGTTAAGCCATCAAAATTTTTGGGTTTTGTTTCTTCCTTGTTTCACGAGGACATAAATGCCATTCTGTGATGATAGAAACACAAGCAAAAGAACCTGCAGATTTTTTTTTTTTTTTAATTTTTTTTGTTTTTGCTGCTCACAGTAGTGCTGGTGGCACTGTTGTTCTGTGTTGGTGGTAGCCAAAACAGCGCTGTTAAACACCTGGTGATTCGAGCATGGAATATAATCTGCTACTTCTTGTATCACTTCACAAGTCTTCCCTGTGTTCCTCCGTGATACTGGATGTGAAAGTACTGGAAAAATCTTGCTTGGTTATTCAAAGAAGGCAAGATTCAGGTGTAGTATATCCAATAACACCATTCTACTGTTTACTGTGAACTCTAAATGCCTTCAAATAGTGAAGTTGATGAAATTTTTTTGTGTGTGTGTTGGGGGTTTTCTGTTGGTTTGTTTTTTTGTTGTTGCTGTTGTTCAGGTTTATTTTTGGTTAGTTTGGGTTTTTGGGGGTTTGCACAATTCAGTTATCTTAGACCAATAACTTCTGAAACTTAATTTTTTATTGTTCTACTGAACATTGAGTTTTCAAGACAATCATCATAAAAAGATCAACTGCTGGATTAATTGTTTATATTTTGTTGCCTGTTTTGATATTTAAGGTCCATGGCTGCAGGCTCCATGGTCCAGGTGTGGGTGGGCTGGATGGACTTCCATCCCCTCCATCCACATGGGTTACCATGACAAAGGGTATTGTGGAGGCTTCACAACATGATTGGCAGCTGAGCAGAAGCATATAAGCTGGAAATTCTTTATCAGTTCTGCCTACAGTTGGTGTTTCGGCTGTTGCTTTATTTGATTTCATATATGTAATATATATACATCATGCTTCAAAGTGTGATACTGACACAGGGAACTGTTATTGAGGAGTATTTGTGAGAAAATGAGTCTTACATGTAAGGTAGATGCTGTTAATGAATGGCAGTGCACTTATGTCTTGGAGTTGTTAGACTCCAGTGCTGGTATTTGACTGACTGTGATGTTACATGGGCATGTTACTCTGACCTTCCGCAGGCCATGTCAGTGTGCCATGAGGCACCAGCCTTCGGGAGCGGCGGACACGCTGATCCCACTCCAGGTTTCTGGCAGTGATTCATTCATCTGTTCTCGGGTGTGAGGGTTAGCCCCTGTCCCATGAGGACAAAAGATTTGCCTTATTTTCATCACACTCGAGGAAGTGTTCTCTCCTTAATGCTCCTCATCAAGTGGAAGCAGAAAGGGAGTATTCCCTCATCAGGCAAGACAGTGTCAGTCCTTCTGAAAGCTGGGATCAGGCTCGTAGCCATAAGAAAAGAGACATAGATGCACCAGGATAGTACAAGGTGTCTTTTTGATAATAAAATACCTAATTAGTGTAAAGAGAGATAGGACTGATGTGTGATATTGTATGGACTGTAGTTTTAGAAATCAAACGCCAAAAGACTAAACCGAGGGAGAGGTTCTACCAACCTCGGCTATTTAATACCCTGTGAAATGCACTGTGCATGCTGTGCTTAGCTTGCTGCTGCTCAGTACTTTAAGCCTGTTCATAACCATTCATAGCACTTAAGATCTAAAGATACACTCATCCTTTGATAGGACAAGGTCAATTATTCTCAATTTATTGCCAGCACCAAAGTGTTTATGCAGTTATATTTATAAGCGGAGTTTATGTTTTTCTAACATGAAAGACATTTGATAGTAAAAAAGAACATTTCATTTGAAGATTACTTTTCTTTGACATATTTATATTAAAAATGTGCATGCGTGTATTCATATAAATGATACAAGCTCTGTCTTTTGGTTTTGCTAGGACACCACTTAGCTTCTTTTTAACATGCTAATAGAATGCTGTGCTATCCTGAGGTATGAATGTGGAGTGTGCTGATGGGCAGACAGACATCTGGGTCTGAGAATAACATTAATTAACTGCCACCTTTTTCCACTGGGTTTGTTCTTAGAATCATTCAAGCTTTGTATTCTTCCCCTGCACTACTAGGATGAGCATCCAGAGCAATGTTTAATACTTTCATCTTTTAATACCAGTTTCGTTTTAGAAAAACCTGTAGATGGGCAGCTCTGTTCCTGCAAAGCCTTGGGAGGCAGGATTAAATCCATCCTGGTGTAATGAACCACTTAAGCATGTGCCTAAGAGCGGCCTGTGCCTAAGAAAAGCCTGTATTAACTTTCTGGCCTGATGGAAATATAGGGTAGGATGGAATGGAATGGAATAGAGTAGAAATTTGAGTGGAGTGGAATGGAATGGAATGGAATGGAATAGAATAGAATAGAATAGAATAGAATAGAATAGAATTAAAGACTGAGCTGGAATGGGCCTACAGTGTCCATCTAGTCCGGCTGCCTGATCAGTTCAGGGCTGACCAAAAGTCAAAGTGTGTTATCAAGGGCATTGTCCAAGTGCCTCCTAAACACTGACGGGCCTGGGGCATTAACCACCTCTCTAGGAAAAGTATTCCAATGTTTGACCACTTTCTTGGTAAGGAAATGCTTCTTGACATCCAGTCAAATGTCCCCTGGCACAGCTTTGAACCAATCGCTCAGGTTTTGGACTGGATCCCAGGGGGAAGAGATGAGCGCTACTTTCTTCATCTCCCCTCTCCAGGAAGCTGTAGAGAGCAATAAGCTACTGGTTTGCTGATAGAAACCTGGGGGCTTCCTGGTTCATGCTGTGCTGGAGGTTTTGTTTTGTACCTGCTCAGATTTTCTAAAAATTTTTATTTTTGGCAAGGGGCTTATTTGACAACTGACAAAAATAATCAAGTAACATTTTTGACTGTGCTGTATGAATCACTTCTGTATTTATTATTCTCTCAAAATCTATAAGGAAACATCTGTATTTAGAAAGTATTTCTCAGACATAAATGTTTTACATACAAACCATATTTAATTTCTATGAATTATATTTTAATTCATATGAAAGCACTGGTTGCCATCATGTACTCACTTCTCTGGTGTTATCACAGTTTAAATGTTCCCTGAAGGCTTTGCACTGTGACTGGTCTGCTTTGTGTCAGGCTCAGGGCAATTGCATGCCGGCTTTGGAGGCAGATAGTTGGCGCCTTAGAAGAAACCTTCACCTCCCTCTTCCCAGGGTATCCCAGGCAGAGTTTAACCTGTTTACATCTCTTTGCTAATTTAGTCCTTTACTTGCACAGAGAATTACTGCCCAGCATGCCTGAAAGTGGTGAGCAAATTATCTTCAAAGGAAAATAAAATATTTTTGGTTGTGTGAGTGGTCTTCAAAATATGTTCCAGTGTACTTCAGATGGGGATGTGTGGCCAATATGCAGTTCAGAGTTCATGAAACTTCTGGAATTCATGCATGTTCTTACAGAAAAATACTGTTGGGTTTTTCCCCCTCCTAAATACCTCTGACTGATGAATCATACATCTTTCTCAATCCTATCTCCCACAACTATGTGGCACAGAATTCAGCACTCATCTGGCTGTGGCTGTTGGCTTATCATTTTTGTTTTGCTGGGGGATTTTCACAAGCCCTGAATCTCACTCTGAGCTGGGAAGGAGGGCAGTTGGTCAGCAAGTTACAATTGGCATCTGCTCCTCCTTCCAGCAGATTCTGGCATGCTGCTCTCAGTTGACACCCAGCCCTCACCCCCCCCAGGGCTGGGGCTTTGGGAGGGCAGTGCCCGTGGCAGGACTCAGCCACTACCCAAGGCATATCTGGGCACTCCTCCAGATGCCTCCATTTCATTCTCCTTTCTCCCCACCCACTTATTGCCAGATAGTAGAAAATGATCAACTTAGCTTTTCTGATTATGAGAAGAATCCTCTCTTCTAGTATTAGTGGATTTAGGAACACTCATTGTTTGACACCACAAATTACATGACTAAACTTGGTCTTCAGTAGGAATGCTGCACAGTTGTTCCACACAAGCTGTTGCAGACTTCCTTGATCACTTTAGTTGGAGGACAGGAGTTCTTCAACATTTTAAATAGCTGACAGAAGGATCTGTTCTCAACCCCTTCCCTCAAGCTAAACCTGTGATGTGTCAAATCCGTCTCCAGGACATCAGAAGTACATTGCTGTACTTCTGAACTTTTACCGTATTATCCGCTCTGCTTTGCCCTAAGCTGGTTTTCTGGAAAATGAGATGGATTTTGCTTCTTGGCAAAAATAACTATAGAGAGCTGGAAAATCCAAATGAGCTGATACATCTTTTGTTATAGCTACTTTATGACTGAGCAATTTTTTTTTTGTTTGTTTGGGTTTTTTTTTGATGTTCACAATATAGGTGCAGTTGTATATTTTCTCTATTTGGTTTTTATGATAAAGTCATCAAATAGTACATCTTTTTATACCTGATGTAGAATTAATTTCAAAATAATGTAATGAAGGAGGTAAAACTTCATATTCCGTGTTTTGTTTTTTTTTGTAGGAAATAAAAATATTTAGGAAATAGATTTTTCAACTAATAACATGAATTATAGGAGCTGATAAATGTGAGATTAATAGCTAAGAAAACAGTAATTTCAGATGGATAATTTAGATTTTTATCATTTATTAATCGTAAAAAGTAAACCTGCTGTATAACTAATTTTAGTTTTATCAAGAAGATGAATTGTTCCAGCTAATGAATGTATAGATACTCTATGCCAAAGGCATTCGTAGGATTCTGTTAATAATTTAACTGTGTCATGGCATATGCTTTGTCTTCATAAACCAATTAAAACATACAACTTTCTCCACTGAACTGCACGTTGGTCTTCAGTGTCTACAGCAAATTAGGACAGCATTTGTCTTAAAATACACTTCAGTATTGCAGGTGCAGAAATTTAATGGGGATAGTGTCTCCAGGTAGAGACCCTTGCCAGGCAGCCTGCACCACCGCCATGTGAAGGAGGTGCCGTTTGCAGCATTTCAGGGAGCTGATCCTACAACTACTGGTCATGTGGGCTGAGTGAAGGGCTTGTGAATGGTCTCATCCTAATCAGCTGGGTGTAATTCCCTGCTTAGGTTGAAATGTGGGCATAAACATGCGAAAATCTCTTTTCCATTTAAAATCTTTGAGATGGGGCCTATCTGTTGCATTAAACTCATGTAAGAAATTACGTGACTGGGACTCGCTCTTGGCAAGGGTTTAGAGATGCTGCTGTAATACGAATAACAATGCTGGTTGCTACTGGCCATTTTCCTGAGGTGGCATGTGCAGGTGAACCAAAGCTAGAGGTTAGAGGGTAATAATTGCACTCAGGGTTATTTTTAGTCCATCCTAGAAGAGACAGAAAAATTTTTAAAATGGATTTTTATATTTAAGGAAATTACAGCTTTCTGGAAAATCTTCAGAGCTATGACAAAAACTGGGAGACAAGAGGGTGTTTAAAATTGGGGACTGGATTTCTGTATTCTGGTCATTCAAAGCTGTTTGTTTCATCTCCTTTTTTCATCCTGGAGAGGTGAATAAAAGAAAAGTGTGAATGTGTTTAGGTTTTATTCACAGCATAGTCGTAACGTCAAAGCAAATACAGATAGAGATAGACAGAAAGCCGACAGTGGATAAATCAAAAGACAGCAGGCACTCAGATATTCAGCTCTAGCTAATCCAGCTCTAAACCACATTTTGTTTAGCTGGTTAACGACCTGTATGTTGCTGTTCCACCAATACTGTAGTTTTTTATTTATATCTTTAATACATTATCGGTAGGCGACATTATGGGTAAAGCACTGTTGCTAAAAGAGAAGGAAAAATTATAGTTATTGCTGTAATAAACAGCTTGAGAATATCTGTTTAAGAAGATTGCAGTGATACAAAAGGAAATAGCATGAGATTGCAACATCAATTATTTAGAACAATGTCGTTATATTCATTTTTTACCCTATTTCTTTTCTCAGAGGCAAAGTTCAGTCTTTACAGCATCAGGTTTCTGGAGGCATGAAGTGCCTGCTTGGGTCAAAAGTCCATAGCTTTCTGATGAACCAGGTCTTTAGACTTAAGCGGGAGCGTGTCCTTGAAAGGATGAGGCAGGAGTTCTCCAGAGGTGGAGATGTGGGGGTGCCTGAGTGCTCCCAGCATTGCTCTTGTGCATCCGATACAGCTACAGCTTTGCTGGACAGGAGGGAGGTGCCATTGGCCTTAGGTTTTCTGGGACTTTGAGGAAAATAGTAATTTTAGGCCATCTTGCCCTAGTTTTAGCAGGCTTCTGGGAATAAGAAAGGGAAAATGGATCTTTGTAAAGACTTAAAGAATGTTACTGAGAGGGAGAGGATGAGATCCGGTCCTTATGGAGCACTGAACCTGGTTTAT
The DNA here is from genome assembly GCF_009650955.1 of Corvus moneduloides. Taxonomy (NCBI): domain Eukaryota; kingdom Metazoa; phylum Chordata; class Aves; order Passeriformes; family Corvidae; genus Corvus; species Corvus moneduloides. The sequence goes on along the minus strand of NC_045480.1, from coordinate 18,080,759 downwards.
AAATGGAGTGAGGAATTGTAAGTCATTGTGCACTTCTAAATTTGGGACTTTTGTATGGATATTACTTAACTGAAGACAGAAACCTTTCCTGAAAAAGAAAATGCAATTGTGCCAGGCAGGTAGGAATGCTCAGGTTTCATTAGAAGTGAGTGTAAAGCAATAAGCAAACAAAAGAATAAAAACATTTTCTTTTTCCTTTTTTTCTCTTTCCTTTTAATTCTGTCCACAAGTAAGAATTACTTCAGAAAATAAACTAAGGAGGTCCTACTAAGCATGCAGGTTGAGAACATCACACCTCTTGCTTATATTGATGTTTGGAAACAATGCTATGAACAATCCACTCAGCAATAGTTTTCTCAGTGCAAGTAAAATTATCAGTGGCACAAGCCTCGTAAAAATAAATGATATTTTATATAAATGCTGAGTGAATACACAGAAGCTGTGAATACAGTTAGGATAGCTGCCACTGCTTAAAGGTCAGTAAAGCATAGCATTAAACAGCACATTTTGTGCTCCCAGACACGTAACCCATGATAAATTTTATGCAGTACATTTCTGAAATATCTATGGACGCATTTTCGTCAATAATTCACAATCCTTTAAAAGCTTTTTTTGCCTTTTGACAATCAATAGCAGGACGTAGTGTCTATAAAAGTTGCTGGTACTGGACTTCCACGGTCAGTTTAATTGGAGGACAGATGATGCTGAACTCGTACAGCAGCTGATATGTCCCCAAGCTCTTCCTTCCAGCTAAACTTGTGACATGTGAGCCCAGTGGGCAGGATATGTGCAGCACCTTTAGCCAAGTGCTCAGACCATTTTCTCCAGGGGAGGGTTTTATTACTTGTTGTTTCCCTTTGCAAGGTGATGGGTTTCTAAAGCAAGCGTAGGAGGACTCAGAATGCATATTAGTATGAGATATTTAGTGGGAAATGTCACCCCTACGACACGATTTTTTCCTGCCTCTGTTTGCTAGTGTAAAGTCAGCAGAAGTAAATTAGCTGGCAGATTTCAATGGAGAATGTTACCTGCGTCCTCTGCCAGATAGCATGTGGAGTGCCAAATTAGAATTGATTTCTCAATAAAATTGAGTTCAGCCTCCTCAACATAATTTAAGACAGAATGACAAAATCTCTCTCACTCACTTTTTAATTTTATTATTTTTGGTCAGTTTTGTTCTTGGATATTTTTGCTGCCCTAATTGCTTGTTATTATCTTCTTCCTTGAATCTTTTCCCTTGTCCAGGAAAGCAAAACCTCATCTGCTTTTATAAACAATTAAGGAGTGAAGTAAAACGGAAAGGACTTCTATGAATCGCCTCCCTTGCCTCTCCTCACACTCCTAAGACTCTCCTGGCAGCCGAGCCAGGAGCACAAGTTCTTTCTCTGTGCTGTGACTCAGATGCTGAGAGCACAACAAGCTGTTTACAGTCCCATCCTCATTTCTGCTTCCCACTCACAGCACGTTGCTTTGGGAACCACCAACCAACCTAATTAAAACAAATTTTTCCTATTGTGGGAGCAATTCCCCAAATGCTCTGCCTCGCCAGAATCATGCTGTGTCTGCTCAGTTCGCTACCTCCATCCAGCTCCCAAAGACGCTCATCTTACTGTTAAGAAAATCAATGCCTTCTAATGTGGCATTAGTTCTTAAATTCAGCACATTTATCACATATACTTCTAGGGAACCTGAGGTAATACATGGAAGTGAAAAAAATATCTTCTTTTTAAAAGACTTGCGGAGTAAGTGGCTTCTGAAACATTAGCAGTGCCTGTTAAATGACTGTCTAGAAAGGCTATTCAGAACTAAATAAATCAGGGGTTTAGGTGGGGAGGCGCAGGTGGAAACACAAGATGGCAGCACTGCAAGGATTGCAAAAGATCTGGAAGTGTAACCACCACCTGGAATTTGCTGGCTTGATTTCTGCAGTAGAAAAGGCATTGCACCTATTCATTATGCCTAGCCTAGCCTTACAGCCTTGCAAGGACTGCAAGATTTCAAGATGTCCTGATGACTGTCCTCTTTCTTCAATGGCCGGGACCTATTTCTCACCCCACGTGAACTCCAACAGGAGAGGTCAGTGAGATTGCATGGCTGCAGCTGTTCAGATCAGTCTTCCAGAGCACTGAAATCTTCCATCCCTCAGCTCATCTTCTGGAAATCAAAATGTAACATGGCTTCAGAAAGCACAAGTGTTCATCTGCTGCCACTTGGGTGCCTGTGGTGTCTAGGGTTGAATGGTGTATGTTTCTGCCAACCCTGTTTTAGCAAAGACAGAGTTTACAAGGAGTGCTGAGCAGCACAGTAGGTCGGTGGCGTTACTCAAAATACTTCTCTTTTTCAGCTGTTCAGCTTTTCTGCTTTTTGTCCCTGCCTTCTAGTTCCACCACTTTCTAGCTTTATTCTTCCATCAGAATGCCTGGATTAGCCATCTTTGCATGCCCTCTTTTGCCCATTTTTGGAGAGCTTCATGCACATTCTCCCTGGCTGTAGGAGTGAGAACATAACTCTAGACCTTACTTTTTTTTTTTTCCTTTTTTTTTTCTTTTTTTTTTCATGTGAGATTGGTAGTTCTTGGCGTATTCAGTGTCCTTTCTGTTCTTTGATCATCCAAACTCTACTGGTATGTAGCTGTGTCCCATGCTAGGTTCTCCTTTCTTTCTCCCCTTTGCTCCTCATATGTTGTGGTTCTAGATCTCTCTGTTTCCACCTGTATCCTGCTTATTTTTCTCTATCTGCCTAAGCACACCTAAAGCATAAATCCTGCTTTACAGATGTTTCTTACTTCATCTTTGAAAAGACTGGAAATGCATAACACTTTTTGCCTACAGTTTTACTTATTTGTGGAACAGATTTTTCTAATAAGAGTCAGAAATAAACTCCATTGATATCTCATGGTGCAATGTAATTATCAAGCCACCAAGTGGCTGCCATAACTTCTGGAGAGAGTACGTGCTTGGGCTGTGAGCTTTCAGGCATCTGAGAGCAGTGGCAAACACTGGGCCATATATGTAATTTTAAGTATGCCAGCAGTCAAGTGGAGATGGGTTAGACTAGTAATACACTTAATCTTCATCATATTCTAAACTGCCCATGGGTTGGTGGAGCATCTGAGTTACATGCACTCCCAGGTCAAAAGCTGTGATGGAGTAGGAAGTGAGGTAACTGAAATATTGTCTAACTAAAATGAAAGACTTTTGTTGGAGTGGAGTACTGCTTTTTCCAACTCTTTCCAGAATGTAGGAGTGAGAATTTAATTTAAAGGGCTGGTTGTCTCTCCTCGAGTGTATATGCAGACTGGCTGGGGGATCATGTGGGTGATGGCTGTGCTTTCTAGGATTGCTGCTGCTCGAGAACAAGATCATCTCAGGTGAATGGGGTGAGAGGTAAGGGCTGAAATGTAAGAGTGCTCATCTACCTCTAGAAGATGCTGTAGCAGAAATCTTTATGCTTCCCAGTGCCCAGTTCTTTTATCCAAGATCTCCCTTAATTGCTTCAGTCAAAGGATAGAAGGGGCCAGATGTTTGTGTAGTATATCCATTAGCAGGCTCAGAGTTCCCCTCATCCCAATGGATTTGGTCCTGGGATCTCTCCTGAATACAGCGACAGGTTTGAGACTTGCCCTGATTTCATTCTTTCCTTGCTGGCTGGAGAGAATAAATGGATTAACTAACACTTTTGAGAGGAGTCTTCCTGGCAGTTGTTGAGTCTCAAAATGTCGATTCTCAAGGCTGACTTCACAAGGGATTTAGTCCTATCTTTTACCAGCAGGTTGAAATTACCCTCTATGTTTATTGTATCCAAAAAAAAAAAAGAGGGAGAGAAAGAAAAAGAATAAAAAAACATTCAAGAGAACAGGGATTTGTAAAGGTGGGTTTTGGTGACTGAGAGCTTATCCCATAGAGTGTGTATAGTGGGATGTGTAGGGTACAGCAGCAGAGAAAATGAAAAGTGCTAGGTCATCCCATCCTCTTCTCAGGCATACACGTATCCCCTTGGTAGCACAGGTTTATTTGCAGGAATGCTTTGTCCCTGAGTCACGCTGGTTGGGAGAGGCTGTTACATATGCAAAAAGGAAAAGAAAATATACTAAGGTGCTTTGTCTTCTAGAATTTTCACCATTTGCCCAAACTAGCTATTTTTGGTGAACAGGCTTGAATGTGTCAAGCAGTATATACACCATGTGCTAAGCATTATTATTATTTAGTGTTTTATTTACTATTAATGTACCTTTAGTAAGTATAGGGTTTTTCAACACTTCCTTTGGGAAGCTATTGAACATTCTGATAGATTTCACTGTCAGAGTTTTTAGTGATAGCTTGTATTTTCCTTTCCTTAGTTGCTGCCTGTTACTTCTTCTTGTGTCCTCGTGTACCTAATTATAAATGTTACAATGTCAATTTAGGAAAAATATCAGGGGAGGTTTCACAAGGGTCAGTGCCTATCACGATATTGTTTAATACTTTCCTAAACAATATATAGAGCAATACAATTTGCAGATGATGCCAAATTAAGAGGGATCATAAACACAGTGGAAGGCAGAGAGAGAGATAACAAAAGGATATTGAGAGTTTAAAGAACTGTGCAAAAATTAACACGATGAGATTTAATTTAGATAAAATACAAGGTCATACACTATGGGAGAAAAATGCCAACTACATAATGGAAGATGCTGGTTGGAAAACAGCAATAATGGTGATATATTTTACATTTATGTAGCTTCTTTCATCTTACAGAGTCCCAAAGAGCTTTACAAATTAAATAAATTAATATAGAAACTACACATAAGGATTATCCTTTTCTCCACGGAGACACCTCCTGTGTTGGTGCAGAGTATGACAGCTATTCAGCTGAACTCTGCAGTGATGTGTAACAGTTCAGGACAAAATATTACAGGTCCCCTTGAAATGGCAGTAAAAGTTAACAGAAGCCAGCATTTGTGCAGCAGGGCTGCTTAAAACGGTTCCTCTGATGAAAACTGCCAGAGCTTTTTTTTTTAAGTTGCAGATGATAGAGATCTCAGTTTTACATCTGTCTTTACTGCAGTAATGCAGAGATGAGCCCACTGACTCCTGGTGGACACCGGCTGCAAAAGGGCTCATTGTGTGAGACAGCTGGGAAGAGCCATGAGTTTTTTACTGGAATAAACAAATACCTATGACCTGTTCATTAGAGAACATTATCTGTAGTTAGTTGAGGGCTATTCATTTTCACATGGATAGGGAAGTTTAACTGCAGGGTATATGAAATGGGTGATGGGAAGACACTTGAACTGATGGTTGTGGGATCTGTCCAAAAGGGAGACATGAAGAAGATGGAAAACATAAGTGATAGCATAGTAGAAGAACAGGATGGTCTGGGATTAATAACACAAGAAGGGTAACAGTGTAGGAAAGGCCACCGTTTGTTTCTGTAATGGCTCCAGTGTTGCTCACCATGTCCATGTTTTCCAGTGAATATGCTTTAAATGGTGGCATTTCATAAAGGCACAGCAAAATTTGGAAGAATAGTGTCTTTTATTTGGTGTCTCTGTCCTGCTAACTAGGCAATATTATGAAGGTGGACACAGGGTTTGAATTTACTCGCCTTGGATATGTTTGTGTCTCACAATGGAGATGCATTGCAGGTTGTGTGTAGGGTGGCTCCTCAGAAGCCAATGCAATGTTATTTTCTGATGGTCCCATGTCATCACAGAGTGGCTGGAGGCACAGCGTTCCCAGTGGGATCAGGGGATCTGAGCTCTCAGTTCTTGCCAGTCCTAACACTTACGTGCTAAGGTGATCTCCAGAGGGACAGGTGCTTAAGGAGCATGTGACTTGGAGGGGTCTGGTGTGTGCAGTGTGCTCATCCTGCTCTCTGGGGAGCCAGAAGACTTTGCAGGATCCAAGTCTGATACCCCTGATGCAAACTGCAAAATCAGGTCATTCCCTGGGTGACAACCAGTTGTGTATGTCTTACAAAGGGATGAATCTCTAATTGGGAATGACTCGGAGCCCTTTCAGGCATCACTTTTTTTGTGGGTTGACTGTGGCTGGAAGCCAGGTATCACTTTCCTCCTCAGCTGGACAGGGAAGAGAAGTACAACAAAAAACTCCTGGATCAAGATAAGTACAGGTAGAAATCACTCACCAATTACTGTCAAGGGCAAAACAGACTCCAAGTGGGAAAATTAGCTTAATTTATTACCAAATCATTCAGAGTAGGATAATGGGAAGTAAAAGCAAATCTTAAACCCTACTTCTCCCCACCCCTTCCTTCTTCCTGGGGTAAACTTCCCAGATTCTCTACCTCCTCCCTACAGTGGCACAGGGGGGCAGGGAATGGAGGTTGTGGTGAGTTCATCAGTCATTTTTCTCTGCTGCTCCTTCCTCTTCAGTGGGAGGACTCCTCACACTCCACCCTACTCCAATGTGAGGTCCCTCCTATGGGAAACAGTCCTCCATGAACTTCTCCAAGTTCTGGGCTGCAGTTCTTCACAAATTGTTTCAACTTGGGTCCCTTCCATAGTGTAGAGTCCTTCAGGAACAGGCTGCTCCTGCATGGACTCCCCAAGGGGTCCCCCAAGTCCTGCCAACAAACCTGCTCCAGCATGAGCTACTCTCTCCATTGTTCCACAGGTCCTGCCAGAACCTGTTCCAGCGTGGGCTTTCCACAGGGTCACAGCCTCCTTTGGGCATCTGCCTGCTCTATTGTGGGGTCCTCCAGGGGCTGCAGGTTGGTCTCTGCACCCCTATGGACCTCCATGGGCTGCCAGGGCACAGCTACTTCACCATGGGCTGCACCATGGGCTACAGGGCAATCTTCTCTGGTGCCTGGAGCACCTCTCCCACTCCTTCTTCACTGACCTGGGTGTCTGCAGAGCTCTTTCTCTCATGCATTCTCACTCCTCTTCCCATTGCTGTTCACAGCAGTTTTTACCCCCTTCTTAACTGTGTTATCCCAAAGGTGCTACTGCTGTTGCTGGTGGGCTTGGCTTTGGTCAGCAGTGGGTCCCTCCTGGAGACAGCTGGTACTGGCTCTGTCAGATGTGGGGGAAGCTTCTGGTTGCATTTCAGAGCAGGCATCCTTGTAGCCCTGCCCTGCTACCAAAACTTTGCCATGCGAACCCCATACAACTTTGTCCTACCAGAAGGCTTTTTTGTAGTAATGGTCTGTGTGTGCGTGCGTGTGTCCCACTGAATATAGGTTTAGTGCTTTTACCTGCTGGTCCAAATTGAGAATTAATTTGTCAGATTTGCCTCTCTGCTTTTTTTCTCTCTGTAAGGCCACATGGTAACATGGCTTAAAGGGAAGAGGAATGAGAAAGGACAGTTTTCTGAAAAGATTCTGCTGTGCCTGTTTGAAACTGTGTATCTTTAATCTGCTAGTTTTGATTTTTCTTTTCTGCTCAGCAAATAAAATAGAGGTTCTCTTCTTCCCCTCCCACCTACTCAAATATTTTCTGTGCTTGTTTGGCTCCTATACTCTTGAGGTTCAGCTAAGTGCTTGGATGTGTAACTGCCTGCCCCATATGACCATGCAAAGCGAATGTAAGTTGACATCTCAGTTTTGGAGTTTTTTACATTTGGAGTCCAGCAGTTGCTTAATATTTTTGGTGAGCATCACCAGTGTGGCCGGCTGCTACCACAGACCTGCCTAGAGGGTAGAATTCACAGGGTCTGATTTTCCACCAGCCTGCCCCTTCTGTCACTACTCGTAGCTGTGCAAACTGCCACCATTGTTCTCCTGCAGCAGTTTCACATCCATTTTGCGCAGGGATGACTGACTATAGAGGATGCAAGCTGGTGGAAAATTTACCTTGTGTTCTCTGCTCCATCTTAACTGAGGCACAAACCAGCACCCTCATGGTCTGTTGACTGTAAATCTCTTACTTTTAGATGAGCCTTGTAAGAAGGAGCCTTGCCATGGCTAAGCTAGTGTGAATCACACTTAAGCTTACCTCAGCTAAAATATACTCCCTTTTTTCTTCTCAATACAGCCCTCCTGCTGGTTGGGTGTTCATCTCTGTGCCACATGGCCAGTAGCATCCCCATGCTGCCAGGATCCACAAGTCTTAGAAAAATTGTGCTTTGGGGTTACTACTCCTACCCACTGCAGGGATGCTGGCTTGAGCAAAAAGAATTCAAAACAGTGGGTTTCAAATAAGTGATCTTGGGAAAGAGGGTCTGGGAACTAGTGTGTTAATGCTTTTAAAGTGTATTAGTTCTGTATTCAAAATCCTTTCAGCTATGTCAGTGTATGGAGTAGCTCAAGGTTTGTTCAGTTTTGGAAAGAGCAAGCATCACCTTTAAAAGCTCTTGAAGATCTTTTGAGGGAGCTATCAAGCCAGCATCTCATTTGCTTTTTATTACATCTGAGCAGTAGTTAAACCTGGAAAGGGAAGAAACAAAGCAGTTGAAGGACAGATTTTCTCTCCCCCAGTGCTGTAGAAGTGCCTGCTTCAGTCTGCTGCCATTTTGCTTGAGAGAGCTGGAGCACTTGAGTTATGGTGACATCTATTAGAATTCAATTAGTGGTAGTTCACTGACCCAAATTAACATTCTTTGTTAAGCTCAAGTCAGTGTATATGTATGCTATTTCCAGGCCAAATGGACCTGCATAGAAAAGAGGCTCCGAATCTCTGAGCTTGTTGGCAGTGTCTTAGTAACTGGATTCAGAGCACAAGCTTATCTAATGCCAGTGCTTTAGGCTGGCTGATAGAATTGCACATGTGTGTGGTTTGTAATTAAACTGTGCAGAGCTCTGACTCGAGGTGAATGGGGAGAAGGAGGACAATGAGGACATGCTAGGGGCTTCCCTGCCAGCCTCTCAGCTTCTCTCCTACATCCTGGGGAAGAGGTGGCTGCTGGGACATGCTGGAAATGGTGATCTCCACTGAAAAAGACATCCTGGCATGCAGGGTGGGTTGGAATGTTTCTCTCTCACTTTGCTTCTTATTTCAAGTCTCTTACAGGCTCCAGACAGCATTAGATCTGCCCAGGTCTTAGACTGGATGTTGCTGGCTTTGGTGCTGGGGCTACATTAACCCACCTCTCTCATTCACTAAAACTTTCAGGTGCCCAGTCCATGGATTGCTGGGTTTATCCGAGTGACTTTGGCAGTGCCTTGCCTTGTCAGGCCTGACTGTCATAGAAATAATGTCACTGCAGTCAGGAATGCTTTTTGGCATCAGGAGAGGAAACTGAAGGAGATTCCCATGTTGTTGCTTTATCATGGTCGATCTGTTCAGTGACTTGAAATACTTCAGAGCTGTCCATGTGGTTGTGGTTTCCCTACAGTTTATTTTTTTTTGTTTAGAAAACTCACTGTATAGTATTTACCTATGTTTGCAACTTAGGTTTGGGGTTTGTTTATGTTCTTGTATGGCTTTATCCCTCTAAGAATGAGTGAATAGCTGGCTACAACCAGCTATGATTTTAGCTGAAAAGAAAACATGACTTATTAGCAAACAGTGGTTAATGATTGATTTTTAAAGGGGGAAAAAGTCTTTTAAAAATATTTTTTCACAGACTCTACTTCCATGCTGACATTTACACTAAGACATTGGGCAGAGACTTGTTAGTGTGGATCTGTTCCCATGTGTCACTTTGACTAGTTTAAGCTGTCACCAAGCATCTTAGAATAGTCAGCTTCACGTGTCTTGCGGATATCAGTCATTATGGTTCACATTTTCATTTTAATGACGACTGATGTAGATGTCAAGAAGTGTTGAGGCATTTGCGCATTAAACTTACGGATATTTTCTCTTATTTAATCAGGTTTTGTCTCAAGGTACAGTTAACTATTATAAGACTAAATTACTCCTTGAGCAAGTGAATGCTTCCCTTGTGTGTGGATTTGAATTTGATCCACAAAGAGCAAGTTCTTTTTGTGATGCAGTGATTTTCCTTCATTATCCGTGCCCGTTTTCTGTTTGGTAACTTAGATGTACATATTTCAAATTTAAATACACCAATCCCTATGGAAAAACAGCTAAATACATGTCAGCATCCGTAGAGAACATCTTTCTGATTATGACTGTGCCCAGTACAAGGTAAAACTTCAGAAACTCTGTTTTCAATATACTTGAAGGCATTTACTTATCCAGCAGCACAGATGGCACTTGAAATGCTGAATAATAATTGTTGAGAGCCAAGGTAAACAGTGGTGCAAATGTGAAAGCGGACACAGGCATTACAGTCTGTGTGGGTTGCACTGCTTGAATAGACAGGTGATAACATTTGCATGTGCAAACTCTGTTTTACCTCTGAAATGATCATCTAATGTGCTTACTTGCCTGTGCAGGTATTGGGAGCAGAGGGTAGGGCAGCTGGTTGCAGAGGTGAGGAATGAAGTGTCCAGGACATACTATAAACTCAGATTCCTGCTGGCCTTGCTTGGGAGTAAGGGAATATACCTTGTAGGCATGGATGTTCCAACCTTTAAGACGCTTAATTACATTTTGGTTGCCTTAAGCCCTACTTGTATGGAATGCAAAACCTCTATCCTGTTCACAACAGTTTGTTCAGCCTTCAAAAACTTCTGCAGGTTCTGGTGGCACATTGCAGTTTAGGGACAGCATGTTTATGGTGAAAATAACCACCCAGCCCAAATCAGTGTTGAATTCAGCTGTCCATCACCCAGCTTGTGCTTTTTTAATATATGTGGGTACTTTGGAAAAACCTGCATCTGATTTCTCATGGAGTCACTCCTGAAATGTGAAATTCTGCAAGTTTTGCAAGTGCTGTGGTATAGTGATCAAAGAGCCTCGCTACAGCAGCCAGGGTCTTTGTGGGGTTCAGTGCTGGACAGAGGGACTGGGGGAGACCTGCCTGCTGTTCAGTCACTTCGAGATTCTCTTTTGAGCTCATGTTGGAGAGTTGGGCTGCCAAGGCACCCCAGGGACTGAATGCCTCTATGGTCCTTTCTGCATGCCCACAGATCCTAAGGGCAGCCTTTGCCCTGGTAGCCAGAGGAAGCAAGAAGCAGAGAGAAGGTTAGGGTGGAAGTATGAAGAAGCTATGAATGTGGGGAAGCAATGAGCATGTTGGGAAGCATGATGGATGTCAGTACCAGTTCACCAGAAGCTTAACTCTTACCAATTTTTTGTAGGCATCATAGTAAAGGAGAGTTTTAAGTGATAATGTTGTGCTGGAACTCATCTCCGACTGAATCTCCATTGATGCTTTTGTTGGAACCTTAATTGTGCAAAACTCCACAATATTAGTGATCAGCTGTGGGTTTGTTTGTTTGGTTTTTTTGTCCTTTCTGGTATGAAATGGTCACATTTCTTTACATCTTTTTAGGATTAAAGTAAAAATAGGTCTTGCTGCAATGACAGCATCATTCACAGACTGTAGCTGACCATTGCACTCAGCAGTATCACATTAGCTCTCTCTTCAAACCTCTGTTTCTTCTAAGTTTGGCCAGTCCACCTCAAAAGCTGTGAAAGCGTCCTTCTCCTGTTCCAGCTCTTTGGTAGCTATTTACTACTTTACTGCTGCCATCTGGTATGGGATCCCTTTCATCTGTGGATTCCCCATTTCTCTTCTGATCAGTGCTAGCAGCCAAAATTCAAATCTGCAGTTGGAGATTTTAGTCCTCCTGTTGTTCTCACTCCTCTTCTGAGGCAAGGGCAGAGGACCTCTCTGCCATAGTTTTCTGTTTGACCTACGTGTAGATCCTTGGCCAGTGGCGTGACTGCGGTGGTGTAACAAATCTTGAATGTAAAACGAAAAAAAAGAAAAGGCTTTGGAAAGCCTTGAAAATGTTTATTTTAAAGAGCTTCTTTACTATTTTTTTTTGTTTTTCTTGCAGTATGGTTTAATCAGGGATGAAATTTGCTTTCTTCAAAAATGAAGCATCTCTGATATGCTTTTGTCTCCATTTCTCATACCTATTCATATTCCTATCAATAGAGAAGAATTTAAAAATTTGAATTAGTGCAATTGATGCTCTTTGCAAGACATTTCTGCTTCTAGTTTCAGTCCAGTTTGGAATATGCAGTAATAAAGCAAACAGATTTCTGGGGCAGAACTTTTTTTTTTTTTTGGTTGGATTTACATGTGATATTAAAAAAACCACTGTCCATAGAGTAGATGAAATAACATTTTAGTACTCTGTTGGCTATATTCTCTTCAAGGGTCGATACAAAGTGGCATTTGCTCTGTGATGCAGAAAATAATCTGTTAAAGAAAAAAAGATACATACATCTGTAACCTGCTAAAAAAAAAAAAAGCTTTTAGACCAGGAAAGAAGAATAGTATGTGGCACTGAGACTGGAGAAGAATTAATAAAATGTTGAGAAAGTTTTACATGGAAAGTAAAATAAGAGAGAAGTAGTCAACTTCCTTCATCATCAAAAACCTCAGCAATAATGGAATAGTTCATGCATTTTGTTGCTTTACTTGAGTTCAAAGTTCTCTTCAGAATTTAGTTTTTGCACCAAAGTTCAACAGTCTCAAGAGCGTTTTAATGCCTTGTGTTGTTGTAATTAGTCTGCATTTTAAGTTTATTAGTGGCCTGACTAATGTACTCTTAAGAGGCTTTATTTGGAAAAAAGTCAATATATGAAGCCAATAGAGCTCTTGAGAGTTTGTGCCACATACACATTCACAAATAGAAAATCATGTTATCAATTTTCAGTTGACTTCTAATCAATTACAGTGACAAAGAGATGATTTGAAGTCAATTTTCTGTTGGTGCTAAATTAGTGTTTGATCACAGATGTTTACTCTGGTGACTGCTTTCTTTTGCAAAAGCCTTGTAAACTAAGTTGCATAGATTGATGCCTCTCATTTTCAGGTGATTAGCAGATTTTTCTCTTATTTTTCTGCTTTTAGCAGCATGAGAGATGTGCTTCTGCTGGGATATGACTGTGGAAACCTCTTAAGCTAAACATGGAATTTAGTAATGAAGCCTGGCATTGACTTAGAAGTGCAGCTCTTTGAATAAAGATGCTCCTTCTCAGTGATCCAGCACTAAATCAGTTCTCCAGAAAGGAGACTCCTCCATCCCATCTGTTTAGATTTGTAAAATTCATGCTAACAATAGCTTTTGACCAAAAGAACATTTTGCTTCCAACTTAATATTAAGGAACAGAAGGCATAGAAGAAAAGAATAAAAAGCCATAAAAATAAATGTGAAAAATAAGAAGCGAGAGTTCTTTGCAAGAGTCAGAGAATCAATCTTGAAAGCATTTCTATTTTTTTATGCCCCTTCTTTATTTATCAGCTGTTTAAAATAGATAGGCCAAGACTTTTCGTTCTCTATTCATAGGAGAGCGATTCCTGAGACCACGTAGCAGGCACATATGGAAAACTACTCCATCTTCTTTTGGATTCCCCAGATGGGATTCAGAATGTTGGTTTGATGCTTAAATTCACATAAACCCAAACTTAAGACGAGATTTTGAAGTGGTCGGTGCCCTCAAATGTAGCCAGTGCAGTTCTTATTTAAATTCTGGTATGAGTTGCCAGAGAGCAGGTGCTAAATGTTGGAATTTTTCATTCATTTGAAATCTGTGTGTCATACTAAGAGATGCAGGACACTGAACATCACTGAGAATCCAGCCATAGAAAAGTACTGCATAAAATGCAAATCATAGCACACACAACCCAAACCCATCATACAAATCAGCCTAAATCATCAAAGCAACAGATCAAACAAATGCCTCAAAATTCAGTCTCTCTCCTGTCATTCTCTCCAAATGCTTTCCATAATACCCTGAAGATCAGCAAACAGATTTTGCCTGGTATGCAGTAAAGTGAGGATTGAATTTTGCTGAGGGACCATGGAATAAAAGAATCCACCAGAAACCTTGTCTATGCTGAACTGAAGTTGTAATACTTGTACAAAGAGAATATAGAGGGTTTTTTTCAGTTAGATTTTGGTCATTTGTTGTTAATTCTACTTAAGGCTCAATGGCTTAACAACCTCTTCCACTGATAACCCCTGAATCATGACTACATAGGTTGAAAACCACAGGTCATATTCTGAGTCTCCAGCTGCCTGAAAATTGATAGTTCTGATAAATATAGTTTTAGTGCCTCATGAAAAAAATTTCTACTTCATGAAAATATTAAAGGGTTAAGTCCCTTGAATTGGCAACCCAAAAGAAAGTATTTCAGCTTGTGTTCTTCGGGATTTGCCTTCCCTTCCCCTTCCATAACAAAATAAAGATAGTAAAGAAAATAGTAAAGTAGGAAACGAAGCAGAAAAATGGGCACTTAACTGCTCATTTCTTGTTGAAAATCTGGGATAATTCTACAGGTCTGGGAATTATTTGCTCTTCTGTTAAAGCAAGACCCTGCTTTTAACAATATTCACAGGAAACTTTCCATCAGTAATACTAGGATTTGATATCAGAGAAAGGCTGTGGTTTTCTGCTGAGCTGCTCACATGCAACGGCAGCAAAATGTCTGGTCAGTATATCCAGATGTGACCCCGTATCCTGCGCCAGCTTTTTGGGAAGGAGATCACATATTGGGGGTGTTAACAAAAACTCACGTTTGACTTGCTGTGTGTAAGAGGTGGGCAAACTCCTCACTGGCAGTAGTGGGAAGGTCAGTCTCCATTAAACCCTGTTTTCCCTCGGGTGTGGTGGAGGAGAGTGACCCCCGGGGCAGGACAGCAGAGGTGGGTGATCTCAGTGGTGGGTGCTGGTGAGTCTTGGTGGCAGAGGCTTTGCAGCCTGGAGTGCAACATGCCAGAACTCACAGGAACCATCTCGACCTAGTTTAAACCCCCTAATTTAAAAAAAAAAAAAAAAAAAAAAAAAAAAATTCTGCTCTCTGTGTGCCATATATTGAAAGGCTAAAGGAGGGATTTAGCAGGGAGCCTGTGAGGGCTGTATCCCTTTCCCTGCATCGGTAGCAGTAGGCTTGGTGCTTGTGCTGGTGTGCCGTGGTGAGCCCATGGCATCAGCTCTCCTGGTGTGTCGAGGCATCATCCAGCATGAAGCACTTAGTGCAAGTGAGCTACATTAACTCCCCAACAAGGAGAAACATTGTGACTCTTAATAGCGATGCCAAATCTGCAGCTGTAGCTCAGGTGTTTACTCTGACCAGTGCACAGAGCCTTTGAAATTTCCCACAGCACACTAAAATTCAGTATATTAGCATTTGCAAATTACCCACTTGTGTATGATCTGATTTTTTTAGTCATTCATAAAAAGTCACCTTCGTGAATGATGATAGTAAAGTTCAGTATTTGAAAGTGTCTTCAGACTGTATGAGGTGGAAACACATTGCCTTGGTCATATCTGTGCCTTGATTGTCTAAGAATAGAAGCTGGGGAGCTAATCAGATCTTAGAGCAATGTTGGTTTTATTTTACAAACCCTCCTTTCAATGCAAGCCCAACATGCTATATTTTCCTCCTCTATTACACTGTTGCCTTACAGCATTTTCCTGGGTTTTTGTGTTTAATGGGATAATCTGAGGGTCTGATTCACTTCCTGCTTGACATGATAACCTCTCTCTTGATTTTTAATCTCACTTTCTATTAAAGTAAATATGAACTATTAATATCTCAGGAGGAGAAATGGAACCTGGATCACTGGGGTTTTTTTGGCTCCAGTTGTGTTTGAGAGGTTAATGTGTCTTTTGGGAAATATCATACATGGCGACTCTCTCTCCAATAATTGTTCAGCAGAAGACAACACTTCCAGTGCTAAATTGCAGTCTGCTTGTAGGCCAGGATTTTTCTGCAAGAGTGAATAAAAGCTGCTTGCCTTGTCTGTCTTTCTTCTACTTTACTACAGGAGGGAGTGCTCCCAGTGATATCAGGAAGGGCTCTTTTTCACTGTCCTTTCTTCTATTTTCCATTTGTCTTGTCAGTTTTGGACTAGAACAAGAAGAATGGGTTAGGCAGGCAGGTTGAATTTGCTGTATTGGGAAGGTCCTTGTTAAGACTAGAGAGAATTAAGGGCTTTGTAAAACTTTGGAAAAAATGTCATTATGCATGAACCTATAAATCTCTTAAGTACCAAATGAGCTTTATGTATAATATTACTTAGCGGGAGAAGAACGGACATTTAAATGCTGTCAGAAATTAATGCTGAAGTATGCCTGGAAAGCTTCACAACAGAAAGGTATCACATTCTTTGCTGCTTCTTCTTTGTATTAGAATAAATAGTCAAACTAAATTTAGCTGGTGTGATTTGGAGGCAGTATGGCTTCAGCATTTCCCTCAGGATTGACCCTTTCCAGTTGGCTTTGTTGCTGGAGTTGTTAGTGAGGTGATGAACCGCTTGCTCCACGCTGGAAACTGGCCAGGGACAGAGGTAGAGAAGGACACCACATGGAAAGGCACTGGTCCTGGGAGGGACAAAGAGTGAGCCAGAGCTCCTCCTTAGCACAGCTCTGTATGTTTGTGTTTCCTCTGCAGCTTGAATTAATTCTCA
Organism: Corvus moneduloides; assembly: GCF_009650955.1. NCBI lineage: Eukaryota > Metazoa > Chordata > Aves > Passeriformes > Corvidae > Corvus > Corvus moneduloides. Next base: position 18,064,376 of record NC_045480.1, on the reverse strand, counting down.
GTTGCCTTTGCAGTGGGTGGTGAGGGACCCTTCATGGCAATCAGATCTGTAGTGAGGCTTCTGTGTGTTTGCCCCTCTTAGCAGCCTGGCACTTAAGAAAGGGGTATTTAACTTGAAAAATGGTTTACTTTATAGAATTTCTAACCAGCATAATGTTTATTAAAACAGCCATAAAATTCCCTGCGTACCACATGAAATTCAGCTTGATAATGATAGTGCTGCTATTGTGATTATGTAAGCATAAAGCAGATGATTTACAAAGAAAGAAATTCAAATAACACTGTGCAAGAAATACAGGTCTCGAAAGCTCGTTCTGGGGTTGGTACCGGGAGCAGCAATGGGTTGTGCAAATTTTCAGCCTGAGGTTCCTTGACTGAATTCAAGCTGAAACAGTTACCATGATCTGATGGCTTTGTGGCAGTTTGGATAAAATGAAGTTGTGGTCCTAAGTCCATTTCCTCCTGTGCCCATATCACCAACAAAACAGCCTTCAGCAGAAGCCTCTGAAGGGATTTTTAGCATGAAACAGGGATGTGACTGAACTTCCCCTCCTTGCAGCAGGGACACTGTTCACAGGCACATCTGATTAGTGCTGTATAGGTTCCCTGGGTACATTTGGTTGTGCGACCTAGGATTGCCATTCCCACAGGAAGCCAGAAAGCTGCAAGACCACATGGGAAAGGTTGAAATGGCACTGGGGATGATTGCCAAAGAATTTTCAAAACACTGGGTGGTACAGCTAGTGATTGAGATTGGAGATATTAAATGCTTTTAAAATTACCATTTCACATTTTTTTCGTGCCATTTTATTGTATTTTCATTACAAAAAATAAAAGGTCAGTATCCTGGCAGGACATTGCATTGCTAGTCCTGGGCTCTTCAGGGCTCCATCTCTAGCTATTTGTTGCTTTCAGTTTTATCTCCTGCTGAAATTCATGTGAGAGCAAATAGACACATCCTGGGTAAAAGTTAGATGTAGCACATGCCACAGTGAAGAGATGCCTTTTAATTTTGGAGATTACATCAATCACATGAATGTTATTTGGACTAGCATGTGTGTTTGGAGCAAGCAGACCATGAATATTTAAAAGGACAGACCACAGATGAGAAGCCTTCAGAGACTGACACTCTTAACAGGTGTTGCTCATACCGCATTTCCACAGTACTGCAACTGAACCAGTAATGGCTTACCCTTGTAAGCCAAATTAGTTGTGGTAGGTTAGTTATATGCAAATATTACACAGCCCTTGGTTCTTCACTCTGGTTTGATAATACCCTGCTTTGTTAATCCTCACTCCTATTCTGCTTTTAAATATACTGTCTTTCCACCCTCACAGGAGAAGGTCTGCCCAGGTGCAAACATGGGATAAATGTCCAGCTGAGGGTTGGGTTCTGAGAAGAAGCTGCCTGCCTTGCCATGCAGGGGCTAGACACATTCCTTGAGGACCAACAAACCCTCAGATCTACTGCCACCATTTTTCTGGGGGACATGCAAGTTGTTTCATGGTGGACACAGTCATCTGGGGAAAGAGTCTTGCTGTGTATTGGCACAAAAATCAATGAGGTGTGTTTCCATATAGCCATGAGCGGAAGTTTGGAGCATCAAGGTACATCAAAATAGCTGTGAGCTTGCAGCTGGAGAGCACATGCTAGAGCTGTGCTATGAGGCACAGATGTGATTGTCAACCAGCCAGGTTGACCTTCGGCATACAGACATAGCCCAAATAGCTAATAAGACCCATAAGCTATCTGTGCCATCTGAAGCATCCTAATCCCAGGTCTTCCTTGCTTTTTCCTTTTTTTTTTTTTTTGTTTTTAAAGGATTTTTGTTACTAGTTAGTTTTGCTCTCTCTTTTTGCTGAACCACTGCTTCAACCACTACTTCACCCTGTACCATCTGCACTGTATTTTTCTTAGGTGCTCTGCCTGTAACTATGTGCAGGAGAAAATATCTGTCTGTTAAAGGCTGTGGTATTAGACAGAGGGAGAGACAGTATTAAATAGGTATTACAGGCACGTCAAATTAGGTTAAACAGAGAAGATTAGACAAAAAAAAGTCCCAGGAAAATCTGGGTGACATTTTATTCTTGTCAAAACATGAAAAATTATAAGAGGAGGAGTGGAAGAAAAAGGCTGTTTAATCTGAGAATCTCCCATTCCAGTTAGGTATCTGTTGTACTCTAAAAATACAATGAGTTAACCATGACATGAAGATGATGATGTGCAATTGACTGTATCAACAGTTTCACAGATGTTTATTTGAAGTTTAATGTTAATGAAATGCAGAGATGTGCCTTGTAGGTTCTTGGTTTAGTTTTTGGGTTTTTATTTTGGTTTGTTTTTTTCTCTCCTCAAGTCCCAGTTTTCACATTTAGTCTTTCTAATAGTGGAATTAATTTATCTGATGTAGTACTTGAAGAATAGTCTTCAGAAAGTGATTTAATGGATGACTGCAGAAGGAATTCTGTTTTTGAGGAGGGGCAGGACAGAACAAGAAGAGAGGTTTAAAATGAGCAGTTTTGCCTATAGGACAAAAGATTTCTGTTGGGGTCTGTTGGAAAATTCTTATGCTGCAGCTTATAGCCTGGCGGGTTTAAACTCCCTTGTCACCAGGACTGAATTTATCATGATTAAAAGTACTAAGTAACATGTCATTGCCTTTGTCGCTGTGCAAGATAATTGCAGGCTCTATACTCCAAGGAAACAAACTGAGAAAAAGACTATTTACATACACTAAGAACATGGACAGATTAGCTTCAGCTGGCCTGTTAATACTGTCAGCCTGTATTATATAGGAGATTAGATAAATGTACATAAATATTAGGCATAACAAATATTTGGCAGTGTTTCTCTGTCCTTGTGTTATGCTCCATGTAGCCCATTACATCACATGCCTGGGAAGGCTGGGGACACACACATGTTTAACTCCTTTAGGTCACCTGGGGCAAGAGACTACACAAGCAAAATGGTTTCTTAATAAGCCACAGTTTTTGGTGTATTATTTCCATTTGAATATTCAGGTTAGAAACCGCTGCAGCTTAAAAACTGTGAATCAGAAGGAAGCATCAGGATGGATTAGGATATGATGCAGTTATTGCCGTTGTTTTATTTGTAGTTACCAGTTTGCATTGCCAAGTTAAGAAAATTTTGTTACTTGTGCAAGTAACTGATCCATTTACACTCTCAGCTGGGAGTAATAAAACCTTCAAGATCTCAGTGGTCAACTCTGTCTATTTAAATATTTAGCATTATATTTTGTAATTTCCTTCTCTGTATTTTTGTATTTAATTGAATTGATTTTTTCTTCATTTTTAATGACATCAGAAGAAAAAAAAGGACAAATGCAGAGTCTGTTTGTCTCAGTGTCTGAGTGTGAAAACTGGTCTGCCTGGAGGCAGCAGGGATGGATTCTTCTGTTGCTCCCCGGGAGTTGGGTGTCTCCTGCTGGGAAGGTGCATTCCGAGGGTGTTGGTGCAGTGAGACACAGGTAAGCTAGAACAGGGCTTGGAGGTCGGGGTGTCTTTTCCCTCTGTTTTGTTTCTCAGGGTTTCTCCTGGGTAAGATGATAATGATTGCTCATTATGAAATACACAGTTTAAAATTTGGACTGTGTCTCTTTTTCCATCCATAAATTTCAAAATGGGTTACAGAAGTTGATGTATTGCTAGCTCATACAAAGCAGTGCACAGAAAGCTAGACTTCATTATTTTAAAAATGACCTGTACTTTTGGAGGTCCAGTTTTAGACATCTGTTGAAGCTTTTTCAGAAGCCCAAATGTAATCTAGCTGCTATTGTTTCAACATTCAACACTTATAATAATAAATAACTATTTTATTAACCCAACCCAATCTGGTGTCTGGCACAGCAAACGAATCCCAGGATGTCGGAGCCAGTGCTGTGAAACCTTTGTGATATGTGGGAAATTCTTTGGGAGTCCCAAGAGCACCAAATTCACAGGCACAGTTGCAGGGTCGTGGCTTGGAGAAGGGGAGGAAGTATACCTCATGAAGAAAGAAAAGAAAGAAACTATTGAGCAAATTATATTCCAGTGAACTGAGAATATAATTTCAAGTGCTACATTTGGACAGATTTTTGCAAGTCAAAATGAATAAGTAAACAAATTGAATTCTAGACCTTGATAGTCTTCAGCCATCCTTGATATGAAGATCTCTGAAATATTTCTGCTGGACATATTAACGTCTGCATAGAAACATTAAGACCACAACTGGTAGTCTCAGCTTTGGTAGTAATCATTCCTGAAGTCCTTAGAAATGGAGATTCTGAAGAATCTGTGGACCACAGCTTGGAAAGCACTGTTCCAAGCACCCTGCCTGATTACAGAGCTGGCAACTGCCAAATCTCTAGAAACATTTCTAAGGAGGAAGCTTTGGATTGCCTAAGTAAACAATAAATACATCTGAGCTGCATAAGGATTTTCTTACAGGAGCTGTGGGACTGTCCTTGTTGCTTTATGCTACAGAAAGTTCAGGGGCTTTTTTTCATGTATGTGGAAAGAGTTGATTCCAAGCTGGAGTCAAGCCTCTTCCCAGGTTCCTGCGGTCTGGTTGTGGCCATCATCTGCCATCTCCCTTGCTGGACCATGTGTTACATATCCCTCATCCATCTAGTTCTTCCCTCTACTTCCTTTTTTATCTCTCTCCTTTCCTGACTCACACTATACCTAAAAAGTAGTATGATGTTCCATGATGTAAATTGGTACTTTTAATAGAATTTTTCTGGTGAGGCTTCTTTTGTTTGTTTGCTTGAGCTATGTCTGTATTGAGTATTCTTTCTCTGGAGGTTGTCCAAGTAGTTTTTTTTACTGGCTATTTAATAGAGTTTTGCTGTACATTTTTACATGTATTTTAAAGTGCAAGACACAAAACGTACTGAGCTTAAACTGGAATTACCTCATTAATAGTTGATTCTAAACCTTCAAAAAGGGAATATTTTGTCTTGTCATGTTAGCAGCTTGTTGCTATGCTGGGAGGATGACCCATGCTGTGATCATCAAAAAGAGATAATGGAGGGATCTTCTGAAGATGATGTCAGTATCCCTGATGTTACTTTGCTAGGGATTTCAAAATGGACAGTGTGATGTACTTCTCTGTATGAGTGCATTTATACTATCTCAATACAAGGCAGAGAAATACATGCCCAAGCATATGTGTGCTCACCTACTGCTTCAAAGGGAGTAGAAGGATGAGGCAACTAGTGACAGTGAAAAATTCAGTTACTGCAGCATAGAAGGAGAGTCTGAAGGTAAATGCTGTTAGAACACAGAACAGACTTTTGAGAATCACAGCATCATGGCCTGTTTTCACTGCATCATGAACCCAGTGGAAGGACAGCTTGAAATGTGAATGTCTGGTGTTTTTGTACTATAGAGGGGTATACTAAATCTACTAAATGGGATCTGAGGGGACAGAGTGCATAATATTAAAAATATCATGTAAATACCGGCTTCTACAGGTGTTTCTGTTTGTACTGAACCTGTAAAATCCAGAAGCTCCTACTGACTGTAAAATTTAATAGGCAAAGTCGATGCTAAATGGCCTCAAGAAAAAAGGCACAAAAATTTTATAAAAAGTCAGGATCGATAGGATACCTCTTGCAGTACAATATTGAACCTTCTTTCCCCTTCCCCCAAAATAACATTGTCAGTTATACAGCAAGGCTTTTACTTACTTCTGCTAATGGAAAACTGTGATAACGATCTTTGAATAATAGGGGTTTAGAAATAGCAGCTCCTGGGTCCTTATACCAGCTTTACCAGTCAATACTGTAGTTTTCTTCTTGAGAGGCAACAGTCTTGGAGGCAGGGAAGGAATGAGTGCCACACTGTGTATCTTGATGGTTTTTTTGTGTTTTTTTTTTTTAATCTCATATGAATTATTAAATGCAAATTCAGCAATGCAAAGGAGGAAAAAACAGATTCTTTTCCTTTGAGTTTGCTGATTAGTCAATTGCTTAGTTCATGGAGGATGCCACTTGTGTCAAGTTTCTGTATACTTTCATAGAACTGGAGCACGATACTTACCGTATCTCAAGTGAATGATTTTTCAATTAGCCTGCAGTTCCTTGGCCGTATTCCCTTTGCAGTCCTACATGGATGATGTAGAGCAAAGGTTTCAGATGTTTTGGACAATTTATGATGTTTGGAGAGGCTATTTGTCAAGAAACAATATCGGCAACAACTTTTATGTTCAATTTTCGTCCTGGGTCTTTTGTTTATTTTTATAGCATTCTTTTTGAGGTGTAAAAGCTAACTTGAGGGTATTGTTTAAAATGGGGGGAAAAGGGGAGAGGAAGAAAAGCCAGTGTTAAAAGATGGAGCTATCAGGGGGCATATGACTGTTTTTATGATGGAACTGCAGATGGGAGGGAGCTGTGAATTGGTTTTCACTGACAGCCAAACCGTGAAAGAAAGGAAAGATCAGAAATACTTGAAAATGAGATCATACAGCATGTGAACTATACAGACATCTCAACCATGTTTTTTTTATGAGAAGTCTTACTGACATTTGGAAAGCAGGGACGGGTCCCCTAGTCTTAAGTTGACTGACATTTAGGGGCAACGTAAGGCATGATTTCCTTCCCCTCTTTTTAAATTGAAGTTTTCATAAATTGGGGTGAAGGAGAAGCCTGGTTACATCTTGCAAAGCATTCAGATCTGTGTAGAAATATGAAAAAAATAACCTGTGACATTTTAAACACTTTGCTGAATCTTGTTTTATTCTACACCTATAGAGGCATGGATATGGAGCTGCACTGCCATGGGGAGGGAGAGAACTTGAAAATGGTTTCATTTCAGGTATTTTTCCCAGCAGTTCAAACACAATTGCACAGAATTATTGAAATCAGGGAAATTTGAGGTAGTCTACAAGTACTGCTGAACAAGCTGCTACTCTCCAAGACCAGGGCAGCATGTTTTATCTTTGTCCCAGATGCAAGCAGGCAGCCAGGCTCACGCCAGGGAAAAGTTCAGGAACAGATGCACTTGCTGGCATGGGTGGGCAATACCAGCACCAGCAAAGGGCATTCAGTGAGCACCACTGAGACACTGTGCCTGTACCATCCCTTAAAAAGCATTCACCTTCCTGTGTTCTTCTTTACTAATGTCTTTCTCTGCTCTTAGGGGTTTGGGACACTTCCCCTGAAAGGGCAGTACCATGGTGTGATTGATAAAGCTACCAAAGCTACCCCTGTTTCCTAGTGTCCCAACAGACTGGATGTAAAGTCTGCATTTACCCCTCAGCTGTGTTTCTTTCTTCCAACCAAGTCTGACCTGCAGTATTAGGGTACTCCTAGTTACAGAAACTACACCTGGTTCCTTGTTAGGTTTTAAAGCCATTCTCTAGGTATCTTCTTTCTTTGACCCCCAAGCCAACTTAAATTAGTCATGTAAGAACAAAGGGCTTGATTCAGACATCCTGGGTAATGAAAGGCAAAATCCCTGTAGTTGCTTAGACTGAAAAGTGGCAAAATGTTTGGTTTGAAATGAGTCTCTGAGAGAGTGGCATCACTCTGCAGCTGGTCCTGCTCTTGGGGGTGATGATGGCTAGGTGTTTCAGTCAGGCACTGAAGCTGGCTTAGGGTAATAAAGAGCATCACTGGAGGACATTACTATTTAGGTGGGCTCCTACTAAACCTATCTAAAGAGGAGTGATATAAGTGACATAAAAATTCCCATACTGTAACTTGAGTAACATAGAAGAGTGACTAATGAACTGCATTGCTTTTATAGCTAAGCAGACTGGGGATAAGATGGGTTCTAATACATCCCTACTATGCAATTATCATGGGAGGAATTTAAGTTTACATTTTTAATTTAATTTTTAGTATCATATATTGCCACACGTATGTGTGAGTACAGGCTTCTTGTGTGCTGAGGAACGAAAGGTAAGCACTTCAGTTTGATACAGGTTGTGTCTATTTATATCTTTCTAATCTATAAAACTTTTTATGTTTATGTTTAAAAAGCACCTGTTAACAATTTAGTAAGCCTTTTTTTGCCAACATGGTTTGGTGTTTGTGTTGCTCTTACCTTTTATAAATAAACATCAGAAGTACAGGGCAGGATTCTCTGCTGCTCCAGCAGTAGCCAGCACGGAGTGGGAGGACCGTTGGGGAGCTATTTATGACAACGTGCTTTGCTAGCAATTACTGCTTGGAAAACCAAATAAATGATAGTAGCTTCAGGGTTTCTCTGATCAAGGAGCAGCCAGATGCACTCTCAGTGGACACCATCAGTTTGCAAAATTCAGGGGCACCCTTCTCCTCCCTCATTCCCATGTTTTCCTGCTCTTGCTGCTCCCAGATTCGATTCATCCTCGCACCATGCCAAAGTTTCTTTCTTTCCTTTGAAGCAGCCAGGGTCCATTTAGAGATGTTAGCCTAATACTGACTGTGTCCACTATACCTTTTGCATGCTTATTGCCAGGCATATCATGTCCTCTTGTAAATGATTGTCTGGAGGATGCCCACAGCAGCACCAACAGTGAGCAGCACTGAGTCCTGACAAATGGGACTGGGCTGGGAGGCTGGGAGCCTCAGGAGCATCATCTGACCAGCTCCTGCATCTCCCCTGGTGGTGATGAAGCCAGAGGATGTGGCAGCTCTGTGGTAGACCTTTCTCATCGCTGCACTATTTTTCAAGCATAGAGTAAGAGTTGGGGTTCCAGTCTGGAGGTGTTTTCCAGGTTTCTAGTGAATATTTAATGATTTTTGACTGTGTGTGGAACAGTAGTAGTAAGAGTCTTGAGAAACCTCCAAAGCCTTAGAGTCTGTATTCAAAACCTAGCAAGCAGAGAAAAATATTCTGGATTAGGCACTTTTTTAGTGAGTTCTTTAAACCTAAAGCCCTTGACCTTGTCTTCTGGAAGGCTTTTGATCCTTCATTTCTTCATGAAAATTCTTCTTTCCCATTTTCTTGTGCCTGGGTTGCAGGACTCTAAAATAACTGCTTTGTTTGTAGAAGGCTGCTTAGAAAGAGAAGGTTTTGTCCCATGGAAATACAGCGATAGTGACTAGCAAATACTTCAAAGCGAAAGGACAAAAAGGACAGTGGGTAATCCAGTAACTGGTGAAAGAGATTTATTCTGGAAAATGCACATTGCAGAAGAAAGCATCCAGCTTCCTTCATTCACCTTGTGTTGTGAAAGTGTTAAAAAAAAGGAGGATTGAGCCCAGGGTGGGCATTCTTGCTGCCTAAGCATTACTCTCAGGCTTGCTGTGGGTCCACAGGGCTGCCACAGCATTGTGAAAGCTGAAGAAGAAAGCCTGTTTGTGTAGAGAGGTGAATTCTACTTCTAGCATTCATCTGTCTCTTCCCCTGAGGTAGTCACTGAAACAGTTATTTTCTTGTTTTAGTGTGAGCAATGGCTGAGACGCAGTTTTACCTCTAGCTTGGAGACAATGGCTTCAGCAGGTTTGAAAGGGAAGGTGGCAAACCTGGGTCCATCCCACCATGGAGCAGTCTTTGAGTCCCTGAGTAGTAGTGGACAGAATGTGGTACCTGCAGAGCTGTCTTTAGGTCTTCAGCTGGAAAGAATCACACTGGAGCTGGCTCACCTTGATTAGTGGGATCCCCTAGCTGCCCTCATCCTGACTCAGGTAGGTCAGCTGAGTCCTCGGGTTGAGAGGATAAAGCAAGGCCTCAGAGAGAGGAATAAGCAAAAATAAAGTGAACCAACTTTCCATTGAAAGTTCTGCCATGCTTACTTCCACCCTCCTTTTCTTGACTAATGTTTTGGTTCATTTCTTTCATACCAGTACACTGGTGGTACTGAGTTAGGATGAGAAGACACTTGGTCCATCACCAAGCACTAATTTTCAGATAATTAATACTTGGCTCTGCAGTAGCACTTTAGAACCATGACTAGGAAGATCACTGACAAAAAGTCCAGCCTGCCATCATCTAATTACTGCTTCTTCTGTATGTGCCAAGCACTTAATAATTTGTTACTTTTTCTAGGGGAAGTGATTATGAGTTTCTTACAGGAAGCAGAGGTACCACTGGGCTACCTTTAGCAGTGCCATGGGTATGAAGGGCAAATTAAGCTTAGTGATCCTGCCAGGCTTACATTCAACAAAGTCTGGCTCAGGATTTATAAATATTATTCTCTGGTGACAGACGTAAGTGGCCCTGTTAACAACAAGCCTTTACGTGTTTTCTGCCCTTCTGTTCTTGTCCTTCACATCAATTCTGTCTCTTAATGTTTTGCCAGGACATCTTGGTGGCTCTTTCTCAGTTGAGCTCAGTGGGTCTGTTACTTCCTTGATTTCAGTCTCCTCCTTGCTTTTCAACTCTATTTTATTGCTCCATTGCCAGAAAGAAAAAGACAACTTACCAGGTGTGTTACTGCAGTCTCTTCACTGCAGTTGAAAACCTGTATTCCAGGTTTTTAATATAAATGGGTTATCTGGTCAACTGGGAAAATTGAGTGCAATGACAGTGTGACTCCGTCACCGGCATTCTTTTCCCTAGGCCAAAAGGTTGTACTTCCATTAGTCGTGTACCGGGACGTGGCTCATCCCCAGTGCTGCAGCTGAGTGCCAGGCTACTTGAGGAACAGCACTGTGGATGAAATGCTGCATTGAAGCACCTTGTTGTGGTGGCTGGTGGCCAAGTGGAAGTGGAAATATCCCAGAGAAGGATTTTTACTTTTTTTATTCTAAAGAAGAAGGTCTATTCGTGTTGTCTTGGTAGTATTTTGTCTTTGACCAGAGCAAGTACAAATGTCGAGGTCTTTCTGTAAGAACCATGGGTCAGCACACAGTGGCATCTCTGCTTGGGGAAATGGTCACTCCCCTGACAGTTTAGTGAAAGGTATTTAGGGTGTCACAAGTCTAAGAGGCAAATTATGAAACTAAGCTGGGTTCATGAATATAAGAAAGCACAGAAACAAAAAGCCAAGTGCTGGGTTTCATACTGGATAGCTCATTAACTTAAAAACAGAGTACGAATGTAAATTATAACCCTTGTTATTACTCATAACTACAGTTCAGACGATAACTTGGCAGTTTGCCCACGACTCTTTTATAAACCAGTAACCTCCGGAATAAATTATACATCGTACATAATACATAATTGTCCTTAAAAAGGCAATAATTGTTCTAAAAGGTAGAGTTTGCAGCGTGTTTCACATGAAATGTATACCACAAAGCCAGCCCAGTTGCTCAGGCTCCAGGTTCCTGAATAACCTGTGTGCTCAGCAATAGTGGAATTTCAAGCTGTTGCCCCAAACTTGCAGTGTCCCAGTACTATTGCACAAAACCAGTATATGTCTTCTTGTATTCTCCCGTGGCAGAAGTCTCTGTGCTTCTTTCAACTTGGGCTATGGCAGATGCCCTCACCTTTTTTTGGTTTCTTCCTGATGAGTCCTGATGTATAGAGGATGTGTCAGCCTGGAAGGGCTCATATCCTGGGGTAATTGCTGGATTTGAAACAGAATCTCATTTCCATGCAGTCACCCTAAATCCTTTGTTCTCCCAGAATGAGACACTTGTGCTCAGTTATGCTTTGTAAGGGACACCAGGACAAAGCCAGCAATAGAAACACACACCACAAGAAACACCCTTTCCCCACTCTCAACACTTCTTCACATACACAAGATTCTGTGTAGGCTCCTTCAACTCATATTATTGTTGAACACATTTAGCAGAAAACCCCCACACCCTACCCCAAATCCTTTTTTGAAGAACATGTTTCATCATGGTTTTTGTTTCAGATTTTTTTGGGTTGCAGTTTTATAATGTTAATGCTGGGTTGCCAGTAAAAGGCTTTGTTTCTACAATCAAACTTCTGATTAATTCTCTTTGCTTGTAGATATTTTTGTAAGATAGACAGCAAGAAGGGTGTGTGTACTTTGTCTTTTTTTTTTCCCCTGTGTTTATTTGTCTGCACAAGACACATTACAGGACACGGGAGTTGCCGTGTTGCTGTAATAATTGATACTGGAAAGTTACATGAAGGTCTTGTTGTGCTAAACAAACTACGTTTTTCTCAGAGTAAAAAGATAAATGGTGCACCTAAAAAAGAAAACTCTTTAAAAATGACCTATGGTGTAAGATATATAAACTACAGGAAAAGTACCCACATATTTTTTATCATTGTAAAGAAAGGGTGCTATTTTTCTATCACAGTAACAGAATAATAATATGTTCAGTTAGCAAAAACTCATACAGACAAATGTTAAGATGCTAATAGATGTTGCAAGCCAGAACTTGAACAGAGAATTCTGCTTTCCTAATGTGGGTTTGCTGCCCTTCAAATGATTAGATTCTGTCAATCAAAGACTGTTTTCACATATAAAGCTATTATAGTCTGATCTTCCTCATTTCTGAAGGGCAACCAAACTTGAATGCTCTTGGTGATAAAATACTGGTTGCTTTATGCCCTGATTTTATAGATGGGTGTTAAAACAAATTTAGTCTTAAACTTTCTGTGGAAATAATTTGAAACACAATTTGCTATGCATGTATTCATCTTCTTTCCTCTTGCTCTTCAGATTTTTCCGTTGATATATTGATCATAGTAGATAAAAAAGGTTATCTCACACCAATTTCCACCATGGCCCATCTCACCATCCAGTCTTCCGGCTGAGCTTACTCTAAGCTATCTAAATGAAGTATCTGCAAGAAAACACGTATCAGCTCCTGAGCTACTAGCCTAAATTTAGTAGATGTAAGAGTGGTCTTGGGACTGAGTTACTTTGGTGGTGTAGGGCTTGCAGGCTGCCGGCAAACACAATATCCCACTAGCCCAGGTTACAGAGTGATGTTGTAAGTCCAAACTCTTCAATGGTTGGCAATACCTCCCCCACTCTGGCTTTGAGGTGACTCTAAGTTAGCTGGCTTTGCATTCATGGGAATTTGCCCATGGTAAGGGGAGGCAGAGTGGGAGGGGACCCCAGGGACCGAATGCCATGGCAGCATGACTCCACCCATGGCTCCATGGCAGCATGACTCCATCTCCCTCAGGGGGCTGGGTTGGGGCTCTCGCCAGGGCTCATGGTGGTGCAGCCACGGGATGTGACTGCAAGGGGTAGTCAGTGCAGAGAGCTGAAGAACCGCATTCAAAACACACAAAAACCCCCATGAGATGGAATAATTTTAAGCAAGCATGAGTTTAAAATCTCAGTGTTTTCTGATACACAGTTGTGGATTCTCTCTGTGCAAAACACTGCATAATATTAATGTTCTTATGTCGACCTATGGTATTTCCTGTTGAGATTTCTTAATGGTGTTTATTAGTTTAATTAAAGAAATACAAATTACTGAAAGGCTTAAACACAGAGACAAAAGTAAGGTTGAAGAATCTATTCCAGCTCTGTGTTCCCTGCCTTTTTGAGCGCTTGATTTCAACATTTGTGTTAGAGCAACACAAACAGTATTTTTGGGAGTTGTAGTTTTAGAGAGATAATTACAGTTACATCAGGCATTGCTCTTGCTCCGTTAGGTCTAAAACTCTTGGTGGCTTTGGTGTTGCAACTCTAAAAGACTTGTCTTTTAGGGGTAGGCCACTATTTCAGGCTTAAAAATAAGTTACCTTATAAGGTTATTGGAAGGTTTATACCTGTAGTGATACAAATAGGATAATCCACTGCACTCCAGTCACTTCAAACTTACTCTTTCTGAACACGTGTCAAACTTGCCTGCTAAAATACTGCTGAAGAGGTAAAAGAAAAGGTTGCAGACATGGCTGGGGAAAGTCCACTTCTTCAAAAAAATAATAATGGCTTTTAGCTATAGTACATGATCTAAACAACCTGCTTTTGTCTGCAGTGTGTGTCTGGAACCACATACTATACGGGGTTGTTGACCAAGAGACTGTATTTGTTTCCTGTCAGGCTGGATGCAGGGCAGCCTTACAGCCAGTGGGCTCACTGCCTTACTCTGAATTTACTTGTGTACTGGAACTGGGAAGAGCTTTCCCCTGGGTGCAACCTCCTCTTGCTCAGACTAAGCCTTGGATGGCTGGTGTGCTTGCTTTATCTTCTGTCTTCCCTCCCTCCTTCAGGTCTCTTGCAGAAATTGGTGTGTATTGGGGTTTCTTAACATAGAGTGTTGCAGGATGCTTAACTGCTTGCTCTGGTCCCTTCCCTTCCCTTCCCTTCCCTTCCCTTCCCTTCCCTTCCCTTCCCTTCCCTTCCCTTCCCTTCCCTTCCCTTCCCTTCCCTTCCCTTCCCTTCCCTTCCCTTCCCTTCCCTTCCCTTCCCTTCCCTTCCCTTCCCTTCCCTTCCCTTCCCTTCCCTTCCCTTCCCTTCCCTTGAGGTACATCAGCAAGTGCCAGTTATCATGTCCTTGTCAGCCAGAGGATGTCAGATAAATAAGGAGCTTTCACCTGTGCAGTATGGTGCTTCTCAGACAGTGTGGGACAGGTAATTAGAAACATCTTGGTTTTTCCTTCCTTCGTGTGTGAGGAAACGCCCCCGGTTAGCCTGTGATTTTAGGCTCTCTCTGTGTTGTGGCAGGAAGGGGTTTGCCGATGGTATTGCTCCCGTCAGCTTGGAGTAGAGTTACAGCACCTCCTTCCGTGGCGTGAAGTGCCCGTGTCTGTGCGCTGCAGGCTCATTAAAGTTGGTACCCAGCCGGAGCAGTTTGCTTTTCTGTAATGGCTTTTATGGTGTTGTCTCGTGGAGCTAGGTCTGTCTGAAGACAGCCAGAGTTTAGAGCAGTTAAAGCTTCTGATGGAGATTACCATAATTACAAGTGATCAACATTCAGTGCTTTCTCCCCTCCACCCTCCCTCCCAGCGCAGCTTGTCTCAGGTCAGGCTGCAGAGAGGCTGCTTGGAGAAAGTGCCTTCCTGGTGACAGCCATGCTCAGACACTGTGCCCAAAGGGTGACATCATTGCCTACCTGCAAGACCATCGGGTTTAGGTTATTGCTGTATTTCCATTCAAGGCAACTGAATTGGCACTTTGCTTAACAGTGCTATACTGATACGCCTTACCTTCATCTGTTCATATGTGTTTTAATAATAAACTCATAGTTTATGTAATTGTGATTCTTGTTTTAAGTGGCATTCCCCACAGGATTGCTTAAGAATGCACCTACAGAAATCCTCCTTAGTCATTTTCTCTCAGTCATGTCCCTTCCAGCACTTGCTAATGTTTTGAGGTAATAGCCAAAAGTCATGACAGTGAAAAAAGGGTTAAAGGCAAGAAATACAAGTACATCCTGGACAGATGAATCCATTTTTCCACTAATTAATAGTGTGCTTCTAACAATGGAAAGCTATTAAAACATGAAGGTATATTTTGTGAATCACATTTATCAACCACTATACATGCTGAAGTTTCATTATTTATTCTGTATTTTTAACATAGCGTATGGATTTTTTCATTCAAATGTGGAAAGTAGCAACAAAACCCTCTTTTTTTCTCCTCCATTTAAGTATATATTCATGCAAAAACGAAAATGTAATAAGAACAGTACATTCTTATGTCAACAGTAACCTTTAAATGGTGTTCTTTAGATAAAACTGTGAATATTGGAAAAGAAAAAAAGAAAGATAAGTGGTTCCTGTATTCATCTTAGTCCAAAATCTATTCTACCCACTGCTGGTTGCTGGCATTGTTTGATGATATGACAGAGTAACAGAGTATCAGATAATCAGAAAAGGAGATTCCCAATTTAACAGTTACTTGCAGAAATCAAAGTATTTTTTTCTTTATCTTAACATCTCAAAAATAAGTAGCTGTTAATTTCAAATTGTGTAGCCTTCCTGATTTATCATCATATCATGGATGCACTTGGCTGTCTAACATCAGGGAATCCAATAACTCCCATCACACAAGAAGAAAAGAGAAAATCCTATTGGATAATGGTTTGCATTCTCCCCTACAGTGATTTATTTCTGTCACAAGACTTAATTTTATCACGAGGCAGATGCTCCATCTATATCAATGCAGTACATTCCTGCATTCATTTGTTTCACACCAAAATTGTACCTGATCTATTTTCCAATGCAGTTTGGCTTATTTAGTACACGGAGTGATTAGATGGTGTTTAATCACATGTGTAATTTCTAGTCTTCATCATTCTCAAGCATAATAAAGCGAGGCCTATGTAAAGAAGCATAATATTAAATTAAATTGCAGAGAGTAGCAGTTAGAGATGCAGCTGGTGTTAACGTTTCGATCTCTAGCGTGTCACGGCAGAGCATGTCAAGTGGAATAAGCTGAGCTTACTCAGGTGAGCAGGTGATCAGCCCGAGGAGAGTGTGCCAAACTTCGCCTTGCAATTATTTCTCGCAGGCTATAATGAAAAAATCGGTCATCGCACCTTCTCCTTCGGAATCTGCAGCTACTCCAAGTGCAGAAAGCATATCTTGTGTATTTCAATGAGAAATGTGTGTGCTATCAACACTTTCCCCAACCTCTCCGTCTGCCACTTAATACAGATTATACTCTCCTGAATAATCATCTTTATTCGGCAGGGCAGCTGGGGTCAGCAGGTTGGGATACTCTGCCAAGTGCCATTACGCCATGGGAGTGGGCTGTGGCTACTTAGCTGCCCTTATCTGTGCTACTGCTGGCCCGGAGAGCTGAGCCACCTCCCTGGGATGTGGAGCAGTCCCAGGGAAGGGCTTTCAGACAGCTTAACTTCTCAATCAGCAGAGGATATATGTGATTCCTGTTTTGACATTCTGCCTGGAGGACCATTTATTGTCAGCTGCTATTGACAAGTGACAGCAGAGCTGTGACTTACAGGAAGTTTATCTTCTTTTCCCTTCTTTTTTTTGCTTCCCTTCCCTTTTTATAAATAAGCCTTGACCAGCTGCCTCCCCCTTTGGTATGGAGCATGGACAAGTGAAGGTAGGAGCAACAGAAAGTTTCCTGAATTTACAATTTCATGGTAGCACTGCAAGGGAATGAATAGATGGGGAAAGAGACTGAGGAAATGACAATTCTCTAAACAGCTGTTGTACGATTCAGCTTCACTACTTCAGTTAATTAATCAGCACCTTGCTGGCAACTCTAAGGGAGATACTCATTAGATTACTGGTAGCAAACAGACAATGCTTTCATATCAAATATGTTCAGCAACATCTAATACAGCGATAACTTCCACAAAAGAGGACAGGGAATACGAAGGCTCATAAAGGTGCTCCCGAAGCAGCATTTAATATCCTGGTACACATGAATTGTTACATACGCTGCTTATTTTGTCACTGTTCTCTGGCCTAAAACACTGTGGACTAACAGCAGCTAACTTTCACAGGTTTGCTAGAGGTGTTTGTCTGAGGTAACATTCCTATAAATATATTTATGTAAGTACTGTGTATGAGTGCCCACCATTCATTGCTGTGTTTGTGTAGGATTTCAGAGATCATACATTCTAAATGATTCTACTCTAGGTTTTGCTGCAGGATGAAAAATGGACAAACTTAAATCTTTCATGCAAAGATGTCCTGTAGAATGTCAAAATGTGGTTAAGATAAAAAAATTCAGTCGTGAGAGTGCTGAGTCTACGCATTCTCTGAGATTTCCCTCTTTCCTCTTTGGCTTAGCGTCCTACCTACTAAGTTGATAAAAGCATTCATATTTTATGAGGAATAGCGCACAGAAAACTTAAACCAATGAAATTACATCTCTACAACTGTAGTATGTTCTATATTTTAGTACAGTCCTAAAATTGCCATTAATGAATGGTAGCTTCAAGTTAAAGACAAAACTGGCTTTAAAAAAAAGTAACAGCCCTGTTAGGACAAAAATTCCCTCCTTCCATGCTGATTTACTGGTAAATTGCAATTCAATGACTGTACTTCCTTTTCTGAGACCTCTTCTCTTGCTTTGTTCACTTTTCTGATTTAACCCTCTTGTAGGTTAGGCAGTAAATTGCAATGGAAATGACAGCTCTTAAGAGACCAAAATATATTTCCTGTCAGATGTTCCACACATGCTCAGTTTTATTTTTCAGTTGACTCTATTGATTTATTAAGAATGATAATAGCCTGCATATCACTTCATATATATAACTGCCACATAAATTTGCAATATTACTGGCATGTAGTCATGTCCATTGTGGAACATGGGGAATGAGTTTAAATGTTTAATGTGGTGGTGTTTGTGGAGTTCAGCACCAGGTGGTTTTAGGGGTTAGGGGTTGTTCTCAGTGTGCCTGAAGCCTTGTGGAGATGCAGGTCGAGGCATAACCTCAGGTAGGACTCACTGATGCAGTTTGTAGGAGCCACCAATGCTCTGGAAAGGGCTCAGAGTTGTATTAAGCAATTTATGTGGACAGTTTATCCAGTCTGCCGCCATGTACTGATGTAGACAATTATAGCTCCAGCTCTTTAATGAAACGTACATTATGGTAGAAAGAATATCATAGCTTCTATTATACTCAGGGGAACTATAAAGAGAAGTGTCCTTTTTAAAATTAGCTTTACGGCACTGAAGCTTTTATGTATTTACATGCAAGTACACTATTAACCCAAACTACTTCTTTTGAACTCTCAGTGTTGTCAGCTCTTGGGAAGTGACACAGGCTGGTAGAAAAACTTCTTTTATAGCCTACCTTTAAGCATTGCTGGCCTTTCGTGTTAATGAGAGCCTGCTAAAACTTCCACTTTGCTGCAGTCATTCACACGACAGTTGAGAGCAGGATGCTTTCTTAATCCTCCCTAATCTGTAGCAAAAACCTCAGATAAAAAAGGACTTTTTGTCTAATCCGGCTTCTCAGGTATGGTTTACTTTAGATTTGAGCTATAAATATCTTTCTTTACTTTGTTGTTCTGAGAAGTAAACTGTTGAAAATGGGGCACGGATTCATTCTTCAGCAGCCCATTTGAGAAAGAGAGAAAAAACACTTTTAGTTTGGAAAAGAGAAAAATAAAGACAAGGCTTGTGGTGTGTGCCCTCCATTTGGTGAATGCATCCTGTTGTAGAGCTGCCTGTTGCCATATTAACCCCCAGGCAGCCATGGGCATGAGGCACCCAGTGCTGACCACTCTTGAGCATCAGGAAGGTTCAGCCTCTGGTTCCAAAGGTTGAAGACAGTTCCATCTGTACCTGAAGGAATTGTCTCCATAAACCTTTGTTTTAACATTTAAAAATACATGTTTGCACAATCACTCTTAATAATGCTTAATTACTAAAAATACAAATAGCACTATGAAATAAAGAGAAGGGGTGGGGGAGGGACTATGCTTGGAATGAAATAAAGTTAACAGCTTTGCTATTGACTTCTGTCAACTCAATATTTCATTTGCATCTTCTTTATCTATAATCCTCCATGTCTCATATATCCTTAAATTACAGTAGTTTTTCAGCAGCAGCCCAATCCAAACAGAAGTGAACTCAACAGATTGTTTTCTTTTGTTGCCTGTAATGATGCCATATGAAATATCTGCTCCACTACAGTCCAGTTTCTTAAGTACTGTTTCTTATCTGAGGATGGAATTTGGAAAGGAGGAGTAGTTAAAAAGTGAAGTAAATGCCAGAGAAATTAATAGGAATTACTTGATATGAGTGGGTATAAAATTAATGGACTGTCTGAAGACTTCCCATTATTCCTGGTTTCTTTTGCAAACTTGAAGGGGAAGAGGGGATTAGAAATGGATATAAGAAAATTGCTGCTCAGAATTTACATGATATCCCAAACCAGACTTCAGCAATGAGATGTAAACAATGTAAACCAGGCTTCAACAATGATTTGTAAATAATTGTTCCCTGGTAGCAGTGTTATGATCATCTCCATATCCAGATGATGATGTCTGTTTAAGGTTATTGCTGAGCTAAAAAAAAAAGTACACTTATATCATCTACCTGGGCATGGCATTTACACATGATTTACCACAAACCCCCCAATTATAGCAATTCCTGGATGTCTTTGTCCAGTCTGAATCAATTTTCCTTTCCTTTGTTTTGGAAATCTACTGAAAAAAACCCCTTCTTTTGAGGAGAAAGTGTCAGAGCCCTGCAAATAGGATAATTCTGAAATCGGTAATGTTTTCCATGTACTTAATGCAGGGGATGGGTAAAGGGTGGATTTTATAATCCCTTGAAACCATGTGTGTATATCATAGATATAAAATGTATATAAAATGGGAGAGAAAAGGTTGAATTTGGATCTATAGTCATTTGGAGTCAGAGAGTAATGATGACAATGTCATACGGTAATGAGGGGCTAATGGGGCTAAACTTCATCAATTAAATCCTTTCTGTTTTATAGATTCATAGATTATAATGCCAGAAGGGAATACTGTGATAATCTAGTCTGACCTCGTCTTACAACATATACTATCAAACATCCCTGAAATAATTCTTGTTTGAACAAGAGCATTTATTTCAGAAATAAAGCATCCAACCTTGATTTTAAATTGCCATGGTTGGAAATACCTGAGAAACCTTGATAAATTGTTGGAATGGTTAATTATATCTGTACGTTAAAGGGGCCCATCTTTTCTCTCCTCTGTTTTTTTTTTCTCTTCCGAAGGACCTGGAGAAGTGGGGTCTTTGTGTGCTGTGGATGTGACTGGCTGTAAGTCACCTGGAAGTTTCCCATCTTCAAATCTGTCAAATCTGATTTCCCTTTATGACAAGGTATCCCACCTAGCTGATCAAGGGAAGCCAATTGATGCAATCTTTTTGGATTTCAGTACAGCTTTTGATACTGTCTCTCACAGGATCCTTCTGGACAAAATGTCCAACACAGCTGAATAAACACATCCTGTGATGGGTGAGCAGCTGGCTCACAGGTCAGGCACAAAGGTTTCTAATCAATGGGGTGACATCAGAGTGGTGACCTGTCACTAGTGGGGTTCTGCAGGGCTTCATCCTTGGCCCTGTGCTCTTCAACATCCTTATAAATAACTTGGCTGTAGGACTGGAAGGGATACTAAGCAAGTTTGCAGATGATACAGAACTGGGAGGAGCTGTCAACTCCCTTAAAGGCGGGGAAGCCCTGCAGAGAGTCCTTAACAAGTTAGAGGACTGAGCAATCACCAACCATATGAATTTCAACAAGGAAGAGTGCTGGATTCTGCACCTGGGATGGGGAAACCCTGGATGTAGGTGCAGACTGGGGAATGAGATGCTGGAAAACAGTGAAGCCAAAAGGGACTTGGGGGTCCTGATCAATGGCAAGTTGAACATGAGTCAGCAGTGCCCTGGCAGCCAGGAGGGCCAAGCATGTCCTGGGGCCATCAGGCACAGCATCACCAGCTGGGCAAGGGAGGGGATTGTCCTGCTCTGCTCTGCACTGGGGCAGCCTCACCTCAAGTCCTGGGGGCAGCTTTGGGCACCACAATAAAAGAAAGATATTAAGATATTAGAGAGCATCCAAAGGAGGGCAACAAAGACGAAGAAGGGCCTTGAGGTGAAGCTATATGAGGAGTGGCTGAGGTCAGTTGGCTTTCTCAGCCTGGAGAAGAGGAGACTGAGGAGAGATCTCATTGCAGTTACAACTTCCTTGTGAGGGGAAGAGAAGGGGCAGACACTGATCTCTTGCCTATGGTGACCAGTGACAGGACCAGAGGTAATGACAGAGCTGTTCAGGGGAGGTTTAGACTTCATATTTGAAAAAGGGTAGTTGGGCACTGGAACAGTCTTCCCAGTAAAGTGGTCACCAAGACTGACAGAGTTCAAGAAGCATTTGGACAACTCTCCCAGGCACATGGTGTGATCTTTGAGGCTGTCCTGTGCAGGGCCAGGAGTTGGACTTTGATGATCCTTGAGGGTCCCTTCCAACTCAGAATATTCTGTGATTCAGATAAGCAGTTCAAGCAGTGGGGAGAATAAGGGGTGAGTTGGAGCTTGCTGAGTTAGGTGGGGGTGTGTGCTTCACCCTGCCTCCCAAGGGCAAGCATAAACTTGGACAGTACAGGGGCACTCCGTATGGGCATCCTTGCAGTGCTCTGCAGCATGAGGGATGTGGGATTTCCCCATTGGCTGCCTGGAGCAGCTCAACATCCTGTACAGTTTTAGTATCCCAAGCCTTCCTGAGTGTTCTTGTGCCATGGTAGGGAGCTACTCTAGTTCAGGCACACCTTTTATTTGAGAACATCAACTCTCCCTGCATATTGGGATGTGTTGTTATCAACTAAGTAACAGCCAAGGAGTTGTTCCTTGGTGTGAAGGACACAATTTGCATCCTGGGACATACTTACGCTTTATGGGCTTGCCAGTGATTGTTATAGGGGTAAAATTCTCTTGGAGCAGATACTGTTCAGAGTTGCTTTACTTGACTGTCTCTCTCTCTCTTGCCATACTGTCTGTCTCTGCTTCTCTCCTCTGAGAACCAGTTTTACATTAGGATATGGAGCAGGGATGAAGTGGAGAGATGCCTCCTGAGTCCAGAGGGACTTAGCTGCCTTTGCAACTTCAGTCTTAACCCAGTCACTTCCTCACGTTCACCTGCTTGCACTTTCTCACAATAGTTTCTCTGCCAAAAGGCATCCTTTGGATGTGGCTGGGATACACTGAACACTCCATAGTAGTTAGCTGGGAGCACTGAGAATAAAAGGAAAGGGCAAACTAACTCCATATCATGCTCATCCCTGTCCTCAACTCAGCTGCTTCTGTCAGTTGCCACTTCGGAGGGAGAAGGAAGGAGATGTGTTCCTGAGTCCTGTTGGAAGTGGAGAAGGACATGTCAGTGCAAGGGGTAAGTCATGGATGTAGCAAAACTTTGTCCTCCATCGTAAGGCTTTCTCTACAGCCCAGCCCTGCCTGAGCTGACCCAGCCCCATCACGTTTCTGCTCTGGAAATGCAGTGCCCATTTAAGAAGTACTCATCTAGCAAATGGAAGTAGAAAGATCTTCTGAGAGACCCAGAAGAAAAATTACTTCAGTTAGTAATTAATGGTATTTGCACATGTCTAGTGTTTTAATATCATGCAAGATTTTGCAGGCACTAGAAAGTCCTGAGCTACTGATCTGGGTGTCTTACAAAGGAAGGACATAAAAATAACTGGAGTCAAACACGGGAATGTGAGATGCTGGAATGGAAAATCTGGCTCTCCAGTTCACGTAACACATTTCTTACCTTCCTAGATGTTCGTGTGGTTCATCCCAATGTCTCTTCATGTTCTGCACACTTTCTGCAAGTAGAAAATGTTTTGTATTGAAACGAGTATTTTTCCTGTAGTTTTGTGAAAAATTATTTTTACTTTTCCAGTTGGGGTAATCCGAAATCCATTTAATTAGCAGGCCTATTGCATTGTGAGTGTACTCTCTGTGGGATTGAAATTCTCCATTTCATGCAGTGAGAAATAAAGACCCTCTGGTGGTAGGAGACACTTAGTTCAGTCCCAAAAGGGCTGTCCCATCAGACCCATCAGGCTATCATTTCACTTTTCCTGAGAACTTAAATTCTAAGGGAATGAGGATTGCTTCTGGCCAGGACTTACGGCAACCCTTAAAACTGGTCAAATGAAGATTTTCAGTTTACCTTATTAGGGAAATGAATATTTATGCTTTTTCTGTAAGCTGAAAAGCCCTGAGTATCTCAGGAGGAGTTTATGGTCTTTCATCATCTTCATTGATCAGGATCAACATTAATCAGGTAAATTAATCTGAAAATGCCTTTGCCTTTCACCATCACAAAGCAGAACTCCTCCTATCCTGTCCTCCAGCATTTTCATCAGATTTTTTTAGCTGAGAACAGAAGTTAAAGAATACAGAAGTGCCAGGCATCCACAGCTCCCAGGAGAGACTGCTTCTGCAGCAAATATTTCCCAAAGAGATTCCCATGTCAGTGGTACCTACAGAGCTCTAAAGAGTCAGTATCACCAAAAGACTGGCCTGTGAACCTCCACTCTTCCTGAAATACCTGTTGCTGCTCCTTAGTTGGAGCTCTGTCTCCAGAGAGGCCAGCTGTGCTCCTGCTGCTCTGAATGGGCAGATAAATTGGGTTCTTGAAGGCAGATGGCAGTTTCTTATGGATAATGTAGTATTCCAGTAATTACTGTAGGAAAATGTTGTAACCTAATGTGTATTAATTCTGCTACTATAATATAAAATGTATTAATGTTGTGGCAGTACTATTCTGTTTAATGGTTGCATTAATACATACTCTGTGGGTATTACGGTACAATTGCATTTATATTGCATACTTTACCAGAATATTTACGATAGCATTACTTAAAAAATTCTGGACAAAGTTGCCTGATTTCATGGGTGGGTCCTACCACAAATAGTAGATTTCATGGGTTGTTATAGATTATTAGGAAAGTCATATGTAGGAATCATTAGTATAGCTTAAGTAGTTATCAATACAAATTTTATGAACAATAAAACCAAACACCAGTCTCTCAGCAGTAAAGCTATTTAGGATACATAATACAGCATTTGTATTGAAGTTTCTGGCCACTTTTTTTTCCCTATGTATCAAGTTCAGTTGGTTGTGAGAGTACTCAGGTGCTGAAAACTAGACTGGGTAGCATATGTTTCATGAGGACCCAGGCAGGATTGCACAAGTACTTTCTTGCCAACAAAATCAGATCAAAACATGAAAAAAAGTTATGTCCAAAGATACCATTATAAATGTTCGTTTATTTATTTTAACCCATTGTTACTGCATTGTACTCCCTTCCATATGCTGTAGGTAAAGTATATTGTTATAGCTCTCTGCCCAACTCTTGGGGAAATAAAGCAACCCCAAGCTTCTCAAATATTAGGATCTTTGGTATGATTTGTCACATGCCAAATCATGTGATTTGAGTTCTTCAGCCATGAAGATATCCATTATTTAGACTCCTGGGTGTCCTTCCCTGCCAGGAGCCACTCCAGACAGGAGCTGTACTTAGGGACCAGTCCAGCCGGCAGTACAGGGAGGCTCCACTTTGCTTACTCACTGTTTCGGAGACATAAAATGCACTGCCCTGGGAGGAAACAAATCCAACCCTAATTCTTATTGCTCTTTTCTGATCTCTGTTTTACTGTTATCTAGAACTATATTGCACATTTTAGGCTGTAACACTGGCAGGATCTGTTTAAAGACAATTCAAATGCAAAATTTAAGGTTGCATGGGAGTATAATTTTATATGATTTACTGTCTGGCTTTTGCCAAGCACTCCACTGTCACCAGCATAACATTTGGTAAATAACTGAATTTAAGAAGTGTGCTAACCACAAGGTATTATCCACGCCAGTCTTTTTTTCTTTATCTGCTTTGAACAAGCTGTTTCATATATTGAAAATTTGTTAACGAACAGAATAAGGCTTACACAAAAGGGCTTAGCATTTAACATTTTCACACACTATTGAATTGTTAAACTTCAAAGATTTTTTCCTTCTGATTGCTAAGCCTTAATTAAAGCATATTGCAAAAGAGTAAGTATACAGTGAGAGATTTGCAGGAGATATTTGGAATCAGAAAATCTCAGCAATGGTTTAGCTACATTTTCTTCTGACCTCTGAGCACAGAATTTACCCCAGCTGAGGCTCTGAGAGTAAATCCTGACAGCATTAAAGTCGGTAGCAAATTCACTCAATCTCTGGAAAATAGGTCCTACAATTACAGATTTAAGAAGCTCAATCTACTTACTTTGTCCAAGAGGAGGATGTGAGATGATGTGATGATGGTCTACAAGGTATTACCTGAAGACGATACCTTCGATAGCAGATAGCTCCTTAATCGAGGCGAAAAAGGCAAGCTGAGATGCCAGGGTTGAAAGATGATCCCAACAAATTCAGAGGAGAAATTGGCCACTCTTCCTCAGGAGTCAGATCCCAAACTTCTGTGACAATGAGTTGCTTGGGAGGGGAATGAGTTCCCTGCTGGGAACTTTTAAGTCAGATTACAACTTCAGAGCCTTCTTTCCCCCAGGGGGCGGAGGACCGTGCTGCGATCCTGGTGCCAGGACCTATGGAAAGTCTCTGCACTAAGTGCAATCAGAAATTTGCTACCAAGGAGTTTTATCAGTTTTAGCCTTGCTTCCAGCCACATCCACTCTCACCCAGGCAGTGCCATTCCCATCAGCTGCGCCATGGACATGTGGGTATATGTGGCACATGCAAGTGACAAGAGAGGTGACAGGCAGTAGCTAGAAAAGCAGACTTAAAAACCATGTGGGTGAGACCAACCTATGCTAGGCTGCCCAAAGCTTGATAGTCCCAAAACCTGCCTGTTATCAGGGGCCAGCAGATAGCAGTTACTACACATCAGTGAGTGACACATCACTTATGAAAAAACAAAATTAGAATTTCCTCCAGAATTAGAATTTCCTCCCCAAAGTCTGCTTGGATGGGGTGGGAATTAGTGCTTTCCAGCCAGTCCCTCACCAATCCTTCCCTGCTGAGAAGCATGGCATCTGCCCTGTGCCCCACAGGGAACTGGGGGCAGGCTTCCCATGCTGTGTCTCCCATATTACCTGGGACTTGATGTGGCTTACCAGGACTGCAGACAAAATGGAGTGAGGGGAAGTTATCCTGGCATATGACCTCATTTGCAGTAAAAAATGGTTTTCTGTAATAACACAGGTTATTATTCAGAAGATAGAGTGGAAGGAGGATTAAGATTCAGTCATAATTGCATGTTTGTATGTACTGTACACAGAGGATGAGGTACCTGAATTACATATCCCCAAAGGCTCCCTGACAAACACTCTGTGACAGCCTTCAATAGAAAAATCCCCAAACCCAGTGCCTTTTAAACCTGCCATTAAAAAAACCAATCCTATAAGCACTATTTTGTTAAAAATAGTTCTGGGGTATTTTATCCAGCCATATTTTCTCAGATCTTGCAGGTCTTTACAAAGGGCTTTAGTTCTGAGAATTTAGGTAAAAAAAAGTCATTGTATTTAAAGACTAACTGATGGGGATAGCTATAAGGAAAACTATTGCAAATACCCCTTTTTTTTCCTTATCCAAGCTCTATTCATCTCATGTAAATGTTTCAGAAGCAGTTTTCTTCTGCCTTAAGGCATTTCAATTAATGCTTAGATACATGCTGGTAAAAGCTTTACCTTATGGTTTTGTACTCTGAATTCCCTAATATTCAGCAGCAGGTTTAGGACATCAATAGGTAGCAATGATTAACACGAAAAAGCGAATGAAATCTTTTTTCTCTTGAGAGACTTCACATTTTCCATGTTGTTTTAGGAACACTTTGCTCCCTCCTTGCTGTCAGATATAGGCCTCTGTTACAGGGGCTCAATAGGGATTCCCACAGGCACATTCGCACTGCAGCCTGACAGTGATCATGGCAAAAAAAAAAATCTACATTTTGATTATCATTAAAACTTGATTATCACAAGAAAAAGTTTGTTCTTAACTTACTGTGATGCACCAAGGTGTTCCAACAGTGTTTGCGATATGCAGCAGTATTTAGAAAGCAACTGTGATACCTGGTGAGTGGAGTTTGCAGCTGACAGCACTGACCTGACAAATGTGAGGTAGTTTAAATAGACTTTTACTTATTCCAATTATTCAGTGGTAAAACTATACAATTAGTTGTAAATCCCTGGGATTACTCCCTTCCTTCTCTAAAAAGGAACAAAACTACTTTTCATGGCCATGGAGGTTTCTGCTGTTTGTTTTAACACTTCAAAGATCACTTTAAAATGACGTGACATGCTTTGATGGTTTTCATATGATATTAAAAGTTGGTTATATCATTGATTCTTTTTCTTATCTTAAGAGTAATAGTTACCCAGTTTGCATTTGTGGAGCCAAGTCTGTTCTAGTTGATTGTTGATTGGAGAAGATGCTTTTGCATGTGCAACATTGTGGAGTTTAAATGATGTGTTTACAGGTAGCAGGAGAATTTTCTCTAATGCTTTTGTAATATTGCAGTATTACTGTAGCAATACTACAGTATATTTATGAAATACTGAGATTTTCACGTAGATTTTTCCAATAATACCGGGGTTAGTCTTTCCCACAAGCCAGCCAGTAGATTGACAAACACTTCTGAGTGTGGGACAAATTGAAAAGGTTGATGCTATTTAAAAGTAGGTAAAAGAGAAAAACCAGAAGCCCAAGCAGACATAGGTTAATGATTTTCTGCAGTGGTTTCACAGCCTCTCAGTGTTCTCCAGTTGTCTTTCCTGCTTTTCAGTCTAGTGTGCTACTTCTAGTCTGAGATTGATATTACTGATTTGCATGTGGTATTATTTTGATAACATACACAAATATACCACATTGCTGATCTGGAAAGAGAGGAAGAAAAATGAAACCTATGATAGAGGACGTGATGTGACCTAGGGAAAATATCTAGATTGTATCTCGCCCTCATGATTTAAGCACATAGTGAACTAGTCCTCCTGAAGTAAATACGTACATTATGAACAGAAGTCCATGTAATTTAGGTTCCTAATCCCTAATTAATTAGATTCCTAATTCAGATCTACCTCTGTGCAGGCTTTCAAAGACATCTACTCCTTGTTGATTACAGAGAAAATTTCTACCTTCATCTCCAAAAACATGATGGAGTGGGTTGAGCAATAGTGGTGAAGAAAGCCTGGAAACTGGAGTGACTCGGAACAGTGGGATGAAATTTGATTTAAAATATGGAACATAGCAATTATGCAGAACTGTCTGTGTGTATGAGTTTATGATGGAAAGGGGAGACTTTTCAGAAACACGAGAAAGAAGAAAAAGAAAGGGAGCTTTTCCACCCTCTGGTTGCACAAGACTGTTCATAACCATCGCTCATACACACTCCCTTCAGTTTAGCTACTGCTTGATAATTTTATTGTGATGCCTGTTTTCAGTGGAACTTTTACAACTTAGTGAGTTGTTCTGTGACCACTGGGAGTTTAAAGGCAGAAATCTTTCCCAAAAAATGTCTGTACTTGAGTTCTGCAGAACAGCAGTGGCTTCAAAACTGAACTTCAAAAGCCTGATTCCTGCCTGGATTCCCGGTTTGTTTGCAATCCAGTTAGCTCATCAAAAATGTGCAACATTTTGTCTTGCCTAAGTTGCAGCAGCTATATAAATATCAAACCGTTATTCTGGGTAATCAAACAATGGGAAATTTCTTTATACTGTGTTATTGTTAATTAATTTGCATCCAGAAGTACTTCAAATATATATGCAAACATACAGTAATCATGTTTTAAAGGTGAATGTGGGAAGAGCAGAGCTTGTAAGAGTAGCCATGTAGATATAGAAACCATTAATGTTTCCGATGCCCTGTGGTAGGAAGAAATATATTAAAAATTGATTTTTGGTTTCTGCTTTTTTCTTGGTACCATTTACAATAAAGGATATAGCAGAAAGTAGCCTTTAAATTGATATTTCAAAGCTTTTTATGTTGGGGATATGTTTTTCTGTATTGTTAATGGGTTTATATAGCAGAGTAAAAAGGTCAGCTGCTGAATATGACGGTTTTATTCTTCTGTTAAAAAAAAGAGATGAGTTTAGCATTCATGAATTATTTAAATATCAACCAAAATATTTGGCACGCTGCTACAGTAAGTGGTATTTTTAAAACAGGGCTCAGAGGAGTGTGCTGTCCTTTGAATGTAACGTGAATGCTGCGCAGGAGGGTGGATAACATTAACTCTCTCTCACCTTGTAACAAGGTGTTGCTTGCTCCTGTATCTGCACACTGTGCAGTGAGTGATGAGACATGTATTTATGGGACTTTCACCGCCGTGATTCAGTCTTTACCTGTTTACACTTTTATAATTGAAGAGGCTCTCTTCATCCAAGAAAAGTGAACTCTAATGTGTTTCATAGCCTCTCCTGGTTCATAGCCACACTGTATTGAGCAAGCAGCCCTGTCAGATTGTTTTCTTTTAAAAAGATGCTTTGGAAAATAGCAGTGCTTCCCAGCTTTCAGGTACATCTGAAACATGACTCTGAGAAACCACAGCAGTATGGAGTTGCTCTAGACACATTCTCATTAATCAAATCCTAACTCTAACACTTTTTAAAAATAACTTTTGCAAATAACATGCATTTTTTGAATGATTTCATAAAAGTAGTGTTGTCAGGTGGTAAGATTTACAGTGTTTTGTTCTAATTCAGCAGAACTCTTCAGGGATATCATTCTGGGTTTTTTTTCTGTTACAAGTATTTTTTAAACCTTCAATACAGTCATGTTTTGAAGTGCTAATTGCCAAACCTCCTAAAGTGTATAAAGAATGACATTTCATACAGCGTCATTGATCATATTTTTAGGGAGGCCATTGATGGATTAATAAACCGCTGTAACCTTCTGTGCAAAAAACCCGTTGATAATAGTTGGACTGTAATCTAAAAAGCCTACTGCTAAATGAATTAAAGTGGCAGCAGTAACTGAAAAACTGAATAATTACAATATCCTGAAGACGAAACCCTAGTGTGAAAGTTTACCTTCCCAGTTAAAGCTCTTTGCAAAGAGCTGCTCATGGAGGTTAGGAGCATGTTGTCCTCTGGTGGTTGCCACTGCTTGGCTTGCCAGTGGGGAAGTCAGGACAGGTGGCAGTGGGACTGGGAAGTCCATTCAACCTGGAAAGAGCCTTTCTACAAATATTTATTGAAATTTTTCTGATTGATGCCATTCAGTACACTGTGGCAAAATGTTCAGTGCCTTTTTAAAGTTGGCACAGCAGCTGAAATACAAGAAAAGTGGAAATTGACATGATAGGCAAAATAATGTAAGAAAAGTAATCAGTGATTTAAAATCAGACACCAAACATAAAGGTGTCGCTTAGCACTCGTTTATATTTTTGCAAACTTAAACTCTTGTTCCATGAAGTTTGATTACCACATAACCAGATGGATTCATTTTAACATATTTAATCATGATGAAAATAATTGATTCTTATTTACATTTATATCTAATTAAGTCAGATAGCAGGTTGAAGACAGAGAGAGAGAGGATTATGATACAGTCTTCTACATGTAGGCTAGTGTTGAGTCAACTTTCTCATCAAGCCATAACCTGCTAGGACATTCCTATCCCCTTTTATCTCCCTGCTTATCAGCTATGCAAGGAGTATTTCTGGAAGGGGTTTCGAGCCTTTGTTCTCACAAAGGACATACAGGACTTGGTGGGTTGTCTCTGAGATGTTGTATCCCTGTATTAAAGGCCTCAAACTTCAGGCCTTCCCATGACAGTTCTGCATCTGCCTTATTTTTCACATCTATTTTTCATGTTTTTAGAACGCAATATTATGCTGTAGAGTGGTATTGCTAATGTAATTCAGTATCAGCACATGACATAGAATCAGAAAAATAACTGTCTGGACCCTTTATATATATTTATATTTATATTTATAAACACAAACATATTTATGTACACATGTGCATATACATATTAATGTATATATCTGTGTAGAGAAAGGTTTTGCATTCTAGTCCCACCCTGTGGTACCATCATACCTCTCTATCTACCATGTACACATAAGTTCTGTTTTACAATGTGCTGGGGGAAAGGGCCAGACCTGGCCAGTACCAGTCTCCTCCTATACTGGTCTCCATATCGCTGCTGTCCTGTGTCCTGCCATGCAGGATTTTGGAGTGGCTGAGGTGAACAGGAGTCAGCAGGATACAGCCTGCAGGTGACCCTGTCATGGATGATGGTGCTGACCCAGTGGTGAATGCATGTAGTGACTTCAGATGCACAGCATCCGTTTTCAGACTGGGACTTCCCTGTGAAAGGAGGGACACAGGGCAAACTGTGAATTTTAAAACCCTTTCTTTTATCGTAATTGATGTTTCCATCTTATTCTTCCGTTCTTCTAAGTTATGACATTGTGTCCAAAACGACATTATGATATTCCCTCAAAATGTCATGGCATGAATGAGTAATTTCTCCTGAGTGAATCCCCAAAGGGACAGTTTGAACTCTCTCTGCTCCTGCTATTGAATCCCATTCAATTAAACGTGGAAATCCACAGTCAGTTAAATATGGAAGAGGAAAGCTTCATGGGATCTTGCCTGAAAGGCAGCTGTTAGCAGTAGGAAAACATTGAAGTCAGCACTCTTTAGTGGTGTTTCTTTTGTAAGACATACATTAAAAGAGCTGAAATCTCTTGAGATGCTTGTGATAAGCACTGATATTAAATACCACGGTCCTATCATGCTTCTTTAAAGGTGAGCTTTATTAATAGAGCACTGTGTCTTTCCATTGTGCTTCAGCTGTCTTAATTCTTTGGTTTTTCATGGTTTCTCTCAGGTGCTTTGCTGACTGCTGTGTCCAATATACCTATTTTCTGAAATCAGGGTAGCCATGTCTTGATGCAGAAGCAGCTCTCCCCTTCTTCACTTTTAAAAAAAACAACTTTCGCTTGCATGTTAGATGGCTTTGGTTACTTTAGTATCTATTCTGTAATAAAGAATTTGGCGGCTGCTGTTGTTGTTACTAGTACCATCATTGTCATCATCATCACCATCATTGTCATCCTGGGACCTAGTGGTGGCCAGCTCTACTCCAAGCCCTTTACCTTAAAATTTTTCTGGAAGGCACCTGTGTTTTGCTCCTCTGTGACTGAAGCCTGTACATCTTTTCTTAGCCCTGCTTTATCAAAGCTGGTGTGATATCAGCCAGCCTCCATGAAGAACTTTAATGTGCACAATACTTAAAACAATCCACATTTTCAGACCCTCAGCACACTAAATAGGATAATTTTGGTGCTTGCTTCTGCATTGCTTACCTAGATCTCTGCTCCAAGCGCTGAAGTTCTTTGCACTGTGCTCCAGTTGCTTCCACATGAGTCTTGCAAAGAGCATGTAAAGGCTTGGTTGAGCACCTTGCTCAACTCAAGAGATTAAATTGCTATCGATGGAAGTTATTGGTTCATTGTTCAGCATTTCCATATGTAATCAAGAATAGTTCATGTTTTCAAACA
The DNA here is from genome assembly GCF_009650955.1 of Corvus moneduloides. Taxonomy (NCBI): domain Eukaryota; kingdom Metazoa; phylum Chordata; class Aves; order Passeriformes; family Corvidae; genus Corvus; species Corvus moneduloides. Next base: position 18,031,634 of record NC_045480.1, on the reverse strand, counting down.
AAACTGAAAACTAATGCTGCCGTTGTTTCATTTATAGTGTTTTGAAAATCTGTAGTGAATTACACTTCAGCTCAAAAATGCAGTTCACTAAAAGAATAGTATGCTTGGTGGACCATCAGTGCTAGTTTCCAGGTTGTGTTTCTCCATAAACACTTCAAACTTCCATACATTCTGTTCCTCTAAACCATTCCGTGAGGTCTCTGTATCAAATAGATAAGTGTTGGTATTATTATTTCAATAAATTACAATTTATCAAAAACTTTTGGTGGGAGAAACTCTTTTCAGTCTTTCAGTTTTCCAAGCATAGACTAAAGTGAGGGCCAGTGTTTCAGTTATTCAACTAAACCATCCTTACTTCCCACGGTAGGAAATTAAACAGTGGTGCTTTACATCAAAGGAGCTTGCACTTCCTTTCGCCTAGAGAAGGTGTGTTGGGGAAGGTTGCATTTACATTCAATTAAGGCAGAAATATTGCATGCTTACAGGTGGATATTTTCTTTTTCAACTGCATGGAGTGTACCCAGTTATTGAAATGTATGTGAAATACTACTGTGTAGTGAGAATGCAGTTCTGTTCAACCAAAGAAAAGGGTGCATGAAATTTTAGTATAGACGGTTGGCTTTATCTATAAGGAACATTAAAATGGACATCAAAAAATATAGTAATGTAGTGGGTTTAAAAAAAAAAACGAGCAAGGAGAAGCACATGAATTTGTGTGACAACCAATTTCATGCAAAAACTTTGCAAGAAAAAATTATGTATGTCCAATACTGATAAGACGTTGTGAGTGTATATTTTCAGATGTGGTTCTCTTAGTATTCCACCCATTCACGACAGCACTCCAAGAATAGTAAGCACAGTCACCAGCCTTCTCTCTATGAAAGGGGAATATATATAGGGCATGAAACAAAACTTCAGCATACAGAACTGACACTGCAAAGTTAAGGACCTGACATTGAAAGGAATTTGTAAAATTCCCTTCCCTGGCTCATCGTGGCACTGACAAGCCCTGTCCTGCTGTGTGCCATTTCCGTTTCCAGTGGGGTATGTATTCCTGTGTCTTCGTTCAACACTGCTAGACCTAAATGCATGAGCTGGTCAGCAGTGAGTAAAAACATATCTATCTGAACAGCCACTGACACTTACTCATTTTAAACTCATTTGTTGGGCACAGTTTATTTAAATTTTAGCAAAAATGCTTTTTATCACGGAGCTTTGAGTTCCCTGCTTGAGATGTGGCTGTTGGCAAAGGGCAGCAGAAATATGAGTCAGGCTCGTAGTCGGTGGCATGAAAGAGAGAGGAGCCAGGCCTCAGACCTGTTTCTGATGGCAGCACATCCTGAGCAGCTGCAGTGTGTTTCAGCTGAGCTGTAGCCTGTCGGTATTCAGGGCTTCTTCCAACAGCACCAGTCTGAGAGAAGTCATGGCAAAATATTAGCTCTGCACAGTTGCTGTTTTTGCCCCTGAAATAACAGACTTCTTCTTCCACAAGTTATTTCTCAAATCTTGTAAAGAACAGCCCTTAGTAAAATGCATTTGCATATAGGTAGACAGAGTGGTTTTGAGAAGGGTTTTTCTGAGTGTTTATTTTAGACATAGGCTTACTTATGACATTCTCATGTGACATTCCTGGAGGCTTGATATTTGTGATCTTCACATAGTAATAACGTTCACTGTGGTAGGTAAAATGTTGCTATAATAATTACGCCTTACTGATGTTCGATGACAGGATGTTGTTTCTTTTTGTTTCCAAATAAAATCATGAGGAAAGAAAAGAAGAGCAGTACCCTGCTGCCAGGGAGGGAAGGAGTGCCTGGCATGACATGGGCTGGCTGTGGTGAAGAGGCCAGCCCATGGCTGCTGCTGCTTCACTGAGAATTGATTTGCATGCTGAATGTGCTGTCAAGAGCCTGCCCAAAAAACCTAGGAGTCCCCATTTCTGTGGCAGCAGCAGACCCTATATCTATAAAGCATGCAATATGCAGACAGATGTGGGGATCAGTGATAGCGTCATTCTTTTTATGATCATCATGTGTAAAAAAAGGCAGGTCAGAAAACTAATTATTTTTCATTTAATGGCTTCCTGATGTTGAGGGTTTATAGGATCACAGAAGCAAAAAGTGTTAAAATCCCATGTACTGAAGCCATCACTTCTTTATGGTCCATCTTTTCATACCATCTCATTCAGAGATGTTGCATACCAGTATATATATTCAGAGCCACTGCTCCCTTCCCCTCACACAAATGGCATTTCATTTTATTGAGATGTAGATAAATGTGCAAGGGGAGAGTATTCTGTTTTTTCAGGCCCGCCCTTAATACTATTAAATAATTGTGTAATTAAAGGCTCCAGCAATTTGCCATCTCTTTTCACATAGAATTACTTCAGATGTCTGGCATACACACTCACCCTGTTGTTCAAAGCCATTACAGTCCATACAGTCAATAATCTGCAGATTAAAAATTCAATAAGTAGACGCATTAAAAATTGCATGGTTCCAATTCAGTCCATACTCCTGATTCAAGCTGCTCAGTGTTGGAAGGTGGTTTCTGAAAAGCAGGAGATGGTGCCACCATTTCAGGATGCCTCAGCTCATGCCTAACCATGTCAAAGCTGCAGAATAAGGGCTTGCTTGCTTGCAAAGGTTGTAGTGAATCTATAGCTACTATATGAATAGAGAACATAATAAATGGGCATTCATGGTGATTTCTCTCCTAAAACCAAGCTCTCCATGTAGCTTGGCTACCAGGGTGTGCCTGAAACAGGCTTCCCAGTCTCCCTCCATCGCAGTTGGGAAGGGGTGTGGCTGAAAGTCTTCCATTCTGAGAATCACACAGTGCACATTATTGATGGAGTCTGATGTTAAGTCTTCTCAGACTTTTTTTGTTTGTTTGTTGGTTTGTTTGTTTGAATTCAACCTGTTGTTATGGGTTTTGGGGAAGAGAGGTAGAAAGGTTGCAAACTATCATGCTTAATGTTTGTGCTTCCAGTTGTTTTGTTGGTGTTTCAAGTCCTGGTTTCTAGTAGGGGATTTTTGTATGAAAGCCCAAACCATCAGTCTTGGAAATGTTGCTTTTCAGTAAGTAGTCCCCACTAGGAAGAGGCCACTGTAATCCAAAATTCACATTTTCCAAATATCTCTGATCTTACTCCTGGTAGGAAAAAAACTTACTACCTTTGCAGTGGTCAAGTTGTTAATGCTGAGCACAGTGAAGGCAGTTTTCCTTTCAGCCAAAATACATGACTAGGAACTAACTAATACACCTTAGCTGCAGTCTGGGGCTCTGTATTGTGTGCAGTCTTTGGGAGAAGTTCTGTAGGCACAGGTTGCTTGGCTCCCTTTAAAGGACATTTAAAGCTGGCAAAATTATCACTCCCCAAAAACCAGATGACCCTGTTTGTGAAGGACCTCCTATCTTTACTAGGATTCCTATTCTACCCACCGGAACTGTTATTTTCCACAGCTGTATCTATCCCCACCTTTTTCCTCTGATGTGAAAGAAACTTCTTTACTGCACCGATTGTGTCTCCTTTGAATCCCTGTCAGTCTTTGCCTTTTATGCAAGAGATGCCATCAGACTGCATAGCATGCTCAGGAAGATGTAAAGCCCCTGATGGCTGTGCCCAGCACAGGCTTGACTTGACAGCAAAGGTAAAAAAAACCCCCACCACCGAAGCTACCAGATAATATTAGTTTTAATCATGAGTGATGAATGCAAAAATATTTTAGACCTTTACCCACACATGGTATTAAGGGCAGTTTTATCTCTAATTATGCTTAATTAATGCAGTGTAACAGAAATGCTTTATATGTCTTTTATCTGTGGTGAAATGTTTACAGGGTGATTTTTTTTTTTTTTCCTCTCTGTTGTGGCAAAAGGCAGAAAGACAATGAAACAGGAATTTCCTTCTGGTGCTGGGATGTAAGCCCAGTGACAGAGGAGACTGTGTACTCAGAGGGGCAGGGACCCCCACTACGTGAAACAACAGAGTCCTGTGTGCTTTACCTGTGTGCTGTGTTTCTGTCCTAGCTGTACGTGGTGATGAGCAGGTGTGGGGATGCTTGAAAAGTAAATTACATCAATCTAGTATGCATAATACACCCTAAAGTGGGAGAAAAATTTTTATTCAGTGTTGGGAAAGGGATAGGGATGATGAATTTTAGTTCTGGTGGGTTTGCACCTGAGCAAACCTGATCTTCTGGAGGCTAAGAGGAGTTGGATCTGATAAGGATGCACAGTGCTACAGCACGCTGGTGGTCTTGGGTTCCTCTCCCAAGTGCATTTAACCGAGCAGAATTTAGCCTGTTTATCCTGATAATTAGAATCTAGTTTTCTATTTAATATTTACTAATAACACCATGCACTTACAGGGCCTTCCAACCAAGCACTTGACAAACCTTAATGGAATAAGCCTCATAGCGCTCTGGGGAGGGAAGTGAATACCATTTTCTTTATTGTGCTGAAAGAGTAAGATGATGTAATTGTACCTCCCTGAGTTTATTTATTTCTTGTCTCCCATTATCTGTCTGATAAAAACCACTAAGTAGCAAAAAAATCTATTGTTTTAGAAATCCTTCTGGTAGTTTAACTATAATCTAAGACTAGTAACCAATTTAGAAAGAAGCATAATTAGTGCAAATGTTTCCCGTAACTCTCTCTGATGAATGCCATTGCATTGGAAATTCACTTGTAGAACATGCAGCTGAATAGTGAAGAGGTTTTCTCTACAAAAAGTGTGTGAGCAGTGTCTGGGCATGGAAAGAGACTTAACTGGGACTTTCTGGTCTTGAGTGAGACCAGCTGTTGGTGAGAAGTGGCAGAACCGTATCAAGAGTAGGTTGAGTGGGGTACCAAGAGTATAAAAGGTGATGCCACAGGGCCAGGTGAGAGGTGCTGCAGGAGATGGGAGCAGCCCAGACAGATCAGTCATTGGGTAGAAGATGCCAAGGGCACAAAAATGTCATGCTGTGGTTCTGACTGGGAGGATAAGCAGTAATGAGAAGGTTGTGTGAGGTACCAGTCGTCTCTGTCAGGGCACTGTTTGTATAGTCAGCTTTTGGAGGAGTTGAAAGAATTGCTGAAAAAAAAGGCAGGAAGTAACTTGTATGGGTAATGTATACTGCTGATGTGGGTTAGGGCAGACAAAAAACTGCAGGCTTTTCTCCATTGTTAATACATGCTGGGCTATACAGGTTGGATGTACTTACCATACCCCCAAGTCTGTCATCTGCCTATGCAATTACTGGAATTAACACTGTGCTTTATGAAATTACAAAAAAGTATGAGTTATTTTATATCAAGCTGGGACAGGATTTTATTAGTCCTAATTTGCAGGTAATGCACTAATGGCAGTATTTGTCAGATGGATTTTTGCAGTGTGAAAGCTGGTAGGAACTGTGGGAAAACAATCCAGGGCAATGCTTTGGGGTTGTTTTCATGTTCCAGGCCAGAGTGCCTTCTGATACAGCACAACAGCTGAAATGCATAAGGGAAACACGTTTTACTTCTTCTGGCTCTGAACTGCAGCAGCAATTTGGCGAATGAGCCTGACATTCCAATCCTGCTGCATTGTAAATGACCAGGTGTCCCCTCACTTGCCTGCCTAGTTCATTGTCAAAAAGAGGAGCTTCTCACTCTCGGCGAAGTTCATTCTGTGTGACCACATGGTGTGTGATACCTCCCCTTCGATCACCATGATAGCATTTATTTACATTTCTTCTCTGATCAGACAGAGAAGGAAAACTTCTTCATATTGCATATTTTCTTCCTGTCAGTCTGCTCAACAGATAACTGCCAATGCTGGGACACAAGCTGCAGTAGTTTTTGGTTTTGGACACATCCCTGCAACAAACTGGTTAGGTATCTTCTCATTAGAGCTCCTGAGATTTCTCCACAACTCCTGTGCATCAAAAATAAAAAATAAAAAAATAATAAAAAAACCTATACATTTGCATTTTAGCAGAAATATCCTCTGTATTTTAAAATATATTTTAAAATATCCACATATGAATGAAATATGAATGAATAAAAGTATTGCAGTAAAACATTACATCAGATAGAAAAATGTATTTTCTCCCTCCCCTCTCCTTTCTTTCTTCTAAAGGACTGCTTTTCCCATCTGCTTCAGATGGGAAAGCCTAGCCAGCATGCTGGACTGTCTTTTAATTAAAGGGATTTTCTGTGGACTGCTGCATTCAAGCTTTAAACTAGAAATGCATATATATATATATATATATATGTGTATATATGTATGTGTGTGTATGTATATATTTATATAATAGAAATATATCAGTACTCTTAAAAATACCATTATAGAATTGAAAAGAAGTCACTATGATCTTCTTTGCAGCCCTTCTTTTTTTATTATTATGATAATCCTAATACTAATAGTAACAATAATTACAAGAACAGGAGTAATAACAACTGTTAATCTAGGATAGCCTTTAAAATAGCTCCCCTGCACATTTAAGGATTCTAAATATAATTTATTTCGAGATTTTTATGCCATCATAAGTAATTTTTATTCATTTTAAATACAATTCTAGTTGTATAAATCAGTTTTGTTTAGTATTCACTGCAGATAAGAAAATGTATTTCCAAGGGCTGTAAGGTGCAAAAAAATTAGCAGTTCTTAATAGAAACATAAATGTTATCTAGTGGTTTTGATACAAGTAGAAAGTATCAGCAAAAAATCCTAGCCTTGGATTTGTTACCCATTCCAGATAATTCATTACAAGCACTGCCTAATAAATTTAGCAGTTTGAAATTGATTTATGCTGAACCTTTGTAGTATTAACATTCTTGTTTTATAATTACGAGCAAAAGGAGCATAACCTTTTCCTAATATATGGAAAAGAGATGTGATGTTTTTAGAAAAAAAATCACTGATTCTACTTTTCTCACTGCCGTTAGCCTTGCTCTCGGTTCTTCAGCTAATGCTGATGCACAGTGACACATAGTGAAAGCACCAAGACTGCAGCAAAACTGTATGATTCTGTCTCGGTGTTGGGAATACAACATGGTCTTTTGGCACACTCCTTAAATACTGAAGGAGCTTACGGATCCTTGCAGGTTTCTGGGATCTTCAGTAGTACAAAATTAACAAACACCTTCATGCTCTCTGCTTTAAAATGTTGACACAGACAAATAAGGCTTGATTTTAAACCACCATGAGCAGCAATGGCTACATGTCTTTGTTTTTAGAACCATTTTCAACATGGTAATTCTCACTGGGAGAAATCAGGTATATTAAGATAGAAGGGTTTTATATTTCATTCTGCCTGTGAAAGCTACCGTATACATGCTGTTGTTCTTTGTTGATCTTGATGCTGAAGAAACATAAAAGATTTTTTCCCCTCCCCCTTTGGATTGTTGATATCTCTTTATGCTTTAAATTCCCATTAATATAGTTACAGGGATTGCCACATCAATCCCCAAACAACCTGTGTGCAGTTGTGCTGTCTATTTAAGGAGCTGCTTCCTTTCCCAGCTCCATCCAGCCTTTGGTCTGCCAAGGTCTGCACAAGTGCGTAACAGAGCTGCTGTGGACAATCAGGAGTCAAAAGCTGGTCATGAAAAAGTATACTCTATACCATTCTGTCTTAAGCCAAAAAAAAAAAAAAAAAAAGCTTTTTTTTTAATACTCCTAAGTCCTGAAAATCAGAACACGGGCAAGGTTTTCCTCTTAACAGCAGATGGGCTTTTTTTTTTCTTTTCTTGGCAAAGTACCACCTCCCCGTCCCAAAATTATTGAAAAGCATCCAGTACCAAACAATGAAGTGAGTAGCTTCATAAGAAGAATGGGTTTTGTCTGGATAAAATGTAAGTTGAAAGGAGAGATTTCTGATCAATAACTCTATTTCTACAAAAGGATGACTTTCTATGAATACATTTTTAATAGGCTTTAAAAAAAAACCACCCTGGAGGCACCCATCACGGCAATGGAAAGCAGCTGCAGCTTCCAACGGATGTTAAAAGACATCTTTACCTTGTCTCACCTGGGTGCATATGAGGTCCTGAAAATACCTACAGGTGTCTCATCCTACTCTCCCACATTCCCTCTGCATTTTGGGAGCCCTGCAGAGATAGGTCTATCTGTGTGCCATGCATAAGGGCTGAAATCCGGAAGAGCATTTAATTTAAGCATGCGAATAATCCTATTGAAGTAATTTAAAGTAATCGTATGCTTAAGGTTAAGTGTGTGCTTAAAAGCTTTGCTAGGCTGGGGCATGGCCTGTCCCACTCCCCCACACACCAGAAAATCAGATCTGTTGTCAAGAGATCTACCACATCCAGCAGGATTGCTTCCCATTCCTTCTGAACTTGAATCTTGTCAGCTAATTAATACTGTAGCTATTAGTATTTCATGCCACGTGAAATACCCCAAAATATTGAAGAGAAGGTTCTCAAGAGGTTAAAAAGTGTAAAATGTGAAAGATGTAAGTGAAAATTTCAAATATGACACAAGTGATAAAAATGTAATTAAAGAAATTATTAATGCTAAAACCAAACATGTTTTGTGTTGTGCAAGCATATGCCTGGGATTTGCCTATTACCAAAACTGCAATACACAGAAACAGTGAAAAATCCCTGTACATTACAAAGCTGCTAGAGTGCCAATTTTAAATGCTTTTTTTTTTCCTATCCACATTCAGTATAGTCAGTTTGTTCTAAAGGCCATCCCTTTTCATTTCTAATGTCCTGTGTTCCTTGGTCTTGTTTTTGATTGTGGTTTTTGAGAAAGTAAACGTCCTGGATACAGTTTGACAGAAGATAATATCACACAGATAATATATGTTACATTTAGAAGCTGATAAAATGGATTTGGATTTCCCTTGCTCTGCTGCAGTTTTGATGATGTTTCAGAAAATTTAATATAAAAGGACTTTATATCTTTTTATAATTTTAGCTATTTGAGACTGCTATCAAAACCTAGCTTTGAATCAATGTATAGGTGTCAGGAACATGCATGATACTAACTCTCTCTTGTCTGTACTGCAAGAGAAATAGGCTGTGTTATACCATAGTTTGTGAACTGTGCTTTATATTTTTGAAATGCTATTATTTGCCCAGTTAATTCAGGTTTTAACTGTCCATTCAATTCCAAAATATAAGTGAGTTCTGCTTACCCAATTTCTTACTGGGTGGATGTTGTGGTATATGCCAGGTATATTTATGGTTTAAAAGGATGATGGTTCAGCAAACTTACTGCATAATAATCCTTGCTTCATTGTTATACTGTAAGTGGTTAAAGCCAAGTATACATGAATATATAATGTGTTCCTCCAGTTTTGTAGCATAGCAATACATTATGCTGTTGAGCTACTAAGACATTTATTCCAAAGGAAATGCAGAGAGTGATTTAGAAATGCCAATAACAATAATGCAATTACAGTTGCAAAACATCTTAGTTGACCAAACAAATCTTTTCTAAATGCACCTAGAATATTTCTTTAGCACATTTAATTAAGTATATATTCAGCATATTTAGTTTAGGACCCAATTAAGCACCAGAAGCATAGCAGTATAAAATACAACGCTTGCCTTCCAGGCACTCCGGCTTAAATTCAGCAACAGTTGCATTTGAAGCTTTAATGCTGCTGCAAAGATGAGAAAGACAATACAGGCACAAGAGGCCATATTGCAAAGTGGCACTGGTATCTACAGTAATTATAGCAATCATTCAGATGGTCTAGCAGTTGATACAGCTGAACTTTAGACAGGTTGCAGCTCTTAATTTATTTATGCAATATTTTTTCTTTATGAATTTCTCACATCAATCTCTTCCTTGTACATATGCAATTAGTTGTGTTAGATTCTCTTCAACTTTTTAGGAATGGATCCTAGTGCAGTATTTACAACCATCTTTGCATCTCTGGTTGGTATATCAATGTGTCAAGATGTCTCAGAAGCAAAGAGCAGAACACATGCAGCAAAAGTGACAGTGACATGAAGTTACATTGCTTCAAACAGTAAATCATGATGCTGAAGAAGCAGAAGACTTTGACAATAAGGTCTAAACAGAAGGACATTTTGACCTACAACATAACACCAGATTAATGACTTGCTGATACTAACTGGCCCTATTTCCAATGGCTGATAAAAAGCTGCTACTGATGTTTGTCCAGCTCCTATCCTATACGGTCTGGGTGCCAGGCAGGGCGAGGAAGGAAACAGTGCTCAGCATGCATGCCAGAAGTGGCTCTCACTTGGGTGGACAAAGGGCACCATCCAGCTTCCCTTCCAGCAGGGGTCCCATGCTCACAGGCATTGCCAGCTACCAGGCAATGTTCATATGTTCCTGCTGGTACTTTCCAAGGCACTTGCACATATGCCAGGAAACCACTTGTCTCCTCCTATAAAGAAAAGTAGCACTGCTCGTGCCTGGCTGTGTGTTCCTGTCTGGCTCCCCTCGCTCACTGGCCAGTAGAGTGGCTCCTTGAGTGCAGGGATTTTCATAGCTTCATCTTCCTCTTGCATTGTTGTGGCTAGTAAAGCCATCAGTTTTCTTGTGCTGTCCTTGGTGTGGTGTAAAGCTTTGTATCAGGGTTAGAGGAGCAAGGTGCCTTTGTGGTGAGTGGTGCCTGCAGAAGTCCCCTCTAGAACGGATGGGAGGGCTGTGCTTGAGTGCAGGAGTGGGTGTCAACGCTGGACATGGTGTAAGTAACGGCAGTGGCTCTGCCATAGAAACAGAGACGATGAAATCTTGTATGACTACCATAATTGATGTATGTTTTCAGGATGGGCATATGGTACATCTTTCTGAGATGTTTTTTTCATTGTTGACTGATGGTTTCTGTTACAGCAGCATGTCCTTAAACTCTGGTGTATGCTTGAGGTTGAGGTTAGGCAAACAATGGAAAAATGTTAAAAGGAAAAACCTCTGAATGTCTCGTAAAGGGTTTCTTGCCCTTGAAAAATTGATAGGCTGTCATTTAACCTTGTGGCACCTCTTCAAGCTGTCAGTCAGCCACTGAATATTTGAGACTTGTGAAGTATGATACAGAGTAACAAAATGGTATCTGCTCATTCAAAATTGTGATTATTGGATTAATCTCTTGAAGTATGTTGATAACAGATGGAATAAAAGATCATATGGCACAGATCACATAGGGTAGGGTTAACCCCAATGTCCTGCTCAGTGTCCCTTTTCTTGTTTAATGCCACTGCTAATTAACTGGCACGAGTGTTTGCAGCCGTATGCGGGATGTTGCTGAAATCCTGCTGACTTTTGGCATACCTTGATACAATTGCTACCTGTATGGTACTGCCTGGTTTGGTTTACTTTAGTTTTGTGCTTGGGGTCCTTAGTAATAGGCTCTTAAATTTACCCATTTCTCGTATGCTTGCAAGTGGGGGTGGCTTTTTGGTCTCTGTGTTTGCTTCTCTGGCAGCAGCAGAACAGGTCAGAACTGAAAAATATACAGCTCCTAACATAGAGATGCTAGTCTTCTCCCCAAGTTTGCTTTTACATTTTGCACTTCATGCAAAATATATCCGGGCTTGAAATAGGAACTGTGGCACAGAACCCTTGGTGTGTTATAAACAGGAGGATGGTATTTCATGGGAGCACAGCTGTGGTTTAAGTTTAGTAGATTGCACAGTAAACTTTTTTCTTTGAAATTTCATCTAGGTTCAGGGTAAAATGATGGGTTTTTTCTTGCTAAGCAAAGGAAAAGCTTCCTGTCTTTGTTTGTCTAAATACTTGAATTTTAATATATTTATGTCTTTCTTTTGAGACAATTAAAGCCAAATACATTTATGAGTCTATGTATTCAAGAATAACAGGGACATCCCAGAGATCTGGTCTCATATATCTTCTGCTTATGCTATTTCCATGGCTTATTTAGTGATGTGACCCCATCAAAAATACTATGTACAATTCAGGTCATCTGTGTGCACAAATGATAAATTCTGTTTAGAATGGGTACCAAGAAGATCAGAGGAATGGAGAGCCTGTTTTGTGAGAGGAGACTTAAAGAGCTTGGCTTGGATACCCTAGCAAAACAAAGGCAGAGAGAGGATCTGATTGCTTACCATAAATACTTCAGAAGGATAAACACCAGGGAGGGAAAGGACTGTTCAAGCTACCAAACAATGTTGCCACAAGAATAAAAGGGTATAAACTAGCCATGAGTAAAGGCAGGCTGAAAATTGGAGAAAGTTCAGACCACGAACAGTGAAGTTCTGGAAGAGCCTGCTGCTGATGGTAACAGGGGACTTTTCTTACGGGAGCTGGTGATTGCTTTCCAAGAGGAAATGCACCACATTGTAGCCTGTGACACCAGGGGCCTGGATTTGATGACTGAGAAGATCATTTTCATTCCTGAATCCCTGTTGCCCTATTTAGTGCAAGGTTTGTCTTGTACAGATATGCTGGCAGGGCTCCTTTCCCCCTGTTCCGTCTAAGAGGGGTAGATACCAGGCTGTGACTTGCTTTTCTCTCTGAGCATCATACTGCTGAGATTAGAGTCAGGGCTTAAAAGAAGATACAAGAATACGTAACGCTGTGATCTTTCAGAGTATGTTTTATTTTCATCTTTATTTCCTTTCTCACACACGTGTGATGCAGGGAGATGTTACTCCTTTGTATGCCAATGTTACTTTTCTGTCAGCTTTTTGGCATGCAAAATTCGGAAAGAAATTGTCCTGGTGTTAAACTATAAACCCAGGAACTGGGAATTTCTCCTGCTCTCTACATGTAGCAGTACAAGGCTATTCTTCAAGCTGAAGGAGCTATAGAAGGCAACACATTATGTTGGCAATTGTTGCAGTGAATGCTGCATCGTCTGGCAAGAGGCTCAGCTTGATGTGGACAAAAAGTGAATTTCTCCTTTGTGCCTACATCCCTAGCTTCCTTGTGATGAAAATAGAATCTGCTTTAATCTTCCTGAGGCTGACGGAAAGATATCTTGCAGACTGCAAGTCAGCAGTTGCCCACACAATTGTTTGGCAAAATCTATTTTTAAAAGTCCATAAATTCCCCAACTAGACAAACCGGGGTCTAACAGAAAAAACATCGTCACTAATGTACTATCCTTTTAAAGAAAGACAATACTCTCTCCTCCCGTCCTTTTCTCTTGTGGAAAACCTGCCTATTTTAAAATGTGAGTGCCGAGTGTTCCTGAGGAGCGCATCCGGGCAGATGCTGCGCCTCCGCTGCTGCTCCCGCGGTGGTTGGCAGCCCCCGTCGGGGGCCGGGGCCGCGGAGGGTGCGGAGCGGGGGCAGGGACGCGATCCCGCAGCAACGCCTCGGCAGATCGCAGGCGAGCAGCCTGCTCGGGCGTGCGTCAGCAGGGCTGGAAATACAAACTAGGAAATCAGGTTAAGCCTCTTCACGGTTGTCGTTCCCCTGCGCATACCCTTCTTTCCTGCTCACTGGAGTGCGCTACGTGGGAAGCTTTTGCTGACTGTGGAGTCCACCTCACGATTTTTTTCACTTATTAAAGTTGCAGACTCAGAATGAGTTAAGTCCTTACCCCTGTTCAAAAACCTGGAAGATATAAGAACATACTGTGCACGTGTGTCACCTGCACTAAACACCCTTTGAAAACATAGCCCCGGGCTTTGATCTACAGGCTTGTATTATTTTTCCCATGTTTTAAATCATTCACAAGTGGTTTTCAGGCTGACCTAGAGGTCTTTTATGCAGAAAATTGTACAGACTACCTGAATTGAATCTGTAGTGCAGAAGTTTATTTAACTCTCTAGCTTTACATGTAAGAATTTCATATGTGAAAGGGTTATTTGTGCACGAATGAGCTTCCACTTCAAACTTAAACTGTTTATGTAAATAGGCAAATCCTACTGTACATCCTCAGTGCAGAAGTCTCCTTTTTGAATTAACAACTCCTCCCCTCCAAAAAAAAACCTCCCCCCAAACCTAAAACCAACAAACCAGAATGAGAAGTGATTATGATAGAATTACAGTTTTCAACGTGTATTATTATATGTGCCTACATTTAGATTCCCAAAGGGACCAATTACTAATATTAAGTATTCTTGCAATAAATGGGATGTGGTAAAGAGAGCTGCACATATATATATATATATATATATTTTTTTTTTTTTTTTTAACTTAAGAGTTGAATTTCAAATGAGTAATAGTAGCACTGGAGTTCCAAATGAGTGGGACTTTTTCCTAAACCTCTTATTAATTAGGAATTATCATAAGGCAAAATATCTGCATTAATTTTCCAAAGGGAGAATAAAGATTGGTGTATTGCAGTACTCACAAACTTGTTCTGGTGGTGCTGCAATGCACAAAACTTCTAATAAATTGGGGGAAATGATGAATTTGACAACAGGCAATTAATGCTAATCTTTCCCTTTGCAGGGATACATTTTATGCTGGTGTTGTAAGAGCAGAATTATTAGCTCTTCTACTTTGCTTTCAGCCATACTGCATACAGCATTCTGCAGTATGTTGTAGTAATCTATAAAATGCCTCCTCAATATATAATGGTTGTGGCACACAAACACGAAGTAGATGGATTTGGGGATGATCCCTTAGATAGCAGACCGAGTAAGACTGCTTGCTTACTTCTATTGTCCCTTTTGTAAACTCCTTGTCTTCAGCAATGAGAAGATGCTTTCAGAACAGGTTGCATTGTATTCTTGAGCAGCTCATTGTTGTGAGTCTGAAATTTGGATGGATGTGATTCATTTTCTGAGGAAAAGAGCTAAACACTTACTGAAGCAAACGGCAGCTTTTTATAAAGCTAATTATTCAAATTTTACTTCATATATAATTTAAATCATGTTAAACTATTGCAAAAAAAAAAAAAAAAAAAAGCCCTATAATTTCTTGTGCTTATAATGGTGTCCGGTTAGTAAAGTCTTGTTCTTCTGAATTCTATGCATGAAATAGAGCATGGGACACATTCAGAGTTATTTGTGAAATTATCTCAATGCAGAGATGACACATATCAAAAAAATAAATAGCTTAATGTGTTTGTGTGCATTGTGAGTGTGGATTTAATTTTTTTAAGTCCCTATTGTTCCTATTTTTAATTTCTGAGCTGATTCATATTGGAATAGACCCAGGCACAATGGGAAACTACAACAGTATTTAGGCATTGAATATTTGCATCTTTGGTTGGATTTCTGTTGCTGTTTTAGTTGGTAGGAGAAAAGATATGCACACATATATATCAGATTCCTTCCTTCCTTCCTTCCTTCCTTCCTTCCTTCCTTCCTTCCTTCCTTCCTTCCTTCCTTCCTTCCTTCCTTCCTTCCTTCCTTCCTTCCTTCCTTCCTTCCTTCCGAATTCCTTCCTTCCGAATTCCTTCCTTCCTTCCTTCCGAATTCCTTCCGAATTCCTTCCTTCCTTCCGAATTCCTTCCTTCCGAATTCCTTCCTTCCTTCCTTCCTTCCTTCCTTCCTTCCTTCCGAATTCCTTCCTTCCTTCCTTCCTTCCTTCCTTCCTTCCTTCCTTCCTTCCTTCCTTCCTTCCTTCCTTCCTTCCTTCCTTCCTTCCTTCCGAATTCCTTCCGAATTCCTTCCGAATTCCTTCCTTCCTTCCGAATTCCTTCCTTCCGAATTCCTTCCTTCCTTCCTTCCTTCCTTCCTTCCTTCCTTCCTTCCTTCCTTCCTTCCTTCCTTCCTTCCTTCCGAATTCCTTCCGAATTCCTTCCGAATTCCTTCCGAATTCCTTCCGAATTCCTTCCTTCCTTCCGAATTCCTTCCTTCCTTCCGAATTCCTTCCTTCCTTCCTTCCTTCCGAATTCCTTCCTTCCTTCTGAATTCCTTCCGAATTCCTTCCTTCCGAATTCCTTCCTTCCTTCCTTCCTTCCTTCCTTCCTTCCTTCCTTCCTTCCTTCCTTCCTTCCTTCCTTCCGAATTCCTTCCTTCCTTCCTTCCGAATTCCTTCCTTCCGAATTCCTTCCTTCCTTCCTTCCGAATTCCTTCCGAATTCCTTCCTTCCTTCCGAATTCCTTCCTTCCGAATTCCTTCCTTCCTTCCTTCCTTCCTTCCTTCCTTCCTTCCTTCCTTCCTTCCTTCCTTCCTTCCTTCCTTCCTTCCGAATTCCTTCCGAATTCCTTCCGAATTCCTTCCTTCCTTCCGAATTCCTTCCTTCCTTCCTTCCTTCCTTCCTTCCTTCCTTCCTTCCTTCCTTCCTTCCTTCCTTCCTTCCTTCCTTCCGAATTCCTTCCGAATTCCTTCCGAATTCCTTCCTTCCTTCCGAATTCCTTCCTTCCTTCCGAATTCCTTCCTTCCTTCCGAATTCCTTCCTTCCTTCCTTCCTTCCGAATTCCTTCCTTCCTTCTGAATTCCTTCCGAATTCCTTCCTTCCGAATTCCTTCCTTCCTTCCTTCCTTCCTTCCTTCCTTCCTTCCTTCCTTCCTTCCTTCCGAATTCCTTCCTTCCTTCCTTCCGAATTCCTTCCTTCCTTTCTTTCTTCCTTCCTTCCTTCCTTCCTTCCTTCCTTCCTTCCTTCCTTCCTTCCGAATTCCTTCCTTCCGAATTCCTTCCGAATTCCTTTCTTCCGAATTCCTTCCTTCCGAATTCCTTCCTTCCTTCCTTCCGAATTCCTTCCGAATTCCTTCCTTCCTTCCGAATTCCTTCCTTCCGAATTCCTTCCTTCCTTCCTTCCGAATTCCTTCCTTCCTTCCAAATTCCTTCCTTGCTTCCTTCCGAATTCCTTCCTTCCTTCCTTCCTTCCTTGCTTCCTTCCTTCCTTCCTTCCTTCCGAATTCCTTCCTTCCGAATTCCGAATTCCGAATTCCCCCTCTCCATTAACAATTTTCCCCCCCCAGTACAAAGTATTTAGTAAACAAATTCTATTCTTTTCTTTGTGTGTATGTAGATACAAGGTGTAAAGATACAACACTCCGTGTGAGTTATACATCAGTGCAGACTGGCAAATCCTGGTGCTTCCTGACCTGAGCTATGGGATTACCAGAAGACAATAGCCACATTGTTTGGAGCAGAGGTTAAGGAGCTGGTTTAGCCTTACTGTCATTCTCTATATTGAAATTAATTTCAAAACTAATTATAGTGCTTGCTTCTACTGTTCCTTTTCCTACTTGTGAATCTAGCTGTATCTCGTGTATTTTTAAGTATATATGCATTTATATATGCATTTTTTCTTCTCCTATCTCATCAAACACCTCCACCAAAAGCCATGTCCTGCTTCATTAACTAGAAGTGTCAATATGCCAAAGGCCTATATTTGTGTATTACTTTAACCTGTGGTTTCAGTAGCAAAACAGTAGCCATCTACATTTGTTTGTTTACTTTTATAGGCCACTGTAAAGCAATTGCTTTTGTTGTCCTGTATGTCTGACATGAAGTAATTCAAGTGTTGCATTGCTTCCAGCGCCCAGTGGTCACTGGACCATCCAGTGGGCACAGCAAATCATGCTCCTGGTCTAACTCAAATACCTGAGCTGAACCCAGGGGATCTTGGCATGAACAGTGGGAAGAGGAAATTGCCTGTATCAGGCTGGAGAGAAGGAAAAAAAGTCTAGATGAGATTTCAGATTATGTTGCTTGGTTTCTGGAGTGCTTGCAGGTTTATTGTACATATAAGAAAATATAGAAGTTCTCATGTGCCTCACGGTGTGTGTAGATAATTTTTTCTGTGTTCAAGACACCGCGGTATATCAACCATTATTCTGTTGGATTCTGATGTACCAAGTCCACTGGCAAGCTTCATATAGCACCATGCCAGATTCTGCTGGAGCAGTGGGGAGCCAGAAGTGGACCTTCTGTAAGCCCAAGTAGTCCCTTAGACCAAAAGCCTCTCGGAGGAATACTGTAGACATGAGCTTTTCATTGAGGGAATAGGAGGGTTATAAAGGTGTAAGAGGCAGACACAGTCCATTAGGTCTCCCTAGATGAGTAGCTCTCCTCACAGTACACTGAAGTGGCTGAGGGAGGAGAGTGGAGATTTCTGTAGCAAATCAGAGAGTTTCTCTGCCAGCAGCTAAATCCCATATGGGAGCATCGGCTGCACTTCCAGACAGGAGTGGAGTCCTGTGGCTGTTGGAGAGATAGTGTTAGTTCCAGCCTTAAGATTGCTGCAACTCCCCACAGGGCTTTCCAACCAAGAATAAATCTGTTATTCTCTGACACAAACTGCTGAAGCTGGGTCTTCCCCATCTGCACAGTGCCCCTTTTTCCCCTGAACACAAATAAGGCGTCTCTTGCCTTCCAGAGCTCCTGTGGTTCAAGCAGGAACTGGTATTTTCCACTGGGTTAGGTTCTGTGAGCCTTGCATATTCTTTTTACTGTATTTTGCTCTGCAGACCCGCTCAGGAGATGGGGGACATTCTTACCACCTGAACATTGCATACATATGGAAAGGCCCAGGACTGCTTGTTGAGTTCTCACCTGCAATGTTACTTCACATTTGTTAGCAGGCTATTTGTGCTGCATCTTAAAAGTCACTGCAGTGCTCGCTGTGAAGGTGCCCCATAGACGTTGATACTGCAATTTTTAAGGAGCAAAGATCATTACATTTTTAAATCTTCATTTAGGATTCTGATTTAAAGCCAGGAGAAAAACCTAAAAGAATCTAAGTTAAAGCAGGAATAGTTCCATGCTAGAATAGCTGCAAATAGTAAATTATACCTTAGTTACATTTGATTGAGAGAGTTTATTGCTCATGTGAGCAAAATGTCTAGCCCCAGGCACTGTGCAGGTAGTTACTGCGCAAGCATACCACCTGCAGTCATGCCAGAATACCCAAACCCCCTGATACCACAGTGTTTGCTGTCCTGAATAGGAATTGGAGGTCATGCCAGATTGCATTGCAGTACAGTGAAGTGGACTAGAAAGAGGCCACCCACCTCATTTGCACTTGTGCCTTACGGTAATAGGTGCTTGAATGTCAGTGGGTGGTGATAAAAGGTTAATTTACTCACCCCCAGTGCTGGGCGCACCCCTTTTCTGCACGTGCAGTGGAGATCATAAAGTCTGAGAGATTGCCCACTGTACTGAGGTCTCTACATTATTTTTATATCTCCTTTTTAAATTATTATTTAATCTTGTATGCTCCAGTTGAGCTACATTAATGGATTAGAATACAGCGTGATCTTAGGAGAATTCTATTACAATAGATAGATAGTTGGATGGACGGACAGACAGATGCAAGTTTAAAGCACAAGAGGATTTGCATATTTAGTTCTGCTTTACAGCCTCCTTTAGAGAGTGGGATTAATGATCTGCTAAATTATCACAGTTGAGAGTCTTCAGCATTAGTGTGAATGCATATCCTGCTACAGCTAGTTTTACAACTTTTCTAGAGATATTTACAAATCTTACTGGGGGCAAGGGAGGGAGGGGAGCGGGGGATATCTGGTTGTTGACAAAGCAGCTGGTGACTCAAGGAGAAAAGAGAAAAATCAGAAAACCATCCCTTTTCTGGCATGTCTAAGAGCCTTTCCATCACCCACTGCATGCATTTAGAGTGAGAGTAGGAAGAGTGTTCTCCAAGGACTGTTTGCTTTTTGAGTACTCGAGATGCTATGTTAAGCACTCAACTGCAAGTTGGCTTACAGAAATGTCTTCCAAAAACATTTATTTGAAAAGGGAAAAATAAGCTCATAAAGGCAAGTGAACTTAGAATGTCTAGCACACCTTTTGGTCCCTGATTTTAAAGATTTTAAAACATGTGGTTGAGTAAGGTGTTCCGTAGAGGACTAGAGGCAAATGCAACTACTGTCTTAGACAGCACCAGCCTCATAAAGTTCCTTTTGATCTAGCCATTAAAAGAAAGAACATTACTTGGCACATTTCTTGGTTACACATATTGCATTCTTTGGTCCCATTAAATAATAATGAATAATAAATGGCATCGTTTGGAACAAAATTCTGCTCAGCTCAGTAAGAGAAGTGGGCTAACATACTTTCCTCCTCTCATGGAGGGAGATGTGAGTGCATCCTAGCACCCTGCTTAGGGTTAGAGGTCTTAAAAAAAGCAGGGAGCTGTTTCCAGCCATTTCACTGTTGTGTAACAGTGGTTTTGACCTGCATTAGCAGAAGAGAAAACACACACAGGTTTCAGTTAGGTAGGAAAAAACGAGTGCTGTCTTCTGAGATGACACCAGCAAGACTCCCCACGGTATCTAGACTGTATCCTAGAGGTGATTGTTAACAAAAACAATGCAGGAACTGAGGCCACATAATCTTAGGAAACAAATTTATGGCCCTAGATTTGTTCAACTTAATTTAAGGACTTAAGAGCACCATTGGTTTTGGTTCCCTGTGCAGTGAAGAGAACGAGATAGATAAATCCATAAAGTGATTCAAGTTTCAACTGAGCCAAGAGGTGCCTGTTTATGTCCACTGACTGTACGCAACCCAGCCTCTCTATGTAAGTCTTAATGTGAGTGCCCCTTTTCCTTAACTCTGGTACCCAGGGGAGCAGGTATTTACGTAATACTCAAGAGATCTGCAAGTGCCAGGGAAGGAATGTCTTTCTGTTATGCAGTTTTCCTCTCTTTGCTGAAGGTGTCTTGCTGAATGAGTGAGAGACTGATCATCATTCTTGGCAAGCCACGGCCTAATCCAGCCACCCCTTGTCTTCAGGACAAGGTCTGTGTGAGCAGCCTCTGCAGCTGGCCTGAGCTGACTGTTGGCAGATGGGTAAAAACACTTGCCTTTTTCTTCCTTCTGTTTGGAATGCCCTAGCTTCACCAAGCTTGTTTGACGCCATCTTTTTTGGCTTAGAGGGGTCTCACATGGGAGAGTGTTAGGTGCCCATTGGAAGTTTAATGTTACAGAGATGAACACTTACTGGACACTTAGCAGTAAGATTCAAAATCCAGAGCTCTTCCTCAGGGGGCAAAACTTGCTGGTTTAGGACATATGGATGGAGTGTGTTGCAATTTATAAGGGAAGAGATAACTCAGGAAAATAAAGCAAAATACATTTTGGCACTGTTTTTCTGTTTTCTTTTAACCTCTCTGTAATGCTATGCGTCCCTATCTTTTTTCTTTCCCCTTTTTTTTTCTCATGTATTTTACTTCTTTTCCCTTGAATTCCCTTCCTTCACACAGCAGTTCCTTACTACATTTCCTTTTCCTCCCCTTGCCCTTTCCCCACGCTGATCCTCTGCACTAGCCTGCTCAGCTCTTCTCATTTCTTGGTGGTGCAGCTGTCGCCCTCACCTTCTCCAGAGATCTGTTCCACACCGTGTGGCCAGGCTGGCAGCTGCTGGAGCTGCTGGAACATTGCTGTGTTACTGAGATGCACCCTAGTAGAGCCTGAGTGGAGTCATAGGACATGAGCAGCCTTGTGCCACTGGAGCTCTGTCAGGATAACGTGATACTTGTCAAGAAAGATGCCTTCACATCTCTTGCAACTCTGCAATGGATGTCCCTTCATCTCTTCTATAAACAGGGTACTTGTACCATTTCCTTGGTTTGCTCAGCACCAGTTTATAGCCTGCTGTGGGATTGGGCTTGCTGTTATTAATTATTTGTATTTATTTAGCCTCCTGGAATACCAAGGCATGATTGTGCAGGAAACTTTACACCCACAAACAAAAAAGGCAGCTCTCTTTCCTAAAAAAGAAAACAGCTATTTGGGGAGATCACACTAACTCCCCCTGGGCTGATGTGGCAGCTAAGTGATGAGTAGGAGCTGGTTCACAAGGTACAGAGGAAGTTGTTCCCTGTCTCTGGGGCTGGCCATGGGCATCTTGGAGTGCTGGAGCTCTTGCATTTTCTTTTTTTTTTTTTTTGGCATCTTTCAAGGCATACAACAACCAGCTCTGTCCATGGTTTTTTAAGCTCAATTTCTCACATCTATTTCTCTGCTTCTAGTATTTCCTTTCCCTCTTCTGACTGCTGCAATTTGCCCACTTTTGCCCTCCGTGCTGCAGATCCTCACAGCCTTGCTGCTTTTCCTTGTGGCACCTGCACCCCTGCTCTTGCCTCCTTCCTGTTCCCCAGCTAGGGTCCCTCCTGCTGCTCTGCCTCTCTGCTCCTCTGCTTGGCTGCCTGCAACAAAGGAGGCAGGGAAGAGGCAGGAAGTACTGCTAAAAAAAGGAAAAGTCACCCTGCATGCCCCGTGCCAGAAGTACTTCTCTTACCTTAAAGCCAGCTTAGAAAACATGAAGGAGGATGTCCAGAGGGTGTCCCAGCAGGAGAACAACGCCTCTGCAGAGGATGGCTGTGGGGTGCTTGGGGGGGGGCAGGTGGTTTCCCACCACCCGTGCAGGGAAGGGGCTCTGACGCCAGCGCACCTTGTGCTGGTGTAAAACTATCTAAGCCAAAGTTCAGGTGAAGGGCAGCCATGTAGCCAGAAAGTCATGTGGCTCTCATGTTGGTTAGTATGTCACTTTGAACAGCTCTTATCTGATATTATTATGACTAACCCAGTGCTGACAGCATGGAACAGATTACAGGAGCCATGTGATGATTATTTAAGGCATCGCTGAGTATAACACGCGGCTAATATTAACCCCTTCTTTCCAGAGCAGCTCTTCGCCCTGGGAGCGACGCCTGCAGCAGGCACCTGCCCTGCCCTGCCCTGCCTTGCCCTGGGAGCGCTCCCTCGCCACGCTTACCTTGGGTGCTCTATTTCAGACAATGCTATTTTTGAATTATTTCTCTGTTTCAATGTGGCCTTACAGTTCAGAGCAGTTCTCTATGGTTGCTCTTTCTTTATTATTACTTTTTTTTTTTTTAAGTTTTGTTTGGTTTTTTCTCCTTTTTTTTTCCCAGAATATGAAGGATCAGTTATGACAGGCACCCACATTTCGTATTTCCTGTGGCAGCACGTGCCAGTAAAATTCAGAAGCCTTTTTGTTTTGTTATGGTTGATCTTTAAAGTTATTGAGAATGACGCTGAAGTCATAGCTGGCAAAATAGACCTCACTGTTCTACATAAATGTCAGCAGCGCCAAGGCAATGCGTTCAGAGAGGTAACAATTCGTGCATTCACAGGGAAGGCGAGGTGTGCACACGTACTGTACCCTTTAAACAGGCTGACACCTGCACCAGACATTTCAAAAACAATGCAAAAAATGCTGCATTATATAAAGCATAGCAGTGGCCCTGACTGCTCAACCACTTTGACAGATGTGTTAAAAGCTGTGTTGTGAGGATCCTGGACAAAAAAATTGGGCTCCTGATGGGGACTGGGGCCATGGTATCTCTCTCTCATGAGGTAACATCAAAGGTGCGAAGAATTTAAATTACACACCAGGAAATTCTGGTCACATGAGTGGCATGACTTATGTGGTAACACAGAGGGTGATATTACACCAGCAGCCTCTGGAGCGAAGAGGGAAATGCTGGTAGGATGGCACGCTCATCTCCCCACGTGGGCCCATGTGCTGCTGGGCAGAAGGCAATCCCCATGGGAGGCTGTCTCCGTTTGGGGGCTGCCTGCAGCCACCCTGTGCCCCTGCCATCATCACGAGCAGGGAGCAGGGTGGCATAAATTTTAGGTATTGGGATCAGCTTTCTTTTGCACAAAGGGAAGATGTGGGATTATGAAATCAGTGTTTGCAGCATTGTGAAAGCCTTTCCTGGGGCTGTGAAGCCAGAGGAGGTTTGGCTGCTGGTTTGGTTGGGAGCCAGGAGGAAGGCCAACAGAAAAGTATTGTGTGAAGGAGAAATTGTGCTGCTCCCTTGGCCCTCTGTATGGAACCACATTTCTCTTCCTCTCATGTCTGCAAAGCCTCAGCCTCGGGGAAAAAAAAAAAGAGTGAGAAAGGTGGAGAAAGTCTGGAGCAGGAACACCAAGGAGCAACCCTTCCCTCCATTTTAAACTTGGGGCCAAACCCAAGTGCAATCACAAGCACTACAAAACATAGTTGAGACTAATTACAAGTGAGACTCAAAAGGCCCATAAGCTTTTGGAAAGGGGTTAAAAAATCACTTAGATGGGGCCCTGAGCACACTTTGTTTAAATTAAAAACAAAAAAAAAGAAAGAAGAAAAAGAGGCAAACAAAAGAGAAACAAAAATCCCCTTGGCTCTACCGACACCACATGCACAAGTGAGTATGTTGGCAGAGAACATCCATGTGGGATTTGTATTGCTTGAGAGGCAGAGAGAATGACACACTGTGAAAGTGCAGGAATGCCCTTGCTGGTGAGAGGCTTTGTTCCCTCTTCCAGCAAAGCTGCAAAAGACAGAGCCACCGGAGTAGGAAACAAGAGAAAAGTGGTTGAACTGTGTAACAGTAATAATCATAGTAGCAGTGACAGTACTGATTCCCTGTGAGCCCTGGTTGGTGCCTGAGCCCATCTCTCAACACACTCAGGCCTGCTGGTCACTTCACCCTGCCTATCGTGTATAGGAGTTGCTTCATCTGTAAAACATGACTGATAAATTGCTAATGTGCAGATTTGTGATGAGCTCAGATCATTAATAGTTTGCATTGCTTGTAGATCCTCTATTAGAAAGTGCACGCAAGGCTAAATCATTACTTGTTTCTTTTCTTGAGCTGAATTACTCACTTTCGGAAAAAAACCTATTTTCTGCAGATGCTGTATGAAATGTTTGTCCTAATGCTCATTTATCGTGAGTGGCACTGATGGAACGGGTGCTGGTATGAAGCAGATGTATCTGTGTAATAGTTTACTTTGATGGCTCCTTTAAGAGGCTTCATAATCTTTATATTTTACCACTGGGTTTGGAATTTTATGCTCCTTTAACAGGTGTATTACCTTGATCAGATGTTTTCATTTTAAACTATTGACTTATGAGCACATGGCCTGCAGGGATTGATGTGCAGCAAATTGATTCCTTTTAAAAGATTTATTCTTATATTCTCTTTTTATTTAGTGTAGGAGTTCACTAGAAAACATAAAGTATTGATAATGACAGTTCATGAGTAAAAGTGAAAGTGTCCTGCAATTAAAATCTTTGTCTCCCTTAGTTTAAAAGTAGAAAGAAATCAGTAGGGATGGGAATACACACAGAAAGATCCAATCTAAAATCAGACAGGGTTTTGTTTTCTGGGTTAACATTTAACAAACCCAGCTTTTAAAATGTTTCTTCTCCACTCACAGCCACTATTGTTTTTGTGCACTTTTATCATTCAAAGAGTTCAGGCTATTTGAAAAGGATGTGTACAAAGATTACCTTAAAATGACTCATTGTAAAAGCTCCCTACCTGATGAATTTGTCCTATCAGAACGAACATCTATTTTAATAGAATCCACTAAAAAAGCTCAATCTGTTCAGCCTGTGAGATGGAATGCAGTAGCAGAGTCCTGCCATGAAAATAGCTTGTGTAATCAGTGGAATATAAATGGCAACAGCATCTTGTACTCCCTTTTATGATGGTGGAAAGAGCAGGAATTCAGTGGGCAGCCATATGACCAGGTCCTGCATGACTGAGGAGCTCACATTTTTGCATTGCACTGTAGCACAGTATCTCGTGTGTCCAAGAGGAGGTAAATTGTTCCCATGCCTTGTGACCAGAATCTCTGTCTGGAGGAAGAAGCAGGATAAAGGACCATTATTTTAGGAGAGGCATTAGAAATCTGTGTAACTGCTGGAAGCATTGATTAACAAAATATTTTGTCATAATGGCTAGTACCCTTCTGAAAGTAAGAGTGGGGAAGCTGCTTGAAATAAAAAACTGCATATATGTCTGGGCAGCTTACAGTTTTAAAGCACTGTCTATGCTGACAGAAGAGGCACGGATATGACAATTACTGAAGGCTTAGTACAAGGATAAATTTAAAGCAACTTTATTCTAGAGTGAGCCTTCTGCATGAATGCATGACTTGTTTTGGTGCCAGTGTGGGTGGCATTTGTTAGATCCTGGAGTCCAGTCTGTGTTGCTGCATGAAATGAGTGTGATGGGGTCAGGTCAGTCCTTGCTGAATGATAATCCACATCATAAAGCTACTGTAAATGATTCAGCATGGTTTAGTATTATTTTCAGCCAGTGCCCAGGAGAGGCCAGGACTGAGCTAGCATTAAGAATGAATTGTCCATGCTTCCTACTCTTATATAACTGAGGGTTCAGGTCACAGAAAAGTACGTCAGGAAAATGAGCACAGCCTCTTTTCACAATGTAGATTACTTGTCTTCCTTAAACAAAGGTTGTGAACTTGGGGGGAGGTTTGGTTTTCAGAAAGCATCTCAGAACTTCCTAGAGAAATTGAGTTATGATTCTGCAAGTTGACAGAACTTCTAGGACAGATGCTGAATACCCTTTACTTTCACAGTGACCAAAGAAATTTGCCCCATTTTTGCAAGGAGTTCACATGTTGAGGTTGCAGCTTTGAATTTCTAAGTGGATATAATGTGGTAGCTTAAAGCCAAGAATTCAGTTGCAGACAGGTTATTACTGCAATTGGTGACTATTGTGATTTTTTTCTTTGATCTCTTACTAAGGCACCTTTGCAACATTAATTTGATTAAATTGTTGTTTGAGGTCATACCAAATTGCCATGTCCTTTTGTTGTTGCCCAGAAAAGGTTCTGAATAAGTTACTCATGTAGATACTTAGGTAGTTTTTTTAAGTGTTTGTAGAAGGCTACAGACAGGAGGGCTTGGATACAGGACTTCAGAAAAGGACAGACCAAAAAGAAAGAAAGAAAGAAAATTTGCAAAAATCAAAACCCATAATTCCTAATTGTCTAAATTCATTTTTAGCAACTACTGTTAGGCTGGACTGATGGCTGTGTGATTGCTCTGCTTCGTTCTGTAAAAAACGGTAATATTGTAGAGTTTCTTATGTACCAGGAAAAAAAATAAAGCAAAGCTCTGTGTGCTTCAGACTTGGCTAGTGAGTCCAGCCAAGAACAGATGGAAACTCTGCCAAACACTTTTTCATTGAAGAGTTTTCTTGAAGCTTTAAGAGGGGAAGATCAGAGCTTTGCAGACAAAATTGCTGATTCCTGCTCAGGGTGCTACTCTCTTTCCTGCATTTAGGGCCGTCTTGCAAATATGGGGTAGACATCTGGCAAACCTAGGCTGGGTTCAGTGTTTGCCTGTGGCTACTCATGCATGAGGACCATTTGACTTGGGACTGAAATAAGCAGTATCTGCTGGGTTTTGTACATGCATTTTTAGGAGTTTTGAAACCTCGGTGTTTTGCTTTGCTGCAAGACCTTTTCAGCCTGTCCCTGCGCAGTAGAAGGTCCTGTGTGGAAGCCTCAGTGTTGTTCATGTTACCATCTCATGATGGAGCTTACTCTATCAGCTATAATGCTGTACTAGTGCAGGCCCCACACTTGAGCTCTTCTTGACCTATAGAAAGGTCAGTATCTTTTTTTCACCCTAGTTTTTCTGCAGTTATATTCTCCTTACAAGTACAGATGTGCTCCTTTACTTGCAGACTTTCTTGTCCTTTAGGATTGTACAATTATTTCAGAGGGGACTGTGTCCTAAAAGACTGGAAAAAAGTGTTTTTTTCTGGTTTGGGTCTTTTTCCATTCTTTCTTATAAAGAAATGCCATGAAAAAGCCATGAAGATGGAGTTCATTATGTTAATCCCATCTCTAAAAGCGCTGCTGTGCTGTGGGCCTTTGTTGTCAATAAAATGTCAAGCAATGGCATGTACAGCATGTTGTGCAGACTTCGAAATGCCGCAGCTGTAGGACTGCACTATGCTTTCTACACAAGAGCTGAGAAATTTGGGAGAGATTAATATCGGGTGCCCAAAGTGTTAATACTGAAAACCAAAAGAAAAAAAGCAAGCCTTACAAAAAGTTTTCTTCACTGTATTTGTAAAAATGGGTTGTCATTCTTCATAGCTTGAAAGACATCTGTTTACCCCTAGTTTATACAGGAAAGCTGGTGTAGTAGTTTGCCTTCTCACAGGGGCAATATCCTTTCGAGCGTTCATGCCAGTGTAGAGCATAGTGGTGCTATAATATAGTTATAGCCATTAATTTGTCATGCTTGTGATAATATGGGAGGCAGGTGAAATACCAGAAAGCAAATAGCCTATTTTAATTCCCAGAAAAGAGACTTTTCTTCAGCACTGACCCATTTTATGAAATTGTGGCTTTTGTGTTGTAAAGGACCTGATGCTTTTTTGTTACAAATGTGACCAGTTTGCAGGTCTCCACTCCTGTTGTGGGAATGCCTGGCTGCGGGAAGGTGAGCAAAATACATTAATAATATAATCCTCATCAGCAGAAACCAACAAGGAAAAAAATACACTCCTGGAGAAGTATTTTGTAGGTGTGGTACAGAGACTAAAGGACAGCACCATTTTTCATTCTCTCAAGCACTGAAATAGCAAAATTTGCCAGTCTGGTCATGGGGTAAAGAGAGCAAAGACTGTGAGCAGATAAACTCCTGCCCTAATTCTGAAATAAGTATCACACCTTGTTTCTCAGACATAGTATTCTGACATTTTTCATATTTTTTTGAGGAGTATCACCATATCTTCACACATCAGTGGTGTGTTTTAATACCAAGTCTGTGTTACAGATCAGTTACTACTGATTTTCAAGAAAAATTAAATACATTAGAATGAAGACTGGCCATACTGTGCTAGTAAAACTTTTGAGACCAGTGACTTAGTTTAGGATATGAGAGATGAGGGTTGTCATGTGGAAGTAAGAGGGATGAGACATGATGGCTGTAATCTCAGGTCATGTAGGAAGTTCTAAGCTAATACCTGACCATAGCATTTTCATCTCCATGCTGCTTTCACACTGATTTCAGTGACCGGATGGCAGAAGGAAGAGACACATTGCTGTTATTATTTGATACATGTGAGCTCCTGTGGCCTTCCCACTGTATTTGCCTGGATTGAGCTTTGCCATCTGCACCACGGGCCAGGCACTCTGCTGTGCGACTCCATCCACCTCTCCGTGGAGCACTTTGTTAGGTTTCATATAATTACAATTGATGTCTTTCAAAAAATATTGCATGTTATGTTTTATGTTCCTTTTTGACACCCGTGATAGGGTTTCTTTCCGCAAATCACCATGTTCAAAATGTGGAAAGATTGCAGCTGTAAAATTAATTTCATTTGTATTTATCCAGGTGTGGGTATTAGAGTCAACCGGAATCTGGCATCATAAATCCTCTTCCAGGAAAAAAAAAGAAAAAGTCAGTATCTGCATCCAGGTTTCTCTTGTCTTCCAGGCTCCTTTTTATTGTTTCACTCAACATGCTGGTGCTGCCAGGTTCCTTACAGCTGTTCTCATTTTGTCTGTTGCTGGCTTGTTTGCTGATTCAGTAACTACAATAGTCTACCCTCCATCCTTTCCTCCTTCCCTCCATTCTTCCCTTTCTTTCCTACTTCCTTTTTCTCCTTTTCCAGTATGGGGGTAAACAACTTGAAAAGCACTTTCATCAGCACAAAGAAAGGTTGCTCTTGAAACAAGTTCTGCATCCAGGAATACTGTGACAAACTGTTTGATCAAACATTTTTTTCAGTGTGGAGGCATATCTTCTTACGTGCAGTATCAGCAGAGATGCTGTCTTTGTGTATGGTTTGGGGGTGTTACAGGTAGCTCTGAAAAAACCTGCACTTACAGGAAAGTAATTTTCTACTTGAAGGAAGATCGGGATTTAGCACAGGGAGCCAGAGCTGTTGTCAGGCTTTTGTAGGTGGTGTGGTCTGTTGGGCTAAGTTAGGCAGCAGCACAGGACTTTCTAAGAGTAGGTATGAGGACGAAGAGGTGCTACTTTTGCACAGAGCCCTTGTGACTCAACTGACATTTCTACTTGGAAGAATTCCCTTTTTAACAGTGAGAAATATTTTAGTTTGTCTGCTTGGCCCTCTGTGATATGTTCCTACCTCACACTAATGCCAGTCGTATCAGATCGTTCTAATTATAAATGTGACAACTCTGAGAATTTGGATTGTAAAATCCTGGGGGGTTTATGGGGTATTTTCTAACTCCAAACCAGAAAAAGTTACTAGTAGACTTAACCAGGTTAGAAGGTGGTGTTTTAGCCACAGCAGTACCTAGTCCACACCTGGATTTGAGCCAGGGAGTACATCTGCTATATATCTGAGAGAGAGAAACGAAAGTATCCTATGCTGTGAGATTGATATCAGCAGGGTCCCCTGTTTCCAACCATGCTCATTTGCTCTAAGTCATGAAATTAATTAACGGAGAAATTTTCTTGTAAAATAGAGCAGCAGTTCTGATTTACATGACTTCTGTGCATTTGCAAGTATTTTTTTCCCCCTATGGCTGGAGTTGTATTAACAGGTTTTGTTCCCATAAATGAACTAACACGCATGTATTAGGCAGAGATCTCAGGGAATCCAGTCTCTGCAACAACTTTGGCATTTCTTCCTGTTTATTTATTTGTACCAATGAAGATGCCCCCCTGCTCTGTGCCATCCCCCCCCCCCCCAGCTTAGCTACTAAGCATACTAAGCAACCTCTTCAGTGGCTGCAGTGAATCAGCACTTCTGGCAGGCTCGTAGCTCCTGTGCTCTGCCTCCAAGCGTGACTCCAGTGCGGCACACAGACCCCTCTCAGTCTGCTTCCCTGCCGAAGGAGCAGGGCTCGGCCCTTAAGGCACAAGCTTTCCTGCAGTTTTACAAAACGGAAAGTAGATCAAAACATTGTGCTGGGTTTTATTTTCCCTTTTTTTCCTGATGGAGATCCAGGGGATATTTGCAGCCCCATTTAAAGCACTGTGTGGGCATTCAGATAGTAATTAGTAAGTGTAATAAATATACTAAGAAATAAAAGAAAATTAAGCTAGATACATTGCAGTTGGAAAAGATGAACCTTATAAGATTGACAGATGTTTGAAAATTTTGAGAAACTCTGAAATAACTGCAGAAAATAAACAAAAATCCAATAAACACAAGAGTGCTCTCTCCTCTCCCAGTGTATTTGCAAATCCTTTTTCAGGTCATGTTACCTAAAATAAAAAGGAAGAAAAGGGAGTTCCATTTATTTCATTACAAGGCTGATTTTCAAACTCAGAAAGCTCTCTCACTTCAAAGAAAACCCCACAGAAGATACTGAGTTTCTCTCTGAGCCTTTGGTAATGCTCCCCAAATTGTTCATATCTTCTTCAGTCTGGCAATACAGAGAAAGAGGGTGTTTGTAGACCCATTGCTTTGAATGAATAACACTTGAAACCACAGCTAATCTCACGGAACAAGTTGATGAATAAGGTGTTGAATTAAGGACTCAGAGCATGACCCATGGGAAAGGATAAATCCTGCTTCACTGGAGTTTGTGGTAAGGCTGCTGTTGATGGGGTTGCAGAAGGGCAGGATCAGGCTCTCTGTTTTGCTTTGAATGTGTTTTTCTTAAATGGTAAGGGAAATGAAAATAATTTGCTTCCAAAAATTGTTTCCTCATAACCAGTACAATAGCAGTATGCAGCAGGACTCAGAGGTCCTGAGCTGTATTTCTGGTGTTTTATTGTTGAATAGTTTTTTTTCTCCTTACATTCAAATCTGAACTGAAATGTTGGCTGAAATCCTTCATGTGTGTTTTCATGTGTGGTTCCATAGGCATTGTTTTCCTTGATTTCCATTGACATAAATAGTTAAATAACTGACGAAACTGGAACTATCTAGTATTACTCCTCTTCATCAGATAATTGTCGCTTTGCAGGCCTAATATGCAATGTGTTGATTAGTGCTTTTGTTATATTAAGGAGTTTATTTTTACTGTACATCAAATTTACTATAGATTAGGCTCCTGTATGCAATTCATTAGATATCTTGGAGGTGGTTTTCAAAGTGATGTCAACCTTGCCTCTGCTTGAGAGCTGAGTCCTTCAGAAAATCACAATACAATCTACGCATGCAGTGCCTGTCATTCTGAGTGAGACATTGAGACACTAGGGACTTCCAGGGTTCAAAAAGAGCTCCTGGTATTGGCTCTGGAGTGCCAGCACTCCCAGCGTGGTCTTGAAAAGACTCTCCTACTTCTGTAGGTGGTGCAGAGAGAGTGTCCCACAGCATAGGTCTGCTGGAGTGCTGCACATCTCAGATGGCATTGCTGTGTGTCCATGTGAGACAGTGTGTGCTGAAATGTGCTTGCCTCAGCTGTACCGTGAGTTGTATGAAAGAATGCATGCAGGTGTTGGCACATAGAGTCATGTGTGAATATAAATGGAGCCTGTATTTTCAAAAGTGGTCCATTGTGTTGGGGATTAATGAGAAACTTGATCATCCAGTTATTGCCGGCAACTGCATACCCTGTGAACACACCGTGTATTCCACATCTAGTGGCACGGGTGTGTATTTTAAGGTTATGGTTGTGGAGAGGATTATCTTTTTTTAGGTTTGCTTCATTAAGCCAAATAGAAATGTTCAAGACTAGGAGGTGTTTTTCCAGGTCTTATGACCCCTTTAGTTAAACAATGGAGCGAGAAGTGAAGCAAGCAAGCAAGCAGACTACAGAATAAGCTGTGTAAATAAAATACAGTAACTAGCTTTTGGTCAGGTAGCATCTTGCTGAGCAGTCTGATTATTGACTACCCAGCCAGTTCTGCTGATATGACCAACATAAATTAATCTTTGCTGCTTTTTTTACGGATGCTAATGCCAAAAAACCAGAGGAGCTCTAGGAAAGGAGAACTGGATTCAATTCTGGTTCATGAATCACATATTGAATTGTCAGGAAAGGAACAAATTCTGCCCCAATTGCCACTATAACTATGATAGGTTGTACTTGTGTGCCTCAGGGCAGAATATGGTCTGAAATGAAATAGATGAGGTCAAAGTCTGTTTTCATTGATCAAAGAGAAGGCAGTGAAGCTGTAGAGGCAAATGTGACAGCAAAATATTGTCAGCAAGGCCATTCCTCTTGCCAGTGATGCATCATGGCAAAAAGAAGGCTGTTTGATTTTCAGCCTCCATGATGTCTTGGTTGGATTGATAAAAAAAATAATCATTCTGTAAGCAAGTAAATTGAACAGAAAGTAAGACACAGTCATTGAGTTGCAAAGATGCCATTTATATAAAGCCTTTCTGCATGGAAAAAGAAAGGGCCATTCTGTTTTTGTTGTGGAAAGTATTAATTTTTATTTTCTTTTTACTTATATTTTTAAGATCTTGCAAAAGGGAGACAAGGAATGTGGTTTCAGGAATAATCTTCTTTTATTCCATCAGATATATTCTGCAGCCCATTCCATAAAGATGACAATAATAAAAAAAGCAAGGGACACAATATAAGAAACAACTTTCTTTCTGTTAGGGCGGATGGCTTTATAGAATAGATACTGAAGCAGAAAAGAACTGAAAGTGGTTTCTGAGAAGTGTTGACCTCCTTTCGTGCCACTTACTGTGAATTAAAGCTGTGAGTGAGAACTAGTTTGGGCATGTGGTACAGCACTTACAGCAATTGCTGCCAAGGAACAAGATTTGTGTTTCTAAGGAAATGCAACAAAAGAAAATGGTTTAAGAGGCAGTGGCTGTCACTGTGTTAAAAAAAAAAAAAAAGTATCTATTTATGTACAGATAGGAAAGAAAGGCCGAATTGGGTTATTCTATATGCAGGTTAGCATATGTGTGAACTCCTGTAATGTGAGATTCAAAATCAAACTACTGTGCATTGTGCAGGGTTTAGCATATCTCACACTGTTAGAGTTTACAAAGTTGAGCTAGCTAAAAGCAGTTGTGACCTGCTCTGTGCCTGTGATTGACTGTTGTTTGTCATTCTTACAGGCGTTATTAGTAACAGTGATCTGTTATAGGGAAGGGATACATTTAGAGCAAGGAAACTGGGTTTTTGTGGCTTTTTGGAGCTCCTTTCTTACGAAACCAAAAGGCAAATAACTTCAGCACTTCTAAACCAAGGCTGCCAAACAGTATCACTTACCACTACCTTTAAGGTTATAAATATCTTAGGACATGACATCCACTCACTGATTTGTAGCAAAGATGTTATGAGAATTGTTCATGCACTGAAGTTTCATTAAGGGTTGAAAACTATCAAAACACCAAGGAAAAAATATTGCTGTATTTACACAGTGTCTTAACTCCTTTTTTTCACCCCTCTAGGGCTGGAAAGGGAACCACCTGTCTCCTTTGCTGATGTCAGACTGCTGCCTGGAGACATGGTGCTATTGGAAAGCACACGATACTGTACATATTTACACCAAGCTTGTATCTGATTGAGATTGTGCTATGAGACCTGTGAGTTCACAAGTTTCTTCATCATAGTCTCATGCATTAAACATGTATTTGAACTCTGGCTTGAAAACCGTGTGATCTTATGATAGACGTATTTATGTAATAGTTAAATGAATGATCATGCGCTCTCTGGCTCCTTTTCCATGCAAATGCAGAGGAAATTGAATATTACAATATTTCAGTGAGATGTCCTCAATAACAAATTACTGTTTAAAATAACCAATATTTGTATGTATATCAATTGCCTAGCAGTTATTTTTGTCTGCTATTTGCATGATATGGAAAAGAGTTTTTCTAGCAAACGTTTTAAGCTACTTGGTGCTGCTTTCCTTTTGGAATGATCACAAGGGTGCACATTTAGGGACGTATTTTCCATCTGTTTTTTTGAAGCTGGCAAAGCACATAATTTGGAATAAAAAAGAAGTCTGAAAGTACCCATATTTGAACTGGTATGTGTTTGAGCCATTCTAGGAATTCTTACTCTGTAGCAGTTGGTAAAATTGAAGGACTGTATTGTACCCTTGGATGCAGTATGCAGGCAGGGCTCAGGGCCAGTGGGAGCCCTATGGGAGTACCCAGGGGCGCACCAGGGCCCTCCTGAGGGTTTTGCTGCTCAGTTACCGAGGCAAAAAACTGAAATGATCAGGGGGAGCTCTGTGAACTCCAGCTGTTTGATGCAGTCTTGTGGTGTGGAGTTTTGTTTGAGGTGGGTGCTTTTGCAAAGGCTGGGCTTGAGCTTCTCTTCATACAGCTTTGAGTGATGTGCCTGATGGAGAAGACCCACTGAGTCTTCTGTGTCCTGCGGTGGTGGGCATGGGGCTGCCCATGCAACCTGTTTGTGGGCTTGCTCAAACACCCTGTGGCTTTTGCCAGCAGATGGGGTCTTTTAAAGCCAAATACAAGCTTTGCTGCAGGTCTGTGACCCACATACAAGTTGAGGCCTGAGCTTCCATGCAGAGCGGTACTGGCATGATGGTGATTCTTTTCAGAGTGGGGATCTTCACCTGGTGAGCCACAGATCACCTACACTCCCTCTGCTTTTCCGTAAGTATTGCCTTAGCTCTTCATATCAGCTCACCCTTTTGATGGGACTCCTTGTTGTATGTGGTGAATAAGTTGGCCCTGTTGCTCTGTCAGTGGTTGGATCAAGCTGGGATTGAGTGCAGTAATTTCTCTTAGTTGAGCATTTTGAAAGCACCAAAATACTTGGGGACAGCAGTGCTCCTGGAAATCCATGGGACTGGGGACAGCTAGGTAAAAAGAGCTCCAGGAAATGTGAACTGTTGCTGCAAAACCTAACTATGGGAAGTAGAGCAGATTTGGGGATAGTAGTGTGCCTGGGGTATCAGATTGCCCAAATTAAGTTCTGACAAAAGAACTGGAGTTCTTTTTGCTGAGGTCTAGAGTAGATCTAGTCAACATCACAGGTGTTGAGCTGCTTATGTCTCCTGAGCAGTTCAGGTACAATTCCCGGGATGTGGAGATGGTTTTTCGCTGTCAGCTGGATGGGCTTTTTTGCCTGAAGGCTGTTCCAGCAGAAAAACTCTTATCAGTGGGTGTTGCTGAAGACAATACTTCTGGATCACTGTGGGAACTAGTTCATTGCTAGCGTGCACCAAACTCATAGTGGTACAGGGGGAGATGTCAGTATCTCATCTTCCAAGGTCTCCTTACTCTTGTTAGTTTTTTTATAATTTGTGATTTATTTAGTGTAGCTCTTCGCTCTATGTTACGGATTTTTTTTTTTAATGGAGATTGAAGGGTAAGGGAAAACTGGCCTTCCCTATCCTACAGACAGAGAAGTTACAGCTAGAAATGAATTCTTGGGTCCTCTGTTTCATCCTCATGTGCTAGCTATTTGTATACTAAACAGAGTGTTCTAATGTATGATTGATATTAATTAGGTTTCTGCAAAGTACTGCACACCTCAACTTGAACTGAACCAGAAATAAATATATTGCCATATATTAACATTTTATTAGTTGAGAAGAAGAATAGGATGAAGACACCAATGTGAAATCCAAAGTATGAGCTTCAGATTGAATTAATGCCAGCAGTGCCTTGAGATTAATTTGGTTACTATGGGTACAGAATAAGAAACAGCATACCATAATGTAACTATGTTTACTGATTCATTTCTGGCATTAAAAACTAAAACCACATTACACATGCAACAACAGCCTTTTCTTACTTGGACAAAGGTGGGTACATTTTAGTAATTACAGTGAATGTTGCCCTCTGAAAAGTGCCAGTACTCCAGCAAAGAAGAGTGTTGTTCTTGTAGAGGATCTGCCCCATCGCAAGCAGCAGACCTGCAATACACCAAAAGAGACACAAAGAAAATACTACCAACCCAGGAAGCTGCCAGTCTTCTACAGCTTCTCATTAAATATCTCTTGTAACATGATAACATCTGTTTCATGTACCATTCAACTGGCCAAATGAGAGTTTTCTATCCTTGCGCCACTTCCTATCTCATCAGTATGTAGGAGAAGGAACAAGTTTTGCATCTTAAGATGTTGAAAGCTGAGTGTTAATAAAATAATGCAATAGAAATACCATATATTCAGAAAGCAATTATTTTAAGGAGTTTCAGTTTTGACATGGCTAGATTAAGTATGAAGCTTTTTGTTTTTATACTTACTGTCAAGAATGTTGTTAAATACTGATACCACCTCCTAAGAGAACAACTTTTAAATACCAAAATGAAAAGGATAAGCATTAAATATTTTGGTAGATATATTGTGCCATAATGTATACTGTCTTGTTCTTAATACAAGGCACAGTAGGGCTTAATTAAAAAGTGATTGTACGATCTATCACAAACCTGCATTAGGGATATGGATGCCAAGAAAATTAAGTTGAATAGGTGGTGATAATGAAATCGATATTTTATTGAATAGCTTTTATTCCTATGCCTTTGTTTGCTATCCTTGCCTTCCTGTCAGTAGGTAAGACATTTACCATCCAAAATTCTTTGAAGGAATTCATTTAGTCTGATGCTGCTTTGTTTCATTATTTTATCAGTGTAAGTTATTTTATTCATTTTTTGACAGAGTAAAATGCCTTGACAAACTTCTGACTCCGTCAGAGCAGAGCATGACAGTAAACAAAGAGAAGCAAGTCCTTACAAGCTCGTTCCTGTTAGGAGTAGCTAGCTAACAACTGGTACAAGGGTGATTTTCTATTTCGTGTAAGCAAAATTCACAGTCACTCAAAGCCTCCAGGGCAGCCCCACAACCTGATTTTACTACAGATTTTTCCTGTTCCAGCTCCTGGTGTGGCTTTAGGACCTGCTAAGTAGAGTGTTTAGCATTAGAGAACAATGAAATATAGCATAATACCGAGTGAAGAATATATACAATAAAAGTAAGTATTTTTACAGCCTGGGCCAAAATCTCCCTTGTTGTAACTTCATCAACTTAAATGCTATTGATTTTTCAGGTACCACTGACCTGAAATTGCCAGGATTGTGCTTGGGATGAATTTGACCTATACCGTTAAGGCCAAGCAGAATCACAGTTTTGAAAGTGTAATGCAAAGAAATAGTTAGCGCGTATTCTTCTGTCTTGTAATTCTACACCCGTCACTCAGTTCAGTGCACTGTTGCAAAGTCTCTTCTTAAGATGGGTAGAACTGTGTCTGCAAGCACTGTAGAAAACAATAAAAGAGCTTATTGTTCCCCTTCATATTTTTAAGAGTGGTGTGCTGCAAACCAGACAGCCTGTGCTTTCTGAACAGAGCTGCTGGGGCAGCCAGCTCAGCTTTGTTTTCACATCCCCACTTACTAAGTTCAATGTTGCCGGTGTCCTTTAAGTGGCAAAAAATCAAATAGCCAAAAGGAAAGACTCGTTTTCATGATCCTTCTGCTTGCGTGTCTCAAAAGGACACGTATCACATAGTGCAGTGTACTGCACATTGCAACTTGCAGCTTGTCTCGTGCCTGGGTGCAGTAGGCAACATGAGATAATGTGCTAGAGGAGAAGACAGGCACAGCACAAGGCTCTTGAAAGCCATGAGAGGCACTGAAAGCTTGCGTTCGTGGTATGCAGCAGTATAGATATTTGAAAGGTTAGGTTCTGTCTATTTTTAGATAGCCTTCACACTGGAACTGATCTAAAAATGAAGGGGACATAAAAATTGCACGTGTCTCTCCTGATTTATCAGAGATTTTTTGACAAAATGCATTAAAAAAGATTGTCCTCTGAATCAGAGATACTTTTTTCTGAAGTATAGCTGTGCTTCTTATTTAGAAGAGGAGTCTTTATGTTCTTAATTAAAATGCCGGTGCTGTCCATTTCACTCCAAGATCAGCATTTTCAGATTTTAGCAAAGTTAAAGAAATATGACTTTCCTACTTATTGTTTGGGAAAATTTATTCACTTGTGTAAATGAATTTTAAAAAATTGGCAAGGCCTTTTATCTCATATAAAATAAATCTGAAGATAAATGATCTTTTCCACTAACATCACCTATCATTAAAGTGGCTAAATGAAAATCAAAATGTGCTGCTATTTAGTGCCTGCTCGCCTTTTTACGGGAGATGAAATTGAGCATGTTTACTGGGCAGGAATTGTCAGCGATGCTTCGATTTATTACATTGTCCAGGATATAAATTAACAATCACCATGTGTTTTCCCCCAGTCTCCCTGGAAGATGGTAGCCCTACCTCCCCATAGTGTACATCTCCAGCATGCTATGAATGCTCCTACCATTCCTTAAAGAAAACCTGCAAACAATGTAAAATTGTGTTGCATTGAACTGAAGTGCAAATATTTTTCCATGTCTTTGTAAACAGGAGTGCATGTGAGAATGAAACAACTGGAGGTCTACCTCCAGAAAACCCCCCGGGATGCGTCACACTCATTTCTCCAGTCTATGCAATCTCGGTTTAATAAATTGGTAATAATATTATGATGAAGTGCTCTTTGGGGTTGGTTTGCTGTTTTTTCAGAGGGGTTTTTTTTTACATAGCAACTTGCAACACAAATTAAAATAATCTTCCATTCCAACAGTTTCCTGGTTTTACTTGGTTCTTTGTTTCTCAGAGAGGAAGGGGGAGCCTGCAATGGGCAAAAGGGAAAGGTGCACTCTGGTGAAGTCTCTGTTTCAGTGTGAATCCTACACAGTCCTTTCAATGCTTTTGGTTAACTGCATTGCCCTGACTTGCACTTCCACGTGTGGAGTTCAAAAGAGCAGAAACAACAAATAGCGTTTAATTGAGCCAGATTGCTGAGGAATTTTACTGTGGTAGAGATCCATTAGGGACAAACATAGAAGTAGCAATCTTACCTTATTTGTTGATAGACAGGAAGTAATGAAAGTACAGTCAAAGCTCTTTTGGGGAGGAAGCGTGAATCTTCCTGGTACCCACTTACAAAATAATAAATAATCAGTGTCCCAGGGCAAAGGATGTTCAGCAAATACTAAATTTCTTGGGAACAAAGATATCTAAAATGGTGATAGCTGATGCAATCTCAGTGCTATATCCCTGTTGCATTCACAGGGGAAAGCTGGGGAAGCCTGAATGGTATGAAAACTTAAAAAAAAAAAAGGTGGAAATGTGTGGAGGAGTTTCTGCTTTGAACTGCCTTGGTCCCACCTTCTGTGATAAGGTCTGATTCAAAACCTGCCTAAATCCATTTAAAGATTTCCATTCCTTTCTGAAGGATTTAGAGCAGTCACCCCTTCCAGCTACTTTAACCCCCTCTTCTACTTTAGTGCATTTTCTCATACAGGTATTGAGGCAAGTGATTTGGACAGAATAAAATAAAATAAAATGAAAATAAAATAGTAACTCACCCAAACCTTTCTGTGGCTAGTTCTCCCATTCCATCTCTGCACTAGCTTGTTTGGCCCGGAGTCAGAGGTGAAAGTACTGACAAATTTTTTGTCAAAAGCATCGCTGGAGGAAGGTCAGCCTCCGAAGGTTTACAGCTGCACTTTGTATAGCTAATAAGCCCTGGGCTAAATGCTTATCTTCCTTTATTTCAGTTATCTGAATTGGGGATGGAGGAAGGATGACATCTCTTGCCATTTGTGCAACTTTTTTAGATTAATATTGCAGCTCCAAGAAAAATGAATAATTGGACTTTTGAGCAGGGAGTGGAACCACAAAACCCATAGGGATTCCTCTAGCACTAGTCACTAGTTTGCATATTGCAAGTTAACTGCAATTCATGAAGGGTTCTGCCTAAAAATAACTCCAGGGCTCAATTTTGGCTGGCAGGAACTACTAGTTAAGAGGTCAGGCAAAGGTGATCCTTCAGAAGCCTTGTCTGCATGACACTGTTGGCTGTTATGATGAGGTGATCCCATCTCGTCTTGTCCTTGGCTGACTCAGGAAAACAGGGTGCAGGGGCTGTGAGGAGCTGGGGAAGGGGACCTTTGCTGCAGTCTGGGAGCTTCAGAGGCCAAGCAGTGAGTGCTGGCTGCTGCATGAGTGGAGCTATGTTGCCCACTGACAGGAGTTTCTGCAAAAGCTTGCACTCTTCCACAGGCAGACATAACTCTATAAAGCGTAATTTGATCCATAAGTGTATTTTAAAAAACCCCAAACACTAGGTCTTTTGTGTGATACCTTCATTTTATTTTGTTTGCCTAAAATTGTTGCAGAGCAAATCTGTGGCCTATGTTACTAAAACCCCATCAGATTACTACAGTTCAGAATTATGTCCACATTATACTTCGTTTTAATATGAAAAATGCCAAGAGCTAGGCCCAAGAAAAAAGGCTGACTCAGTTCCACTGAGCTCTGTCTGAAGAAAGTCATATTTGAAGATGAGAGATGTGTTGGTAAGGCTGTCTGTCATCTCTAGTTTATTAAAAAGAATTGCTAGGAGGCACTAAAACTGTCCACTGCCTTTCCCTCTGTTCCTTCACTCAAAGGTGCTTCATTCACATCGACTTTACCATAGCGGTTTTGTGTAAAACAAGATTTGATTTTAGAGTATTTAAAGGTTACTGTTCTCTCCAGTGCTGTGCTGCAGCCTTGTGTGCGCTCCACTGCAGTCGCCTTACCAGGCATTTTATAGAGGAGATACCCTATGTTATGGAAATAATAGATTTTTTTCTTCCACCAGCTACTGCGAGCCTCCGCGTGGATCTGGTGGTAGGGTGTGTGCTCTCCTGCACTGCTGTGGCAGCCTGGGCATCACAGCTCCCCTTCAGGCTGGGAGGCCCTGGCTGGGTCACTAAATGGCCAGATGGCAAAGCAAACCCCAAATGCAATGTGGCAGCTGGGTGGCCACCTCAGTGAAGGCTGGTAGCTTTGAAGGCTGGTAGTTCCCACCAAGTTGCTTATGGTTGCACCAGAGAATCTTCTGTATCCATGGTGGTTGTTCAGGGGATCATCCTCTTCAAATCCCTCTCAGAAAAAGTCAGTAAAAACTAGATTGGCATTAACTATGAACAAGTCAGGGAACAAGAGCTCCAGGGTACTTCTCTAGGTGCTCAGGGGAAAGGGTGCAAGGTGGATGGTAGTAGGGATAATGAGAAAGATCTGGGTGGGGTGTTCAGAATGCTTCAGAGTGTTATAAATACAAGGTGTGTTCCTGAAGCTTCCCCAGGTTCTGCCCTGTGTGGCTGAAGCTGGAGAGGACAATTGCCTGTCCCCGGAAGGAGTGTGAGCATCCCAGCAAGGCTGGGAGTGGGAGAGGAAGGGCACAACTTCTGAGTAAGGGCAGATGTTCCAGGCCCCTGAACAGGAATGTCAGAAACCGGTTCCTTGGGTCTGATAATACCAGATATGAGCAGATTTTGGTCTCTTCCCAGGGACTTGAATGTGTGGAAGGATAAGAGTATAATAAGAACTTTATGACTTCTTCTGTTCCAAGGAAATATCAGCAGTGAGGTGAGTAAAGGAGAGATGATGAAGATCTGCAACGGTCTGCGATTTTGATGTGGTCCTGCCTGCTCTGCCAACCTGCAAGACAGTGCAAAACTGGAGTCTGTCTCCTTGGCTTGTCTGGGTGTCTGTGCTCAGACAGCACCACAGCCTCCCCAGGAAACGGATGTGTTTACATGGCTCCATTTCTCAAACATATAGAGGTCATAAATTTAAAGGTAGATACTCTTTTACATATCAGTCTTTCTATAAAATAGTAACACCCAAGTGAAAGACACTGCTCATATTCCTTTTAGTAAGCCTGACAAGCTGGATTTTCCTACAAATCATAGCAAAGCAGGGTTCTGGAGAACATATGCTCCAAATGTTGGAGGGAAACAAGTGACAAATATATTTTTTATGTAATCAGCTGGAGTGGGTTTGTTTTTCTTGTTTTTAATAACGAGTAAGTGAAACATGCTTATAAAGAAGGTGATGTTCAGGGAGGTATAAGAAAGATTATAGGAAGATTGCTTGTAATGGGTACCTGTGACCCTTCTGCTTTACTTGAACACTCCTGGAAGGTTTTATTACAAGCACTCAGTTACAAAGAGTCGCGTGTCTCCCAGCCTGGTTAACACTGATAATCAGGTAATCTGCACTAATAGTAAATACTCATAGTCAGGTCCAGTTGCACGTGAACAAGTGAGTGATTTCCCCTGGCATTCAGTGCTGGTTTTTTGAGCCCTCAGTCTGTGGAGGCAGATGTGGCAAAATTCAGCCTGGTGTCAGTAATGTCAGTAATGCATCGCTGTTCAGAGA
Source organism: Corvus moneduloides (assembly GCF_009650955.1). Classification (NCBI taxonomy): domain Eukaryota; kingdom Metazoa; phylum Chordata; class Aves; order Passeriformes; family Corvidae; genus Corvus; species Corvus moneduloides. The sequence continues at coordinate 17,988,977 of NC_045480.1, read as the reverse complement.
AAGTTATTTTGGACTCTCAAATATACAGCTCCTCAGACAGCAGCCTGTGACCCAGAGCTGGGCCAGGAATTAACTTGGCCCTGATCTCTTGAGTTTTCCAGAGAGCACTGTCCTGGGTTTCTATGTTAAAAAATATCTCAGATCATAACTGCCCTAACAAAACTAGAGAGAGCAGATGGCTTTAGTCCATTGTAGAATTACTGCACCAATAAACCCAGAAGTTCAAGGAGTTTGATTCACCAGCTTATGCTATCGAGAGTGTATTCTGGGTAGTATGAACTGGATAAATAAGGAAAAGAAGATGAGAAGGGGAAAAAAAAAGAGTAAACAAATAGGATAGAAGTGGAACAGAGAGAATGGACTGGAGAACAAATACAGGACTGTGCAAAAAATACGAGTAAAGATGCACAGAAGGAAGATTTTTAATAAAAAATTAATAGGGTACATATACTTTATATAGAACACCATTCACGCTAACACACCTTTGGAGTGCAGTTTTCTATTTTATATACAACATTGGCTGATCTTTTGCTGTAAAGCCATTCACTCTTGGAGGGTTTAGCAGAAAGGGTTGAATCGATGTGAGAACTGATTTGCAAACCTCATCGGGCTGAAACTTCCTCACTATTTTTATATACAAGTTTGCTTGTCCTTACTCCACTGGAAAAGTAGCAAACTTTGCCAAAAATCAGCAAGTATCACAGTCTTGGGGGCAAAGAAAGAAAAGATTTCTTCCTCAGTGCCGTAATGAAGGGGCTAAGTTTTGAATTTCGAAATCACAAGGTCTCCAAAATCAGTAGCTTCTTTAAGAGACCAAAATTACAGGGAATAAAAACCTGACCATAGCTAGAAAATGTGGATGGGAGGAGAAAGAGATAAAATGAATGCTGAATCCAGGAAAAAGTCAAGGACAGAGGGCTTGAAGGCTTTGGTCTTTCATGTCTATTTCCTGTTGTTGCAGGCAGCCATACCTTCCAGTCCTGCTAGAAATATGTCAGGATTTCGGAATTAGTGCCCAAATGCTGTTGGAAGGCTTACCAGAACTTTCTTGAATCATGGCCCTTAAAGAAGAAAAGGCAACATTTGGGAATTGCTGAGACCTGGTACAGACTAACCTGAAAACAGGGGAAATGCAGTAGTTGAAGAGGTGGTCTGATACAGGTGTCCTGGTAAAGGACATCTCAACAGGGCAGATTGTGTCAAATGGACCCGCAGACTTTGTCAGCTGAAGGAGGGTTTTCTCTGTATGTGTTTGTTATGGAACCAAATATCATGTGTGTATGTGCTTAGCTATTGCCCCACAAAAGATGTTTGTGCAATTCTTTAGTGTTGTCAAAACAGAGGGAAGAGCATTGCTAAAGCTTCTAGGGAATGTTCAGAAGACAAGGTTTCCTTTGAGGAAGCAGCTTAGGTGCTGGCTGGGTTTCACAGGCTTCATTTGCATGTGCGGAGGCTGTGTCGTTTCCAAACTACATCACCACTGCAGCTGTCTCCCTTGCTTTTCTCCTTCTTGGGGCACTAGGCTCAAAACCCACATTAAAACATGGGAAAGAAAGATCCTAGTGGGTAAATTTGTACTATGGCTTCTACTTAGACACTTCAGTTAAAAAAAAAAAAAATCTTCCCAAGCAATGGGGAACCCTTGTTGAAATCTCACAGTCTTTTGTAGTTGGAGACTTGATTGGCATCTCTTCCAGGTAACACTGGAACTGCCAGCAAAGTTCAAGCTATAATGTAAACAGGGCCGTAGAAAAGCTCTGGGGGCTCTGCAATTATTACCTGTTGGTTGCTCCCTCAATAGTGCACTAAAAAAGTTCTTCAATCTCTAAAGCTTGTATGGTGAGAGCACCACTAAGGTCACAGTTTATATTTATCAGTTAACTTGCTAATTTGAAGGGAAAGCATTGAAGTGGAAGTGTAGAAAATAGAAACAACATGAGCAGGTCAAAATATCCAAAACAGCAATATGAAATGTTCCAGTGTAAATACATTTCTATAAAAGGTGTGAATGAAATTTCAAAAAAAACCAGATGATGGATTCGGCACAGTCAATGAACACAATTATAAGTAGGTATTGAAGGAGAATATTCCACCAACCATGGATCCACAGATAATAATTAATAAGAGCCGACTCCACTCCAGGCACGCAGGTACCCAGTATTATTTCACAGTTGACTGTTCAGGGGTAGAGGTACTCACCTTTGCCACAGATCTTAATAATTTACTGCAGTTTTATCATTAAATCAGCATATAATTGGGAAGGAAATTAGGTTTTTTTTGTCATGAGGGCAAAGCAATACCGTTAATTTAATTATTTGTAGGAAAGGCTTTCTGTAGTTATTCGGTATTTTGCTGTGGTTTTTTTAATTAGGTAAAGTAAAAACAATGCCATTTTTGTCATCAGTGCTTGGTGAAAATATGACAGTGTGATGTGATTTGCAACTGAAGCACAAGCTTGGAAAAATGTACATTTTATCAGGACTGGCAATAATGAATTACAAGGAAACACAAATAAGCTAAGAAGATATCTGAGACCTCCTACCATTTCTGAAGGTTCCAGTGTCTGTGAGAAAAAGGCTATTTCAAGAATTGTACTTCTTATTTATTTTATTTCTCTCTGCAAAATTGCCATAGCCTGGTATAATAATTGAATTCATTTAGTCTTTAGAATACTCAAGTTTGCAAATAACAATGAAAATGAATATTTCATGACATGGAGGATGATAAGCTATAGTTTTGTAACTTTGACTGGTAGCCCAGCACAAGGGAACCAGCAATTACATTTCACGAGAATTTTTGCACCCAGATAACTAAAAGAACTGCAGCTTAAGACAGTAAGCAGGCAGGTGGGGTAGTTAAACAAGACCTTTATTTTTGGTGGTTTATTCCCTGTTGTGGACAACATTTTGCAGTTCAGTTTGATACATGGAGTTTGTTGCGTATGCAGTGCAAAGGGGTATCACAAACCAGTTGCACTTGCAGCAGCCCCTATTGTCTGGGAAAGGCTTTGACGGGGAGACAGGTCTGTTAACAGTGTGTCTGGTTTTTCACACGACAAGAGATTTTTAAATTTATTTATTTTTAATGAACAAACGCTGGGTCCAGGCCAGAAGGGTACAGAAATGCGCCCTGAGGCAGATTATAGAGGCGGGTGGGGGTCAGGGCGGTCCCGGGCAGGACGGAGGCAGTTCCTTGTAACAGCCATGGTTTCTTGGGGAATGCGCTGAGACAGAGAAGTGATTAAAGAGCAGCTCAGAGGTACTGTAATCCACCTGGGAACAGGATCAGGCTTCCCCCTCGGAGCAGGTGAGATAACTGTAGGAACGCTTTTTATAGATGCTGAGTCCATTTCAGAGAAATGCTGGGGTGGGTGGGAGTGGGGGGGCGGGGCGGGGTGCCAATACATTTACGGTGGAAAAACTAACTTGAGTTGCAATTGTCTACGAGATACCATTAGCCTAACTAAAATACTTGGGGAGGTGCAAAAACCCCGAGCGCAAAAAATGTTGGGAGGAGGTGTAACTTTTGCCAAACTCTGGGATAGCCTCTCCAAAGAACAGCGCCGGGAAAGCGGTGCAGGCACTGGAAAGGTTGTGCTGGGGCTACTCAGAGCACGCAGGCTGTAGCTCGGCTGGGAGTCATTTCACTTTTTCTTTATTATAAGCGCAGCTCTGCCTATTGTGTGCTGGGGTGTGGGGGGAAGACAAAGAAAGCAAGCTAAGAAATTAAAAAATATGGGGAGGGATAGGAGCTGTGCTACGGCAGGAGCAGCGTTCCGGAGGTGTGGCGTGGAAATCTGCTTTGAATCACAGCGGGTTGCCGCGGCCGCCGAGGTCTGAGCGGGTTTTGCAAAGATTTACTTCACTTCAGGCTGGGTCTGCCCCTGGCTGACGTCACGGGCTGGAGCAGCGGCTCCAGAAGGCTGGATGAGTGACAGCCCAGCCTACTTTTTAATAGCTTTGTCATGTGACGGGGAACAGTAGTAAGACAGGTGCCTTCGGTTCACTCTCAGAGAGGGTCTTGTTGCCTGCATGAGTGTCTGCTGCCTGCCTGCCTACCTCTGGACTGTAGTTTGCCAGCTTTCCTGCCGTCGCTCCGCAGCTGGATGGCGTGGGACATGTGCAACCAGGACTCTGTATGGAGTGATCTCGAGGTGAGGAGTGCGCGGCGCGGACGGCCGTGGGGTGCCGGCAGCTTGCGGGGGCCGTGGGCTCGGCAGGGCACCGGCAGGACGGCCGAGGCAGCGTACTTTGCAAACAAGTCCCTATCTTATCTTAACTCCAGTAAGTTTTCTATTTTAAGGTTACTCTGCGATGCCTTGAGCAAATCAAAGCTGAGCTCCTGTCATCAGTATAGTATCTCCTGCAGTTGGAAACTATTTTCATGTGCCTCTGGCTCACTTTCCCGTCATATGCAATATTTATGCTCTAAGATACTGATATGAATCGGTGTCTGAAGTGGCGTTTCCAGTGGCGTTCAGTGGCCTGGTTGGACAAATGCCATGTTTATTTAGAATAAGGCTAACATTTCTTTTTTTTTAAAAAAAGTTACAATTAACTCATGGCTTCATATTTTAATTTCTGGTTTCACTGTGCTCTGTCGAAGGTTTTTTCCTTGTTTGTCAGCTGCAGAATAGAAGCACGCACACAGGGTTGAATACCCTGTTGTTTGGCTTTAGATGGTTTTAAAAGAGATTTCTGGAAGGAGACGTTTCCCTGCTACTTGTGGTATTGGAATACTGACGCTGTAGCTAATGCCCCGTAGAGCAGGGTTTGCAGTCAATCTGAGTAGTCCAAGAAATGGTTAAATCCCACTGTACAGCAGAGACAACAGGATGAACCATGAGAATAGAGTTTATGCAGGACTGTGTGAACTGCTACTGCTGCTGCCGCCGCTGCTGCTGCTTGTGTAAAAATAGACGGCAATACATCAAATCCACAGCTTCTGCTGGCTACAATTCATAAAGGAAAAAATAAAAAAAGGCAAGCAGCCCCGTGGTAATCTCTGGAGTATAATGTGAGGTTTGAGGATTTCTGCATGTTTGCATTCAGCAAAATGGAGCATTACCTGAAAGTTCGGGCAACTTGCAAAGCAAGGCAAACTTTCTTTGGATCCCATGGAGAGGAATCCCAAATACAGACCTGCTCAAAGGAACTAATCCTCTGGCTTCGGGCTTGGAATAAGTGCTTAAAATGCTCCCCTTGGGCAGTGGTGGAAGGAAAAACAGGTTACAGGCAATGCTTTTTAAATAAGGTGTTCATGCTGTAGAGAGCCACCCATCTAAAGTGAACCATTTCCGTGTTCTCCAGTAAATTTTTCCTATCTGGCAGAGCATGTGTGTGGATTCTCAGGTAATTTTGTAATGTTTTAAATATTTGCAGCTTGCCATTGTATCCACAGATTTTGGTTTGCATATTGTAATTGGTCTTATCTTGTTTTTATTTCTTGGTAAAGTGGAATAGATATGGATAATTCATATGTCCTGTAGCTATTATGAGTCAAGGCAGTAAGTGGATGACTTTCTGGCTCCAAAGTCCTAATTGTTTCTGAGTAGCTGGAGTATCCTGTGGGTTGTTGTCTGGCTTGTAGCACGGGTCTCAGCTGCCGTAGCTTCATTTTTCCATCATGTATTATTCCTAATGCTGCTAGGAGCTGATTGAGGAACCAGCTTATATGGAAATATGGAAGATTTATTTTAATCACTAGAGTTCTTACAGTAATTTCAAGCTAGTAACAGAATAGATAATTTATGTCAATGACTTTTTCATAGTGCAGAGAGAAAAAAAAAAAGAAGAAAAGAGTTTGATCTTAATATTAATTGTGTGGTGGATGGATTAACTGTGGGTAGGATTTTGCCAATACGCTCCTGCACTGCACTTCCTGTAGCAACACTAGCGTCTGCGTGCTGCTTTGGCTCAGGGGATCACCTTTACTGAGCTAAAATAATGCAGGCAGCAAGTACTGGGGGCAGATATCATTTTTTGAATCATTAATATTTGCTGTCAATGTAAAATGTATTATATTCTCTCTCACATAATGACAGGATGGTGTGTTGTTTAATAAAGGCCTGCATCACTGTAGCTGATCAGCATCCCCAGTGCTTCACAGCTTAATGAAGGTGATGTACAGTAAGGTTGCGAAGATTGATAGAATCCACATGACATACATTTTGTCAGGTCTCTCTTTCTTTCCTGAGTTCATCCTGTTGGCACTTTGAAAAACTTGTTAAAAATAAAACGCAGATTATATTTTCATTAATATAATTAATATGGCACAAGTCCAGTCTTCTTCTTCTTTTTTTTTTTTTTTTAATTTTTTAAAACTTACCTTCAAAGGCACAAAACCAGCCAAAAGGTTAATGGAGAATTATACTTAATTATAATGATTCATTACCATCAGTGCAGTTAAGCTAATTTACTGTTTGCGCCTGAACTAAGAGAAAAAAGGTCTGTTGGAGTGAAATAACGCACAGTAATTAGCCTTTTGTGTTTAGTGACTGCTTTATCCTCCTAAATGTTACTGTAAAATTAGGGCTATAGTTATGGAATAACTATCATATCAAATAACAGTGGGAAGACAGTAAAATGTGTGCTAGCAATGCAGGTGCACCTGTTACAGATGTATAGGCAAACAGTAAATATCAGTGTGTCAGATGAGGACAGTTTTAGGACTTGGAGTGTTAAACCTGGCATCATCCAAAGGCCAAATATAAATTAATAACAGGAACACTTGCTGCTAATGTGTCTCAGATTAATGTGCTCTGTGTGCTCAGAAGCATAATGTCATATTCAGAAACATTGATTTTATTATCATGTCAACACTGACAAGGCATATATACTTCATTTCAGCAGTTATGTTTTTTAGGTGACATTGCAGTTACTATAGGTAAATGAAAGCTGTGATAAGCAGGATTTTTTTTTTAATACCATTGTTTATGTTACTTCAAAAGCCCACTGTAGGAACTTAAAAATGCAGATTACCAAAAGTAAACATGTTTAAGTAGGTGGTTCACAGGGTGAAGCTATTTTTATAAATGAAAGCAGTAACAGATCAGCAGGATACTTTAGAAGTCTGTGGCATCAGTTATAAGCTACTGACCTCCAGAACACAAACCTGAGAATGATGCTGAGAGTCTACCTTTTCAGTCAAAAACTAGATTATCCTTTAATGAGATCAGAGATTTCGGCCAAGCATCAAAAAAGGTCATCTCTGTATTGTAAGATTGCTGCCAGAAGGTTGTGTCTCGCACTAAGGAGGAGGAAACCCTTATTTTTTTTTTTTTTTTTTTGCCTTATGCTCAAAACAAAAAAAATTAGATTAAAAAAAAAAAAGTTATGATTACTTAAGTGGGATTTTGACTTTTTATAGTTCTACAGCCCCTTAAATAATAGGAAAAAAACAACTCCTATGTCAGAGCCTCATTTTGCAGCCTCTCAGCTTCCTTGCCCCTTGGCCTACTCTATGATTATCTTGTAGTGTCCTGGTAGACGTAGAAGTTGTCTGGTAAATTATAGCTCACACCAGCTGCACCGAGTCTTCATGCCAGCAGACAAAATCTTTGCTCACGGCTGAGCTGCTGCATCCAGCCTGTGCTCTGCAGACGCACCGAGATTCCGGGGACAAAAACCTCAATGAAATGCACCTTCAGCAGCTCTCGCTTGCATTATTGTAAAGGGCGGTCCTTGAGAGAGTGACATAAGCAGTACTGAGCAATTCACATCCCTGGACACTGTTAGTGCCCTACAGAAATGTGCCTTCAGAAGGTGGCGCTTTATCCGTTGACTTCAGTCCAAATAGAAGTTGGGAAATCAGTCAAACCACCCAGTCAACTGACGGGTGTTGAGGATGTCCTGCTGTTGGCCATCCTTAACACAGTGCTGGAAATACTCGTGGTAGATGCCCTTAGACTCAGTTGACTTTAGATGGCTTTTAACCATTCAGCACCTGGTACCTCTGCAGCTCCACATGTGCTTTGCAGCGTGCCCGTATCAACGTAGATGTTCAGAGATGAGTTACAAGGATACATGGTACAGTGCAGTAGGAATTGCTTAATTGAGCAGCATTGACATATGGGACTCAGCTATTTGCCAAACTGTTACTATGTGTTTTCTATAATTAGGAAATGGTTTTGGTGGATACTCTAACATTTCAATTGCTGTGTTGAAGTGGATGTATGTTATTAATTTTTTCTTCCTTAGTAGGTCAGTCAATACCCTATCTAACTTCATACTGGCATATAAAAGGACACTTATTCCAGGTTTGTTTTTATTTATCCCCACTCTCTTCCTAAGTTGTGCAGACAAAAACATTCTGCACTGCTGAAGAGGATTCCTGCAGACTAGGCTTTGTTTACGGCCTCAACCAAAATATTTCACAGACCCTTTTTTAGGAATACTGAATCAGAGGCTGCCAGAAGAGGAAAACCCATTTGGTTCTCTCAGTACAGCTTCTCTCTGGGGACATTTAGGAAACCGGCTGGGATAATAGATGTGTTCACACCAAGCAGGTGAAAGGCTGCGTGAACTAACTATGCCTGTCATCCAGAGGAGAATATAGGGATATTTCAAGCCACACTTTGGTTGCCAGGACCCTTATGCCTGACTGGGTGGCTGTGCTTCGTGCATCAGGAAAAGAGCACCAGCAGTGTCACTAACCCATACTTTTTTATGTCCATATGGTGGCCACCATCATGAGTGGCTGAAAGGATAACAGTAAGGTTCTGTAGAAGTGAAAGTGTGACTGTCTCCAGCTTGAGCCAGCCTCCAGGGCTGAAGGCTGTAGCAGGCTGTGCCTCTTTAACCTGAATGTAGCAGGAAATTCATGACAGACCTTGCCCAGAGGTATTCATCTGTAACTTCTACCTGCACTGGTTCACTCTCAAACAGGAGAATAAGGCCATGCTTTGGCTTCTGCTGTTGGATTTAAAGCTTTGAATGTGGTTATTATGAAATGGTATAGGGAGAAGGAACGTCGTTGTCCCTGGACAGAGATGTGATAGAGAAGGCAGCTTATGCCCTGCTGTTTTCCCCGCCCCTTTACATACCTATATAGAGCTAACAATGACCAAATACTATGTGTTTCTTTTTTCAGAAAACAAAGTCAATCCTAGTGCCCCTGTGCCATAGCTTAATTGAGGCTTAATTCTTATCACATGATATTAGTTAATAGATTCCTGGTAATTAATGAAACTATTTCTGTGTTGCTGTATCCTGCAGTGTGCTGCTCTGGTTGGCGAAGACCAGCCTCTTTGCCCAGATCTCCCAGAACTTGACCTCTCTGAACTAGATGTGAATGACCTGGATGCGGACAGCTTTCTGGGGGGACTCAAGTGGTACAGTGACCAGTCAGAGATCATCTCCAGTCAGTACAGCAATGAACCCGCCAATATATTTGAGGTAAGGCAAGATGATGCAAGTGCATGTTGCAAAGTCCTTGCTTGCTTTTTTTTCTGATTTTTTTTTCGTTAGCCTGGTGGACAACAGTTTACTATTTTTCTGCCAATAAGAGACAAGAAACCTGATGATATATTATGGGTTCTGACAGCTTCCTACAATCCTCATCATCAAAACCAGACCTGCAATCTGAGGAGTGTGGGAGGGAAAGCCTTAAAAGGATTCAAATGGCACTTCTGATTTTTGGAGGAAACAGCTAAAGAGTGCCTAGAGTACACTGCCCTGTGGCGTCACTGTGAAGGGTTACACTGTTGTCAGCTACAGAGCAAAACAGAAGTCGAAACTCATTTGTTGTCTTCCACTTGAATTCCTCAGCAAGAAGCAGAGCGCTGCGCAGCAGCTAGGTGATGAGTAGCTGGAACATTTCTAGTAAAGGCTTTTACCACTCAGAGCCTTGCTGTGCAAGTTACTTGCACACAAATTGAGAGGTCCACAATTTGTTTATGTATAGGGGAGAGGAAGGGTGAGTGTGGCAGAGAAGGCAGTGAGGGTTGTCAGTAGCTCAGGGACTAACTCAGCTTTTGTGATGTTTCATAGATCTCCTGGTGGAGAGCAATCTAAAAGTAAAAGTCAAGGGGTGATAGGAGAGATTTAATTGTTTTCTTTCCAGTTTCGCATTGGGGATCAGGGTGTACAAGAGGAGAGTTGCTGTCTCTTTGTCTCGAGTCTTCTTTCTTTTGTTGTGTAAAGCCTTCATAATTCTCCACCTTGTGGTTTCGGGCAGCCGTGCCCCTCCTAAGCCCTAACTTCCTTCCCTCCTTGTTGATAGGAGAGGCCATAGATCGTTCACTGACTGGGAAATTGGACAATAAATTGATTAGCTGGCAGGAAGACCTTGTACAAAAGCAAGCTGTGGGTGCTGTTTCTCACACACCAGGTACCACAGTTCCAGGAAGTACAGCTAGCCTGCTGGTTCCGGAAAGCCCCGAATTATCATGGTAGAATTTAAAGGCTGGAAAAAATTAACTGAAATAGTATAGTAAAATGCTTACCTAAGATTTGATGTCCTGAATAAAATTCTCCTTTCTTTGTATACAGCTGTAAACCCACAGTGATCTCCCTGATGCAGATGAGTTGCTCTGGATTTATACAAGTGTAACTGATAGCAGAAACTGGTCTTCTCTGTTTAATTTCTGTGATTTACATCCAAGTAACTTGGAATTAATTTTATCTGAATCAAAATAGCCCTGCAAAGCCTTGGGCTTAGGCCCTCTTTTTTTCTTTAGTTGTGTAATGTTCCACACTTTGTTTTACAAAGTTTCCAAACCCGGTCTGGTTCTTGAATTGCAGTTGTACTGCCTCAGGCAGGGTAGGGCATGTTGGTGACTAGGTCTGGATGGTCAGCAGCGGGGAGGCAGGGGGGCGGGGTCCGCATTTGCAGCTAGTGTGTGGAGACTTGTTTTGCTTTTTTTATAACCGAGGGTGCATATTTTTTCCACATTTGTCAAAAGCCAAATGCAGAGGCATTTTCCTTTAGGAAAAATCAGTTGAAGATGCAGACTTTCAAAGTGCAAGCTCCAGATAAGTAATAGAATTACGTATTTACCAATTCTAAGCGTACAAATTATTCCAGTAAAACCAGTGGAACTTGACCACAGACTCATTGCTTGTCCTGTGTGTTACTGCCTGTCTGCTCTGATGGCCACAGCTGCTGAGTGTAAAGTTGTCTCGGATAGGTAGTGACCATTCCCCTACACACCTTGTATAGGAAACAGTTCCTGTTCTGAAAATGGAAGCATGTTGCAAACAGCAGGACAAGCAGATAGGCTGGTAGTTAACCTCATTGGGAGATAGTGATGGGGACAACATCTCATGGGCATGTTTGGGTGTGTCTGACAGTGAGCTGCTCCAGTGTGAAGAAACAGGGGAATAGATGTGGAGAAAGCAGGGGCAATGCAGCCAGTGGAATGCATCTACACAGCAAGCAATAGGTCAGAAGTAATTGTTTGGAAATGAAATACGCTGCTTCTTTCCTAACACACAAATTCTGTTGTATTCTTTCCTCACACTCATTGACTTCAGCTGCAGGCTGCACTGCTGTCTCATCACAGCTTGGCCCATACTTAACCTGTAGGGACAAATTGTGCCCTAATGGTATTTTACAATACTGCAGTGCAAAATTAGACTATTTTCAGCTTCTTAGAGTATTGTGTTTACATTCTTGGTTGCTTGGCCTAGGAAGATGGGAATGAAACAGTTATTTTCTCCTCCTGTACATTAACCCTGTCCCCATTCTCCACTGTGCAGCTGGATACTTTGCACTATTTCTTGCCTCTGCCGCTCAGTAATGTGACAACTGGGGGTGCTCAAGATCAGAAAAAGATGTCTTCTTCCTCCAGAGACTATTTCACATACTCTGTGAGGAACTCTTTGTTTTAGCTGAGAGGATGGAAGTTTTGTGCAGTTTCTCATTTGGCGATCACTAGATTTTTGCATATTGATCCTCAATGGCTTTTTTAAAAAGAAAATAACTTCTTTTTATACCTTTTTTTAACTTTTTTTTTCTCTCTTATCATTGTGGGAGTAGTATGTTTTATCTAACTTAAGCTTCCAGATGAGGCATTGTCATACAAAAATAGAAATACAGCCTATTTGGGGTGGAAAGAACCAGAATGACAAGCAAATGCTGGGAAGTACACGAGCAGCATTACTTGCACAAGCTGTACGGTGTGAATTGCAAACCTAGCCTTGAAGGAAACACGCTCTCCTTTGAGGTATTAATGCAGTACGTGTGGCATTGCCTATGTGAGGGACAGTGTCCAAAAGCCCTTTACAAAGTTCCTGAGTGTCTCTGGTGCACTTTTTTTAAAGAAAGGCTTGTATTTCAGAAAGTGTATTTTCAGTCTTTTTGCAAATTGTGTTCCTGAAAGCTCACTTGAGCTGAGCACCCACAAGCTTAGGCACTCCCAGTGGCACTGGGAGTCTCCCAGGCTAGAAATTATTAATAGTTATGGTAGCAACCAGGAGCCAAGTGAGATAAAGGTCCAATTAGTCTAGATAGTATGTAAGTGTTGAGTATAAATCCCTGTTCTCATCCGCTTAGGTGTGATGAGATACTGGCCTTCACTCTAGGATTAAAACACACCATTTTGCAGGCACACCTAATTCATCACTCCACTATTCTGCTCACATGCCAGCGTAACCCATATGAGTCTTGAATCAAGCCTTTACTGCCCCAGCACAGAGGCTCTTCTTGCCAATGTTTGTACGTAGGTACATTATGAATTAGGTGATTTCTTTCTGTTCACAGCTTGATCACTTCTGTTTTTCACCTAATTTTCTTTGCCTGTTGTTTGAAAAGATAAAATGAAGGAGTTCTTGCCCCTCAGGGCACTGTCTATTGACACAAGTTCATGCAAGTAAATAGTTAACAAGTCACCCAAGACCAGTTACTTAGATGGTTGACTGCACCATTCACTTTTGTGATTTGGTTTTGTGAAGAACTAAAGTTGAAAAAAAATGTATTTGCAAAAACTTTAATTTGGCTACTTTCAGAAAATCAAGAGGGTTAAATTTTCATTCTCAAAGCCAATGCTATGTGAAATTATGAACAAACATACAACTTGATGTGTCATGAGTGAGAAGGCTTTGTGTTCACGAGAACTGTTGTCCCTTGAGGCATCTTGAAATATACTGTACCATATCATGTAAGATTAGTCATATTTAAAGTTATTTATGATCCATGCCTAGCATTATGGAGAGGGAAGATGTCTATGGTGGGTGTTTGTTGGCATTTTTTGCAAGTAACTCAGCTGATGGTAAGAGAAAATGCAGCCCATAGATTGGCTATAACCTGTTAAAGTACAACGAACCTGTGTAAAATCATAAATCTTGTACTTGGCAAAACACTTTTTTTAGCCTTTAAAAAGACTTCAGAAAACCCACATTGCTTGCCCTTCTGCAGATTTAATTTATTTACATGATTCTGTGTTCCAAAGAGATGCTCACTATATTTGATGACTTTGTTTTTACTTGTTTTGTATAGGTGTATCCCAGGTTAATTCTTAAGGCCATTCTATGTGCCATGTATTTGGAAAGCCTAAAAAGATAGCTATGTTTTATTGTAGGCTGCCAAAAAGGGCTGTATTACAAGCAATGAGAATTTGAGGAGGGAAAGAAATGCACAATAAAATTCAGACTGTCTTTCCTCTGGCAGCAGGGGAATTAATGGAGATAAATGATTTCTTACTTATTTGGAAGGGGTTTTATCAGGAAGATGATGAGTGTTGAGGGAAGCCTTAAACATCACCAGTGTAATTTGCATTGGTTCAGATTATAAGATCCCTCATGTTCTGTGGTGCTGCCAGTCTCTTTCACCATTGCAGGTTATTCATTCAAGGTTTGCAGCCAGATTGATTAATGAATTACCAGATCTTGCGTAAAATGACTTGGCCTGACTTTTAAACAACCACCAGTGTTTTCTTTGCCAGTCTTGTGACTGGTGTTAATGGGTTCCAGAGAACTGAGCCTATATAGACTTAATGTAGTGGCCTTCCCTAGCATTTTTTCCACTTTTTAATTTTCTCCAAAACTAGTAGCCCTGGGCAGGCAGTTCAAGGAGATATAATCTCAGGGAAAAAAAGACACAGTAGTCAAATCCTTGATGGCTGATGCCCTTCAGTGCCAAATCAGCATGATTTATCATAGCCATCTATTCAGCACAACAGAGGCTGGAGGTGAGCTGCATGGTGTACCTCACACAATATGCATAACTAGAGCTCTGAACTTTGAAGGAAAGCCTCACAGCTATTTGCAAAGTGCTGGTGCTTAGTGAATACTAAATTACATTTAGGAAATAGTCTACTGCTACCAGTTATACTTCATTTTTATTCTTGACACAGACACCTAAATCAGAGAACAGTAACATTTCAGAGATTATGGTAGCAGTTTGGGTATGTTCCAACACTATAATAGGATCAGAATTTTAAGGCCTTTTTTATTATTACCAATAGTCACTTAGTTTCTACTGCAGCGTACTTTGTAGGGAATTACAGCTTTTACTAAAAAGATTAAAATGCTATTATGCAAATGATTGCAGTATGTTATTATGTTTACAAATTAACATCCATGGCTCAACACACAAATTAACTAACTATTCCATCTATATTATTAAGGATTTAATAAAGTAACTGTTGATAAAAATGAGGAGCTTGGAACAGTTAATAGGAGCTGATCGTGATTTAACATAGAACTTAAACATTGTGTTTAATGTTCTAGATGGCATAATGGCAGAATAAAGCTTATCAAAGTGCTTGAAAGGACTGTGATTGCATGCACCACATAGCAGCCTGTCTGAGGCCTTGGAGGGCATGAAAAAAATGGCTCTGGGCAGTAGAGTAGCGCATACTGGTGAATCTGGAAGCAACACAGGACCAAGTCGTATCAACATGTACTTTCCTTCTCTAATAAGCAGGCTTTTTTGAAATTCAGATTCACACACATGGAATGTTTTACGTGATAAGCACATGTATTTGGGAACTCGCATCCCTCTAAAATGCATCCTGTAATGAACTGCTTCTATGACAAATGGGATTTCATTGTAGAGAGGAGAGTGTCACTGTATGGTAGAAAAGGGGAAGGCTGAGTTCAGGCTGAGATGACTTTACAAACCTTCCTGCAAATTGTTATTCCTAACAGTTCATAAGAGATCATAAAAGCAAACAGGTAATAGCTACTGAGGTCCTAGAGAAATGAATGTACAGTGCGTGGTTATGGGATAGATTTAGTAGTGAAACAACGTCGTAGGTTTAATACAACAATAAACATAAAAGGCAAAAGATGCAGATTTGGGATAGGAAACTTTATAAGAATGATAAAAGGTAACAATGTATCATAAAACCCACTTGTGAAACGAGAAGAAGACCCTCATTTCCAGGGAAAGAAAATAGCAGACACTTGGCAAAAGTGCCAGAATTTTTATATTCCTAATGGAGCAATGTTATGTTTCTTGTGTGTTTGAATGCATTACCTTTACCAGTGTCTCTGGCCTGATTCAGGGCTCTACATCTGCTAAATAGGAGACCAGCACAATAACATCGTGTCTGTGTGGGATGATGTATGTAAACGATGATCTGTGATTAGCTATGCTGACATTTAAAAAGGCTCAAGCAGTAAGTGGAATTTATTTTACTTGAACCAGCTGCTATGTAATTGGAAAGAGTTTATGCAAATGCTCTGTATCTAGTGTTACCAAGGTGTGCTGCTGTTCCTTTTTTCTTGCCCACTTGGACAAACTACAAACTGTCTAAACACATCTCTGTTCTAATGCAAGAGCCACCTGGCATGTTGGTTGAAACCTTCAGGCAGGAAAGAAGTCCCAAATGAGCAAAAAACAATTGCTTTGAGAGTTTATTGTTTGACGTGTGCGGCCACCAAGACCGTTCCCCAGGCGTGCAATCAAGAAAATGTGACTGATCTACTTCACAGTCCCATTAAGGAGACATTCCACCTGGAGCAGCCATGGCCTGAGATACTCACTATGCTGCTGCTCTGGAGAGCACCTGTCCTTTTCCAAGAGGGAAGACCAGCACTCACCAGAACAGTAGTAAGCTAATTACGTCATTAGATGGATGTCCTGGCCTGTGTTAAAACCAGCCCTTGAGGACACTGTGTTACACTGTGTTCCCACTGGCTACGTAGCTAAATACGAACTGGTGTCAGCTGCCATGCAAACAAAAATGTAATAGCCTCCTTTCACAGAGGTCATCTTAAATCCACTTTGGTCACAGTCACACTCCACATCTGTTTTAGTGAGATGCAGCTTCTTAAGGTGGCATTTGGACTTCATAAGCACACAAACAACCGAGCTATAAATTGCTACTGCTGGAGTTATTTTGAATAAGTGTATACTGTTTCATATTTATAATGGTGAGGCTTCATAATATTCGCAGTGAATATATAACACAGATCAGTTCAACAAGCATGAAATTGTATGTTGTCAACTTGTCACATAAATAGAGCCATATTCTAGCTTACGATAATGTTGAACTAAATATTTTCTCCCTGGAACTACAGAGAGGGTCACAAAAATGTGGGACAGTAGCTCTGTCTTTTGTTAGAAAAACACTCCCAGACTCATTGCTAGTGGAAAGTAAATATTTGTGATAAGATTCTTCTGGTTTTTTAATTCCCCATTGGCTTACAACAGCAACGGAAAGTTTGCCTTTCTTAGACAAATGCTAATTGGTGAAATTAAACTTATTTTCGTTAATGGTTTTGTTTCTAGTGTAACCTCTTTTCTTTTTTTTCATTGTTGCTATTTTTGCACAATGCATCATTGCTAATTGCTACTAAATGGTCCATCTTAACCCTGGCATGCTCTTTTCCTGCTGCCCCATCCCACTTAACATTAACTCTGGCCCATGTCATTACAGAAGGATAAAATTATCACAAGGCTTCGTTCAGGAGTTCTTTTTTTCTTAGTGCCACTAACCTATTGTGCATGTGTAGGTCAGGAGGAGGAAGTTGCACAGAGCATATTTGTTGCAGGGAGAAGGTTTTGGTATTGAATCATGTTGAACTGGTTTTTTCCCCATGAAAAGAGAAAAAATACAAAGGAGAGTGTATATGTGTCTGTGAAAACTTACCTACTTGTAGCTCTTTTTGTACTACTGTGGTTAATCCTCAGATGCACTGGAAATTTGCAGCCTTTCTGGAGGAGTGCCCCCTGCCACCTTTATAGGCCTCTTTTTCTCCAGTGTCTGATTTTTATTTTGGTAGCTTTGTGCAGGTGCATACAGGATCCTAATGCCATTGCAAGTGATGGGCTGCAGCCTTGGCAGGCATGGAGCTCTGACTGCGTGTGCAGGCACACTCAACCATGGAAGCTGGGTTCAGGTCTCAGTGGAAATCATCCCCTTTGCAATGCATAGCTGGTTGCTTTGGCTGAATTTTCCGTTCTGACACAACAGAGCAACAGTCTTGCTTCATAATGATTGAGAAATTAATTAGCACTTTGTGGCAGTGATGAGTCTGAAGGGCCATGATTGGAGTTTGCTTTTTACCACATGCAGTAATCACTGGGTTTTGTTTATGAAAGCACAAACCCAAAACCTATTGAGATTTTGGTGTTGTCATGAAGCGTGAGCTGTGTGATGCACTAGAATAATACTTCCATTTCCTCACACACATCTGTGCTTTTGTGCTTTACTGTGAGTAACACAATGGGGTGCTGGTCCGTAATGGGTACTTCTAATCACTAAGACGATAATCAGGAGAACAGAGTATTTTCTGTGAGCAGCCACGGTGGCAGCCTCAGGCAAGTGTTGTTGTCTTGTTGATTTATGACAGGCTTGAGTTGCCTGAACTGCTCACAGCCATCCAGCTTATTATGTAAAGTTTAGGAGGATCATCCCTTCCAAGCACATTACAGGGTTGGAGGTGTCGAATGGGCAGGGAGAACTTCCTACACCTCTACACTTCTGCCTGATGCCATAGCTGCTCCTTGAAGGCTCAGTGAGAGTAAATCTTTATCAGGAGTTGGAGGGGCAGGCCATCAAACGGTGTGAGGGACTGCAGATCTCTCCTACAGGAGATACACTTGAATAAAAATAGAGAAATTGGGTAGAAAACTGTTACAGCGGGGAATACTGCAACACGCATATATCAAACCAGGAGTCCCGTGGAAAAGAAGTATATATGGATAGATTCGTGGTAGATGTTTCAGAGATGTTTATTTCTCCAGCCGCATGGCCGGGGCTCAGCTCAGGAACTCTGCAGTCACGGGACCCGAGGGTCCTTGGCGTTATCAGGGAACACAAACCAACCAATGGGGAATGAATCTGAGCAGGGGCAGGGAAACCCCGTGTCTCCCCCCCCAGGGCCCCTCTCCCAGGGGTACATGGCAGGAGGAGGGACCCCAACAGAAAACTTTCTCACCTCTTGTCAAGGAGGTGATGATAATGGTTTGCTGGAGGATTGTTTTGGTCAGAGGAACTTCCATATAATCTGCTAAAAGAAACAATGGGAGTTTTCTCCTGGAATGGTAGTTTCTCATGGAGGACAAAAAATTCTTTCTGAAAGTACTCCAGAGCCTCTGCAAAAAATCCAATTGTTCTTCTCCCATGTTGCTGTATAAGCAGTGACATAATGACTCAGGAAGTGCATCAGAGACCTTAGGTAATAAATGTTATATGGAAGTGAGACATCTCACTGGGATTTTTACTTTGGTGAGAATGCTGTGGACTTGCTTATTTCCACAGAGCAGTCAGTGACCAGAAGTGAAAAACAGGTATTACGAGAGTTTTAGAACTCTTCTAGTATTAGGGATTCTTTTTTTTTTTTGCTTGTAAATACGTGTTACTTGGCTAGCTAGATCTAGCAATAATGTTCTCCAGTCTCCCAGGCCCTGTGTGTTGAGATGGAGTGAAGAGGATCTTTGGTCTGTTGGTATCCAGTTTAAGAGGGCTTCTTGGTGAGGTGTAGGCAGCCAGGTAGTGCAGGTGACAGTATGGGTGGTAAAGGATGAAGAATGAACTTGGAGCAGGGGAGCACTTTTTCAGAATCATAGAGTGGTTGAAGTGGGAAAGGACGTCAGGAGGCCATTTGGCCCAACCCAACCTGTTCAGGAAGGACTACGTGGAACAAGAAGTTGAGGAAGTGTTTTTCTATGTTCCTCTGCTGCTGTTTCTTCCCTCCTTAAAATTACTTCATTAGTATTGGTAAGGAGTTTCTGATCCCATTTTGAAAATCTTAGCCCATAGTCCTAAGCAACTATGGAATTTCCTTGAGACATGCTTGTATATAGCTAGAATCCCACTATTGCCAAATCCTCATTTTCAGAGGAAGATGGGTGGCAGTCAGGAGTGTTCTCAGTCTGGTCTTGGTTTTCATGACAAATTTTCATAGAAGAAAACCTACTTGTTGGGCTGATCTTAGCTTCCACAGGTACTGAGCTTGTCCATTTTCACAGGCTTAATGTTGGACTAGTGAAACTGTAAAGTTGTCTGGTTGAAATGGATGCATATGCAATTATTTTAATAAAGAAAACAGAAGTGCATGCTTCCTGACCTCTGGTTGGATGTGCTCTGTTAGGCGTTTGACCCTCCAGGCATATACAAAGGAGAAATAGGCTTTTCTTTCTACTTGTCTGGGGGAAACTTAGGCATTTTTGAAATTCTTTTTCTGGTTTTGTGTTTGCTTCACTGTTTTTTCTCTCACCAGGACTGGTGTGGATTTTCTTGGCTGTATTGACTGTCCTTAAAAGCCCAGCAATCACTCTTCGCATAAGTATGAAGACATCAGGCAAAACATTGGCAATTGTCACGTCAACTGCATCTGGGAAAAAGCCAAAAAAACTTGTGGATTTTTTTCCTTAACACTGCAGAAACATTCATCCATTTCCAGTGAAAGGGTGTCAAAGTGCTTCTGCTTGTGTGTGATGGGAGTGTTGCCATGTCTTGTCATTTTCTTTGCTGTTGATCCCACTCTCCTGTAGGAAGGGTCAGGTCAAATGTTTCTCTGAAGACCAAGTCTCCTATTTGCAGCAGGAAATCTCTCGGGTGGAGAGGATAATGTTACAAAACAGAGGCTAACGCTACAAAACAGCTCTGCTGCCTCTGGCGCAGTGTGGAGCATCACAGACCAATAACTCCTATCATGTCACTCTTGCGGCATCTTATTATATATGTTTTTCTGTAAATCCGATCTGAGACTCTCATTACCAGTTTCAGGTAGGTGAACACCATCTGGGTGAAATAGGCATGTACCAGTGATGGGCTAGAGGGGGCTCTTTTTAGTTAATCATCCCTACCTTCCCTTTGATGAGTTAATTTGTCTGTTGAGCCATGGAGGAGCCCCCAAGAGCTCCCAGGAGCCCCTTGTTAAAATTCTGCCGACAAATGGAAAGATAGGGATGATTTCACTCTTTTTGCTGGAGCCTGTGCTATGATATTGCTAAATCATCCATAATGCATAACTTTCTATGCAATCTTTCTGTTACAGTTCTGGAGGCATATTATTTCTTTGTGCATTTACTTTTTAAACATTGTCACTGGATACCTAACCCTTCTGAAAATCTCATCCCATGAATTAAGATTAATTTCAGTGCTTCCATGTGGCCTTTTAGTAGCTGGTATGCCAGGTTCCTTGGCTGTGATGCTGGGCCATACTCTTTTATTTTTCCCCCTTCAGTTATTAAACACTGTCTTTATTTACTTGTTTTGTGATAATGCCTAAAAAACATGTAGTAGGGGGAGAGTCTGTATGTGCTAGTGACCAGCCCATCCCAGTTTTATGGTGTGCACTTTGAAGTCCTTGGAAGGAGCAAAGGTAGTGACAGAGGAAAAGAGCTGGTCCTTGGGATTTTTGAGTGAAGATACACTCAAGTCACTTTTCCTGCAGAGGCCTGTGAGCACTGCTCTCTAACCAGACTCCTCTTCCTCCCAGGCAGCTGGAGGCAGTTCCAGCCTGCTGAGCTTGCCCAGTCCGGTAAATAAAGTTCTAACCTACGACACAGGTCAGAGCTGCAGTTGTGTCAGTGTGTTGTGGGACTACCAAACCCAAGAAGAATCCACCTTAAGTAGTATATCCCAACATGGAGACTTATTTATCTCCAAACCTGAGATGAAGAAGAAAATTAAATTTAAAAAGTTTTTAGAACTCAGCTGGACAAAAACCCACAGAAGACTAGGAAGCTAAGAAATGCTATCATTTGGAAGATGCTCTGGTCCCTTTGTAAATAGAGAGGGTGTGTTAGCTCTGATACAGTGCTCTTCAGGCAGATCAGGGCAAGCTCTTGCAAGGCCATATGTATGCCTCTGCATCGTGCTCATGGCTTCTGTGGGGGGATTTATTAGCTTTCACTCAATACTGATGTTCTTCCTAGGCTCTGTTCTGCGAGAGAGCAGACCTCTCTCTCAGGGGAACACAGGGACACAGGGAAATGATGAAGGATTACTGGAGAAGATCTGGAAGAGTGAGTTGGGATCCTACTGGGCTATGAGCTCTGGCTAAACATGACCTTAATGTCCCAAAGAGGTTCCTGCAGAGGTAGTTAGCCTCTCTGTATTGTGTTTCCAGAACTGTGCTTGGAAGGACTATTTGGCTATGTCCTGTACAGACACAAATGATTTCCAGGAATCTGCACTCCACTGCAGTTGGAATCACATCAGGGTCTCCACACTGGTCAGCTCAAGTCCAGTATGGTCAGAGCTAATAGACCACAGGGGGCTAATTCTCTGCTGGACCATCAGCATCACTTGACAGAACTGCTCCTGGCATGTGCAGCTCTGTGAACACTGTCCAGATGTACTTGAACTGGCTCTCTGTGGACTACATCTGGACCCAAAAGGGCTTGTTAGGGGCAGCCCCATGATGTGCAGAGGTTTTTCTCTTTCAGGATCTCTCACAAGATTAGACTTGCAAAACTTCTATTTTTAGACCCAAAGCTAAAGAAGGAAAGAGACATATCCCTAAACTTAAGCCTGTAATAATTCCTATTTCCTAAACCATGTATTTGAAAATGGCAGATGTATGTTCCTAAAGATATGCATGTCAGAAACTTCCTAATAAATTGCTTTTGTGGGTATTGGTCTTTGCACTTGGAACATCCAGGAATGCTGCCTTCTCAAGGCTGCTACTCCCAAGTTGCGCCATGTGCAAAGCAGAACATCAAATGGGAGCCTTCCTCTTGATCTCCCATTATTCTCTCCTGCATGATTTCTCCAGCTTACCTTCCATCACTAGAATGCTACCTAAAATGCCACAGTTTCTGTCAGCTTGGATTTTTCCTCAAACCAAATTCTCAGAGTTGACAAAAATCCACTCATGTGTCTTGTCCTTCCCTACACCTGCTTCTGGGAGTGCAGTGACACATACCAGTTTTATTGTGTGCCAGTGTTACTGCTCTGTTTACAGCAGATTTAAGAGTTTACATTAGGCCACAGTGTTATCTTCCAGTTTCCCTAATTCTATCTGCTTCCAATCCCAGCTATGTGGTTGGGGTGGCTGCCCCTGTCCTAAAGGAATTTGTGTCAATTTCTGCAGGGACAAATCCTCCCTGTGCTAAACCGCTTTGCCGTATTTGCTCAAACTCAAATTTTGACAAAGGCGTTCTGTCCACATCTACCAGAAGAGATTGCTTTTTTTTCAGATGCACTTGGAGGTAGATGTGTTGGAAGCTGCCTGTACCTGGCTGATAACTGAGATGAAGCATCTATGTAGCACGATCCATGCCCTTTTCTAATTTGTCTTTGAATGACAAATGTGTCTTCACCGAGTCAGCAAAAGAAGAGATCCTACAGTAGAATTCATTGCCCTTCTATCCCTTTCAACAGAGTGGCTAGGTTTTCCCAATTCCTCCCCAAAATTGGTCTTTAAAAGAGCTCTTCTAAAGACATCCCTCAGACGTATTGTCCAGAACTCCATTATATTCTCCAGTCATTTCCTATTCAGACTCATAATGTGCTGTTATTTCTTTAGAATCCCCCTCAACAGTGCTGGTGTATTCCAAATAAAAAGGTAAATAAATTAAAAAATTAAAATCTTTGTGAAAACCAAGGCTGTAGGGATTTGAAGATAGTCCACATTAGTCCTCATCACTGTTGTTCCTAGAGAGTCAACTCTTAAGGGTTGAGTGTGGATGACCTCAGAAGAGAAAACAAGATTTCATTACAAAATTCTGCATTTCACACAGACAGTACTGTAGTATAATAAGATGGTTGTTTTCAACAGCAAAGAAGTGAAAATGCTCATAGATTTGGAATGGAAACCTAGAAAATATTTAAATGTTTGAATCCATCTGAATTGTTTCTGTGCAAAGAAAGTGGACTTCCTGGTGCCAAATTTGTACACTCCAAAATTCCTGGAGGTGTCTTCCTCCTGCTGCTTGAGTGCCTTGGATATGTGCAGGTGTCCTTTCTTGTCTTTAAAGCTACTCAACTAATGAAGGATCAGGGCCACTTCACCTGGTGTTCTCCTCTGAAATTCTGTAATTGTTTTGCGTCGGGGTAATTGTACCTAGAGATATTAGACAAACCCACTGATTCAGACTCTGTAACTCTTGACTGTTTTCCCATATTGCATTCCATGATTTGGTTAGATTATATCTTATCTCTAACCTTCTTGCTTCAATAAACACACAATACCTAACTTGTCTTCTTCCACCTTATACACAAGGAAAATCATCAGTGCTTAATCTGTTGCTGGTGTTAATGGCACAATTCCTCATCCTAATTCCAATTCACTCTGCCTGATATCCCACAAATGCCTTTGAGAAAGGCATTTTATTCCTGATACTGTGCCAAAGACACTTTCTTCCTTCTTCACTGCTGTTTGACTTTCTATAGACTTCATAACGACCTTTGCAGGCTGTGGTAGATGACACAGTCTTACATACGGAAGTCTGCAAACGAGTGCCACATCCCAGGCTGTCACGTCAGCTCCAAAGGTCCCTGGGAGCAGATCCCTGATCTTGAGCTACTTCTGTAGCAAGAAGGTGTAGTCTCTTCACTAGCAAAGAAAAAAATGGAAAGAATATACAGTAAAAAACAGGGCAAAAAAACCAGCTTTTTTTTCTTTCTTTCTTTTTCTGTCTGGCAGGTGGTCACACATTGCAGACGCCCCATGCTCTGCCCTCCCATAGGCTCTGCTCCTTGGGACTCTTATTCAGTACAGCTGCCGTCATGGCAGCCTGACGGGGATCAACAGGGATTGCTTTTGTGATTATTTTGATTCCAAGGGCCACCCAAAGTCTAAAGTTAAATATTTTCCTACTTAGCCTTATAGTTGGGAATTTGGGAATCTTCAAGATGAAAGCTCTGCTGAACCCTCAGTTCACTTTCACTTTCTCCGTATCTTTCCTTGGGACAAACAAGTCTGTGTGATTATCTGTACAGGTAAAGGCTTACCTTACAGGCTTTGGATGTTTTCTGGTTTTTATATTCCCAAAGTAAGCTATGCAAATAGAAGGCCCCACTCAAGCAATATGTTTTGTGGGCCCTTTGTTTTTCCAAGACACTTGCTGAGTTGCTGTTCTATTATAACCTCTTCCTCTTGCGTTCTGGGGGATTGGCCTGGCTTTTCATGTTTAAGTGGATGGTCTCCATGCTCACTTTTGAACTCGGTCATGACTGTGATCCTTTTCAGAGGTCCAAACTTGTCTCTTTTGCTGTAGCTCTGATGTTCTCCCTTACATCCATTGCATCATAGAGGTACTCTTTGTCTTTCTGATGTGGAGTTATATCTTACACACAAGCCTTGTTCTGTGTGTCTATTCATTACTGTCTCTGTGTTAACTTTCTCTGGGACATTCCATTCTGGAATGCTAGTATTAAGTGAGCAAATATTATGGTGATGTTTTCTGTACAAAAAATGGCAAAGTCACCAAGTTCCATGAATGCACAAAATGAGTTTCTTCTTAGCTTTGGGCTGTGACCCCAACACTCTTGACAACCATTTTTTCAGTCTTCTGACAATTAGAAGTTCAGCTGAATGTACTTTGGGATGGGGAATGTGTGCACTGCTGGTGTTGGTTAAGTGTCCCCTGCTTGGAAGGGGGTGGTGGTGTTGCTCGTTGGAGCCCTGCCCTCTGCCATGCCTACGGCATGCCTACCGGCACTCTGGCCTGGAGAAGTGGGCTAATCTGTGAGCGTCAAATCCCCTTCTATAAAGCGAGGATTATAATCCTCCTTTCTTGATCTTGTCTGATTGAACTGTGAGTACTTTCTGACGATACTTTCCCTTGAGATGTGACTGGAGATCATTCAGTGCAATAGGGGTGTTTCCTTGGTAGTGCTAGAATACTATTTAAATATTCAAATTGCAGGAGATGGATAGTAATGTTAATCATCATAATCAAGATGGAGCGTGATTTTTGCTGCATGACAGCGGAAGGAAAGGCTGAGAAATAGATGTCTAAAATCACTGAGTGCATACTTTTAAAGACAGGGCTTGCTCAGCAGCCAGGTGACAACAGACATGTTGTTTATTTGACAGAGAGGCTGTGAACTTAACTCCTGACTCAAAAAGAAAACTTGCTTCCCAAATGAAGACATATGGAGGGTTTTAATGGCAGTTGCAAGAGATGTGGTTGGGTTATGCCACTATGTGTGAGCTTATAAAGACACGGGGTGTATATCTGGTGAGAAAGTCTGTGAATTCTGCCAGTATTTAAGAGTAAAAAAAATTCTCACCCTGAAAAGAAAGTCAAAGAAAAATTGTGTCTGAGAGGACAGGCTCTGCCAGCTCCAAGGCGTTTGGATGTGATGTCTGCCCAGTAAGGGAAGACACTTCTGTTCAGCTGTGTGGGTGGCTTTTAGCTTGACCTTGCCCAGCTATTCTATCCAGAAGTTGGCCTCACTCAAGGTGAGATTTTAAATTATGTTAAAAGTGACTCATACTAAAGAGTTGCAGTAAAGCCAGGGAAAGAAAAAGTACTGGAAAACATACTAAAATGTGTGTCTGAATCAGTTTCCATTCAGTGCTCTTGTTATGGCAATCATCACTATGCCAAGACTGGCATAGTGCTGGGGACATCATGTGGAAGGCAGTGGTCAGGAATCAGTGTGTGGAGGCCCTTGCTGCTTGAATCCTGTGATGTTCTGATCTGAGCTCGTACAGCGAGTACCCACAAGGATGTTATCTGCAGAAGTGCAAAGTTGAGGCAACAACAGCAGCAGGGGTGTTACACCGCATGACTGGTTTCTGTGGTGATGTCTTTCAGACTGGCTGTAGCACAAGTGAAATGTATGCAAGGACAGAGAACATTTGTGCTTTGCTTTGGAGTTTCTTTTTTTTTTTTTTTTTTTGTTGTTGTCATGGTTTTCAGTGAGGAGCAGATGAACAGGTATCCTACTTAACAGAGCTTAAAGAGAAACTGCTTGTAGCCTAAGAAACCCACCAAAATCTCCGTTTATGTGTTTTAAAGATGAGGTGGCTTTATTAAAGATTATAGGGTCTTGCAGTTTTACCCCAAAGAAAACACTGCTAGCTCCACAGTTCATCTGGAAGGGATCTGTGTCAGACTGTGGAGCTTTAGTCATATGCACAAGTCTTCCTACGGTACTAAAAATCATTTAGTTTTCTTCTAAAGTCATGGACAGAGAACGAAAATTGTCTTACTCAGATACGCATTTTTGAATTTCAGAATTAAATGTAATAAAGGAGATTTTTATTTTTATTCTCTTTTGATGAGACGCAGTGAGAGAGTGAGGATGCTGCATCAGAGTATCTTTTGATTTGCTATTTGCTATGTGTTAAACATTTATATTTCAAAGAAGCATTTGTACCTATACTGAGTGTTTGGCAAATCCAACAGCTCATTAGATGTTAACAATAGCAACACTGCTAAATACAAAGGATTCATAGGCAAAGTACCCCTCAGGCTATATCTCTGAGAGAAAAAGTGGCAAATAGAATCAGAAACTAATTAAATAGTCAGCTAAAGCGAGCATAACTTAAAAAAGCTCTAAAACTACCAAAAATGGAAACATATTACAGTTATCTGCATTCACAGTGCAGAACAAGTTTGGTAGTATTTAAGATAATTCTCTAGTGCCTGCTATTTTTAGTCCAAGGGTAAGCTTCTGTAAGAGCCTTTCAGTGCTGCATCCCTTTAACCTGGCCTAACAAGCTAAGCCAGTAAGCTGTCTGATTTCCGTCTTACAGGAGGCAAAGAGATAGCTGAAACAAACCATTTGTGGTGCAAACGCTCAGCCTATCTTGTCTTAAGAGCTTTCTTCGTATGGATTTTTTTTTTTCCAAATGTCTCAGTATTAAGCTTGCTTGTCAGAGACTAAATTGTCAGGCTTTGCTGTTTGGAAATTGTGGGAGTGCAGGAATGAAAGGAAGATTTTATAGACTCAGCCTAATGGAAATAAACATTTCTGCATTGCCAATGGTGAAAGCTGATCAGGGCAGTTTAAGCTATTGCTGTTGATGTGTCTGAGGAATAAGGAATGTATTTAGTTTTTCCCAGGGAAGGAAGGGCAGACATAAAGGGCCTGATCTCCTTCTCACTTACAATTGAGCTGTCCTTGTTTAACTCCATCGGCTTTGCCAGGTGATGCTTGGTTTGTGCTGCTCTAATCCAAGGGATGGCTAGCTGGAGTTGGCATTGCGCTCCCTGTGCCACCAGCACTCGCATTTACGGCCCCATTTTGCCATCAAAATGGGGCAAGGCCAGATGCAGTTGTAAAACACTGTGGTGCTCATTGCACTCTGGTGTTTTGGTGCTTCAGGTGGATAAGACTTTGCAATATTGCACACTTAGAAGTAGCTAGCTCTTTTTTACTTGAAATACCCTGTGGTGGAGTGTCCTTTCCCCTACTCCCTCATGTGTAGAATAAAGTGCAACCATGTTTACTTTCTTGTCTGCCTGCTTTCTCTTCCTCTCTCCTGTCCTTTCCCCTCCTTCCTCCCTAGTGGTGTGTGTAATCCTCACGTACGTTTACAAAACAGGATTTTACTGCTTCCTAAACATGAGTAGTCCCACCCACTCCTCTCAGCCAGCTAAGCAAGGCTCGGACACTTTCATCTTGGGCTGTTTCCAATCTACAGCTCCCTTCCCCTCTTTCTTCCCCCTCAATTTGGATGCTGATAGAGCAGGGGAAAGTATGTCAATACAAAGGGAGGCCATCTTAGCCAGGAGGATGTAGGCTTTGCCGAACCCAGTGATCCGCGAGGTCCCATCTCTGGTTTAGTATTCAAATGGTTTCAATTTACTTATTATTCCTGGGGTTAGGCACATCCTGTGGGGTTTTGGCTGTGCATCTAGCAGCTACACAGGCTCAAATTATAACTTGTGTTAACTTCAGTGGGGATAACTTTTAAACTGAAGGTGCACTTGACATGAACAAATAGTGTCAGTGTATTTCCAGTAGGGAATGCAAGCACAGTGTAGGCACATTGTAGGCAAGATGAACCCAAGCCGCTTTTAAACTCAGTGTCTTAGTCATAGCAGTGTAGTGCTCAGCTGCAAAACTCACTTGGTAAGGAGGAAGAATTAGCCCTTGCTGGCCTGTGGCTGGACTGCTGTTAGTCCTGCGACAGGGTGGTACAGACACACTATGTAGGAGCTGCTGTTCTCAGCTTAAGCATCAACATACGCGAAGAGCAGAGGACCAGGTTCCTAGCTAGTGTAAATCTGCATAGCTGTTAAGACCTTTGGAGAGGTCCTAATTTACAGCAGCTGAACATCGGGGTCTAAGTTCTTTTTCTTTTGTTTGCCAGCAGGATTAAATGGAAGTACCCCAAATTATTTATTGTTGGTCCTGTGGCAGCATCTCAAAGCCCAATGGTAAAACAGGACATCGTTGTGAAAGGGGTTGTGTGAACGCATAACAAAAAGACAGTCCCTGTCTAAAGGAACTTATGGCCTAATTATAATTAATAATGTTATTTAGTGCATTGGTAAGTACATCTGGACTTGACTGCCTGTTCCGTGTCATTTTTTAAGAGGACAAAAAAAGTACGCCAAGGTTGATTTTTGCCATTTCTGATGAAAAGGGGACTGGTTAATATGAGTGCCTCACTAAAAAAAATTGCAGTTTTTTACATCACACAGATGGAGGGCTCATGATTGGGAACATGCAGACTTTTAAAGGACTAGCAGAGAATGAGCAATAAATTCAGTCCTGACTAAGGAGCAAATAGAAGAGAGGCAACTGCAGTGGGAACTGTAGTGTGCACCACAGTATGCATGCGCTGCATAACTCTGCCAGAGTGGTTGAAGGTAAATGGACATGGTAGCCTTAATGTAAACTAGCAAATTAGTTTTACATTTTAGTGTCAACCCTGTTTTATTAATATTATCTGTAAAGACTAGTGAGTTCCAGGAAACATAGAAAGCCAACAGTGGGCATGTTCTAAAGGAGACTGCAACAGATAGCTCTTCTATGTTTTTTTAAATGTTTTCTGTTTTAAAATCACCATCTCTATTTTACAATTCTATTTGCATGCACAAAATTGGATTAAAAGAACATTAAAGTCTTAACACTGAATGACAAATCAAGGAGATGTGTAACTGAGGATATTATCAGACATATACATATCCAAATGTTTAACTGGTGGAAAATTCAGACGCATCTCCTCATCCTGAAGAGTATTCTTGGTGGTTGTAGGGATTTACCAGGTTGCACTGTTCAATCACTGCTTTTTGAGGTGAGGACTTGCTTGCTGGGAGAGGCTTTCATTTTATTTTCATGGGACTATAAAGGTGCTCTGAAAAGCCTGGCAAAATGCACCTGTGATCTGTGCTGTTAAACCCTATACCTGCTAGGACATTCCTTACCATGGCATCTTCTCATTCTCATTTGGTGCTTCGGTATAAAGGAGCCTTTATTACTTTCAGCCGAGAACACTCAGAGTACAGGTACCTGAGGTTTATTTTATCTGTCTAAACCACCTCTCTAAAGGGTATGTGTGTCACTCAACACATCTGCTGGTACAGACAAATGAGGAGGACATTGAAGGACATTGTTGTGCCACCTAAAAATAATGTACAGCTACATAGGTAAAATATACAGAGGAAATGCATCTTTAGGCTTGTAAACAAGTTTTTGTGTTGTATCTGAGTAAACTTTTTTAACCAACTCAAACCAGATAGCTGCCATCCAGTTAAATTACAATAAAAATTGATGGTAAGTCCAGATGTATTAGTGATGTACTGATCCATTCATGCTTTAGCTGTAAGGAAAACCATTGCTTTTCTTCCTGTGAGACATGACTTGTGTTTGTCATACCTGTTCAGTGGGCATGTGTTAGGCTTGATGAAGCTGAACACGCTGAGAAATTAAAACATCATAAAAAGCATTTAATGAAGTTGATACTTTACAAATGCTAATTTCCTGGTAGAATTAAATTCCAATTTTCTAACAGTAAAAGCACCAGATAGAAGTGTCTTATTGTGTAGTTTAAAAAGGAATTTTTGAGTGTGTGTTTCATTTGCACAAAAACAGTCTCCCCATAAATGAACAAAATTTAAAAATCTATGTAAACTCTTCTCTGCTATATTATGTATAATTTTTCCTTTAAGTTTGTATTTCTTTGGAGTCATAAATCTTAAGACAGAAGTAGGGATGATTATAGACATCCTGACACATCCAATATAGTTAAAACTAAAGCAAATGCAACACTGAAATAGAGAATGAACAAAAGCGATAAGACAATGCT
This sequence comes from Corvus moneduloides, assembly GCF_009650955.1. Lineage (NCBI taxonomy): Eukaryota > Metazoa > Chordata > Aves > Passeriformes > Corvidae > Corvus > Corvus moneduloides. The sequence continues at coordinate 17,958,417 of NC_045480.1, read as the reverse complement.
TCTTGTTGGCAGAGTCCATACTACCACTGAAGTGCAGTTTTTAGGGATATTTGTCATGATAAAGAGGACAAACAAGTTTTTACAATAATTACTGCAAAATATATGTAGCTTTTTTTTCCTCCAGGATACGCTATGCTGCCTTACAGAGGTATATGAATGTTGAAAAATCTTACATCAGTGCATAGAGAGATTAGCGTAGGCATGGACCATAAATCAAGTAAATAAATAAATCTGAGCAAGCAGTGCTTGAGTGTTTGGACTGAAATACTGCTGACGCTGTCATTGAAAGCTCTGCAACAGGGACGGTCCCAGATGTCTTCCCTACCTTATGCTGTACCCTTCCTTCCCCTGCTTCCTTCTTTCTACAATACCCACTCCATATTAGAGCTTGTCCAGACTGGGACCCCAGGAACTTTAACTCTCTGCTCTCCTGTGTATTATTCAGGTGCATAATAATAATTAAAAATCCCTGTCTGAGTTGTTGCTCAGGAACTTATTACACGCATGAGCGACTGTCTGCGTGTGGGGAAGGAAGGATGGGTAAGAGGTGCCATTTGCTGCTCCAGAGTGGGGGAAGCTTGTGGGTGGTGAGCTCAGAGGCAGCCTGCCTAGCCTCTTGTACCCTGGGCAGTGAGCTACTCATGCAGGTCAGGCTACCTGTCCTGCATTCCCTTCCCCAGCTCACTCACTCCTCTGCTCACCTGTGCTTCCCCAGCAGTTCTGGCAGACAGAAACTTCACCTCCATCCTAGTTTCTCTGGCGGTCTTGACAGTGAAGAAAAACTCCCAGCCTTTCTTCGTATTTTGGCTCTTCACCGGGCGCTCTTTCCCCTTTGCACTTCTGCACTTTCCCTGCTCTTGTTTTTACCTAGCAGAAACACAGAGAGAGTTTTGTGCTTCATTGGGAAGCTTAGCCCAAACCTAGTCCATTGTGGGCTCGACAAGACATGCCAGATCTTCTCCTGCTGCAGTTCCCCACCCATGAAGACCAGGTGGCCTTTGCTAGCACTGGACAAGGCAGCACAATAGTAAGTCCATGGTGTGCCTCAGTATTACAGACATGCAGTTCCTTTACAGTGTCAAATCCTGTAGAAGTTAAAAAGCCCCCGTGGTGAGCTAACCCAGTAAAAAACATGGGTAGAGCATTTACTTAGTAATCAGCAAATTAGTCTATATAGTCAGCAAATGTTGAGGCCCAAACTGATGATAAGATGATTTGCTTTCAAGTGTTTCTCAGTATTGTGCTCAGGATCAAGTATAAATGGAATAGAGTGACCTTTTGATGCTGAGTCAAATTGACTGCATTTGCAAAGATTCTGTGGTTTCACTTACTATAAGTTTTTGGTATTTGGTCTACCACTGGTGAAGTGAATCCAGCACAACAATATCTTATCATTGGTTCCCTTAACACAGTCGATGACACAGTAGCTTGCTTGCAGATTGTTTTTTGTTTTATCTTTTCCCCAGAATCAAAGATCACTATGATAGAGGGGAAGGATGCAGTTTACACAAATCAAATTGCAATGGCTTGCAAAATGTGGATGAATTTTGGTCAAAATATGTAAAGCATGGGTTGCTAGCTGGATCCTGAAGTTCCTGAGATGAGTAAGTCAATTAGTAGCTCTTCAGTTTATTATAAACTTAATTACCAGGCTGTAATGGAAACTTCTGAACTGCAACAACTCGTTAGAAGTAACAAAAAAAGTGACTTTGTGGTAGAAGAATATTCAGTAGGCTTTTTTAAACTGACACGTTTAGCTTAGAGCAGGAAAGTTATATTTTTCACTTGAAAAGGTAGTCCATCTCACAGGAGCTATGGTAGTGATCAAGGGCATGCTCTTAAAGAAAAGCCTATTTGCAAATGGTCTGTGCTGTGGTTTTGTGTTGTGATGCTTTAATACCAAGTATTTGGCAGGAGTTTTACAGTATCAGGTGAGCATCTCTCAGAGAGAAGGCAATCCGAGTTCAGTTACCAAGATTACACATAAGAACTTTCTGAGAAATATGCAACATGTTGATTATGATGATGAAAATAATAATTTTTATTTTAGTTTACTTTACTTTAGTTTACTTCTATATTGATATATCCTGAAGAGGGGAGGGGAAAATGGATGCTGCAGGTGCTCCCATCTCCTTCAGCCTGCAGGCATTTAGCAGGTCCTTCCAGTGGTGCCATAATGTTCCTGGGAGCAGTGCTGGGGGTTTATTCCCCCCTGGAACCTAGCTCTGGAAATTAGGCAGTGAAGTAGCTGCATTGTATAGAATCACAATATTTATTTAACATCGTTTTGGGGGAGAGCATTTTGGGATGGTAGAGCACATTGCTTCAAGTCTGTATCTTGAGAAATCCAACTGTAGTGAAGCTTTTTCATAAATACGGATAAGTGGTTGGTCCCGCAATTGAGATATATCCACATTCCATATGAAGGGCTGTGGGGCTGCTGAAATCAGAAGGCAGGCTCTGGATTCAAGTGGTCTTTTCCTGCAGGTGCATGTGAGGAGTATGAATATAGCTGTCTCCTTCAAGAAAAGAAAAGATCTTGTTTCCTTTCCATACCCTAAAGGCATTTGCACAGGGGTGGTGATAATTAATCCCCATATTTCTACTTCATATAAAGAAACCTGGCTGTAATTTTCTCCTAGTGGGACTCCATTTTGTTTTTAAAGATAATTGATAGCTCTGGACTTAAGCATTTCAATTATGGGAGTGTCTCTTGGGGACCACACTAACAGACCTTGGAAAAATGTTCTAATGCAAATGCATCATGTGAATTTTTACTGTAAGACAATGCAGGATGCTTAAGGATTTGCAAAGCAGTTGAACAGTAAAATAAAAGCTGAGAAACTTCTCAAAATATATAAGGGCATGAGACTGATTGTGAGCAGGTAAGGTGGAACAAGTGATTCTCCACTTGGACCACTAATTCGTCTTTGGCCCTGGGTATGGCCAGCTCTAAGTTGAGGAGAAGGAGGCGCTTGCCTTGGACAGCGCATGGAAAAGGCAGCAAAATCAACATGACAGCGCTGTCTGTGCCATGCCATGGCAGGTTGGCTTCTTCTGCACCAGAAGAGGGAAAACTTGGGCTGTAGTTCTTCCCTTTCATCGTCCTTGACTTCAGTTCTCATTTTTCTCTGTTAGGAGTAGGAATACCAGCCTGCATCCTAATCCCTGTACACCTCCTATCCTCCCTGTGCTTCTGTCCAGCCTGTGGCTCCTTAGCCTCTTGTGGCAGAGCTTGGTTTGTGGTGCTGGGGCTGAGACACCATCTGCCCCTACCTCCTGCATGTTTGCTGACAGGAGGTGTTCAGGGCCTGAGTGGTGTTAATGAGCTTTTCAGCACCTCTGCATCCTTATGTGCAAAAAGGGGTGACTCTGTACCCCTCAATTCTTAAGGAAAAGACAATCTTACGGACATTCTTACTCCAAAGTTTGTCATTAAGGAATTAAATCCTGTTGGAATTCCCTGATGTGCTCACAAGTCAATTTTGTTTGTTTGAAAGTAGTGCCATAATGTATTAGTATTTTTAGATCACTCAGATATTTTCAGCTGGAGGAAAATCTTGTATTTTCTTTTTTAATTGTGCTATGAATAGATCTTAGGCTGCTGAGGAGAAATGAGTTGATACGTTGAAATGGTGATCCCTTGTGAGTTCTGGTGTACACCTGGCTGCTCTGAATTGCTTACCAAGCTGGGCTGCTGGAGTGGTGACAGCTTCTACCAGCTGTGGATCTGTCCCAAAGTTTCCTGGGCTTTTTATGAAGATGTGGCGAGCTGCCACTGCTCCCAGATCCTTCGGGCTGTGGATTAATAATGAAGTTTAGACCCTGATCTTTCAGTGTGAATCACAATGGGCCCTTGCACTATTCAAATTGTCAGTAAAGAAACTTCAGAGCATCATCATTCGTTAGCTGATTTCACTCCTTGAGATCCAGTCAGCAAAAGTTGTGCATGTGTTAATCACAATTGAAAGGCAGAGGGGAAGTCACCCAAAGGGAAGATGTTGGAGATACTATTAATATTTTGAAAATATTTTCTAAAAGATGGGCTTGACCCTTTTCTGGAATGGATCAGCATACCTGCGCTGATGACAGGAGCTACAGGATAATCCTGAGTCAGAACATCTGCACTCTGGCTTCAAAGTTTTCAAGAAGGGATCACAGAAACACAGATGGGTGTTGCAGTGGGGATACTGCAACACGCATATATCAAACCAGGAGTCCCGTGGAAAGGAAATATATATGGACAGACAGATTCTTGATAGCTGTTTCAGAGATGTTTATTTCTCCAGCCCCATGGCCGGAGCTCTGCTGAGGAACTGTTCCAGTCACGGGACCAAGGGTCCTTCTGCCCGCGCAGGGAACACAAACCAACCCATGGGAACGAGGCTGAGCAGGGGCAGGGAAGCCCCGTGTCTGTGCCCTCAGGGCCCCTCTCCCAGGGCTACACGGCGGGGGAGGGACCCCAACACCTCACCCGTTTTATTTTAATAAAAGGAGAATGAAAACAACTGGATAAACATAACAAGAACAGTTTCAAAACAAAACAAGCCACCCTCCTGAGTCTTTAAATGTCCAAACAGATTCTCTGGAACATCTTAGGGCTGACAGAAGGGAGACAGAATTCTCTGAGCATGCTTTGTGGGGAAACTGAGGCAGGAGAGGGTTTAACTTCTTCCCTCCCCCTTTTCATCCCCCACTCGGCATTGGAAAGGGATTTTTGGGGAAACAATTGGCAAAAGCATGGTTTTGTGAGGGAAACCATGGATGAAAAAACGGATTGGGAATACACTGGGAGTAATAGGACATAGGGTAAAAGGGAAAGGTGGGATTAGGAAAGGGAGACTGTAGGGGGGACTTACAATGGAGATACTGTCTAACATGACTACGATTTTTTGCATATATACTGCCTTTTACAGGAACACCATCAGGCCCAGTGACCTGCGATGCTTGTAACCCTTTTCTACCTCGTATAATTTTGAATTCCACCACCTCTCCATCTCCCAAGCTTGGGATGCATTTTTCAGGGTTATTCTTTTTAATAGCAGTTCTATGCACGAATATGTCTTGCTGGTTGTCACACCTTGTTATAAAACCATAATTTTGCTTAACATTATACCATTTTACTATCCCTAAGGTCTTAGTTTCTATGATCTTTTCCTTTTTCCGAGTGGCTGCTGTTTTCTGTCTCGCTGCGTCTTTGCTCTCTCCTTCGGTCGCTCCCGTGTTGGAATTGTCGGGGCTGCCGGTGCCTGCGCGCTCTTCCCGGGGTCGCGTTCGGGGCTGCGCGGGCCGGGCCGGGCCGCGCCGCTCAGTTCTCCGTGCGTCGCCTCCTCTGGTCGCAGCTTCGCTGCCGATGCCGGGCGCTGCATCCACGTCTCGGCCAGGCCCCCGAGCGACGACCCCCCCGCGCCCCGCTCCAGCGCGCGTCTTGGCTGGGCGCGGCTCCGTTCCACCGCCGCTGCCGCCCGCCGCCGCCCGCGCGCCTCCCCTCTCAGTCGGGCATTCCCGGGGCTCGCTCCACCACGCGCTGCACAGGACCAGGCGGGCACCGCCGGGTCCCGCCGCTCCCGCCGCACCTCGCTCCACCACCGACACTGCGGCTCGCGTGGCTCCGCCCGCACGCGGGAACTGCCTCGCTGCTGCTCGCAGAGCGCTCGGTGCACGTGGCCTGGGCCGCACGGTCCCTGAGCCAGGCTTCCCTTCGCCAGGACACAGCTGACATTGCTCAGCAGTCTCGGTAACTAAATAATATTCACGAAAATATTCTTCCATCGGCATATATTTTGACTCAAATATTAACTGTGTCCAAACGGTTTTCCAAAAGCCCTTGGTAAGAATTAAATCCCAAGAAACATAGAAAAAGTTCTTAAACAACCATGCCAGGAAGTGTTTCAGTTCTTTCTGAGCTTGAATCAAGCTAAAATTTACAAATCGTTGTTCAAGAATCGTTTTAAGTTTAAGATAAATGTCCATATGCGGCTCGGAGAGCCAAGAGTCTTCCCACTGTTCCTCCATAGTTTAGATACGGAATAGCAAAGCAAAACCAAGAAGAGGAATCCAAAGTTTCCAGGGTTTACTCACACAAATCAGTTGCTTAGGGATCGGGGATCGTTCTGCTCACAATTCTCCACCATTTGTTGCAGTGGGGATCCTGCAACACGCATATATCAAACCAGGAGTCCCGTGGAAAGGAAATATATATGGACAGACAGATTCTTGATAGCTGTTTCAGAGGTGTTTATTTCTCCAGCCGCATGGCCGGAGCTCTGCCCCGGAACTGTTCCAGTCACGGGACCAAGGGTCCTCCTGCCCGCGCAGGGAACACAAACCAACCAATGGGAACGAGGCTGAGCAGGGGCAGGGAAGCCCCGTGTCTGTGCCCTCAGGGCCCCTCTCCCAGGGCTACATGGCAGGGGAGGGACCCCAACAGATGGGTAAGGTTAGAAGGGACTGCAGTGGGTCAGCTGGAACAACCTCCCTGCTCAAGCAGGGCCCTCCTAGAGCATGTGGCACAGGATTGCATCCAGACAGTTCTTGAATATCTCCAGTGACAGAAACTCCACAGCCTCTCTGGGCAACCTGTTCCAGTACTCTGTCATTCACAGAGTAAAGAAGTTCTTCTTCATGTTCAGGTAGCACCTCCTGGGCATCAGTTTCTGCCTGTTGCCTCTTGTCCTGTTGCTTGGCACCACTGAGCAGAGCCTGGCTCCATCCTCCTGACACCCTCCCTTCAGATACTGACAGACATTGATGAGGTCCCTTCTCAGCTGGGTCTTCTTGAGGCTGAACTGACCCAGCTCACTCAGCCTGTCCTCCTAACAGAGGTGTTCCAGCCCCTTAATCATCCTCACAGCCCTCTGCTGGACCTGTTCCAGGAGCTCCATGTCTCTCTTGTGCTGCGGAGCCCAGAACTGGACACGGCACTCCAGGTGCACCTCACCAGGGCTGAGTAGAGGGGCAGGATCACCTCCCTCAACCTGCTGGCAGTGTTCTCCCTGATGGACCCCAGGGTACCACTGGCCGTCTTGGCCACAAGGGCACTGCTGGCTCATGGACACTTGGTGTCCACCAGGTCCTTCTCTGCAGAGCTGCTTTCCAGCAGCTTGGCCCCCAGTCTGTGCTGGTGCATGGGGTTATTCTTCCCCAGGTGCAGGATCCTGCATTTGCCTTTGTTGAATATCAAATGGTTCCTTTCTGCCTGTCTCTCCAACCTGTCCAGGTCCTTCTGAAGGGCTGCACAGCACTCAGGGGTATTGGCCACTCCTCCCAGCTTTGTCTCATCCATGAACTTGCTGAGGAGGCATCTGGACCTTCATCCAAGTCACTGATGAATGAATTAAACAGTACCAGGCCCAGTATTGAACCTTGGGGGACACAACTCATGACAGGCCCCCAACTAGACCCTGTGCCACTGATTATGACCCTCTGGGATCTGCTGTTCAGCCAGATCTCAATCCACCTTGTTGTCCACTCATCCACCCCACACTTCCTGAGTTTGCTTATGAGGATGTTGCGAGAGACCGTGTCGAAAGCCTTGCTGAAGTCGCGGTAGACGATATCCACTGCTCTCCCCTCATCCATCCAGGTAGTTGCTTCATCATAGAAGGCAATCAGGTTGGTCAAGCATGATTTACTTATCTTTAGTGAAAAAATGCTTGATTATCTCTGATCGCCTGGCGTCATCCATGTGGGTAGAGATGGCCTCCGGAAAGAGGTGCTTCATCACCTTTTCAGGGATCGAGGTGAGGCTGACTGGCCAGTCGTTCCATGAATCCTCCTCATTGCAATTTTTGAAGACCAGGGTGACATTTGCTTTCTTTCAGTCCTCAGACACCTCTCCTGATCTCCATGACCTTTCAAAGATGACCATGAAGCAGCCTCACTATGGTGTCTGCCAGCTCTCTCCAGCATTCATGGATGTGTTCTGTCAGGGCCCATGGACTTATGGATGTCAAGTTTTCCTAGGTGTTCTCTAACCCATGATGGTAATGACAGAGATTTTTAAATGTTGCATGATTTTTTTAAAGGAAGAAAATTTAAGGATAAATCACAGCACTGCTCACTATATGCACCCTAAAGGGATGACCATGAATGACAAGGCGGACAAGCCTTTGTTACAGCTCAATCTTTGGCCTCTGTGGCCTCTGTGGATTACCCACAAGTAACAGGTATTACAGACGTAAAATGCTAACCACAAGGTGAACCCATCTCCATCAATAGTCAGAATAAGCAAAAGAGAAGGAATCATCAGGGGTAGAGGATTTAAATACCTTTGTGTCAGTAAATTGTCAACTCATTTCACTGACCAAAGAGAGAATATCTCTGGAGACATTTTACTGAAGGCAGAAATGCAATTAGATTGCAATAGTTACACAACTATTAAAGTGTTTTCAGACAGAGAATTATTTTTAGTGCTGTAGAAATACTAAAGTATTAGAGCAAAGCATGTAAAAGCAGAGAAGAGCACAATTAGAAACTTTTTGTGGTCTTTGGACTCCTAGATCGCTCATGTTTGAGGATTGGCTGATGTTCTGGCAGTTTACCTGTTGCATTCACCCATATAGAGTGACACAAATGCCAAATTTTATTTCCTTTCAGAGCTAATGGCATTCTGGATATGCTGGAAATTTCTGTTGTCAGAAACACAGAAGCATGTGCATTCATTGGCATACTTGTGTTCCTTGCCTCCTTCATCTGGGTGAAAATTTACAGCGATCAAAACATCTCTGGCCCCAATGTCTTTATGTTAACATAACAGTGTGATTTGGAAGTGATGCATAACTGCTTCTGCATTAAAAAGGCAAGTTAGCAACATGCAGTTATTATGAATTTTTTTCATAAAAGTTTAATAATTAAATATATTTGTCATGCAGCTTTACATTTGAGATTATCCTCTGGTTCTTTTTCTTACACACTGTAGTTTATTTAGGTAGTCTAAATACCTAGGATCTGCTCCTATAGAGAGAGGCAAATCCTTCCTGTAAGATCCTTCATGAGCTTAGGGACATGGCGGAGTCAGTTGCAGAGAGCACACAGGGCATCCTCTGGCCTCGGCAGAGATGGAAGGTGCTCAGCTCCTCCTGTTCCACCGAGCCTGTGTGATGAGCGGGTTGGATGCCAGTCTGAAATGTGAACTTCTGCGGGGACAGTGCTGAAACCGTGAAAGAGCCTGCATTTGGCCATGGCGTTGCTTCTCCCCAGTGCTGTCAACACCAAGACTCAAGCTGCAATAGCAAAGGAGGAAGCTGCTGCTTCACTGATTATTGCTCAGACGTTGATGTACCCAACCATCTCTCCCTCTGCATCTCTCCTCAGCAGCGTTTCTGCTGTATCTAATAACTGTGTTTCTTTATAAATAGTAATTTAGGACAGTTAGGAGCAATAGCATAGTTAAACCTTTAAAAGGTTATCTAGCAATGTCATTTTCTTGACTAATGTGTTCCTGCTGCCATATTGTTTGTGAATAGACATGTGTTAGCCAGCTAGTGTGTTTCATCTGTGGTGACTTTGATTTATTTGCTCTGTAAATTGGGACTGAAGCAATAATGGAAAGTGACATTAATTGTTTAACAGAGTCCTCTTTGTCACATCCTCTGCTTTCTCTGGGGTGTTTGAATGTTGAAACTTGTACAAAACTAATTGAAATTGCTGTGATGAGGACCGGTGTCCGCTCAACTTTCTGTTCCTGAATGTCAGCGCACTTGAATGTCTGTTTAAAGCATGAGAGTTGAGCAGCTAACAGCAAATATCAGGTTTTCTTCTGGCATGCTATTATTAAAGAAGGCATTCCCTGTTAGAAATAGCAACACTTCCAGCTTTATTGTCAGCTTTATATGCTTCAAGGCTCAGCAGTGTGACCCACCAGCTGAACTTGCTGAAAAAGTTCCTGGTGTAGGGCTGGGGGTCAGGCAGCCAAACCACCTCATGGACACCTTAGGCTCAAGGGCTGGCTCTCACACCATTCATCCCACCACCTGTGAGGGGCTTGAAATGCCATCGGGAAACAACACTGGTACACACTTTCTTGCCCGGTATCTTTTCTTGCTTTTCTAGAAGTGACACCATGGTTTTCCTCTTGTCCTCTTAGAAAGCGACTGTTAAAAGCTGGATTCAGAGCATGGTTTTATTCACAAGGTGGCTCCCCTCTGTCATTTCCACCCTCTACAAACTGAATTATCTCAGCTGTGTGCATATGTCTGCTTAGTATGGTGGAAATCACCTGATACCGAAACTTGGATGCTTTTTCTCAGTGGCCAAGTGCCTTTTTGCCTTTTAAGTAAATGCTTCTCCTTAGCATTAGCTTGCCTGAGTATTTATTTGTTTCTTGGAGATGAAGTTGTAAGCACCAGAATAATTTGTGCTCTGCCTTAGCTTTCTAGCTCAAAGACAGCTTTTGTGTTAGAAGCCGTGAGGTGTGATTTGGCAGAGAAGCCTAGCAGGAGCAATTATATGTGTGGTTTATGATCATCTCTGAACAGTCTGCTAGATGAAAGTATTACTGAAAAAAGTCGTGCTAAGGGGATACCCAGATTCACTTGATTTTTTTTTTCCAAAGTGTAACTTGGCAGTGTTTTGCTGTTGCCTTTTTTAGCTTCTTTTTTTGCTTGTTTGTTTGTCTTGCTGGTATTATTTGTCTTGCTAGTTCACTTTTAAACTTCGAGATTTGAAGTTAGCTGAAATTTTTTCACATTGTGAACCTGGAACATGGTGAGCTACTCTGAAACTGGTGGAAAAACTCCCAATTTGATATCGCTTGAATCAGTGAAAGGCTTTTCATTTACTTTAATAGCGCTAAGATCAGCCTAGGAGTCCTAGATAATTGATCTGTCAAGATCAATTTCCAATCTTTCTGAAAAATAAATATAATGATTTTTACACAGTTCTATTTCTCAGTACTCTCAGCACTCAAAAAATCTGTACCTTAATATACAGTAGGGACTATATTTCATTAAAAAGTCAGGAGGCACTTAAATTTACTCAATTTGACAAAAAGAACTCATGTTGCTGAAATAAGATATAAATTAACATTACAGCCACATCTGATTAGAAATTAATCTACTTTTTATAATTGCAGTCTGAATTAGATAAATGCATACAATAGTGCATTGAGCACTCAAATGACATAACTCGAAAGGACAACTTCAAAGGCAATCTGCCTAATACATTCCTTTAAAAGAAACCCAAATGACCTGTCATTTATCATATGAGTGCTGCTGGCTATTCTTATGCCAGAATACTCAGGAATGAGGAGCTGTTCATTTGGGTTTGGAGCAAGGATTTGCAGAAATGTGGAAGGGTAACCCTTTCTCACTTAAACTGGACCGTATATGTGAATGAGGTTTTCTGTATTTTACTGGTGATTCATTTTGGTGTCCTGATTAGCTGTCTGTTTCTTGTAATTTTGTCAGGTTAATTAGCTGGTGTTCAGTGTTGAAGAGAGAAAGAAAGAGACAGCCTGGGCTGACACCATCATTAGGTGTCAGCATTTTAGGCTCATCCTGTAATACAATCCCTGGGTGATTACTTATCATTGTTAACACCTGATAAGAAAAAAAAATTGTGGAAGAAAAGTAAACTAGCAATACACCACGAGTGCAAAGAGATTTGTTTTGAACAGAGATGGATCATTTTATTGTACCTAATTACATTGTCTGAGATTCTGTTGCAGGTTACTGTTTCAAGGGCTGGTTTAACTACATGTTGTCCGCTTGTTCACATACAGAGGCATCGTTTTAGTCCTTTTCTCACCAGGTTCCTCTTTTTGTTTTGTCCACTTCCACAGAAGATAGATGAAGAGAGCGAGGCAAACTTGCTAGCTGTTCTCACTGAAACACTGGACAGCATCCCTGTGGATGAGGATGGATTGCCTTCATTTGATGCACTGACAGATGGAGATGTGACCAACGAAAAGGCCGCTAGCCCCTCCCCAATGCCCGACGGCACCCCTCCAACCCAGGAGGCAGAAGAGCCGTCTCTAGTAAGAACCCTTCCTACTGTTTAACAGGAATTGGATGTGCCTCTGGCTACCCGCTGCATGGGTATGATGTAGTCACAGTAAGGTCTGGACTTTTCATTTAGACTGGAGAGGAAAATCAAGTGAAGAACTGAAAATTAGGTGGGCAAAAACCCCCCACCAAATAGCCATAGGATGATTAATATGGCAGTCCATTAAAAAGTTGTTGAAAAGGTTGTTTTTAAACTCTTATACTAATGGAGCTGACACTTTTGCTTATCATTCTGTTCAGATAAGTCGGGGTAATGGCTCTTAACTCATATTTCATTTCTTGGGGCTCTTTTTGTTGTGCGTGTTTAGACATAATTTTTGGTGATCTGTGAAGAAAGGCCCAGTGAGTCTGTTGGGATGCGGGGCTGATTTTGTGCCTTTAACATTGATTTGACCAGTAAGCACCAGCTTAGTGCTAACCAGGGCAAAACTGAACCTTGGATGAGGATGTGGGTGAAACACTATATGCATTTTGCTCAGTAAATCTAGTTTGTGATGTGATTCTGTTTCTGCTGAAAGCCTCTTATCACTGGCTTCAGTGGAACAGAGCCAGATACCTGAATCTTGACACTGTATCCATTAGTCTGTTAATGTTTCTGTCTAGATCAGAGGCCTCTTCTGTCAAACAGATCACTGAGAATTTCATTTTGCCATGGATTCAAAAATCCAAGATCCCTGTCATTTCTGCTTGCCCCACAGTATACTGCAGTAAAGGGAGCAGAAATGTGCTGCCAAGCCAGAAGAAAATTAAATCTGTTTCCTCTGAGGAATATCAAGTCCTTCTTTTAGTTTTATTGTACTTTGCTTGCTGAAATTGATACAACTAACTTTAAGTAACTATGCAAAAATGTAGATAAGTCATTTTAATCCATAAAGATGTATAACTTTACTCTTTTCCTTCCACTTCCTTTTCCCTGATGTGTTTGTAGCTTAAGAAGCTCTTGCTGGCTCCAGCCAACACTCAGCTAAATTATAATGAATGCAGTGGTCTCAGCACACAAAACCATGCAAACACTAATCACAGGATCAGAGCAAGCCCTGTGGTTGTTAAGGTACAAACTTAATCTTTATAATAAGGAAAAAAAAGAAAGTGTAACAAGGTCTTTTATGCTTTTAGCAACCAAGCAAGCAGTAGATCTGAACGTGTTTTATTAATATGCATTCTATCTTGTAACTAATTAAAAAATAAAGTGAGCTACAGACTGGGTTCCAGAAATCATCTGAGCTCCTTTATGCTCTGAATATTTCATTTATGCCTTTTCTCTTGGCAGAGTTCAGTTGTAGTCACACCGTCTGTTACTCTTACCTACTTTATTGATACACAGAGTAGGACGGGGTGCGATAAAATTTGCTGATGATCTGGTGTTGTTTATGAGTGACTCTAGAATGTGAGACTGCCATTTTCCCAGCTGTCTGAGCTAAGACAAATGACACTGGATTCTTGGCAAAACATTAGACATTGACTGGACAGAATGGGGGGCTTAGACATAATTCTGTTAGCAGGCAGTATTAAACAATGTTTGTCTTGCCATTGAGTGTAACTGAAAATGGACCGTTTAGGGGTACTTAAGAGAGTCGTGAATATTGGGCCCAAGCAATCAGCAACAAATTAAGGTTTAAACCAGCTTATTTTTTTGTTCACAGTAAAGGCGCTGTAGGGTCTTGTTAGTTACATGTTGCTGAGTAGGAACATTGCAATGTAGGAGAAATGAAATAAAAAGCTGCATAAATGTCATTTAGGAATTTTAAATGTAATTTTCCTTCCTTGTTCTGCAAACAGTTATTCACAGCTCATAGATCTAGTACACTTAGACTGAACACTTCATTGAAAATCTCATCTCTTCAGAAAACCTATATCCATTCTGATAAGGTTCAGCTCACTAATTTTAGCTTTATTTTATTTTATTATTTTATTTTATTTTATCCTGTTTTTAAGACTGAGAATTCATGGAGCAATAAAGCGAAGAGCATTTGTCAACAGCAAAAGCCTCAAAGACGTCCCTGCTCTGAACTTCTCAAATATCTGACTACAAATGATGATCCTCCTCAGACCAAACCAGCAGAGAACAGGAACAGCAGCAAAGAGAAATGCACCTCCAAAAGGAAGCCCCATCTGCAGTCTCAGACAAATCATCTGCAGGGTAGGTGTGGGACTGCAGCATACAGCTTTGGTACCAGCAGTAATGCAGGGAAGCTGAAGTACCATGGTTGGGAATATCCTCAATACTACTTCTGTTCTTTGGATTAGTACTGTAAATCCAGCCTCTCTCCTGTGTAAAGAGAACTTTAAAACAGTGTAATGAAGTTAGAATTAGTTAGCTAGATTCAGCTTTTAGACATATTTAATCCTTTCATTTATTGCCCCCCAGCCTCAGAAGAGGATCTCAGGAAAAGTTTAGCAAGTATCACACGGTAATATACCAAGCTAGCTGGAGACACTTATTCACAGAAAACTGTACTACTAAGAAATCATTATACCCCTAAACAAGCTGGGCAGGCCAGTTCATTAGTGAGCTTCTTTCTGTTTTGCTGGAGTAAAACTGAAGGCATTGTTAACCTGCTACATAGCCCTTAAGAGACAATAAATAGTGCTCTCACTGCTACAGAGAAAGCAATAAATGTGTCATTCCTGTTAAAGCTCGAGTGCTGGTTTGTAATTTTATTTTGTAAATAGTTGAAAGTTTAGATGCCATCCTGATCTTTCTCTCTCATTTTTGGATTCTTTATGGTCAAAACTTAACACTCGTGTTGACTTTTAGTATCCCCTGATGTGTAAAAAACTGGTCTATATTACAAGTAGCTTCTGTGACAGCATGCAAGAACTTAAAGCCTCCTCTCTCACTTTCTCTCCATCTCTTCCCCTGTCTGTTGTCCCAAGATAAAGGAAAGCTGTAAAAGCTTACAAACCCAAAGGGAGCTTTTTAAAGTTATTGTTACTTTAAAATACATCTATGTATTTATATTGGCCTGGCATCTGGAAGGCCAGGTGCCCATCTCAGACACATCAGTGCAAATCCTGAATGACTCCACTAAAGTCAATGGAAGTTACCTGTCTGCAACAGAGATCAGGATGCAACCCTAAATGTGTTGTTTGGTATTTTTAAAGCAACAGTTGTAAACTTTATGTTCTTTCTTCTTCTCCCCTCCCACTTTCTTGCGTTTCAGCCGCCATCAAATCCGTTTTCTCATTCTGCACTAGGAAGTATAAACAAACTCAAAAAGAATAATCTTCCCTTCCTATCACTTAATATTGTTCTTGCAGCTGTACATTCTGACATCCTAAGTATGGGTTTTCTCCATTGTGGTCTCAAATTACCTAAACAATATTTCTTGTAAGAAGGAAATCCAACTGCTCCTAAAGCTTCCTTATGCCAACTGCCACTCCTTCTGGATGGCTTCGGCAGTCTCCTTCACAGCAGAATCCTGACTGAGCTCTACATGTGAAACCTGAGTCTGTTTCTGCAATGGTACTGAAAAACAGAACTGCCTGAAGTTACAATGGGCTTTATTAACACTGTTGGATGTTAAGTTGGTAGGTGATAAGGCATATTGTGTATAACATGCTATATGCACATGTATATTACACACATACGTAGATGTATGTGCACACAAACATACATACAGATTATAAAATCTTTCTGTTCAGATCAGAGCTGCCTTTCTTCCCCAGCTGAGCAATTGTGTAGATTCAGTTCAAAGAGTCAAGGCACATTGGGTTGTGGAAGCAGCACGGAGGAGAGGTTACAGAAGTTCAAAGGGACATATAGCTAACTTACCAGTGCTTAACAGATGACTCTGATTTTAGTGGTCTTGCAAGTGAATTTGCAGGCAGAGAGAAATTACCTTCTTCTTTAATTCCTGCACTTTATTTACAGGCTTTTGAAATGTTTTTTCAGCAAATTTGCCTCATACACCAATATATAACTTCAATACTAATGGATTTGCATGTAATACAAATACAAGAATATAATGCTTTCAGCTTGGACAGTCAATTCATGCAGAATCAACCTTGCAAATTTAACTGATATTTGCAGACCTGCAGTCATTGGTTCATACATTTAATCAGAAGTACAAGAAAATTGGCTCTTTCTGTTTTAAAAAAAAATCACAGTCTGAGATTTTCTTTCAAAGTTAGGGAAAGCTCACAAAGGGTAAGTCGAATGTTATTT
Source organism: Corvus moneduloides (assembly GCF_009650955.1). Lineage (NCBI taxonomy): Eukaryota > Metazoa > Chordata > Aves > Passeriformes > Corvidae > Corvus > Corvus moneduloides. The sequence continues at coordinate 17,942,244 of NC_045480.1, read as the reverse complement.
TCCTTTAGGGTTACTGTTGCAAACATATTGCAAACCCACAGGAATGTCCACAAACGCATTCATGCCAAAGATCATCTGTGGTTTTGCACTGAAATTTGCCCATGAGGAAACGTAGTTCTTTTGAACCTGAATGTTTTCAATTTATAGGGACAAGCAACTTGATGTGAACTCCTTTTAATAAGAGAAAACCCACGCCACAGTAGATCTTGAAGCTCTAATAAACAGGCACCATGGAAAATGATAGTGTCTTGGCTAAATATTTACACTATCAATGGCTGTATGTGAGGATGAATCCTTTGCAGAAAGAGTGTTTGGTCAAGCTCTTGCCTAGCAATAAGAAAACTGATGGGTGTTTTGGTATGCGAACTTCTCAGTGGGAGACCTCTGCCTAAAATTAATACATGGAAGTGTGAGATAATGCCTTGGTTCTGTGCCCATCTCTGGCAGATTTGCACTGTGCCTCAGTGCTTCAGAATTTAATATGTGTGTATTCTGATGTGGGACTATTCTGTGGGACTAATAAGAGCTAGCATGAGACTTTTTAGAGATGTAAATAGCTCTTACACATTCAGCTTCCTTAGCCTAAATTGGTAAAGAGTATGCAGATTTTTATTAAAAAAAAATAAAATGGAAGCTTTTGTATAGAACTTTATTCCAGAGCCTTACTGTAAGGTCTGTTTTTTTAAGCCAGTTTTACCTCTAGTTAGTCACAGGCAAACATTAGTATTCCTAGATGTATATAAATTATACACAAAGACGTGTCAGGTTACATTCAGTTTTACTGCACCTGGTTTAATGCACAAATCAGTGGCTGTGCTGGGCCAGACGAATAACTCATTGAGGTGCATCTCCTCACTCCAGTAGTGACTTCTGAGGAAGGTGAACCCGAGGTGAACACCTGAGCTTCCATTCCTAACTTTCATATGGGGAGGAGAAGAAACAATATGCAGCTCTTGAGAATTGAGTTAATTTTTTAAAAACGTAATACTACTTCAGGAATGCTCTAGAGCATATAAAAGTAATCAATTTGCATATAAAATCCCTTAATGTTGATGGGAGCTCCAAGCTTGTAATGAATATGAAATATGCAGTAGTGACACTCTGGACAAAAGATCTGCAGTGCAGGAGTGTTCAAGGGGAACATTTTGTCTTAAGTAATTAATCTGCAGAAGAGATCCCCTGCTGTTGTTCTTGCTACGATGCTCTCTGTGTTTAATATATCAATCTAACTTCTGAAAAGTAAAATTCGAAAGTAATATAATTTTTAATGTTAAAGGAATCTTAGTTGTATTACAATATGCTAGTTCTTGGCTTGCTCTGAGAAAATACCATTTTGCATGAGTAAAAGCTGCAAAGACTTACATTTTTGTAGCCAGAGCTTTGTTTTTTGCGTATGTTGGGATTGTAGTGCTGAGAGCTTCAACCCCATTTTTAACCATCTGTGACTATGTCCATGGTTTGTCATAGTTTGCAGGAATAATTTGCAAAAATTTGGACTACAACTGGTTGGACTCTGGCCTCATAGAAACAACCTATTCTCAGTGCTGTATATAAAATTGTATCTTGTAGAAGTAAAATTGACTGAATATTCATAACGTTCTGTTACTTTGTAGTTATTCTGCTGCTCCTGTTTCCAAATAAAACGTGAACTGTAGTCTAAATTAACACTGAGAGAAATAACGTTTTCAGAGTGTGTCCTGTAGAGTTCTTCATTGATTTTTAACATGTACCACTCTTCTTCTGAACGGTTCTTGTCATTTGGGTTGTGTACTGTATTTCAGATGTACAGTAATTGATGTAAATAATTGTTGACATTTAGGTGCCTTTTTGGTAGTAGTAATAAGGAATCAGGATGAGTCTCTTTATTTGTCTATCTGAGGTACACTGAAATGGCAATTGAACTATCAAAGCTCAGCCTTAACTGACTACCACAGGATTCCAGTGCCAAAGTATAAAGAAATGTTTACTGTATATATTACAGAGTGTTTAAGTATTGCATAATTGTTTTCTTTTTTCCTTTAGCCAAACCAACAAGTTTATCACTTCCATTGACACCCGAGTCACCAAAGTAAGTATTAACAAGTGCAAACATTTATAAAAGGGAGGGGGGTTCAGTAGATTTTGGCTACAGCAACTCCATTTCAGCTTGTTTTTATAAATGTGCCCTGTCTTCCAGTGATCCCAAGGGTTCCCCATTTGAGAACAAGACTATTGAACAAACCTTAAGTGTGGAACTCTCTGGAACTGCAGGTGAGAAACGCAGAGTGGTGGCTCTTCCTTTAAGCATGGCTTGTGTGTTTGTTCACTGTAATATACCACAGGTATGCTGAGATCTTACAGAAGTCTCCAGTAGATTCACTTCAGTGCAGTTTAGCATTACTTTTTGTCTAGCTACCTGAGAAGAAACGTGTTTGAAAATACAGCTCCAAACCTACACAGGAGAGCATAATTTCTGAGAAAATATGAATGAAACCATTTATCTGTTACACTTCTCCATTTCCCCATAGATTTGTGTACTGCTGAGCACCATCTTTCAAAGGCAAACCCCACAGCACAGTGTAATAGATGTTACAGATGTTAAAGTTACGTGATTCAGTCTGTCTCCAGGCTGGCCTGGACTGTACATGACTGCATGTTTCAGTGCTTTGTCAATTTTAGATTAATATGTCACAAATAACAGCTTTCTCCTCTACCACTGAACAACTGTTCCATGGCTTAGAGGTAATTTTTTAAAGTGATATTCATTTTGTACTCCTGCTTTTTCTTTATTTCTTCCATTAACACACTTCACACAACCTCCCTTGATCTTCCTCCTCCTTTCTGATCCTTAGATTTGTACCTTTTGAAGATAGGTAGGATTTTTTTGTCATGTAGTGGTTTAGTTCACACATCACCCATTTAATCATTCATTTAATTCGTCTCCTCCTCTTTCTGCTGAAGTCAATTCCTTCAGACTCAGATCTATCTTATGGCTTTCCTCTGAACTCTCTTTTGCCTCTGTTTTCCTGAAGTGTCCAGAGCCGAGCACAAAAGAACACATTGAGCTCCACCTGAGCTATTGCCAAGACCATTTTCTTTCTCAGTTGTGTAATATTGAAAAATAAGAGATGTTCTTGGCATGTGTTTCTCTCAGCATAGCAGTAGATTGTAAAATATGTGATCTCTAGCATTGAAGGGGAGGGGTGTATTGCAGAATATGTCTTCAGGTACTGCAAATCAGCTTGGTGCTCCTAAATTCAGTGGCAGCAGGCCCAAACACTCGGTTTTGGTGGGTACATTGGGCTTTCACCTTCCTACAACCATCATTTCACTTCTTCAGAAACTTTTTCATTAGTTCAGCATTAAACCATGAACACCTTTCATGTCCTGGAAGCTTGCAGTCTTAATCATTCCTCTCAAGGCAAAAGGGAACATTCTTCCTATACATCTTCATTTTGCAAAACCAACATAAACATGGCAAAATTCATTGTATGAAGGAGGATAATCCTGTTCAGTGCCAGTAGGCCTGAAGCATGGAGAAGCCTTTTCCATCACTACTGGAGAGCAAGTCTGCACAAGGGTGCCCATTTGTAAGCACATGGGTAAGTCAGTGCTTAGTGCTGCCAACAGAAAGGGGCAGATGAGGTGACTACAGCAGAGTGGTACAAGCAGCCGTTGAAATTACTGAAGGAAGCAGTGTTTTCTCTCAGCCAAAAAGTCAGCAGCCTGCTTTTCCCATCAGCTGACTAGACAGAAATTGGGAGTCAGTCTGACCCCTGGATAGTCCTCTAGTGTTGTGTCCATACTGGCAACGGGAATGGTCTTGGTATTACCAAATTCATTCCGCTCCATCAGCTGTGCACAGAGGAGGAAACAAAACAGCTCTGTAGTTGCTTGGACAACATAACCAGGAGAACTGGTGCATTTAAAAAAAGCATCAGAAGCTGTGAAACAGCACAACTGAGCACATATGTAAACAGGGATGTTGTACTATGATTCTGTGATTTTTTTTCCACTTTGGAAGAGAACAGAAGTTAGCTAGGAAATGAACTGATGATACTCAGGTAGAATAATAATTGGAGTGTGTGCGGCCAGGGAGCTGGAGCAGTGTTACCAAGCAGTGTACACAATGGTGGCTCTTGGACTTCATGTTGCACTTGCTCTGGTCTTCACAGTGCCTGGTGAGGACATTTCAGGAGATCATGCTGTAGCTGTGTTAATCCCTGCCTGCATATACGCATAGTTTTTATTTTTATATTCATGTATGTATGTAAATCTATAAAAAGATGCATATCTTACTTTTTAAGTCATTTGTATTGTAGTAGTGTTGTGTCCTGAGTCTGCTTTTGCTGGAAGCAAAGTACATGACAGAAACAGCCTGGAGTACTGAAGAACTTACAGCATATGTATGTAAATCATGGCAGAATTGGGACCCACTTCAGTTTAAAAAACAACCAAAAATAAAATAAAGAAAAAAATAGTGGCAGTAGTGATTAATAATACCTTGAAGTTCTTTAGTGAGACCCTGGCAACTCCAAATTATATCCAGATAACCGCATTGCTCATTGTCCTTATATAGGGCAGCTTGCACTATACAAGCACTATTTATTATAATTTAAATTGGAGTTACCTTGATCTCACTACTGAATTGAAAATACCATTAGCAGTGCTGCTTGCACTATCGAAGCACAAAGTATTTTAATATAAATAGCAACTCCCTTGATCTCTCTGCTGAAAACAACATTGCTTCCCTCACTGATGAATTAAGTATAGACTAGAAAAATAAATAAATAAAAGCATTTCCCAGATGAGCCATCAATCTTCGTCACACACACATTTTGGATTCATGTATCTAAAGTCAAACTGAAACCATTCTCTTGCCAGTGCTATATCTTGCTTTACAACAGGTTTGTTAGTACTCGTGAATGTAACTTTGTCCTCCCTAAAACTGTCAAAACATCAATTTGTCAAATTACAAGGAACAAATATTCTTTAAAGTGTTTTCCTGCCACAGATAAGAATTCTTTCAATACTCCTTAAATAAGTGTCCTAAGTCCATTGCTATCTAAAGTCCTGTTTCTTGAAGCTGATCATTCTAGTGTTTCTTTAAGGAAACTGGACCGGAACATCATGACATGGAGGGAGTCCTACATGATGATAATGCAGTGAATGAAATCCCTGTGTCCGATGAGTCTCGTTCCGAGTAAGACGCTCAGAAGACGTCCATCTCCCTTTGTTCCCACAGCCAGCTGCATTGCCAGTGCCTTGCTAAGAGGCCATGGGCTTGAACCTCTCCAGTGTCTTCCGGAAATGTGGGATGGTTCTTTGTCAGCTCTTTCCTCTTTGTTACATGTCAGACTGTGGGGGGGAGGGGGGCCTGTGCAAGCACAGGGACTAGGAGGATGACTCACCTTCTGGAGGTGGCAGTGTTTCTCTTGGCAGACAAGGGCTCCTCAGTGATTATTTTAGACTTTTGATTGTCTTAGACAAACATCTGAACGCCAGATGTTAGATAGCATGGCTTCTAATTAATCCCTCTCTGTTCTCCATGTCTTCTTAAACCTTCACACATAAATACTCAAAGCCACCATTTGAGTACATGGAGTCAGTTTACATGCTTTAGGTTCAGTCAGTAACTAGAAGACCATTTCCACCCTCTTGGTGGAAAGTCTCTCATTTGATACAGATCACTGTAATTCATTGTAGTGTAAAATTCCTCACTGGTCTTGGGGGCAGAATTTGATTTCTTTGAAAAGATGACAGAAAAAGCTGTATGTACATAATCAGCTTGAAGAGTGATTTGGAATTTGTGACCATCCGTGAGGATACTGATACTCTGATATTTGCCTACCTCTGGATTTGTGTTACCTCTTACTTGTCAGAACAAATATGTAAAATCTGTCATCTAAGAACTTCTTTGACCTCAGAATGATTTCTGATAAAGTGAGATGTGAGATGTAGAGAGTTGTCCAGAGGGACTAAAATCTAGTGAATTATTTGATGTTTTCAGGCATCTGTGTTTATTCTCTCTAGCACTGACAACAGGATTAAATTGAATACTCAACAAGCATGTAGATTTTTATTATATGATGACTATTTAATTTTATTATCTTTTCCTAGCTTCTGCAATCTTGTGCCATACAAACACTCTTCTTCTACTGAATTGAGCTGTTATCTTGTGGTCAGTGTTTAAAGTGGCCTTAAATAATGTTTCCCTTGACAATACGTTTTCAAACTCAAAGGTATGAAAGAATTCATTTTCAATGCCTCTCAAAAGCCCAGTGCACATGTGGAAAGGTTCCAGGGCTGTATTCCCCAAAAGATGCTAATTATCAGCCCCCTCAAAGCACAGCAAACATCATCAAACATTTGAATGCTAAGCTACTGTAGAGATCTAGAAATATCTGTGTCTATGTAAAACAGCATTAAAAATCAGTTGTAAGAAGTCCAGATGTCACTTTTAATGCAGAGGCACTCCCCTAATTTCTGCTTACCAATTTAGCTGAGCTAAATGAGTTACACTGTGGGGGGCAGGGGCGAGGGTTTAAGTCAAGGTTTGGAATGTGTTGAAAGTAGTTTCACCCTCCCGGAGACTTTCTGGAAAGAAGTTGCTTGGCCAAGGTGGCAGAGTCGGCACATGTGCAAGCACCTTTCATTGCACAGACACAGGGAGGATGGTGCTGCTTTGGCAGCAGTGCTGGCAATTTGATGTATGCTGTTTTCTAGCACAAGATCACTGAGTGAGTTCGTAGTATATAGACAGAGCAAGGCAAAGTGCAAACGTACCATTTACCAAAGCTATTCAATTAAGGAAAAGTCCCTACAAAGAAAATGGTTTTATAGCATGTCATGAAAAAATACTTGCCTTTTCCTTTAAAAAGAAAAAAGACTGTTTAAGGAGGATGATTGTAGAGTATGTACCACTTCTAACAGATTTGCTGTGCAGAAGTACAGAAGTGTGAGTGATGTAGAGGTACTTGTTTATTATAGAGCACATTTCAATGCAGTAATCATAAATATTGCTAAGGTTGTGCTCTGTTGAAATATGACCTACATACTCTTGATTGTTTGTGTTACGTGATTTGTCTGACACCCATTACATTCTGGGTAATGGCAGCCATTTGTTGCTGTGCACAGCAGGCTCTTTTGACAAAAGAAAATAGGCAGCAATAAAAAAGCTATAGTCTGAATTACATTCTGCACAGCGCTGCACTGCTGAGAGTTTGTGCAAGTGTGTTAACAATGCTCTGAACTGCCTCTTGTCAGCCTTCAGCCTGTAATGGCCATCTGTCCTTCCATAAATCTGTCAAAACCTGCTAAGTTCAAGAGAGAGTACAGAATATACCTTGTACTGTCAACACTTAAATGTACACACTGGGGAGAAATCAGTGCGTGTGAAATAATCCAATGGTTATGGAATATTGTAATGCCATTGATGTGGGATCATGGCCCTCAGTGAAGATTACCAGGGATTAGAGTGAAGATGAACAAGTGTGCAGCCAACTGGTTTTCTCAGAATTCACGGTTTGGAGATTGGTCATGGGACACTCTGTAGAGGTGACATGAATTCAAAACTTCACTCTGTCCTCCATCCCCCAGCGTAGGTCTGTTCAAAAGTTAAATGAACATTTTCCAACTTTTATCTGTTTCTACTTGCCTGTGCACTTCCTGCATCTGCTGAAAACCAGGAAAAAAGCCAGAATGCCATGAGGAAGCCCTTTCTTAGCCTGTCCCAGCCCTGTTCTGCCAGCAAGGGAAGTGCCAGTAAATTTAGCTCAGTTTGTACTTTCATGAGGGTTTTTTTGGTACGTTTTTTTTTCCCCTCTTTCTGAAGATTGTTGGACTCCTTGTCAGGTTTCTGGAAATTGTAATACTGTGTGTTTTGCTTTCTTCCTGCCAGGACAAGCTTTAAAGAAGTAGAATTTGAAACAATATTTTATTTTGAATATTGGATTATCTCTGGAGTTTCTCTGCCTGAAATTCTTAAATATGCATGTTCATTGTGGAGTGGTTGTATTTTTGTTTCATTCTTTTTTTAAAACTACATCTAAAACCCAGTAGCTAACCCCAGAATTTCCTCACGGGCTTTCTAATTTCACAAGTGTCATTTTTAAATTTTTTTTCTAGAAAATTGCTTACTGAAGTATTTGTTCAATCTGAGCCTCAAGTTTTAAATTGGAAATTATTACTGCAGATTTTTCGATAGGACTGTTCTCGTCATTTTAGCCAAAATTCATTTGGTAGTCAAAGATATTTGTCAGTGAGGAGGTGCATAAGGTATGAAATACTTAGTACTGTCTCAAGTGAATATTTAGGAAGAAGAAAGAAAAAAACTGAGGACTCAGAGGAAATAGTTTAACAGTGATGACTGCACAAAATTTTTTTTAGTATTAAATTCAAATTTGGTGTAACTAGGGTTTTAGGTTTCATAATCTTTGCCTCAATTTTCCTTGAATTTTATGGCATTAGACAAAGTCTTCACATAGCCATGGGTAGCTTGTAACCAGTTTTTCTGAACATTCAGACAAAATCAAGCATCTCTCTCACATCAAGTATTCATGCCTTGGTGCTTCTATTTTCTTATTTTCTGGAAGAAATTCATTGCAGATAATGCAATGGGACTCCCAATCTCCATTTATGCTCCTTAGGGAGCACTGCACATTGATGGACGCTTTTCCTTCTTTACAGCAAAATGCTATAGAACATGTTCCATTTGCATTGATCTGCTGAGCTGTGTTGCATGTTTAGAAATACCAAACAGAGCTCTACAGCCATGTTCGAAACCCACATTTCCTGTAACTCTGTCTGCCTTCTTTTCTCATTCTTGCTGAGGAACTAATGGAAAGCTCATTGCTTGGGCTAGAAGTATTCTTGGACAGCATGAGCCTCTGGGTTGCTTAGGGATGGTCTGGGTTGTCTTGGAGAACTCCCTAATCTCCATCTATTTTGTTAAATTTTAAGCATATATTACTAAACTATATTAGCGTCAATTGGACAGAAGCAAATTTTTCAAACTTAACATACTAAGTACCTTCCTGAAGAGAAATTAACTTCCTTAACAGTGTCTGCTGTTTGCTGTTACTTTGCCCTGACATCTGGGGTTATCCTTCTGTAATGTCTGAAGAAATTCTATGATTTCTACAGAAACTATTGGAAGTTATATTCTGCACTTACAAAAATAATGGGAAGATGCTTATTGGAACATGCTGTAGTCCTTCCTGCAATTTTGTCTCATCATAGTGATACAGTCTATGACAGTTATGTAAATAAACCTGTTAGTTAGCAGTATATTTAGTCATTGAATACTTACGTGTTTCATTTTGACTCCCTACTACATGACTCTCACCAAGATTTAGTTCTAAATGTAGTGGTTCATTGCAGTTGTGGTTGTCCTGTTGTTCATTTGAGTTTCAGTTACAGAACTACATTTCCGGCAAAATGTATTAGTTATGCTAAAGAATGTATTATACATACATATATAATATATGTATATACCTTAGCAATGGTTTTCTAAGTTAATGAACTCTAGAGACATAGAGTCATTGCCATTGAGTTGTAGGGTGGCTGTATTTCCATGCATTTAAGGTCTGTGTCCTTTGGTAGCACTCATTTATTTCTCTTGGCCTTGCTTTTATCCAGGTTCTTATCTGCTAGGTTCTTTATGTTTTTGATGGTGCCAGTCTTTTGACTTCTCATTTTTACATCAAAATCTATTTTATATTTAACAAAAACGTCTTTTGGGTTTTATCTTTTGATCTTTTCTATCAAAATCTACAGAGAGAGGGGCAGATGTCATGGAGGAAGGGGAGGGGCAGAAATGATGCTGAAGAGTAATGGCAATGCATTAGTATTTTTGCTATTGTTGTCACCAGACCTTTGGTGGTTTTATTCTCAGTATTGGTAGTGTTGAAGTGACATAGCATGGGTCTTGCTTTGTATCTGTTTTAAGAAGCATATGAGCCACCTTTATAAACATTGTATGTGTGCTTAAAAGCATTCTGTTCCTCCTTTTACTCCCTGTAGGCCTAACTCCACCTACAACCCCTCCTCATAAAGCCAACCAAGATAATCCTTTTAGGACTTCACCTAAACCGAAGTCATCATGCAAGACTGTTCTACCACCTTCAAAAAAGCCCCGCTGTAGTGAGTCTTCCGGTTCTCAAGGATATAACCCAATCAAGAAGGGTCCAGAACAGTCTGAGCTGTATGCGCAGCTTAGCAAGACTACAGTACTGTCCAGTGGACATGAGGAGAGAAAGACAAAACGGCCCAGTTTGCGGCTGTTTGGTGACCATGACTACTGTCAATCTGTGAATTCAAAATCGGAAATACACATTAAAATATCCCAGGAACTTCAGGACTCCAGACAACCAGAATTTAAGGATTCTTCACCTGGGTGGCAGTGTCAGATTTGTTCTTCTTTAGAACAAGACCAGTATTTCAAGAAAGAGACTTTACAGACAAATAAGCAGGGATCCCATGGTAATAACAGAAAACAGCTCCAAGACCAGGAAATTCGGGCTGAACTGAATAAGCATTTTGGTCACCCCAGCCAAGCTGTTTTTGATGAAGAAGCAGATAAGACCAGAGAACTAAGGGACAGTGATTACAGTAATGAACAATTCTCCAAACTACCTATATTTATAAATTCAGGACTAGCAATGGATGGTCTGTTTGATGACAGTGAAGATGAAAGTGATAAACTATGCTACCCTTGGGATGGGACACAAGCCTATTCATTATTTGATGTATCACCTTCTTGCTCTTCTTTTAACTCTCCATGCAGAGATTCAGTGTCTCCACCCAAATCCTTATTTTCTCAAAGATCTCAAAGGACACGCTCCAGATCAAGGTCCTTTCCTCAACGCAGGTCTTGTTCCCGTTCTCCATATTCCCGATCGAGATCAAGGTCGCCCTGTAGTAGATCCTCTTCAAGGTATGGTACAGCAAATTCAAGTATGATCTTTGTAGTTTATAAGACGAACAGCAAAAACATGAAGAAACTTATAGGAAAGAAAGAAAAAAAGCAAGAAATAACTTAATCCAGTGCAATTCATTCTATTGCTCCTGAGCTGATTAACTCTGAAGGTTAAGGGTTTGCTACAGAAACACTTGTTTCCAATATCCTTTAAATTTGCCAGGGTTACACATTCTGAGTGGAGGCAGTCAGGTCAGAGGCAGAGCAATTGGTGAGAGATGTACACAACTAACCTTTCCCATTATCTGTGAGCTGCCTGGTGCCAATCTAGCTGCAGCCTCTATCAGATGGAGTTGACAGTGGCTGACTGTCTGCTCTGTGTTAGCCTCAATAAAGGAACATTACCAAAGGGCCAGGAGGGGGGAAATCACTTGAGGCCCCTTAGTTGAGTAGGAGATCACACACTGTCACTGGAAAATCCCACTGGTAGCTTAGAAGAAATTTTAAGCTCAGGGGAGAGGTAGAAAACAGTGTCAATAGACTCAAATGGAATGACAGAGGTGAATGTGTTTCCTCCTGCAGATCTTGTTGCTATTATGAGTCCAGCCACTGTAGACACCAAGCATACAGAAGTTCTCCCTTACGTGGAAGATCACGGTCCAGATCACCGTGCAGTCGCAGACCCAGGTAGTGCCTTTGTCCTGCATCTGGTTTGCTTTGCAGCTGTTCCTCAGGAGATAATTGTAGAATCACAGAATCATTAAGGCTGGAAAACACCTCTGGGATCATTGAGTCCAACCTTTGGCTAAACACCACCATGTCAACTAAACCATAACACGTCCACTCGTTTCTTGAACGCTTGCCAGGATGGTGACTCTCCCACTTCCTTGGGCAGCCCATTCCACTGCCTGATCACCTTTCCAGTGAAGAAATTGTTCCTGGTATCCAAACTGAACCTCCTCTGGTAGAGTTTGAGGCCATTTCCTCTTGTCCTGTCTTCAATTGCCTGGGATAATGAAGCATTCCAGAAATTGTATTTCTAATTTTACATTTACAAATGCAGGTTCTTGATTTAATGACTAAGTTATGTTTCCTAGATATGACAGCTATGAGGAATATCAGCATGAAAAGCTGAAGAGGGAAGAATACCGCAAAGAGTATGAAAAACGGGAATCTGAAAGGGCCAAGCAAAGGGAGAGACAGAGGCAGAAAGCAATTGTAAGCACTGTGAAGATAACTTTCATATTGAAATAGATCTCTGTTTCTTTTCATAACACTAGAATTCAGACTTTATTTTCTTTCTTTTTTATAAAAATACAAAAAATTTCATATGTGTATTTCTTAGTATTTCTCATTTCAAGCAAATATGTGTTTTCATAATAATTTCTGTTTTGGTGTCACACTGCTAATTTTTTCAGATTCTATAAATTGCAACTCTCCAACTTCCTCACAATGAACAGATACAGAGAACTTACTAGAAAAAGGGGTCATCCCAGACTAGTAGAAGAGAACTAGCCTATTTCTTACACAGATCTATCAGTGAACCAGCCTTTTATACTGTATTTCACCTACCAGACATACACAATATAAGGAGTCAGCTGATATACCAATTGCTGAACTCTCAGAGTGGCTGTAATTGTCTATACAGAGGATGCAGACAACAGAACTCAAAACTGGGATCCAAAGACATGACTTGAATTACAATTCTTTCAGTGTCTGTGATTCGGTTAATTTTTAAGTTATTTTTAGCAAAATAGTTTGAAGACATGATGCAATTTAAAAACGTCACTTAACACTGGCCCTCTTGTAATGAGCATGTATTATTTAATTATTTTGTTCATCAGTGTTCTCTATAAAACAACTGAACTACCTGAGGCAAAGGAAATAACCCATGTGGGGATAAGCAACTCTCTTGGCTGTTGTAGCAGTAGGACAGAAGGAAGAATGGCTATTAAATGGACAGGTGGCTTTTGCCCCTTTTGGGTTCCCCATTGGCAAGTGCATTTTGATAAATTAAACTGGAAGCTGCTGTAAATCTGGACTCCTCTTGTAGTTGCTAAGCCCATTTGGTAGCTCACCTTAACGTTTTGATTTTCTTTGTCCTGCTCTTTCCATTCAGTTGTACCTGCATGGCTGTTCTGGTTGTGCTCTGGCTCTTGCATGAACTGGTACAGGCCAGGACACTTCATCTTTGTTTCCAGGTTTTCCATTAATGCTCTGTCCAGAGGTCACCAAAATTAATAGGTCTTTTTCCCAGTTCCATTAGTGGACTTTGTAGTAAAAGGTGATTTGTCACACACTTGGCAGAGTTTCTCCTAATGCACCTACAAAACTGGGAGTGTGTAGAGATTGACAGAGACTGGCATGGTCTACAGCAATGAGAAGTTCTGGGGGTGAACAGACAACTTGATGGTCTGATTTTTGTCTCTGCTACTGTTGTTCTTAGTGAGCTTCAGCAAATCATTTCACTTTTCTCCGTGTCAGGTGCCCTATCCACAAAGTGTGGGTTATAGGTGTATTTTGTAAAGCGCAAGATTTAGAGCTGTAACATGCTCTGCTGTGCTGCTCTGAAACACAGTGAAGGCAATGGAATCATTTTGTGTGGCTTCAGGCAGGGCCACATTTAAGTCAATTGTTGCAGTTAGTTTTAAAATATCTCACTTCCATCTGCTTAGAGATGAGCACTACCTTCCAGCAATCGTAACTTACACTGGCTGTTCTCTCTTAGAGCTACCACAAATTAGAGATTCAAGTAGACCTCTCTCATAGGTGTATCTTGCTACTTCTCAATTACTGTACCTTACCCATATAAGTAAACATGAATCCTGCTGAGGAGGTAGAAAATCTGATTTAGTTTAAAACAAACAAATATTTGGCAAGTAGCTAATCAAGAGAAAAGGAAAAAAATGAAAGAAAAGAAACTTTAAAAGCTCCAGATATGCTGCATCATACTTCCTGCATTAAAAATTCTAGACAATTCAAAACCAAGGTTGAATTTATTTTCTTTCTAAAGTGAGCATTTTCATTATAATTAACTTAATTAATGGAATTATTTATTAATAAACATAAATAAATCAAAACTAAAAATAAATGTCAATAAACAGGACATGGCAAAAAATCTAAAATCCAGTCATCTGTGTGAGTTCTGCAGGAAATGTGAATTAAATCCTATTAACTCCCTTATACAAAGTCTACCAGCACTTTTACTTTAAAAATCTTGCTTTGAATTGGGCTATTTTATGCCCTGTGAAAAAAGGTAAGGATTAGGAGACAGCAGAAAAAGGGAATCTCCGATCTCATGAATTCCGTGATAAAATCTGTGTTATTTCTAGCATTCTCTGCTCTTTAGCTTACACCTTTAGGTTTATGGGGCTCTTTTGTGTTACTTTTTTCATTCTTGAGGGACTCAACTCATTTATCGTTCAGCCACAAGAATGTCCTTTCTCTCTTTCCTTGAGCTCTTTTCTACAGTCCAATTAGATTTCTTTGCTCTCTGTATTGGGGAATTTTTTAATTTTATTTCTAGCCCATTCTCGTGCTGCCAGAATTGATTTATGGCCACATACCTCTAGATACTGTTAGAAGAGTCGTCCAAAGACTGGGCAGTACTAATGCCTCAGTTACTACACAGGGCAGGTGACTTTCTCCATGAGAAGCACCATGCTAAGATCCCAAGAGTTAGTTGTAGAAAGGATGCACAGTAGAAAAGGAACAGCAGTTACGACAGAGCTGAAAGTCATCAGGTATTGTGGAAACAATATCCAAAATTAGTCTCTGTGGGACAATAGGCATGGGAAACCTAGGAAAAAGAAATGATAAAAAAATCGTATTTTAACCTATTTTAGTCTGTCAAAACCATGTGTGAAGCACTGCCCTCTGATTGTGCAGGCAGCTTCTATTTTGGCAGATGTGAAGACAGAGTGACAGAATGCTGAGGAGGCTTGTTTTAGAAGCCTGTGCTCAGGCACGGGCACGTTTTAAAGCCCCTTCAGTCTTGCACACCCCACCTTTGCTGTACAAGATACAGAGCTAGAAGCTTGGGATTTGTATTTTCCTGTGTAGATTCCTGAACTCCTATCTATACTTACAGCTGTATAGAGGTGATTTGACTTCAAAAGGTACTGTGATATTTGTCTCGTCTTCCATTTCTTCTTTTTCCCTCTCCAATTACTGGAGATTCAGTGCCTTTTTTGTGGATTGAGGTCTTAATTTTGAGCAGGCATACTTGAAAAATACAGGTTGAGCCTACAAGGTACTTAGAGAGTAAAAAAAAAATTTGTCATTCATTCATTCATTCATTCATTCATACTTTTGATTGTGTTTCCTTTCTGAACTGACCAAATATTAGCATAGTTTAGTTCGATCTTGATTTGTTTTATTTCACTGGGTCATGATTTTTTTTTAGAATGGATCCTCATTGAACATAAGAATGGTCTGCCACCAAGACCTTAACCATGTAAGCCAGATCATAGTGGGGACACATGGACTATGAACCTTAGACGACAGGAGAGTCTACTTAGTGCTTTGTAGAAACTGGGATCCAACCCCCAACCAAGGCAGATCACAGTGATTTGCCTAGAGGTCTGAGGACCCCTTTTTTTTCTGATACACTCCAGAAAATTTCTGAGCTGTGTGGGCTTTTACTCCAGCAGTTCATTAGACCATGTGGCAAATACTTTTCAAAGCATAGCACTAGAAATAGCACATTCCTGTTCTGGAGTCACTAGTTGGTGATTTCCTCATTGATACGGTTCACCAGAGCTGGAGGTTAAGCTGTCTGATGAGCAGCTTGTTGTTGTGGCTGTCTGCTACTCTGCCACTCTGGCCATGATACTGACTTACAGTCACATCCTTCATGAAGCTCATTTACTGTGTGCACTGGCTACTGCCAAGAGGTAATACAAAATCAGGTTATACTCGAGTAGAAAATTACAATTAACATTACTACTTTTCATTTCTAAATGCTGACAGCCTCCATCTATGATACAAGTATCAAGAGTCCCGGTCCCAGAGAGCTTACAGACATAAGAAGATAAATGCGCTGTGAGGCCACTGCAGTGGAGAGAAACACGTGGTTTCAAAGAAAATAAATTGCTCTAAAACAGGAAGGCAGGAGAAAGGTGGTTTCATAAATGAGTGCTTGCCTTCTCTAAAGTCTAAAACCAAAGTCAGCCTATAATGGAGCTCATTTCCAGTTATGAAGGATTCAATGTATGTTGTATATTTAGTTCGGATTTTTTTTGTTGTTGCTCATCTTGATAGCCTAGATACCAGGTACTCTAATTTTGCTGTATATGTTTCCAAAAATGTATCAAGTGAATTACCTAAATTTTGAGTTTTACTGGTCCATCATTATTTTTCTAGCAGTCACCATGGAGTGTCTGAACTGTTCAGCCCTTGCTTACCCACACAGCAGCATGTGATAATAATCTTGGTTTTTTTCTTTTTCCAAGTTCCTGTGATTTTTACTTTTGCCGTTCATACTTACTCACAGGCCATACTAATTTTTCTTTACTCAGTCTAAAGAATTGTTTTCTTATTACTATTACACCAGAAGCTTAAGCTTTAATTGCTTTTTTACACCCATAGCATTTCTATTTTTACAACTCTGTCCAACCAATCCCATTGCATTTTCAAAATGGTATTTGGCCTTCAGCTCTAATGATAAAAGTCTTCTTGGCTTTCTACTGGAAGAGAAGTCATTTGGCACAGAAGGCAACACAGGCATGGGGTGTGCACCCAGCCAGCCCCCTGTGCTGGAGTGAGCAGCAGAACCTTTACAAGCCCATAGCAGAACCCAGCTTTAAAATCCTCCTGGATTTCTTGTCTCAGCTTCACATAAAGCATTACCTGGCTCTTGGAGAACTAGGTATGCACCACAGATGTGCAGGCAAAAAGTGGTAGGGAAAATGGGAACAGCAGCACTGTGTGGTGTTACCTCTGGAGTGGCTGCCTTCAGTTCCCATGGGCCCCGCTTAGCAGCACCACAGGCAGGCAAAGCAAACAACTATTGGGGAAAAAAGCAAAAGAACCCAAGTGAAAACTAATACATCTAATGGTCTGTGTTTAGTTCCATGTGAAATAAAGACTTAGGAATAGGGAATCACAAAGAAAATAAAGTTTTGGAGGAAACCTTTGCAAGATAAAAGGATCCTTAGCATCAGTCAGTGTTTTGGAGGATGAGTGGTCCCTTTATTGACCCTTAGAGGTGTAAGGTATATTCAGGTCTTGTTTTTTCATATTTTGGTGTTCTAATGCTTTAGTATTTTCATTTGAGACTTAAAATACTGCATGTCAGTCTGAGATTTTCTGCCACATCTTCCTATTCAAATGTTTTTACTGCAAAGAAGAATGAGCAAGATTATGAAGGAAGACAGACATGTTAGGCTTGACGGAGTTGACTGGACTATTCTTTTTCTCTTTTTACCTGGCAGAGCAATGAGCCACACTTCAGGATTATGATGCAAAATAAATCATGTGCACTTTTGGGAGGGAAATATGAACAAGTACCTTCTGGAGTTTCCTGCATATATGCCTATATAAATTGAAAACAAAAGCTTTTCTCTGCCTTTCTCTAGGTTTCCAAGTCATCTATCATATATCCTCTAACAAGTGCAGTAAACATCTTACTTAATATGCACATACAGACTTAAACATGTAACTTATTATCAAAAAAAGGTCTTTAACATTTGGAGGTGTGTTGTAATCTTGTTAGGCTTCTATAGCTCTTATTATTAATGGGAATGAAAGGAAGGCATCTCTGTGAATATTAATACATTCTTTCATAGTTGCTTTAAATAAGCCGAAGTTAACCAAGGCAAAGACAATGCTGTGTGAATCCTGTGTTCTCCTGTATGTTATTCCATCACGGCACTCTGCTTAAAAAAATACTTGAACCCATCTCCTCACATGTGCACACTGGAGGACATATGGTGCATTTCAGCATTAAATTTGAATTTCCTTAATTTTGCAGGTTCAACTTATTCCCTTAACGGTACTTGAACAGGCTTTTTTTTTAATTGTTCAGTTTTGGTTTATTACAGTTGACTTAAAGGGATATTAGAGATATAAAGGTTATTAGAGGGATAGAAGAAGAAAAAATTGCACAGGCATGCAGACAGACTTATGGAAGAGTGTGCACTAGATATTTCCATCACACTGTAATACAACAATCTCCATGTCAGTGAGTGAAACATTATGTTTTTTTCAGTTGAGATGTATTATCTCAGCTGAAGTATATTAGACAGTCTGGTGTGTTTATGTTCTGCTCCATCTGGTCAGTCATTTAGGTTCAATAGCAAGTATCAATGGAATTGTTTCTTATCAAGTGTTTCAGTGTGGTTAAATCCTTGTTTTGGTAAAACAGTCTGAAAAAGTAATTACTGTGCATACGCAGATTTTCCTGGTTTTGAAGTTTACAGTACCCAACCATAGTGAAGGTAAGCAGAATTAGAATGGGGAAAGTGGAAGAAATGCAGATTTCTGTAGCTTGCACTCTACAGTCTCTGGTTCACAGAAGCCCTACTGAAACTCCTCTGTCAAGGTCAGGGCTGTGGACTGGGAAACAGTAGAGACAGAGGTAAAAAACAGCAGCTGTCTGTGCCCTAAATGTATGGCTACCCATGAGCACAAGTCCTTTTAGCCATCCTGGCTTCTCCAAACGGCACTGCTATGGCAGAGAACAAGGGCAGCTTTTGGACCCTGCATTTTGGAACATTTTAAAATGGATCTGCCTGTCCCAGCATGGTTACAGAGGACTACCAAGGCACTCACCATGGTTCCTTACATAATGAAAAGCAGCAGTAGTTTCAAGTATCTAAATGAGATCCTTACCTGATCCCACTGATTAAGGAGAGCTTATACATACTTTGGTACAGCAACCAAGGACTCCACTGGGCTGACCAGGGACCCATAAAGAGCACAGGTAATTCTTGTGCTATTCCTTAGTGGGTAGGGTTTTGGGATAGGAATGTTCGATTCTTGTATCTCTGTTTTCTGCAGCTTTGAACTTTCATTCCTCAGGAGCTTAGATTAACTGGATCTGAGCCCCTGAGATTTGTGAGGTCAGGAAAAGAGTCAGTGAAAGTAGTTTACTGAAAGTGCTAGTAAGAAGGAGTTTCTGTTGGGAGACAGATATTTTAGTGTTGGCTTACTGCTGCAGGAATTGTTTATTTTATTTTGCATTAAATAGTTCCTGAGAGCAAAGTGCTCTCCTGGGAGCAGGAAGACAAGATTTTCAGCACCCCTAACTAAGAGTTCTGATGGTCTCTTTATCTCAAATGAGTATTCAAAACAAGTAAAGAAAGCAACATCAATATAATTTCTGGTTTTACATGTGTTTTGGTCTGATCTCAATTGTATTGTCCATGGTCCAAGAATGACTAGTGCTTTATGCCTCTGTGGGGACTCATGGAAAAGATACATTTCATGCTATATCTGAATTGTAACACTATAAACTACCTGTCTCTTCAGGCTAGAATGTTTCTGAGCAGGAATGCAAGTCTGTATTTAGGTCCCTAGTGCCTCTTGCACTGCACAGTCGAGGTGCCATTAGCCTTTAGGCACCTCCAGGTTACGATAGTCATGAATTCTCAGCAGTCAGTGTAGCTCCTTCGGCATTCGGCGCCTAAATTCTGCACAAGTCTCAGGTGCCAAAGTTGATGGTTTAAACTGACATTGCACCACTGACTGACAGATTCACACCAGCTGAGAATGTGGTGGTGGTTCGATTTATGGGACTACTGTGTGGGTGTGTAAGGGATGAGCTGTAGGGCCAGTAGTGCCAGGCCAGAGGCAATCGGAGGCAGGAAGGCTGAGCACCCAAGCCATGTATAGCTTGTGCTTCTTTGCCCTGATTACCTTAAGGTCAGTGTTCTAAAGATCTCCTTTTTCCATTTTCTTTTCTTGCAGCTCACTAAATGGCTCTACCCTTAGAAAAGTGTTTATCCTAAAATTCATGAAGTGACTCTTCAAGGGTTTCCCAGTCCTTCCCTCATTCTGCTCAGCATTTGTACTAAGGAAAGAATAATACGACCATGACTTGTTATAAAAGTACCTGATGCTTTATTCCAAGTGTTGAAAGAACATGCAGAAGATACTCTAGCCTAGGAACTTCAGTCAGATGGTTTTTGTTCTGAATAAACCAAAAGGCAGTGGTGACTGCGGGATATATTTTACTTCCTGTCATTGCCCCAGAAATACTTGTTTTAATAAAAGACATCTTTTGGACCTAGTCCTGGTTTCTGCTGGCATAGAGTTAATTTTCTTCATAGTAGCTGGTACAGGACAGTGTTTTGGCTTTAGTATAAGCATAACGTTGATAAGAAACTGATGTTTTAATTGTTGTTAAGTAGTGCTTACTCTAATTGGAGGACTTTCCAGTTTCCCATGCTCTGCCAGGGAGCAGGTGCACAAGATGCATGGAGGGAGCATGGCCAGGACAGCTGACCTGAGCTGGCCAAAGGGATATTCCATAGCATATGGCATCATGCCCAGTATATAAACCAGAGGGAGTTGGCTGGGAGAGGCAGATCGCTGCTTGGGGACGGGCTGGGTGTCAGTCAGTGGGTGCTGAGCAATTGTAGTGTGCAGCACTTGTTTCTCTTGGGTTTTATTCCTCTCTCTCCCCTTTTCATTAGAATTACTATCATTATAATTATTACTATTATTACATCTTACTTTGTTTCAGTTATTAAGCTGATGTTAACACAGGCGTTTTACCTTTTTCTGCTTTTCCTCCCCATCCCACAGGGGAGCAGGGAATGAGCTAGGGGCTGCGTGGTACTTAGTTGTTGGCTGGGTTTAAAGTATGACAACCTTAAACAGTTTTCCCTCTATTTTAAGGTATGGATTATGGTGGAACATGATTGCAGGATGAGTCAGCTCTTGAGTCATATGAGCTTATAACGTTATGCTTGTAATGTTTTGTTATGTCTGTGGTACTCTTATGCAATTATTGTGTTACTTTATGCTACTCTGCAACTAAGATGAGTTTTGATCAGTATTGTATACATGGCAAGAGAAAGGGAGCTCCTAGATTGGAAGAGTTTGCAGTCCTGGAGGGGAAGTGGTAGAAAGGGTGACAGGGAAGAAGGTGCAGTAGGATACAAAGGGAAGCATCTGTCAGTGTACAGCAGAACAATAACAGCAATCCGTGTACCCTTCCAGAAGCACACCACCTGACAAATGTGGTGTCATTTAAATACCTTAGATGCTTTCCAGGAGAGAACTATTTCATGTACTTGCAAGATGCAGTAGGTCTTCCACAAGAGATTGTTCCTATAATTATGCATCCTCTGCACATCTGTGTGTGTATTTGCATGCACGTATGTATAGGTTCATCTCTATTACACATTTGTTAAAAATACGCCTTCCCGGTTGCTCTTTATCAACAGGAAGAACGCCGTGTGATTTATCTGGGTAAAATCAGACCTGACACAACTCGAACAGAACTGAGGGATCGGTTTGAAGTTTTTGGTGAAATTGAGGAGTGCACAGTAAATTTGCGGGATGATGGGTAGGAACTTTTGAGATTATTTCTTGTTTGAGATCTGCCATATGTAAAAAATTATGGGAGTGAGATTACTGGTATGAGAGTACCAGTATAAGTCCTGTGACAGATGACATGCTGAGTTCAAAACCTTACTTATTTTCTTTCATCCTTATTTATTAATCTTGCTAGTTGAGATTTCCCTGTCCCAGAAATAAGTATTTAGCTGCATGACAGGACAATCATGCTGATAAATGGATGCAGTACTTCTGGCATTTCCAATGCTGGGTCTCCAGCAAGTCTTGCTTTCAGGAAGGGGTTACACTAATGTGTGTTAACTCTTTTCAGCTTTTGTTCACAACTGTTTTTCAATGACAGAGACAGCTATGGTTTCATCACCTACCGCTATACTTGTGACGCCTTCGCTGCTCTTGAAAATGGATACACTTTACGCAGGTCAAACGAACCTGATTTCGAGCTGTACTTCTGTGGACGCAAGCAGTTTTGCAAGTCTAACTATGCAGACCTAGGTAGGTATTTTGCTCTATCTGAATTAAAGTACATAACTGGAATCTTGTAACTCATGAGAATTTAGGGTTTGCTTCTTTTTTGCTTACTGCTGATACAATTTAAATTATTGGAGGGGTGTTGAAGAAAGTGGTTTTCACTTGCTATAAGACATCTGTAAGAAATCTGTAAGAAATGCCGTAAGAGTCTAGTAATGTGAGCTGGCTTCTTTCAAATACTCCAAACTATGAATATTCTTTTAAAGCCCATTTCCATCATTATGAAAAATAAGTGCTCAATATATTCAATAATACATTTCTAAGTTGAAAAGATAGCACCACAGAAACTTCCCACATGCTTTACTATTTATTGCTATAACTGTTTGATTCCAATACCTCATTTATGTATATGAGCAGCAGTAAACAGAGGACAGAGTAGATTGGTCAACCCAAAAACTTCATGATGATTCTCACTTCATCATGAGTTCTATTGTAGATGGCCAGAATTTGCCAGGGGCACTCCTTAAACATGAATCATAGTAGCTCAAGTTTGAAAGGTAGAAGAGCTTGTGGCCAAATCTGACCCTTAGTGTGGCAAAAGCCACTGACCTCAACTGGTGATTCTAAAATTGTGCATAAGCACCTATGTATGAAGGTGACTCCTTGCAGGGCCTTCCAGTCATGATATAAGAGGTTCCAGCCTGTCGAGAGCTTAGCAAATCTCTTGGTGTTTACAATGATGTGGGGCTTTATGCACACCAGTCTCCAGCCCCCAGTATGCTGTGATAACTCCAGTCCCAAGTGTGCATGCTGACTGTGACAACACATCTGGGTCTGTGTGAGTCTTGCCTGGGCAAAATGTATGGTTCTGTCCTAT
Organism: Corvus moneduloides; assembly: GCF_009650955.1. Lineage (NCBI taxonomy): Eukaryota > Metazoa > Chordata > Aves > Passeriformes > Corvidae > Corvus > Corvus moneduloides. The sequence continues at coordinate 17,919,475 of NC_045480.1, read as the reverse complement.
GCTCCGAATCAGGGTCTGGTGCTTCCCCTTGCAAGGGTTTTTGGAGATGTTCAAAGTCCTACAGCAGGAATACTGATGTTAAGTATATGCATAAAGAAACTATGCAGACTACCAAAACAACCTGTGTAATATTACAATATATTATAAACTCACCTCTTATTTAATTACCTTTTAAAATGTAAAGTATTCATTAAATGTTAAACCTTTCCTAATACCTGTATAAATAGACTAAAGGCATGGGATGTACTCTTTTCTGAATAACACAGCAAGGCACATTTTGCTGTTGAATCTATACTAATCAGATATTGTGGATTTTTTTATGAATAAATGACCACAGTCATTAAAATCTCTCATAACCCTGTAACACAGTGCTAATGAAATCTTGTATGTGCTGCCCTCGGCTTTGTACAATGCAGGAAGTGAATACAGATATATTTTTTCTAACCAATTGACGTCTTTTCAAAATAAATTATAAAGATGATACGCATTGTTCACAATGAATATGCTATAATTCACTTCAGTGGCTAAACAGATAATGTAAAGCTAAGAAAAGGCAATTGACTGCTGAAGAGATATAGGGTTGATGTAGAAAATATGAAAGGTAGCAAGGCATTTGTCGAAATGTAGGCTGATAAAAACAGTAAAACCAGATTGAAGTCTTGCCTTGATTTGACTTATCTTCAGCAATGGAAGCCAAGGTCATCTCTGTATCTCAGAAAATCTGGGGTTTAAAATAAGTTGTCTGAAGGGAACCCTCTTGAACATTATTCATCACTGGGAGTATTCCCTGTCAGCTCTCTCCATTGTGAGCGGGATTCCCAGAGTATCTGTGAGCAGACTGTTTTCACTTTGTCCTGCTGACAGCTTGAGCTTCTGTACTTCAGACTGCATTCCCTGTATTTTGCAGAGTATCTGATAGAGCAACATAAGGAAATGGCAGGATGAACTTTAAAATTCATGAGCTGGTACTAGGACAGAGAGAATTAATCAGCTTTGGGCTGAGCACAGAAGAAAGAAAACACTTGAAAATAGTAGTCAGAAGTTTAACACCTCTCCTCTGTGAGAAGATATTGTCTTAACAGAACTTGTAATGAACATTTAATGCAGAATGTGTCTTATAGTGGTAGATGGGGAGTTCTGATTAATTCAACACAAGAAATGGCAAGAAAAGGGCACTCTCATAAACGAGCTGTGACACAGGAACTGGTGAGAGTCGGTGTTACACAGGGTTGACTCCAAAAGGAAATTCAGTGCTTGCAGCCATGTCAATAATTGTACTGGAGCTGTGTGGCCACAAACATACAATCCCTCCTCTGTGCTGGGAACAGACTGACGTCCGTGTCTGAGCAGCTGATAAAGCTGAAGCAGGTATCCCAGGCCACAGGAGCTGGGCTCTTCTTGCTGCTGTGGCTCATCACATGTGATGCAGAAAGCTGAGGAGCCCACCTGAAGACTGCTCATACAGCCATGCAGAGGCCCTGCCCAGAATTGCTCACACTCCAAACAAGAAGCAAAACTAGAAATCCTGGCAGGTGTAGAGACTTCCACAAGACCCCAGAGTAAGGCAGGCAGAAGCAGCTGTGTCCTCTGTGCACTGCTCACAGGCTGCCCTGGCTATCTTCAGAACGTTTCTCAGGAGAATTGTCTTGGATATTGCATGTTGTGAAACAGCAGTTGCAAGGCAAGGGTGGAGTTTTGGTTAAGGCATCTGTCAACATTATCTGGACTACTTGGAGACCTTTGAGTGTCTCGGTGCTCAAGTCCTTGAGGAAACTGTTTTGAGTTAACCTGCTCTAGATGTACATGCAATTAGTGGTTCTTCCCCACTTCTGATGATGTGTAGTGCTTTTGTTAAGTGCTGCTTCTTACCAGGAATGCCTAAAGCTTCTGTGATGATCATTGCTATGCTTTTATCATCCCATAAAGTTGTGGTTGTAAGGTGGATTTTTTCTTCAGTGCCTTGTTTGTACTGATGTACAGAGAAAATAAGTAGTTCTTGCCTCTTACTTAACCTTGCATCCTTTGGGTTTCAGATTCAAACTCAGATGATTTTGATCCTGCTTCCACTAAAAGCAAGTATGACTCCATGGATTTTGATAGTTTACTTAAAGAGGCACAGCGGAGCCTGCGTAGGTAACAAGCATGTCATCTGAGGGAAAACAAAGGGATGGCGAATACCTCACGGACATCATGTCCTTCAATAATGGACAACTAAAAAGTCGTACTTAGGAATTTCTCCTACTTTACACTCTCTGTTCAAAACCATGGTTTACATGAACACAGCTGCTCGAGGAGTGGAAGGGCAGGATGCTGTCCAGTAAGCACACGCATGTCCATGGGTGTCAGCTTCGCTTTCGCGGGTGAGCGGTGGCGGGGGAGCCGGGCATTCCTTGCGAGTTCAGTGCAAATCACGAGACATGGCAGCAGTTCCACAGAGATACACATACAACGATGAACTGCAAAATCTGTACATATTGCATTTTAACAAAAAAGAACAAAAACAAACAGAAAAAAAACCCCAGTGTGAAAACTGCGGCTGCTGATGTCTGGGGATCAGACACTGCATTTTTTTTTTTTTGTAAAGAAGCTTCTTCTCACAACACAGTGATAATATGACAATCCAGAAGAAACCACAGGTCCCAGAAGCCTGCAATCTGTCTTAGCTTTGTTTTAAGATTGTTCTTTTTTCGGTTGGCTTGTTTTTTGGGTTTTTTGTGGGGTTTTTTTTGCAGAAAAGAAAATCAAAAGGCTCAAGCTTCCCTAACATTTTGAAGTTTCATCTTTTAATTCTGACACCCATGTAAATGTCTACAACATTGATCTTCCACAGAAAAATTTTCAAAGCCTTGTTAATGGTCAAATGTGCAGCTTGTTCAGCGATTTATTCTAATGAGCGGACGTGGTGTTACATTATTAATGAGAGTTGGATATAACTATCTGGGTGTGTGCACAGGTAGTTTATTTGCTACATTCTCTAAAGTAGTTGAGTATTTACAAATGTTAAATGGAGTATTTTTATTTATGTACATACTGTATGACGATGTTCTTTTTTGTTACAGCTATGCACTGTAAATGCAGCCTTCTTTTCAAAAACTGCTGAATTTTTCTTAATTAAGAATACTCAAATGTAATTATATGAGGTGAAACAATTATTGTACACTAACATATGTAGAAAGCTGAACTTACGCTTATATATATTTGATTGTAAAAAAAAAGAGAAAAGCGTGTGGGTGAGGGTGTGAGTGTGCATATGTGTGCGTGTGTGTCTGAGTGCAAAAATGCATTATACACATCCATCCCTCCTTTGGTGAGCTTATATAAGAATTTTGTCAAGAATTATCCTAGCCCAAAAGATATTAACCACCTTCTGCAGTATTTTTCCACATTTTTCTCATTGCTTGATTTTCTTTTGCAGTTTTATACACTGAATTTGTTAGGGGAATGAAATTTTCTCATCTAAATTTTTCTAGAAAATATCATAATTTTATGTAAAGTCTCTCAAATGGGTAATCATTAAGAAATGTTTTTATTTTATGTATCAACAGTAGTTTTGGAACTAGAGGTCAAAAATCTTTTTAAAATGCTATTTTGTTTTAATTTTTGTGATTTTAATTTGATAAAAATATGCTGAGGTACTAAGTACAGTATGATTTTTACAGTAATTCTGTGTCTAAACACTGTTCTTGAAGCCAGTAATCTTTTCATTGGCAGAGTTTAATGATGGTATTTATCTATATTTTTTACAGTTATGCATCCTGTATAAATACCAATCCTTCATTCCTTTGTTTACTAAAGAGACATATTTATCAGTTGTAATTATCCTATTTATTATAAATTATGAGATGACTAAAAGAATAAAAAGGCCAGTGGAAGTTTTATACCTAGGATGCATGATGGTTGTCAGTTTGGAGTAAGCAAGTGCTTTGTTCGGAAATTCTGCTTTTGCAGAAGCAGTGGTTTGGTTTTGGGTTTTTTCCTTTTTTTTTTACTATGCACTAGCATGGCCTCAGATGTGCACATAACATTGTTGCTGATGACATTGCTTCTGTTAAATTAAATATAAATTTCAGGAAAGAAAAAAACCACAAGAGTATAAACTACTGCTATTCTGAGCATCAGAATTTCATCTGAACTCGGAGTCTCTACTGAATCAGCAAAGTTTGGAATTTGCTTGTGAATGTATAGATTTGTTATTCTACTACTCTTTGGCATTCATGATTCCTCTTAAAGGTATGGCACACCTAACTATTTAATCTACTTTCCCACTCTAAATCTTAGAAAACTGATTCTACCCCCATAGCAGTGCAGTTGATTTTGATGGCTGCATTCATTTTATCACCAGCATATTGTGTTCTGAGAGATTCCACTGTCTGTCCTGTCGGATGCTTGCTTGATTTTTTGGCTTCTTATTTCTCAGTAGATAGATAGCAATAAAACAAAAAAAAAAAAAAAGAACTTTTCTGGAGGTTCTGTGTTACAAATGTAACATTCTTTACTCTGCATAATTCTTGTTGTTGCTCTGTAGATTAAAAATGCAGGTATTTTAACTTTGTGTGAATGCCAAACTAAAAGTTTACAATTTTCCTTTCTGGATTTTGAGTATCTTCTGTTGTAAAGAAAAATATTAAAAGCAATAAATTATTTTTAAGAAATCAATATTTAGTATATCATATTATGTGTTCAAGGACCAGATGCATTACCTATTTTGCCTTTACATTTCTGTGATTAAATTTTAAAATGTTCTCTTTTGCCCTAGATTGCTGGCATTAATAAATTGGTGTGGGGCTTGTGTGGGGGCATTATTTATTTTTCACCAAGCAGGCATAATGATGTGAGTAAATTTTTTTTTTCACTGGCCTGGCAAACATTCTCATCTTGAAGATGGCTTTCCTCTGTGGATTTACAAATTACATATGAAATTAATAGAGCTAGGATTGCTGAATAAAGCTATTTGGATCCTTCATAGACACTGTAGTAGGAAATCCATCAAAATATAAACTCGGTGTTTGCTTTTCTTTTTTTCTTCCCCAAGAACATTTCAGATTAGCACATGTACCACATTGTCACCAGAGGCAAATTGCAGTGTAGCTCTGTGTGTCTTTTATATGAAGATTGTACTGTTGCATTCATGCTGTGGTAAGTACCACATCCGCAATACAGGTAACAGAACTGGTACTTAGGAACTGTGATCTTTCCAAGACCTGAGTAATTCCTACAGAATGGAAAATTATCTAAATACTAATCCAAACAGAGGGAGCCTAAAGTTGAAGAAAAATATTTATGCTAAACTACTCTGAAAAGTAGTTGGGCTGTCATCACCAAGAGCAGCACTGAGAGGAAAGTTTGTGCCTCTGGGGTAATAATACTTGGGTCAGTTAAAAAAAAAACCAAACAACAAACACGGAACAACCACACCTCCTTGTCATCCCTTTAGATGTAAGCCTACAGTAGGTAATGATTATGTGTCCTTTTTAATGGCTGTAATGAGAACTTCAATCACTGTAGTATAAGATCTGATCTATAAATGACCTAGAATAGCCATGTAGTAGAATGTGATGATTCTAAATTTGTACCTATGTGACAGACATTTTCAGTAATGTGAACCACTGACCTGATGGAGCTACTGTAAGATTTGTACAGTAGGTGAACATGTAAAGTTGTAGGTTGGACTATGCTGAACAGGGAAAGTGAGATACTAAATAAGCCCAAGGTGGGCTATTTTCCACCTGCCGATTCTACATGTACTTTTGTGGTTTAATTCATTGTATGAAAATTCCTGTGATTTTTTTTCTTTTTTTTTTAATGTGCAGTACACATCAGCCTCACTGAGAAAATAAAGGGAAACGAATGTTTCAAATCCATTTCTGTTTCTCATTTTTGTTACAAGTGACAGGTTTTTTCTCCCACAACTGGTTGTGTACTGGGTTTTGTATTACTCTTTCTAGCGATTGTAATTTATTTCAGATTATAGGCCAGAGCACACCTGCATTGCTGCACTTTGGGCAGGGTACAGCATCACCAGTTTTAATACATTTAATGGTAGAAAGGTGCTATGTGCCTTTCTGCCATGAGTACCCAAGTCTGTTGAAAAGACATGCCATAAACCATGTAAGAAAACTTTTAAAAAATCCTCGGTAGAGTTCAAGAGTTGCTGGTTTGAGTTAGAAGGGGGTGGGGAACATAAGGACTTTTCTTCTGGCCACACTGAATCCCAGTTCAGGTAGTAGGGACTGAGAAGTGCAAAATGGTTGGTATCTTCCATCCTGACATGATAAACACCTGGACTAGAAGTAAGCCTGTCATGAGAGTCCTTCACCAGCCTCTGTCTCAGCAGACAGATCAGGAGGACCAGACAGGTAGGTGGCTGGACAGGTATGGCTTTCCTGACTCCTTTGTGGATTGATACAGCATGCAGCATATGAGCTTCCACACCAGCATTGCCACTGGGCAGGCAACAGGTAGGCCTGGGGATGGCAGAGGGTATTCACACCCCTCTCCTTTACATGCGCAAAAATAGGGGAAGAACCACTTTTGTTTGGTTTGCCCAGGGTTCATTCACGGGTAGCCAATTCATGGCTGCAGGCCTGTCCTGCTGTGTCAGCAGCCTTCTCTGGGGGTGCACAGCATCACACCGTGTGACCGAGTCTTCTCATCAGATGGCGCCTCAGGAGGGACCCAGCTGTGGTGGGAGGAGCAGCACAGGGCAGCTGGTGGACAGCCTGGCTGTGCTTCTTAAGGAAAGGACCACTTCTCAAAACAACTAGCCTCCAGCTCATCTCTGTTCCTTACATTGCTGCTTAATATATGCTCTGTAACTTGCAAAAATGTTTAGCTTTTGCATTTTTACCATTTACTAATCCGAACTGTTGTGCTTGGCTCTCGCAAGGGTGGTAGAGTGAAGTTCCTCACTGTGTGGGATTTGCCATTGTTGAGTCACTGCTCCTGATCAAATTAATGCTCAAAACGTAGTAGGCCAAATAATTCCTGATGTTTCTCATCAGTCTTGCTGCTGTTCCTCAAGGCATGAACTTAGCCCAATATTTCTCCAGTTACTAGGCTTTTTAATTTCATTTATTTATTCATTTCATATTTTTGCGTAATACTTTTGATGCTTGCCAAAAAAAGCACTCCACATTAGATTTCCAGGAAGCCATTGCCTCCCATCTCCTCCTTTTACATTAAGGTTTATTGCGTAAAATCAGGGCTTTCCATTGCCTGCTATGGTCACCATTTTTCCCCATGGTGAATACTGCAAGCTGAGCATCTGAAATCAGATTCAGGCACCTCAATGAGTGAGTGGCCTGATTTTCAGATACGCTGAGCTTCTCGCAGCTCCCATCGACTTCAATTAGACCTGCTGTCTCTCAGCACTTTTAAAAATCAAGTCACATATTTAGAGCCCCAATTCAGCATAGCATTTACATTTGTGCTTAAGTCTGTCCTGATTCAGCAAAGCACTTAAGTATGAGTGTTTTTAGATCCATTGAAGTCAAGTGCTCGGCTGCTTTGAATAAAAATAGACTCCTGGATTGGGGCCTAAGATTCCAAATACAGAAACCAACACCTAATTTTAGGCTCCATTTGGAAAACTTCTGCCTCTCCTACCCCCTTTAACCTTTAATGCTTACAGAAAACACAAAAACAGCCATCAGGTCTTAAGGGGAAGAGAGAGAGGTTTAGGGAAGAGAAGTGGAAGCAATGGACAAAATTCTTTGTGGAAATGTTTTGAAAAAACTTTAAATCCAAATCTTGCAAGATGCCTTGATTCATCGCTATTATTTCACATTGCACTTCCAGAATCTCATTGAAGATTAATGTGCAGTTATTCTATTGTCCTTCACCATTAATTAATAAACTGCTATATTAAACTTTAACCAGCAGTTACGCTGGTTTTCCGCGAATCACATTCTCACCATTGATATTCAATGTTCACAAGCAAACTAATCTATAAATCAATTTTCTCTACTTTATCAAACAGCAGAAAGTAATAAAGAAGGTCACAAATAGTACAGCAGTTCCTTGGAGGTTTGTAACATCATAATTTAAAGCTCAGAAAGATTGAATCAAAAGTTGAATTAATCCCTAAGGGAAAAGATTCTATATAGATTCTATTGATAGATATAGGGCAGCCTGTCTTCACTGGGAGCTGGTATACTTGTTAATACTGCAGGGCAAAGGAGGCTAGTCTTCTCAGCAAAGAAGAAAATGAAATGCTCCATGAGAGGAAGTGGGTATGTCCTCTGCTTCCCATCACTGTGCTCTCCTTGCACTGCTCTGCTGGGAAAAAGAGAAAGCCAATTCATCCTTCGCTGCACGATGTGCTCTGCTGAATGGCTGGTGTCTGTGCAATGCAATTATGGAAACTGCAGCTGGATGGAATACATGTATAAATCTTAAATGTTTGCACTTGATTGGTGTTCATTCCACAGGTGATGCTTTATTGTCAAGCAACCTCAACCCAAAATCTTAGCAGCCTGTGAACCCAAAGCAAAGTGAAAGGTTGTTTTTTTCAGTGACAAATTTTGGTGAAGTTACAAATATTTATTCTGCAGCTGGAAACATATTCCTCAAAACATGTTTAGCTTTTGAGGTTCCTTTGAATTATTGCAACTTCCTTTCAACAGTCTCCTGGAATAATAGTTTTGCAAAGGCATTTCTGATTCTCTTTTATAAAAAAAATTCTATAATCTTAATGATGTGACTGGCCCTGGTGAATTAAGCTCTTCCTAAGTAAAATGGAATTAATGGGAAGAAAAATACTTTCATATAAAGGGAAATAATTTTTTTAAAATTACTAATGGGCTCAGTTGAAAAAATTATACTCACAGGTCTGGTAAACAGTGAGATCTGAGATGAGTTGTACCTTTTGGTATGCATGCATGGTGAAGTACAAGATGATAGAAGGATTCGTGCTTGCATACTGACTTTTCTTCTGCTGTTTGCTAGTAGAGAGGAAATGAGCTGCCCTGTAAAAAGGCAACTGAAGAGAAGACAGCCTCTCCAAAATCAGTGATTAAACTCTAACCCTCGTCAGCCTTTTGCATTAACCCTGGCTTGTGTAAATAGTGGACAGTGATCAAAAGTAAATAATCTCATGTGCTTTATTTGTGTCATGATAGATTGTCTGCCAGGTGTAATGTAAATGAAAGCCAAAGCTAAGTATGAAGTAAAACATGTCCTAAAGAGCAGAATATGCAAATTTCTCCTAGGACTCTTCATCAAATAAAATATTTGCTGCAGTTTATTTTTGACAATCTGTGTTTCATTCTCTATTAAATTAGTACTTGATAAAGTAATAAAATTATTACAGCCATAAAGTTACTGCACTATACCTTCAAGAGATCTTCTCATCCTTGGATTATTGAGTTTGGCATTATGAAAAACACACATTGGTGCCTTACACTAATTCTTTCCTACTGCATTTGCGACTCAGGCCTATGCTTGTTTATGCAATGTGTTGGCAGTAAATTCATAAAAAAAAAAAAATTTAAAAAATCAGCCACACACTTGAAAACTAACGGAGTGCTTTCTGGTTTTAACCATTTACTGGAACAGCACCACAGCTAACTAGTTTTCTATTGCATGAATAATTTATTGTCATAGCTAAGCATGCCCTGGGTTATACACTCCTGCCAGCAAGTATGGAGTGGTGAGTGCTATTGCTGAATAATGATTAATTACTTGCCCTTCTGAAGGAGCCCTGTTTTGTAAACTGGTCACACAGCATGTTACGTGGATTGTGTCTGCTACACAAAAGGTTACTTGCAATCACATAATGAGACATAATGATGCACATCACAACAATTCTTTGGTACAAATCTGCACACAATAGAATTTAGACAGAAACCCATTTATTTACATACCTTGTGTGCCAGAGGGTACAAAACGTCACTGCATTGCTGAAGTGCTGCCATTGCTCTTCTGCAATGCTGACATTTTGGATGAAAACAGTGTGATGGCTTCTTCAGGAATCTTCAGCCTCAGCTTCACAGGGTTGTCCTGTGACAACCTGTTGTCAAACTCTGGAAGGAGCTTGGCTCCCACTGTGTGAGGACTGTATGAGTGGGATGGTTTGCTGACAGCTGTCCAACCTCTAGGTGGGAAGCTGGGATACAGTTCCTCCCTGCAAGGTGAGGAGTTCGCTTGCTGTATGGGGTGGACATCCCTGCCTGTGTTTGTACCTGTCTGACCTAGCAAGGGTGAGCAGGGAATCAAAGTTTTGCCATATACTGTACTTTGTGTGGTCAAAGGAAGAAGAGCATTGAGAAGTACTGTTCTAAAACCTAGAGCTACGGCTTTTCTGAACTCTAGGAGGAAAAAGATCTAGTTGTTCTCAGCTCCTGTTATCTGGAGAACAATAAGTGCTTGGCCACAGCTGTCCCAGGGTTCTTGGGACCACTGCTGGCAGCACCACTGGCAGAGCAGTGGCATCTAGTCCTTCCTGGTCTCAGCCAGAGTCATTTGACTGTCCAGGCAGGATCTCTACTATTTGTGTCTGTGTGATACTAAGGCCCTGCTGGTCAAGCTCATCAACTCAGCTGCAGAAATTTGAGGTGCTAGATGTGAGATGGGCTTTGGTAGGCAGTGGGCCTTCTCCTGCTCTGGAGAGGATGGGAAGTCCTTGATGTGCATCTCTGTCCCACGACAACATGGCAAAGCTGGCTGCAGCAGCCCATGACATCTTTCCTTGTGCAGTGACCTGGATTACCCAGCACTCTGCTGATCTGGTCAGGTAGGATGGTTTAGACACAGGAGCTGCATTGGAACAAGTGTGTAGTTTGAGAACCATGCCTTGGGTGCTCCTATGCTACCGCTCTGTGTCACATAGTTCAGGAGCTTCTTTTATTTGAACTGCTCATTTTGTCCATTGTTGTCTCAAGAAGGACAAAATGTTATGGTGTTGTTTATACAAGAGCACAACTGTGGTAGAAGATTTGGTACCCTATAAAATTTGTATTTTCCTATAAATGAGGCAGACTTTGCTTATGTTTGCTTATGGTACAAGTTTCTGCTCCATGTATGTGTCAGTGAATAAACTGTAGCCAAATCATCAGCAGTCCCTAATGCAATTATGTACTTGCATGGAGCTAGAGAAGGTTGTTGTGGGTAAGGCCAGCAAATGGCACCATGCTGCGACCTGTGTAGCTGGTATTTCTCCTGACATTTCCCACAGCCTTCAGCTTTGCCTGCTAGCAAGGTCATGGCCAGTGCTTGGCCCTCTGACACATTACAGGTATGTGAATGATGATGGAGCGCTCTGCGCCCTTTCAGGGAGCACAAGGCAACCATGAGCCACTTGTGGGTTTCCAGGAGCCTGGTGGGGTACACCAGCACCTTGGTGGGAGGGTGGCCATACAACCATGGGGGACACCATGTAATGACTGTTCTATGCCCAGTCAACAGCTGGAATAATTCTGCAGCTAAAAAATATTATTTTTCTTCTACAAATAGTTCCTTGAGAGGTAGATCATGTGTAGGCTCATTTACTGCAGCACTCTCCTGTGAGGGTCCTCTGATTTGTAATAATCTGTGGCTCTGTGGCAGCTATAATGGAGAGTGCTTCTGCCTCTGCCTCTTCCCTTGATCTCGTGAAATAAAATGTGGTGTGCCAGATTGCTCTATGCTGAAGGCTTAGAGTTTTGCTTAAATGGGCTAACATGATCAGATGATACTGAAGATTGGGGGCCAGGAAGAAACAACACAGGCAGGAGGATTATGTGGGCAATAGAAACATGGTGGAACCAGCACAGGCAGGAGGCAGAAGCACCTGAGTCTCAATCCTCTCAGGAAACAGAGGGGAAAAAACCCCAATGGAATCCTCCACTATGATGGCTCAATAGTATTGGTATTGTTTCCTAGCCCCCAGATATTCCTCTAACAAATATGATGTCAGTAGTTTCAGATTCAGACCTTTGCATATTTGCAACTGGGCAACTGTAGAGAGATTTATGTGGAAACCTTAATGACAGTAGATAGAGAACGGACATGAAGCATCAAGCACAAAGCCTCACAGGTCTGAAGCTGTATGGAGAGCCTTATCTGACATATATCACAATCCCACTGGCTCTTGCTTGTCCTGTTACTAAGCTGTTGACATTGTACAGAAGCTGATATATAATTGAAGAAATTGCATACTCTTTTGAAAATGGAAAAGGCATAGCAATAAAAAGACTGCTCTGTAGTGAGACTCTGAGAATGCCTCCTCCTAGCAGAAGCAGCTTTGCAGGTAGCATTTATGCTTTTACTCCAAATCTCATGGCACTGGTCTTGCTCTACAACGTTGGGTCTGATGAGACTGGATGAAGTTAAGCTGCCTCAAAGAGCTGCTGACTGGCAGTTTATTCCCTCTCTTGCTCAACAATGCCAGACTCACTATATGTCTGGGAGGCAAAGAATACAGTTAGACTAGACAAATGGAATAGGAACCAACAACAAAGTGAATCCTGTGCTGTCATATACATTTTTTATTCACACTGCACATAAATCTCATCCAAGCTCATGGGAGAACTTTAGCATCCCCTTAAACTCCCATTATTCTCTATCCTTCTCATTCTTTGCACTATTAAAAAAAAGATTTATTTTCTGAAAACTACTCTTAATCATTGTGCAAATAGCAATGGAGCATTTATGCACAAAGTAATAAATAGATGATTCACATCTTAATGTGAGACTGGAGGTTCTTCTGACTTACTTGTTTTTATCGTATCTAACAAACAGATGCTATTCTTATTCTCTAATAGTAATATTAATTAAGGCATTTCATTATTCTTATTTAGATTTAGGGTTGGATTTTTTTCTCTGCCACAGTGTGCATGGGACAGTTCTACAAAACAGGAAATTAACATATTCAGCTCTCCAAAATGCTTAAGATAGAGAAAGCTTGGTTTAACTGGTCAAGGCAATAATCTGAAGTTCTTTGCAAGATGCAAGATGGAGAGCATGGAAATGCATCTGTTATTATGCTGGTTAGTGGAGTAGCTAGAGGAATCAGTCAAACCTTTTGATGATAATGAGGGCATAGTGAAGCAGGAGCATGGTCGGTGCCAGAGTTTATGTCCTTTGCCACAGAAAGGTAATATTCAAGCACCTCTGAATGTGGGAAAGTGGATAGGCAAGTCCTGTTAAAGTGGCTTTTCTTGGAGGAACAGAAAATGTTTTCTCTCTCTCCTGGTTATATCTGTCTTTATTACATTACACTGCCAAGGGCAGTATCTGGTCCTTGGAACTATTTATTTCTTCTGTGCAGAGAGAAACATTGAGCAATATTTTCATTGTTCCATTTTGCTCTCACAGGTTTGGGTAATGCCAAGGAAAATATTCCTTTGGTCAAACTGAAAGTCATACGGATCTTTGGTTCCTTTACCAGGGCTGTAAGACTTGTTTAACATTTAATCTTTTAAGGTGTGTTTAATCTTCAGAAACCTTTTATCATACTCTTCATGAACCTGCTCTTCAGTCAACATATGCACATGCCTGCATACATACCAGATAAGCAGGATTATAGATATACACATGTACATGTCATTACCCTGATATATAAAATATATATAGGCATGTAGACCCCTCATCTGGGATTTGTCACCTACAAACAATAAAACATAGACTGCATAGATGCAATAATAGTTTTCTCTCTGAAAAAGGCCATAGGCTGTATCTACAACCTTATGTTGCAGCAGAATTAAGTCCTGCAGGCCAGCAAGATGATTTCACTTGTGCTCTGGCTGAGAGTATTGCAAAAAGCCTCCTGACTGGGTGACCATCACAAGTGGAGTCAAAGGGAATGCCCTGGGCTCTGTGGTCATGGCAGCTCACCAGTGTCCACGCTGTTGTTGATAAACTGGTCGGAAATACACAGTACCAGCTTAACTGGTGGTAATTTGAGCGTTTCTAATCATTTGTCTCAAACCAGTTTTCTGTAGCAGTTACAGTAACTGAATTCAGGGCTGCCTGAAAAAGAAATAATTGTTCCTTAAGATGTTATTTAGAGACAGATTTGTGTGTTCTGTGAGCAGTTAGTAACGGGCAGACTGAAACCCTCAGAGTTTAACCCAATAAGCTCATGACCAGCTAAAAGATGCAAAGCAGCAGTGCCTGTTTTTCACTCACACTGAACTAGCATCCATTGAAGTTGCTCTGCAGGTGTCCTTAGTCCCCAAGACTGTAGTCCAAAGCACTTCACACCATCTTGGCTTCCTCTCAGGAATGGAAACTGGCCTGGAAATCCAACAAGTCCCAAGCTTGGCATGATGCTGGTATAATCAGGGACTACTTCAACATGAAGGAAATTGTCATTTCCTTAAATCTGGGATGGTGTATCAGCCCGTCCAAGATATGTGAACTGGTAAGAGATACTTTTAGCTAACAAACTGCTATGAACTCCTTTCTCCGTTTATACAGGGCCAGATCTGAAAACTGAAAAAGGGGTTGATTTTTCCCCCCCATTTTCATATGCTCACTTTGTGATTAAATTTATAGCTGGCTGCAGTATTTTAAATACCATTTCCAGTCCCTGGTCACAAACCAGCAAACGGTCTCCTTCAACCCATTCAGTTAACAGTGATGACATTGTAAGAATTTGTTTCAGCTCCTGTATTTAAGAATGTATTTATTTGTTTGATTGTTGATTTAATACAGCATACTTCGGTACTTTTCAAGAGCGTCTCTAAACTGAAATAGTTCCCGTTAGATGCAACAACACCAGGTGGGTTCTCATCACAGCCTTCCCAGGTCACCTTAAATCACTACAGCTTTGAAGAAAATGGTGGGAGCATGTTGGGTCCTGCAGGAGTGCCCAGGACACCCACACTAGCACTTACTAGCACTTACCCTGAAGTCTTAGTTTTGTACTGTGTTGCATACAAACTAGGCATTGGAAACTCCCAGTCTGTTTTTGGGTCCTAGTACCATGGCTCTTCAGGGATAAGTAGCATTTGTCATTTCTGTTGACGTCTGACTTTGCATTTACAGTATGTGACACTATACGATTTATTTAATAAGATCTATCTACTTCCATTGAAGAAATCTTTTTATTCAGATCTGTAAAGGGAGATAATTGCTCAGTTCTACTGATTGTCTCTTATTAAGGAAAAAAGTATTTAAAGATTTGAAGATACCCCTGCTGCACTCTTCAATGGCTTTACAATTTCTTCCTTGTGTTTTTATCACTTCAGCATTGCACTAGCTTTCCTTCAGCTTTTGATGAAATCACCTCCTTGATGAAATCACTGAAAAAACAGGCTCTGGGAAAGTGCTTTATCTGAGATCCCAAAGACAAATTTGTTCCAAAGATGTTCATGCTTTGCAGTCTACATATTTAGACCTCTCTGGTGATACTACAAAATCTTTGCAAATGGTCATATTGTTTTTCAAGGCTTTGGGTTACTTTGCTAGAGAGATGTTCCTTTGTGAATTAAGTGCTCTTTGAGGATAAAATGTTCATCAGAAGTCTTCAGAGTTACAATATCATCATTTTCATCATATTACTTGGAAAGATATAATTTATATAATTTTTTTAAACATACTTTCCTAGGGCTTATGTAACAAAGGACTTTTCCTGCCTCCTCATTGAACTTCATAGCAAATATGTACTGGGACAGAGCATGGTCTCCAGCCAGCCCATTTGGCTGGATATCTGAAATTAAAAACCTCTTCTGGATTTATTTTTGGCATCCTTTTGCAGTCATACATTGTTTTACTTTCCCTCTCTTTGTACTTTCCTTATTATGCAGTGCTTCCTTCCTACAATATGTAGGTAAATTGGAGATATAAAAATGGAGGCTATTAACAAAGTAAATAAAAAAAACTTAGTAGTGTCTAGTGGCACATACTAACAGTATATAAATATATATATATACATATATGCACATATGCATACATAAATACATGCATATGTGTGCATATGTGTATTATATATCTGTACACTGAAAATATTCCCAGCTTGAATAAGGAGAACAAATTCTGGAAGGAGCTGCTTAATACCTTTCATAGGAGCAACCCCAGATGACCCTTGAGGATGGTCTGAGAGATATGAATTGCTACTGGCATTATGCAACTGGAGAAACAGGGCTATTTTGCCAAAAAATGAATCCATTTAGTCATAAACACTACAGCTGAGTTGATGCAGGGTTTATCTAAAAAAGCCCAGCAGGTTTGGTGTAAAATGAAAGGCAGAATTTTAATTTGGATGGGAATTGTTTTTCAATAATGCTAATTTGTACTAAACATTCTGGTTTACATAAGAAAGCAAAGGCCAAATATTAGGCCAAGGAGCATAATCAAAACTTGGGTTCAGCTATGGGAAAAAGCAGGCTGCTGGAACATAACTCACTAGAACCAGTGATTCAGCTTTTGCCAACTTCCAAGAATTTTCCAGTGGAGATGTAGGCACCTCTGTCACTAAATGTAACCCACGACATGCATACTTACTTTTCTTAATTGTCCTCCAGAGATCTGGTGGAAGTAACTTGAGAGGCTCCTGGACCACAGGCTGAGAAAACATGCAGTGCTCCCTCTGCTCATTTCTTCCTCACTTTCTCTTTGTCTTTTGTTTCCAGTCTGACATCCAGATTCATCTTTGGGGTGACAAGAGCTTCTTGTATTTGCCTAGATTTATCTACAGGCACTTCGTTGCTCTCATCTAATGCTCCTCTTTTGACCCATCTTGCAATGCAGCCCCTGGTGGAACAGGTGGGGTTATTTCTCTTGAAGAATGGGCAGATTTTTCAGTCTGGTCCAATTTAGGTCACTGTTCCTGGAACAGGTGATTTCTAGATTCATTTTGTGCCTTAAACCAGGAGCTGAACTGATACCATTGATGGATAAAAGTTTTCAGTGTGAGCTTGTGCATTTGGGTATATCTGTGTTGACAGTTACTCAAGGTCTCCCCAGGAGAAACTCCCACCATTGCTGATGGGCCCATGGGCCCACCTCTGCTCCTCCCCTGCCCTGCAGCTCCATTTACCAGAAGTCCCACTTCTCTCAGTCCCATGGTCAAAACCATCACCTAAAGGCAGCCCATCAATATATTTCTTGAACTTGTCTCTTCCCACAGACAAAAAATTTAAAAAAAAAAGAAACTTTCACCTTTTAAAAAAAGCTTTTTTTCCTTGAGAGTCAGCTCAACTTTTTATTTAATGAATGAAAAGAGAAATAATCTTTAAAACAATATCCAAAATTATGTTACTGCTATTTCAGTTAAATTCATCAAGATGCAACCTACAGCTAGTACCTATTCACAATAAAGTTTCCTGAATTAAGAAACTGTAATTCCCATATATTGAATTTATCAGTCTTGATAGTGAATTAAAGATACATACTATATAATCCTCATTTTCCTATCTTCTTTTCTAGAAATTTGAGTTTGTCCTGCATCATTTATTATACCACATTTTTACAACATTACATTGTTGTCATCTACTAACATACTATCTGAAAGCCTAGAGTATACCTAACTTTCGATTATAGTAACAATATTGGTTCCTTTTTTGTCAAAATATACTCTCAGTTAAAGGAATGAATGGCTATATACTTGCAGGCCGTATAGCCTATATGCTTCCAGATTGTATAGCCTGTACCCTGGCTGTACTTCACCTAGTCTTAGCTGTACCAGACCTAGTCTAGTTGGGTTCCAAGACTTGCCCCCAGTCAGGGGACTTTTTGTGCCATTTCCCAACTCTTATAGCCTGTGCATCTTTCACAATGGTTAGGAGGGAATTGTTGTCACTTGAGCTACTGCTTTCTCTTCATTAATTATGTAGGAAAGACAGGGGCTGATTTAGAGACTTAGAATTTGGATGGATGAAATCAGATGTAATGACACCTGCTCTTGTGGTGTACCTTACCTCACCCCCCGGCAGTAGCTGTGTTTGTCATTACCTAAAGTGGAGAGCACATGCTCATTTATTTAATAAACATATGTGTAAGTCCTCTATGTGCTGAATAAATAGCACTCAGTAACTTTCCCATTCTTAAAGAAGCGAAGCAAGTTTTGGTATGTAGAGTCTCCCTCCCACAGAGAAGGACATTACTCTTTCTCCTCCTCCCCAGTATCTCAGAGAGGAATGACATCACTTCTTCCTTGTAGCAATGTGGGCACAGAGTCAGCACTCTGAGCAAACTGCAGCTGGATTACTGCAGCAAAAATCTTGTGGCTGAAAGAGTTTGAAATACAGAAATGCAGCCCCAAGTCCTCTCTTCTGCCCAGAATCCAGCATAGACATTCATTATTTCATTGCACTGAGCTATAATGCAGATTTGTGAGAGAAAGAAATAAAGTTTTAAAATCTCACCAAAACCAGACACTCCTTTGCAGTCATATAGAGGTGCCAAAATCCATGCAGTTTTTTTCCTTATTCATCTGTAACAGAAGAGAATAAATGTTCGTGGTGATTTACTATCTCTGAAGACTCATGTCCTTTTTATTTTTAAACCTAAGCAAAAAAGCTTCAAAGTGCAAATCCTTTTAAAAAAAGATAGGTTTCTGGCTCTAGCAAAATAAAAGTCAGACTTTCAAAAGAAAAGCAGATGTTTCCTTAAATTAGTTAGACAAACACTTCCTGACATTGGCACACAGTAACGTCCTATTAATCCCACCTCTATATTATTTTACCTTATCTTTGTACTTACTGCTCAGATCAAGGTTTAAATATATGATTTATGTATAATGAACCATTAAGATTTTGTAACCTTGTTGTGCTCTACCATTCTTGCTTATTAAACAGTAATAAAATTAGCCAAAGGGAACTGAGGTTATGCTAGTAACTATGTCAAAGAAAAGCAGTTTCTGTGAGGTCCATTTCTTGCTCAGGCTACATGTCCTTTTCCCACTGGCAATCATACACTACACTGTGACCCCAAAAACTGTTTGCTATTTCTTTTTCGCACATGCCTATGCAGGAACATGGATTCTCTAGAGTGAGCTTTACTTTGCCCCTGGCCTTTTAGGCATTCTTTCAAAACCTATTCTTGCAATAGTAACCAATTAAACTAGTTACTAAGAAAGAAGCATGTTTCAGCACTTAAGTTAATTGAACTGTTACAAACTAAATATGATTCCAAATTGTTTCTGTATTCCAAATCACTTCATGCATGCAGATAAAATGAAAAAATTACTAAATCGTTTTGAAATGTGCAAATCAGGCATACAATACTGACATTTAGATCTGTGACCTGATCACAGTGTAGTAAGTACCTCTGAAAACTTTGCGGATTTTAAAGCTGTCATATGAAACCCTTGAACCACTGCCTGATGTGATATTCAATAAGTGGAAGTCAGGCTGCAATCAAATTGTGGAACTGTCTGCATCATGGTTTTACTACCAATTTACCCAGAAAATAATCTTTCCCTGATTCATTTCACGGGCCAAGTAAGAATGGAGGAATGACTTAATGTATAAAACACATGCTTTATTCTTTGGGACCTTGGTTTGAGTTCAATTTGTGGTCCTAACTAAAATGAGCAGCTCAATCCCCAATGAACAGTAGTCCATATCACTGAACTACCACACACGATTAGGCACAATTGGCTGTCTATGCTTAGGAGAAGTTGAAGAGTGATTTAGCACGGAGACTAAATCACTTCTTTCAGCTGTAAAGTGGAGTGTCCCTTTCTGGGATTCTCTGACCAAAAAAAATACACAAACCGTATTGTTTCTTTTTTTCAGCATTCCTTCAGTACAATAAAAATAAGGGATAGGAAAAGGCCCATTTTCTAGTAATAAAAGCCATATGGCAGCCGTAATTTGCAGCTATTCTCTTTTATTAAGAAATTAGTAACTACCATAACTGGCAGGGTGATGGTGAAAATACTGGTACATGGAACAAATGGATGCTGCTAAAAAGAGAAGGGGTAAAAAAAAGATGCTGAAGAAGAAAAGCAATGATGCTGGAAGCTGGCAAAAGCTTTCCTCTCTGAATCCTGGAGCAGGAGAAATGCTTGCTGGGTAATACATCTATCTAGTTACATGTCATACATGACCACACTATTGAAGGGTTTAACTACTCTGGGATTTAAACGTGTGTCTACGCGGGTAAGCTGCACTCATACAAAACAGAGGAGTGTAAACTATTTTGCCAATGGTGGAGTGGTGAAGCTCTAACAGAAGGGTGATTGAGAATACCAAGGCTTGCACAGGAGCACAAGGAAGGAGAGGGTGATAGGCTGTGTGAGCACAGCGAGCTCAGTGAGGGGTGAAGGGAGCTGCAGAACCACTAAGCAGGGGATTAAAGGGAAGCTGAAGGGGAAAAGGAACCTACATCAGTGTGGTGTAAAGAGAAAATTGTCCTGGGGTGATGTTATGAAGCTGCTTTGTTCCTTAACCGCTGCTCGATGCCCGAGGACGCTGCGCCTTTAGGAGGGACCCGGGGGCGGGGCCGGAGCCGCGGACCCGAGGGGCGGTTGAACGGCTCAGCCCAAGGGCTCGGGGGCTCGGCAGGGCTGGGGAGAGAGTGCGCCGGGAGCACTGCGCTGCTTTTTGGGTTTCCTTTGTGTTCCAGATAGATGGGAAAAGGTTCTGTTGGTTTTCTTCCTTGTTCTTTCTTCCCTTTCCTTCCCCTTGCCTCACTGCCTCCCTTCCCTCCTCGCCGGTCCAGGGAGCCTGCGGGGGCAGCCCCGGCGGGCACACGGGGTGGCCCCGGCTGGTCCGAGCCCACTCTGGGAATTTATTGTATTTTGAGGGGTTTTTTTATCCTGTTCTACCCTGTTTTGTTCACGTGTTAATAAACAGTTTGGCTTCTTTTTCCCACTTTCAGTTCTTGTGACCCACTTGTCTCATTGATGGAGGAAAAGGGAGGAACACTCATTCCCGAGTGTTTCCTCCTGAAATTTTGTCTCAAAAACTGAGACACAATTAAATTAAGTCACTGGATCTATTTCATAATACTCCATCAGAGGATATTGGCTAGTACTATGGAGAGATTTAGTATCTGTACCTAGAACCTTCCTGAAACATAAGGCTCAGAATAAGACTCTACTATAATAAGTATAAACAGGCTCTATCAAGTACTAGAAAAGTCTTAGTGTGGTGCTCCACTCTGAGAAAAGGGACATGATAGCTTGGCAGTGGGATGCACAGGCGTGGCATTCAGCATCTGAGCTGGTACAACCAGGGTGATGTCCTGAGCCCTGGCTGGTCAGAGCATTCATGTATAGTGCTTCTCCGTGGCATACAGACAGGGGGCAAGGAGGGCAGGGGAGTAAACTCAACCCTTACACTGCAAACTTTTGTTCAACTCTGTGTACTAACATTAGACCTCAAATTCACAAGCTTTTATTTTTAACAGTGATTTTTTTGGGGGGCTGTTCTCAGGGATTCCATTAATTTTCATTATGAACTATACTTGCATCTTTCATCTCAGGAAGAAAAGACTATGACTGAAGGTACGTGACAGCCTTCTCTTTTTAGTTGCTGGAAATAAGTTAATAAATGCAGTCACAATCCAGGATACCATTCTCATTCCTTATTGATACCAACTATACTCTAACAATGAATTTCAAAGTGCTGCTGATGTAAACTTTACCTGAAGCCTGTTTGATCTCAGATAAGCATCTTCATCCCATTCTTCATTTCAAGAAAAGAAAATCTTACCGCACAGAAACATATTCATGTGCTTTGGGTTTAGTTCAAGATAAGCTGTGCTTTGCAGGAAACCTAATTAATATCAATCACAAGGAAAACAGAAATTGGAAGGAAATGTTCTTTCATTTCTTGATAAACAGATCACCTATGATACATACACAAATGGACATACCAATTTGCTTTATTTTGAAAGTATCTCCCCATAGGGAGGATTTTTTAGGGAATAAAGATGTAGTTGCACTTTTGCCCTTGTGTACATGACAGTAACTTTGTTCTGTTAAATGAGAGCTGAATAGTGTAAATCAGCCCAGAATTACATCCGCAAATGCGGGTTTAGTGGCATTTAAAAGAATTTACTCCCAACACACAAAATAATTATTATTAATGACAACTCTTAAATAGATCTTTTAATGTTCCTATAATGCATTTCAGGAATTTCTTTTCTCCTTTCTCTTCCCCCCTGCCAAAGGGAAAGCCACAGCTTATGACCTAAGGGACCTTATGGGCTTAGAATAGAACCTTTAGTGATAAATATTCATATCTGGAAAAATCTAGCAAAATCAGAGCAGCTAACTTCTGTCACGAGACTGCATCACATAATAACATTTCAGCTGACCTTTAAGGAATTTTGCTGTTGACCAGCACCCTTTCCCATCCATGGATTTCAGTCTTGGAGTTAGCCATATAGCACTGACTATGTAGCTACTTCCAAACAAATGTAGGACTTGGTTTAGATCTGATGCATAAAATTTTCATCCACAAAGCAGAGTTCTGCTCTTCTCAGTGCTCTGGGTCACATTGGGAAAGGGAGGGTTTGGAGGAAAGCGCACTAATCTTTAGAGAAGTCCCTGCCTTGAGTATTAATCCATCTTTAAAGTCCTTGATGTCAACATTTCAAGTGACAGTATGGTATACACCAAGCTGGTGAAGAAATACAAGCATCAGATGGTTTAGTTTTATCAAGGCATTGACTCAACAATGAATTGTGTGAAATATTATTCTATTTGGCCCCAAGTGAATATATAAAAAAAGAGAAATATTCCATTTTTTAACTTCCTTTGAGCTTCCTAGTACTTTCAGCTTTGTTCTAGCTTTCTCTCATCTGTCTTTGTATGATGCAACTTTCTTAGCTGCAACATTTAGGGTTTGCCCCCACAAAACTATCCAAAAAACCAACAAAACAACCAAAGGACTCAGCTGCTAATACAGTAAATGTTTAAAGGAAAGGTCTAAACAATGAATCATTGGAATGACTGATACAGGATAGCTGAGGAAGCCCCTGTTTCTCCTCTTAACATGTATGTGCACACATTCATTAATGTATTTCAGATTATGTCCCTTCACAGCCTCTCCTTTCCTCATTTAGTGATATGCTATGTTTGCCTTTGAGAATGATTTCTATTTGTTATCCTGTGGCATTACTGAGGAAGCTTCTGATGCAATGAGTCACTTTAAGAACACAGAATCTGCTGCCCATGCTGAAAGGACCAATATTTTCTTCGCAAGAGGAAAAGTAAGATGAAATAAAAGAGTTGGAAAATCTGCCTCTACCAGCTTTGAAGGAGATATTAACATGAAGAACAGAAAGCGCTGGCTAAAGATAAAGCTCCAGAGCTTGGACTAATTCCTGATTCAGCATGTGTGCACTGCTATTTAGCTACTGCTCTGTAAGCTCTTGGTGGTCCATACAAGCAATTCTTGTCATTGCTTGCTGGCAGGTGCCATTAGCAGCCTGCAAGCCAGTCCTTAGGTATTTCTGAAAATCCATGTCTCTCTAATGAGGAAAAAAAAAAAAGATTAAGAGCTACCACACTAGTTAATCTTGCTTTCTCTTCCCTTTCTTTTTTTTAAATTTCTTAGTGTTTATCCGCACTGACATTAAGATATGACCTATCTAGTCTACCTTTAACTGCAGAGTCTGCCTGGTAGTCTAGCTGCATCAATGCCATTTTACCGTCAAAATACATTCTCAGATACTTGTTTCCTTGGACCCCTGCACACATATTTTCTGCTGAAGCTTCCCTAGGTGAAAGAGAGCTAGGGTATGTCTGTGTGGTATATCTGTAATAATAAACCTTAGCTAGAGCATGGACCTACTTCACAGAATGCATTTGGGTATTGTATTAAGCTGTAAATAATATGGGAAGTATTCAGAGGGATGGATTTATGTTGCTATTTTTCAAGTAACGGTGGCTTTGAGGCATAGTATATATATCTGTCAAAATAATACACACAGCTCTGCAGTTAACTATTTACAAAGGATTAAAGTTTAGCTCCTAATAAGATGTCCTCTCTGATGCTTTTGCATTTGCTACCTAATACCATGAGAAAAAGTCTGTACAAATTATGAAGAGACTGTAGGAATTCATGCAGATCCAAAATATTCTGTTCAAAGGTGGATATAGTGAAAATCTGGGATAGAAAAAGCAGTCCAGACAAAAGCATTTCTTGCACATTGTAAGAAGGAAAATTGAAACAAACCTTTATTGAAGTTCAGGAATGATTTAGACACATTCCTTGAGTTTGGTTGGGTTTCTGTAAGGCAAAAGAACCATAAAGCTATAATAGTAAAGCTCACAGTTCTACCAGCACTTCAGATGAAGCACTCCTGCCCTGCCAAAAAACTCAATGAGCTATCTAAAGAGAAAAGTCTTTCTGAGGATTTTGACTGTATAAAAGCCACAAGGAATCAGTGTGAAATTTACAGGTAAATATTGCCAATTTGCAATTTTTCCTATCTGTCTCTCCATTATTTTGAATGTTTATCATCCTCAGTCTCCTTTTGGCTGCCTGGGATTCTTTGAATGAGGGAAAGCAGATACTACATGGCTACTCCTCTGCAGCTGTGTTTCTAAGTCAGCTGTTTATTTTCTAATTGGGAGCCATGTTAGCATATGGGCTCACCTTTGGTAACAAGTATTATCATTCTGCACATATCCACTGAATAGCTAGGATTTTGGAAGCAATAATGACTTCATTAAAAAAAAAATGGAAACAGTCAAATGGCATTTAAAATTAGAAAGATGACTGGTGAATTTTTAAAATAAAGACAAAAAAATTGTAAAAAATTGTAGAAAATCATAGTTTTCTGGATATATTCTTCCAGCTGAAATCATAGAGATGCTGTAATCTCAAAGCTAGAATATGTTAAAAGCTGAAAAAAAAATTGAATCAGCTAATATCAAAGTCAGGTGACCAAATCATTTCCTACTGAAATAGATCTCAGAAAAGTGGCAACTAAACTAAGGACTGTTACTGCTTTACAAATGCTAGAAGCCTAAAAAAAATAGGAGTATGTAGATTCAAACATGAATTTGGCATATCATAAATTTTATGGAAGAATGATAATTAGAATTCTAGAATCATAGACTCATTTAGATTGAAAAATACCTTTAGCCATTGAGTCCTACTGCAAATCCAACACTGCCAAGCCCACTGCTAAACTTTTCCCCAAGTGCCACACCTACATGTCTTTTCAATACCTCCAGCAATGGTGACTCAACCACTTCCCTGGGCAGCCTGTTCCAATGCTTGTTAACCGTTTCCATGGAACAATTTTGCCCGATGTCCAATCTAAACCTTGCCTGGTGCAATCTGAGGCCATTTCCTCTCATCTAGTTACCTGGGAGCAGACACCAACATCCACCTGGCTAAAACCTCCTTTCAGGTACTTGTAGAGAGTAATAAGGTCTCCCCTGAGCCTCCTTTTCTCCAGCCTAAACAAACCCAAATCTCTCAGCTGCTCCTTGTGCCCTTACTATGTATTGCCAGGAGGCAAAGTCTGCAGGAAAGATAAAGCATTTCCTGCAGTGAAAGTAGTGGTACAACATATGACAACATTCAAAGAGTTAAATTTTCTGATTAATTTAAGGGCATCAACAGATAGTATGGATTTTGTACAGATGTTTATTCTGCACCTACACAGAAAAATGCCCGCGCTGCCTGTTGACATCAGCCACCTGTTCAGGTTAGTTGTAATACCTCATTGTGATAAACAGCACGATCCAAGAGGCTATTATGACAGGATACTTCAGCAGTAAATTAGGATATAAATTAAGATGTCACAGACACAATATGATGCCAAGGTTAGGTTTTTGATGTAATGAATGATGGTTTAATGGAGAGACAACCAGAAGTCCCAGAGGAGAAAAGCAGCTCTGTACTACCAAAAGTTCTGGTTCAAAATTTTGCTACCAATAAGCCATCACAGAAGCCTATGATGTACCTATATTCTAAAACCTCATTTGAACAGCAAAATCCAACAGAAAGTGAAAATTGAAAGTGGATATTTAGAAGATGGAAACTTCACATTTTTCTCATTTAGCCTTTAACTATTTTAACTATGAATGCAGCACTAGGAACTCTTCTTGCCCTTGATGTCCCCTGCGAGCATCCATTCCAGGTCAGCTTTGACTTTCCTAACACCATCCTTACATGCACGGGCATTTCATAGGTCTTCCATAGACTGAGAAACAAAGAGAAATAAGGAACAAGGGTAGTTCACAAGTGAATCTCTGGCAAAATGGGAAAATTTCCTATGATTCATAGCATATGCATAAAAAGGCCTAAAAATTAGCTTAAATTTGCTGAGGATTTAAGCTATTTCATTTAAGGAAGACAAGAATAATGGCAGACTGTTGCCAAGGGATTCTGCAGAGTCAATTCTACCGAGTAATGAAATGGCAGATATATTTGAAGTTTATAAATGCAATTCAACATGTGTTTCAAAAAAATATCTAGACATTATATTCATAATGTTAGCTCAATGCTCTGTACTTGTCGAACAAATAAGATGGATGACAGGAACCACTACAATAAAGATAGTAGCAGCAAACTTATTTATATCATTGTTTAAACTATTGTGACCACAACTTTAATATTACATACAGTTCTCTGTCCTCAGTTTTGAAAAGTACATCACAGCATTAAAAAGGATGGAAAGAGGAAGGATTATGGGACAACCAACTTCTGCATGAAAAATGACTAAAACAGGCAATAACAGTTCAGCCTGGAGACCTAATGAGGACAGATATGATGGATACGAATAAAAAATAAATGGAAAGAGGAACACAGGTAGAAATTATTATTCACTGAGTATTATAATACCAAAATAAAGAACATAAAATCTAAATGTCTAGGATGCCTCAGACACAAAAAGAGGGAATTTTGGGGTGCTGTGAACAGTCAAACTGTAGACTTCATTGTTACAAGAGGTCCATGTGGTTGCTGCCAAATTTTGCATATGTTCAGAAAGCACCTGAAAAACTCATGGAAAAAAATCATCTGGGATTATTAACTCAAGAATAGTTTTGAAAAGTCAAAGCTGCAGGTTACAAGAAGGTGAATGACTACCACAGGGAAACAACACTGTCTAGATATTCCGTTTACCTTATCCTGTCCTGACGCTCCTCACTAGGTTTTATATTAGATGTTAAACCCAGGGCATACACATGTGCAGAGGGTATGATCAGCTCTGTGTTTGTGTGTGATGCCCTTCTTCCATGGAACATGAGCAATGCTCAGTCTTTTCTGTTGGCCCTGTTGGTCCATTGTGCCATAGAATCATCCACTGATCTTATAACCTGAAAGAGGCTAAATCAGGCACTAGGATAAAGAAAGATGTGTCCCTAATGGGCATTGGGCTGTCTGTCTTGAAATCATCCCAGGAGTGCCAAATATATGGCTGGGGAGAAACAGAAATAAATAATAGAGGGAAATTAGTTTTCAATTGCTCATTTAGAATTGCTAGTTTCAATCAATGACAATTTTAAGGCATTAAACACATTCCAGAGTAACTTGTCAAAAAAAAAGCCCCTGCAGTTGCTGACATTCTCTGAGGTTTTTTTAATAAGATCAGGGTCAGTGATGGGAAATAAGCAGGAAGATGAATAGGATGTCAAAATTAAATTGAGTTCCAGAAGAGTTATCTTAAGTTCCCAGAAAAATAGAACCTCATGAAACTTTGTCTGAAACTAAGCGGGAAATGTGTGTTTTAGCTTAGAGGGAACAAGAAGGCTGATGACTGTCTTTAGCAGTATTAACAACCTGTGCTATTTTAGCAGCTTGAAAACACCCTCTTCCTTTGAATTCTGAAACAGAGAAGGTTCTATTTACTTTAAATCCTAATGATTTCTGGTGCATCAGGCTCTTTCATTTTTATACAGGGAACCCAGATTAATTGTTTCAACCATCTGACTCTCTATTACAATCTGAGGATGTACTTCTTGTTAAAGTATCAGAACTGTTGAATAAAATACCATTTTAACAACCCATATGTCTGTGTTTTTGTTTTGTTCCGTTTTGCAAGATGTTGTAGCCCTTCATCTTCTAGAGTGTAACTACACTATTGGCCAGACTGTTATTAATCATCATTATTGTCAATGAATAAAAGTCCAGTGAAAGGAAACAATTGAATGCCTAGTACTGCAGAGCAGCTCAGGTTTCAGAATGACCACACTGACATTTAGTGAATGTTACTTTCATTTGGGAATTTGTCTATGCATTTATAAATCCTGTTCTGGACTGTGGTCTTGCTATGTATTTACACCATTGTTCAAGATACTCTGTCTATTTCCTCCTTGGGATCGAGGAGGCAGGATAGTGGGTTTGAATAAGAGCATTAAAACTTACTAAAAATTACTCTTCTCCAACCAAAACCATGCAATGAGTTCATCATAGCAAAATAGGTTTTCTCTAGTTGTCTGCAGATGAAATCTAGAGTTTTTAGGACTAGGAAACCCTTGAAACAAACAAAGAGACCATATGAAGGCAGGGCTAAGTAAAAAAAGGCTTGAGAAGCAGAGAGGCACATAGGAATAGATTTAGTTAAGGACTTCCAAGATAACAGAAACACTGGAGAAAGTGAAATAAATAAAACACTGCACTTGAAGGACTAGAGCTAGGTGATGCATTCCAGCAGGAGGAACCTGGAACTCAAAAGGTCAGTAAGATTTTTGAGATTCTGAGGAAGAAGGTGGACATAGAGATGTTGCGTGTTTTGCACAAAAATGTATATATCCTGGTCTGTGTGAAATGCCTAAAAATCACATGGTGAGTACTGTCTATTTGCTTCCAGTAGTTTGAAGTCATTAGACTAAAAGTGAAATGGCCCTCAAGAACAAAAGTATGGGAAGGGATGTTTTTAATCTGTTTCAGAGCTCTCTTTTGTAAGACTGTCTCCTATTTACAAGTAAAGCAAGCAACCCATAATGTTCTATTTAATAGAATGAATTAGACCCAGAAACAATGGCTGGAGGCAATCCAGGCACAAAGGAAAGCTTACAAGAGACCGAACTTGTAGCTACATCACAGCAGACTGGTAGAATCCAATGGAGTGACTGGCTGAGCTTCATAAAAAAATGTTTGAGCTCATTTCTTAACCAAGTTCACAATATAAATGCTAGGTCTTTTATGCCTTCTGCCATATTCCAACTACTGGATTGACTGCAGTGTTGCTGTAAGTACCTAGTAGATTGGTTTTATAGTTACACTTATATATATATCAAATTAGTGCTGTTTTCTCCCCTGCAAACTTGGGATTTTAATTTAGATTCTTCCCTTAGCTGAAATCCAGCACTTTAATGTCTCTTTAATCTACACTACAGTCTCTTAACTAAATGTCATTTCACACCTTCTTGGTTCTCCAATAAGGTGTTCTTGCCTTACTACTCTCTAAAAAGCACTGTTGTAGGGACTTACAGCATCATTAGTTTCTATGCTTAAACATGGAAAATGATATATAAGAACTAAGCTTTATCATTCTTAATGTTTTCATATGCTTGCAGGGAACTGAAAGTCCACAGGGGATAGAAATAAAAATGGAAATATAGCAGCATTGTACTAATACAGCAGTGGCTGTGAGAGAATGAATGTTATGCTCTTGAGCTCAAGGAATGCTTATGCAGGAAAAGATTGATTCATCTGAAATCAGGAACCAGAGAGCACCTGCAAGTATTAGCTGGACATGAAGGAAAAGGCTGGACACACTCACCATGCCCTCTTATATCTCTGAACTAGAATGCCATGACATGAGGCTATTTGATGATGCAAAACATCAACTTGGTTGTACCAGGCTATATGACATGAGGCGGGGAGGGGGACCAGTTGTGTTAGTTGTATACTGAATGTGAGTCCTTGTGTGTCTTGCCACACAAGGGACTGGTGGAGGGCAGGACTGCTGGTGAGAACTGCACGAGTGCAAGGGTGCATATTCATCCACCATCATTCTGGTCACTGCCTGCAGCATGCTATTCCTCCTTTTTCCTGTGGAATGGGCTGCTGATCTTCTCCTCCAGACTGAATGCAATGACACAGTGACCACTGTGCAGATTTTTATGTATATAAATATAAATATATATATGTGAATGAGTCTCTGAATCAGAGCTGTAGGCACAAGGCTGTTGCACTCTGTATTTACTTTAGGCCTGATGGAAGAAAGTATTAAAATAACTGATAAGTTTTCTGTGTTAATAGTTTTTAAGGAAAAGTTAGATATTCTGGGTCACAGTGCGGGAAGTTTATTTACTTCAGTAATTTAAAACCTAATGACTTTCATGGTTAATCCTGTTTCCTTTGCTGCTGCCTTATCTCTTTTGATAATGATGTAAGCTTGAATGCAAGTGTGAAGGGCATAGGTTTATACCTGGAAAATCACTGAGGTACTCTATTTGATCATGCAGATCTGTCTCACAAAGACCTGAAACCTTGTGAGGGGCTATGTGCTACATTTATTCCAGTGACAAACACCCATTTCTTTCCTGATGCTCTCATTGAAAATGAAAATTGCCTGCTTCCTAGTCCTAGAAATACATAATTTTCTGTATATTTCTTCCCCTTACTTATTTCAATCCCTTCTTCTAATCTAGCTCAGCATTATATGTATCAGCACGGGTGACAACTCAAGGAAGTGAATTTAGAGTGGTTCGTTTCACTGAAGGCCTGACTCCTTCACTGTTGATATCAGAGACAAAATTCAGTGATTTCATTAGTACACAGAATCTGCTAAATAACTAAAGTCAGAATACAGAGAACAGAAATGGCCAAACTTTTGGAAGAAATAATTTGAGATGCCTGATCACAAATTTAAAAGGAAGTCCCAAGAGGAATAGATAACTATGGAGAAAACTGAAGTTCTGCAGAGTAGGTATATCTTGATTTCCCAGGAAGTGTTCTCAGTGAAACACTGGTGGGATGAAGAGCTTCTCAATATTTCACTATTCTCTTTGGCTCATGAATGTCAAGGGCAGTTTGTATTTCCTTCTGGAGCTCAGATGTCCTCAGAAGTAGCTGAGCCATATGACACAACCATGACTCATTTCTTGACTCAGCTTAGTTCAGAAAGAATAATGGAAGAGGACTGATTAAGCTTGGGCACAAAACAGCTTACCATTTCAGGCAGTTTCTTTGGTCTCTAAATGAAGTGGCCAAAATTCTGAATCTCAAAGAAAAAGTAGAATATGATAGCAACTTGAATATACATTGCAAAATCAAAATTTCTCTGTAAAGCCGTAAATTAAAGGAAAAAAGAGTATTTTCCACCCACTTACTAGCTTGCATGTAAATGAATAAATTCCATTTTTTGTTTTGTATTGTATTGCTTCTCTATTGAATTAAATCTTTGTCCCATTTAAAAGCCCCATCTTGTCTGTCAGTCTCTAAAGCAGCTATTCAGCAGCCAACCAACAGAACAGAAATTGTCTATGCTGAATGTTCTTTTCCATTTTTGCATTGTATCCTAGTCTCTTATTATAATGGCACTGCCAGCAGAACTATAGACAAGCATGTGTCAATATTTCTATGCCAAACACTGCTTTATTAGTAGATGTTTGTAACAAGACCATTCTAATTTGTATAATCAAAATGAAGCTAAATACAATTATTCTCCATCCTGACACTCATTTTCTCTAAAAATATACTTCATTTTCTCAATCACTTTTGAAAGATGGACAATCAATAACTTAAAAAGCGCTGAGGTTGAAAACTCCATATTGCTGGTTATTCCTCCTCAGAAAGGGACAAGAAAGAACATAGGAGACCATGTAAGTATTTAATTCGTGTTTTTATACAACATGCTGGGAACCAGGGAACTCCTTCTCATGGCTGAAAGAATGATTTTTCTTCGGAATGTTTATTTTGACCTTGGTCTACAAAGACTGTTTGTAGCCATAGATGTATTTTATCTTTCATTTAAATAAATGTGTATGAAATTTGTATTTTCCATTGTACACTACTTTGTGGTTTGGGGTTTTTTTTGCCGTTTTTCCTCCTCATGAGTACAGAGAATACTAACAACAGTTGTGTCTACGCCATGTCTATTTTCAGGAAAAGTGTTTGCTACTGACCATAGCTGTGAGTGTGAAGGGAAAAGATAAGCTTGTAGGAAGCACTGCCTCATTTGCATACTATTTTTAGTACAGACCAATTCTTTCATCTTTGTAATGACTTCACTTCTTGCACAAGGTGAACTAAAAATAGAACTTGTTTCTCCCTTGGTAGTATAAGGCAACAAACTGTACTGCAGATGTCCAGCTTTCAGATCTGCCGAGTTTTGAAGTCCAGAGCTCTTGACATTTACAGACCTCACAGACTCTCTTAAAATAGTCTTGAAAGTTCAACCAGTGACCAAAAGATTGCTTGAATTCAACCTAATACCACTGTAGATTTTCATATAGCCAGGTATTTCTTTCAATACTGATATTAGCAGTCTGAGGTAAATAATTGCTGTGGTTTTAGTTTACAGTGATGCCTACAGATGTGAGCCTAACCTCGTAGGGCTACAAAAGAGCTTTCACTTGTTCTCTCCTCTCCTTGTCCCTCTTCTGTTCCCAGCTGCATTCATCCTGACCTTTCCCTTGAACTAGGTCAGGTGGGTTTTGGCCTTTCCTGTGGGTGGATTCATCCGCTAACCAAAGAGGCAGGTAACTGCATTTCTGCTGACTTACTCTTTTTCTCGAGCCAGTGAGCTGCGTCTGTTCAGACAAGCTCTGGTGGTAAATGGTGGGCACACACAGGCAGGAGCATCAAGACAGAAAAAGAGGTGGGGGGTGTGTGTCTAGGGAGGCTCTCCCCTTTCTACTGGTAGTACACTGTGAGTCTAAAACTATTTCAACAAGCTGTACCCTGTGTAATCTGCAATATAGCAAAAGCATAGCTCCTGCCATTTACCCTACATGGAGCACCAGAACTGAGGTTCAGTGATTTTCTCTGACAGTTATTTGAAATATTTTCTTGCTCAACATCATAGTTCAAGTTCATAGCCTGCTTGTGGAAGTGGCTTGTTGGTATTGCTTCCCAGGGGAGCACTGGGCCGGTCGGATTATCACCATGCCGTGCAAGCTGGATGATAGAGCTTGTGCTGCTCCTGGACCAACATAGCTTGGCATCACATGCTAGGAACACTTATAGGCAGCTTGTTATAAAACACTCAAATGGCTGCCCAAATCCTTGAGCTGAAGGAGCACATTAGACCTGCCAGACTAAAGATTCACTGTTGGAGTTTTTTTCAGCAGGCATAAGAGGAAGGGGCTTATGCATGAAATTTTACCTCTGGATAAATGCACACCAGGTAAAATTTGCATTTATTCATATTTTCTATCTGAATTTTGCACTAGAAATCCCCAAATGAATAAGAGTATCAGCCCCTGTTCACAGTCTTGCTCTTTCTGCTTTCCCATGACAGTAAATCTGACTCTGCTAATGGCAGGTGAAACTGCTTTTCATGGAATAAGAGATGGTTTAAAATCTTTTGACTCCTTTCTTGATGAGTTGGTGCAGCCATTTGTGTATGCGTATGGTGGAATTTTCATTCACATTTTTAATTCATAACTCCATGTAGTTTTTTAGTATATGCCGTTGCTATTCCACAAATAAAAGCCCTCACTTTGGTACACTGATGAAAATGAATCACCCCAGCCTTATCCCAAACCCCTGATGATGCCAGTGACCATTTCCTGCACCTGTTGTTATATGACCTTATTTTCTTGGCCATGGATGTCTTGAAATGTACTTCACTTTCTGGATGACAATTTCCTGGAATTGTACTTTGCATAAAATTAGAAAACAACTTTTAACCATGAAAACTTTCCTATTTCTATGTCTTTGTTTATGTCATAGGAACCCATTTTTAGGCATCACTTCTGAAATACATCTCATGAAGATACATATTCAACAACATGGACACAATCTTTTTTTCCCTGTTTTGTTCCTTCTTTTTCCAAGCAACAAACTTGGAGTTTGTGCATGGGTTCATGCAATAAAGCATAGATCTGTAGTAGTTTGTGATTTCTGCTGGTCTGTGATTTCTGTGTTCGTACCTCTCAGAGGGGGCATCATGTTCTGCCCATTCCTAAGAGAGCGATTAAAAGTGCAGAGTGCAGCACATCAGTGTGATGGGAAGTCCTGGTGGTTCCTTATGGGCTTGACACTGCAAAACATTACCAAAATACGAAACAGAATCGGTAGCATCTTTAATGCCTTACCTTTTACACTGAAGTGTTTGTTTATTTTGTGTTTATCAGTATTTCCAGTTGTCTCATACAATCTTCTTTAATGCTGAATGTCTTAGTAAATATGATTTTCTTTCAAGGAGCTATGGTCCTCTCCTTTAAGTTAGCATTCAGTGGTATATTGTTTTAACAATATATGTTATTGCTGCTTGGTAAATCCAATCAATCAAGTACTGTTTCTATTCTGTACATTGAAAAATTGAGAATATAAACTCTACAGAAGCAGCTAATTGATTGACATGGTGGAATGCTCTGTAATAGAAGAGTTTTCCCAGGGAAAATCTGCAAGTCCTAAAATCACAAAATACATAAATTAAAAAAAAAATTAAAAAGGTAAGAAAAGGTAAGTAAAGCAATGAAATTAATTATCACATGATTACAATAAGGGAAATATAAAAACTAATCAGACATGAAGAACAGCTTATATAACCATTAACCAGGCTATGGTAAACCATTCTTTAACCCTGACTTAAGAGATCCATCAGGGGATTCATGGCAGACAGTTAACTAATGCTTAAACAATTCCACAGTAATTTAAAGCTGCGGTAAATGGCATCACTCAACCAAGCAGTCACTCTCAGTCCCAAAAGTTATTTTTAACTGGTATGAAGTTATGCTAACTCTCTCTGCCCTTTCCCTGCCTAAACTGCAGAGGCTAATAAGTCTTCACTAGCTGTCCTTTTACTGAAGTCCAGGCCAATGACACTGATTGTTTGGGGTTCTTTTCCTGGAAAAAAAATTTCCACTGAAGAGCAGTGTCAAATGAAGTTGGAACAACCTCCCTTGGCTGAAGCTGCATTTAATCTCTTTATAAATATATTTATTTCCTCACCTTCAATTATTTTTACTTTAAAAGTTGTTCAAAAACTTGTATGTTATTAAGACCAATCTAACAGCTGGTAGCTGTCCAACTAATTTTTTTCTGCCTTCTCACTGACTAATGATCAGTCAAACTAGTGGAAGGAGCTGAGTTTACACAAGAGGGGTAAAAATTGACTGAAGTGAACATGTCATTGGTGAGTGTTGAGGAGGCAGTGGCAGGCAGGAGTGAGGCTGCTTCTGGAGTGTTATGTGGCTAAAAAAAAAAAGGCTCTGTATTTGTTTAGTATTTTTACTTCTAAACTGAGGATCAAAAGTGGCAGTGAACTAAAAATTATGCTGGTGACACAATGCTGGGTGGCACTGCCTATATAGAGGAGGATCAAAATATCATGTGAATGAGATGGATATCCAAGGATTGAAGTAAAAAGAAATGGATGAAATTTAATAGCACAAAGTTCAAGGTCATGCAAGCACAGCCCAACAAGAACTTCTGCCAAATGGCAGCCTATATTTTGGAAACAGCTGAAGAGAAGGAAAAGACTTGGGGCTACTGTCTGGCTATACATGAGTAGGAAAATGAAATCCGTTCTGTGTTTTATTTGTCAGTAATTCCTCTTTCTGTCCTTCTTTTCTCATGTCTCACAAGGCACACATTCCTGTCTCCATACCACAGATTGCTGCCTTCTCTCTGGTGGTGATGCAGCAGGATCACTCAACAGGAGCACTCTGTCAAGTACATGAGAAAAAGGTTGGAAACTGTTCGAGGTGAAGTAATTGCAAAATGTCAGTGCATATATGGAGGACATGTAGCATTTCTGGGGATTGCAGTCCCAGATAATTTCCTCAGACACTGTGTTCCTGCAGATGAGAAAGAAAGTGGTAGACTTGGCCACCATGCCACATGGAAATGGGGAGGGCTGGGAAGAGACAGCTGGAGAGGAAGATGACAGTCTGGTGTTATTCCAGGAGGCGTGGGGTACTGAGGGTCAGAATGTGTAATTGTCTTGTTGCATCTCATGATTAAAGCATTTGAAAATTAGTTAAAGACCAGTTATTGAATAGAAAGGGCTGCAAGGGAAAAAGCGTCATTCTTCATTACATAGGCTTGAGATGAGATCCAAATCCAACCTGCCACACATATTCACTCAGCTGCACATGCTTGTAGCCAGAAGTGACGGCTTGATACCTACCTACATGTCAGTCAGTCTCTTTACCCCAAATAAACTTTTGCTTCTATGGTATCCTTTGCTTCAAAGCAATGCTGACAAGGATTTATTGAATTAACCTAAATGGCTTTAAGCCCCAATTCATGCTGGTGCAGCATGTCTCTATCAGGGGTTTGCACTGGTATAACTAATTGATTTAGTTACAGATGGGAAAATTTTCTTAACAAGAGAAGGCCTAAACTGCTGGCCAGGCTGCCTTTGTTGTTTGCAAGTAATCTCCCTCAGCCTGTTGTTAGAATAAATCTGCTCTATTTCGGATTCCCATAGAGCTAATTTACACAGGAACCACAGAATAGCATGGTTTACATTTCTTGCTCCTTTTCAAAACGGACTGCAGGATCCTAAAGAAAAAACTTTTCACAAGTTGTCTGCATTTCTGTGAATATTTCATTGCCTCTGTCTCAGTCCTCAAGTATACTGTGGAAAAGCAATTCATTTGACAAATGAGTTTTTTCTAGTTGAGCACAGAGAGTAGAGTATTCTGTTCTGCTCCCGAAGTGACTGGACACACAACACCCTTTGAATCCCATTTCTGATATATAGTGTTATATTAACAAATCTGAGACCTGCTTCCTCTGGCTATCCTGTAATACTAGACGTGAGTTTTCTCTCACTGATCTCAGGGCTAAGCTTATCTCCTACTGGGGCTGTGTGAGCTCAGCTGAAAACCTGTGCACATGTGTGAAACCAATGTGATGAAATCCAAGCTGATGTTCACAGAAAATGAGTGTGTTCTCACCTGATTGAAACTAAATTGAAAATGAAAACAACCTTTTTGGCGGGGAATTAGATATGAGGTCCAACTTCAGGTAAATAAAGTTTGGAGTCTTGTTATATAGGGATGTAGAACCTGTGACAACTGAATCTTGGTCTTATTTATTTATTACTCACCAAAATGATAAAGCTTTCCTATTTATTTTTAAAAATACTGAATTCCCTCTTTTTAGTCCACTTATGTACTTTCAGACCTAATAACCTTTTCAGGAACAGTGCTGAAATCTGGAGACAGTGATACAACAAGCTTCAGCAATTGTTATCACTCCTCAATGTGGACAGTGTTTTTGGCTCTATTTGCTACCTCTCCAAAATTCTGGGGTTTTTTTTGTTATCAGCTTGAGTCCTCTTCAGTTCTAGTTTTTTGTATTGTTCCACTAACTGTGAAGTAGAGGTACAACTTAATGGGCCCAAATAATTCACATTAATGTAAGGAGTATATAAACATTGCAGTCTTTGCATCAGCAAGAACTGTAGTTTCCTTGAGAACATTTATGCTCTTCACATATTTGAATGATACCCATTTTGCAGTCTAATCCTACAAAGAAATGGTTGGAATGTGGGGCATTACAGAAACTGATAAAGAGATATTTGTAGGTTAGTACCTCATAATAATATTTTGTTTGCCGAAATCGTTAAATTATGTGTCTAAAAGTTTTAAACTATTCATAGAATTGAAAAATAAAGGGTTTTGTAAAGAAAATAAACAAAACTAGGTGACTTTTTACCATGCTAAGTCTTGTTGCTGCCTTTCACTCAAACCAATTCAAAAGAAAATGGTGTTTCTGTATCAGGAACAAATAATTCCTCTCTCTAAATTATATTGTTATGGCCATCTACTTTTTTCTTCCTTATTGTGAAAAGATAGATATGAATAAGTAATGCAATTTTCAAGAGAGATGTTGCTGCATCCCATAAATATGGACTTTTATCACACAATTTTTTGTATTGCAGAGACTTGAAAATTAGCTAAGGAATAGTTGACAGCTGGAGAAGGAATTGGGATGTATGTTGACTTACCAGATTGTGACTAAAAGCCCACACATACCTTTTCCAGACACAGTTTTCACACTACTGGTAAATTTTCACACTGCTTTTCCAAAATATTTTTTTTTAAATTGTTTCTGAGTAGACTATGTAAAAAGTTCAAAATGTATTAATTTGCCAATGAACATCTTTATATACATATCTATCTACCTATCTGTCTGCCTATCTCAGAATTAAATTTTCTCTGCAAAATCAGTGAAAAATGTCAGAAACTGCTCACTTATATGACTGGGATATAAATACAGATTTTATTTTTTACTGCAGGAAGTGTCCTAACATTTCTAAGAATGCTGATAATTTTTCAATGCTTGTGTCATTTGTAGCACAGTTTTTTCTCTGTATTAGGAAAGTCTCTGGCTACTTGACAAAGTGCAAGGCTTAGTTGTGCAACAGGCAGAATTCCATCATGAAGGAGCAGAATTCATGGTAATAATTGATCTTCCTTAAAGACTAAACAATGCAGTTAGGCTCCAAGGGTGGGATTTATAGCAATCACCATGGTGGTGGAAGATTTAAGGCAGGCGACAACATTAACTCGTTTTTCCATCCATCTTTTATAATACTCTGCCTTTTTCAGATCTCCTGCATCTCAGCTTCTTTTGTCTGCTCTCACTTTCTTCATTTCTCCTGATTTCCTCATTCTTTGTTTTCTTTAAGCTTCTGCTTTATATACTCAGTGCTGAGTAAGCCAACGAGGAGAATTTGTTCCTGTACATCTCCCACTCTCCCCCTAAGCACCCCACACTGTATTATACAGTACTTAAGTCTCATGTGAGTAATGGCTATGTCCTTGAGGAGAACATACTGATTATATGGATAAAGATTAGTCCATAAATAAAAAGAAACCAGATGCATAAAGCAAAGAGGCTAGAGAGTGTCTTACTGGAGTCTGAACTCACCTGCCCCTTTCTTATTTCTGATCTCAGTTAA
Source organism: Corvus moneduloides (assembly GCF_009650955.1). NCBI lineage: Eukaryota > Metazoa > Chordata > Aves > Passeriformes > Corvidae > Corvus > Corvus moneduloides. The sequence continues at coordinate 17,880,598 of NC_045480.1, read as the reverse complement.
CATGAGTAAACTAGGTTGCTGCTTTTTCTTCACCTATTTTTATGTCAATGTCAAGAACTATTAACAATCTCTCTGAACATGTGTTTTAGGAAAAATATGTGACCAATGCAGAAATCAAAAAGGACACTTTTGGCGCCTTGGGCATGCGTGGATGGAGAGCACAAGAGATTGTAGAGTGGTCTAAGCAGACAAGCTGGAAAGTAAGAGGTTGGCTGAACAGCTGATGCGAGAAGAAGCCATTACAAGAGCAAGAACTGGTCCTGGATGCCTGTGGAATGAGATGAAAAAACAATTTTCTTCATATATATACTTTCATCCTATGAAGACTCTATGTATTAATTTCATGTCAATGAGTAGCCCTACTGACTTCATTAGAACTAATAATGTGTTTAAGATTAATCACACGCTTATATTCTCCTCCACTGAAGATACATTTTCAGGAAAATTGTTCTTAGAACACTTTTCACCTTACATTAAAGTACTGCCTCAGGTGTGAGACCTGTAATATTGCTTACCAGTGTAAATGCTGGCGACCCACAAACCACACAACAAATTACCCAGCACTGGACCTGTCTTTGAGGGAACCAGGTCAACAGTTGGGTCTGCAGCTCTTGACTGAAGATGCAGCAGCACCACATTGGAGCCAGGGAATAGCAGACGGTGAAGGGGAAAATAGCAGGAAATTGGAAAACAGACTATTTTCAGTAATAAAAATATCTACAGATGATAGTGCCCGACTTCTGAGTAGAACCTAGCTGCCCCTCATATTGAACTAAATTTCTTGTTGCTCTTGACCATGTCAAGCTGAAGCAGGTAGGAGGTGACACCTGGGAGTGCGACCCCCTTCCGCCTGGCACCCGCTGCTTCACTCCAAGTAATGGGCAAGTGCCTTCTTGCACTGGGGATCATAAACCTGGAATCCTCTCCTGACAGCAGTCTTCTGTAACTACTTCTTCAAAGAATTGACCCAGCTCTCTCCTGTTTTAATATTCAGGCAGGGAGAAGTGGTTTCCTCAATTGCTGTTAGAGATCAGAGCGCTCGCTGAGGAAGCACGACACCCGGACTCAATACCTTCCTCTGCATGAAATAGTTCAAACACACGTTTCTCTTATTAGTGGGGAATGTGCAAAGGAACATCTTGAAATTCTTTTAGAACGTCAGAGTTTGGCTGAAAACTCTGTATCACACTTACCAGAGGTGGTGTGGGCTGCATTCCCTGTGGATGCAGTGCACAAGAACCTGGCTGAGTGCTGAGTGCTTTAACCAGCAGACTGGTTTGCAAATAGGACTTCCTAAGGAGAGGTGGGGAGTAGCTGGTGCCTTGGGTTGCAGTGGAGTATTGTAGGAGATAAGCATTCATTGCCCCAGGACAAGCACTTACAAATGTACCTGGGAAAATAAACACCTTGGGAACTTGCAGATGAAGTAGGGATATGACAGATAATTCTTCCGAAGACCTTTGGTAAGTTTAGAGCCCCTAATTTAGAGATGTTGCTGCACTGGATCTTCCCAACATAAAGCTCAGACGGTCAGAAAAAACTGGCAAACTGTGTTTAAAGGAAAATGTTTTTAATTCATTCCCTCCTCCTCTCCTTCTTTCCTTCTTACATCTTCTTATGAATTTGGACTCTTTCAGAGAATTTGTCTCTGGAGGGCTTCTCTATCTCTCTCCTTAGGTTTCTCAGAGTCAGAGAGAAACATAAAGACTGTTTTAACTTCTACCCTGGGATTATAGAATCCAGCCTGTCTAGCTGCTGGGTAAATCAGAACAATTTCCCTCTATGCCAAATGCTGGTGGTTTGTCATAGACGTGCTCAAGCCCCTTCATTAAATGTGGCTTGCAGTTCATGCTGTGTACAGGTAGCAGCTAGCTAAGGGAAGAGAGAGACAAATAATGACCAAAAGGCTAAGTAAGACCCACTTCCAAACATCTTTCAACCACATCCCCAAAGAGAGAGCAGATCTGCTTAGCTGATTGTAAATGTTATATTATTTGGATGGACTCTTTAAACCCTGTCATTTTTGGCATTTAAAAGTAAAAGAATAAACAGAAACACATCTGGTTTGCAAATGTGCATGCCACATTTGAGCTTTATGCAATTTCGAATTAGTTGTTAAACATTGAAAATCAGGGTTCATAAGGGAAATGCCTACTCAGCTGATTGTAGTGCAACTGGTGCAGCTATAACAGGCACCAGACACTCCTGGAATAGCAGATAACTGTGTACGGCTACACAGGCATAGGCAGAAAGAAAAGGCAGATGGTGTACTTAACTGCACTTAAAATTATTGTGTGTGTGTCAATAATGAATGCCCAAACCAGATTCTGCCATAAAAATCAACTATATGTGCATACTACTAGAACAAATGCAGTCCTATAGAAAAAAAAGTGGATTCCAGCACTCTAATGATGCTTACTATGAGGATCAGTTATTTTCTATTGGCTGTAGGTTTTTAAAGTCTTAAACATTAATTAATTAACAACACAATAACAAAAATAAGTAAATCATAAGGGTCATCCTGACAAATAAAAACCTGTTATTTATAGAAAATACTCTTAAAAGTACAAATTATGTGTGCTGCTAGCAAAAGATTGTCAGCAAAAGTTGCTGGATCCTACAGTCTCAAAATACATGCCTTCCTTGGACTCCGTAATGAAATTCTGGCAGGGTCAGCTGAGTTCACAATTTCAAGGTCAATTAAGTTGTTTATGGGTGAAAGTTAGGCCATGTGGTAATCGATGGAGTCTTTACTGTCAACCACAGCATCATACATAGATATTTCATGTAAGACTTTAAAATAAAGAAATTTTACTTTTCTGTATGCAATTTAATGTTCTAACAGTTTTTCAGTTTTAGAGAAAGAATTTGCTCAACTTAGTTAAATAAGACCATTAAAGAATGTAATTGCTTGTAATTCCTCTGTATGCTCACTCCTCTCTATTCCTCTCTCTGTAATGTAGAGTGTGAACCCCTTACACTGAATGTTATTCACTGTTAGCAACCCCACCAATCTCAGCAGGAAAGCTGTTGGAGTAGTCTGAGAATCAGTTTGAGTAAAGTTAGCAAAAGTTGGCTGTAAATAAGCACCAAATTCTGTCAGACTCGATCATATTAATCAGATTTGTCTGAATATCTTACTTGTCCACATTCAGTTGCTCAGTATGCAACAATATTAGCCCAAACACATTGGCTGAGGACAAATTATTGCTTACTTCGTCTCATGGTCTTTCTCTCCGCATGGAGTGCCATGCTGACATATCATCCTAATGCATCCATTTCTGGAACAAGCAGAGTTTCCTCTAGCTGGAGTAATAGCAGCTTAGGTTTATGATGACACTCGTAGAGTTTAGGCTCTCAAATCTCTAAAGTACTTTTGAAAATTGTATGCAATATTTATTACCCCTCCAAATTGCAATTCAGTGGAGTAGCAGAAGAGAATTGGACTGACTTTCATTACAGTTTCCTGACCTTTTATCTAATGTAAAACCCTATTTTTAATGGCTGGTGTCTTTGCCAAACCCTAAGAATTGCCTTGTATGGCCTTAAACGAGCCCCAGTGGGTATGAGCATTATAACATTGTCTAATTACACAGTCACATTTGAATTTTGTTCTAAACTATTTGTGCTTCAGTCTGTGCATAGGACAGAAGGAGCTTAACTGAAAAGCAAATATTCAATTCTAGTTCTCTTCCCATTGCTCAATATGTCCCCTATGCCTTATTTACTGCACAGTATCCAAACCTTGCTCTGAAGATAATTGCTATGTCCCTTCCAGGTTTTTCTATGGTGCCTGTTGCTATAGTACCTGAACATTTTACAAACTTTAATGAATTTACATGCGCAAAACCCCTCTGAGGTGAGGAGTAGCATTATTCCATCTTGCAAGTGCTGAACCGATACACAGAGCATTGAAAATAATCCGCCCAGTCCTCTAAGATTTGAGGTTATGAGTTCTGAATTTTTGGTGTGCTACTTTATATATTTTAAATTGCTCTGCACTGCTTGTATAAGAGAGTAATCGAATCAGTCACTTGAGAAATCAGGAATGAACAAACACAAACAGAAGACTTAAATAAATCACTTGCCCAGTTCATATGACAGTGACATAAATCCAGCTTTCCAGACCATTGTTCCATTGTCTTGAGACCACCTTTCTCTTCCTGAAATCCATGCCCAAGCAACCACTTTTTATATCAAATATGCATAGGTCCTATAGACAATATGCATCACTCTATATCAAGGCAGGTCTAAATCCTTCTCCCAGCAGAGCAGAAGGAAACACTGCCAGCTCTGCAGGTCAGCTGGTGATTATTGGGGTTATTTGAGGAGAGCTCGGCAAGGACAAGGCTGTGGCAGAGATGGTAAATAAGTGTTTTGCTCTGATGCTCACTGTAGGAAGACTGAGGGGAGCCCCAAACCCTCTGAGAGGACTCAGCAAGAGATTGCCTGAAACAGAAGAAACTGTGGAAGAAGTAATTCAATAAAGAGATAGAATAAACACTAAAAAATCACTGAGACTGTATGATATTCACCCAAGAGTCTTAAGAGAATTAAAGGATGAAATAGTTGAATTACTGATGGTGGTAATCTTTCCCTTAAGATTTCACTGATTTTTGAGGAGGGGAGAGTGGTGAATGTGGCACAAAATTTTAAAGAGGTTTCTAGGGAAGATCTCCAACCCTGTGAGCCTGATGCCTGCACTTGGTAAATTAACAGAAGACATGATAAAAGATGGAATTAGTGGAAATCTGGCTAAGTGTGACTTACTGGAAAGGTAAAACATAGTTTCTATAAAGGCTAGCCCTGGCCTTTAAACACAAGGGAAGGCTCTTGAGGGGACAGTGAGCAAATCATTAAGGATGACCCTGAACTTTCAGGAGATTTTTGACAATGTCCTACACCATAGGATTTCAAGGAATGAAATTGCCATGGCATATCAGACAAAGTCCTAGGTTGTATAGATATTAATCACAGAAGCATAAACAGAAGGCATGACTAAATGTGGTTTTCAAAAATGGAAGGAGGGCTCTTCTAGGACCTGTGCTATACAACATGTCTGTAAGTGACCTGGAAAGCACAGCAAACAGTCAGGTGACAAAAATAGCTGAGCTGGGGAGTCAGGCTCCAGGCTGGCTCTAAAAAATTGCAGAATGGGCTTATGAGACTAGAAAGCAAGATGGAAATTAAAATTATATATAGATATAGTGGTGCAGACGGGAAATAATAATCCTAAATTTGTGTAATAAATAATGTCCTCTGACACGCCTATTACTACTCAAGAGCGAGACTTGGGTTTTGTCACAGAGAACTCCAGAAAAATGTCAGCTCACTGCTCAGCAACTTTGGAGAAACGAAAGGGGATTTCAAGGTGAAATTAGAAAAGGAATGAAAAGCCAACAGGAAAACAACACTGCAGCTCTGTAGCTGTGGTCCAACTGTACCCTGAGTACTCTGTACCAGTCTTGTCCTCTTGTTCCAGAAGTGTATGGTAAGACAGAGGAAAACCTGAAGAAAGGGAATGAGTGACAAGGGTTCTGTGGCAGTGCCTGTACCAGGAAAGGTGAAACAGAGTGATCTTCTCCTTACTGGAAAAGAGAGGACCTACATGTGGGGGAAGAGGCATCTTTGAAGTTCATGAATGCTGTAGGGAAGGTACAACTGGGAATTGAGTGCTCACTGTCTCCTCCTGTACAGGAATCAAGGGATCATGTTACCTACATGTTTTCACTTGTGTGTAACAGACCTGTAAGGCTCCTCACTGAACAATTTTGTGTGCCTTAGAAGACTCAAGAGAAGACTGGGGAAGCACTTGGAAGAGATTTGTGCTGTGGGTGAGAGAAAAGCTACATCAGGTGTAGGATTGACCCTTACTGAGGATTCCAGAGGTGAGAGAGTGCTGTGGGAGAGGCAGGCTGTGCTCACCCTGTGCAACACCCTGTCTGGGGTTCCTGCACCTCGGCACCTTGGCACCTCAGCTGGAAGCAGGGAAACAGGATCCTGCTCCATAGCTGCACCACTGCTCTGGTGCCTTATCTTGCTGTGAAGAAGGCAACAGGTATATGGTCAGGTATCATAATGCATAATGCAAAGAAGCTGAATTAGGTCATATCCTCTCTTCTGATTACAGGCTAGAAGAACGTCTGATTACAGCATCTTGGGACTGTTACCAAACAGGCTTGCAAAATCAATGCCTTGTTATATTTTGAAAATGAACTGAAGCTGAGAAATGAAACCTACACATACAGAGATGGTAAGGCTGATGAGTGCATTTTGAATTTCTCCATTTGAAAGAAATATGATGAAATCTGGGGATCTGTTTAGGGGTACTACTGCATTTAAGACATGCTCATATCCACACTGCACACAGAGCACAGTGTGAACAAACACAGAGGCATCCAGACTTGAGTTTTAAGTCAAGAGAGAAAGTAGACATCAATCATTAGCAGTAAGTAAATTGGACCTGGCACCTCAAGTGCCTTAAATGTTAGAAGTTACCCCTGAAATAGTATCCTGATTCTTAAAGGAAGATACTAAATTACTTGCTGAGCAAATGGGTGACATAATCAAAATGATGAACGTCGCCAAATCCTGAAGAAAGTGCAGTGCCTGGGAATAAGGAGTTAGGAGACAGGGCAGGAGTGAATTGCCAGTTTACAAGCAAACATCACACAAAACACAAGAATTTAAGAGGCACAGCTGTAAAGAACAATCTTCATTTTGGGACAGTCTTAGTAAGTGAAATCACAGTTCTCCAGCAATTCACCTTATATAAATGTTGCTGTTATCACTTGTGTATGTATGGAAAAACTTGAACCCAAATAACTAATAATATAGAACAATCCTCCCTCTTAAAATGGAGATGAAATTAAACTAGATATATTTTCCTTTAAAAGAATCTCTCGTTATTATCTTCAGAGTGTGTTTCTGATAGTGAAATGAGTGATAAGATGGTTCTAGATGAAAAGAAAAGCCTTTTAATTTACTAAGGAAAAACCCCAGAAGGCTGCTATGACTGGCAGTATTAAAACTTACTCCTCTGTAATTGACTTGTGTCTAATCTAACTTACTTTCTCAGCATTAATGTTGGTCATGACAGTGAAAAAATATTACCGATTCCAAGAAATATCAAAGATCTGGGTTTTTTTAAAGTAAAATAAACTGGATGGCTGGGAGGCAAAAAAGAATTTTTCTTCTACCGTAAGTAACCCAGTATGGATATTTTAAAGTAACTTTTGAGACTGACCTCAGGTTGCCCCACAGGAGTGCAATTGACCTCAATTTGAAGATTGACCTCAGGCTGCTGTCCTGTTCTATTTAACAGTGCATGCCTGCACCAAAACAATTAATTTGCAATGCAGAGGTCTAACAAGACCTGCTCTGCAGATAACTCATCTCTTCTGGGTTTGTTCCTCCTTCTTGCACTAAAAAGGAGAGGAGGAAAAGAGCAAAATGGCCTGGTGTTGGAAGCAGGCAATTTTGGCACAGGTGCTGGCAGATACTTGCCGAACACTGAAGTATTTGAGGTACAGCAAGGTGACAAAGAGCTGACTTTGCACCTTAGTCCGTTGCTGATCACTGGGAGCTGGAGAAGTTGTTGTAGATAACTGGCTTTTGTAGACTTTGAACAAGTCCTAAGACTGAGAGTCATTAGACATAGCATAATGATATCTTGTAGAAGATATCATGATTTGTCAGATATATTGACTATTAAGACTGCTTTTTCTCACACCCATCATTGTGCTAATCATATCGATTTATTTTGCAGTCATCAAAGGAGACTAAGGTTTTTAAATTACTAAAATTGGATATATATGCTAATTTCACATGTAGGCACAAGTGCTACATTTTTTGTGCAGCTGAAATTTTGATAGCAGTGAATTTCAAGCTTCCTACTCGTAGTATCACTAGTTCAAATTAATACTCTTTCTCCACTCAGTAAAGAGTGTGTACACCTAGGATGGTGGTTAACATCACTTTTCAATGTAGATAAACAAAAGCAGAAGAGTAAGCAGAGCATCAGTTCTCATTGCAGTGGCTTTTGATTCAGGGCTCTGTGGAAGTTCTGCAAGCTCTTATCTTTTTAATATTTGTGGCATTTATGAAATGAATATCCACTTGCAGCAACCTTCAGATAGTTTTTACTATTTCTTCTTGCCACTGTTATTCTATAGAATGTCCAAATTACGATAAGTAGTCCCTTCGCTGAATGTTGTAAAATCAAGTATAAAACTTACGCGTTGTATATTTAAGCAAGGTGAAAGCTAATTTGCTCTAACACACTGCAAAGCATTATCCTCAATACTTTTATTTCTCTAGTTCTTCTGTTTTTAAGAAAGATTTCAGAATTCAGGGATTTTTTTAGATACCTATTTTTCGATACCTATTTTTCTTATTTGATAGAATTTTTAAATTATTTTTTTTCTGACCTAAAATAATATATCTCTGGGAAGAAAAGTTTGTATGTATTAATAAGGATTAGACTGTTTCAGAGCTTGCACAGAAGCCTTTAAACACCATTAAGGTGTTGCAGGACGAATGTGGCTTTTTTTAATCAATGAGTGGTTCTTATTCACCTTTTACACAGTGCTTTTGCAAAATGTAAGAGTTCTTTTAGAGGACAGGCCTTAAAAATAAGGTCTTAATAGCCTGATCAGAACTCACAGTTGATGCTGCATAGAAACATCAACAACTTGAACAGTATTTATGTTCCACTTTAGAATGAAAATTTGAGTTTCACAAAATTGTTTTTTCTAATATGATGCTCTCTTGAGAAAATTTTCATGTTATTCATCTCCACTTGGTGTAGTGGTTTGGCCCAAAATATTCATTACTGTTTATCTTCTGTGAGATAAGAATTAGGAGAAACGCAAAGCAGGCACCAACTTTGAAAGAATATAAAGAAGTTTATTAACAGATCTAAAAGAAGGAAAAAAAAAATCATACCACACCTTCAGAACTCTTCTCCTCCTCCCACCTTCCTCCCTTCTCCCACTGACAAAGTAAAAAGACGACCCTTAAGATGTTCAGTCTGTTTACCACTTCTATAATAACCTTGTTCAGTCCCTTTAGGAAGAGGTCTCTCTGCTCACATGTGAGTCCCTTCCCCCTACTTGCAGCTTTTCCCACAACTGCTTTCGAGGGTCCACTCTTGAAGTTTTTTGGGGTACAGTTTTAAGGTTGAGCCGTTCAGAAACAAAAGCTCTCTTCACCCATCTCTGGGAACATTTCATCTCTAAGAACAGAGGCCCTCCTCCTTCCCTGGGAGCAAAGGGTCTTCCTCATCTTCATCTTTAGGACTATCTCTGGGAGCATCTTGAGGAACTGAGGTTTTCTCCTTTCCCATTTGGAGCAAAAGTCCTCATCTGGTCCATCTCTCCCTGTCCAAACTTCTAATGAAATTACAGCTGCGTCAGCATCTGCCTATCTCAGCGCAGGTGCTTTTGCTCACGAGTTGAACACTCCACCCCCCATATCTTCATGAAATGACAATGGGATACTCTGATATATCCTAGCTTTACAACAGAATTTCAGCTTTAAGCATCTCCTCTTCTCTTCCCTCAGGTTTTCAGCTCTTCACAGCAATAAAAGGGTTAATCTCACCTAGGCCTTGCAGCTGGAATGTGGCTTATCGAAGTGGAGAGGGGGGAGAGCCGAGCCGCTCCGGCTGCCCACGGCAAGGCAGTGGGGGGGGTTCCATGGCTGGAACAGGGCCCATCGGCTCCAGGATGGCCGTGGCCCGGCCTGGCCTGGCCCAAGCAGGGCCTGGCCGGGCCCGCTGGCCCCCACACGGGGCCCGCAGCCACCTGTCCCAGTGCTGGAAACGAGAGAGAGATGTGGGGGGTTTGTCTATTCTTAAATGTGTATCACAGAGACGGTCACAACTTTAAGTGGCTTAAAGAATTGTCCATATTCAAACTGGCCAGCTGATAGGTTCTGTCAGGTCATGGGGAAAGCTGTAAGCACCCCTTGGCAAGGACATCACTTCCAGGACTATGCTTGCTAACCTATGACACCTGGTTAGACTATCTTGAAATTCTTCATTTCTGTTTGCAACGGTCCTAATTATTCTTTCATTCAGCTGCAGTGTGCTAATTGAGTGAGAGAAAGAAAATGAGGGAACAGTGAGGTTGCCTCTATGAACTAGTAGTGGAATTGTGAAGTGGTTGCTCTGAATGTGCAGAGAGGAATTAGATACTTAATCCAAAGACAGGGCCTATATCAGGATTGAAGTGGAGATCTTCACCTCCCATCATCCTAGAATCAGACACCAAAGTACTCAGGAAGCTAGACCTTAACTTTTACTTTTTCCTTGACATAGAGGGTGGCTTAGACAGCTTGATGGAACTGAGAAGGCTGGTGTAACATTTATTCCTTTAAGTTTTACAGGGAACTTAGAAGTAGCATCTGAAAACTGAAGGTTACAAAACCTGTTGTTGAAAAAGCTCTACATAATTTGGGAAGTTGTTACAACTTCTAAAGTGACTTGGGCAATATGAATCAGATCTTTTAAAGGATTTAAATGTTGACAATGTTAAGGGCTTTTCATACCAAGGGATTTAAAAAATTCTTCCAAGTATCCGTCTGTATCTTTGGCAATGGAAACACTATCATGAAGATCCTTTAAGACATAATTAGCTCCCACAGCAGGTAGGTGATGTGTGTTCAAGAGCTTCATTCACTTCTGAAGGTGGACCCAAGTTTTCTAATTCACGCACTTTTGAAATGCGATTTATTTTCTTTCCTTCAACTGTCCCTTGTACTTATCATGCTCTATGTATAAATTTAAAAATGAAAGAATTTATAGCACAGTTACAGCACAAATCCAACTTGTTTGATTTCTAGCCTGCATGTAAAAGCTCAGTACCATTTCTAACGTTTGGAGGTTGGGATATAGGGATCACATTTTATTCATTTACCTGTGCTTTTTGAAAACCAGCTATTCCATTTTATTGAAATACACAATCTTACTATGCCAGGCATCAGCGCTATGGAATGTCATCTGTCCCCACTTCTTTGTGTTATAAATCCTTGTACATTGCAAAACCAGTTAGATTAAAGAGCAGAAGTGGTAAAAACAATGAAGAAATTGTAAATTTGTACCTATATGTGTGGGCCTGATTCTCATTTTTACCTATTTTGTTTATAGTGGCAGAAAAACATGGCTCTCAATGATATGCAAGAGCATTTTGCAGTAAGTTCTGCTTCACTCAAAACTTGTACGAGCCTGGCTCCATGCTGCTGCCAGCTGTGGGATTATGGTCTTAGGCTCTTTGCATCAGTGCAATTATTTGTATCAGTATAACAATTAACACCAGTTGTTGACAGAAATATAAAAGAGATTTAGATCTGTAAGCCCCTATAAAATATACAAAGGGACCATATACTCTCTTATATCAGAAGTTTGTCTACATGGTTCTTTGCAGGGAGATAAAAACTCTTTCATACATTGTTCACTTCATTCTTCCTCAATTTTATTCGGGAGCAGAACAAACTTGAGCTGTGTAGTATGAAGAATCAGCTTCCCACCTCTAGTCAGAAGCAGGTTATATAAAGTTGGCTTTGGTGTTTTCCTAACAATAGCTACTGAGCAGACTGGCTGAAACCACTGGCAAAATACTGCATGCACACACTAGGAATAAATAAAAAGTCATGTCTTATGTGCACAGAAGCCTCTGCGATTCATTTATTTATAGCTCTGTCTGTGATATGAATTGCTTAGGTTAATTGCATTACATGGGTATGAGCTTTGCAAGAATGGGTAAACCGGGCCCTACATATTCGAAATAGCATACTTAGTTAACCCATTCATTAATTGAACACAAAAGAAACATAATTATGATGGGAGGAGGAGTTTTTCATATATAACTTCATCTGGCCATGTACCTGTTTAATTGTGAGTCCCCTACAAGCTCTTTTAAGGCAAATTCATCTCATATTGACATCCCTCCTTGCCATATGTTTTTTAGACACTGCAATATGAATTATACTTATTATGGAAATGACAGCCAAATCTATTTTACTCTGACAAGTAATATGCCAAGACAGCCTCTGTTCTGTCAGCAAGCATTGCCAAAGTACAAATGTATATGGCAGCAAACCTTTTTCAAGTTAAAACAGAAATGCTAAAAACTGACTTTGCTAATTTATCAAAACTGCTTCCTGGCTCTCACAGGATTTCTTCTGGCGGCTACAAGACATCCTTCTCCAATGCAACTGGAAACATTTTGGAGCTAAGTCAATATTTTCATTCACAATTCATGTTAACACTGGACCCGAACATTGCAAGGTGCTGAATCTGTTAATGGGAAGGCAACCAACACTTTCCAACAAAGAAATCATGATCCTACTCCAGTGGTTTCCTGCCGTTGCTTAAGAATTTGTAAAATTACTTCTAGTTGTAAAAAAATGGTTCGAAGTACTGCTAAATGAATTTAGGCACCTTATCATCATTCTTCCCTCTCTTTGCATATAAACGCACCTGTGAAGTCAGGACAGAGAAAGGTAAGTCCCAACTCCTTTTTTTCTACAGTATTTAATGAGCTTTCCTCTCTGTCCTTCCTGCAGAAGCTCAGGTGCTCAGTAGTCCTCTGGCAGCATCAATAGCCTTGGGGCATGGTCCACCACACAGGAGAGCTGCTTTGCTCCTTTTCCACACACACATGTATTATTTTGCTTCTAAGGATAGCAGAGCTCCATGCCATTGTACTTTAACCAGTGGAGAAATATCACTCAGCAGTTCCATGTTTTACGAGCCTGACTTGGAAAAGGAACTGCATGGTTTACATCTTCAGGAGTTACGTACTATGTCATTTGTTAACTGATTTCACTGATAAAGCTCTTCAGTTCCTTTAGACATTTATGAATGCTGCTGTCATGTCTCTTACCTCTGCTAGCTCTGCTCAGTATACAAAAGACCCCTTTTTATAGTAATTGTATTGGTTTCTTCTGTATAGAGACTCAATTAGTAAAAAACACTATCATTTTGTGTAGTGTAAGCATCCTGCCGGATAAGGCTTGTTTTTGAAGGTGAATGAATCATGAATTTCTTTGGTGGAGTAGGAGTGAAACCTCTGATAGGCTAGGCACTGTAATCTCATGTAAGGTATATGGCAATGAAGGTTTCAGTTACTCTCTCCCTATTCAAAGGTTTCTTGCATAAGAATGGAAAAGCCACTTCGGTCACTCAAAATATTTAATCTTTTTTTGGCATTTTTAAAACTAATGCCTTTTAGGTACTACTGACCATAACTCTAATCCTTAGCTAGTATAAATCATTATAGACTTTATTTGCTTCAAAATTATACTGACTTGCACTAGTTAAGTACAGAAAGGGCCTCTAGGGCATAGCCATTAGGAAACAGCAAATTTTCATGGGTTTTATTCATTTGGGTCATGAACTGGCAGTTTTTCTAACTCATCCTGAAAAATACATCTCTGAGATCTTGACACTAGCAAAATTAGTCATATTGGATTCTTGTACAGGAATTTCTTCAGAGAGGGCCCAATCCCTCCTATTTTTCATGCCCTTAGGTGTTTGTGGTTACATACCTAATAACTTTGTGTTTTGAGATTAGAATTTTCTTCTCTGTTTCTCAGAAAATTCAACCTTGAATTTTTCTCCCCACTCACATTTTAAGCTTCAAGTGTGCCCCCTTTGAAATCAGTGACAAAACTCTCCTTGGCATCAAGGAAGAGCAGGGCTGAGTCAGCTGACAGCTCTGTTATGAGCTGCTCCTGCAGGAATGCAAAGGATGAACACACACAGAGTCGTATCACTAGAATGGAGAGTGTCTAAATTGGATAGGTCTGCCCCTGCATCTGGCCATCACTTGGCAGACATAATAGTGTTAAGTTTAGCTTTGTATCGATTGTAATTTGTCATGGCATGCTGGGCAGGGACGAAGATCTAGAAATGGAAGATTATAATGTATTATTGCATTTACAGTATTGATATTATTGCAGATCATTCCCTAATTTCTACAGAAATATTTTGGGCACAGCCATATGAACATACTAAATATAACAGCCTTGTTTCACCATTTAGAGAGCCAGAAAGGTGTTAGATTTCATAATGTGTAATAGAGTTAATCCATTTCATAAGTTGGGAATTGTATAAAATCTGTCTGAAGATTTTTCTAACTGCATTTTACATTAATCAGTATCTACAAATTTGTAATAACAGATTTGGAGAGTGGCTGCGATAAGAAAAGAAGAGTTACAAAACATTGAATAGAAATCTGAAAATGCCAAAGTAATTAACTTTCACTAAATAAAGAAAAAATTTCCAAAGGCTAGTGGAAAACAGCCATGTGTTTCCAGGCTTTCCAGCAGCTCTCCAGCTGTACATCTTTTGAGAGCATTTAATCATAAGATTATGACTGTAGGGGCACAGGTATACCAATAGGATATGAATGAGGAACTGGGAGTACCTGCTAAGGTGTATGAACCAGCTGGAGACACCCAGGCTGGAAAGACCTAGAAAGGAAGGCTTTGCAGGGGAAGGAACAGCCAGCTCAGCCTTTCCTTTTTATTTTGCTTTGAAGTGTAAAATTCCCTCTTTTTTTTTTGCGTACCACCACCAGATAGCAAGGTTGGGGTTAACCTCTTCAACTTCATTGCAGAACAATTAATCCGGGTGTGGATATGAAGCCTATTGCACACATTTGAAAATGTACGGGTCTGACAACTGGAAACCATATCGAGTATAGAGGGATACATTAAGTACTTGGATGTTGCTGTTTTGCCTGGACATACCACATTACAAAAACTGGAATAAGTTTACCAAAGATGCAGAATCAATTTACAATTCCTATTGAAACAAAACATAAGAAGCTAAACTAAGCACAACCAAGTACCAGCCCCATTTTGAACAATTTTCTAAACCATGTTTTATAGGGTTTGCCAGACAAGTAGCCATAGACAGAGATCAGAATCACTGTCCTTCACAGTTCCAGCTGACTAATAGTCAAGTCTAAGGCACTCACTGTTTTATAGACACTGTACCCTGGAGCACTGTCCCTTTACCTGAAATGGTGTCAACTGCTTCAACCCTCAATACACAGCAGTATGACTACATCTGCACAATACTGCATACAGGGCAATTAGTCCTTCTGGTGTTGGTCAGGCAGGAGCTGCCCCTGGTAAATCCATGCTGGCTGTTCCCACTCACTTTGTGGTCCTCTCTGTGTTTGGATAAAGCTTCCAGGAGACTTTGCTCCCACTTCTTTCCTAAAACCTAAGGTTAGGATGACTATTCTCTTGTTCCTCAGATTCTCCTCCTTGCCCTTGTGAAATAGATGTGTAGTGTTGGCCTTATTCCAGACATCAGGAACTTCCTCTGAGTGCCATAACCTACTGAAGATGGTAGAGTGACCTTGCAATGACATTGGCCAGTTCCCGTGGCACCATTGGCACCGGCAGTATCTCATGCCATCAATGTCCAATTTCTTAAGTGGTTGCTACCTTTCTCTATTTGATGTCATGCATTGTTCCTGAGGTCTTTCACAAGGCTTAAGAAGCCATGTATGTGCACATTTATAAGTAAAACCTGAGGCAGAGAAAGCACTGAGTACCTTATCTTTTTTTTTTTTGCTGTCACTAGGACCTCAGCCCCACAGCATGCTCCTGTTTTCCTTTGCTTTACTTTTTCTGATAATGTGCTACAGAAGCTTTCCTTCTTGTCTTCCAGATCACTTACTAGTTTCAACTTCAGCTGAGCTTTGGCCTTCCTAATTGCTTCCCTGCAGGCTTGGACAATGCCTTGATACTCCACCTGGCTTGCTCACTCCTTCTTCCATGTGACACAGATCCTAGGTCTTGTAAAGCTAATAAAACTTAATACTGTGCACTGTACTCCTTTTCCTCCTAGTGCCATTTGCTAAGATCAACTCCAGTCATCTCCGGCCACTCCATACATCAGTTTAATGGCTGTCATCTTGTGACCACTGCCACCCTGTGACCAGCCTCTACAGAACATCCAATTTTAACCTCTTCTGGTAGTCTAGAAACCAGGAGATAGAGCCAAATTGTTGTTTTCCTTACGATAAACAGAAAATGACTAGTTGGAAAACAGTTGATTAGTAGTACAACTGTACTGAATGACTGTTGTGAATCTTTTATGTGACCAGCTCTTCACAGATGCTTGGGTCAAATGATGCCTAGTTCTTCAGTTGTAACAAGGATAAGCTGATGTTTCCAAGAAAGGAAATATAAAGGTGTACCTCTAGCACATTTACAACTAGGATTATACCAAATGAGACTGGCAAAATATGCAGCATTCACCTTCCAGATGCTAGTCATTGTAATATATCAGACAGAGTAAGGCTTTCTTTCCTCCTAATGGTGTTCAAGCATAAATAAATAGTCTTAAGTGTTTACAAGCTATAATAATGGAAACCCACTGAGTTATTTTAAAAGGGTAAATAGACCAAGGCGCCCATATATGAAGGAGAGATAGAAAAAACCTTCAGAGACATAAATTAACTGAGCTTTGTGGAGAAACGGTTCTGAAATACGTTTCCACCCTCCTCCATTTCTTACAGGGTTTTTCCACTCAGATAATGTAGATGCTTAAGGTACAATTATAACATCTTCAGAAGATTGTTAGATTATATGAAAGAGGAAATAATAATATACGTACGGAGAGATACTGAGAAAGAGGGTATGTAGTTTGAGCCAGAAATCCTCTGATCTCAAAAGAAGCAGATGATGCAGATAAAATACAGGCTTCACTGGCACAGCTAGCAGGGAACTTTTATGTGTACATAAAGCAATTATAAAAGGTGTTTGATTTTGCATTAAAGCAGCCAATTAGTTCCTTTCTTGACTAAAAATATATATTTCTACTTTTTGTGTTTCAGCAGACAACAAACCAAACTGAATCTTGGTAGAAGTCATTGATTAGAAAAATCTTTTAATGTATTTTAGTGCAGGAGTTCTGACGGGAAAAATATCCCCCACATCAAGATGCCTTTCCAGCTGTCTGATAAGCTACATGCGAAGATTTCCCCACAAAATTGGCAAAGATGGTGGCTTCGTAGAGATAACTTTGCTTCTGGGATCAGGTTGGATGCTCAAAGGCAGGGGGAAAGCAGTGTTGGCTGGGTAGCCCGCATGAGTGACATGCTGGCTACAGCTGTGGTGAACCCCGCCCAGAGGGCTGTTCCATGTAGGGTTGTTTGTTGGTTCAGCAACTGTAGTTCTCTTGAAAACAGGAAGGGGTCGAAAAATGCCAGCAACAAGTAGGTGCCCACGTCACAGAACAGAGCACATGGGCTGGAACACACGAGAGGGTGCCAGAGTCTCTGTTTACTTTTTGTGTAATTGCTCTGTTGTGTTACACAACGTATTTAGCTTTTCCTCTTGTGTAGGAGCAGCTTTCAGGAAGGTTTCTGCAGCATAATCACTTGCCATGGGGAATGATTTCAAAGGGCAACTCTCAGATATAGGTGGAAGAAGAGCTGCTGATTTTAACATGTTTTCATAGCAAGTTTGTGAGTAGCCATGTTTAGAGTATTAACATTCATTTATAAAAGGATATTTACATGAAGGTAAACACTACAACCTGTCTAATATTCCCCCATTTCTTGTAGTCCCTAAATAATTACTGTTATGTAAATATTTTTAAATTAAAAATTATTGATATTAATAATGACAAAAACATGATGGTTGAGATGAGATTAAATTGACTCATAGGGATGCATATAAAAGTCTTGGAGGTTATTTTTTAGGTCCTGAGGATCAAGGTTGCTATCCTGGCACAGAATGAAAGGGATATACCCTGTCACAGATATGTTTGGCAGCATTTTAAGGATTTGAGAATGCTTCATTCATATTCACAGAAGCGCTGAAGTAGGTCAATCACCACTATGTGTGGTGCTGATGGAATACACCAGTAACACTGATTTTTTCAGCCTCTCAGCTATTGTGAATCTGTCCACATTCACTGACTAAGGGAGATGCCCCAAAGCTCACTTCAATTTCCAGTGTGAAGCAATGACAACTCTGTCACAAGATTTTGAATGGATAGGACCAGCACTAAGATTTTAAGCCTCATGAGAACATCTTCAATTGGTTTTGATAAGACTTCCCTGAATCTTGTGTAATGCATTTGGAGACAATATATGTGGTTATTTCCTTGAGCAAGTTCCAGAAATCAAAGTGCGATAGGACATATTCTTCTGACCAGCCTTATTACCAAGGGAAGGACTAATTTATCCTGAGCATAACATATGCCTTCCTTACACTTTCATGGAGTATTCTTCTAAAGGTAGCAGATGAGGGGAGAGGACACAAGCAACACTTTGGTTTGTAACACAGACCTTACCTTTTCCACGCTGAACATAAACTACTAAATCCAATACATCTCTTGCAAGTATCCAGTAAAGAATTTTTATATATGTTGCTAACATGAACAACCTTGATAGCTTGTTACTCAGCTGTTTTTAAGAATTTTGGTTAGACACAGCTCTGTAAAAAAAAATTTGGGGTGATAAATTCAGAAGGCTTTTACTGCAGGTTGTGCTGTAAAAAGATATTTCAAAAATAACTTTCTCCTAGAACTCTTAAGTAAAATATACCTTTATTATTGGCAAAGAGTGTTGCAGTTAGATGCTTACTAGCATTTGGCATCTCTTTTTTCTGACTCTTTCCTTTTCTTTTCTTTTCTTTTTTTGCCAAGGTTGATGCTTTAATTTAAAAAAAATTATCTAGTAGAAGCAGAAAAGATCAAGTTTTTTAGATAGACAACAAGGAAAACCTCTACAAAGAAACACTGTCTGTTGAAAAAACACATTGAGAAACAGAACACTTTAAAAAGCAGGAAACGCTCCAAACTCATGATAAAGGTTTAAGGTGTGTGCTTTTGTATGGGAACAAAAAGGTCTGTTCTGAGACATCCAGATCCTCTATTACCTCAAATTTATGGAACTTTCTTCCTACTAAAGTGGAAGAAAAATGTATAATGTGGAGGCTATTGGGATAGATGCTTGAGCTAAGGAGGGTTTTGCTCATGCAAATCATGCAAATTTTTGTGATATAGAAAGAATAACACTGTTTTAAAGCATTTTTTTACCACCAGTCCACTAGTCATAAACAAGGGGAGCCTGATCTGCTGCTGGGAAATCATGGATTCCAGCTGCCGTGATTTCAATGCGTGGGAGGCACTGAGGGGGGTATACAGCAGGATGCTGATGCTGGCTGGCATCGCTGCTGAAGTGCCTTACACAGCACCTAATCACCGGCTTCTGAGAAGGAGGAGGTATGGGGAGAGCTCGTTTTTCCTATAAATTGATCTCTGATCCTTTCATCCTCCAGTATAGCTGTACTTGTTTAGTCTACTGAGGCCTCTTAGGGCTAACACGTAATGAAGTAGAATCACATAAGGGTGTTCATAGCCACAGCAGTGCTGTTAGCTGTGCTCTTTAATGGATTTGGATAAAACCTTGCTCAGCAAATAGCATGATGAAAACAAGCATTCTCTTTGTTGTCTTAGGATATATTGTCCCCATTACCGCACTGCATTTGTTCTCAAAACTGACCCAAACACTGTCTCATTTTGATCTTTGAACTTTGAGCTGACCGGTTGTCAGATACTGATGCCTCACTGTGAACCTTAGCATAGAAACAGATCACTGGATTTGAAATAGCAGGAGAATATGTGCTGTCCTGGTGGGAAAGCCATGTGGTAGCTTTCTAATTTATTCATAATTTTACTAAAATCAGAGGTTGTATGAAAAAGTAAATTAAGTAAATACCCAGCTGAATGCAGTCTGTTTGAGCTGCTCCACACTGTGCAGTCAGCTGTGAGGGGGAAAATACAGCCTTAGGATAGCAAAGTCTGTGAGTCCAAAAACCCAAGGGGTGACCAAAGCACCCAGCACGTTCTTAGGCAGTTTATAAACATGGCAAAAATCATTAAATCTATTCCACTGCTGTTCACTAGACATCGCTGCAGAAATGAATTAATTGCACACAGTAAACCCAATAGTGTTCCCCTTTCTGACACTGGGCTACACCTTGACTTGGACTGTGAAAGGAGACAGGGCAGGTCTTCATGTCTTGTGATCCCATCTTTGAGCACTAGGACTTTGACACCAGGGGCTATAACCAAAAAGGTATCTAATTTCTCACTGAAATCAGTAAAAAATACGGAATTTGATGTTGCTCTGTCATGCATTTAGGGACAACTAAAGTTCACCTTTCTTTCCTGTCTGGAAGCAAGGAAAATACAGGACTTTGGTTTGTCCTTCTGTTTTCTGGCTGAAGGTGTGTGATCAGTGCTGAGCTTTAGAAATTGCTCTCTTCTAAAACGCGGATGTCACACAGCTTCCCAGGCCTCAGATGGCACAGCCCAGGCCAGGCAGTGCTGTTAGCTCAGGGTTGAGCCCAAAATCACAGCCTCATCACCAGCCAGCTCCTGGAAATTCTGGCCTGGTGTGTTTGCTCCCCTGGCTGGCAAACAGATTCGTGAAGGGATAGCAGGAGGGCATGTTAATTCAACAGGTGTGCCTTTGGCACACCAGGTCGCAGAGTGAAAAGGCATGATGGTGTAAATAGGAGGTTTAATATTTCACCAAAATGTCAAAGCTTAAAATGTCTGCTGGAGAGACGGAAATGCCTATGTGAGGCTGAAGTGAAAGCACAAACCGCTGTAAAATTCCTATAGCATTAATGCCGATGTGATCGTTAGAGTAGTTCTTCACTGTAGATATGGTTAGTGGTATGCAGGCAGCAGGGTTTTAGTTCAGTGGCATTTTGCTGACTTTACAGTAAAATGGTCTTCCTTTCTCAGAATTTAATGTGCTATGTCAGGACTAAATTATATAATGGATGCCTGGGACTTCCTATCTTGTGGTCTGATTCTATAACAAATTTCACCCTTCCTTTTGTCAGAGAGGGTAATTAATGGACTGTACTATGATTTCCATATGATATAATGTGCAGAGAACTTTTTAGTTGTGTATATATAGCCTTGTGAATCACTTGGCTTTAAAAGAAACTGCATTGTGCAAAGCTTAAGCAATACTGACCATTTTTCTGCAGAAGACCTCTTTAATGCATTCTGATTTCCATTTCTTACTGAGATAAAGATTCCTAATTTTTAACATTTAGCTAGCCATATAGAGCTGTGCAAAAACGTTTGTAGCCAAAAATTATTCAATATTCATATAGGTTCAATGAACTAAGAAGTTCTCCCATAGATAGGAGTTGTAGGATAAGGTTAGTGAACTCTTTAGTTAATTTAGTAGTGAGTAGTCTACACTTCGACTTCAGAGTGCAGATCAGTGGAGGAA
Organism: Corvus moneduloides; assembly: GCF_009650955.1. Taxonomy (NCBI): domain Eukaryota; kingdom Metazoa; phylum Chordata; class Aves; order Passeriformes; family Corvidae; genus Corvus; species Corvus moneduloides. The sequence goes on along the minus strand of NC_045480.1, from coordinate 17,859,302 downwards.
AGGCAGGTGTCTGTAAAGCAACCATCTTGTTATACCAAAGAAAATCTGATCATGCTGATTTTAGCAAACTGAATTGTATCACACTAGTCCTGAAGTTTTTTTTTTTCCTGACCTGAAGGACAGCATGGAGAATAGATTTAAGAAAGAGGGAAACACAAAAAAAGGGAATGAGAATGCTCTGCAGCTTTTTGTCTTTATTCATCTGCAGTAGTAAAAGATTCCTATCTGAGTATGTGGTAAAATAATCATTTTTCAAAGAGGTAAACTTACTTTACACCAGTGGTTTGCACTTAAAATATCCCTAGTGTACTATGAACTATATAATCATAAAGTCATACTCAAGAGTCAAATATTCTTCCTTCTTCAGCTACTGCAGTTTTCCACTGTCTCTGAGGATGGGTTATTAAATGCTCAGTGTCAAGGCACACTACACTGTATTTGTATGATATACGATTCATTAGGTCACTTTTTATTTTTTTTTCCCAATTTTATTTCTGATTATATATATGTGTGGTTAACATGGACTCAAAACCCCTCCAAAACTCCCAGAAAACAAAACAAAAGAAACCCAAACAAACAAAAAGAAAAAAAGAAAGGAGTCAGTATGCACAGTGATTCTGACAACATTCTGCTATAGTCCATAAAAGCCTGAGGTCATTTCTGCTTGGACATTGCATAAAGTGTGCCTGCCAGTTTCAATATATAAAATCTAGTGTCAAGTGACTGAAATTAGGGTTTTACTGTTTGATCTTTCAGGCAAGTAAGCAAATTGTCACTTTTGTTTCTCAATAATTGCTGGGATAACAGATTTGGCTGTTATTTTTTCCAATCTACACTATTAACCAAGGTATAGAGGAAGGAGTCTTGTCAAAAGTAATTAATAGTTCTGAACAAGTTTTCACTGGGGTATTTCTTTTACACATGTCAAGGGGAGTATATCTGAAAAAAGGACAAGGCTGGTTAAATGGAAATGAAATTTCCAGAGGAAGTTATGTTCTTTTAGAGGTAATATGCTAAAAGGCTGAGATTACAGAACTATTGCTAAAGGAGCAGCATGCTCTTACACGTTGCTAAGTGCCCCCAAGCTGACACCATCATTAGTTATTTATAGCATACTCATATCTGAAGGTCCTAGTCAGAAGTAAGGCCTTTGGATATCATCCTCTGTCCAAACTGGAAGAATGTCCTCAGTCCTGAAAAGCTCACAATGTCATTTAATCTCCTTGGGGTTCAAGGCAATCAGAACATCTTGTGGGGGTTTCAAACAAAGAAAAGGTTTTTGCAGGAACAGCATCTCATAGAAACCTTTCTTGATCGGTAGATTAATAATTCCTTAATGGAATATTTTAATTAATTTGGCTGACACAGGCAAGTACTAAGAATGCAATGAAGTGTTAGTCAAAATGATCATATGCCACCCTTCTTCAAACAAGCATAGTTTTTTACATGATAAGCACAACATTTCTTTTAGATGTTCTTAAAATAGTATCTTTCATGATCTAAAAGTATACACAGGCACACAGTCAAAGAAAGGAGTAAGGGAGATACAGGAACATACATATTTGAGTGTTGCAGCTTCTGTCAAGTGACTGACAGTAGAGTGAGCAATTTGAGAATTCAGAGTAGTAGCTTTACTCAAAATTGGAGGTTGTGATAAAACATTTTTGGAGGTTGACTATTTTACACAGCATTTAAGTCAATACAGCTGCTACGTTTGCCTTACAAAAAACGCATCATTTCTTACCAGAGAGTGAAGAGGTTCTATTTTTCTATTTTTTAGAAAGCACTTTTTCAAATCTTACTAATCTGTATTCTGCAAACCCACCACTAATGGCAGGTTTGCTGGAGTGTAAACCACTCTCTACTTTGCCTTGGGCTGTCTGGTTTGTTCAAGTTACCCTGGAACAGAAATAGCTGTAGTTTTGGCAGTATCAGTCCTGCTTTACTATAGGGAATACATCACTATTTGTCAGTGAACATTTCCAAATGCAAATGACCCTCCAAATTAGGGATGTCCTGCCTCTTAGAACCACTACTAAATGACCACCTGCATGTGTTCATATTCAAAGCTGGTCTACTCACCCCATATGCATCTCCTCCAGTGTTTTATTCGACAATCTGTTTCAGCTTCGCAAGGGAGCTAGCAAATTATGTATTGCTCATTTTTTCAAAGTCATCATTGATGACAATTCCGGCATCAAGAGGCTCATTTTGTTCAGCAGATGTTTTTTTTCAAATAGAAGATAAATCATGGTTTTCGATCTTTCTTTTTCTTTTTTTTCTTTTTCTTTTTTTCTTTTTCTTTTTCTTTTTCTTTTTCTTTTTCTTTTTCTTTTTTCTTTTTCCTTTTCTTTTTCTTTTTTCTTTTTCCTTTTCTTTTTCTTTTTCATCTTCATCTTGATCTTCATCTTGATCCTCATCTTCATGTTTTTCTCTTTTTTATAGTGAGGATACATGCTGTGCTGCTAAGAATAGGAGTGGAAACACATAAAAAATAAATTAATAGAAAAAATATTGAGTCACAAGAGGAAATCCACTGCAAGCCTACAGAGCCCATTAGTATGATATATTTAGCACCAGCATAATGGATAGGAAAAAAATAGAAAGTTGTTTATATAAAAGGAATGGTCTCATTCATATTGGATAACACTCCAAATTCCAAAACATGATTTATAGTCTCTGGCCAACCCAGAGCTATTTTGTGACACAGGATTTCCCAAGCTTATAGGGTGGCATCTTCATATGCCAAGAACAAGTGTCCTCAGAAGCAAGGTGCTGTACAGGGCTCATTTATATTGTGTTAAAATGCAGCTTATCCAAGGGCTATACTTTACATTGTGAAAGGAACACACTTTGCTGCCAGTCCCTCGAAGCGGGCAGTTAGTGTTCTTAATTTCAGGGCATTGCATTCACAATAAATTCAGTTTTTCAAAACCCCTCACTTTTCGTTGATGAATGAGGTGATTACATCTTCCAAGAAAAGAAATCTCTCCATGCACTCATCTTTTTAGCAGAAATTGTGAAATTCTCTGAACCCTACTGGAAAGCACATTGTGCTCCACAGAATGTCTTAACTTCTCTGGTGTCCCGCTCCCTCAAACATGCTAGAGATACTTTTTTATCCTTTGAAAATAAATCATGGTATTCCTCCTCTGTAATTGGAACTGACATATCATGGGAGTCTCAAGGGATGAGTGTATCAAGAAAACCAGACTTTAAAAGGCTGGTTAAGTCTCACAAAGAAGGACAGCTATGCAGCTCCCTTGAGGGAGTTGACTGGAGAGGCTCTGTGTACAGGGATGGGGTTAGAAAAACAAAAGCCCACTCAAAGCTGAATCTGGCAAGCAGTACAAAGGGTAACGCATCCAGCAGCTGCAAAAGGAACTTAGTGGAATATGTAGGCTCATGGCTGAGTAGGGCAGGGTACCTGGGGACAGGAAGAAGGATGAGGCACTCAGTGTCTCCTTCCCTCTGCCTTTACTAGAAGACTGACCTTCAGCAATCCCAGGTCCATGACACCAGAGAGAATGTCTGGAGCAAGGAAGACTTACCCTCACTGTAGGAGGCTCAATTTAGGGAACATTTAAACAAACTGTTCATCCATGGGGCCTGATGGGTCCAGAGAAACATAAGAAAAATCTTTTTACTACAAGAATATTCAAACACCAAATGAAGTTGCACAGAGAGGCTTTGGAGTCTACATTCCTGGAGGTATTAAAAACTCAACTGGGCACAGCCCTGATAAGCCTGCTCTACTAGACCTTGGTTTGAGCAGGGAGTTGCACTAGATGATCTCTAGAGGTGCCTTCCCACCTCAACCATTCTGTAATTCTTTGTGATTCTGTAGGAGGGTGTGAGACAGAAATAGCTGTGACTTAAAAAGTATTTAAATTCCTTCATTACTACAGGTATTGTATTAATATCTATTATTATTATTATTATTATTAATACCTATTTAGGAATATAGCACTTCAAATACCAGTGACACTACTACAGAAAAATATGTTTATCCAAAAGGACAGTTTACCAATAAAACCTATATATCAGTCAACTGTGATTTTTTAAAATCATGTTCAATATTGAGTATTTCTGGAAAATGTAGCAATGTAATTTAAAAATGTCACTTCCACTTATTTTTTTTAATAATCTCTCTTAAAGAAACCCTAAGAAGCAGTGTCATCTGGTAATTTAAGTGCACACAGGATATTTTGAAAATCAAAGCATTCTGGTAAAAGTTGTCATCATCTGAATTTGTGACAGTCACACCAAATAGCAGACCCATGTAAATGTATTTGATAGGAAAAGGAATTACTTCCAATTGCTCTTAAATGGGGAAAATTTTAATCTGTTTTTCAAAGCTAGGAAACTCAATGTGGAAAATGCATACTACACAATTCTGTTAACAGCTTTTTGACATATCTGGTGTTTTCTGTTGAAGCTTCAGTGTTATATTTTAGATGAATACTACAAGAAAATGATCAATATGTACTTAGTAAATTTTCTATCCAGAACTGCCTGACAGGACAGAGAACATGAGAATCTTGACCTCATAGCAATTTAGAAATGACAGCCAGCATCAACTAAGTTACCTCTAAGCCAGTTTAAGAGCAGGGACTAAAAAGAACCTGTGATGAAATATTAGACAACTTGTAAGAAATTCACAAAAACAGATGCTCATGTATGTCCTTTTGGCAGGACGGTCCATTTGCCTTTGAAGCACACTGTAACTAATTTGTTGAAGACACCAGATAATGTCACACATAAAGGCAGCCATGTCATATTTCAGACTTTCCAGAGCTGAAATGCTATGAAGCTAATATGGAACAAGAAAAGGCTGTTTCAAATAGTGGTCAAACACCACAAATAATAATTGGTAAACCTGTTTGAATGTCAGCCCAAATGCAAAAGAAAAATTAAATGTAAATCTGCAGAGTTCCTGAAGACGGTGAAGAAGAGCAGGGATAGTCCTTTTGACCACAAAGCACGAATCTTATTAGCACTGAAAACTTTTTAGCCTCTTGGAAATCAGGAAATTTGATGGATATCACTGTAGTGGCCACCCCAAATAACTGGCATTTCTCCCATTTTACCATCCCAACTAATTGGCTTTAAGATAATGGAATTTACATGACTTTTCACAAATTGGTAGAATATGCCGAAGAATGTGAATTTTTCCATACTGCAACATCATTCCAATGCTGCTAGACAAATGACAAAGTCTGAGTAAGTCGCTGTTGACATTGATAAGATTTTAGTAAAGAAAGTTAAGAAACAAAGAAATCTTTCTTTAATGGAGAGGTAGTTCCATGGAATCTTAATCTTATTTTCAATAACACTCAAGTATTTTAGCACAATCATCAGGTGAAGTACTAAATCATGCAGTGGTTGAATAAAAAAAATGGACAAAAAAATGACACACCTTTGCCTAAGCCAACCTTATGACTGCAAACAAGCCAAATTTCCTCAAACACTTTCTCATTATAAAATCTGCACATGAAAACAAGTTACCTTTCCTGAACTGATGTGCCTCATGCAGATAATACAGAATGAATAGACTCATATTTCACAAAACGTTTGAATACATTTACTCACTGTGAGTTCAAAACAACAAATATGGACATACGGGATGATGAACTATCTGTTCCATTGAGATTTGATGAAGAAGACTGGAAAAGAACAACATTTGACAAGCAGCTGAGTTATGCAGGAACAGTTAATTAGAACAACTTATCTCCAAAAGAACCCAAGTGAAAAGCAGACTTCTCAGGCTAGAGTGTCAGTAGAGTCCCATTTTCTCCACAGAAGCCACAAAATATACTCACTTCATCTAAATATTCAAGGGAAATAGCACTTTATTTCCCAATCATTTGCTTAGTAAGGCCTGATAAAATCAAAATATATTACTAAAACTAGGGCTACTATTCTAGCTTTTATATATGGATTTTTAAAATATTGCTTTTTATGTGAGTCACTGTAAAAGTTTAGGCAGAAAGAGATACAAAAATTCAAATAAGGGTTTAATAAGCTTTCACCAGATTGATATGAATAGATGGAAACCCAAAAATATAAAAATAACAAGCTACAGACTTGTCAGCAAATATAACCTTGCAGATATGAGATATGAAAATTTTTTTAAAACTCAGTTAAGTTTTATTTTAATAATTCTATTTCTTTCTATTTGTAAGCCAGTTAAGTTTTATTTATCTCCAACAGCCTTTTGTCACTTCATTTTTTTTTTGTGTGGCCCTGTTTTATTCCCTCGCCTTGCAATGTTAGCACACAAATAGACTAAGACAAATCATAAAGTCCCTGATGGTCCAGGGACTATATAATGCTGACTAGCTCCAGCAGCACCAACAGATATTTCATAAGCCAGTGCTTAAATTTCAGCAAGTCCATTCCGTCCACTTCTTTCCACTTGAGAACTGTCTAACCTGACCTTATCACAGCCATAAGCACCCCGCACTCTTCTCAAGCTGGAAGGAATGTTTGAGTGGTTAGACCGCCAGATTCCTGGCTGGGGTGGTGGTGGGGTGAGCACCTGCAAATACTTCAGCCAGTGTCCCAAACCTCTGCCCTGCGGCACTCGGCACTTGGGCATCGAAGGGGTGAGTGGTGGACAAGGCACCACTGCTGAGGACAAGCTTCGGTGGTTGTTTAATCTGCAGTGCCAGGGTGCTACTGAGCAAGAGGGATTACACCATGAGCTATTTCAGATGCTTCACATTCCTCTTCAACTTCACCCTGGCATAACCTAAAAGCAGAGACAAGCCCTTGTACGTGAGGCACAAAAAGTAACAGAGGGACTACTGCTATGAAGTGGCGAGTATTTCCAGGAGTTAAATATGCTCAGCCCCGTTAATATGGGAAACAAAGTCACCTTCTTACTTTTCTAAATAGCTTCTAATCGGAATAATATGTAAAAGTGATTTGGCTCTATCTTGGTGTTAACCTGCTTAGCTAGGATCAGGGCTCAGTGTATGCTTTTTCCAGCTGGACCCATGCTGTCCTGCAATGTTTCTGGCTCCTCTTGCATTCCTGTAGAGTGAGCCTAGAAATTCTGCGACAGCTTCCTTTACATTTAAGAAGGATATTTCTTGAATTAAATATGAGCTTGAGTAATAATTTCAGGACAGAGACTCCTGCTTTATTTATTTTAACATGAAATTTCATCTGTTGTACTTTCCTCACATTCTGGTTAAGACCACCTTTTTGGTCTTGGTCTTTAGTATGCTATAGACTCCTGTTCTGGTACCAAACTACTGTGTTATAGATGATGCAGATAAGAGGATCTGGTAGGTCTGGAGTTCCCAGTCATTTGGGAGAAGCTACTTTTGTGGCTCAATTTTATTATTGAGCCTTTCATGCAAAGTGATCAGCAGTGAAATAGTTAATGAGACTGAAATGTAAGCTATCTGTAAGGCTTCAGAGTTAACATCGATTGGGATGAACAGAAAAGTTCACACCTCTCAGAATTAATCTCTCAGCCTGAAAGTTTTGTTCACCGTTCTTGAAGATCACTTAATTACCATGAGAAGTACAGACATAATCATATAATGAAGGTTAAACTCCAGTGTGTTATTCTGAGGCAAGGAATGGAAAATCAAAGCAGATTCAGCAGCTCTGCAGACATGAAATAGGTGGCCTATGTTTGTAGCTGTTTCGACTGAATCTCATTCTTCAAAACAGGCAGTGTGAATCTCATCACCAAATATTCTTTGAGGTGCAAGGTTATTTTTTGGAGTTTTTTTTGTATTAAATATATTCCATTCACAGTCCAGTTTTCTATGAGGTGAATTACTGAGAATTATTACCCATTGTAAATACTAACAGGAAAGCAGCCTTTTCTAGAGTACGGCATCATGTTAAAAGATTAGTGAAGTTACACTTATATTAAGCACTGTTTAACAGCCTGAATAGACAAAAAGTCTTTGGCATAAACACAGCCTGTTTGACTTTGTGTCAGTTAGGAACAGGAGTATAAGACCACTGAAAAAGACATCCCGTGTCACTGCATCTGCTCTGTTAGGCAACCAGACAAAATGAATCCTTTTTCAGATGCTCAAAGGTGGACAGAAAACTGAGGACATAACACAGAAGTCCTTCAGTTGTACCTGCAATTAGGATTTTTTGTACTCTAATGGTTGCACTTGTCCATTCTACATCATTCGCAGCTGAGTATTATCACTAGTATGCTAACTTGTCCAAGCAGCCAACAAGTCCCTCAGGCAGACAAACCTGGAAAGAGTGCTGAAAAGAAGAGGACAATATTTAACAATACTACTGTGAGTCCTGGAACTCAAGAAACATGTTTTCTGACCAGTTTTTATCTTGCTTTAATTATATATATATATATTTAATATATAATTTATAAACTATACTTCTAATTTGCAGATTTGTCAGTCTAGAGCATGCAAAAGATATTCATGCTCACATGGTAATTCTTCTTTCCCATGTGGGGAGTGCTAGAAAGCTTTTTTTCCCTTTGTGGTTACACAATTTCATAAAATGTATAGATTTACTTTTTCATTAATTATCACCTAATTATATTAATTATGTTAAAATTCAGATTTAATTATTTTTAAGAATGAAGGGTAAAGGTATCCTTCAGTCAAATTTGACTGAAATCAACTAATGAGGTCACAAGCTATTAGTAGAGAGATACAAACTAATAGACACAAATATACACATTCTCCAACCTCCTTGGGAGTGTGAGTGAAATAAGTCTCCTTCCATCTCAGTTTATAGAAGCTAGAGTTGTAAAAGAGATTTCTACTCTCTCCACTTCAGTACTTGTGTTTTGAACTGCTAGATCTTTTTGACTAAATAGCTCTGTATTACTCATCTCTAAAGTAAGATAATTATATTTGGAGTAGCATTACAGACAAATCTACTTGTCAGCATCTGCCTGTGGTAAATGTCATGGTCCTGGGAGGAAATACTTTAAGCAGCTGGTGTGAGGAATTTTAGTGGTGTTTCAGGGAAGGTCAGCCTAAGATCTGGTTATGTTTGTAGCATCTCTGTGGACACGACTTGTCACGGTGAGGTGGGAAACTTGGAAGCCTCCACGATTTGACTCAGGAGGCAGTGTATGAGACATGCTGGTAACTGTCAGGCCACTGAGTCTCAGAACAACAAACTGTCTGGTGTGCAGGCAAACGCGGGATAAAAACAAAACCAAAGAGGCAGCGTGACAGTAGGACCAGAAACGTCCTCCCACAAAATTTGTGCTACAGTATCCTACAAGGATTTCTACAATATCCTTACACAAGAACGAAAATACTGGAAGTGAGAATTGAGTCTCTACCCAGATGTCAGCATGTTGGAATAACACTGTCACAATGGAGAAACACATTAAACATGAATTAGTGACAAGTTTTGGTAGGTAATATATTTCCAACATGGAGTGACAGAGTAAGTTCTTTACCTGAATCTGAGAAATCTCAAGCAAGACAAACATTTAAATAGCAGAGCTGGGAACTCTGGTTCTGTGGCTGAGTTACTCTTGTCTCTGAAGGAAAAACAGGTTCTCCTGCGGCAGGCTGAGACATTGGGAGACAGTGGTGGAATAAGTTCTGAATCCTAAAGGACTTTCTTCAAAAAACATGGATTGCTGAAATGCCCAGCATCAAAACAGTGACAGCTGGTTGCACAGAACAAGCATATAGGTTCGAATGACCTTAAAAAAAAGATAAATGATTTAGAGTACAATGGTCTAAAAGCAGCATAAATTTTCTGTAAAGCAGATACAAATACACAAATAAAAATGCTCATCCTTATAAGAAGTCACTCAAGAGAAGTGAAAAAAACCAAACAAACCATGTCCTAATCTCACTGTTAGCAGAGAAAATGAAAATGGCACTACATGCAGTGACTGGGAACAATGATTTTCAATACAGAGAAGACTGTCTGCAAAGTGACTTTGGCAAATTCAAAGTTATGTGCTGATTCAAATATATAAACAAACTGCAGAAGAAGGCTGCCAACTGAAAGATGCCATATTGGTTGGGTTACTAAATAATCACAGCCTATTGCTGTTCAATAGTCCAGCTGAATTGTGGAGCCAACTGCAGCACAGCTCCAGCATCACATATGAGTGCTAATCAGACTTTATAAATGTGACAAAGGACTGATTATATTTAGTAAAAGCTTCCTAAGGCACTGGATACATGCAGGTTGTCAATAAGAAAAAGCCTGAAGCAGGCCATGCTATTACTTGGAGCATATAGCTGTTGGCACAAAATGGTATCAGTGGCTACTTGAGCAACAAGGCAGAGCAACTCAGAATCACAACATCATAGAATCACAGAATAGTTTGGATTGGAAGTGGCCTTTAAAGATCATCTACTTCAAGCCCCCTGCAATGAGCAGAGACATCTTCAACTATATCAGGCTGCTCAGAGCCCCATCCAACCTGATCTGGAATGTTTCCAGGGGTGGGACATCTATCACCCCTCTGGGCAATAGATAGTAGCCGCATCACAGGACAGACTTATACTTACAACATATAGAGAAAAACAGAGAATTCATCTGGGGGTCTGTGAATAATTGAAACCTAAGGACATATTTCAGGACATTCTAAGGGCAAAATCAAGGTAGAACTACTGAAATGCAAAGTACCATTAGCTATGATGAGGCTGGTGAAGAAAAAGCTGACAAGGCTCCAAACAAGAGGAGTTATTATGCTCATTGAAACTCAGACACAGTAAATCAGCAGCCAAAAAATAGTTAGAGAGTCTTCGGGTAAACCTAGGATCTGCTGTGGGCCAAAACCACTGAGCAGAGCACTTGGAAGAAGTCAGTATCTATTGCCACTTACTGCCCAGGCTGGTAGACATGAAGGAAAAATTGCAAAATTTTCAGTAATTTTTTTCATTCTGCACGTGCCATTGAGATACTTCTGAAACCTTAAGAGAGACCTCAGTGATGCAGCATGAGACCTGCAGGAGAATCTGAAGTGGGTACTTGAAAGAATAAATAAATCCATAAGCAAGCACCGGCTTTGAGGTGCTAAGGTATTTATGGAACAGCTGGAGGTACATGGTACCTCAGGAGAAGCCAAAGTGGCCTTTTGCAAAGCCCACTGTAACAGAGCCCTGACACACACAGGGAGGTGACACATCAGATTTAAAAGGAAGTGCTGGCTTTACTTCCTGCATTGAAAGGGTTTTTTGAGCACAAGGGAGATTTCTGCCTAAAATCAACAGAACACCATAGAAAGGCAATGCTGAAAGCAGCCAAATGACAGAAGCACACCCCTAGGACTCCAGAGGCAAAAAGTGAAGAAGGTGTGATGTCCAGAAAAGTGACTCCAGGAGGCAGGCAAGTTGACCCAAGTGCACATTTAAACCAACTTAACAGAAAGATTTTCCAGACGATCTAGTGCCAAGGTTTTTGTCTTCATAATCATCATTGTCATCATCATCATAATTTTCCTAAATCCAATCCTGGGAAACTCTGTGTGGTACAGAGTATTGGATAAAACAGCCTTGCTCATTTTCTAATCAATTTCTTATAAGCCCATGAACAATCTTAACAGCTACTTACCCTTATTGGTAAGAATTTTCTTATGTTTCTTCAATCATTTTAAACAAGACAATATTTATAACAGCTGGAAAAAATTCTATTGTGCAAGATCTAAAATCAATTTGTTGATTTATAACTATTATAGTTTTATAAGTATTTCTAGGTATTTCCTGGTCAGAAAGGATCTTACAAAGACTAGAACTCCAGCCAGAGATCCAGGAGAGCTGCCTTTAATTCACCACAGACTTTCTGTGTGAATTCCAGTTCCTTACATTGCGTGTCATATCCAAATCTTAAAGCATGTGTATGTGTATGTGTAATTGCACTCACCTATCCCAGTGCTGTCTGATGCACACTAATTACAAGAGTGCTCTGAAATGTGATAAGGTAGGACATGTGTACACCAAGCCTAAACATGCCTGCAGATATTTACTTTTGTGTGAATATGTCTAGACGGTAATGCTTAAATAACATCCAATTAACTACATAATATTATTTATAGGAACAAAGTTTAATCATATTCTCATTAGCAGCTTATTATAATCATTACTCATTATTTATATATAAACTACATGAATTAGCATTTTATGTGCATTAGGGATATGACCATATATGTACCTACTACCTACCTGCCCTTCTAAATTACAAACAGCTTAAAATTTTATTAATTTATCTGTCCTTTTCTGCAATTTTTTTATAATGTCCAATAATAACTCATACACTCATGTAAAATATACTTTGGATCACTTTGGTACTATTCCATTGCCAGAAACCAAAGTTACATCCTTCTTGCAATGCTTCCATAAGATGTCCTAATTAAAGATCTTTGTTTTGTACAACGAAAATATTTACTTCTCACATATCATTAATTAGAAGCAATAATAACACTGATTTGCCTATTTCTTTACAACTTTGATTTAAAAATTAAATAAATTGTTAATATTCCTGCACAAAGGTATTGCTGCTTCCTATTACACTTCTTATTTCATACCTGCTAGTGAACCTATATGTGAGACCAGAATGCAAGAGATTTAAACTATAATCTGAAGAAAGAGGCTTACTTGTTTGAGAAGAGTCAGACAAAAAGAAGGGAAATAAAAACCTTTGATTCTCTTTTCAAATATAGGAGCACCATAGAAACATAGAATCATCAAATCATTATGTTGTCCTCTGAGATCATGGATTCCAACCTTCCCTGGCACTGAGGTCAGACTGATAGGCCTGTAGTTCTGTGGATCCTCCTTCTGGCCCTTCCTGTGGATGTGTGTTACATTTGCTAACTTCCAGTCAACTGGGACCTCCCCAGTTAACCAGGACTGCTGGTAAATGGTGGAAAGTGGCTCAGTGCCACTTTCTGCCAGCTCCCTCAGTACCATTGTGTGGTTCCTACACATCCCCATACATTTGTGTGTATCTAAGTGGTGTAACAGGTCACTGACCATTTCCCCTTTGGTTATGGGGGCTTCATTCTTCTCGCCATCCCTGTCTTTCAGCTCAGGGCATTGGGTACCCAGAGAACAACTGGTCTTCCTATTAGAGGCAATGAAGGCATTAAGTACCTCAGTCTTTTCCTCATCCTTTATCACCACATTACCCCCCACATCCATTAAAGGCTGGAGATTCTCCTTAACCCTCCTTTTGTTGCTGATGTATTTGTAGAAGGAACTTGTATTTTCTTTTATGACAGTAGCTAGACGAAATTCTAGTTGGACTCTGGTCCTTCTGTTTTTCTCTGCACACCCTCATGACATCCTTTCCATTCTCTTGAGTTGCCTGCCCCTTCTTCCAAAGGTTATAAACTCTAGTTTTTTTCCCAGGTTCCAGTCAAATCTCTTTGTTCATCAGGACAAGTTTTGTTCCCCTCTGGCTCATCTTAGAGTACATTGGGACAGCCTGCTCCTGTGCCTTAATGATTTCCTTCTCGAAGAATGTCTGGCCTCCCTGGACTCCTTTGCCCCTCAGAATTGCCTCCCAAAGGGACTGTCTCAGCCAGTCTCCTAACAGGCCAAAATATTCTGCTGAACCCCTTCCTTCTTTGAGAATCAAAATCTTGTATCATTTCATGACCACTGTGCCCCAAACGGCCTCCAGCCATCACGTTATCCACCAGTCCCTCTTTGTTCCCAAACCGCAGTTCCAGCAGGACATCTGCCTCTGTTGGGTCTCTCACCAGCCGCGTCAGAAAGTTCTCTTCCACACAGGAACCTCCTAGACTGTCTCCCCTGATGAATTGTATTTCCAGGAGACATTTGCTAAGTTAAAGTCCCCTATGAGAACAAGGGCTAGTGCTGAAGATACAAATCTTCAGGTGCTTTTACAGAAGTAACTAAGCCATGTCAAGAGAAAAAGTGCCAGGATCAAGCAGGACGCTTGTTCTGGCTTCATCTTATGCATTTAATGCACCAACTCCAAATGACTGCCACCCTCATTCATTATTTGTGGCTTTGCCTCTCCTGTCAGGAGCTGTTACCTTGGAGAACAAAGAAGACAAGAGAACAGTGTTGCTGCCAGACAGACTTTCTTTTCAAGACATGGCAGGAAAAAACCTAGGATGTAAAAAGAAAAGAGAAAGAGAAGGATCATCATTTTAGTTTGGTGCTCTCCCAGAGTCCCAGGAGAGCCATGTGCCAGGCTTCCTGTCTGAGAACATGGGGTTGTTTTCCAGATGTACTCATTGCTTCCCCATTGTCCTCCAAGGTGACAGTGGGGGAAGGCAGACAAAGCACCACTTTCATACCCATTTTTGACAGGAAAGTCTCAGGACCCATACAACTCTGATATATTTTCTCTTAATACATTACCCTTCGATAGTGGATTAGACTGGAATTGAAAACTTTTAACTGGAAAAATGAAAAGACACAATCACAGAAAGTGGAATTTGCTAGAACCTAAAGAGCTGGGCTAGCTAAAACTTCAGCTTTTTCTCAATTAAAAGCAAACAAGAAGTGCTGTTTTTCTTGAGGGAAGGTATCTGATAGATAGTATGAAAACAAGTCTTCTCCTTTCAGCATGGGGTGGGGAAGCATAATGCTTCCTTCCAGTTTCATGATATTTTGTATTAAACCCATTGCAAATTAAGCTGATTGCCTAGAGACTATAGCTCCTGCTTATAGCTTGCAAGAGAGACAAGGCAGTGTAATGATCTGTGACTGCATACCGTACATGTAGACTACAGCCACCAGTCAACTACATAATCCTCAGCATCAAGATTCATTAAAGTCAGTGGGAGTCATGTTGTTAGTATTCTGTGTGCAATTTGGGAAACATAGGGGTTAATACTATAGAATCAAGAAACTAAGTTTAAAAAAAAAGGTGAAAAAGAAGCTGCTAGAGCTGAAGTAGATGCATCCAGAGAGTAGTGCTCATAGCTATAGATTACTCTTAGATTTTCACCCCATAAACATTTCGAAAAGAAAACAAATGACAATCTATCATGTCTTAGGAGATGGCATTCTTTTCCTTTTTATTATACTCATCAAAATTACTGTTTCCATTTATTAAGAAATAGTATTTTTTTTCAAAATTATTGCATACTTGCAATCATATGTCTCTACACCCTCTTTCTTCTCAAATAACTAACTTTAATATACAAATAACTCACTTTATTGTATGGCTTCTTGGGATCCGAAAGTGTTAAAAAGAAAGTTAAACCTTAATTATAGGCTGTAAGCTGCTAAAGGAAAAATAGTAGAGTGTAGCAATGACATCTGGACTAGTACTAGTGCACGTAATGCATATCTGTCACTGACAGCTCACTGGGTTACATTTAATTCACAATCATCAGTCATGTATTTTCTTCTAATCAAAAAAAGAAACCACACCAGCATCAGCAGTAGAAAGCGTTCCTTCAGAGGACAGATTTTTCCATGTGCCATGATTCAAGTGGGTGGCCTTACAGACATAAATAGAATGGACAAATAACTGTAAGTGAATACAAAGTGACTGAGAGTTTCATATGCTGTGTTAACATCTAATCTACCATACTTAATGACTTTTTGTAGTTCTTCTCTTACCCATACACTCTCTGAATTCAACTCTTCTTTATCTTTGGTTTTGGGTGATTGCCTCAATGCTCTCTCTTTGTAAATCAGAGCATAATTTAGCAAAGCAGCATCCATCAGCTAACAGAAAATAAGTATTCTTTTTCAAAATCTGAGAACCTGAAATAGTTACAAGATCAGTCCAGAGGCTGGCTAAGCCTTTGCTCTGCACAGTTGCGTATTTGTCTGTGGAATATGAAGTGCTGGAAATCAGTTTGAGTAAGAGCAGAAAATACCAACTTCATAAACTTTGGGCACAAACCTGCTCCCTTTAAGTCTTGTATTATACCCTCTTTTCTCTTTGAAATGTGTGAGCAGCGACTCACAGGTGTCTAGAAACATTTCTCTTAAAACATGAAACTGTTGCTTCCATGGCTCCACAACAAGAAGACATATGGACACAGCTGATTTTCACTTAACAACTCAGTTGAGGCAAACAAAATAGCAGAAGCTGTGGTAAATGCAGACCTCTTTGATCCCAAACTAAATGACAATTTTAGCTCTAGCACTTGTCCAGATGCTTTTGTTACAGATCAGAAAACCTGTTTGGCAAGCTCTCACTCATTTGGCTATAAGCATTTCAGTTGCCCTCCCACTAGATGTAGTCTCAACACATAAGTCATGTTTCAAGACAGAGTGAACAGATGAGCTTGTCTTACTCAATCACTAATATTGATTCACACATTCACACAGAAGAAAATGCAACTTTGAATCTCTTGGCAGAGCACACACCTTACACATGCACAATTAAAGATTAAAGAATTAGCAGGTGCCCTAATCGAAGCCCTGCAGGGTGGGCTCTACAATTTGACCACACTTCATTATCTTTGTCCTCCTCACGCTACAAAGTGACCTCTGACTGGGTGCACTTTTTATTGTGGTTTATGGCAATTATGATTCTTGTTCATGGTAGATTGACTAGAAACTCTTTGGACTACCTAGTGTGTAATCTTTCGTTATGTATTTCTACTATAGTGCCATATGCATTAGCACTGGCCCACTGGGTATCATTTTATTTCAGCTTTCATATATACATTCT
This sequence comes from Corvus moneduloides, assembly GCF_009650955.1. NCBI lineage: Eukaryota > Metazoa > Chordata > Aves > Passeriformes > Corvidae > Corvus > Corvus moneduloides. The sequence continues at coordinate 17,842,697 of NC_045480.1, read as the reverse complement.
AATTATTTTTCTACTGTACTGCCATTGGAGCTTAATGTTGAAAATAGAATCTACTTTTCACCAGGTCCACCACAAAATTACAACTTGTGACCCCTTAGGTTAGCTTTCACTAATACATATGAAATAGGAGGACACTTCATAGTATGCTGAATACTAAATTAACAAGTTAAAATGACATAAAATGAGGAAATTAAGTTATCCTCTTCTGAAATAACTATGTATTAGGAGAAACCCCAGTCATAATGGCATCATGTGTTTAAAACTAACATTTTATGGTATGATGAGCTCTATGGCAAGCTATTATTACTACTTATTGTTTGCATTAGGGTAGCACCTAAAGGTTTGTGCCCAGCTGTGCTAGACACTGAAAAACAATTTTATCTGTATTTACATTCCTCCTGCCCTGCCTAAGCACCAGTCTTGGTCAATTTCCAAAATCCTTCTCCTAATCACCCTTAAAACTCTACCACTTCCAGGTGTTCCACTACCCACCTGTCCCAGTAAATACTCTTAAAATCTTATTTTTAATCTCTTCTTTATCTTACCCATAATGTCAAAAGAAGTGTCCTAGTTCTGCACCTGCTAGTTCATACATCTCAGCATGCCCCTGTCTTTCCTCCACTAAATTGATCCTAACAGTCAATGTCCTTGGTTTTGGTGGAACCTTTTCCACTTGCTCTCACCAGGCTTGTAGGAAAATTTTGAGGCTGCTAAGCTACTCTCTCCCCTTTGTCCCCATCGTGGTTTTGGCTGATCAACACCCTGCCAGTTATCTTGGCTCCTCAATCAACAGTTCCAGAGTTGGTTCCCTTGCACAACATGTTATCATTTGTTGCTGCTGTAAAATGGCAACTCTTTCTCTGCTTCCTACCTCATCATTCACAGAAAATGATAGTGGATTAGATTATATTTTAAGGACACCCTTTTAAAAACATACATCTAGCAATATGTTTTGAGGCAAGAGTTGCCTTCAAAATCAGCAGCAGAGTTTTCCCTGTTCTTGCTGGTATCTTCCTTCCTAACTTGTTTCCTCATCCACACATGAGGATGGCTTTTAATATGAAAGCAGTGTATTGATGCTACCAATTAATAGTGACTCCCTTATTTGCAAATTTGGAAAGAGAGCTGTTATTTAAACAAAGAGATAAAAAACTAATTGCTAAAGAACATCACCCACAGCATGTTGTTGCTTTTTAGTCTCACAATGTTCTTGTATTCCGTATACTCCCAGATGAATTAGAGGGGTGCATTTTATACTCAGATTTGTGGCAGATCTCTTTTAGTATTCATAGGTGTGCCAGCATAATACAATTCATTTAGGAATATGACACATCTGTGTAATTTGTAGGTGTTGACTGTCTAACCTTCAGACAACTTGATAGAAAAAAATAATTCATCCATAACAGAGACCTTTATTTTTCAATCCATAACATTCTGTTTAATGTATTAGAAGTACATGAAAAGAATGGGAAAACAGGAAAAGTTAAAAGAGGAAGAGAAAGAAATGCCTCCTATAGAGCATTAAAAAAAATAATGTAAAGATGGATTATTCCATATTTTTCAAGTCCTTTACAGTGAAAGTTCTATCTGCCTTTCAATGGGTCTATCTTACTTATCTTTGTGATCAAGTAAGAGAAAAGCCGTTGCAGTCCTATATAGATATGACATTTATTTTCCAGCAATTCAGGCAACTCAAACATGACAATATTAAAGAATAGGTTATAAATATTTCATTTCATGATTAGGATCAACTTCAAACATAATGCTCTACATTCACATGCCTTAGCTGTGGTGTGATATATACACTTGTATAATGCATGTTACATCACAATCATTTTTATCAAAATAAATCAGAAATTACAGATATTTAAGGATAAAGGATAACAATAAAAAAGCTAGATAACCTGCTCCTGTGATTTTATGTCTCTTCTATTAAAAATAAATTATTTAATTGCAAACGAGGAAGTTCTTATTGCTTTGAATCATAAGGCCTCTCACTTAAAAAGGCCTGGCGCATTCAGGGAGCTTCGCCACCTATGACCACCAGAGTACCAAAATGCTATTACCTGCAGGATAGCTCACAACTCTTCCTAGTAATTGTGCATTTCGAGAAACGTAATTTATGGTCAAATTACGGTTTTCACCTTTGCACTAAGAGTATCTCCCAGACACCCTTTGCAGACTATGGTCTCACCTGGATAAGAAATAGTTGGTCATGAGCCTGGATTTTCCTAGTTAATCTATATGGGTTTTTCGGGGTTTGGTTTGGGATTTTTTAAATTTCTTGAAATGTACACAGTATACAATTTACCTTCCCTTTGCTCCATAAAAGAAAATCTTTTGAAAGGAGCTTTAGGTTAAAAATACTGTGTGAGCAGTTCCTGGGCTGCAGCTCTTATCAGGATTCTTCTTGTGTCTGTCTCCCCCAGAGAACCCACTGCTGCAGCTTCTTCACCCAGAGCTTTATTCTGTTCTTCAGCCCCACTGCTCCTCACTTCTTTGGCTGATGTGACCTTCCTTGTGGCCTAAAACTTCCTTCCCTTCTGCTGTGTGGTGGCATTTTTCTCTACAGGAGGTCTCAGATGATCCTATTGCGTACAAAAGTGCTTTTAGTGATCAGTAATTTGGAGTCAATAAACCTCTTTAGTAGCAGGGGTTATTACTGAACTAAACTGTGCCTAGCTCCATTCCTAGCCTACTTCCCAACCCCACGCTTCTATTTGCAGGAGGAGACAGAAGAGCCTAAGCACTTGCCAGTGATGCAGTTAACAACAGCAATTGCTCCAGATAAAAAGAGCTACATCATCATTATCAGGAGGGAGGACCGAGTCTAACAAATCGCATTGCACCAACAATCGGGTAATTGGATCCCTACTGGAAATGCAGCCTGAGTAATAATTTCAGATGGCACTGATGGTGTTACACAGAAATTAAACCTCTATTATCATATTTCTATGGATCCAGTTCTAACCACAAGCAAGTGGTTTAAAGGTACTGCTGAATCCATGCATATCTGAACTTCTCAGGAAAGGTTAATCCACTTTGAAATTGATGCCAAATTGGCAAAATACTGCTTTCCTTCTGAACTCAAACTCTTTGGTTTAGGCATATGGGGAATGTGAGAAAGCAACTTTTTTCTAAAATGCACACCAGAAGGAAAAACCTCCTCTACCATCCAGTATATTGTACATCTCTCGGCTGGATGAGTGTGAAACATTCTGGAGCATGGTAGCGTGCACGGATGTGATGTGCTACTTTTCTTATAGTAATGAATTTTATGCCTGCCTGTTTCTGTTCCTTTGTCTATTTTTAATTCAAATATGTAAAAGCTTTTCTTAATACAGAGTCCCAGGTGTCAGTTGCTGCCTGGAGTCCCTTTTCTTTCCTCTATTGTTCTCTTAATTGTTACTTCAAAACAATTAGCTGGGCATTCATATGCAAATGAATGCAAATGTACAGGGGATTGGGTGTGAGAGAATACCACCACTCGCTAATTTCCACTTCAAGGTCTGCTGGTAGGAACAACAAAATTGCTTAACAATGTATTTTTACTGGGCCATAAAGGGTGAACTCCCAAAGATTCCAGCGTCCTGCTGGCTCGGCAATTGTTAAGATTCTGCTGTTTCTTGGTAAGATTTTTATTTATTTATTTATTTATTTAGGTCTAGAGACTGTGCTAGCCTTGTAACCCTAAACTGCCCCTGCCTTTGTTCATTTATGCTCAGGGCTGTGACTAGTAATTTGGATACAATCCTGATTAGGATATAAAGTAAATTATTAATACCGCTGCTATTAATGTGATTCATTATGGGATAAAAATTCTCACATGAAGGAATTCCTCATGTCTCTGACAAAATAAAACTTTTATAATTTATAAAAGAGTATGGTTTATTGCACTGAAACCTTAGAAGAAAGATACACTGACTGATAGACTGGGACTGAGGATGAATCCTAGAGAGACTTAGCCAGTTGCTAAGATAAATCTCATCTCTCTTGGTGCAGTTGTATTTATTGTATAAATCTGCATTCCCTTTCATGCTGTATAGTAAAACTCTTTATGAAAAATAGTTGGTTATTCAGCATTCAGAACTGCTTTACAAAGATAAATACCTTAGCTTTTCATATGCAATTAATACACAGAAACCAATTAAAAGACCAAATCCTATAGTCATTAGGCAGGGAAAATTCAGAACCACAGACTGTCCTGAGCAAGAAAACCCACAGCACAGCAGGAAAACTCCATCACTCATATGTGACTCTCCTACCAGGATCCCTACCAGGGGAAAAGTTGCCTCTAGGAGGAGTAACTTTAGAAAGATATTTCTGAGATGGTGGGAAGAAGTGATTAACTTTTCACTCCACAATTACTTCTTTTTTACACTATCTTAGTGTTCTTCCAGTTTCATCTCTGAAAATCATCTACACAGCAATAAGGGAACACAGTATTTACCCCTCAGGGCAGGTAGTGTCCTTGTTATGCAGTGTAATTCCCGTGTTTCACCAGACATATTCCTCGTGGAAAAGAAAGACATCTGCTAGATGGTGGGAGCTGACTTGAATTCCCTGCTCCATAACTTGTCAAGGGGTGGTGTGCTGACTGTTTAGGCATGGACATGAAGTTCTGGATAGATGTATAAATGCTACTGGAATCAGTGAAGTCAGATGTTTGCATGCTTTTGTTCAGACCTTAATTGTCCTGTGTCCTGGCTTCCTACTCCTAGATGGGATAACAGCACTGCCCTCACAGTACTGTTGTGAGAATAAACACATTTAAGACTGGGAGGGACTTGGGCACAGCAATGGTAGGGACTATATAAATACTTGGAGCAGAGAGGCACTACTATTTATACTGCAGTATAAACAAACAGTAACAAAGCAGCTATGACTGGTTTGGGGAATCTTATCTGGCCCTGGGAGTAACATAGGACCATATTCAAATTGCAGCTAGCAATGTACACCAGAGGAGAAAAGCTTCCTGCAGAGGTGGCAATGAGAAAGGGGGATACTCCTCCTCTGTCACCCCCAGAATCCTCTCTATGGAAGGGTGGACACTGTCAGCAGTAAATTGGGTGGCCTCCCCCAAGGCTTCACAACATATGCTTCAAGGGAAAGAGCGGTGATGAGCCTTCTTACCTTCCTGCCTTTCCTCTCTGTGTCCTCTATGGCCAGTGTTCTATTTAAATGAGCTTTTTTTTTTTTTTCCTTCCATGGGCATATCCATTTATGATGATTTAACTTTAGGCACAGACTCAAAGGTTTTGCCCAAAACCAATACACAAATTCCAGAAAGGGTCTTTAACCATAATACTTCTATTTTCCCCTCCTTAAAACTTGGAGAAATTGAAATATCTGTCTTCATTACAACATAAGCACCTGTGGAAACTTGGAACGTACTGGATATATCCCCCTTATGGGAAGAATAAATGTCTCATCCCAGCAGACTATGCCCTTGCTGAAACCTGCTCATACCTCACCAACCAATATATTTTATCTTCATATGTGGTTGAAATAGGGCAGATTTCTGGAACTTAAACAGGCAAATAAAACACATCCATCTTCTAATAAACACACAGGAAGCTATTATTAGGCAGTGGGCTAATAGTAAAACACCCTGAAATACAAGGAAAGGATGATTTGAACAGGTGAGGTTTTAAAACATGTTTTACCCTGAAGTTTCCACTAAAGTTTTTTCCTTAACAAGTTGTCAGAGACCTTTGCCTTTTGCTTTATGAGGCTGACAGTTGCAACTTGAAAGTTCAAGGAATATTTTTAGTGGAAACAAGAGATAGATGCTGGCAGGGTGTTTTAACAATGGCCTGTTTGTTGTGGTAACAAGATTCAAAGAATGCATTATTTATAATGCTCTGATATGCACATATTGCTCTGGTAGTATGCAGCAATATAGTAACAGAAGTGGTTTCTTATAATCTGTCTGCACGGCACTCCCAGGTGCTGCCTGCTGCTGCCAGGGCTGGAATTTCACATGCAGTTTGAACCAGCAAATCTGGTAGGAGTTCCTCCCTAGGCTGCCCATTCCCACCCCATGCTTTCTCTTCCTTCTCTGTCAGCACAGGTGCTTATACTAGGTTTTCAAATAGATCAGGGAACCAGTCCAGGTTAAAACTCATCTGTACTGTAAAAAACCCCAAACAACCCAACAAGGTTAAAGGCTTAAATTGTTATGCTCATGATGCTTGGCCTGAGTGTCCCAGATACATTGTGCTCCTTTAGGAGACCTCACTGTGGTCTTTTCTTCACATACTCCTTTAGTCTAAATCTTACAAAAAAATCCCTAACTACTTACTCTAATACTACTACTACCATCCTTGGTCTTTACACACACTAACACTATCTTATATCTCTATTTTAGTATATACAGATATGCCAGCAGTAGAATTGTTATGTGGTATATGTTACATGTTTACTAAAAACATTATATAAAATGTATATTATATATTACATACATACATAAGTATATAAACACAGACATATGTACTAGGATCAGAATCATGCCTTGTGGTCATTACATGTAGCACAAAATGTCAGTGTGTACAAGTGGAAATATAATGAAGTGTTCCTTAGGCTCTGCAGTTCCTTTTGCTTTCTGATCTCAGCAATGGCTGATAGAATTTGGACAAAAAATATGTTCCCTCTTTTAAGTCTTCCCTTCTGTATGCTTTGAGCACTTTGAGGATTTATCAGATAGGACCATATTCAGATGCTGAAAATTCCAGTAAATTCCAAATACCCTGTGTTTTCCACTCACCAGTGCAAGCCTTAGGTATTGAGAAATATCCATGGAGTAGGAAATACTAACTTTAGGCTCCCTTTAAAGAGCCCAGAAATTGCCTGAGCTAGTGATCTGCTTCAGAGATGGCTGATACATCAAAACTTGCTGCAGCAGCCCAACGCTTTCATTACTAGCCAGCAATGCAGCTGTGACTGCCTGCTCTGTGTGTTTTACAGCTGAGAAAGGAAGCCTGAACCAGTCTCCTTCCACTCGTGTACTTGGCTCTTCTGATGAGGTCTAGAACAATGTTTCTTTATGTTCTTTGCTCTTGTCAGCAAACTATTGCCAGGTGCTCACAGACAGATGTCCGACTTTAACCCTTTTGAATTCCCTGGAACATCAATATAAAGCATAAGGATGTTTTGAATAAATCTGGTCTCTTCGAGGTAGGTAGCTGTGATGAAGCTCCTGATGAGTAAAAAGGAATGGTAATAATTTAAAAGAGGAAATATTCCCGTGTATCAGAGCCTTGGCTGTAATATACATCTTACATGGTTTTATGCAGTACAGATAAATAGAACACAAATAGTGTTATCCCATTGCCAACATCAAAGCATGCAGATTTCAGAAAGGGAAAGTATGATTAGAACATGATTCAAGGCATAAAGCTTTTCATATCTCTGCAAAATGCATATATGGGTATATATATTTATATTTAAATATGTATTGAGTTATTTTGCACAGTACATTTTGTAAAGCGCAGATCTCTTGTCTTTAGTGTGCTCTAGTGTCCTTTCTTTTATGTCTGATTCTCCCCATTAAGAATGTAATTCTTTTTGTAGCAGACAAAATCCCCTAGTAGCCTTTCTCCTCGCTAATCTTTCTACATTTTTCCTTATCTCTTCCTTTGCGCCTATTGTCTGATTGTGCCTCTTACACAGGCCTTCACTCAAGGGTTAGTGAAATTAAACGTTAGCTGGCTCAATAGGTAGCTAGTAACAGTAGTTTATCTGCCAAGATAAGCTTGCAGGTTTTGGATGTCTCAAGTTTCTTCTTTTCCACTTTCATTATTTTAAGACATTGTTATTTGGGGAGTTAGTGACCCATCTCCTTTAATGTTGCTTACAAGCAGTTTCCCTATATAAGACCCTGTGATAATTTCTACACTGACAAGTTGCAGCTAAGTTGCAGTTTTAATACATCGCTTTCTGGAGCAAGAGGCTATACTTGTTTCAGTGTTTCATATTGTTTCACTTCTAATAGCTTATACATACTGGAAATCCCGTGTTCATCTTGTGTGCTGCAAGATATTTATACTCTTAAATGTAGCCTAAAGAATCAAACAGCAAGGCAATTTGAGGACAATTCTGCAGGCTTCACTCTGTTACCAAGGCAAGGGAGAGAAAAGTAGGGTTGCCATGTATCCTTATGAAGATAAAAAGAGCAGAAAGTTGCCAGGATATTTGTAGCTGAAGCATTATAAATGGAGGAATGAATGTGGAGCCTGCTCAGAGACCTAATGGATTCATATAAAATAGAGATGTCTGTGTTATTCCACTTGTCTATGTGTTGTATGAAAGAGACAATCAGACAGTGGTTGCTTCCCTTCCGTGTGACAGCCTGAGAGGTCAAACTTGGGAGTTTTGTAGCACATCCCCTTCTGAGCCAGTTATTACAAAGCAAATCTATATTCCAGGCAAATACAGAGATTTGTAATTTTTCCACAAAAAAAAAAGGATCTCAAAGAGCTGGTAGCTGGACTTGTGCCTCATGCTTTGTCTGAAACCCTCCTTTTAACAGGATTAGTTCAAAAAGAGATTCACCATGTTGGAAAGACTGATTAGGAGCTGCTGCTATGATCCCAGGCTTCCAGATCCTGGCAGTCAAAGAAAAGGCACAGATGTGACACTCAAGTGCCCAGGATAAACACAGCCCTCTTCAAAACAGTAATCTGCTACAATTAGCAAGAGTTTGTTTAAACCCTGTTTAAGCAGACTCAGTCCAGAGCTAGTACTTGGGACAAAGTCTCCTTGTCTAACACAGTCTTTTCTCTTGTGCACAGTCAATAAGAAGTGCAGACATCATTAGGACATTAGACATCTCTGATGAGATGTGACTGGTTACGTTGTGTGAGGCAGACAGTTGTGACTGCCTTTTTCAGAAAGCCTTTTCACGGCTCTGAGTGACCACCCCCTGGTGCCAGCAGCTCACTGCCAGCCTTCTGCAGCACAGCAATTGAATAAACAAATGTGCCTCCTAACCTCCCGCTCCTATGGCTTGTAGCATGACAAAAGGGTGCTAGAACATGTCATGTCATGGGACATCAGCCTGTGATACCAACTAATGGTCTTCACACAGAAACTGGTACTCTACTTTGACACACACTGCAATTTTTCACAGTAAACCTGCCCTATTTGTTGCTGCTTAGCCATTGCAGATAAATGTATCAAAAGCTTAGCAGTGTTTTTTGGATACCTCTTCACCTTTAGGTATTTCCTAGGTTCTGGTAGTTAGGCCAGGTGCTGCTAAAAGTTTGTTGTGCAGATGGCTGGATGCTTTCTTTACTATAGCCTGTGGGTTTTAACAACTGAAGCTGTCACTTTTTTTCCCTACCAGCATAGAAGGAACAGGTCTCAGGTGATGATAACTTCTCCAAAAAATTTTTCCATGGTTTAGTTAATGCAAGACCAGAATTCAGCATCTGAACTATTCTCCAATTTTGGGTAACGTTTTCCAATATTATTTAACAGGCTGTTGTAAATCAGTTATAATTTATTGGCTTTTTTTCAGTACTTTGCTCCCCATCAAGGTTTAATTTTCACAATCCATCTCCTTTCTCTTCAGTTGCTATAGCATACATCGTCAGCTATAATCTTCTACAATACCTTACCAATATTGGGGCCTTGTCCGATCATTGTTCCTTATTCTACTCTTTCCCTCTTAGAATCCATTTTATCAACCTTTTCATCCAACCAGCTAACACCTCAGCCCTGAATAATTAGCCTTTTTACAGTGACACTGTCATGAATTATTGTTTTAAGGTCAGTTTTCTTAAAACAAAACTAATTCTGCAGCCTGTAAACCCTCTCAGGACGTAGCTACCCTTTATGCTGCCTTGTGACACCATGTACTCTAGTAAAGCTTCAAAGAGCAGGGGGAAGAAGCCTGGGCAAAGATAAAGTGGGACCTTTGTTAAACAGAGTGTTTCTGCATCCATCTTATTCCAGGCAAGAAGTCTGATAATCCACAATACTATAGCTTTCATGTGCTGGGGCACAGTGCCAGTATTGCAACTGCTGCAGAAGGTAGGAACAAAGGAAGAAGATAAGGAGTTGTGCTGTAGGGGGAAAAGGAGGAGTGGAGAAAAAAAAATCTTTTGCATTCATGGAATGATTGTGGCACAATCATAATAATTCGGAAATAATTATATTTGTTATCAGTCAACATAATTTCCTGCAGTTCTACACACAACGTAATTTTCCTCTTCCAGCAGTCAGGCTGAACAAATGGTTCTGTTCTTGTTATTATTTTAGTTTGAAGCAGAGTAAAGTTGGTTGAACTAATAGTATAAACACAAGGATATCACTTAGAAATGTCTGAAGATTGGCATTTAGCCTATTGTTTCCTAATATGATGCAACCATATTTTTTCATTCTCACTTTTTTCCGTTGTGTTTTGCTGTAAAATGCCATGGTGCTGTGATATGGTAAGGACAAACCCTGCAGTATGGTTAAAAACTGACTCTAAGTTATTATCCAGAGCCCATTACTGTAGTATTGGAGTGCCTAAGAGAGACTATTTAGCAGATGAAAGAAAAATAACACAAAACCTGTAACATGCTGTTTATTTTAACACCGTAGGGTAGAACTCTGTGTATGACATATTTAAAATGACTGATGGATTTTAGCTTACAGTTTAGGACAGAGGATACAGATCCCTTGCTGGGGTGTGACTTTCTTCCACCAGACAAATCTGTGGCTTCCCGGAGGGACTGGTATGTCCTTGGAGAGGAAGGTCATGCTACCTTCAGTTTTTCTTAGAGATTTGGTCGGAGAAAGAGGCTAGCTTTAGCCTGGGCCATTCAGTTCCCAGGGCTTTTGCCACAGGACATGGAGCATGCTCCCTCCTTCAGCGGGCACTCTTCAAACAAGACTTTTGAGATGCTATGAGTTCTCTCTGGCGTATTTCTTTCTAGATGTCTTTCATTTACACTAAGAGAGGCTCACATAAAAAACAGAGGAAACTTCACACCATTTATTCTGTTACTAAAGTCTGTAAGGCAGTACACCAAGCTAAAAGAGAGTCCTGCTGGACAGGAATATGCAGCTCATTAATATAACTGGATTAGAACTTGGTCCTTTATGCTTACTATAGCTGCTTTCCAGTCAGCTTTTATTGTTGCTGAAATATTTTGTATTGTCATATGAAATGATTAATATATAAACATGAGAGAAACAAAGACAGATACTAGAGGATCTCTAGTGGGTTTACTGGAAACTGAGTACAGGAAAATGAATGCTGGGAAACACACATAAATAAGAACAGGCTTATTTGTAACAGCCAGAAAAAGAGGGAAACCAGTTCCAGCTCTTTTGTTACTTCCCTCCCTAATATAGGTCAGATAAGGAATTTACACAGATGCATCTCCAGCTTGGTTTTCCATGTGCAGTAGAGAGAAGTATGCAGCCTTTTTTTCTGAGGAATTATGAAAGATAACAGTGTAGGAGGTTACAAGGAGTGTGATACAAGGATCTTTGCTGGATACAGACTCATACAACATCTTCTATTAGAGATGTGGGAGCAGAAGAGTAGCCTGCTGATTGCATTCACAGGTTTTATTAAATTAGGAGAATTGGAATCTCAAGAGGCTAAAAAGTGGCAAAAAAAGATTCAACTTGGCAAAAGTCATATGGGATAAGTTTTACAAAAGAAGTAAAATCCTTAATTTAAGGTAGAATCCATCACAGTTTTAAGGAGGTTAGAGGCTTATATGTTTTTAAGGTGTGATCTTTCAATTTATGGTACTTTGGGCACCTGGCATCTATAGGAAACCAATTCAACTACACTGTTGATTTTTAAGACTGCAGTCTTCTTTAAAAATTCTTCTATGAAGGCTTGGAGTAGTATGTAAGAGAAGTTTCTGTTCCAGCCAGATCGTTTCCCTTTAGTCTCATTTCAAAGTCACATTGATGAGAACAAAGGAAGTTTCCCAAGCAAGAAGTACTGAAAACAAACTAATGAGAGAGCTTTCTATTAGCCAAATTGGCAGCTTCTTTACAGGGATGTAGCTGCTTCTATGAAAGAGACTCAATAGTATCCACTGCTAGATATTATTTCTTTAATAATTGCCATTACGCAATTATAGATACATAAAGTGTAAGAAACATCTAAGGATGTCTAGATACATATAGTTATGGATAAATTTCAAGAGTTTGAGTGGAGGAACTGTGGCACTACCTAAAATTTATGCACTAATTACAGGCTTTTAGTATTTTATCAATCAATGGATATTCCACCCAGAGGCTGATTTACAGATAGGCTTCAGCATCCCATAGCCCCAGTTGAACACAGTAGGACCTGGATATCTCCACAAACCAGAGACCTTCCTCCTCCAATTTGGAAATTGGTGAATACCAAGTGACCACTAATGCTGCCAAACTCAGACAGAAGAGGATGGATGTATGCAGTGTGTAACCAGCCAGTGGTGGAAACACCACTGTGGACACGGCTGAAATTAACCCTTTGGGAGCACTGAAAAGGCATTAGGGGTCCATATGAACAGGAACAACATTTAAAGTTTTGCAGCCTTACTACCAAAGAGTTACAAGGGTAAAGAAGCCTCATGTTTTAGAGCTGAAGTTGTTGATCTGTGTGTCAGTATAGATTGTTGTCTCTGTTTTAATACAGTCAACAGTTGAACTAGGTCATCAGTGTTTTTGTGTTAATATCCTTGTGTTTATATGAAACAGATCCATGAAGAGCATGAAGCAGTGTTCTCCCCCCTGTGATTTTTCTGTGAATGCTGGATTGTTCTCTTTTCTGTGTTGCTCTCGGAATATCTTTTACCTAGAGGATGGAGAGTGGGATATGCAGAGGATGAGTTGTGATGAATATGAATTTGCTCCTAATCTGTTGGTTTGCTCAGTACTACTACAAATAAAACTGTTATTAGTAGTTAAGATTTACACAGCCTAATAAGCATCAAGCAATATACCCCTATATATCTTTCTCTGCAAAATTTTTCAGGGTTTATCTACCCCCATGACTGCCCATTCTTTCCATCTTATACCATATTATGCATTGCCCTGCCATCAGCTCGTCCCCATAGCCATGACTGGCACTCACTGAGGCTTTTCTCCTGCACATGGAGACAGGAACATATGCACTGACTCATTTGTCCATGCGCTAAGACTGGATCAGCAAGGCACTTCCTTTTCTCAGCTTAACAGCACAATGCGTTCGCCTTTCTGTTGCATTTCAAGGATCGTGCTGAGGGCAGCAGTTCTTACCAAGCTGAATGGTTATTCCTTGAGGCACTGACCCTCAAGCTTCAGGAGGAGCCCTTCCACTGTCTCAATGAAAACAGGCTTTGATGTATCGCCTTTTTTGGCACTGGGAAAAGACTAGATGCAGCTTAAGAAATCCACAGTGAAAGGGCCTTAGATGGCTTAGAAAAAACACAGGTCAGGTTCTTTTCAGTAATGCTGAAACTCCTTTTAATGGATGCTGTATTTGCTGTTGTGCTCTGCTCATGTTAGCCATGTGCAGCAGCAGCAGGATCACAGGGAGGCAGGATCAGACACAGGATAGGCTCCACGTGGTGAGATGGCCATAACACTCAGAAGGACTACATCAGCTGTCTTTCTAATTGGCCATTTTTGTTTTATTTGTACCCACTATAACTAATACACAGTGTGTTTACCTCTGAACTGTTTGCCTTTCTTCCAAGGCCAGTTGTGGGTTTCAGATGGAGCAATGAACAACTGGGAGCCAAGATAAAAGCCTGAGAGGTGGAACGATCACTTGAATGGAGATAGAAGACCCTGCAGAGACACTGGTAGATCTAGAGAACTTTAAAGCAGTAATTTAGAATGAAATTCTCCTTTTGGCTCTGAATCCTTTGGGAAGATATGATACAGTACACCTGTAATTTTGAGACAGATGCAGAAAAATTTAAAACTTGCTAAGTAAGAGGTTACACACCGTTTTCAGGGGTAGCAGTAATGGTTAAGAGTCTAGAAACCAGAAGGGAAGCAACTGTGACCAGATTTTAGGAAAAAATAAGAATTCTAAGGCAATGAAGTACATGTTCTTAAACAAGAATTAAGAAACACCCTCACTAAAGAGTTGCCTTTGATATATGAACACTGTATCCTAACAATTGTTCCCTTTTAGTCTTGATAATTTAAGATTATTTTTTAATGTACGTTCCAGTAGCATGCAAATGATGTCGTCTTGAATGCAGTTGTATTATAAAACAAAGAAGGGACCATCTGAACTAAAATTAATGCACAGTATTAAATCAGGTACTTAATCACTCAGATTGATTTACTGGAGCTATTGTGTTCTTGTTATATATTACTGAAAAAAATTTAACAATACACAACGTCTCTGAATACCATGATATTTAGATGTGCTTGAGGAGTCAATTAGATAATTCTGATTATTGAAAACCCAATAGCACTATTAGACTTGCATATTAAAATACCCCCTTCTTCTCTCGAGCTTAAATGCACCTCTACAACCTCTACTCTGCCCTATCAAGTAGCAAGTTGTACATTAGTTTCCCATATAACAAGGCTATCAAAAGCACAAGCAAAATTAATTTCATCTGGATACAACTGTTTTTTTTAAAAAATACTAAAATACTTCTTACTGGAAGACTTTTAAAAATCTGTCTGTGAAGGGGGTTGACACGTTTTGTGTATGCTACTGCTCTATCTTCATTTGGAGATAAATTATCACATTATTCTCTTTGCTCTCGCACTTGCAAATTAAGCTGTCATTCAATAACTCATAAAGAGCCAAGTTACACAATCCATAAGAACAAATAATGCAGCTATTATTATATATTTTTAATGTTGTCTTTTGTATGTATGGTTTTGTGATTTTTTTCCCCCCTTTAGTCTTTGTATCTGACTATATATTGGAAAGATGCTTATAATTTTTTTTCCCTAATAACTGGACACCATTAAAAAGCTATTGATAGTAAATACATTTTTCCAGAAAAAAATATGAAAGATTTTCTAAGAGCACACTTAAAAAAACCCCACATTTCTTTTGGCAAGAAACTTTTGACTTTTATTAGTTTTCTCAGAAGAATGTGAGTTCCAGAAGAAAAAAGAAATGAGAAAATTACTTTTCCAAATTAGTATACAAAGAGAGTATCCAAAGCCCTTTGATGTATTTTGTTTTTATGTCACTCAACCCTGATATTTCAAGTCCAAACAAAATGAATATTTTCAAAATAACGATGCTATATAATAACGCAAAATTATTTTTAGTGTTTTTTTTTTTCTATAAAACTTTGAGCTGGGAATTTGCATGAAAACTCACTAGCAGTCTCTAAGATACTGTTCTGGTTGTTTCTGCATTAACTAGTGACATTTGGCAGTAACCTCCTGAATTACATCAATTAATTTTATTCTATGTAGGAAGTTCTTAGGAACATTCACATTTGCAGTGGAATTTATTTTTAATCAAGTAGAAAAAGGTTCAACTCAAAGTACTGGGAAAGATCTTCTTTCTCCAAGGCTTCTGCTCTCTTCTCAAGCTAAATTTCACAAGACCAGTTTGCTGGAAATCAGCAAATACAAGTAGAGCACGGTTACAGTTCTGTATTTCACCTGAGTTAAACAAGGTTTTGAAACCAAGGTGGATATAAAGAAATACATCTCATTTATGTTGTTAGTGTTAGAACAAGGCTGTGGTCTCGCTTCCTCACTGCTCAGTGAGTACAGTGCCTGTGAGGCTTGCAGTGCTAACTTTACATGAAATGAGAACAAAACATAGGCAAAAGTGACCTAGTGGTTCTATTCTCAGCAAGTGAGTGTATTTTAGGAACAGTTTAAACCATTTAAACGTCATTGAGTGTGAATGGTAGTATCTCAAAATTTTGTCCAGATCACCTACAGTGACAGGGAGAAAAGCACCTCAGATTTTGGTAGCCTGTCATAATGCTGCCCATCAGCGACAAGTGCTGAGATGTCTTCCTTAGCTCAGCAAATAGAGTCAAATGTGCCTGATCAATTCTGGAAAAGGTGCTGTTTTCTTCCATGGAGACACTAAACAGGACCTGAATTTTGACTTTCTGATTTATGTTTTATTTTTGTGTGCTGTTCTTGCTTTCCTACAGTCTACCTATTTGCCATAGTACTCATCTCACAAGTATACACCTCTTCTCCCTTGACTAATGTCTTTCACAGTCAAGCAATTGTGTAGATGCTTTTCTAGTCTGGGCTGGTCACAAACACCTGATGCTAGAAATGCTGACTTTAGCAAAATTGTGCTTAAAAAAAAATCAGTTGGACGAAAGACACCAACCTGTTATCCTGTCTTACACAAGGCTACATAGAGGCTCATGCTGCACACCTAATCAAGCACTTTGAAATCCCTTTTTCCACAACTGCAGTAGCTGGTTGGAAATGATGCCTGATTAGAGCCAAGACTTTCTCTGTGCAGCCTAATGGAGTGAGGAAGTGAGGATAGAAAAGCTGCAGAGACTTGTTTTTGCCTTGCTGAGACACAGCTCTGGGCAGCAGTGGTGGAATCCTTTAGGTGCCAGGAAGGCACAGGCTGGAGCTCTCCTGGGCTGCATCCACTCCTGGACTGCTCCCTGGGGCAGCAAATGGAACACCTCACCTCATATGCAGGACGCATTGCAAAGACATTGAGGAATCTGTATCTTGTTCTGTTTTCCTTGGTGCTGCTTAGAGGTTTTGATGCCTGAAGTGGCCCCCTAAAAAACAGACTAGGCAAGAAAAAGGCAATAAAGGTAGGTATTTATTCAAAGGGCCTTCAAAGGCACACCCTGGGAAGTCCAGAGTCTACTGCCAAAATGGATCCCAAGATGGACAGTAGGTCACGAGCTCTTCACACTTCTATAAGTTTGGTTCATTTGCATATCAGGGTTAATTCTCCAATTAAAGCTTCAGTTAATGATGTAATTTCCCCAAGCTTGCACCCCTTTAGAGGCTTTTGGTTTATACTTTTTGGGCCTAGGACAGCCTGAGTGTCCTTGGAGAGCAGGCCCAGAGAGGCTTTGTTATGTCTACCTAGCACAAGAGAGCAGAAGTTAACAGGCTACAAGAAACTTCAGAGTTACCCACTGGGCAGTACAGGATTTGAAAAATATGGAAGTTAAAACCTATGGCATCAGTTTAAGTTCCTTATCTGTGGTCAAGAAATAGTCTATGTGGCTGCATAATTTATAATTTGTGTTCCTAAAGGAATGCAGGGTCAAATAGCTGTAATCAGTAACAGATCCTGGTATCTAGGAATAGCAGATGCTGGATAGATGAACACATCTCATTTTAGAGATCTAGGCTTACTCTTTAGGACTATTTAGATTTGTATTATTGAAAAGATACACCATGTGGGTATTCCTCACATCAACACTAATATCCTCATGCCATCAGGCAAATGGATTTTTTACAGGGTGAAGTCTGACCACAATTTATCTGGGCAAGGCAGCCTGACTACCTATAGACCCCAGTGTCTTCATACTACTGATCAGGAACTTCAACCACATCTAACAGATGGGAAAACTGAGAGGAGGGGAAGCAGGACATCTGTAACAGAGCTGATATAGGAACTGACACCTCAGGCATGCATTTGAGTGTCATGTTCCTCATATGTGTTCTGTGACTCCTGAGGAGGACTGTGTAACTAGATTCTCTGTCTGACTTAAAGAAAGTAAATCAGTCTAGAATATTATTCATAAGATTAATCAAGTGTGTAGCCTTTTCTCCTGTGAAAAACCAGCAGTTGTGCCTTTTAAAATTTATTTCACTATACCAAAAATAAACTGACAGAGAGTGTCTGCTAGTGGACTACTTTGCAACAGCACTAAGTGCTAAAACCTACAAGTTTGCAGTGTAATACAATAGAGAATTGTTCCACAAGGTCTTGACTCCGACCTTATTTTAACTTGTATCAAAATCGTTAAAAAAAAGAGGTGGAAGAAACCAGCCCCTCTAAAATTATCAATGGCACCAGACGCACTGAGTAGATCCTAGTATATTTCTATAAATAGAACTTGGAGGAGTTGTGGGAGATTTGCAGATCCTGTAATTTTCCAGCTGAAGCTGATGACTGGCAACTGACTGCTGCTCTGGTGTCTGAGGAACAGGCATGATGACTCTCAGCTGTCCGAGGGTGATCCACAAGCAACTTGCAAGATACTTCAATCCTTGGAACCTGCCTATCTTTCAAAAGCTTTTTGTTGTATCAAAATAAATGTCAGGGAATACATGCATGGCAACATTCTCCTGTTTATCAAATGAAACCCCTAAAGAATCTCTTGACCCTCTGTTTGCCAAGTGCACAAATCATCAGCCTGTTCTTGGACATGCTTACCAGCCTTAGTGGGTATTACTTGTACTAGAAAGTATCTGAAGGGTCAGGACCCATGAATTACTGTTTTTACTGCAGCCCCTAGGGGCACTACATGGGAATTAGAATATAAGACATTGAACAAGGCACCTAAGCACATAGCAAAGAAGTTCTGGAAATCTGCAGTTTGAAGTAGACAGCAGTAAGTGTGTACTGAGGAAATAGAGAGGAGTCATTAAAGGAGTGTAAAAGTGGTCAGAGGTTTAATACCACCACTATTTCATGAAGAAGTACTTATTAAAAACAGTGTCATAGGGATGATATACATATTGGTTGAAAGCTTATGTGCAGGGCAAAATATATATGTGCTGATAATTACTCTGTGGTTTAGGTGTGGAGGCTGGGTTTCCATGTGCTGGGACATTACAGATGCCTACAAATTGTGTCTTACATCTAAGTTGTTTATAATGTGATTGCAAACAGCGAATGTATTGTTTCAACATGGTTAATGTTTATGAGCTGCATTTCAGTTTATAGGTACACACAGATTGCCTGGAAAAGTACCAGGCCATTCCATTTTTAAGCAGTGATGAAGAAAGATGGAAGTTTACATATTCCCTTACAGTGTAAAATCACACAGGGGGAACAAAATAAGTCCAAGAAGACTACAATCGTTTGGGTCTTAAGTTTCTGTGAATTACCTCATACCCTTCTGCTGTCTGTGAGATTATCTGTGATTCCAAATAGGGTTATTTCAGACAAAGAAAGGAAGAAAATAAAGGCTGGGAGTCCATGAGAAATCAAGACTGCAATGCTATAGATTCTCAGTATAGACTTTCAAAAAAACCTTCATCAAAAGCTTTCCTTTGGCTACCACCAGAACCTTTAACAAAGTCCAGCTGGCTTCTGTACTGCTTTTGGCTCCATGACCCATGTGTGCACTCTGGGGAGAGGGGGCTCATGCAGGGTAAATGGATTTAATGCTACTTCAAGCCACATTAACTGTACTCAACATTTACAGCATATGGTTCCCAGGTCTCCCAGTGGAAAATATCATTCAGACCTGCTGCTCCTTAGTTCTTTGTATACCCTCTACTATGCTTCATAGTTTACTATGACCTACAAACCACTTGAAAGTTTTGGAGGAGAGGGTTGTGCAAAGGGGAGAGGTAACATTAAATATTGCTTTCTTGGCTTAATTTTCCCTCCACTTCATTAGAAAATATGTAAAGCAGAAAAATGGACATGCTAATTGTAAAAATATCAACCAATAAATACCCTTTGTGGTTTACAGTAGAAAAGAGGAAAGAATACTATTAAAACTTATTTATGGATAAAGTGATTTTTAAAAAATTATTTTTACTTGTAGTTTTCCTTCTATCTCTGCAAACTTTATGGAAAGAAATTATTTACAGAAATACACAGGTAAGCAGCAGTGCATCAGTAGAACAGGCATGCACAATTTACTAGAGCTATGTGTTTATAGAAGAGAACAGTCACTGAATGGACCCTTCAGTTAAGCTTCCAGATCCCCTTGACTTCCCCAGCAGTGGGATGTGTGGTTAGGTATCCTGTGCATAACTCTCCTTGAACAGTGAGAGCTGCTACTTAAACTGCCAACCAGATTATACGTTTTTACCTGCTCAGCTGCAAGAGTTAAGAGCTTGGCTTGCCAGGGATGGCACAGAAAGGTGTGCTGGGGAAGGAGCAGGACATCCCTGTTCAAAGCTGTGTATCTAATTTCTCATGCAGGGTTGTTTTCACTAATTTTCCTGCTCTTCAGCACTTAGTGATTCTTCTGTCATCAATGGAGTTTTAATTGAGGGGGATTAGGGGTGGATTAAAGGATCTCATCAGAGCTCAAACTCCCTGCATCCACTTCCTGTTGAGTCCTCTCAACAGAAGAGCTATTGACATTAGAAAAGTGGAAAATACTTAAGATGGTGACACAGTGAGGCAGAACTCAATTGAACTATAACCAAGGAGTTACAAGTGTAAAGGCAAGCATGTAATAAAATCTTGGAGATCAGAGAAGGACATGGTTTACGTAATTTTGCCCACTTCTGGATTTCACCTGGCTATATACAAGAGGGGCTTAAACTTTAGCAGACACAAAGACATCATCTCAACTCCTTCCTCAAACGCTTATGGATTTTTTAATGAAAGACACTTTCCAGCATATAGTTGAATCAATATTAAAAATGTTGTAAAATTCACCACACAAAACCCCAATGGATTTACATTTCATTCTTTATTTACATTGGATTTAGAATCAAAACTACATTAGGAACATAAACCCTCTTTTTCTCCTTTTATACCAGAGAGAAGTAGGATATTGAGGTTATGCATTTATTTGGGTTAGCTCTCTTTTTACTTTTTTCTTGAAAATTCTTTATCTTATCTAACCAGGAGTAAAGGGAGAGGGAATAGAGTCTCTGAAAATGAATCTATTGAGCACTTATCCAGACATGGGAGAAAATCCTGACCCAGCAAAGAAAATATTCCCAGTGATTTCAGTGGGCACAGTTTCATATATTGCTTCCCAAAGAGTGAAAGCTTAGTTCTGCTCTTCATGTTTTGCTTTCATCACCAGGAGTTACACATGCAAATCCACAGCAAGACTGTAACTAGAACATTTAAGCCTAATTATACAGCTCTGGGAACAATGACCAAATCTCATCACATTTTTTTCTCTTTTAGACACTAAGAAATCTTTTCAGTAACAAAAATTTCCTCTCAGATATGCACAGCAGGTCTCAGCTGTGATATGCTGCTGACATCAATTGGATACATGTGTACAGTACTTACATACACATATGCAAGTCAAAATTTACCATAAGGTTCTGTGAGGATAATACTAGTGATGTTTTCCATATCTGCACTTGAAAGAAGCAGTGACATTTTAGTCTCTTGGAAGGTGTTTTAGATATAATTCTAGTTATGACTCAGTTAAGACCTTCAAAGTTACATGCCAAAGGGGTCCAGAATGCTCTAAGCTAAAAATATTTTTAGAATGGAAATTCTTGTAAAATGTGCTTCCTGTAAATCTTATGCTAAACATGACTTGGTGGGGCCATCTCCACTCCTCTGGGCTGTCCCAGCTCCCAGTAGCTTGCCTAAGTAAAGTTGATTGAATGTATCAGTATTTTGGTGAGGCTTTTTTTGGTGTATTTTGTGTTATCATTTATTTATTGTTTATTTAAACAGATGAAAACCTATCTGAGAAGTTACTGCTTGCTTTTGTAGAATAATTTTTATTATCACATCATTGTGAGTTTGTTTGCTACAGAGCATATGTAGTAGCATGAGTCTGGCTGTTGAACTCCTGTGAATCCAGGCACATGTCTGCAGTGAATGTCTGCGATTTTTTGACATCTTCTAGCCTGGCTAGCTCCATATACATGGCAGCATTCAGCCCTATAGGGTTACCAGGTGTCTGCAAATTTCTGGGAGGTTTCTGAGAGACCCACTGTACTTTCATTGCACTGCTGTTTTATGCATATGCAATAAAATAAATCCAACCAATCTCCAAATGGTCAAACTTATAATAGCACCCAACTAACTTCACTGCACATATGAAGGTGCTTCTTCGCAGTAAATTCTAGACAAAGGTTGATAGACCTGTACATAGGAGACTGAGTTTCAGACAGATACTTAGGATTTGCAAAATAATTCTGTAACAGTTCAAACTCATTGCTGCTATTTCGCCTGAAAGAACTTGTCAGAAAAAACACAGTTCCAGGTCCCCACCTGTTTGCAGCTGGAATGTTGTGGAGCTCAGCTAAAAGGAGACTGGAAATTACTGTTGAAGGACAGGAGCCAAAAGAAATTAGATGAAGCACAGGTAGAAATTAAGTTAAAGTACATCAAGGAAAGGAAAACTCAGATTTACAGCAGCTTTTTCAAATTTCCACAACCGTAAAGAGTGCATGTTCACTCGATTGTTGTTCTCAGCATTCAGAGAAAGATATTCATGGAGAATACAGCAGCTAAAAATATAATCTCACATGCTATTGCTATATTTGCTAAACATAGCATATCACAGGTGCTTGACTATAATGAATTTCTTAGTAATTTATGTTTGGGGTTTTTTTGAAAATACATGATTTTAAACATGTAACTTCAAGTCCAGGATGTTTAAAACCAAATGGCATTGTGTAAATTACTTTAAATTGTGAAAATGATGATTAGAATAATTCAAGAGTCAAATTCAGACACCTATTATATGCTGCTGAACTTCAAGTATAATTGGGTCTGTCTCACATTGATACTAAAAATAGGAATATTGTAAATGAAGTGGAAGAAAAATTATGGCACAGAAATCCGTGAGTTATAGCCCTCAGAGCATCAGTCTAGTGGACAGACATAATGTAACATGGCCAATAGATTCTCCTGAAGTGCTCCTTGCCATTACAAGGCAATTACTGAAAACAGGCAGAAGAAGAGACAAGAGATTCTTTCAGCATTGTCATAGTTAAATCCCAGCCAGCAGCCAAGTCCCACACTTGCTCTCTCAGTCCCCCAACAGTGGGATGGGGGGAAGAATTGGAAGAGTAAAAGATGGAGAACATGTGGTTGAGATAAAGACAGCTTAACAGGTAAAGCAAAAGCTGCTCACACAAGGAAAGCAAAACAAGGTAGTCATTCATCCCTTCCCATGGGCAGGCAGGGGTTCAGCCATCTCCAGGAGAGCAGGGCCCTGTCACACGTAACAGTGTCTTGGGCAGACAAATGTCCCCACTAGAAACGTTTCCCTGTTCCTCCTTCTTCCCCCAGCTGTACACGCTGAGCATGATGCCACAGCATATGGAATATCCCCTGGGTCACCTG
The DNA here is from genome assembly GCF_009650955.1 of Corvus moneduloides. Taxonomy (NCBI): domain Eukaryota; kingdom Metazoa; phylum Chordata; class Aves; order Passeriformes; family Corvidae; genus Corvus; species Corvus moneduloides. Next base: position 17,819,584 of record NC_045480.1, on the reverse strand, counting down.
GGGTCAGCTGTCCAGGCTGTGTTCCCTCCCAACTCCTTGTGCACCCACAGCTTCCTTGCTGGTGGGGGCATGGTGAGGGTCAGAAAAGGCCTTAACTCTGTGTCAGAACTGCTGAGCAATAACAGAAACACCTCTATACTATCAACGCTGTTTTCAGCCCAAATCCAAAACATATCCTCATACCAGCTACTGTAAGGAAAAATACCTATTCCAGTCAAAATGAGCACAAGTGTCTTCCACAAAAGTAGACAAATGAAAAAACTAAAACTCATTAGAGGCTTTGGAGTTCTTTAAAGCAAAGGTGATCAACTCTAAGAGTGATTGAAAACAGTTAGTGTCTGTGATACCAGTCTTTTCCATTGAAAAATAGAGCTGTTAGGCTGGCCAGTTCTTTAAGATGCTGAGAAGCAGCTGTTATCTGGTTGAACCAGCAACTGCTGGTGAGAAATAAGGAACAGAGAAACAGTTTTACACAGATCTCGTCTTCTCCTTCATAAGGTTTTTCCTTTAACATTTTCAGTTTACTAGTTGTATTAAAGTTTCATAGTTGCAAACTCAGTCTTGTGCTTTTCATTAACACAGCTGACATATACTAAATTTACATTTATGTTTCAGGCAGTAAGAAAACATCACAGAGAAGAACTCCTTGACTAACTGCATCTGCTTTTGGTTACATTTATTTTCTTTTTTGTGACCATTGTTCATATTTTCTGGAAACTGATTTTCTCAAATTAACAATACAATTGATTCCTGCTGTGGGGTAGCTATTTAAAAAATCCTCGGAATTTCCAGTTTAATTTTTTTTTTTACTAGCTCACTTAAAATGCCTTTAGTTCATTGACAGTAAGAGTTCAAGTTAAGCCTGTAAAGCTACCACTGTGAGCAGAAGGAAATTGCCTTCATCTGTTTCCCTAAGAGATACAGACCTGCATGATTTAAAAGTGTGATAGAACATTTATAGGTGAATCTGACCACTGCAAGAGTAGAATAACAAGTCAGATGAAGCAGAAGACGAGTTGTCATATCCTCAGGTAAATGCCATACTTCCATAAAATTTCATAGTTTGCACAACTTGTTGAAATGCTGCAAGAGACTGAAAACCACAGTCAGAACTTTGAATGAATTAGATTATATGATTTAGATGTGTTGCAAAAAACCATCAGAATCTGTATATAAGGAGGCTTTGCGGATCAAGGCTTTGAAATAAGCTGGATTTGTAATAACAAGGTTTTATAAGGCATACAATCTACAGGTAAAATATTTCAAGGCTGAAGTTTTCCATAATAACAGAGAAAAGAGGAATTTCCCCACTTGAATCATATTTAGTTCTGTGTCCAAAGATACCAGACTGATCAAAACGCGAAAAGAGATACAGGGAATTTGACACGATGACGTAAGTTTCAGACTTCTGCTAAAGCTTACTTTTCTTGGAGGAACTACAGGACACATGCCACCTTGGTAGGCACATTATTGAATTTTTGGCACAGAGCTGGAGACCGTGCTGTTTGTGCTTTCTCTGATTAAAAGATCTCTGTATTCAGATCCAGTGAGACAACCAGATCCTGGCATGTATTCCTTGTTGTTCCTTCATAAGAGGAATACCAGAAAATCAGGTCAACCTGCTTAGTCTAGTATCACCTTTTGTTTGGATAACTTCAGCTAGGGAAATACAATAGGGAGGTGCAGTGTATGAGAACAAGTCATGGCCCAAATGCACATTTTCACTAACTTTGAAAAGCTCCCAGGGAATTCATTGGAATCTATGTTAATCTAAAGTAGAAAGAGTTACTATAGTTACTAATACAATAGTTACTAAATATAATTCTCACTATATAAAGTGCACATTCTGGGATCATATAAGTTGAGAAGATAAAAGATCTTTAATTATGTTTGCCAAGGTAATAAATGATTGGCTTCCTTTTATATTGTTCCACTGTAGACAGAATATGTGCATAACACTTTAAATGTTTTCAACAATTCAGCATCAGCCAGGAGTATTAGAGTGCTTGTTCCTTCTTCTTTTATTTAAAGGTTGGCAGTAATTTTTCATGTCGGGGTCATGATTGATGTGGGTTAACTTTCACTAAAAGTCTTTTGGAACATTTTGAGTAATGTTAAAAATTACGGCATGCAATACATCAAAATATTTTTCTAGACTTCCTGCATAAGTAAACAAACACAAGAGAAATGTGGAAGGCATTTGTGGTATTTTGTAAGCAAGTTTCAAACTGCATGTTGCAGATTTATATGCTTCATAGCTTATGCTGTGATGCATGTTGCATTTTATTAAAATACACTGTGGGTGGGGAATAGATGGTGATGTACATTTGTGTCTTTGCCCATGTCAATTTGAAATGGAGATCAATTCACTAAGAAATGTATCCAAGCATGGATTATGTAACCTGTCCATCAAGTGCCAGTTTCCTGGGGAAATACTAATAGCAAGTCCTCAGTCTTAGGCCAAATGTCAAGGCTGTAACGTCCAGCACTCTGAGTATGGAACATGAGATTACAAAAACTGCCACTGACAGGCAAATGTTAAAGCTGCTGATCTTCAGCAGTCAAGAACTCAATAGCACAGAAAATCCCTCCAAGGCATAATTCCCAAAGATAAGTAAAGTAAAACAAGATGAGGAACAGGTGAAGCAGCAATGTATTTTTCAAAAAGAAAAAGAAAGAGGGATGTCTACTGTCACCCAGTAATGTAGGTTAAAACCGAAAGATAGGTCACTGGTAGGTGTACAGTTTGGAGCTCTCCTTTTCTTACAGTCAGTGCCTTCTCATTCACCCTCAATAGCAGATCTTTTTAAGAACCTGGGGAACGGAAGACACCAGCCTTTTATCATCATGTTTAAATATCTCGGTGAGGTGCTCATGAGAGATGTCTAGAATCCCTGCAGTCAGTCCACCCAGACGCATCTGTCTTTCTACTTTGGACACACCAAGTTCCTAAGCAAAATGCCAAGGTTAGAGACTTGTAAATGCAGTCTGTACTGCATTCACAAAGAAAACAGGCTTTTGCTTTGAGTGAAGTAAGATTCTGAAAAGCCTATAAAATGGCTGAGAAAGGGTTCAGCGATACTGTAAAACTATCAATGTCAAGAAGTGTTAGAACTTTACACTAACACAATCTTTATTCCTTCACATTTTTCTTTCCACTTCAAACCCATGTTAGGTACTCTCTAAGCATGAGGGATGAACTGTTCTCTGACAGATGAAAGATTATGTTTTTCTAAGATGTTTGCATTAGGCAATTAGTTTAGATTAGAAATAGTATGATTTCATACCATTAAACTTAGGTGAGATGTGTCTTATATCTAATGCATATAGTTAAATACTGGTAGTTAAAAAATACTTCCAGATCCTTTCAAGTGCTGAGGACATGCCTTAGTATTTCTATGGGTTCAAAATTACCTAAGTGAACTGTGCCTTGGAAAACTGAACACCACTGGGAAGGTGGGACAAAATCACTGAGAGTGTTTGAAACACTGTATTCAATATCACAGGCACCATACTCCGCTGAGGTGCCCAGTAAAAGAGCTGTACAATTACCTGTCAGCAAGTATTCCCTGCTTGGCAAAAATTGTATGACACCATGACTGCCAAAGTTAAGACTGGTTTTTTGGCATAATTTTTACTTTTCCAAATATTCCTAATGTATTTTCATTGCTGTCTTGAAATTAATCAGTCAATCCTTAATAAGCCATTAAGATACTTAACTATATAGTATCCAACGACTATCAGAAACTCCTCTGCATTTCCAAGTCTTAAGGCACCAGTGGCCACAGAAAAAAATATAACCTTTCAACAAAGATTTTAATTGTTTCTAAACTGAAAGAAGACTAATACAGTGCTGGCAATTTATGAACCTTTTGTTCTACCAAGATACAGCTGTGCATAAATCTTGGGAAACTGTATTATTTAGCTTGTTGCTGCTCTGTAAAAAAGTATGAATAATAAAATATCACTTCTGTTGCATTTCCAGCAATCACATTGTTTTCTCTATTCCTACTTTTCTTAGCAATAAAGGAAGATTTCAAGAGTTGTGTTCTAAGAATCCAGGCTAGAAATTATTTTTATGATCTGCTCCATTTGCATGCTGTCTCACATCTGACAGTCCACTATGAGCAATTGAGAGACTTCTTCTGCATAAATTGCAGTAAGCCTTATGGCAATTATTGCTATCTTTACTGATCCATGCAAAACCATTTCTTTTCTCATTCCAGAAAGTGCAAAGCCTCTTCTTTTTAGGGAGTTGTTGACCATATTACAGTTTTCAGCAATATAGCTGTGCACGTAGAAGTTAACCAGGCCCCTGAGAGGCCTGGTTAATTAGAGCTTTTTGCTCCATGGCAGAAGTGAATGAATTGTGGGTAAGACTGTACATGTAGATTTTTACCCAGAAAGGGCAATTTTACTTTCTATTAACTACACTATAAAAATAAGGTTATCTGTTATATGTGTTAAGACACTGCAAGGTCAGGCTATCAAAATAATGAATCATTTTAATGATGCTAATACAGATATGAAGTACACAAATGCGATCAGAGGCAAACGCCAGGTGCGATTTAGTTAAAAACAAAGATGTGAATTGACTGAAGTATAAAGGCATATTTAAAAGACAGTCTTTTTGCTCTGCTTTATGAAGATGTTGAAGGTTTTGTGATACCAGCCTGTAAGAGGTTTTGCTCATTTCTGTGTTTTGGTTGGTTTAGGAATGAAAAAACTAGCTTAGTCTTGTTTGACTTCTGCTGTGCACATCTACGAAAAGGGAGGAATAATGTATTTTTAATAATGTCTTCAGAGGCATGAAATGGATGAAGGAGCAGGTAGCCCAATCTTTATGAGACAGCTAGCAGGTTGTATCTTGATTTGTTGAAGGAATGTTCACTGCCATGGCTGAAAGCCATGTACTGGGCTATAATTCAGTCAATTAAAAACATATAAATAATGTTTAAATCCTGCTTAAGAACATGCTCACTGACTGCTCTGTATGTATATGGAGCAGACCAGTAGACACTAAATACATTTATAGTCAGTATTCAGCCTGTGATAAATCCATGGGACAAAATAATCTTTAGATTACGAATAGTTTAATGTGCAGGATGCTAGCTGTAGTTCTGGAAATGTGTCTCAAAACTGTCTTATTCCTCTTCTGTAGCAGCTGATAGCATATCTATACAATTTCTGCAAACACATCTTTTAGTATCTTCTGGTTTTAAATGTACTGCATAACTGCTGCTACATGAACTCACTTGTAAAGCCCAGCCTCTCTCACAAATGCCTTAGTTTCTCAGAACAAATCATCGTCACACTCTAGCTAAGGCTCTTCAAGGATGGCCCATGATCCAAACCCATGAGACATATAAGCCTGTGACCTCATGAATGAGCAGGTAGGAAGTGGCTGTGACTTTCTAGTCTGCACCCCTGCAAACAGACCCCTTCTTAAATGGGGAAACAATCGTAGGAATCGTGAGCTGAGGGCAGGACTTTGTATTTCGCTTGTTTAATTCTTCAGGACAGCTAGGAAAGGGAATTGTAATTTTTAGGTTTTTTATTTATATTGTCAAAAATCCATAGCTTTTTTGAGAATGAATTATTGCAGTGAAAGTAAGCAATATCTTCAAAATTAAATTAATTAAGGGGTATCTCTTAAAATAAGCAAGATAATAACCACAGGACATCAATTACAAAGTTGAGGAATGCTTGCTTAAAATAAGAGATGGATCACCTTAATTTCTCTTGTTTGTCAACTAGAAATGATGAGAATTTATGCTTATCATTCACCAAGGATTAATGTAGTTAGCCTTGAAACATTGACCACTTTGTTCTGAATGCTTGCTTTCAGACTTCTGGGTCTCTTAAGTTATGAATGAAAAGAACATTTGTAATGAGTCTTCTGGCCATTGTTTTTGATCTCTTTCAATTCCTCTCTAAAACTAGAAAAGAAGGGACACTCATATTCCTGTGAACAAGCAATGTTAAAATTTTATTCATGTGGCAGTAATGTGTGCATTGGTATAGTAAGTACCCACTGAGTATACCAGGTATCTGTGCAGTCCGGAATTGGTTGATTCACCATTTCTGAAGGTATTTTAAAGATGTGTAGATGTGGCACTTATGGACATGGTTTAGTCGTGGGCTAGGCAGTGCTGCGTTAGTGGTTGGACTCCATGATCTTAGAGGTCTTTTTCAACATAATCAATCTGTGGTTCTAATGTACTTTTACTTCTTAAATGTGTTTGCGTGTTTGTGTCCCATTGAAGTCAATGAGTTATGAACGCTTTTTTACATGTAAGCATGTGCCTGCTTGATTTTAAATCTGGCAGTAGAGCAGATGAACGCAGCCAAGCTGTAAATTTCTTTTCCTTTACCTGCATTTTTTATATCCTGCTTGAAAACAATGTGGCCTGATTTTCAAGGATTTTCAAACTGAGCAAATTCAAGTCAGAATAGTATTTGTAGTCCTAAGGGGTGCTTTGTTTTCCAGATTTACCAGTGGAGCCTTACACACTTATGCCAGTGAGGCATACGAGGAATTGATTGTATAATATCTGTCATAAACTCTGGGATACACAGATAAAAGGAACTTCATAAGAATAATGACTTTTTATTGATGACTGCTCTGAGCTGAAATTAATGTGTCTCCTGTCTGCAAAGATGAAGCAATTTAAAAAGGAGAATAGAACATATTCGGTGAGTAGCAGATCTGTTTAATACAGAAAATTTTATGAAAACACATGGCTAAGGGATGTGAAAGATGAGTGCTTGAGACCCATCTGTTTTATTTAAAATATGTTTAAGCTATTTTGAAAAGGATTTCTAAGTGATTTTCAGAAATATTTATAAAGGGTAGAAAAAATTGTTTAGTAAAATGTAGGAAGATCCAACTATGTGTAACAGTGAAGTTGTGCAGAGAAAAAAGTAATCTAGACAAGCAGAACAAGTTTGTTAGTGATAAAGTACACTAAATTGTTATAAAGTTTCCCAAGGAACATAATAAAAGCCCCATTATTGACTGTGCAGAAGAAGAATCTGTAAGTAATGTTTCCCTGGCAAAGTCTAATTTAGCTAATAAAATGCTTTTTGAATCTCATTTTGAAGTTTTTTTGAATGAAGAAAATATTAGTGAAACCTCTGCTTTGTCTGAGTTATCTCTGCACAAAAATGAAGAGGATGTTACGAAATGAACAAGTAAGTACTGCATGCATTTTTTTGAAACTAATCTATACTGTTCAGTTTGGAGCACTACATCTGGGTATAGAAATATTTACAGCAATCCAAATCTTTCAGTGCATTGCTCCAGCAAATTTACGTGATTTGGCTTCTAACAGGTCAAAGCCTTTGGATCACAGTGGAGGGTTAGATCTAACAATGATCCTAAAATATTTGCATTAATGAGGAATTTATGAATTCTTTCATCAGTAAATAACTTGAAAGATACATAACTAAATAGGATAAATAACGAAAGAACAATTAACATCCTGATATGTGGGCAATTTTCTGCTCCTCTTGGAATTGGACAGCCTTGGGAATCAAAAATCAGGACTAAACTAGGGCATATTTCTATCCAAAGCACTGAATATACTTCAAACCACACTTATTTTGTTTTATGTGTTTGCTTTGCTGGGGAATGTAGCCAAGGCCTTCAACCTCTCTGGCACAAATTACAAGTTTTAAATAAATAATTGGCAACTAAGCCTGCACACACTGAACAAGATTCTACCTCTGCCTCCAAAAGTACAATGAACATGGCTTTTATGTAATTCCCAGCACATGCAGCTCTTCACGGGCTATTTTCCCTCTTGTAATTTGAAAAGAGTAGAGAGCACAGAGGCAGTACATGGTCAGAAAATACTGGTGCTAAAAGTCCTTGCAGTGCCCAAAGGACCTGGTAAAGTAGTTTATAGAATCAATTGTATTATACATCATCACAGGAAACAACTAATCTTGGGAAGCGTATTTTAAAAAGCCACAAGGTGCAAAGTATATATATTTTTCAAATGTGTCAATATCACAAGTATATAATTATTATTCTGGTCTCAGCATCAGAGGTTACTGACAGCTAAATGGACCCAAAACAGGGTTTTTTTTCCCAGTTGTTAGGGAAATGCTTAACAACTGAAAATGTATTTAGTGGCCAGAAACAAATTCATATTCTAAAGTGAGTTTTTAAAAAATGCACTTAAAAATATAATGTAAGGTAGAACTTGTGATTAAATGTGAAAAGAAACCCCTTCTTTTCAATAACCTCTTAAGTTCCAACAAGGTCTAACCAAACTCTTAGTAAAAGATAAAAAAAGCAAATGGATTATTTTATCAATAAGAACAGAGTGGCAAAATTCTGAGATCATCTGAAATATAATAACTATGTGTACAGTTCTATACAGTGTACATCTAAAAAATTATTAATAACAAAGTGTAATTTATCTAGACTCTTCTTCAAAAATTCATCCTAACTCTGCATGCAGCCGTTACAATTTTATTAAACCGAAGGTATTTGTGTAGCAAGGGTTGCATCGTTAATTAACATGTGAACTTCCACCTTCAGCTAGCAGCAGAAATGTCAGCTCAATCAGTAGCAGTTGCCTGTATGTGATATATGTGATGCTATCATTGAATCTGGCAAGCAATACTTAGGAAAACACATAATGGATTAGTATACTTCAGTCTAGTCTTCATATACAGTAAACTGACCTTCCCTGCTCAGTGTAGAGGGTGAGACCTGGCAGAGACTGACAACTGCCACGGCTGTCAGTGGGGAGACATCCCAAGTCAGCCCATCCATCACACAGCCCACCTCAGCTCATGCATGGGAGACCCCAGGACAGAGAGACTCCCCCTGCTCCCAAGGAAAGCAGAAGGTTGCTCTGAATTCTTCTCAAAGGGCTTTTAATTCAGATTTGACGGAATTAGTGAAGTTTCCATGTCCTTCCTCTTTAGCTTTTAAAGATAACTTGTGCCCTGCCTACATGACCATTTGGGTTCTCTTTGTAGCTGTTGGAGAAGGCTGGCATGTCTGAGGCGGAGTCTGATCAAGTCCATTTTACTCTGTAAATGCATGAAAATTTACCTCTTTTTTAGACAGCAGAAGCTGACAGAAAACACACACTTTTTATTCACAGTAGCAACTAGTGCAACCTGGACATCTTCCACTGTTGGCAAGAATGAACCTCACAGCCCACTTACTAGCACATTGCTGGCTAAAATCTCAGTGAAAATCTCTAATTATGATGTACTAATTTACTGAAATGCAGTGTTGCAGACATTTAAACAAATGATTTTTCATTTTGTTGCAGCACCTGGCTGTTTACATTTAGTGATCTTTTACAGGTGGTATTTCAATTATTGGTTATTTAATGCCAAACCTGACAGAAGTGTCCCATTTTTGCTCTCATATGTGTATACAAGTTCTTCTCCGCTGGTCTGGGAGGTCTAAGGAAAGCCTGCTTGGATCTTTGAAGAGAAGAATGCCATTTTCTGACACGATGTATAAGATACGATGCTATTTCCCCACCTTTCCTTTCCCATTATCTGTCCCTGTGCACAGTGCAGAGGATAACCCGCAGCAATACATGAAAGCTGAAGTAATGTAAGAAGCAGAAGTTTCACTCTCTCACACATCATATTCAGTTTAGTGTAGGAAGTTCAGGATAAACAACCCAAGCTATTCAAAATATGTGAGACAACTCCCATGTGTTATGAAATAGAAGGAATATAAGGCACCTATGTGTGTAATCTTAAGTACATACAGCCACATTTTAAATTATATAAAAACATAAACTTGCATATGCATTTAATTTTTAATACACAATTTAATTGTAGTTATTTTTTGGTTTATACTCATAAATATGTATGTATGTATGTTTGTATGTATGTGCATGTCTGTAGAAGATTCTTGATATTTTTCTTTCAGTTTTTCACTCTTTAGGCCACAGTTACCTACCACTACACTATGCAAGACTTGTAGATCTAAAAATATACTGAAGTGAATGATCAATAAATGGCTCACCATTTACCTATGCTCTATTGTTTCATAGCTAAGAATAATGGAGGAAAGAGTCTGCTATGTGGAAGCAACTAGATGTCTATAGATTTTCAAGCTTCATAAAGTTTGAGGTGTTTTTTCCCTTATGCATAAAAAAAAAAAATCAAATAGAAAAAGTTAGAAAGCAAATTGAAAAACTCAAAACCTACCCACTTTGTGACTGTTATTTGTTCAGCTCTGTCCTGTACTATGCTAGTACAGAAAAGCAGTCCTTTCCCAGAGAGAAAATCCATTAATATTTGTGAAATGCTTAGATATTGTGATAAAAGTGATCCTGTTAGTACTTAGACAGATGTATCTGCAACATCTGGCAGCAGATTTCACAGCCCAGTCAGAGGTCTGGCCTTGATGACTCTGTTTAATTATCTCTTGGCTAAGGAATGCATGTCTTTCCCTCTTATCTCTCATAATCCTATCGAGATCCCGTCTGGGAAAAATATTGGGTAAGTGAAAACTTACCCCAGGGAGTTGATGAGATGAGGTAAATCTCAAGCTGCCATGTTCATGAATACTCAAAGTTTTAGCACATTTTTACAAGCTTTGGCAGAAGGACATCATTAATGTTTCAGAAGTTCTCCTGATCTTTCTTTATTGCTCTTTGGTCAGTGTCCCTGTAGTTTTCCAGTATAGCATTTTTTTATTACTGGAAGGAAAATGATACTTCTTGCTGGTAATACATTTTTTCTTTCTCTTAATGAGTTTCAATAAAGTGGAATGTAGCTATATAGGGAGCCTTAAACTTGGACATCAAAGTAGTACAGCAATCAGTCCTAGTGGGTGTTCAGCTCTCTTGAGCATCAACTTTATCTTATTTATAAATGTTCTGCTTTACTAATAGAGCATTTGTTTTTATCAGCTCTAGGTAGAATATTATACCTGAGGTAAATCTATGAAGGAGTAACATTTAGGTTCTGACACATGAGAGTCCTGAAGGGAGTTAATTACCATGACTGATTTCTTTGTAATCTCTACCAGTTTGGTAATTCTCTCTAGAATGTTTTTACAGCTGAGCAAATATCTCTCAAGAAACTCTCACCTAATCTAGCCTGTGCATTTGATTCCACTGAGAAGCATCTAAACTATGGAAAGATATTCCACAAAATACTGTTATACTAGATAGAACTCATTTTTAAACCAAAAGGGAAGTAAGTTTTGGCCCTTACCCTACATATTTGATTTAAGCAATGCTTTGTAAAAATAATTGTCTAGTATGGGTATATTTGTCCTCAGTCATCCTCTTTGTGATTTCTTGCAGTTTCCTTGGAGCACCTGGTATTTGTTTCTAGCCATAGAAAATTTTGAAGGGAAAAATGTTTGGTTGAATGTTTTTTCAAAACCATGAATGCTGAAATTGGTCACTACTTTTGGCAAATGGCACTTTGCATTTTCATGGCAAATGATCTTATCCCTAGGATATTGGCTTGATGCATTTTTTGTAATACAATATTGATAGTTCAAAAACAATAATAATGCTTGCTTAAATATATTTTTTGTGTGCAGAATTTATGCAGAGAAATTTTAAAAGCTGAAGAAAACCCTCTTTTAAAATATATTGTCTTTTAAAGAAGTAGCCTAGAATTGCATAGCTGGAGAAAGGACAATGTGCTTTTGGCTAAATGAAACAAGACAGAATCATTACTGATCAGAGCAATAATTATTCCCTAAACACAATGGATTTCTCTAAAGGAAAACAGAGTCTCGTCTATTCCTCTGTGAAAGGCTTGACCATTCCTTTGCTACTGAAGACTAAATGTCTTAAATACTAAGTTGTAAAAAATTAGTCTTACAATGACTGAGATCTTGATGTGATTGAATCCAAATTCTGTAGATGTCTGAGACCAGTCACATTACCTTTGCTATTCAGAGTTCTTTCCTGGTTTTCTACGGGTCATTAGCAGAAGTTTGCCCCACAAGTGAAGCTTATTGAGAGCTCAGTAAGGAGTGGAGGGCTACATTCCTCTCTGGTATGACTCAAAACTCTTGTCATTTAGCATCCTTTTACACCTGCCAGCACTTTTAAAATGTACAGCGTCATGAGAAGCTGGTGAATGCATAATTCAGGAGATAAAAACAAGATTCTCTTTAGACAGAAAAGACCCTATTTTAACCTGATATGGGCTGCTGCATATGGTTTCATGCTGTACATATTGCACTTGAAGAACCACCCGTGTCAAAGTGCTTCCCCTCATGCAGAGCACCATCAGAACACTGGAAAAAAATCAAGCCCTTAAAGCCTAATACATACAGGAGGAAAAACTTCTTAAAGATCTGTTAGATCAGTGACTGAAAATATCACATAATGGCTCTTTTACTATATGGTTTCAGTGAAGGCACAGGAGGTCATATACCATAGTAAATCAAATCTGGAAATATTTAAATACTGTTTAGTTCATAGATCAGTGATCTGGTAAACTGTAATGGAACTTTTTCAACCATAGTGAGCTAATGGAAAAAATGAAAGTTAAGTTGTGTTCATCTATGACAGAGCAAGAAACACAGTGAAGCTGCAATGGTCTACTGTGTCAAAGTCTGTGTGAAGCATTTTTAATTAACTGTTCATCTGCTCATTAGTCAGGATTAATGCAGAAGGATCTATTAAGATCTACTGTCTCAAAGAGTATGTCATGCCAGGAGTCTGTAAAGCCTCAAGATATATTACCCAGTCACAGTACCACATTATAGACTGACAGAAAAATTGCATACTTAAAAAATAAAGCTGGCTCTGAGTAATGCTTGTGCAAGCAAACACCTTAAATCTTTTTTAAACTGCTATTTTTCTCAGTTCTGTAATTAATCAGAGGAGCATAATATAAGTTTTTTTTTCAATTCTCTTAACACAATCATGTTTATCAGTTTCTGTAGCATCCTTTAAGGAATCCCAGTTATGTCATCATGAAAAATAACTTTATCATATTTTGTCCTCATAACCCTGAGAAGTTCTAAAGTCAAATTATTCAGGGAGCTGAGGTTTTTGATACAAATGCCAGGAACTTGGGCTGTTCAGCCTTAAGAAGCAAAGACAAGGGAAGACCTTACTGTTGGCCTTAGATACCTTGCAGAGAAGATGGAACCAGGCTATTCTTATAGGTGTGTTAAGGCACAAGAGGAAATAGACACAGATTTCAGAACAAGTCCTTTTTAAGGGGGCAATATTCAGGAGGCATTTAAGCTGATTTATGCACTCTTTTTGAAGAAAGGAAAAAAAAAATAGGAACAGGATATGAAGATAGTAAGGAGTGGTATGTCATCTGTCCAGATTTAACAACCGTTACTGATATAGCTGCAAACTTTGAATATGCTACCCAATATCCTGCTGAATCATGCAGAATACCTATTGCAATAAAGATATGTCATTACATATTTACAAATGTTCTGGCTGTATTTGGAAGTGATATCTAGGTAAATAGCACTTAAAGCGTGTAATGAATTACAGACTTGATATGCTATCTTGCACCTTTGAACATAATAAAACATGTTCAACTTTTCTCACACTTTTGAATGGCCTTGCCTGCCATATTGGGAAGCAGAAAGTGCTTCTATTTTCTTTTTTTTCCTGGAAGGACACACACGAGCTTTCTCTTTCAGATCTGAGTTTATAATCCTTCTTAAATTGAACATTTTCTCACATTTAAATAAAACCTCCTAAATCTGATATCTGATAGTAGCTCAAAGTGAGGCAATCAGCTAAGAATAACCGAAAATAATTACTCAAAAAAGCAAGGAAAAAAAATCAGTATCATGACAAATCAGATTGAAATTTCCTCTGAAAAGCTCAGCTGATCAAACCTTGCAATCAATATTTAGATTTTTCTTCCTCACACTGCAGAGATTTTTATAAAACATACCACAGTTACGATACACCCTTGATCTTGGCCTCACCTGCAGACTTCTGAGTACATATTCCTTTACATTTCTACAGACTGAATGAAACCAGCAGGTTTTCTAGGAGCACAGTTAATGAATCCTGGTGCAAGAATTGTGCCTAAAGCTTGTTATTTGTGTTGTCCAGTGAGGTGCATGACAAAAAGGAGGTCTCCGCACCACTTCATTGTCCAGAGATGGTGCAAACCCAAATCTGGCAAGGTGTCTCTGAAATGAGACATGTTTTTCTTTCTGTTGAGGTCAGTAGTTACTGAGGTGGGTAGAACATAGTTGTACTCAGTGTTTCAGAGGAAGGACCCATGCATTTTCAAAGCAATAAAGCATAGTGGGCAAGACTTCACAGGTCAAAGATCTTATTATTAGCTAAACTGTTAGTATTTGATAATACATATTAGCTACAATATAGTGTAACTCTTTTACAGATCATATGAACTCTGCTTTTAACATTTTAGCCGAATATGGCAAGCTTTAACAATTCTAACATGATAAGATGGTTGTAATCCCATCGTCGTGCTTTAACTCTTGTTTTCTCAGACATGCTGCCCAATCCTTGATAAGTCTGCTCTGCATCCTCTGTTCTCAGCACTGGCGAGGCTGCACCTCAAGTCATGTGTTCAGTTTTGGGCCCTCCATTTCAAGAAAGACACTGAGGTGCTGGAGCATGTCCAGAGAAGAGCAATGAAGCTGGTGAAGGTTCTAAAGACTAACTTGTATGAGAAGAAACTGAAGGAGCTGGGGTTGTGTAGCCTGGAGAAAAGGAGGCTCTCTACACTCTCTACAACTCTCTGAACTCTTTAAAACTATCTGAAAGGAGGTTGTAGCAAGGTGGGGGTTGGCTTCTTCTCTGAGGCAATTAGTGACAGGATGAGAGGACATAGCCTCATGCTATACCAGGGGAAGTTCAAGCTGGACATCAGAAGGAATTTCTTCATGGAATGGGTTGTTAAACATTGGAATGGATTGTCCAGGGAGGTAGTGAAGTCATCATCCCTGGAGGTGTTCAAAAAACAACTGGACTTGACACTTAGAGCCATGATCTGATTTGCAAGGTGGTGATCATTCAAAGGTTAGATTTGACCATCTCAGAGGTCTTTTCCAACCTAAATTATTCTGTGATTTCAAAGAGCCCCCCTTCTCCACCTTTAAGCAGAGGTGTTGGTTCTGCATTTCTCCCATTTGGTATCCCCCTTGTTTTGATTTAAATCATATCTGGGAAGACAAGAACTCCTTTTTGACTTGCTTGTTTGGCACTGAGCATGATGGTGTATCTGGGACTTTCTCAACTATTAATAAGATATAACTTCAGGAGCCTGGGTCAGAGTTAAGACCAAATGACAGAGTGGAGATTACATGGACTCAGACACCAAAACACTTCAATGACAGATAAAGGTAATCAATCACTTATCATAGATTCATAGACTCATAGAATAGTTTGGTGGGAAGGGACCTTAAAGATCATCTTGTTCTACCCCTCTGCCATGGACAGGGACACCTCCCATTTGACAAGGTTGCTCTAAGACCCCTTAAACCTGGTCTTGAACTCTTCCAGGAATGCAGAAGAGTATACTACAGCTTCTCTGGGCAACCAGAGTACTTCAACCAGTACTTCATCACTCTCACTTGGGTGACCTCTCTTTTTCCTGACAGAGAACCATAGAATAGCCAAAGTTGAAAATGAGCTCAAAAGATCATCCTTCTGTGGGAAAGGCAGCCTAGATGATTTTGTCTAACCGCCAGTCCAATTACATCTTGAAGCCTTCAAGAACTTTGGGGAGGCTATTCCAGTGAATGACTGTTCTTACCATAAAAAATTCCTTTCTTATGCCAAGATGAAACCTCTCCTGGTGCAATTTGTACCCATTGCCTCTTGTCTTCTTCATTCGATCCTTGTGAAAAGAGAGCCTCTGTCCTTTTAGCTGGCCTCGAACTGCATGACTATTGTGATTATCCCTCTCTTTTGCAGTGAGAAAGGACCCGACTCCTTCAGGGTTTTCTCATGGGGCAGGTTCTCCAGCCCGTTGACCATCTTCCTCTGGTGGGAAAGCCATGGAGGGAAATGTAGAGGCTGGGACGACATGGTGGGTACTCCCAGGGCCAAGCTGGGGCATCCCCAGGCTCTCTGCCTGATGAAAGACATTGGAGCAGGTAGAAAACACCCTGGTTCTGGTTGCCTTTTGTCAAGTTGCTGCCACACCTGACAATGGATTGCTCCTCCTGCTTTTGCTCACCAGATACCCCTCTTGAGGGTGCTGTCACCACTTCCACAGTGTTTTTTTACACTTAAGGTGCTCCTCTGTGTTCGTAACTAAGCTGTAGCCTTCCCTTTGGGACTAGCAGAAACTTGTATGCCAATACCAAGGACAACAAGCTTAATTTACAGCAACATCTAGGCCCTGATCCAAGATGCCCTCCATAATCTCAGTATCCTTCATGTTCAACCTGTTTCAGAAATTCTTACCCATTGTCTACCAGAACAGGGGTAGACCTGGACACCCCAGAGAGAAATGCCAAGGCAAAACCTTGAGGAAACAGCCAAAGGGAAGCCAGAAAGCATTGTGGTCAGCAATGAAGGGGACACCCTAACGTCAGAGCCAATGACAGAAACAGAAACAGAAACAAAATAGTTTTCTCTAATGAAAGACTGTTAAAGTATTTACCCAGCTCTGAGCTCAGAAGAGGAGGAGAGAGTCCAAAAGGCAAGCAGAACGCTTCACATAAAACGCTCTCACTACTAAGGAAGTGAGAGGCGAGAGATATTTTTTTGAAAGGAGAGGAAAAGCTAGACGTTTATTCTCTTCATCAAAGGGAAGGAAGAAGCAAATGAATCAGAAATCAAAGATTGAATATCATTGCTTTTGCTGACAAAGCAATCAGCAATCCCCTCACAGCAAGTATAGGGGTTTGTTGAACAAAGCAAAGGAATTTGAAAGTCTTGAACAAAATAGGATCTTTCCATTTATAAAATTAGACATAATTTGAGAACAGCATTTTGATTTAGGAGCTGTGAAGAATTTCTGCATTAAAAATATATAAATCCAAATTTTGTGATGTGCAATTAATAACGACTTTGTCCAAACCCTCTCCAGCCTCCTTTGTAATTCTCTTAAGAAAGCATTAAATGAGGACATTTTCACTTCAGTTGAAAATCAATGACACTTCAATGAAGCATGCATTTCCAAAATATTACACAATGGAGAGGTATACATTTCTGCAGCTCAGTCAAGAGGCCAGAACTTCCTAAATAATAATGCTGATTTTACACTTGCAACCAGAAAATCACAACCAACAGCTTCAAAATGTATAGGTGCCATTATTACTCCCCTGGATGTCTCAGACTAAACCCCTGGGGTTCCCCATTTCAAAATGAAAAATGCAGTGCTCAAACAATGTAAAGCAAAGCAGAATGATATTTAAGGTTTCTTTTTCTGGGATATTTTGTGAAAACATGAATTCTTTTTCAGCACATGGGGTTTTTTGTGTGTGGATGCGAGAAAAGAGAGCAAGACAACACTGAAGAGAAGCAAGAATCCAGAGCTTTATGTCTGACCATGCCTCTGGGTGACCATAGAACCACAGCCTGGCATTTCCACCTACTGCAAACATCCTGCTCCTGTTTCTGTTTAGTCTGTGCGAGACTGTAACCTCTCTGTATCTTAAGCATCTCTTTGTACCCTTAGGGATCGCTGAAATACGTTTCAGCTAAGGTCTTCAAAATAATGACTTGGGGTACACTTTTAGAGAACACAAATATCCAAAAGGGAAAGAAAAGGTAATATAAGTATCAGAGTTAGCAACTGATGAGTACCTCACTTCCATTATAGGCAAGAGAGAAACAGAAACTTCAAAAACAGAAGCCAGAAGTTTGTGTTCCATGACACCACAAAATGAATACTCAAATCAGTTGCCATCAGTCCTTTTTTCTTTCAGCTCTTCCTTGTTGTCTCACCAGCTCTGTCCTATGGAAAGATATGGACTAATGTAATTGCTTTGCTTCCATGAAGTGGCAGATTACCTAGTGGCTAAAGCCAAATTTCTGTTAAGCATCTCATATTCTCTTAGGTAACATTAATACAATAAAAGCAAAACTCTGTGTGTGTGTGGGCATGTGTTTGTTTTTAATATAAGAAACTCACACGAAGAGGGCCAAAAAGGGATTCCTAATGAGAAAGGATGTGCCTGCTTTTGGAGAAATTAACTGCTCCAGTGAATTGAAAAGATAAAGCAGAAGAAATTATACAATAATTTGTCCAATGTAATTAGAGATGGCCCGATCTGCTAAAGTCTTATCCAGATCCAAATTATGGGGGCATCTGGAACTGGGATTATAGTTTTGGCTCATAGACTCTAGTCAGGCTAGTGTGAAGAGCGGGTAAAAGCTAAGGGACCCAGCCCCCTTCCACAGCATGCAAAACACTGCCATGGACTTTAAAAATGAGTTACTAAAATCCTGTGGAAAAAGATTAGGAGCCAATTACTGTAAGTTAGTGCATCCTAAGTAAGATACTTTCCCTATGATCATAACACTGAAAACTATCCTATGACACTAGTAATTAATTTCATGCCTCCTGAAGTTGGAGAGTTGAGACACTCAGATTTTCAGAACTAATTTTTACCACATACTCCTGAAAAGCTCTTATTTTTTCAAAAAATCAAACATTTCACTCACGAACTTTGTATTTTAAACCCTTTCTTTACCTATCGAAAATGGGTGGTGACCTTCAGATGAACCAAGAGAAGAAGTAGTGCAACCATGGGCAGTACTTGAAGCTTTTTGTGAATCCTCCTTACACATTTACCAATCAAAGAACAGGACTATGGGAAATAACTGAAGACTACAGTAGGGCATGTAAGTGTGTGGAAACATTGCATGATGATGACTAAACAATGTACTTCAGGTCTAGAAGACAGTCTGTGCTTGAATTTGAATGCCACATACTGACCCTGCAGAGCAGAAGGCATATGGGAGCACACAGTGCTTCATTCCCTAGCTCATATGCTCCATTTCAGAGGAAAGCTGGAACTTGCACCCAGATCTCTTACCACTGAGCTGTGATGATGTAGCCAAAGCAAACTGCAGTGCAAGCGCAGCTGTTTATGCCTGAGCCCGAATTTCTGCCTAACAGACGATAAACATTTACCAGTAGGTTCTGCTCAGTCATGTCTGCAACAAGAGCTGACCATGTACAGCAGTGTAAGTAACCCTCTCCTGATGTTTCTCATCATTCCTAAGGCAATAACTGGAAGGCAAGTGGAACCAGAAGATACTGCATGCAGATGACCTGTTAGGCAAGTAAAATACAGCAGCAGGGGAGGTGATGGCTGAGACGAGCGTGAGTGGAGGAGCCCAGGAAGCAGAAAGCCTCACCAGTGCTCAGGTAGTGATTTAACAGAGGGTCTCAGGGGAATGGAAACATTCAAGTGAGAGGTTCCCCCTCGCTCTAGCAGTAAACAGAAGAAATACTGGGAAAGATGATTTACAGGGTGGAGATTTATCAACAGGTGAGAAATACCAGTCCAGCAGTGCCAGCAAATTGATACTGACCTTCCAAGAAAACTGCTGCCCCCATCAAAGCATCTGGCCTGAGCCAGTCCCACACAAACAACAGAAGGTATAATTGCATTGCTGATTCTGGTTACCACAAGTTCAAAAAGAGTGAATAAAGCACGCTATAAACATGAACATATTCCTGCTAATTAAGAAAAAAACTAAAACAAAACCCAAAACAATTATCAAGCAAATGAAGGAAGCTAAAATCAGCCCAAACCCTATAAAATCTGCAGAAAAAAGCGGCTAAAAACATGACTAAAGCAGACCTCAAAGCACAGCAGCCATCTGTGCCGGTTAGGATCTAGTAATAATGCAACTCCTAATAGCAACATGAATAATAAAAGTAAAACTCTCATGAGTTGCTACTGTGTTTTGCAGCAACAATAATAGATGTTTCTCTGTGGTTTCTAGTCTTTATGCACGAATCATTATAACTGTGCTTAACATTTGCAAAGAGAATCCTCATTTTTAGATGTAACTTAAGGGCATATTTACACTCCGTGGGTTAAATCCAGCTCTGGGAGCAAAATGCTGTGCTCCAAGGATTTCCAGGAAGAATTCCCCGCTCCTGCAGTCGTGGAGCCGAAACTCCCACTGTTGTACCTTCTCTGTCAGGATTTCAGATCTCAGCTGTTTCTGAGAAGATACAAAGCTTAGAGATAGTGTGGGTGTACACAGCCTCTTCGCCCCATCAAAGGAAGAACATCTCTCTTTCCCTTTCTTTGCATTTCTGAATGCTCCAGAGATCCTCTTGCTTTTCTTTGGTGAACTGAAAAGTTCAAGAAACAAGCAATTGCAGTGGAAGCAGCAGGACAGCTATTGCTTGTCAGGGGAGTTTCAGTGGCTTCTGGCCTTATTGATGGTAGTTGGAGCAAGAGGAGCAAAATGGAATGGCTGTCTCAGCTGGAGTCTCCTGAGAAGTTTGAGTTTTCAGAAGGATGATAAAAATTGGGTGAGAATTCAGAAAAAGACCTATAGAAAATGCTTCTGAGCGTGAAAAATGCTGCTCACTTAGAGAGAATTGCAGCACTCATTTTTTCATCTTAGTAGAGGAGAAGCCAAAGGACAAGTTGATTAGCAATGCCTGGGGAAGATATGTGATACAGGAAGACCTTTTAAATCTAGAGATAAAGGTACAGGAAAAAAATCATGTCTCAGGAGGTAGAAGCTGGCAGTAGTCAAGACATCTCTGTGGTGTGTCTGCATTTTGAGCCTCACAGAAGTTTGTGAAAGTGGAAAGAAGAGGTCCCATAGAAAGGCTTTGATAATGTAAATGCTGACCAAGTCCAGCGGAGACTAAGTAACATTTTAAAATGCCCCAATCATGATAATATAATCAAAGCTTTGTAAAACATGCATGACATTTATTCCCGGTCTTAATGAAGGAAGTGCTGCAAGAGATTGACTACTTAATCAAAAAGGTATTTTCTATTATTTTTCTTCTCATCCTGTGAAAGGGATCTGTCACAGCACTGGTTTTCCCACCTCTTTCTGTCTGTGAGGAGGGAAGGGATGACAGAAAATGCCCGTTTTCCAGGAAAATAGAAATAGAAACATTCAGCAAGGACATACGGTGGAAGATGGAAAATAAAATCTATAATGAAGATCACAACTATTCAAGAGAAAAAGATCTTGAATGTTGGTTGACTTAGGTTTTTTAAAACATTCTCCTTAGCTCCCTGTGTTTCTGTAGACAGAAACTCACTTAAACAAATCTCACATTTGACATCTTTAATATGTTTTAACT
Source organism: Corvus moneduloides (assembly GCF_009650955.1). Lineage (NCBI taxonomy): Eukaryota > Metazoa > Chordata > Aves > Passeriformes > Corvidae > Corvus > Corvus moneduloides. The sequence goes on along the minus strand of NC_045480.1, from coordinate 17,798,359 downwards.
TGTGTATCTTTTGAGAATGCAGATGTCTGGGCCTGCTTGGTGCAGAAGAGAGCTGCTCCTCTGCATGCAATTTCTACCTAGACCCACCTTGTGGAAGAAGAACTGTTAATGAGGCAACAACTTTCAAACAGAAATTGCCCAAATATTCATTCCTTGTGCCCCTATTATGTCTGTTCCCAGCTGGAGAGTCTTTCAGCAGACACACTGTGCCTTCACGATTCTCTGCTAGGTGAATTTTCTGCCACCATGTTACGCATTGTGCAATGTCCCCTGTGTAACATTGACTGAAATGTAGAAACGATCAAGTCATCTGAAAGGATATGGGGAGGTTTTAATTTCCTGAAATAGACCTGCTGTTCAGGCAGTATTGCTTTCTCTATAATAGGAAGTTCAGGAATATCAATTTCTAAATTTGTCTATTCAAATTAGTCCATTACCATTAATGCCAACTCCTTTGAAAAACCATGAGTCGGGCCCCCCCAAAACCATAAGAATTTAATGGTGTAGAAGCATTGTCTCTTTTTCTTTGTCATCTGATTTTTTAAGCTATTTGGAGACAAGTTTTCAAGTTCTTCTTCACAAAGGCAAGATTAGAAATTTACTTTTTTTTCCCTCCCTGTGAGAAGAAAGATTTTCTTGTTATTGTACGAGTTCAGGAGCTGAGCCAGTGTAAAACTGCAGGAGCTGACAACACCACCTGATGTTTATTTCAGGTGTTTCTGTCACTAAGAGATGCTGCATACCATCATGACCAAGTTAATTGGTTAGACCTGTCCAAGTACTTTTGCACAGACGCTTAAGTGCACAGTCATCAGCTCAGATAAAAATAGAGCCGGAAAAAGCTTCCTCTGGTCCACCCCTTTGGTTATGGGTGAGATCTGTTAAATCTGTGCCATTCTTGCTCAGCCTGTTCTTAAAGGTCCCTGACAGTGGAACCCCAGTCATCTCCTCACTGCCTTATACTCAGAAAATCATTCCTGAATTGTAACTTGAGTGTTCAGTGTTGTAATTTATGATCATCTCTTCTTAGCCTGTGAGATATCATGGAGAATTTATTGTTCCATTCCACTGTACAACAGCCTTGTCAAGTCTCCTGACAGTTTTTCTTAAGTTTAATAACTCAGGCTTTCAATCTTTTCTGTTAGATCGTGTTTCCTAGGGCTCTGCTCATTCTGAGTGCTCTGCTCTGGACCTCTCTCCAAGTCTCTCTTCTTGCTGAAGCAGATTGGCCAAAACTGGATGTGCTATTTTAACTAAGTCTAGCTAGGATGAAGCAGGCAGGAAGAACCATTCCATACCCCTTACTGTTAAACTTTTGTTTATGTGTCCTAATGGGACATTAACCTTTGTCATACCAGCTTGGTATTGCTGTCCATGTTCCCCTTATAACCTTCTATGCCCTCAGTTCCTGAACTGATCAGCTCCTCTGATTCTTGTATAATACAGCTGCTCATTCTGACTTTTCATTAATGCTTCCTACTTACCAAACAGCACCATGTACTTTTCAGACTATTTCTTCAATTCATGAAAACCATCTTGATTTCTAATTCTGTCCCTAAATGTCTGTGTGATCCCTCCCATATCTGCATCAGCAGCAGATTTAATAAACATATTTTCTATTCCACTGTCTGAATTGTTAGTAGCAACGGATAAAATCCAGAACAGACTGTTGCAGAATGTCATCCGAGAACTACTTTCTGGATAAAGTTTTCACCCATGACATCATAATTTCATTTAGACTATGTCTCCTTAGGGAAGCAACAACAAAACCTTTCTAAATCAAAACTTGCCACTCCTATTTTCTTCCATATGCCTCACAAAAAGCACTTTTCAGATTAATGAGCTAATCCTGTTTTAAGAATGTAGGTTACTACTATATCCATTTTCAAATTTCAATAAATATTTATGGCCATCTGTAATTACCTTCAGAAGATTCCTGTGTATTTCCATAGAAAATGTCTTTGCTGCCTCCCAAATACATGTGCCTGGCTATTACTGCTGCCAGTCTCTTCTCTAGCACCTAGTTCTTAGATAACCCCAGGAAATAAATAACGTGAGCTATTTTAGCCTTTTCTCTCTTTCTGGCTCCTACCAGAATCTCCACAAGTAAGCTCATGAACATCCACTTCAACATTTCAAATCTATTTAAAGGAGGTAAGCAAATCTAACTCTGGAACATAATATTGCACAACTGATTGCAGCAGTCACAGATGAGCAGCATATTCAGAACAGCAAACTAACATTTGAACATGATTCTCCAACAGTGCTGTCAAACAATTAAAAACTATTATTACATTTAAGAGACTCTTGTTCCTTTAGAGAATATCCTTGTTGAAGTATTCTTCTTGAAAATTTTGTTGAGCTTTACTTGCATTATATTGCACAGAATCTCACATTTTTGAGGGGTAATAAACGCACAGAACTGACCCATGATTTCACGTGTGGCCTCTATATTCTGCTGTTGGCTTTCTGCAGCAGCTGGTAGCCTTATCAGGCTCCATGCAAGTATAACGTCCTGGCTGGCCATTTCAGTATTGCTTCAGGGATTCTTTTCATAACCCCTCGATTAATTTGCTTGCAGATCTGCTATGGGGAATGATCTGTAGTCCATCACTTGGGTAGACTGTTAATTTTGTGGGAACCACATTGAGGCAGTCCAACAGAATATCACGTTAAAGACATTCTGTAGCGAGGATTTGTAATTTGTACACAAGTCTGGGGAAGAGCACTGAATTAAGAAAACTTAATTTTGACAGTCCTGATATATAGTCTATTTTGGTTAACCAAAAGGAACACATACATTTTCTACATTAGAGAAATTTCCATTATTTTTCTCTCAGCCATGAAAATCGATTTTGATGTGATTACTCTCAGAGGCTGCTTGATGTGCGTCTGACAGTACAAAATGGATAGAAACCGTGGGTGGTGTTGAATTGAGGATACTGTGGTTAGCTGAACTCTGTCACAAACTGAAAATGCTAGGATTAAAACACATGCCATTAAGAGATTGAGCAGGAGAATGAGCCTTAGGAAAAATGGTGATTACAGTATTTTGATGCTGAAGATCCCAAAAGATGCAAAAAGCTTTCATCATCTGTTTACCGTAATCAGTGACATTTGTTCAACTGGAAGGAGATCACCAAAACTCATCAGATGAAAGCAGCCTTTAACATTAAGCAATAGGGCTGTGCCTAAATATAGGTGGATATATGTAAAAAGGGGAGCCATGGCACAAAACAATAAAGATTTTATTCTGTTCACATTGATTACTTTGGGCTCATGGGTGGTTTCATGGACACTACTTCCCCTTCTGAAATCAGAATTTTACCCCATATTTCCATATTTCATATAAAGTGTCATTTTTTAATGAAATACTTACTGTTCGCCTACTACTTAGGAAGAACCTATTTTGCCTTGAGAATTTTCATTGCTTCACAAAAAGCCCCCAACAAAACAACTTAGAACAAATACAAAGAAAAGAAATTAGTAATAGGTGAGTATCATAAAGCCTGAGGTTTTAAATTATTTAATCATCTAGATGTGTGCATCTTTTTCTGAAAATGTTTAAACTTTGCAAGACTAGAACTTTCTAGCTACTGAGGCACAGTGGTTGCAAGCAGTTTAACCATGCTCTAACAGTATCCACTAAACCTCTAACAGGTTTAGTGGATACATTGCTTAGGGATCAGTAACAATAGAAAAAATAAACATTGTCTAATTCCAATTAGGTTACATAACCAGATGTTTTTTGCAGCTGCATAGGAAATGTCTATGATGTTTTAGCAGTTTCTAAGTTATGTCTTGGGAGCACAGGATTTGGAAACAGACAATAATTGAAGTTCCCTGACTTTGCTATGTCAGAAATATTGTGATGACTGTTTGTCTTCTGTTATTCTCTCTGTTCAGGGTGACAACAGGTAACTATGGAGCTATTAGAAAGTGTATTTTTAAGTCTTTATCTCATATTTTAAAAGTGTCAAAAATAATCTGTTTCAGTGTGGATTTTAAATGTAAGAATAAGCTGTGTTTGAATTCTTTAATTCTCAATATCATTCTAATGGTGTTAAATAAAGATGCAATCAATAGGATTATATACATAATAAATCAAGTCCTATAGAAATGCTATAATTTGTAAACAGTTAAATAACAATTTTTATCCATCTTAGTTACTAGCTACCTTGAAGAACTGAGAAGAGAATTATGGTCTAGATTGAGCAAAACTCCAGGTATATGTCAAGCTTACGGTTGCCATTGACAGTAAAGTCTAGCACACTAATTAATGTTCTGAAGTTTCTAACATCTCTGAACCTCACATTTCACTGTGCAAATACTAGTTCTCATCCCAGAATACTGTGTAAGATATACCACTTAATTTTGAAAAAATGTTCAGATACAACAATTCTGGAAGGCATAAATGTACATGCAAATAGTTTCTCTGCCAGTAGTAATCACTGTTCCTTTACATTTTTCTCTGTACTTAAATATTTGTGTTTTGCCTTCCATCTTTTAACATCTGTCTGCTCCAGTTCAAAGTAGCTATTTCCCAAATATTCATGAAATACGAATTTGAAACTTGGAGCCCACTATATGTAGCTTTCACTATTTTCAAAGGGAAGTGATCAGTACTACTCCCGGCTCAGGGTAAAGGAAGCAGAGTGTACTCTTTCTGTAGAGTAATAATCACATATATCTTGTCACAAGAACTGTTGAAACTGAGTATGCTAATACTTTTCTTTTAACATAAAGCAGTGACACATTAGGACCTGGTTTTCTTTCCCAAATGTCTTCCAGTCCTCATGCTGATTTAATAGTTTTTCTAAACAGTAGGAAATTCACAGTCTAAACCAATTAGATGATTTAAGAGAACCGATGTCTCATCCAAAGGTGCTTGAGGGCAGATGCACCTACAATTTTGAAATAATTGCTAATGTGAGATTGGAGATTTTGAAAACTTCACTGTGAGCTGAGGATCATCTAACTTCCCTTCAGCTGTGTAAATGTTCAAGTCTGGTTTCAGATTGTCATCTGCTTGACATCTGTGTTAATGAGGAAAAATTCATAAACATCATCAGAGAGTGACATAATCCACTTACTCCAGTCTCCTCTTCTACAATGGATGAACTGTTTGTTGGAGGTGTTTGTTGCTCTTCACTGACTGCAGAGGAAACACAGATATCTAGTTAAGGCTAGATTAAATGACAAGATTAAACTGTCCTTTCAAGAACTAAAATTAGGAGGTGAATGACATTTCTACACTCTTAGAAACAAACCCAGCTTTGAATGTCTTGGTTTTCTGAAAATGGAATTTCATTACTTTTGAAATTTTATTCTCTTTATGCTTTTGGAGTGTGAATGATGGAAAAGTATTAGACAGTGGTTATATCTTAATAAAAAGTGCTTAACAAGCAAGAAATATTTATATAGTATCCTATTAATCTAAATTAAACTCAGTTAAGTCCTTTTGGGATTCTTACATGGTATATTCCATCTTTAATGTGTTCACATTTCTTCCTTTACTGTTAGACTGAAGTATGTGTATGTATCAAGGGGAAATTACTTCCATGGGGTTTCATTGTAAAACTGGACATGCAAATCCTATTATTAGGTCAAATTTTGAAGTCCTTAATAAGTATTTTCTAAGTCATCACCCCATCAAGATTTCTGCAGACCCCTTTTTACTTTTAATGGTTTGATCTGTGGTTACTGTAAGTTTCACATCTAATTTTTCTGGTATGCAAAAGTATCTTTTAATACAAAGTTTTATTTGAAATGCAATTTAGGCTGCTTAGGGGTATTTTATTTTTATTTTGTTTTGCTTGCTCTCTATGGTTCTGTAGATATAAATATACTGCTTTACTGTGCAATTTTCCCCTCTGGCTTTGTGATAACTATAATCCAGTGACTTCCTTTTCTTTTCCCTGGAAAATGGCCTTGATCTGTAAAGATGGGCTCAAGTAATTTGTGAATTTTAGGTAATACTTCATCTTGGGAATTGAACAAGGAGATCTTGAGTTAAAATACCTTTACATACCTTCCACTGATATGTCCCTTGTACCCATATCAGGTTGCACACATTGCCAGACCTGGGAAGGTATTGAGTAGGTTCAATGCAGTTATGGTTCTTTATCTTTACCTTTACCTTTATCTTTCTTCTGTTTATCTTCTAATTTAGTACGGTCCACAATACTGAATAAGAGAAGAGAAAACTCTATTCCCTAATTTCTTATTCCCAGCTACAGCCTCCAGTTCACTGGAGAGCTTTGCTCTGGTTACTTTTTGGCAAAGGGAGCAATAAGGGATGTGGAGATTGAGAGGCCCCTTCTCGGACCTTTCCAGTTTTTATATGTGGTCTCCCTACTAGTCTCACAGCACTGGCTTTTGTTCCTTCATATTATAATGAAGTTGACATAGTAAATCTGTAATTAATGTGAGCCTTTCTCTCTCTCCTCCACCATTTCTCTAGTGACCCTAATCGCTGAGAAGTGGAAAGAGGTTTTGTGTGAAAAATGAGGAGCTCAGATCAATCTCTGTTATGTTTACATTTCTGGCAGTATATTCAAGAACAGTTTATCAGAGACATACTTTCCTGACTGTTTTTTTCTAAAGGTGCCAGACAAGTCTATCCTTTCTTTCACTTCCAAATGCTGTGTTTTGTCACATGCCACCTTTCTGCTCACTCTCTGGGCTCCTGACATGGCTGAAATGCAAATGCATAATGAGGAAATTCAAGCTATTGACTTGAACAGGCCAAGTCCCTAACAATCTTACCTTGTCTCACATCTCCATTTTTACTTTCCATGCATCTTTTCCTCTCTATCATTCACTTAATATTTTCACCTTAATGCTTCCTTTGTCGCCTTTATCTCTCCGATTGCTTCTGTCATGTTTTATTCATTTGCTCTCTTGGTTTTTCTTTCAATCTTCTTTTAAAATACACTTCTCCTTCCTCTCTTTTCCCACACCGTTACTAATTCCCATAACAGGGATCTAGAATTCCCGACACCACAGGATTTGATGTGGTGAAAACTCAACATAGGAGCCACTAGCCTTCTCTATCCTTCACTTAGTGAACCCATGACATCTCCTTCAATGTCACAGCACGAGGGAAAATGACTTACTATTTTGCTTTAGATTAGCCCATTGGCAATCCTCATTCACGCTATGGACAGATATAGGCAAGGAAAGACTAAAGTCTACACTGAGATTATAACAGCCTGGCACTTTGGTGCTCAGCATCCATCCAGTTTCCATACAGTCTCATTGGAGAACAAACAAGACCCAAAGAGAAAAAGAATTCAGAAAACTAAGGCTACAAAACAGAACACCTAGTCTGTGTGTTTGCTGCCATGTGGAGGAGGCACTTGGGATAAGGTATGTTTTATTCAATGTTTTAAAACACTGCATACCTTTGTGCTTCTATCTGTGAATCCTCTTCCATACTGGGTATTCATTCATTTTATTAGAACTATTATTTTGGGTGAAATTCCAGAGTCCTGAGTTGAAGTCAATGAGAGGTTAATTTGACTAGAGACCAAATGAAAATTGAGAAGGTGTTTATCTTTTGGCACAGGGATAGTACCTTGCCTAGAATTCTGACCTTGCAATGTCCAAGATATGCATCCCTAAAATAGCATCCAGGAGCAGATTTGGTCAGGTCACAAGTGAAAGCAGATGGCATATATAACAGAAATCACTGAAAACTAAAAGCCCTGCTGAGAGCGATACGTGACATTCGGAAGGAAATCTGACTTTAACACCTTGTACTATCATTTAAAAAAATTAAGATCTCTTTTATGAATTGGGAAAAAGCACACTCCAGATCCTGCTGGTCCCTGCTCTACCTTCGGACTGCAGAGCAAAGCAGGAGCTATGCTGCCAGTTCCTGTACATAACACACCTCCTTGTATGTTCACCTCATTCCATTATTGCTACATGAAGGGGAAGATCAGTTCCTGTCCAGTTCCCAAGATGAACTGCTTGGTAAAAAGGGTGCCCCAAGAAAAGAGAGATGGTGTCCAAGAGATGGGCTAGTCAATCTTTCCTTTTCTTGTAAGGGTTAAGCGAACTGCTGACCCTGATATGCACTCTAGCCTACAGGACACTTCCAGCCTTTTTTCTTCCACAGGTAGAAGATTTTACTTTTCCCAGTGGTGTAAACAGTAAGTATCACTCATTTTTGACAAGCCCTAGAGACCACATACAGGAATGAGAAACCCAGCCTTGTCTTCAACAATCCTAATCAGAGTGACTTACTTCATTTTTTGCCTGTAAGGAAACATGGTGCTTTAATATTGATTTGATAACTATGCCTGCAACCTATTAAAATGAACATATTTAAGTGATTTACATTATATGATGATATTTCTTTTTCAAGACAATATTTATGAATGCAGTTCTGTAAGCAGAAAAGATTCAATGAGACTTTGTAAAATGTTAGCTACTCAAATGTAAATATTAAACTATGATAACTGCATGAAGCTAATCAACCCAAGCATTCTGTCAAAGCTCACATGATGGGCTCGCTCATCCTTGACAGCCTAATTGACACTGCTATTCTCATGGGAAGAGTAACTTTCACAATAATGTACAGCACATACAAATGCAAAGAATTTATATACACCAGCTACCTTTCACTGAGATGTTTTTAGTAATAATATTTGGCTAGTGTAACAACATTTTTCATCATTTTATATTTTACGGGCAGCCAGAAGGGGTGCATATTGTGCTTCCATCCAGTAAAGCAGTCATACTGTGGAAAAGTAGAGATTGGAAACTAATTAAAACTTGTATCATAATGCATTTGTCCAAGGGGCGGGAGTTGAAATTGCAGCCGTAACTGTGACATTTTCTAACTCTAGGATGCAGACTTTGCAAACTTAGTAATGCTCTTTTCCCACTGCTTTAGTGAACATCCATATTGGGAGGGATTTGTTCATCAGTTGTAAAGCAAATATGCAACAGATGTCTGCATTCCATTTTGAAGTCCACTTTAAAATACTAAAAGATTAAAGTGCCACTCTGAATTTTTTTAAGAGCTAATCCTGCCATGCCCATGTTGTGGTGTACTTGTCCTTGCAGGATGGTGACAGAGCATCAGACTCGTAAAAGAGCAGAACAGAGTCAAGTACAGCTACGACCTTTCCTGAAGATGTCTGCTCAATGGTAAGAAGCTTTCTGTTTTTATATAACTGATCATGTAATTGTGAAAATAGATGATTCTAGGGTATTGTGCATTAGTTTGTACAGAAACTAAATTCTTTATTTTTCAATCAGAATCTTCCAAATGCAATCACGACTAATGAGAATTTTGGAAAATTTTGCGGAGGAACAAGATTTTGCTTATGTTGATAGAGAGAGTTCACAACATATTTTTCTGTTCATGTGGAGTCCCCTACGACTATTAAAAACAGACTGCATTTTATAATATCTATTAATATTACGGGTTATGTATAGAATATCTAAATCTTAGCTCTGTTTCTATAGTACTGAATATAGCATCTCATTGAAAAATATCAATTCCTTGAACAGGAGCTGTTATGGTATGTTTTTGTACAAGAAAGCACAAATATGGCCACAGAAAATTCAGAATTTTACTCTAGTACAAGCATAAATAATAAAGTAAAAAATGTCATTTAACGCCAGTTTCTTTATCCTTATACAACATATTCTCCTCATCTAACCAGGACATCCGAAAGAAAAGAAAGCAAAGCAAAAATAACTCAAAATGTTCAGAAAGCTGGGATATATCTAGAGTATTTTGTGTTACGTGGGGTATTTGTTCTGTTATGCTGCTTGGCAAAGAGATAGATCAAAATGTTTTGTTTAAGAAACTACTCAGGAAAGATAAAATATTGGCTTGGGTTAAGAGGATCCCAGCAATCACTGAAAAACCCCAGCTGGTGCATAGCTCTGTGGCAACAATGCCTGGCGTCACAGACCTGTGAGCAGCAGAGATTCAAAGTTCGCCTCTAGCCTCATAGTCCCACCTGTCCTGCAAACCAGCATTCATCTGATGCCACAGGGAGGAGGGTCAGAGAATTACTGAAAATCAGAAAAATAAGCTACTGCTAAAAATCAGAAAATATGATTAAATCAGAAAATAACTTACTGCGAGTCCAGCTCTCTGAACCACCTCAGTAAAGGATCAGACAGGCACCAGAACTGGTGCAAAGGACCAGGAGATTGAGCTGGGAATGAGGGGTGATTGAAGAAGCATCACCTTACTTTGGCTAATGTGGGTGTGGTATTGCACTTCGACTTGCTAAGAAAAAAATAGAGATCAGCTTTTTATTTTCAGCAGCAAAGGGTTTTCTGGGACTCCAAGAGAAGCACTGAATCAGAGTCCTTTTTCACCATTGGTAAGAACACAATGCCAAGTTTGGTTGTGATTGGGGGTTGGGAGGAGAGGATATCTATAGTTCTAATACCTTTCTCTGGCTGCTAGAACAAGTGCTGGCAAACAAATTATGTTCAATTTTGAGGAGGATCACTAGGACTTTGTGTGTGCAGGAACCCTGCCCATGGGACTGTCAGCTAGCGTGGGAAATCAGCACAGACCTGGCTCCAGGGGCTCTGGATTCTCCAGAAAGCTGACATGGGTGTCTCCTTGCCTCTCTCCTTGGCCAGAAAAAGAAGTGGCCACACAGCCCTGTTAATTGCAAGGGACTTAGTGGAAGACTACAGAAAGACTCAAAAAGTTATAAACTCGGTCTTCCTAAAGAGTAGATTTAACACCACTTGTAGAACTGCAAGCAAATAGGGCTGGCAACAAAACCTTTCTTCTGAGAGTGTCTGTTGGAGGGCTGTTATATTTCACTTACTCTTACATATAAAACGTTTTCTTTTCTATTTTGATTTCTTGTCTCCTTTTCCTCCTTTTCCCACTTCTCCTGCCATCTTTCAAAAATATAGAAAAAACATACAGTCTTTAATGGTGATTTAGAACTGTCAAATAGACTGTACAAAGTTAGGAAAATATAACCTTCTGTCACAATAGCTTTAAATATTAGCCACAGAAATATTTGTTTCCAGCAAAAAACTTCAACTTACAAAAAATAAATGAAGATTCTTTAGTTGCAAACAGAAATACATTGGTATTGGGTTGCTTTTAATGTTAGCTATTATTTTCATTTAATAGCATATTTCCGTTGTTTAGTAGTGTTTCCTGAGGAGCTTATAAGTTTAGTTATATAGAAATTATATACCATATAGAAGTTATAGAGAGCAGAAAGATGTATCTCTGTTGATTTCAAGTGGGTCCTTTTTTCCTTTTGCATGCTTACACAAGGTGCATAGTAACGGGTTGAGTTTTTTCATTACCAAACAGCTGCATTTGCCTTCATTTCATTGCAAAGCTGTTTATTTTTCAAATTACTTTATTAATTGAAAAACTAGTAAATATTGGAAATGTCTCCTCTTACCGTAATTGCCACCACATTTTATCCACATTTCCTTACATTTGTTGCATATCAAGCCTGTTCCACTACTTCAGTACAGAGCAAACAAGATATGATAGAGAGGGAATAAGATGATAAACCAGTATTAGTTAGCCTCAACTAATCCTTGGACCTCAAATTCTGACGGAAATAATAATGACCTGAGACCCCGACAATGTTTCCAGATAGGGCTGCCTTACTCCCATGGGGACAATCAGATCAAAAGAAGTTATTCCATGACTCTGATTTAAACAGGCTTCATCTGACAAATCTAATCTGGATCCTATCAGTGTGACAGAACTAAAATAATACATAAGGTGCTTGTTTCCTAACCATGTTCTTTAATTCATTAATCTGTAGATTGCATTTCCCACCAACTCCAATTTTGAGATTTTTTTTTTTTTTAAATAATAGATAGTTCTGATGCACAAGGGACATTTTTTTATTTAGTGGAATAAATGCATCTGAACTTCTGAATAAAGTACAGACCCCATTCTGCAAGCCCTCAATTCTTACCAGGAGCTTTGCTTGGAGGGCTTGCAGGATCAGTTCAGAGAATATATGAGGAAGATAAGAAGAAAAAAAAGAAGAGAGAAAGAGAGAAAGATTGAAAGGGATTTTGTGGAGACAGAGATATATTTAACCAGACTGTGCTTTCTATTTTCAGTAGTCTAGCGAAAGTTCATCTCTGACTTCAGAAAAAGGATTCAAAAGAAAACATGCAGCCAGGATTAGTGTTTGCTAGTATGCCTCACTATTAAATTTGGTTAATGTGCTGTTACAAAAATCAGCTTAGAGAAAACTTTCTGGAATAAAAGAACATGCCTTGTTTCTTCCTCTCTCCCTCTCCCTTGTCTTTTCCACAAATATACACCTGCATGTTCACATAACCCAACAGATTTCACAGTGGCTAGGTGAGAGACAATGTTAGCCACAAAATATTTTTGTCTACCTAGCGAGTCTGTTTTTTCTTAAACATTACTAAGCTGACTAGTAACCTGTTAAAACTTCTTTGTAAAAGCAAAAAAAGAAACAAAACAAACAGTCTTTATAAATAAATTAAAATTCTAACAAAAAAGCTAATTATAAGGGTATTTGTTTTGTTTGAGGTAAGGCACATCTATTATCATAAAGATAATTAACTCAGTCTGACAGATCTAATAAAAGGACAAGTTTAGCATTGGCTTAGCCAGAAGCCCAAGGCAAGCAATTTTTATAATTACTAGTTATTGTAACTGGGCTCAGAGAAAATGGTCTGTGATATTTAAACAGTAATGTTAATTTGCATTTAGACCCATTTTTTTTTCTTCTTTCCCATGCAGGATCTATTTAGCTGGAATGAGCAAAATAAACTTGAATAACTTTAAAAAAAAGAAAAAAGAATGGCTCTCTCCTTACAGAAAAAATTGGTCTTTTTACACTTGGATAATTAATATCCTCACAAGGTAAGTGTTCTGGTAATCACAAAACAATTAAATGGCTTAATACAGTTTTAACACACAGAAAATGTTGAGTTTTCAGACCGAAATGATGCCTGCTGACTGCATTTTTTTGGGGCAACTCTATCTTAATGTACAGATCCGCTATAAGTGCCTCCACTGCCCATGCCCTCAATGTGCCCCTGCTGTTGAGCTGGTGAAGAAAGGGCAGGAGAGGGGGGAGGAAAGCCCTCGGCTGCTGTAAGGAAGTGGTTCCCATTCACAACAAGAAAGGGAACAAAATAATGTTCAGGAATATATGCATAAGAAGTAAATTGCTCCTGCTGGCATGGTGTAGTAGCCCTTTAACTAATGCTTACCTTGACATTTCGCAACACATTCTCTGCAAGAAAAACAAATCAACATTTTAAAAGGAGAAAGTTATTTTTTAACTGCTTCTATAATGAAGGTTTTAGAAATAAGAAATAACTAGAGTGAGAAAATCATTGGTGATAGACTACAAAAAAGGCACTTAAAGTACTTGCCATTCAGGTATGAATTTCATTATGTACTACAGGCAGGTGATGTCAACCTCAGTGCATTTTGCCAGTGTAGGACCATATCTAGGGAGAACATTAAAGTCATATAAGCCTAAGCTCCCCAATTCTCAAAGTGCTGTGGGCCTGATATATAGATGCTGTAAACTGCCCTAAATCCTTTGAAGACGGAGTCCTACAGCACCATATGAGTTTCACATGAAAAAGAGAGCAAAGGGAGCATGAAGTCTTTGTTCCCAAGAGGGTGGAAAAGACAAATCTGAGACACTCATGAATCAAAGGGACCAGACCAATGCATGCTGGAGCACAGAAGCAAGTAACCCTTGTTTGCTGCCTTGCTTGCTGCCTTCCTTCAGTCCCAGCCTGACAGCAAGGGGTATAGCCCAGATGCACACCCAGGCTGCAGAACTGGGGTGCAGTTACCCACCCATTCGTTCACATCTTGTTTTGTGGCAGGGTATTTTGACCAGATTCTGGATCCTAAGAATTTGTCTTATTATTCATCTATTCCATATTATATTAAGGATTTTATTTTGTCATCAGCCCTGCTAACTTTATCTGTTAGTCATCCCATCAGGTGGGATGGGTGGTTCACTGCTCCTACTGCATTCTATCCATGTAATGCTGAAGGTGGAGGCATTGCTTGCTTGCCCTTTTGCTGCCTGGATTTCTGAGACTGAAGACATTACCCTGTTTTTTCTGCTTCACTCTTAAAGGGTTTGATGTGTTTTTAAACAGCTTGACGAAGGTATTTTTTTTTAATGGGAGGCTAAATTTAGGATCATAAATGCCTATTTGAACTCTGAAATTAGCATACACTCTATCTTATGTTTGGCTATTGGCCGTATATTAATAATTCAGTTTTTGTCTTCAGTAAAATGCACTTTTTCACTAGATACAAAAAATGAGATTCTTATCTATTTTGACTGAAGATTTTGATGATTTTTTAAATTTTTTTTTCAGTCTTCTTCTGCTTTGAGGATTTATGAATTTATTTATTCAGAAGATCCCCTACCCACTAACATCCCAATGTGACTTTGCATATCTGAGTAGTTCTACCAACACCATCAAGATTATTCACCATCTGAGAATCTGTATGTGTACTTTCCTGAAGGAGAGCTCAAGGATCTAATCTGCTAAGATCAAGCACTCTCCGGGCTACTGACTAAACATCACCTGCAAGGATGTGGTCCTTTTCAGAGTCATGACCCAGGAACACCAGCAAATATTCATCTCCATGTGGAAGAAACATTCATCTTAATGTGGAAGGGGGAAGGCTCAAGGCTGAGGATTGAGTCTACTAACTGTAATCTAAAATGTAATCCTTGAGCTCCTAAATGCTTATAGATATCAAACTTATTTCATCAGTTCCAGAAAAACATTACCACTTCTGCTAGACAGAAACAGGCAGACAAAATTTTGCTTTTTTATCTGTTTATGAACCTCGAAGCCAGAAGACAGGCACAACCTTGTTAGGGATTTTGAAATTAAGACTGGGAAAAAAATCCTTCTTCTGAATTGTTGTATGCATAAAAAACCCAACAGCATGATACTTTGTGGTCCCCATGTACCCTGAGATTTGGAGATTTTTAAGCTGGTTCCCCCAGAGCTCTAGGATTTCTGCCACTAATTCTGAATGCTCTCAACACTGATACTCAGTTTTCTTGGTGAAGGAGATAGGTGGTGGCAATTCTATAGCTTCCACTTACTCCTGTAATTTGAAAAAAAGTGTTGAGGGCAATTCTCACCATATTTTAAGAATTTAAAGTGGGTCAGCTTTTGGTCTACATGGATTGATGGAGCCCTTCAAATAGGCTCCAGCTATAGCACAGTATTAATCACTGTACCAGACAAAAAAATACATTGTTTCCTTGCTGAGAATAGCATGTTTTCCTTTGCTTATGAATTGATCCCTGAAAGGTTCCTCATGGGAATATGTTTGTTCTTTCTTTCTTTGCTTCTTTCTTTCCTTCTAAGGCAAAATGGCTTTAAACTACAGTTGTGCAAATCTGTAGGAAACTCCAGAACTCGTTGATCCATAGGCAGCATAGGTATTAATCTACCTGGGCTGGGAGACTAAAAGAATGAATGGTTAATTAAATAGCCTTGGGGTTATTTTCAAAACAGCATTGTAAGCAGTGATGGGCAAACCTCAAAATGTTTTTATACTGGCTTCAGTTCAGATCAACTTCCTAAATTTCATAGACTGATCTGCTCATTGGAAGCATGCATAAGAGGGAAAAATACTTAGAGGCAATATTTTAAGTTAGACCAATCAGGCCAGTAGTAAAAAATGAGAAAATATTTAGAAAATGTATTTTATTCTTGTGTCTGAGACTCAATACTCATTCCAAATACATTTAAATGTACCTATAAGAGAAATAATGGGTGTTTGGACAGTTTTCCAAATATTCCTCAATGGAAAATGCAAAATTTATTATTAAATTTTATTTTCAAAGTTACTATTTAGTGTTTTGCAAAACTGGTAACAATGTCAATGCAATACGTTTTTTTTATTCTTCTCACAGCTTTTAGTTCTTGTTGCTTCCAGTAAATGAAAAGACCTTCATAAACTGACACGCATGATGATACTGGCAAATCCCTCGGGATCATTTCTTTTGTGACACCAACAAAATAGAAGAGTGGAGAGATGTCTGAGTATAGATTTTGTACATCAGCTTCCATGATACATAAATCGACCCATAAACTGTATATATTCATGTATCTCCCCCTCCCTGCTCTTTGTTCTTCGCTTATTGCATATTTTGCCAATGCAGTAAAACTGCTGGATGACACAAACTTATTCTACGAGGCTTTAAGCTAAGCAAGGGCACGGTAAAACCATCCTACAATGCAGAGCCCCATTTAATTTATGTTGCCTCTACCTGAGGCTTGTCACTGTGTTAACAGCACCTATGTCTGTCTATTTCATTGCTTTTGATCATCTCAAAGGGCAGGAAGGAGCAAGAGAATGCACAAAAATTTGTCTTTCCAGTATATAATGAAGACATAAACTCAGATTTAAAGCTGTTAGAGGCTGCCTATTATTGTACTATCAAATAATGGAGCTCCTTCCTGTGAAGTGCTTCTGGATGTGATGGCACGAGAAATAATGTGACATTACTTGAGTAAACGGGTGGATAAAACAATTGCAATGATTTCTGTCAGGGTTTTAAGGGTGGCCTGCATGCACTTTGGTCATGCAGTTTCTGCTGCAGCTTGGCACTGTTCTAGCTCTATCATTAATAGATCCCTCTTAGATCTAACAGCCAGATGGTCAGCAGTTGTGAACTACTTACTGAACCGCTCTTGAAGTTACGCCAGGATATTTGTACACACATATTCTTTCTGCAAGCCAGTGCTATAAGGTCATAGGAAGAACAAGGTCAGAAGTGATTCGTCTCATGTTTTTGGGGGTGTGCGTTGGCCTGAGTGGCCACACACAGTTGCTGAGCAGCAAACAGAAGAAGTGGAGATAATAATTCATAACAAGCCAGCTATTAATTGAATTTTTGAGTCTTCTTTTGTTTGCAAATTGTCCATGAACATACCCTGATTTTCCGGAATGCATTTGTTACTCAGAGTTATTTGCTGACACAGGAAACAGAAACCACAGAAATGCTGGCAGGGGCTTACCCTTATTTCTTAAAGGCTAAGCAGAATAGCCATCAACTAGGCACTTACCATGAGGCCTGGTGACAGAAAAATGGAGTGTAAAGTCAAAATATACGAAACTGAAAGATAGAGATACCCATCATAAAAGAGTTTGCAGCCTCTTGACCTCAGCAATATTACCAGCTACATGCCATAACTTGATCTTTGGCATTAAACACTCTGCTGAGTAGGTGTTTGCTGTGTTACCACCTTCCTGGATGCTTTTTTGTAGCTGTCTTAACCCTTGGGCTGCTGCCAAGCTCCTCCTACATCTCTTCCTCTTGACATATATTTTCAACTCTTTAGGTAAATTTTGGTTACAAAACCTCCTGAAAGAAACTTGGAGCTCCTTCCCAGACATTTTATTAATAATTTGAAGATAAAGATACCCTTGTAAGTGTACTTGTTCAACCATTTTGATCAACTATTTTCAGCCACAGTATAATTTTTGTCTGCCTCTGCTGCTTTTATCTGGAAACATGCACATGTACATGAAGTTATGTCCTGAAGCAGTTACAGTCTGAAGACAGAAGAGGAAGGAAGACAATAGGGAACATAACTTCTGTACTTCCTTTTTGGCATGCCTGTGGCTCACTTTAGAACTTCTAGCCTTTGCCTTAAACCTGTAACATCCTGGATAACCTCAGACACCTTTAGGGGCTAGTTTGTTAAATACCTGCTGTGATGCCCCTACTTCAGAGAAGCACAAAAGACAGTGCTACTCACTCACAATCTCTGCCATTTAGAAACTTGCCATTGCCATAGTGACAAATTTGAAAACCACTTTCAATTTTTATTTCTCACTCCTTTTCTTTTCATATCTCAGAATGCAGACTAAATTTCCACCCTCCCTTTCCTTTTTTTTTTTTTTTTAAATGTTGAACTGGGAATTGTTTTGAGTAGCTCCATTTTCAGTGCATATTCCTGGCCTAGCATAACACTAATGAATAGCTCGCTTGTGAGAAGTGTAGGCAGAAGGAATGTGATCGCAGGCAAATTTCACTAGGAACTGAAACAAACATTCACAGAGAATATTTTCTGGTGTTCAGTCACACTGGCTAACCATTAATTGATGGGAATAAGTATCTCTAGTTAAATGCAGTATCTAAGTAACAGAGCTGTATAACGCACATTGCCGTTGCACTTATCATATTGCTTCCACATGTGAGCAGAGAGGCTGTGTGAAAAGCAGCTTCACAGGTGCAATGCAGGGTGGTCTAACAGGTGCAAGAAGCCTTTGAAATCTCCTCTCCCTCTTATTCTCCCTATCTTCAGAAAAAAATCCTAAAACAGAAGGGATAGTGTTGTGGGAGTTTCTTGTTTATTTGCCCTTTTAGAAAGGATTTAGGGGTTAAAATGGGTGAAAAGAAGAATACAAGTCAATGTAGTTATACTATTAGAGTATCATACCAAGATATCATCATAGAACAGGTGAATTTTGCCCTCAGAAAATGTCTTTTCAGTTGGGCTGGTCCTTAGGTTAGGTTTGCACAGTAAAAGTATGATCCCATTTCCTTATTCAGTCACAGAGAAGCTGCCTTGAAGTCAACTACTGCCTGCTGGTCACTTGCCACTGCTTGTCAGGAATGAGCATAGAAGGCCAGGAAGACCAAATATATCCCTTTCAGAAATCTTCATGGCTTTTCCAGTTATCAGTGTGGCGTCTGTGATTCCATTACAGGTATGTTGCTATTTGGTAATCACTACTAATTAGGACAAAGTTTTTTTCCTTTTCCTTTGTCTGACAATGAATCTACTATGATGAAGAAACCTGAAAACAGCCACTGGAGCAATGGAGATGGGTTTCTGTGCTTAGGGGAGTGTGTGGTAGTAACTAGAAGCAGTATAGTGTAGCTGTCTGCTTTCTTTTATGATTTTCAAAGAGAGCTAGACTCATCCTCATGCCAGCTTCTAATGTTCTCTGAAGACAGAGCCAGTGGAGTGAGACATGCTGCTCCCGTGCCTCAAGTTATCTTATCAGCTTCTACTCTTGATCCCTGGGATGCAAGGGAATTTCTAGCATAAACCTTAAGCACTCCCACAAGCCACCAAGTCATCTTAAATGCAGAAATTATTAAGCTTCTTAATTTAGAGACTTTATTTCTTAAGCCTGAATCTCTCTCCAGAAAGTGGGTGAGAAAAGTCAAACATTTATTAGAACAGTCAATTATCTGACTGAGTTCAGCTTCGCTGTAAATAACTTTTCTCCTTTCTCATGAATGTTTGCCCACTCTCTGCTCTCTCCATTTTAGGAAAAACTTTCCCAGAATTTGAAATTTTAGGAAAAATATAAGAATGTGTGCAAATAAATAAAGTCTGGAGTTCTAGTAAAATACATACCTTTCATGGATACAGGCAGGATGATCCCACAACTGATTTACCTTGCAGAACTTCTGTGCCCTAACCTTAGCTCAGCAAATGGGACATTGGACTACTCTATGTCATCTCAGCTTGCTGGGCAAAATATAATCCATGAATTACTTGGAACAGTGTCAGGAAATACGGTATTCCTGGTCTGAAACTGGTATAGATGTCATCAAAGTATTATTGCTGTGAACATGAAAAAAATAAATACAATAAATCTGTCACATAAATGCCATCTCTATTACCTTATGGGATACCTTTCTTGAGTTTTATACTCACGCATGTAGTACTGCGTATTAAACTCCCAGCAGCAATGTGCACATGTTTTGCTGCTTAGGCCTAGTACAGTATTTTCTTCACCTTGCTCCGTCACCTTGTCTTTTACTGATTCCCTTCTTTCTTATTTGTTGCACTTACTGTTCTTCATTTCATTCTTACCTGCTTACCTGATAGTCATCTGACCTAGTTTTAAGATATGGATTAAAGCAAATCCTATAATGTAAGTATTCTTGCTTTTCTGTATTCTGCTCTGTCATCTGTGTTTTCCTGGGATTTTGGATACTGGGGCTGGCTTTGGCTGAGAGAGCTTCTGTGTCTCTGAGACTTACCCCCTAAGCGACTGGGATCATGCTGTAAGCAACTTTGTTCTCCGAGTTCTTGGGTACCCATTATCTCACTGCTTCAAAAGCAGACTTAATTCTTCAACCTCTGAAGATAACTTTGTCTTTAATTATTCAGTCAGAAACTCCCACTGAGGTGAATGGGGGAGGGAGAAGGAAGATCCCTGTATATTTTAAATATATTTTAAATCAGAAATGCCTGTTTGAAAGATTTCTGGTTTTGCAGTGTTAACTCACTTGGGTAAACAAGCACTTAAATGGGAAAGAAGCAATCTCTTAACATTATTGGGTTAAAAAGCCCGTAGAGATTTTTTCTGATGCAAATCCCTCTGCCAGTTTAGGAAGACTGGCAATGTCTGAGAACATTAATAAATAAAAGCAAACATGAACATCAAGGAAGAGAATGATCCTTGCTTTGTTTCCACTCTGTGATGATGAATTAAAATTACAGTTGAAGGAAATCAGCAAAGGGTTTCGTTAGTGTCCCAGGCTTGGAAAAGGTGTTGGATAACCAGGTGCCTTAGTTCAGCTTTTTATCTGTGTTTTTCTTTGTTTATGAAGCTCTCAGCTTACTTTTGTTTAACAGTTGGTAATCAAGTATTGTGTCTGATGCTGACTGCTCAGTGCTGTGGCTGATTTTCATGCCCTGTCTTGCCCCAAGACTTGCTTACTGATCCATACATTCCTTTGTAGGAATGCACCTGGATTTCCTCTCCCATTTTCACACTTGCATAGTTTTTTCTTTTGCAGGGTAATGGCTGTTATAATTGCTATGTGACATAGAGTCTAGAGGTCTATCCCAATGTAAAAGTTATATACATCACATTTTCAGGTATGAATTTCTATTTCTATATCCAAGGATGTAGTAATGGGGTTTAACTATTGTTACGACAGGATTTTAAAAAAGAGAACAACTTGTAGAAGGCAGTGAGTAGGTGTTCTTCATTTAAAACCACAACTTTATGGAAACAGTTGGCCTAAACTACAGGAACCTCTGGCCAACAACTGTGACCACACAGCTAAAGAGATTTTTATTTTCAAGTCTCCAATTAACAATCAAAAAGAATGAGGAAATGAGAGAGGTAAAATAAGAAATGAGAGTGTGCGCCTGCCTGAAGTGTGATACCCTGAACACTGGGCCATAACTTTGTGCTGTTGTGGCACTGGCTACTGCCCCTGCCATCCAGAAAGTGCCTCACGGTGGTACTGGAGCTTTTGTCAGTCTCCTTGTGCGTGTGAAAGGAGTATACGCACACAGATACACCATCCCAGGCAAGGCACTTCCACCAGACAAAGTGTGCCATTGAAATACAGGACAGGTGGCAGGTACAAAAACCTATGAATACTTTATTTCTCTGCACACACCCACACATGGAAAAGAGGGAAACTTGGAAGTACCATTCCCCCAGACAAACCTGTAAAGATAGAAAACTGCTACTTTCTATCCAGGATTTTTTTTTTTTTTTTAAACTTAACTAGATGAGATTATGACAAAGAGCATCTCTAAAATAAACAGCTCTAGTGTAAGCAGCACAAATGGGCAGCATGTATGTATTCTCTGAAGAATAATGTACAACTACCATTCCAGATCTCCTGAGTTTTTTAATCTGAACCCTAGAGCTGAATTGCTGCATGGCTGTAAGCATACCACTGTGGGATAGATGTAACCTGCTCTCTGTCTGGCAGTGTTGGGAGTTAGCATCTAAGTGTGAGTGCAGGTCGTTAAGGACAGTCAAGCAGGCATGTCCATCTTTTATCCCAAGGGGAGGTTACTCTTCTGCTTGCAGATCAGAGTCCCAAGGGCTTCCAGTCTTTATAGAACTAATAAAGGACTGGTGTGTCAGCCTTATTGCTTGCATACTTTTTATTTCTATGTATATTTTTTGATGCTTTGAATTAAAATTAATCCCATGAATAATGTACATATAGTACTTTAAAACAGTTGCATTTCCTAGCCTGCACCCTACTACCTGTTTTCCTACTACCTATGGTTACCAAAATTATTTTATTATTGGTTTGTGGTTATTTGGCTTTGTGGTAAAGAAGAAAGCCTGGCATTCCATGTGAAAGCCTGGTTTCCTGACAGAGAGCTTGAGTTTTCAGTGTTTTCATGTTAAAATATTCCTAACTGAATGCTTACTCTTTCAAAAACAAGTTTACTTGAATTAATATGCATGCCAGTCCCAATATTACTGTAATCAGCTTTTTTAATTTCAGAAAAAATATTTGCATTTATTTTTAGAGAAATTTATTGATACTTGAACAGTTCTACTGATGCTAGGGGAGTCCCCAGCCTAAAATACATGTCTAAATACTCATACAATTTTTGCTTAAGCAAATATTTTTTCACAGTCAGGCAACACTTACTAACCAACATTTACTCAGATCAATATATTTTAATTGAAACTAATGGCAGATAGCTTAAACCAACAGATTTTTCACTGAACTAAGTACATAAAATCAATACATTGCCAAAACCTGGGAGATCTTGTATAAAAAGGTATTTTTATTCTTAGCTAAATTAATTTATTGAAACATATGAATATTACCAGTAATCAAAATACTGACATTCAGACACTGCTCACGGCATCAGTACATTCAGAAAACTTTAGGCAAACTTACATAAAGCCGCATGAAATAAGGAGTTAACTTGCTGAAAGTTAAGAAACAAGAGGCTTGGGGTTGATATTCCTTCTCTTTGCTACAAACTGCCTCATCTTGGGTGAAGTCCTTAGAGGACTAATTTAGGCCTGAACTTTCCCAACTGACACCAGCACAGTAAGCCAGGCTCCTCTCTGCTCAGCCATGCCCCACGTGCAATCACCTGGTGGAGGTGACTCAGTACACTGATTATTCTGGGAGTGTACAACCAACATGGCCACTTCAACCAAGTAGCTCAAGTTTGGTAAAAGCCGTCATTAGCGGCTGATATTGCAAAATTTGTCAGTGCAAGAGAGAATTAGGTACCTCGATACCCATGGAGATCAGCACACCTCTTATCTATCCATAGATAAGGTTCCTGTATACAGAACAAGGACAGCAGCGCCTCTCCAAAGTGCGCCTTCTTTGACTCGAAGCTTCTGGGCTGGGGACCATCGCTGACTTTCTGCTGAGACAACACATCACAACAGGGTCTCAGTCACAGTTATTATGACAGCAAGCTGACTTGATAAATATAGAAATTGGAAGAATTGGTGACTTAAGTGAGAAACTGATAGCATTTACCCATCTGCTGAATTCCTATTTTCAGTAGGAGATACACAAGAGCATAGGCACTACTGTGCGTAGGAGCGATGACACAAAGACAACTGGGTGGGATGGAGGCTGGCACACGGTCATCTGTTTTGGTATTCAGTTACAATTACAGCATAATTAGTCTACTAATTGCATGCCCAAGTTTAGTAGATGAATTTGTGTTTGTAATTACGGCTTATTGAAATGCACTGTGTTTTCAATGCTTGCCTCTGTTTCCATGTGAGAGTGAAATTTTCTTCTTCCACTCCCTTTGTGTTGATTGCACATGAAGAAATGTAAAAGATGACCATAACCCACGCAGGCAAGTATGTCAGACACTCGCAAAATAGCAGCCAGACTGTAACCATCAGTTCTGCAATCACATCTGTGGGAGTTCCTGGCCTCAGGTGCAGCTTTGTTGGCTTCAGAGAAACCTGTGCAGTGTCAAGGGCCATCCTTGCTTACAGTCATGCTGGGGGAGGCAGAGCTCCTGCTACTCAAGTTATCACCTGTTGAAAATGGCCTTTCAAAAAGCAGCCTCCATCTTCTGCAAAGACATTTTCCAGTTCCAGATACAGAAAATTCTGCAACTGCCCCAATAACTTTGCAAAACTCTTCCCTGATCTTTTTCATGTGAAGTGAGTGAGCAAAAGCCACTAAAGCAACGTCATTTCTTAAGCAGAAGCATTGTCTTTCTTACAATCTACAGGGAAAATACTTCTTCCTTTTCTTCCATTTAGTTTCCCTGTACCCAGCTGAGAAGCATAAGCTAAGTACTAAGGAAAGCACTTATCATTTAAGAAGAATCTTGGATGATGCTTTAAACAATGTACAGCTTTGTTTTTATTTGATAAACCTTCATAACCCCCCCACATTCTTTGAAGTTTTGAAGTAGTTGCCAGGAGTTTCTGTCCCACGAGAAGGTAAGGTGGCAGCCACATGACATATGTGCAGGATTTTATGCATTCTACAAGAGGTTAGAGAGTCTGTCTCTTTCAGAGAGATGCCACTGTATTTATAAGATTGTCTGTACCAAGGGAGAATCAAACTGAAACTTGTAGCCTGTACATTCTGTAACAGTTTGGTTTAATTAAAATTAGACATGCTCCTAAGCAGAACTACAGATCAAAACATACTCTTCAAACTTTGGGGAAAACAGATAATGGTGTAGTACCCTTTTTTTCTTTTTTTTTGGGTCTAGCTTCCTTTAAAAAAAAAAAAATTGATTGCACAAAAACTTGGTGCTGACAACTAGGGAGCTATAGACTCCAAGTTCCTTGAAAACTAAGTAGATGGACCATACTATTTCACTTTCTATGTATCTATTCCCCATGATTTATGATTCCCACAGACCAAGATCTGAAAACTCAGGCCAAAATGCTGAAATGAAGAGCAGAGGAAGTAAACAACATTGACATTTCAGAGCAAAACCCTTTCAAGCTCAGTTATCCCTGTTGTTAAGGAAGCTACTGATGTAAGGGAAACTTTTGGAATGAAAAGACAAATAAAAAAGTACCTTTTAGGAGGAGCATGAAGCTGTTGATTCTTTCAAGAAATATATTCAGTATCTTACCTCTGCTCTTGCTTGGTTCAGCAGAGATCTGAAAAGTTATTAACTGGAGAAAGAGAACAAAAAACGCCATAAAAAAACCCACCCCAAAGCAACACCCCAAAGCTAAACAACCAAATCTCAAACCAAAAGCAAACTTTTGCAGATTTCATCACAGTTGCATCACAGTTGACAATTTTCATCTGAATATGGTTGGTTCCTTCCCGCATATCTTTGGTCAGCAGTGTTTCAAATCTGAGAAAAAATGTCTTCTTGTTCAGGTACTGTGAAATAGATGAAAGCATCTGAACAAAGAGGTAGGGCTCATTCTGTCATCTAGCCTCGCCTGTTATACTGTTTAGGTTTCTACACACTTTGGAGTCCTAATTATTTAGCTAGACCATAGACCATATCCTTTAAATAAGTAGCAATATGCATTTAACAAGTTCCTTCACAACTTAACAGTCAAGTGCCATTACGTATTTAACAAGTAAGTTAATTGAGATGTTGCACACAGAGCAATCCCCTTGTAAATTCAATTAATCCCTCACAACTGGCTCAGACTTGCTGCCCTTCAAATACTTGCACAGAGATTTAGAAAAGGTAGTATATTTAGTGAGGAGATGAAAGGGAGAGAGAGGTGACTAGTCTCTTGCGTTGGCTAGTCTTTGTGAAATGGCTATTATGCCTGACAATTTTATGCATTGCATTGTGTAGGATACAACGTATCTATATCACTGTATCAGCTGTCAGCCTGAGCATCTGACTATCTCAGTCATGCACATGCAGTTTGAACCCGTGTCAGCCGTAGTTAATAACAGTGGTATCGTGTGGATGGATACATGTACAAAGCCTTGAGATAGAAAATATAAATTCAGAGTTTATTAATTATTACTAATAGATTAGGAGTGCTTTGGTTGATCTGATTTTGTGGGGTTTTGTAGTATCTCTTGTTTTTAAGGCAGTCTGTAAGATATAAACTCTCTACCCCACACACACCATAGTCTGTCTTGTTGGTTAGTCCTAAACAAGAGTTGAAAAGAGAAAAGTCTTGCTAGCACAGAGAATCAGCACATTCTAATTACCCTGTTTTGTAGTACAAGGTAGGCTGGTGAGGTGACCTACAGCAGGAAGTCAGCACTTTTTGAGTGAGTACCAGCATATTTTTGCATTTGTTTGCTTCAGACTTCTATTCTCTTTCAAATGGATCAAGTTACCTTTCTTTGGATCTTTAGCATTGTCCATTAGTACATCCCCAAAGAGTATTTTGTCAAACAAAGCAAAACACCTTGAAGACAATTCTAAGTTTTTTGAGAGTTATAGCCCATACTTTGTTTATGTATAGTGATTATTTATTGAGTTAGCACTCCCAAAAGGCAGATCTGGATACCAGAAAAATGCATTAGATAATTGCTACTTGGTTTGTTCTCCTGGTATTTTGTGGTATTTTATGCTGTCTTAATGGCACCACCTGAGATTCTTTGGGCACAAAAATATTTTAAACTGTGATCGGTGATAAATTTTCAGGAAGTGCTTTTCAAATTCCCATGGTAAGAAGCTCTGCTGAAAATGTTCTTGTGTCCAGGTTGTTGTTCTGGATAACATACTGACAAATGACTATACAAATCTTAGGACCGTAAGAAAGACTGGGGAAAGAGATTATGATAATTCTGAACCTAAATCCTACAATGAACAAATGTTTCCATTTAATCTTTCTGACTTACTATATTTTGAAAATTAGAAAATAGTTTGCCATGTAATGCTTAGAAATACTTTCTTAGGTTATGCTCTCAGTCAGAGGTTTGCTGAGAATCACTTCTCTCTCCAAACATCACTCTCTTTAAGAACCCTGACAAGGACTCCTGGATTTAGAACATGTTGACAAGAATAAAACCACATTGAAAAGCTCAAAGGTCCAATAACACCTAACTCACTTCCACTATAAGCAGATAAATATCAACTATGAAAATACCAAGAGTTTCAAATTCAATAAATATAATACTGTATAATTTTCATGTGTCCATGACAGAGAATGCTGTCAGCACCTGAGGGAATCAAGAAAGCTTCAGGTATTTTGAGATCTGATGGCCAAGGAAGGCTAGCTCACCTTCTTAGATGGTTTTAGTAAGAACAATGCTGGAATAGCACAATAGATTATTCAGACACCAAACTGATGGTATCAATGATTTTTCATTACTCTATGCTCTATACGCCTCTTTTGGAACCAATGCTGACCACACAGCTTAGTATAATTGAGAGGCTGAGCTCTATTTCCATTTGATATTTTCTCTGCTGTTTCAATGATAATATTCACATACAATAGGAGGAGATAATAATACAAAATCTATATTACTCTGAAAACCATCTTTTGCTGTCTAAATCCATTGTATTCTTTGGGAGCTAGTTAGCTAATTATTAAAACAATATCTAAAAATAATCAACTTCCAGAAAAATTGGCAGGCCAAATTCAGTTCCCATTCATCCCCAGACAGCACCAGTGCATTGTAGTGTATGAGGGAGGATTATAGAAAACAGTGTCAAATTATTACTTTTCAACAGTGGGTAATTCATGTGTGGGTTGTAGGAAACAGCCTAATGGCTTTACAGACAGCCATTACACTCTTTACCTCCGCTTCATCTTGTTCCTTACTTGCCAGAGTCAAGCACAGCACGTGCTGCAGGAGGATCTGGGTATCCTTGCAAGACCTCTTTCATCTCTCATTGCAGATAGGATCTGGCAAAGAAGGAGGACCACATTATTTTAACACAAAGACAACTGTCACAATATTTCCCCAGTGGCCAATCACCCTGCAGGGGACAACTTCATCTATATTGTACCTGCTTAACATACTTCATTAACTCTGTCAATTACCAGCTACCTCAGCACCTTTTCTTTTGGCATTATACAATTTATTCTTTCCATGTCCCAAACAGTACCACAGCTCCTACTGCTTCATAATCCAAGTAAGGAGATATTAATCTTAGAAATGTGTATTAGAACAATTAAAATAGATTTTCAAGATGGTTTATGGCTTGTTTTATCATGGTGTTCAGTACCTACTACTATTTTTGAATTTTAAATATACGGGAGAATTCCCTCTAAAAAGAAGATATATGTCTTTTAGAGGGGACTATATTTTTCTTTGACAGAGACTTTCCATAGAAGTTCTCACTTCCAAGTATAGCAGCAAACTTTTCTAGTTTAACATACTCTTTCAAGATAAATTTTAAAGGTAAATACACAGAGACTTGACTTTAGTCACCTCATTGAGGCTTGCTAGGCTAGGAGCTAAGGAACATATTTACCCTGGGCTCTTTCTGCAGGCACTGGAGACAGACTTGCCCTTCTGAATAGAAAGTCAGCCTACCTGAGCCAAACTATACTCACTGACTTGCGTGAGACTCTGCTCCTCACCACAGAGCCTTAGTTAAGTGGCTTTTCATTAAATGTGTCACTTAGAATATCTTTGTGAGAAGCAGGACTTTTGGTTTTATGGAGACAGTTCAAGAGGCTGGAGTTTCAGGTGGCTGCAAGGGCCAGCAGAAAGGTGGGTTTGGATGAGGAGTTAAAATTTGAGGATGAGGGTTAAGATGACATTAAGGTTGGGTCTCCAAATACAGGAACAGATATGGAACAGGAGGAAGGGGGCTTGAGAGTTCCAGACCAGCAAAGCTGTGGGAGGGTCCATGGATAGAAGGTGTAAAACTAGAAGGCGCACTTGTTTGAGCTAGCACTTACCAGTGTATCTAATTTTCTGCTTGAATATTAAGCTCTGCTTACGCTAATCAACTTCAGTGCATGAGCCCAGATCACCAGACAAAGGAGCTTGTGGGGGCAGTGTTGGGTACAAAAGAGCGCCACTCACAACTGAGCACAACTCCACAATTCCCCACCGCCGCTGTGGGGCAAGAACAGAATTACAGGACTGCTCCCTGCTTCCCTCCCTCACACTCTTCTCTTTCTCCCTCTTTTATTTTCTTTTCTTCTACCTGGAATATGACAGGTTTCTTCAAAGGATACTTTTGAAACTAAGAAAACCTGTATTTTCACAGAAAAAATCAAACAGTAAATGACCTAATGCCTGTTACAAAGACATCTGATTAAAGCAAATTCAACATACAGTTTAGAACAGACTAGCATCAAACGTTCTGAAAAGGAACAGATGAACCAAGAAAATTGAAAGTCAATGGAAATCCTAAATACCTCCTGATTACATAGAGTTTTCCCAGTCATTTTTCAAAAGGAGCAAGGGATATCTGATCGCTCAGCTCCTGCTCTAATTAGGTTGAAAGGCAAATCCTTCAGAAAAGGGAAGCATTGCTAGAGGTTACCCATTGCAGTTGTGGAGTCTGTTGTGAAGTTGAAGTTTTCTGCAGGCTTCAGCTTTCCAAAGTAATATTTCTTCCAACTGAATATTTTTGCTGCTTCTCCTTTTCTGTTCATGTTTTCTTTTTTTCTACCTGAATCAGTATGCTTCTTCCAGACATAGCTGCTGCATACTTCTGCAGGTATTGATCAGGGCACTCTGATCGGTTGGACAGAAAATGACATTACCTGTCATCTTTTCCCATGCTACAGAATTGTAGAATGTGAGGTTTCAGTACATCAATTAGCTTCAAAATACTATAACTGCATATTAAGGAACAGCAGATACCTATTGCCATATGCTACATTTGTACCTTCACTACCCTTCAAGACACCTCTAGGGGTATTACAGCATTCCAAGTACAGTTGGAATGTGTGTATAGCCTAAATATGTAAGGAAGAAGGGTCTCCAGAGTGAGGATTGTGTCTGCAACAAATGACAATTCTTTTTTAACACTTCCTTACTTAATAATGCTGTCTGGGCTAAGATTCCTTTTAATATTGGTAGGAAAAACAGTCAAAGTGAATTCTCTAATTGCAGTAAAAATAAAACCTTGTGATTCTCTGATGTGCCCGTAACTTGAATTTTTGAATTAATGCAGGAAGGGTTTAGGGAGTTGCAATATGCCAAACTACTTCCACTTCTGTAAAAGCTGTTTGTTCATGGCCAGGTGTAGTACTTTTTTTTTTTCCCTTTCTTTTTTCTCTCCCCTTAAATAAAAATGAACACTGTGCAAACACCAGCTGACTCCTTTTTAATCTGTCAGCACATTCTTTACATCTGTGCATAAACACTATTATCACAAACTCAGAGTGTTACTGCAAAAATTAACAGAGTCCTCAAAATGTACTCTCTGCAGTCTCCATTGGAATACAACTTTAATGCGTTAATGTGAGCTCTAGGAGGAAAAAAGAAAGGCTTTTCATTTTCACAGAAGGTTAGCCAGGGCTTCCTTCACTATCATGTGTATGCACAGGGTAAATATTTTGTAGTTAGTACAGTATTGTCTTTTGACATATAGTTGGCCTCAATAATGTTTCGTATTGTGTTCACTTAAAATATTAACCATTGATGAAAAGACATGGTCTGAGGGAGAATGATACAGGACATGGCATTTTTTCAGAGATTTTTAAAGATTACCATTTAGAATGGAACTTCTAGCTAGGTATTAGTGTGTCTGTACGTAGGAAAAAACCACAGTCATATTTTTCATGTTTATAGGGATGACCTTTTATGTTATAGTACAATGCTTTGAAGCACAGTTATTTTAATTGCTTTATATGCCTATTGAGACCATTCTGCATGTCACTTTGTTATATATAGCACTGAGTCACATATGTTTGGTCAATGAATCTTTTGCTGCCTTGATATTTATGTTAAACTCTGAGCAGGAGTCGTGGTAACATTGTACTCTGGGTTTTGCTGTTGGTGTTTTCTTGTTGTAGGTTTTTTACTGTCACTCTAGCTGTATACCTAATGAGGTGACAGGAAGAATTAAAAATGACAGATTGTTTTGGCTGCAGTGGGGCTGTCTGAGCTATATTTTCCTGTAATATAGCTCAATAAACCCAGCTTGTGGAAAACCCTCTGCATGTGATTCACTGCCGCAGCAAGGGTCCGGACGGAGGTTTAAGGGAGAGCCGTGGTTGGGCCGGGCCGCACGGACGGGACTCGGCGCCCCGGGGCACCGGCAGCTCTGGGGATGCGCACGGCTGCTCGGGCCACCAAGGGCGGCTCCCAAAACCATCTGATTAGAAGTCGTGAGGGTTGGCTACGGCACCCTTATTTCACTCCGAACAGTTTGTAACACTGTAGCTTTCAGTCCGTAATGCCTCTGAAGTGTGGCGGCACCTTCTCCAGACAGACCCTCGGAAATGGGAAGCACTGGGAACGCGGTGGCCATTGCGGGGATTCAAGGCAGCCTCTGTGTCTGTGGCAATAAATATCTCAGCATCCACGTGCCATTTTGCTGCTGTGTTCCTGGTGGCAGCATAAAAGGTATCAGAAGAGATTCCTCAGGACAGAATGGTTAACTACAGGTGTTAGACTGATAGCTGTGTAATTAAGAAAAAAGATCTGTCATGTCACAGAGTGTGCAGAATAAATTCCAGATATCCACGCATAATCTTTCAAAGTGCCTTTATCTCCAGAGCCAGAAAGGGTGACCACAGAATACCCTGAACCCAATTATGTACTTTCTAATTATCATATTTTTATTTCTCAAGACACAGGGCTAATAAGAAAGATCAAAAAATGTTTGAACCAGAGTAATTTCTAATGTCAAGAACTAGTTATTCTTACAACAAGCTCCCAGGTCTTGGCAATGTAAGCAGTTCTCTGTTTGGTTTGATTCCTCTTGGGGAGTGGAAACGAGGGACTAGGAGATTTAAAGTGACTTTGTACTGTGGAACCAACACATGCTTTTGAGACCCGCATTTGACACTGGTTTTGAGGTGGTTTGTTTCTTCTTATTTTATTTTATTTTGTTTTATCTTATTTTATTTTATTTTATTTTATTTTTGGAGTTTGGGATGGCAGAGTGATGTTGGTTTGATTATTTCTTTTTCTTTTAATTTTTTTCTTTTTCTTTGTTTTTTTTTTAATATCATTTCCCAGAGAGAAAACTGCAGAGGAATTTCAGCCTATCACCATCAGGGAGTTTCTGTTCAGTTCTTTGGATCGAAATAACTCAATCAGGTAAGAGTCTGCAGGAGGGATGAATCCAAAATACAAAATCCACATCAGAAATTTACTTTAGGAGGAAAAGGAATGTTGCCAATAAAATGAGCAATAAAAGCTGGAGGGCAAAGAGGTGGATTCCTCTGCAGCAGGAAATAAAAAAAATGTCTGCTTTCCAAATGATTATTTGAAAAAGGATTCAGAGGGCACCTGACTTTATTGTCCGTACAATTCCTCATGTTCAAGGAGCAGTGCACGTATGGATGTTATGGAAAACCATGTGCTTCCCCACAGATGATGTTCTGCAAATATGATTTCCTACATGGGAGAAAACAGCTTGAGCCTGTAAGTCTCTGTTTTTTGGCTAGAAGACATAAAGGTAGCTGTTGTGGCCTGCTTTCTTCAGATGCTGAGCAGTGATAAATTCAGGTGAAGTTGGGGGAGCCATACATACCAATCCTATGTTTTTAGAGACGGAGCTGGTTTGGTTCTTTGTTCTCCAACTGGCTCACCAAGAGAAGCACCAGAGAGGTGCCAAGTGTTCCACCCTCCCAACCAGGGGTAAAGTTCTGCCCCTGGCAGACACAGGAACAGGATAATTAAAAGTAACAGCTCTATAATGAGAAGGGCAGCTTTGCTCCAATCAGGGCATGGGCGAAAAAGAGTAAGTGAGAAGTTTAATTTGCAGCTTATTCCTAGGCTGGCAATTGAATTCACTAGTTTTTTGGGTCTCAGACAAACTAGCCAATTCTGAAAAGTAAAAATGAAGTTGGAAAAATACTGCAAGCAATCATGCAAAGTAGAATTCTGAGGGTAGCTTCAAGATAACAAAACAAAACTGTTTTCACTGAGATCAATCATGTTAGTTCTGTCCTTTTTTATTTTTTTTAATCCTAATTATCAGCGCCAAGCAGGAATCACAGATTAGACACTATTGAAGCTATTTTTAAGTTTAGCTTATTGAAACCTGTTCTTTTCAATGAATCTGCTCAGAACAAACTTAGCTCTTACATTCTCTGCTATATTGCTCACAGTATCCTGAAAGGAAAGGAGCAGATGCAGATGATTCCTCTTGGGACCAAGATCATTGCAAGGAGCTCAGAGACTCACATGCACACAATAAATTAGTCAGGAATTTGAAGGTGGGGTGGAGGGGATCTATTTCTTGATTATGCAAAAAATTTGCTGCTCAGGGTTTTTTCCCAAAACTCTTTGGATTTGGGAGTCCTTTTCTCATTGTGAGGGGATGACAGGCTGAAGACTCCTTTTGCTCTAATGTCATTTGAATCTGGCTATGGTTTTAGGAAATTACATGCCTGGGTATTTAGATTAAAGTTTCATCCAAAAAATGCTGTATCAGGGTGAGGAGGGATTTTGGAGCATGCCTCCTGGCAAGGTGGCAACCCAGGTAAAATTTCTCATGACAGCTGGCTGTGGTCTGTCAGGCAGTTTGTGTGGGAGGGAGAAGTAGAAGGATCAGGAGAAGAGGAACATATTCTTTGAAGGTTATTTGTTTTAATCTCAATTTAACCTACTCTAGGTTTAATAAGAAGGGCTTGGGAAAGAAAAGGTAGTAGAAAGGGAGAAGGGAAAGACAGGCAGAGAGAAAAATGTGCTGAGACATATTGGGAAACAGTGGAAAATATGAAGACGACAACTAGACCTGATCCAAAATATAATGCAAGCATAGCAAGTTGCGAAGTGATACAAAACAGTATACAAGAAAGGCAGATAGAAAAATAATCTGAATTACCAGACATGTTATATGCTTCTATGTCATTCTATGTGTGTAAATGTATTTAATCTCTTCACATCCATAAAATGCCCACATTTTGCAAAAATACACTTTTGAGAAGCTATGGTACGCTAAATGCTAACCTTCATTTGTGGTTGTGCTCTAAGAGAGTAATTCTTTGTCTCTGTTAGTTGTTTTGCTAGACAAATAAAAGTGGATCTGTGGAGTGAACCAGTGTGGATTAAAGACCCACTGATGGCATTATACATATTTCAGTCAGATCTGCCTGGAAAAATTGTAGTCCAGCCCTGTGGGCAGAATGGCCATTCCCAGTTGGAGTGCACAATGTGTTCTTACAGGGTGTATCTCCCTCTTTAGCTTCTTATGAATCAAGCTGGTTTGAGTGATCCATGTCCACTGAATGCTGTAAATCAGTGAGGCACAGTAAGTGGGAATGGCAAGACTCACATGCCAATGTGGACTTTCTACAAGAAGTTAAATAAACATCTGTACCCTTTCCAGGCTATAGCTTGTATAGCTGTCTGTCAACCCCAAATTCTATGGTTTTGTACAAAGCTACTTCATGTTGCATCTTGACACTTATTCAAGATCTACATTATGCTTGTGTAGCATAGGTTCCAAAGGGTTTGTGTTTTATTAATGAGACAGTGGAAATGCTCTAGAATCAGCTTTCATCTAAATAAAGGTGATGATGTTTATCTGTACCCTCTGTATTGAGTGCACAGTGCTTCCTGCTGGTATCTATGTTATTCATTTGCTGACTAATCTCTTTACCTGATCAGTATTGATTGTAACTCTCAATCTATAACCTTTAGACACAGTGATATTGTGGTTAAATAAAAACACGGATGCAAAATAATTAACAAGGTCTGATACTGGTATTTCCTTTCTGGCAAATAGTTTAAGCAAAACTTATATTTGACAACTAGAAGCAGTATTTTAGAGAAAAGTGTAAATGGAAGATGAATATACAATCCTTAGTTCCTTACATAGATTACCTAAGAAGAAATAGTAAGTTACCTTGCGGAAATCAACAGCTTCTTCAATTGGATTGCTTCTGTCACTGCATGGACACAGTCTTGTTTGATGTCCTCCTACCATTTGTCTTGCATGGAGCCTTTTATCTAAATCCAAAGCAATGCAGTCGTCACTGCTGCAATTCAATAATGGCTCCACAGGAGCTGTCATCCCCAGTTTGCTATTCATCTTATAAAGCCTTTGAGTTTTCAAAGTATCCACTAAAGTTGGTATTTCAATGCTGTGGACAGATCACTTAAGGTTCTTTTGTATTTTCAAAACAGGTTTAAATTGAGGATGGGCAGATATTGAAATGCCCAACTTATTGTACCTAGGTGCCAAAGGAGACGATGGAAATGTCAAAAGGTAATTGGATAATCACACCCACCTCCCAGCTGAAAATGTGTGACTTTGTGAGCTTGAATGACACTTTGACTCAATACTGGCATTGCCTGTGGGGAATGAGCCCCTTGGAACAAAGACAGAGATGGAAAAAAATTTGAATTAGCCACTAGCAGCCCCAGGAAGTGAAAAATTCTTATGTGATAACAACATAAAGTATAAGGTAAGAGAGAACTTATATAATTTCTACTCAAGTATAAGATGCCCTTTATTCCATTTGATATAGACTTAGAAAGCAGGGGTCATTTTGGACTTGAAATTTAGTGTCTATCCTGAAGGAATTCACATTTATCATTATTCAAGACCCTGGATGTAGGCATCTGGATTTAGAGCACTCTTCTGAGGTTTAGGTGGGAGTTTGGGGGGGATTTTCTTGCAGATGCCCTTTTTCCTGGGCCAGTCTGAACATGTATTTTAGCTGTTAGCTTTTTTCTTGTTTGTTTGCTTGTTTGTTTTCAGCAAAAGCATTACCATCTTTGGGCAGTAATCTGAAATAATTTAGTAGGGAAAAGGAGATTAAGTGTATTTTTTGAGAGTGACAGTTAGCTTGGATAAGAAAGCAGTATTCCTACCTGAGTTCAAGTTTAGCCAGGATGCTAAATTTATATATAGTCTTTTCTTACCAGAAGTACCATGTTTTGCTTAGTTTACTATACAGAGATTGGAGTTTTACCTGAAGAAAATAGTCTCTGTGGGAATAACTCACATAGAAAGTATTGAAGGGAAAAAAGCTTCCACTGTCAGAACCAATGCTGCTTCCATAAGCACCAAATCCATCTGTATTGAAAAGCAAAGAAAAATATTTCACTTAAGATTTCCTAAATCCAACCCTATGAATTTATGAGATTGCCTTCATTTCAGGTCTGTTTGGCACAACTACAGTATGTTGTCCCCTGTTGCCCTTCTGGGGACAAGTAACATAAATTGCTTACTGTGTGGTTTCCCTGAGTACTGCTACGTTCAGTGGTCTGCAAGAGTATGGGAACGTGGCCATACAGAAGAGTTTGCCTTGTCCCTACCCTCTGGGACAGGAGAGGTGCAGTTGGATGATTTGGATTAGTGTCTGAGCTACTGACCAGTTCTGCCGTGACAGTCCTAGTGCTGCCACGGAAATCTGCAGGCCAGCATCCTATATTGATCTGCAGAGTTCCTGGGAGACTCTGTAGATGCAGCTCAGAGTGGGGAGAATTTCTTAACACAATAGAAATACAGCCTTCCTTTGCCTCTGTATTTTGCTGTCTCCCTTCCCTGAGCTAAATTGTACCAATTTCCCTGCCCAGAGCTCATCGCAGCGGTAGAACCATGACTCACCTGGTAGTTTCTGTGACAGCCAGGCATTCCCCTCTAAATCTCTTCATCCCCTTCAGCCTGTTTTTAAATGCTTGGCTGCTATTCTTAAGTGCTTGTATTGAACAAAATGTAAATATAGTGCAACCTCTGGTTTTAACCTTGGCCTCGATCCACTTTTATTCTAGTTAAATGTAATAAACAACAAAGGTAACATAAAGATGTATATTCTTTTTCAAAAGAATATGTTTATAATTCTTTAAAATGCATGAGTCAGCTAAGCATTTAAAAGTAAAATATAGATATAAAATTATTCAGACGGGGTGATATAATATAGAATTTAAATTGAGCATATTTTAGCAGCACTGGGAAACCTTACCCCAGAGCTAATAATGTAATAGATCTATCTCACCAACATCTTGGAACTTGCAACAGAGTTTTATCCACAAAGGAGAGTTCTCTGGCCTACTTTATTAAATACCTTAGAGGACTTCGCCTGTAAGATTACATATGAACAACGCAATTTATTAAAATCCCTGTTCTTATTTTTCCTGTTGAAATTTTAGCCATTTGCTAAAAAAAAAAAAAAAAGTATAAGCAAATCCAATAGGCTAAGTAAACGTAATTCAACAAATGTTTCATCAAACAGGTATACAGGGAAAGCATCCTACAGTTTATTTTCTGCCATCACTTGTAGACTCATATTGTGTCTGTCTCTTTTGCTGTGTTGAATCAAGCAAGCTGTGTTCCTAATCAGGAGTATTTTTTCAAATCTGAAGCAGAACTGAGGATATAACTGAAAAATTACCCATTAAAGACAGTCCTAATAAATAAAAATGAGTTAAATTGAAACACTTGCTATATCTTATAAATGGAAAACATTCAACTTTGTTTAACAAATCTTAATGTGACAAATGCAATTACAAGTCATTGCAAAAGGATACAAAGGTTGAAGCTACATCATCTTATTTGGGATGGACATGGATATTTTGGTGACTCTTATTTAGAAATGGTTTACATTAACACACCACTGTTGGAGGTGTAAGTATTTAAATCTATTCACTAAATAGGATTTTACCTGAAGTAAAAATAAGAGAACTCAACACAGTGATGCTAATTTATATGTATATCTGAGGTTTCTGCTTAGAGTCAGTTACACATTCTAGCATTTACCTTGGCGTTTTTATGTAATTCTGTTTGATCTGAGAATTTAACTTCATTCCACTTAGTGGAAGATGTTAGATATTCAACAATAATAATTACTATTTTAAAATTAGGCCATTTATGTAAGTAGTAGGTTGCAGAGCTGGCAATTAATGCTAGGCAGCCATTTTTGCAAAGCGGTATAAAGAATATCCCCAAATCATTTTATTTCCTTTCTCTGGTGCTGCCTACCTGCTGAGATCATAAGAAGCAAACTGACGTGTGAAAAATGTAGGAGTCTAGTCCTGGAGAACGAGAGAAGGAAATTCATACAACTCATTAGACAATGCCAAAATCCAAATGCAGACAACTAAACTGTCGCAACAAAAATATCTAATTAACCTGTAACTCATTCCCTGTTTATGTATATATGTGCTAATGTGGTAAAGGACTCTTCCATGAAAAAGAAATAAAACAGATGAAATTTCCATGAGCCTATTGTCACAGGCAATCCAATTTAGAAAGAGAGAGGAAGATATTTGACCTGAGATTAATAACATTCATTTACCAGTAGCTGATGGGGAAAGAAAACCCAAAGTAAAACAATCTATGAACTCAAGACATGAAGAAATGATTGAAGGTAAGGGTTTGTATTTGTGTGCATGTGTGTTGGCAGTTTGTTCAGGGAGAGGAGGTTAATTATGAAGGAAGACACACAGTCAAAAAGTGAGTGTGGCTTAGAAGGCCACATAAATGTCTGTACAAAAGAAAGCCACAAAAGAATAGTTAACTTGGAAATAATGAAAAAGTGCTGGAATTCCTTGTACATATTAGAATCATATACTCATAGAATCATTTAGGTTGGGGATGAGCTCTGAAATCATTGAGTCCTACCATTAACTCAGCACTGCCAAGTCCACCACTAACCTGTGTCCCTGAGCTCCGTATTTGCACGTCTTTTAAATATCTCTAGGGACAGTAAGTCCACAACTTCCCTAGGCAGCCTGTTCCAGTGCTTGATAACCCTTTCAGTGATGAAAATTTTCATAATATCTGATTTAAACCTCTCCTGGTGCAACCTGAGACCATTTCACCTTGTCTTACTGCTTGTTACCTAGGAGAAGAGACCCCTACCTCACTACCTCTTTTTAGGCAGCTGTGGAGAGTGATAAGGTCACCCATGAGCCTCCTTTTCTCCAGGCTAAACCGCAGCTCTGTCAGCTGCTCTTCCAAATACTTATGCTCCAGATCCTTCATCAGGTTTGTTGCCCTTTTTTGGACATACTTTTTTAGATAATCATTAGATGATAAATATAATTTTATAGAATGTAAGATTATAAAACCTTATAGACAAATAACATAAAATGAGAAACTATTGAGGAGGTAGGGAATTAAAGACAAAATATAAGGTCTTGTTACTCTGAGTGGGAAACTCTTTCTAATACAGCCAGGGCTAGACAGACTAAAAGAAAAGGTCATCAGGGACAGACTGGGGTGTATATAGGTTTGTTAGAGGAGGAGGGCTTGAGGAGGGCTGTTGATGTGACATCTCCCATGACCAAGGGCTTCTGGGATGTGCTAACAGGAGGAACCTCCCTCTGATGTGGAAGGAATTGCCAAGATCATGTCATGGGCAATTGCTTCAGCCTATGACAGAATGAAGGTACAGTCTGGGGGTTTTGGAAGGAAAATAGAGAAATTTTTTTTCCTGAGGTACCTCAGAATATTTCATAACCTCAAAACAAAAGGAAGGTATTTCTAAAATAGAAAGTAATTTGGACACCTTACATTCAGTTTGGAATAAATTTTTGTTTACATTGTTTAACAGAGGAAAAGCTTTAGTGTTATTTGAAATGCTTAAAGGTTTGAATGATTTCTCATCAAGAATTCTACATTTTTTTCCATAGTAGCTAGTGTGGGGCTATGTTTTGGATTTGTGCTGAAAAGAGTGTTGATCACAAATGGATGTTTTAGCAATTGCTGAGCAGGGCTGACACACAGCCAAGGCTATTTCTGCTTCCCACTCCACCCGACCAGTGAGAAGGCTGGGGATACACAGGAAGTTGTGAGGGGGCAAAGCTGGGACAGCTGACCCCAACTGGGCCAAGGGATATTCCATACCCTGTGGAATCATGGTCAGCATATAAAGCTGGAGGAAGAAGCAAGAAGGGTGGAACATTTGGAGGGGTGGCATTTGTCTTCCCAAGCCACCATCATGTGAGATGGAGCCCCGCTCTCCTGGAGATAGCTGAACAACTGCTTGTCGATAGGGAGTGGTAAGTTAATTCCTTGTTTTGCTCTGCGTGCTGTGTGGCTTTTGCTTTACCTGTTAAATTGTCTTTACCTCAGCCTGTGAGTTTTCTTGCTGGTGCTCTTTCAATTCTCTCCCCCTTCCCACTGAGGGGAGCGAGTGAGAGGCTGTGTGGGGCTTAGTTGCCAGCTGGGATTAAACCCCAACAACATTATGATGAAAACTGGTTTTAAAATTATGTGCTTTACATTTTTTCCTATTGAGAAGACAGGTTTAGGATGGGGGGAAATGACAAAGATTTAAAGCAGTCTATATAAAAACCAACCCAAAGCAAACGGCAACAAAACCTTCCGCTCTGCAGCTAGGCTACAGTATTTTAATCTTTGGTAAAACTGGAATATAAAGCAAATATCCAAAACTATAGTTTTTGTTTGGGGATTTTTTGGTGACCTTTGTATGTGAAAAGGTTTGAAATTGGTCCAGTATTTCATCACAAGCTACTTTGCACCAGAATAATCCATCCCTGTTCAGGTCCTGCACTGATCTCTAGGGCTGTTCCCCTACTAATCAGTTTTGTGACCTTGTTGGGGCTCTGTCAAAGAAAAAAATCCCCCAGCTGAGAGGGTGCAAAGCTGATGCAGGAGGCAATGAACTGTGGTAATCGCTGAGGCTAGACAGAGCATCCCATATGTCTACTTCTTTGGAGTACTGGAAAATACTCACCCCAATAGTAGGAAAAGGATGAGTAACAATAACCCCCCCACCAATACTCTATTTGCAGATCTTGGGTTAGATGAATAAGTATGTTTCCTCCTTATATTTGCAATTTTGAAAGTTAATGACTTCCTTGCCTTTATTTAATTGATCAGAGTTATACAATTCAAAACTGGAGCAAGACAGTGTTTTAAAATTATATCCCAGTGTAATGAAATGGGACAGTTTCATAGCCTGCAGTTTAACATGAAAGCTTGTACACACACTCATACACATACAAAATCAATGCACATGCAGACACAATTAGTTTGTAACTATGATTTACTCTGTCTTTCTTTTTTCTGCACATTGCCCAAACCAAGGACATCCTTGCCTCTTTCAGAAATGAAACTCAGGTTTCATATTCTCATAGGTTCCAAAGCTGGGATGCACATATTGCTTCTGGCAATACCTCTGTGCACAGGGCCCATTGAAATAACCGTGACTCCTGAGGTCAACAGCATCATCAGGCTCTGGCGTGACCCATTCAGTCTCTCCTTTCGCTGGATATTTTTCTGTATCACTGGCAGTGGAACACAACTGTCCCTCTTGCTCTCAATGCCATGTGCAAAAAGTCAGATACATTAAATATTTTGGGTCTTGGAGCAGGAGCATCCTGTCTCTGGACGGCAGCCAGGAAGAGTATCTCTTAAGTGGGACATAGGACAAAAGTAGTCCCTTTACAAAGTACATTCCTCCCCTGTATTGTTTTTGCCACCTGACTTTTTGTTCCTGGACCGTTTTCCTCTGCAACATACAGCTGCTTGACAGAGGGTCTATATGGAAAGCAGGTGTATATAGGTTGCAGGACTTTACCATTGGTTTCTGAAACTCCACAAAAGCCAAGCAAAATATTAATGAATTGTATCGTTGGCATATATGGTATTCATCTCATTGTCTGACACATTTCCACAGAGGTTGGAAAACAGACATAAAATAA
The DNA here is from genome assembly GCF_009650955.1 of Corvus moneduloides. Lineage (NCBI taxonomy): Eukaryota > Metazoa > Chordata > Aves > Passeriformes > Corvidae > Corvus > Corvus moneduloides. Next base: position 17,756,933 of record NC_045480.1, on the reverse strand, counting down.
AATCAGCTTGGTTGTGCTCATTAATCTGTTGTTACACCTTCAGAAACTGATAAACCATGAGAGTGCAAAAATGCCTTGTTTGTGAAAAAGCACTTGGTACATAAAAATTAGGTATAATCGAGAGTTTTTGTGATGTACCATGCTGCAGAAGCAGAAAAACTGCAAGAGTTACTGTTCTTCCAGCAAATGCCATAGAGGCATGATTTCAATCACTTCCTTGTGCCCTAAACCACTGTGACATCACTGGTGACACTCACAGTTTCCCACTGCCCTTGTCCAAGGCTTCCATTGCATGTGCAGCTGCACACATCCAGGCTGATGCTCCGGCTTTATCATTGCTTACAATGCACATGCATTCCCCCTCAGCCCCAGCTGTAATATTTACACAACAGATTGGATTAGAATATTTGCAGGGAGCCGGTTATGAATACCTCTTCAGATAATTTTGGGGGAAAAACTTTTGTTTGCTGATTAGCTAGATAACAGCCTTCAGTTCAGTATTTTGGGGTGAGGTTATTCAGAGACTGAAAAGGTGGTGGAGAATTCATACACCAACATGAGATGCCTACATAGTGGAATATTCCCTCTGCACTCTGAAGTGCCAAAGCAGAATCCAGCTCCAGGGCAGGAGCTGTGTAACTGTGCTGGCACAGTACTGAGCTCGAGACAAAAGGTCCTGCTAAAGATGTTGTAAGGTAATGAATGCAGACCTTATCCTTTTAGATTTAAAACATAACTTTTTAAATAATACAAGCCAAAGAAGAAAGTGAAAATTATAGACTTGCCCTTCAGTCGTGTTGTAAATTTTATACATGACTGAACTTGGAGCGCTACTTGCAATTCCTTCTATTTCTTGGCAGTTTCTTGACTCTTAAAGGTCTTCTCCTAGTCTCAGGTCTCAGATTTAATTGTTGGTAATTATAATTGGAATGTAAGATACTCATCTTCCTGTGTGTTCATGAAGCGAGGAACACTTCTGATCCCAGAAAACTCCTACAAAAAGTTGATTATGTTTTTAAGGAAATGGATAAAGGAAAAAACCTACTCCCAGGATGAAACCTTGTGCAGTCTTGAGTAAATGATAAATTGGGGGTTAATACCAAGGGAAATAATGTCAGATTTTAACAAGACTGGTGAAGAACAAGGAATTTAATACAGGAAGGCTACACGTAAAAAACCAAAACAAACCAACAAAACCTAAAATCCTGTGTTTGAGACAAGTGTCCAGATTTTTTGCCTGAAATTAATCTCTGTGCAGAGGGGCCTGTCCAAAGCCTCTACAAAATCTCATATTTCCAAATCTTATGCAACATCCAAGCAGTGCCCAGCCTTTGTGCCTGTCTCTGGGGGAAAACTATAGAGGTTTGCAATTGCATTTAATGGCAGCAGAACAGTGACATTTTTAAAACATTTATTCCTTTTTCCTCTGCAAACTGTCTCTGTAAAATGTAGCAACTGGTTCAAATCATCTTCCTTTTTCTGTCCTCTCACAGGTTGTGCAGGGGAACCATACTGAGAATCATGTTTTCAGCACACAGAACACAGAAAATTAAAAAATACTTGGGGTGCTTTCTGGGAATTTTTTTAGTCATCAGGCAGCTTTAGGTTATTTGATCAACTACATCTGGATCTTGTCTTCATTCAAAAACTTTTAACAAATATTTTTGTCAGCAGAGAAGATGCCTCCAGTAACAAAAGGCACGTTTGATGCATGCTTCTTTTTCTCTATGTTCCAATTTTTTGTGTCAAATCCATACAGTCAGAATATCTGGATATCCTTTCTTCAGGTTTTCAGCTAGCTGCAGCGTGTAAAATAATGCCTTGCCAAGATTATCTGTACTGAAGATACGGTATGATGAAAGCTGGTTCTGCAAAATGATTTCTTAGGAAATGGCACTGCAAACTTTAACAGATCTCTGGAACATCCTGTGTCAAACACAGTGTGCTGAGATGTTGTCCCCCCTCCCAAAATATGACTATTGTTAACTGTCTGAGTGGTAATTTCAGTTTCTTTCCTTCTCTTTCATCAGCTGAATGTCAAGATGATGTCTATATTTCATGTACATAAAGTGAATAGGGAAATTTTCTCTGTGGATACCTTTTCTGCTTTTTAATAAATTTTTTCTTTTGCCTGAAGAGAATTAGAAGCTGGCTTTTGACCTCCATTAATTTTTTTTAATTTAATATTTCTCTGCATACATAAAAAATATTATTAACCATACTTTGCACTGCAACATTTCCATTTCCTCTTCCTCTGATGCTTTCTCATTTGCTGCAGCAGGAAAAAGGAAAGGAATAAATAGAGGAAGTCAGGGCCCATATCCCATGTCTTCCCCAAATACAGTGTTAGCATGTCTCTGTCTACCAGGCTGCTTTATGACTGACTGCTTCTCAAAGCAAAGCTATAATTATAAACTCAGGGTTGTTTGACAGCTTTCTAAAGGCAAATAGCACCATTTAAAATCTTGTAAGTTAAAAGTGATCAGAAGTGTTTTCTGACTGTGGTATCCTGGGTAGCTATTGTATGTGCAGATGTTCAGGCAGGCTGTGCTCACTTCAATCACCTTGGTTTCTGCAGGGATGCTTCTAGTGCCAGGTAGAGTCCCTTTAAGTGGCATCCTCCAAATCCTGCCTTTAATATCACAATTCTCGCAGCAGATCTTCCCATTTACCCCCAAATGAGCAATTCAGCTCCAAAGGTGGAAGAGGCTAAGCTATGAGCATATCCTGAAGGCAAGCTGTATTTACCACCGCGGAATGGCAGCACAAGCCACCAAACCTGGAGCCTTCCTACGGGCTTTGTAAAACAGGTAGTTCATGCAAGTCCAGTAGCCGTCTGTTCATTTGTTACAGAGGCAAATAATTTGTTTGCTTGCTTGCTTGCTAGAGAAAGGGAAGAAGTGGCACCTTCCCGGCGGCGAGAGGAGGCGATGCACGCCCCGGTGCTCGGGGAGGGATCCGCCAGGCAGGAACAACTGGCCCCTCTAGCGGGGCCGTGGGCGCACTGCAGCCGCCTCTGCCCGCGCCCACCGCCGGCGCCGCGGCCGCCGAGCAGCGCGGATCAGCCGCGGGCTCTCCGCAAACCCGGGGACTCGCCCGCGCCGCCTCACAACGTGGAGTGATCTTTTCTAAAGCGCCCTATTGTGAATCTTCAAAATGAAGGCCTTCTTTTTTGATGATGGCCAGAAAAGATAGGAGTAAAATCCGGCAACCCTCCTACTTTTCACTCCCTTTGTGCTTCTCAAGGCACACAGTGTCTATTTTGCCCCGTCTCCTCGTCAATGCCTGCTCTTTTCTCTAGAGGCTGTATGAGTATTGTACAATGCCAAGTACAGCTATTGGCACTTCACAAAGAACCTGGAATAATAAGTAAAAAGAATATGCCCCTAGCCATGCAAAAAGACAATTGCTGCTTCTGGTACAATTTACATCAATGATTTTAATCTCTCTCTTTCTCTCTCTCTCTCTCTTTTTTTTTTTTTTTTTTTTTTAATTTCTTTTTATGCTACATATTTTTTATGTTTTATGGTATTCTGCATATTTTGAAGTGAAAGATGCTGGGTGACAAATTTGAACCCTTTGGCAACAAGCTTGTCTTTTCTTAGTTTTCTGGGCCTCTTAGAAGCAGCCTGTGGGCTGAAAATCCCTATTTACATTTTTCCACATAGATTGTTTGGATTCAGATAGTTAATGACTGGGAAATAATTGAAAAGTATTTAATGGAATTCAGCATTAATAGAGGATAATTTTGCATAAAAGTTTTTATAAAGGTTATTGTCCGAAGAAATGGGTTTAGAGTACTTTTCCATAGAAGAAATGGAAAATATAGAAAGGAATAGAATAAAGTAAGGAAATGAAAATCATGCGCAGAATGAACACACCCCTTGCCTTTTTTTCCAAAAGCTCTTTCATTCTGTTCCTTCCTGGAACTCTTCTTTTGTTTATCTGTCACCACTGGCTTTGCCCACTTTTCATTCTGTGTTCCTGCAACATCTTCCTTGACATGAGGTAAAGCTAGAGACACTAACATCACTAGCTAAAAAGCTAAAAAAATAGGAGATAACTTTGCTCACACCAGAGAAACTTGCATCAAAACAGGTAGTACACACATGCTTCTCCAAAATAAAAAGTCTTCTTTTAACTGACTAGTAAAATAGCCCATAGGTTTTCACATCAGTTTTGTTGGCTGGCTCAAGAGCGTATCTCAATCAGACACTTATGGGTTTTTGGTCCTATTGTGGCTCCTTAAGACTAACATTTTTCAAAGATTATGAGCTATGATGAAAAATGGCAGTGAATCTACTCTTATTACAAAACTTATGTGTAACAAATTATCCCCTAAGAGCTGGTACTAAAGTCAGCTTAGTGTTCCAGAAAACACAAAATAAAGGCATTCAGTGCTCGTTAAAGTGTCTGCTTCAGCCTTGTAACATGCAGTTTGTGAACAAAATTTTATTTGCCTCCATTGAACTCAGAGCAGGACACAGTGAGACTGGAGGCATCTAAAGCCTGTAGATTTAAAAAAATTAAAGCTTAATTTTTATAGACTACTGTAAACTCAAAAGGATCCGTTAATAATGCATTTACTCCCAAATGCATCCAGTAGATGCATGTTACTGGAGCACCTCCTCAGGAGCAGCAGCACATATTATAGCTGGTTCTATACACAGGAGCCTTCTGAAGGAGGAAAAACTGGAAGAACACAATACTAAAGGCAGTGATTTGTCAAATTAGCCATAGAAAACTTTGGGGTTGCAAGACAATGAACGTGTAGTAAAAATAATGGGAATTCCAAATTGACACGAATACAGAAAGGGATGTGGTTTGACAAACAGATGAGTAAATATCGTAACAGGGGAATGGCATAAATGTAGTGATCTAATAGTTCTGATTCAGCCCAGACTTCAGTGATCCATTTTGCTGTGTCTATCCCAAATGTGTGAGAACACACACACACACACACGTGAAAGTCTCTTCTAGGAAGAAGGGTGTTACAAAAAAATTCAAATCTGAATGCAGGTTTATGTATTAGTCCACTTAACCATTTGTATTTCCCCATTGGATTTTGTCCTTAAGTTTTGTTTATGCCAGAGAATATACACATGAATGGTCTGTGATTTTCCCATTGACACTAAGGTCATGATGGTGTCCACTGAAATGACTGCCACATACTATTTTTCTACAAATCACAACATAATAAACTGTAATGATGCCTTTTAAGGTGTCATGGTATGATATTTAACAAGCATATTGGCAAATCTAAATGGCAGTGTCATTGGCAGGATACTTCATAACAGCAACCCTATATTGTCAGAGGATCATGCCTTCCTTCCTTCCTTCCTTCCTTCCTTCCTTCCTTTTCCTTTTCCTTTTCCTTTTCCTTTTCCTTTTCCTTTTCCTTTTCCTTTTCCTTTTCCTTTTCCTTTTCCTTTTCCTTTTCCTTTTCCTTTTCCTTTTCCTTTTCCTTTTCCTTTCCTCTTCTTTTCCTTTCCTCTTCTTTTATCTCATTTCTTCTTACTACTGGTATTTCCATATAACTTTTGTTCCTGTGGTAGGACCTTCCAAACGAGCATTAATACTCCCACAAAATTTTAGTGCATAATGACTTCCCAGTACAGGTGCAGGTCTCTGATATGGAACCCTCTAAATGAAGATGTGTAGGTCTGAGGAAAACCATAATATTTGGAAGAAAAATAGAAATAAATAGAAAAAGAGCAGGTTTAAAATATGTTTTTCTGACACTGGTTACATCATGGATTCCAGCCAGATGATTAATTGTCTCCATTCTTGCTTCTGTAATTCCCACAACTGCACCAAGTATCTGAAAACCACTTCATTCTGGTTTTATACGCATAAAAGGGATTATCTCTCCAAGGAATGCTTTTTGTTTCAAGAAATCACACTAAAGCTTAATATTAGTAGTTATTGAAACACTTCTGAGTCCAGTTAAATCACAGAGCAAAAGAATTCAATATCTTATCTATAAGAGATAGCTCTGAACTGTAGCGACTGTAGATGTATTGTACGGATGTTGAGAAAAGATCTGACATCAGTCCAAGATCAAATTAGAGATAACATCACATCTGTATCAGGAAATAAAAGAAATACAAATCCTTGAAGGGCAGGTGTAAATTGGATAAGCCCAAATCCTATAAGACAAAGAGAATGCAAGAGATATTCAAAGCCAAGAGCCAAAATTTAGGGTTTGTATACCAGAAATGTGTTGTATTATATATCATAAACACATGTGAGAGAACATTAGTTGGGAAGACTTGACTTCAGTGTGTAGTCAAAGAGCTGATGTATTTAAAAAACAGGAAGAAATTCAAGTGTAACACTGAATCAAACTTACAATTGTAGGAATATAGAAGTCATGGGTAGGGCAAGGTACTATTGTCAATCTTGTATATGAAAATGAAACTAGGAAATGTGTCTTTTGTGGACAAATCAAAGCTGATGTTAGATATCACACATGCCATCACAGGTACACATGTAAATTTTAGTCCTACATGTCTACAATAGAGTTGTGTGTTTAGAAGTGGCAAATTCATCTATAAATTGAAAAAGTAAACTAGAGAAGCCAGTAAAATAGAAGCTTGAAACTCAGAATAAAAATAAATCAGTTTTCTTATCCTCTAACAGATAGAAATCCTGGAAGGGTAGAAGAAAGGCAGGGGTCCTGCTGTGAGCATGAGGCAGGCTTCATAGATATCTGATGAAGGTAAATGCTGGTATACTAATGAACCATTTGTGCCTGAAGGACTGATTTTGGAAAGTTAAAGTTATTTATTGTATTTAGCAGAACCCTATAAAGCCTGTAAGGGTTCTGCTGATACTGAGTAGAGGATCTCAGCATCTTTATTCCATTCATGTCTTCATAAATCCACTGTTGATACTGAAACAAATTACACACCTGAAAAAGACTTCATGAGCTTTTTTTGCAACTGGATGGGAGGATCAGTGGTACCTGTTGTTTTGTTTAATCTGTTCATGAGAACTTACAGTGCTGGCAGCTCCAACAAACTAATTTCATGAAACCTGGGTTCATAAAAAGTTTCACATTTATCTAGAAAATTTCATTTATTAAAACAATTTATTTTAGAACATTTCTATACTATTCAACTCATCTATCTAATCTATCTTGGATTCTAAACAAGACATCAGTATGCTGAAAGTCCTTTCCCACTTAGTGCCATACCAACATAATAATTTTTCTATACTTCTAGACACGAGTAATAGAAATGTTGAGTGGTGGTATACTGATAACAAAGCTTGTGGAAGTGTAACACTAATATGGCAATAAGCTATTGACATTTCCTCAAAAATACCCATCTTATCTAGATCCTGTGAATACCCTTATCCCTGGAAATAAGCAGAAGGACTGCCTAAGAAGTTGAAAAACTGTGTTCGGTCTTCTTGGTATGTACAGTAAGTAGCTTTTCTATTATACTCAATAGGAGACTACTTTTTTACCTGGTTTGCCTTTGAATACTCACGCCTTTAGTGAATTCTATCTCCTTACACCATAGAATCATAGAATTGTTTAGGTTGGAAAAGACTTCTAAGATCATTTAGTCAAACCATTAAACCAGCACAGCCAATTTCACCACCAAATCATGTCCCTAACTGCTACATCTGCACATCTTTTAAATACCTCTAGGGATAGTCAGTCAACCACGTTCCTGTGCAGCCCATTCCAGTGCTTGAGAGCCCTTTTAGTGAAGAAGTTTTTCCTAATATCCAATCTAAACTTCCCATGGTGCAATTTGAGGACATTTTCTCTTGTCATATTGCTTGCTGCTTGGGAGTAGAATGTACCTTATTATGTGCATTGCAGTTTGTTTCCATGCTTTTCTCATTTTTGGCCCAAAATTTCTGCTGCACTTCTATACTTACTTTCTGAGTAAATTCTTCTGTATATTTGATTTGAAATCTCATGTTCAAATTTATATTCCAGTCAAATTTATGTCCTAGTGCCCTTGCTAGCTTTCCTCTGTGCTTGTCCTGTAATATTATGTCTGAAGCATCTGCTGGTTCTCCTTGAGCTTTATTCTCTGTATCACTCGTACCGCACTAGTGTCTTTTTTGAAAGCTATTGGTCTTATTTGTGTTATCCCATCCCAACCATTTTAAACTCTGCCATTCCATGCTCATGCTTATCTCAAGTTCTCTCTTGGTTAAAGCATTTTCAGAAAGTCCATTGCTCCCATTATTTTTATACTTTTTCATATAGAAAATTTTCTCACAAATGAACTGATGGACTTGCTGGACAGCTTGTGTTCTGACATACCAGTTTTGCAATAGATCCTTCAGTAGTTGAATGATCTTTTACTTGTGTGTTATGGTATAATAAAAATGAACCCTCTTGTCTATGGGCCCGGATGAGAAACAGCAATCCCAGTGCCTTGGTAGCACACTGTGGTGGATGATCTTGGCTGGAAGCTGGGTGCCCACCAAGCCGCTCTATCACTCCCCTCCTCAGGAGGGCGGGGCAGGAGGAAATATCTCCACCTCATGGGTGGAGATAAAGGCAGTTTAATACAACAAAATATAAGTCTTTGTGCAGAAGCAAAGGAAAGCAAAGGATTTATTCTCTGCTTCCCATCAGCAAGTGATGTCCAGATACTCCCTGGGAAGCAGGGCTTCAGTACATTTAATGGAGGTCCTGGAAAGAAAATGTCATAATAATGAATGCCCCTCTTCCTCCTCCCTTCTCTTAGATTTTCTATCTGAGCAGACACCATTTGTTCTGGAATCCCTTTGGTCCCTGTGGGTCAGCTGTCCTGGCTATCTCCTCTCCCAAGACCTTGCCTACCCCCAGCCTTCTGATGAGGAAGGAATGTTGGAGAGAAAGTACTGATGCTGTGGGAGCACTGCTCAGCAGTACCCAAAACACTGGTGTGTTACCAACGTCCTTCTAGGTACCAGTGCACAGCACAGAGATATGAGGGCTGCTGCGGAGAAAATTAACTGCATCTCAGACAGAACTGATACACATATACATGCATTCAAAAGGAAAAGAAAGGAAAATTACTTCTGATTGATGTAGTAGAGAAAATCAGACCGTATTTCCTTTTATAAAAAATACAGTCTAGTAGTATCCACATGCAATTTGGCTTGAATATGAATTTTGTAACATTGTCTTGAAAATTATCATTGTGTATTCTGTGCTCTTGGATAGTGATTAAGCTTGCACGCAAAAACCTACTAAATTCTATTTTTGACATTTATTAAAAGCCAAGGATATTACTGAAGTCCTGACATACATGGTCCTTCAGTCCTTAAATTGCTAAAAATCACACTAGCAAGATTCATGACTTACACCAGTATTGTAATTATTGCTGCTAATTTTCCTCAGACCTGCTATTGACAAAGTATATGGACCAAATTAACCTCTACAATCAGTTATATTCTCTCACTCTGTTTCTCTGAAGGCGGATGTGAACCATGCTGTAATGTATTTCATAAATGGGCATTTGTCAGATAGAATTTGCAATTTAAGCACTGGCTGACAGTTTGAGACTTAGAAAAATTGGAGTAGATCCATGGATTCAGTTTTAAGTTTTTAAAGTGACAGTAATCGAGTCTCATAGTTGTAGTATTGAGTATACAGAGAAAAATAGAAGCATATGTGCACACAAACAGAACAGTTGTTCTTAAAGTCTTAGATCTACTAAAGCAGTCACCTTGAACAAAAGTTAACAGCTATAGCTAGTAAGGCATTTTACAACTTCTTGCTCCTTCACTTAGTCTTGACTACAGACTGGGAGAAGATACCAACTAATGTTATAGCTTGGTGGAAGAAAAGACCAGGTAGAATAAATAGCAGAAAACCTTCTCTGATTTTTTCTCAATAGAGAACATATCCATACAAACAAAAAAATGATTTGTTTGTTTTGGGGATTTTCCCCCCAAAGCTAAAATAATACAAGACAGGATTGCAAGGCATTTCCTCAAAGGAAAACATATTTTTAAAATCCTACAGACTTCTTCCTACATTATCCTTAAGAAAGTCTATCATCCAAAAGGAGGAAGTGCCTGTATATAGGCACTTAAAATCTATTTCTTAATCCTTTCCCAGACAGATATATGCTTTGGTGAAACATTCACTAGTAGCAGGATGTATGGCACTCCTCCAGTACTTGTGTTGACCTGGCTAACCCATCATTTTACACTGTTCAGTTATTTCACAATAATTTTTTCCTCAGAGGTTCTGGTCTACCAATAATAATAACAGGCGTACAGGGTTTGATTTCTTTAGATAAGGATTGTGTGGGATTCTTTGCTTAGATTTCACCTAAATTCATTAAGAAATACTTTAAAAATTAAAACAGACCAACACTAGGCACAATCTTTTTGCAGAGCTAGCAGCAATGAGCTACTTACCCATAACTTCGATAACTGCTTCTCCTGCAGCTGTGCTTCAGTCTGCCTTTAAACTCTTAATGCAAGAATACATACATTTGCTTTTGGTGACAGTATGAGAAATGGAATGCATAAACCTGCTGTCAGCAGAGAATTTGCCACAAGGTTCTTAAGCCTTCACTGGCTATTTTGTAAGTTCAAGTAGTTTGAGAACAGTGGCAGAAAAATCTTTTCAAAACCATTTTCCTAACTCTAACCCAATTGTTTAATGCCAAATGTAGTTCTAATCAACTTCATTTTTTACCCCTTTTTTCATACCTGAAATCTAAAGTAAATGAGGACAACAGGAGAAAGAATTCATTATGTACATATTAATGCTCTGAAGTCAGGAAACAGGATTAATCATACCCAAAATACCCAGAAGAAAGTGTGTTTATAATCCCTGTACCAGTCTCTGGAAATCTCTAATTGGGGAAGAAATTCTATACAAAATCTTTGCCCCTGAATTGACTGAATCAGGGCTCTAGGGGAAAAACAACATGATTAGCTTTGGCAGTTGGACTCAGCTGAGTGTCTAACTAAGAAAACAGATTCCCTTAAAGAATATTGCTGCTCTTGGCCTAACTCAGAGCACACCTCTAACTGTGGCATGGACATCCTGACAGAAATCGTGAATCTTATCCAGTGTGATTTTGAGTCACAAAAAAGGCTCAGAGGTTGATTTTTGCCTTTCTGTTCCTAGGAGAGTCACAGTAATCCCAGTTACCTATTAACAACTTTCTCCTTATTTTAGCATAGACTTCAGATATCTAAATCCTGAGGGGGTTTTTCCTAGTTTTTAAGAAGAAACCTTTCCCTGTTTTTTCCCCTCTAACATGCTAGTCCTCATGGTTGGTTCTCTTGTAGCAATCTCTTCATCTGACCAGACTGTAACTAGGAAATTTAAGAGGTGAAAAGTGCACAAAATTAATTTTACTACATAGACTTGGAAACTATCTCCATTCTCCAGCAACTGTCTGGTAAGTTCTGTGGCTTTTGTGCTCTGTCCAAGAAACCTGGGATGGTAGCTGAATATCATTGAACACACAGATGTTTGTGATGGCTGTGTTGGCCTGACAGAAAATGGAAAAGCTGCTGAAATTATCTAAATGTAACCAACCTAAGTCCAAGGAGTGCAGCACCAATCATGTCCTCCTGCTCTGTTCTGCTCGTCTGTTCTGCTTTCACAGTGGTGGTAAAATACATAAGAAGCTGTGGAGGAAGAACTGGAGAGGAGATCTAGGATTGTGAAGGACAAAGTTGAGTGAGTCCACCACAAGATAACAGTGCAAATTCTTTAAATAGATTAATAATGGTGAAGTAAAATGTTTTTAAAGAATCCTGCTGGGATGAAAAAGTTGTGTAGAGTGGGTAAAGTCAGGGTGAGGACAAAAATTGAAAAAAACATTATCTCTGAAGATGGTTGAGCAAAAGCAGGGACAACTTAGAAAGTTTGTGAGTAAAACAGATGCCTGAAAAAGACAAAAAAAAAAAGCTAAAGGCATACCAAAGGAACAGAGAATACTTCCATGAGCTCTCTTATAATGTGAAAATCTGAATAGCTATATTTTCTGGCCAGGCAAATGTATGCAAATATATGTAAATGTCATGCAGATTGTATCTTCAGCTTTTTTGATGCCCAAAGTAGTCAGGTCTATAATATAGTTATCCAGAGGAATCAGTGAATTCTTGCTGGCGAGGCAGAAGCGTTTGGGTATGGATGGAGATCAAGTAGTTTTTCTTCCAATTCTACTTTAATGACTGAAGCAGAGTGGATAACTCTCTGAATTAGGCCATGTGCTAACTGGAAATCATCTGTAAAAAGGATCAGAGAAGCCATGTATCTATGCATTGAAATAAAGGGATATATGTCTTCTGTTAGGAATTCCAAACCATGAGACAGTTGCTATAAATCACACTTTAATTTTTGTGATTCATATAAGGAGTCACCAGGGATTTGGGGAAAATCTATCCAGAATTGAATATCTGTACCTTGTAAAATTAGCTAATATATATATTACATTCATTTGAAATATTTTTTTGCAAGCAGATAGTGTACACTGGGCAGTGCAAACCATAATTCTCTACAGTGGATTTCTATTTAATTATTTTATATTTCTGTTTAAGTATTATTACCTGAGTTTTCACATCGCATATGGCTTTTTGATGAATCCTGAAAAGACAACTGAGTGCCAGCATTTGTCCTTCAACAGACAAAGAGGCTCAAAGACAGGAGAGGCAAGAAGATAACAGTGGCTACTGTTTGTGGAACATTCCCAAGCATTTTTTGCAAATAGTTGCTCAAATGAATGAGCTGTAATTAACTATTCACATCCTTTTGTGTTTGCTTTCCACAAATATTCCAGCATATTGGTTTATTGGCATGAATGATCAATGCAGTGATGACTTTGCATTTGTAATTATTATTATTTTTACTAGCAGGCAGATTCTGAGAGATATCCTCAACCAATTAGGAAAAAACCACATGACTCTTATGTCCAATAGCAAAAGTCCCTTCTGAATTTCTAATATCAGATACTTTGATTAAACTGCCATCCAATAACCTGCTATGAAAAATATTTATAGAAATTATTTAACAAAAAATCTGATAATTGCATGTGAAAATTACAAATAGAAAATTAAGCAAAAGGCCCCTCATCAAAAATGAAGTATTATGCACCCAGTTCTGTTGCTGATATATTACTTTCTCTAGTATTTCAGCTATATAATCATGTTTTATAGAAACCTGAACTGCCCAGCAACTGGGTGACTCAAGGTAATTCAATGACTGTATTTCATCATTACATCCAGAAAGTAAAGTGCAACCAACAGTTAAGTTCAGCCCTGATGGTATCAGGGAAGTCTGAGTTAAGCTGTAACATGCTATTTCACCTTGACTGAATCTTCATCATCTTATCTTTATCTTACAGGTCCCCCACCAACTGACAGAAGTTAAGATGCTGGACTGAGAGGCAGTGGTTCCATGTGTGAAACAAGCTTTGCATTGCTGAATTTACAATAACAGAAAACATTCAGTTTTCTGTTCTGTTTATAGAGTAATGTCTCAGAGAGGAGGAAATGCAGTGCCCCATTTTGGAGTATATGTTTTCCTAGCTAACACAAGCACAATGCAGTTTCCTCTGGAGATGCAGCACATCCCAGGAGCACCTTCCTATACTAAACCCATTTCAGACTACTCAATACCACACATCAAGGGAGTTTCAGCTAAACTCTGTAAGTGCTGGATTTTTTAAAGTTTTGGTTTAGCCCCTCATTATCAAATCTGTAGCTGTCTCGGGAAGTTTTGTCACATCTACCTTCTCTTTATTATGGAACAGCAGTATTCTCCCAATTGTTAAGGTTGCACTTAGCTTTTAAAGTCCTATATTTGCCCTTCTTTAACTTTGGCTTAGAAATTGGTTTGGCCTTAAAATTTCCATACTTTGAAGGAAAAGAAGGATAATTAATTTTCTTCAAACAGTGTATAATCAAACTATTTTTAATTTAGAGGTCAATTAATAATTACCCTGATTGAAAATTTACTTATTTAATATTTTGCTACCTCTAACTCAAAAGCTGCTTATTATAACCTCGTAAAACTTTTCCTGCACTTAGATCCTTTTGATAACTCTTAGGCTTCTTAATTAAAAATAAAACCTCCAAACTGCAATTTTGAGAGTGTAGTACATTTTTCCTGCAGATTACCTTTGGCCACACTCTTGTGCCTTTATTTCAGCAGATACTTTTGTTTTCTGTTGGATTCAGTAGGAAAAAATGTGGTGGTTCATTGGTTCATTCTGCAAGAACAAAAATGTTTCTTGAGAAGAAATAATAAGGTATCTTCACCATATGTGCAACAAGAAAAAAAAAAGATAAATTGTCTAATTTTTTAATGGTTATTTGATAAAGAAGAGTGTGGTGGTTTGACCTTCATTGGATGCCACATGTCCCCAAGCCGCCTTACCCCCTACCCCTTCCCAGCTGGCCAGGGGAGAGAAAACAAGATGGAAAATGACTCATAAGTTGAGATCAGGCAATTTACTAAAGGAAAAGCAAAAGTTAAATGCACACAAGCAAAGAAGAAAACAAAAAAAAAAAGGTTTTTTTCTCCTTCCCATCAGTGAGCGATGCTGAGCCACTTCCTGGGAACCAGGGTTTCAGCACGTGTAGTGGTTGCTCCAGAAGGCAAATATTGTAAATAATGAATGCCCCCCTTTCCTCCTCCCTCCCTTAGCTTTTATATATGAACTGATGTCACATGGTATGGAATATCCCTTTGGTTAATTTGGATCAGCTGGCCTGGTTGTGCCCCCTCTCAGGATCTTGCCCACCACTAACCTACTGATGGGGGGCAATGCTGAGAGACAGTGCTGATGCTGTGCCTGCTCAGCAGTACCCAAAGCACTGGTGTGTTACCAACACCTTTCCAGCTACCAAAGAAAAGCACAGCACTGTGAAGGCTACTATAGGAGAATGAGCTCCATCTCAGCCAGACCCAACACACAGAGCCAGGCAGATCCTGTAAAAATCAGTAAGGATTTTTTTTTATTACCACGTTCTCTGCATCATTATATCAACCCATGTCAGTAATGTGCTCCTGGAATGAACCTTTTGATGATTCCCATTCACCAAACCTACCCGTGTCCTGTTCTGTCCAGGTGTCCGGGCTGGAACTAGTCATAAGGGAGGACACCTGAGAAATGCAATGTGAATGCCAGATACTCAGTGCCTGCTGCTTCTTCTCATAGGTCTGCTCTAGTTGTATCACTCTACTTGTTTCCCTTGATGTAGCCAGAAGACTACAAAGCTCTTTGTGAAAGATGAAAGTAGCTGCCACGAGAGCAGCAGCACATGCAGAAGATGGAGAACACAGGGAAACTCATCACTGTGGGCCCAAGTTAGCAATCAGAAAATGCAGGCAATTAACAAGGAAAGTTAAAAGGCATATAAAAAGAATTTATTACTGATGGGATGGAGAAGGAATATTTTAACTAAATCAGAAACAAATGAAATCCTTCAAATGGCACAGATCCAGAACTTGACCAGGATTGCAAAATTGTCAATCACTATGCAGGAAAAACAGAAGTATTAATCATTAGCATGATGTATTCATCTCTTACAGTGATTAATTAAGTACTTTCTATTCTACTAGTAACTGGGGAGGATGTGAAACAAAAACCATTAAGCATTTTAGAATCTACTGTGCCCAATAACTTGCACCCAATAGTATTACAGAATTGGTTTAGGAGCTCTCTGAATATTAATGTTGATTTTGAACAAATCTTGATTTCTGGTGGAAAAGTGCCACAGGATTAGTAAAGAGTGCTGCTGTTTTAAAAAGAGTGAAATGAGATGATATGAGGAGCTAAAAACTACTTAGTCTAATATCAGCTTCTCTTAAAACCATGGAAAGGGCTTGTATGGGACACAATCAGAAAAAAGTTCAGATTTTAGCATGAATAATGCCAGTTAATGTGGTCTTATGGAAAACAGATCTTTTCAAGAAAATGTGCAAACATTTTCTCTTAAGATCAGCTAAGTCTGGGTGATAAAGTGTTGACATAATATACTTAGATTTCTGTGATTAATTTAACCACATGTATGTTACATTACAAATTTTAAAAATAGTGCTGTATAGCCTCAGTACAGATCAGTGTAAGAAACTAATGAAATAGGTTAAAAAATCTAAATCATAAAGCATAGTTAGGAATTGCAAGTGTGATCCAGTATAAAATGAAGGCATTTGTAACTCTTGCATAGAACTTTAGGAGTCATCTTGAATCAGTATTATCTGATACGTTGTATTCTCCAGGACTCTAGGATGATTATGAGGGAGGCCTTCAGAGAAACCTAAGGGTACGGATGTCTGAAAATTTGTGACACAATAGCTCTCTCTGAGTCTGGCTAAAATAAAGGCTGTTTCTATCAGCTGTTACCCCTGAAAATTCTGGGTACCACTATTGCTGTCTAGCACTCTCTTTATGAATCCACTTCAATTATTATCCCCAGAGATTTCCTCATTTTCAGGTTCTTACTGCAAATTATATGAAACAGTGTATCTTTTTTCCATTTTCCTCTTTCTAATTGCTTTTCCTCTCCCTTTGTGTGGGTGTTTTATAAGACATACATTCACTTTAGCCTTCATTACAGTTTGTAAATTTGACATCCATTTTTTCATGGTCAACAACCCCAGTGACTTCCATCTTTTTTCATAAGAGCACTTTTTAATGCTCTTGATCATTCCCATTGTCCTTCACTGAACCCTCTCTAAATCAGCATTATTGTTTATAAGATGGAGTCACTGGTACTGCACACAGTATTTCAGATCAGACTATAGCATTGGCAGTTTAATCCTTTCTCTATTAGTTCTCATTCTTTATGCATCTTAATATGTTTGCTTATCTTGTGCAGCTGCACATTAAGCAGAAGTCTTTACTGAAGTAATTTACAAGGATAACTAGGTCCCTTTCTAAAGTTGGTACGCTAATTTAGAGCTCTGTGAGGTGTTGAGTAATTAATATTTTTTCCACCTGGTATACCTTACTTTGCTTTTGTTGATAATTCGTCAGAGTGAGTAGGTCACACAGTTCTGTTTGTTTCAGAACTTGCACACAAACATCTCTGAACTTACACTGAACTATTTTTTATCCCTTGCAAATTTTGCTGTCTCACAGCAATTCCCGCTTCCTTGATGATTAATAAATAAGTGGATGAGCAGGAACCTTGGGGCCCACTGCTGTTATCCTTTGACATGATGAAATTGACCATTTAATCCTGCCCTTCACCTCCTTTTCCTCCACCACTTCTTGATCCATCACTACTTAGCTTCCTTCATAGCTTCTTGCAAAGAATTTTGTCAGTGGCCCAGAGAGGTTAGAATAAATTATTCCAGCTGCTCTTCTTTATTAACATATTCAAGGAGTTCTAGGAGATTAGCACAACAATATTTCCCTCTGCAGGAACTGTGCTGATTGGCCCCTATTTGGCCATGGTCTCCCAAGTGTTTTGCTACTTTGTTTTAAATTATTATTTCAACTAATTCATAGTGTTCACTCATAAGACTTCCTGGTCTATTATTCCCCAAAACCTCTTTGAATATCTAAGTGTTTAAAGGCCATTTCCATATTCGTTCTGGTGTTCTTCTGTGTATTTATCAATTACCTGCAGGTAGCACTGTATCTTTTATGGTGTAATTTCCAAGTAATGGTTTGATGGTAAAACTAAAACTGATGAGGCAAGCTGTAAGCACCTAAGAATGTGTATTTTGGGTAGATAAGTAGAGTAAAAGCAGCTTGTAATAGGAAGTGTTATTGTTACTGAATGTATCATCCTTACTCATCTTGTTCTTGTGAGTACTTTGGTACCTGGGCCCAAACTTTGGAGAGAACAAAGAGGCTGAGACAGAAACTCATATCTTAAATAAGGTTTGAAACAAAAAGCACTCAAAGAGCTGAAATACAAAATCCTTAGCAGGGCATTAAGGAAGCTTAGTCTGTCTTCTATTTTCAGATGAACAGGTGACTTAACTGTGTTCAACAAATATGTCAAAGGAGAAGTGTTATTTCTGATCTTTAGAAATGGAGCCCAAAATGTCATGC
The DNA here is from genome assembly GCF_009650955.1 of Corvus moneduloides. Lineage (NCBI taxonomy): Eukaryota > Metazoa > Chordata > Aves > Passeriformes > Corvidae > Corvus > Corvus moneduloides. The sequence continues at coordinate 17,738,931 of NC_045480.1, read as the reverse complement.
AGAGGTGCTGATTATGACTGGCAGCAAAAGGGATATAAAGAAGAGTTAGTGGATGCTTTTTTAATCACAAGGCTTATTGGGCTGTGAAATACTTTGCCAATTGGTGGAATTTCACTCACTTGAAATCTTAAAGCCAAGAGCAAATTTCCTGGTAAAAGATATGTTGAGAAAGAAGTTACAGGTTATACAGAAGTTACCAAGACAAATTGTTGGCATGTAAATCTATTTGTTATCACAAATATTATTAGTTACTACTTACAGTATATGGCACATAGCTAATCAGTTCTGTCAGTGGGCTACATTCTCACTGGCTTGCTTTTTCTTAGCAGCTCAGCAACTCATTTTGGTTTCTTTAAATAGCTCAGCAAATCAGCAAATGGAGCCTGTCTGTGAGGCTTAACTTGATCTATGTCGAGGCATCAGGACTTGGAGGAAGCCCCTCGGGGGGTAGGCAGCTGGAAAGAAGAGAAGCTTTCAAGTGCTGAGAGGAGATGGGACCAAGTATCCTGCTCTGAAGGTGAGGTCCTCACCAAATGTGTGTGGAGAGGATCCTGAGTAGCTTTGGGTGTGGCTGTGTATCTGCTGCCTTTATCTACTCTACTTGACCTGTGTATATCCTCATGCCATCCCCTCATCACATCTGAAGGTGGAATATATCACTAAGAGAAGGAAAGAGCTGCTGAGCTCAGCACAGCATGTCCCCCCCCGCCCCAATATGTCATTTCACTATTAAGGTATGCATCCCCAGTCATAAATATCTGTATTAGACACTCACAGCGGTCTCCAGGGGCTATCAGGTTGACTCAGTTGAGACTGTAAAGTACACTTAAATCCCCACACCTCCAAGTGTTATGTGGATCTAAAATCTGAGAACTTGCCAAAAATTAAAATAGAAGTGTGTCAAAATGTAGAAAACTGGGTTCTGAATTATGAGGCAGCATTTGGAAAAGTGTTGGTCAGCCTCAACTGCAGCACAGGTATCAGGAAAGACATATCAAATTCTGAAAATTCGCTGACCTTGAAAGGAAAGTTGGCTCAAGTTGGCTCTCAGCTTGTCATTTTCACAAATAGTCTAATAAACAAGTTGATTGGCATGAAACAGACAAATTGTATATTCCTACCTTTGCTGTAGTCCTGAAGAACTGAAACATGGATTGTGGTTACCAGCTGTGCAAGACTACTTGTGTAATTGACCCAAATGGTTAACCTGAGAGCTACAGATTAATAAGCATTCTCAGTTTATAAATGCATTTTGGGTTTAGATTTACTGAGTAAAGTCTGAATTATTTATCCAGATCTCAGCTGCATGATTCAAAATACTCTGCAGAACTAATGATGGCTAATTGTATTCTTTGTTTACACCTGCCACTTGTTTCTAAAACCATAAGAAAAAGAAAAATATGTTTCAATAAATAATAATATCCTGAGGCCAGCACACTTAAGTTTGGTTTTTCACTTAGGCATGTACCTTTTCAGCCACTTTTTATTGATTTAAGATATGCTTAAAATACAGATTTGGTAGCTTCTACCCTGTCCATAAGCAGGTAAAATGCTGCAGCACTTTGTGACCATAATTCAAGTACATGTGTTGATGATATATTCTTAGAGTGACTAACTGGCAAAGTAGGACTAGACTTAGTTTGTTCTCCCCTCCACTGCCCTAAGCATTTGCTTAACTCCATCACAGTCTCCCTGTTTCAACTGAAGAAAATTTCTTTTTTATGAGAATACTTCTTTCAGAAAAGGTCTCAAAGTTCAATCTCAGTGAGGGTCTAAGCATCACAAGTTGACAGTCCACGATGATCTTCCTCATAGTATGTCAGTCTGGGAAGATGGCAGGCACACGGTACTCCAGTGGGATGCTGCTTTCTTTGTCCTGGTCTGCCTCCATTTCAAATAGACATAATGAGAAGAGAAAAAGAGGAAGCAAGTGCTTGTTGTCCATCAGAAATGCAAGTGAGACTGATATTTTCAGTCTTTCATGTGGGTGCAGTGTGCTCAGATGATTTTTTGGCACAGCCCTCAAGTTCCAGCCAGTTTTAGGACTGCAAATCATCATGCAAAACACCACGACTCTGAACCTGATTTTGACCCAATATTTCCAACGAAATAGAGCACCAGCATAACCCCCAGATTTTTGGCTAGGTAGTAACTCTAAGTCATATTTTGCACATGAAGAGTAGGTTAACTTGCCCACTGCTTTAGACAAGTTAGACCAATATCCTTATGTGGATTTAAGTCCACATTGAGAATGATAGAAATAAAGTGTCTTAATACCTGCATTGCAGCTACACTTTCAAATAACTTGGCTTTTCAGTTCACTAGCAGGTCATGGGCCACTGATCACCAACACTGCTTGTGTGTGTTATTTTGCCCTTGCATTATTCCTTGGAACGAATTAAATATTTTTTCTTCAAGATCTAATTTGGGTGAAACGTGAGAGAGCTTCCCTCAAGTGGCAGGTCACTGCAGGCCATGTAGGGTTTGCCCTGGGTTTGCCTCATATCTTTTTACAAAACCTTGCAAATTTATCCAAGGCAATAAATCTAATGCCTGAGAACAGAAACACTGCCAGAAACATCACTTTAGTGAGCTGTGACAGTTCTCAGGTTTAGGTACTTTAAAGTGAAAAACAGAGACCAAAAAAAGTTGTGTACATGAAGGCCACCACTTGGAACCAAGAGGGTACAGGGGATCATTGTCTAGTCAGTGTCCCTGTTCTAGAAGGAGCTAAACCAGAGCAACGTGAAATGTACAGTCTGTCACTTAACCTGTGGCCAAGGGACCATTGGCCAAGAAAGATGACTACCAAGGTAGGTGCAGTTTTTGAGATGGTGCAACTTTGTCTTGGATCATTATCTTTGAAATGGGACTGTCACACTTTCCAAACTCACAGGAATGTGAGAACGGAAACACTGTGAAGTACACTTGTAAAAGCAAGTAAGTCCATTAGTCAAAGGTGGAGTGAAATACGAAAGATTTGTCCCTTTAGAGACAATCATCTCCAATTTACCCACTGAACTTTCAGAGCCTGGATATATTGTTAGAGCACAGAAAACCCTTGGGTCAGTCTGTGCGTTTCATGGCACAGTGTGATATTTGTGCTGGCACAGATGGTTCTGTGGCACTGCTGCAGCCTGGGAAGCTGTTCAGGAGCACCTGCCCAAAGAGGAATGACATACAGTTAGGGACAAGGTGTGGCAGCAAGGCAGGAGGGTGCCACAGGACATGTGCTCTTCTGAACCCTGATGGCTGTGATTGCCTGAGCTGGCATGGAGTGAGAGCTAAGGGCAGCCAGGCTGGGGTGTCAGAGGAGTTCTGCAAATGCAAGTGGTAAGGGTGTCACTCCTTCCCATGAAAATGCTTTCTGTCTAAATCTCAGTCCATGAAGTAAAGAGTGCTGTTATAGATGAGTTGCCCAGTGGAAACTAAATTAAACTACTCTGGAGATCGTAGGAATGAAAGATTTCATTTCCTAGAAAAACTGATTTAAAAATGCTTATCCTACCCCTCTGTCCATCTATCATAGGTAATTCCAGCTGCCTATCACTGTCACTACCAGTCCTGTATTGGAAATCTCTTTATATCAACTCATCTCACATGATATTATCAAAGGGTTCAACAAAAGCAGATCCTAGGAGCAAAAAAAAAAGCTCTTTGAGCTCTGCAATTACCTCTGATTTTAGCCAGATTAAAATTATAGAGAAGAGTTGAATTTTAATTATCTTGAAATTCTGGCATAAAGGCCTAATTATGATGTTTTTGTTTTGAATGCATTTCATAAGCAGGTGATATAAATAAATTCCTGAACAGAGGGCTCTGTAGAGGAGTAGACAATGGGAGCTTTGGCACTCCAAGCGTACTGATTGAGTGAGGCTTCACAGATGCATGATTTGTATTTTACTGTGGTCTCATTAAACACTTTTTGAATACATATAATATTAAAATGTATTCCCTTAAGCAATAAGCAAAAGACAATTCATAAGGGATATACAAAGGAAAACTTTCTTTTTGATCAAAATTCAGTAATTAAAAAAATTTCTAGTAAGATTTACTATTAGGTGTTTTGCTAGCTGCTACTGTCTTAATGTAGAAGCCAAAGGAATATACACCTGGGTGAGAAAGTACTTAAATTTTTCTTCTGTTTTTCCTTAAATATTTGCATTTAGATAGTACTCCTGTAATATGAGAAATTTTGCAGAAAACTAGAATTTCATACATTGCAAGGAAAAGGGAGATAGAAAGGTGCATCAAAGACAAGCAAAGAAGCAAGGGAGAAAAGAGAAAGATGGACTTATAAAAAATTAGGAAGCAAAGCGGACACTAATAAGAGGGCACAGATATGGCAAAGGGAAAGTATGAAGAAAATGAGACAAAAAGTCACATATTTTCAATGTCACATATTTTAATACACTGAAATGACATTGAAATACTTTGATTTCTTTTTTCTATTATTAAAAATATTGGAAAGGGGAGAGACATGGAGAGAATGAAAGAGCTTATATTTCCTTTAATTCACTCTTTAAAGGAAATGAAATCTCAAACACTGGCATATTGTAGCCAGACTCCTGGCATTGCAACACCTTGTTCATGATGCAAAAATATTGTGGCTCATCCAGACAATCATCTGAGTCTCCACCTGCCTGGGATTAGACCCAGGCAAAGGCCTGCAATATGTTTGCTCACCTTTTGGCACTAGGAAATGCAGAGGACTGAAATACGACTTCTCTAAGCGTTTTCATTTCACATCACCCTCTGCAAAAGCATATTTTGCGTGGCATTGGCAAATTTGCCAGCATCCCAGTTGCCGTCCAGTTCTTTCTAGAAAGAGTCTTCTCTAAACTGCAGCAGTAAATGCCTTAAAGATCAATTTGGGCTTTGTCTGCACCAAAGAGCTGCACCACTGCACTGGTGGCAGGGAAGCAGTTTAGAAATAAATGGGTCAAGCTTTAGTCAGCTGCTCACCGAAAAAAACCCCAACAAAAACCAGCAGGACATTTAAAAAGTCACCTCCTGTTCTTTTCTATCTAGAGGAGAACACAAGCCTCCTAACAGCAACAGCAGGTATTTCTTACATGCTTCAGTGCAAAGTCAACCAATTGGGCTTAAATGTCCTTTTTTTGCAAAGTGCATCAGTAACACACATAAAGACCCTTCCCTCTGGTGTGCTGTGAGCAGCAGCCTCTCTGCCAGAGCACCAGGAGCAGGCAGCTGAGGCAAGGTGGCACTGCAGGCAACAAGCTAAAGCTTCCCTGCCTGGTTCCACAGCAGGCACCACCGGCCCTCACAGCATGTTCCTGCCAGCTGAGTTGAAGCATAATACAGGACTTTTCCTGAATTACCTGGCATCAAAAGTAGGGATGCTGTTAATCATTTTGCTATCCCCCTGTACCTATTCTATGTCTTTTGTCTCAGCCCTCAGCACAGTGGCCTCTGAGGACTGGGTGGCTGTAGCTGTTCAGCCCCAGCTATGCCAGTGCAACCAGTGTGGCCACAGCAGCTCACTACTGACCTTCTCCTAGAGATTATTCCTCCTCCTCCATCCCCCTCAACTCAGCCCCCGTCACCTGACTCTGTTGCTCATTTAATCACTCCCTAACGTTTTTCTGTGAAGATGAGCCAGATTGGTTCACACTATTTAAATAGCAAGGCTCGCTTATCTGACTTGCTGTAACCAAAATGGGTGAGGGAGAATGCCATAAGAAGCAGATCCAAGGGGAATATTTTCTGGTAGAAGAGTTATAATGGACAAGCTGGGATCACTAAAAGCCTTCCCCTAACAGATATTTAACAAAGTACAGCTCTGCTGACATCTTATAGAGATATCAGGTACAGACTGAAGAGCAAGATACAGAACAAAAGTGACGAATGAGCTATTCTGCATTCTCTGAACATGAATTAGAGAGGCTAAAGTACGTAGCCTGCTGATGGACAAGCTATGCCAAAGAGCACTATAAACTGCCTGAAACACTTATGTGAAATTGAGCTATTGTACAGTAATTTGAAGGCTAGAGTGCAGAAAGAAAGAGATTTTACATGTATTTATAAAATTTAAACATTTGGACTAAGAATATTTTTCGGACAATGTAAGACCTTTTGAGAGGTGCTACCCTCCATTATTAGAGAAACAGTTTTTTTGTATTTGTTTAAAATATTAGTGTTTCTGGGTAGGAGAAGGAACTAGAGAAGCCCCAAGGTATAGTCGTCCCTTCCCTTTTTTCCCCTCTAATTCTGAAACAGCAAACTGCTTTTCATATATTCACTTTTTCTAAAGGCAGAGAGCAAGATGCAGCACAGGGAGTGAAAAAAAAAATAGCACTAAAGCCTAAGGTTAGCCTAAGGTAATCCTAGAACTCTGACTAGCCATGGCACTGTGTGTTTTGATGAGGAGAATGCACACTGGTCAGTACTGGCAGATTGTAGAGTGTGTATATATTGGGGCCTGCTTGACCTAAAACTTAAACTGGCATCAAATACCTCAGTTAGAAATTCTACCCCACCCACTTACCTTATTACTATTAATTTGCCCCCTATCTATGGCACTTCAGTGCAGACTATCATAATTTAGTATTGAAATACAGTTATGCATCAGAGGGATAGTCTCATTCCGATTTTTGTATTGGAGATGTAGGCAAATATGTCTCAATATAGAAGACATGCAGGTACACAACTGTGATACTTTTAACTCTATCCCAACCCCTCATGAATGAGGACATCTTATTTTCTTCACACCCACCACCTACAAGAATAATAGAAAAAGGCAGTCTGAAAATCTTCTGTCTTCATAAATTTTGTACACGGTATTCCAATTCATTGATGCATGGCCATAGTTTGACCACGATCTCTCTCTCGCCAGAACAGAAACAACATTTAAAAATTGCTCAAAGCAATCAAAAAGCATCAAAACAGAACTGTTCTAGAGACACAAAGTACATCAAAAGTACCTTCTGCCTCCACAGAAACAATTTTTCACCCTGGTTTACAACTACTTATCTAGTCCCCTGCCAATAGCCTTAGGAGAATTTAAGCTGAATGATCTTTTTTTTCAGAAAATCCATAGACTCAACAGTTTTTGATGTAGTAGTTTTGCCACAAAACCTTTCCATTTGCTGTAATCAATACAAGATCTGGCTTTCCCATATGATGTCCATGGGTGTCATTTGTGTAGGCAATAAAGTCCAGCAATCTGATTACTATGTCGTTTTTGCAAATATGTGCTTGTTTTTCCTTTAGTTTGGGAAAGACAATGAAATATATCTGGCACAGTTTGGCTTCTCTCTAACCAAGCAGCATCTCTTTTCGTGACTCAGTGGGACTTGAAAAGAGGAGGTTTAAGCCAACAGTAGTGTCCCTGCTAGCCAAGGATCAACAAAACGATATGGTGAAACAGTTTCAGACTCTAGCTTGCAAACATACTTCCGTTAAATGAATGAATATAGAGATACAGCTCAAATAAGAATGAGAAGCAATCATAGTAATCAAGCCTACTTCAGGCATCACCTCAAATAACACTGCAAGACTGGTAATACTGTGTAAGAGTTAGCACAGACCATTTCCCAGTATTCTGGAATGAGTCTCATACAAAATCACAGTTGTAAAAAGCATTAACTTTTGAGCCCACATATATTCTCCTGACATTTGTTTTATAACAGCAGGGTATAAACTAGGAATGTTTGCTGTCATCATTTTGGATTTTGCAGTTTCTTTGCGTGCAGTTTGAAAGGTAGTGGACACATAGATTATGATGAAAGAGTTGTTAGACCAGTTCCAAGATGATGTAGAGCCAGGTTATAACCCCTAAACATGCCCTTGATGAGCCATCACTCACTCCCACCAAAGGGAATACTCACACAAATGCTAACTTTTCACCAATATCTGTAAGCATCGAATTACGGCTCTATTTGCTTCACTGATGTGAAAGACATTAGATTTTTCTCCTTCCTTTTCCCTTTATTTTTTGTAGCAAATGCATCAGAATGCATCCGGTGAAAATATTCAGGATAACAGAATGCAGATCAGTTTGGTTTTACAGGTTCCCTTTGGCTCTATTAGTTCCCTCCAGAGCTGATCTGTGGCTGTCAAGGTTGGAGCGCCACAGTGACAACTTTTTAATGATCTGAGGCATATGGCCAAATAGTTCCTTTTTGACTTCCATCCAACACAAAATATAGTATTAAATTTACCAACTCTTGTATCATGCTGCTGACATATCTAGAGGGTGATTAACTGTGCCACCGGCGTCTGTGTAGAATTCTATTCTTGAAAAAACGAGCTTTTAAAATCTATTTAATAACTATAATTATGAGTGAGGACAAAGACCCATAACTGTAAATGGGTTCTCTGTGTTTCTTATTTAAGTACCTGCCAACAAGTGAAAGATGGAAAGCCAAAGAGCATTTTGTACCAGCAAGCAGAATGCAGCAACTTTTCAGTATAAATTCTATCTTCTGCGAGCAGTTTTGTCTAGTAAGAACCAATGAATCTATTAATCTGTTCTGCAAGACAATGGACAGCAACAACCTGTCAGCTTTATGAGATCCATCAACATCTTTCTGTATCTTTCTGAAGAAGGCCTATATGCCCTCTGCAGGCTCTGCATGACAGAGAAGCACCATTAACACTGTCATTGCTGCTGTTACAGAGCTTCCTTACTCTGGGTTTCTAACACAGTTGTTTCATGAAGTCACATCACATTGGGTTAAAATTTAGCAGACCGATTCTTTTTCTCTCAGTGAGGGATTTTGACTTTACGTTGTTTTTTGTTTTTTTTTTTTAAAGCTATATTTGAAACAAAACCAGAAAAATAATTCTAAATTTGAATTTATATAGTTGTAAAAAAGGAAAAATATAGAGATATTTTTATTCCTAGCTTTAAAGGGAAAAGCATATAAACCAACAGATAACAGTGGCAGAGCTATTGATATCTTGACACTGATACATTCCTTGTGTTGCATTTATATTGATTTAAAGAATGAGAAAAGAGGGGTATAAATTTATGGGGACATTTTGGATGAAATTTTGCATTCATTTATTAAGTGAAATTTTATAGAGTACTAAACCATTGACCCTATCACTTGGTCTTACAGATTTATTGGTGAATCTCAAGCCTACTGAAGTCAATAAGGGCCTTTTTAACAATAGACTTCAAATCAGGACCTTGTTGCCTGACTCTTCACTCGCATTAAGCAATTTTATAGAAATACTACATCAGTGTAAAGCTATGAAGAAAGCAAATCTATTCCCAGCCTTCAGGGGAGAAAAAAAACACATCTAGGAATTTAAAATATACATAGCTGTGTGTATTTATGTTCCAGACTTTGCTTTGTTTCTAGCAGGAAGAGTTCAGAAAGCAGGTAACGAAGGGAGGGTTAAAGGGCTACAGGAAGAATAATAAAGAAGCTAGCTAATTGCCCACAAGATTTAACATGGGAAAAGTGCAAGCTAATATACCTCAGGGAAATAATGATCTGCAGCACAAATATTTATCTAGAAGGGAAAACTTGGATGTTTTTGGGGTTGAAAAAATCAGAGTGACTAGAAGAACCAAAGAAGCTCATTTTAAACAGCAAGTTCTCCCACAGTAAGATACATATTTAAAATTGTTCAATCTTCTTGGAGCACTCATGATCATACAGATACAGAGGTGCCATATAAAGTACAAATATTCCACAGAGGAATGGAGTTAAGCAATCTCTATGTAAAGTACATCTACACTTTTCTCTTCACACTATTTGTGAATATACTAGTGAATATAGTGCACACTATTTTTAAATCTCAAGACCATCCAAATTATAGCAATATAACTTTCAAGTATAGACTTAACCTGTAGATACAAGTCAAGTAGACAAATCTACAGTATATGTCAGTAATAAGGCAAATGCAACTGTAACTTTTGTGAATTTTTTAAACTCCCAAGATATTTATTTATAAGCACTGCATTATAAAAATTTTGTCACTAAGCTGCTGGCATTTGAGAGACAAGTAACAAGATACCAGTAACGTGGATGACTGACCTGTGAAGAAAGAACTAAGTAGGCATGGTCATGGTATTTTACTCTCTAGCTAATGGGGTTTGCAAGTTGGTGTACTGGTGTAGTTTAAAGATGTAGGTTGAGCGGGAATTGAAACAGAAATTTCTTGTTGTCACTTCTCCAGGAAGAAGGTAAAAAGGCATGCAGTATTGTAATCACAAAGTAAGTATCTTTTGTATACTGAGATATAGAAGTGTAGAAAAGATATGTGGACATTCTGCCAATATTTGAAAAACACTGGTAGAAGAAAAGAAGATTTATTTTAGGTCGTAGACTCCATAATTGTGGTTGTTCACAAGATAATTCAGGCAAATGTTTCACCTCACTATTAGGCAATAATCCTCACAATGACCCTCCACAAGAAATGATAAAAAACTCCACTATTTGCCTTTAAAACTAAGCCTAAAGTGAGACTTGAATGCAATTGTGTGTTGTAAGGATAAGGAAAACATGACAAATGCCACTTTTCCCATTGCATATCTCAGTCAAGAGTATGGGAGCATTGAGTAACCGATGTTTCCTATCTTCATGTCAGATTTGTTCAATCTATACTGACAAAGAGGCTTTACAAATGGCAGTGGGTACTAGCCACAGGAAAGGAATTGTGGTATGGGTCTGATGCACATATTTGTCTACGCTGAGACACCAAGTTATGTCAAGTCTGAGTGTAAATTTCCAGGATTTCTGAGTCTTCTGAGGGGTTGAAGGAAGTCAAGTCACGTTGCCAACAGGAGCCTACTGAGGAGGCTGATAGCTCCCACAGTGCTCCATTCCAGCTGGCTTTCTCTGTAGACTGCAGGCACTTGGGGTAACTGGATTCAACTGAATGTTCCAGATAGGAGTTGAAAGTTAATGAGTTCAGGACAAAGTGTATGTACTGCTCTGTTGTGGCATGTCCTTTACTCTCCTTATCCTGCCCTTTGTTGTTATGCTTTGTTGAATATTATCTCAAACTAAATGTGCAACTGAAATCATAACTTTATGTCCTGTTGACCTCTGGCAAAGAATTATTTGCACAGCACCCAGTATAATAGGAGTTCACCTGATTGGGTCCCACAGGCTTTACCTTTATACAAATAATAATTGGTGTCACTAGGATAAATGAATTTTAGGCATCCAAGAAAATTATTTCCAAAGAAAGAAAGAAAAATAGAAAACAAGTACTATGTTATTAAGCTTATTTGGCAAGGATATGCAAGATAAAGAAAATTAAAATGGCATTGAGGGTGGGAAAAAGAAAAAACAGAGTAAAATACAAAAATCACTTTCAAGGAGGGAGAGGTATGAGATGAGTTTAAAATTTAGTGGTCACAGAAGAAGGAACACCACAATGTGTCACATTAATGAGCATTGTAAGTAGGAATATTGATTAACTCAAGAATGACTTATTATAATATAAATGACAGGACCTAATGGAAGCAAAGTGACAAGGTATGAAATGTGTATTAGAGAAAGCAAAATGAAAGCTAAATTCCTGTGAGACAAGTAAACCTTTAGAAAAAATTGTACCAGGTTTGTTAAAAACTGGGTTTGGAAGTTTGTAACTTAGAGGGGACAAGGAAAGGAAACAGAATCTGGGCACAAAGCAAGATGGTTGGCATGTTGCAACTGAGCCTAGGGAAAAAAGTACAAAAAAAGGGCTATTAAAAGGAAAAATAACATGGGAGAATTCATATATAAACTGAAGGAAGAGAGAATCAAAAGTATTTTTTTCTGTACATAACCCCATACTCAGGTCAAACAGCACTGGTAATTATTGCCCCTCCATAAGCCTAAATCACACCAGCATGATTTCAAAGGATTCGTCCTCAAGATTAAGAAAATGCACACCTCTTCCTACCACCAACGAGAAAGAAAATGGGCAATTTTATCCAAATGCGCTTAAGTACATATAATTTGATAGATGTTTACCAAAAGGTTACTACAAATACTCTCTGTGACACAGAAGTCTTTGTACACCAAAACAATCATGACTGCAAAATATGTTCTAGTAAGAAGTTACTGCCTGTGTTAAGGAAATAAAAGAAGTTTATATTAGCGTGGAAACATATCGCTTGCCTGTTTCTGCAAAATTACTGGTTTCAATTAAATTACAAAATACCCAGAAGTTTTTTATTCCTTAATTCCAGATATTATTTTAATACTGCAAATATAAATTGACCAGATCACTGCTGCAATGATAGCTTCAGAAAAGATATCAGGAAGCCTTACCAAAACCAGTGCATTTGCATGCTTACCACAAAACTAGTCAGGGCAGAGAATATATACTGCATTACAAGATATGCTATGCCTCATGAAATGAGCACAAATGAAGTGGGACAGGGAGAAGCAAATGATGAAATGGTGGAACTGAGGAGATGTATTCAGACAGAAGAGTGACTGCAAATGAAGCTGCAAACCTAGGGCTCAGCAGTGTGAAATGAATGTGTAGGTTAAATTATTTTGTTGGCAGTACCCTGAAAAGTAAGAGCAGACATTTTGAATCTGGCATATTCAAGACTTTTGTTATAAAAGCTGGATATCGTTGAGGTGGACTATAAAGAAATGCATAGAGGGCAATAAAGAAGAAAATATGCTATTAATATCAGCTAGAAGGATTAATAACATAATGGGACCAATGAGAAAGTAATTTCATACTAGATATAGTATTATTATTTTCTTTAGCCTTATGCTTTTGGACTATGTATGCCAGGTATTTGAAATGCTTTTTTTTACATACCATGTTATGTGAGCAGATTACAGAATGCCTGGACAGGCATTTGTGACATATGGCTTACCACTTCTAGTCAATGAAAATCGGAAGACAGTTGTACTGATTCAATTTTGTATGTATTTTTAGTAAAATTAGATACTCTGTTAGAAAACTCTGATACGTTCTGGTATGAATAAAATGCTGCCATCACTAACCTGGCAGTCAAGTGACATTTTTGAGAGCAAGCACACCATTTACACAGTTAATGTAAACCACTCAGAGTGTGGCACTAAAACATGACATCCAGAAGGTGATCAATTTAGTATATTATAAAAGTGTGTTACCTCTACAGCAGAACTTGTCCCGGCTAAGTAATTGGTTTTTTAAGAAGCATGATTAGGACAAAAGTGCAAAAAAATTTAAGAACAACTGAGATGATTCAGAAATCAGAGACAGAGCATGTCAGAGAGGAGATTGCAGCTCAAAAGAGAGAACATGAAAATCCTGAGCTATGACTAATAAGGGCAAACATAAAGGCAGCAAAAATAAATTTAAAACCAATTTTTGAAATTGTCAGTACCTGGCAATTCAGAGAAGTCTTTCAGCTGACAATAGAGTCCTCCATAAAGCCTGTAAGAAGTTCATTCAATGCCAAGGGTGTTGAGGGTAAAAAGGACAGAAAAATCTAAAATTAGAGATAGTAGGAGGAGGATTAAAGAGATTAATATGAGGGAAATTGTACAAGCTAGATGAAAAATTATAGGAAAAAATTATCCAAAGTCAAGAACTTTTAAATATTCCACACTGCAAGTGCACAGAAGTTATTGGCATTTAGCCTGTGCTTGAGGAAACTAGAATTCCCACCAAAAACCTCAACAAAGCATTCAAGCGTTATGTTTGGAGGAAGAATTAATTTCAAAAATTCACAGCAGTTCTCAAAGGATTTCAGCTGTTGTCATAAGCAAATATGTGTGATCTAAACAGAAGGAAAAAAATACCATGTCTTCTTGTTTTTTATTAGTGTCCCAGGTAGGGGGAAGTATTAATTAGTCCACGATGCTGATGTGATACTGGAAATTAGAAGATGAATGGTAAAAGTTTAATGGAGGTTTAATAAAGGAAAGTAGACTTATGAATGGTATCTCAGAGTGGAACTATTCTGCAGCTGATACTCAATGATTAATATATCCTACAGTCAAAGTGGGGCATTATGCTAAATAAATATTCCTCTGGTTATACAATGAAAGAGAAATTTTAAGGTTTAATTAATTAGAAAGAGTATTTGCCTGGCAACCAGAAGTACTTTTCACAGTGAATTTAAGGGTAAGTCGGGTCTGAAAGCTGAGAATAAAATCTGAGTGATTTTCCCAGGATTCAGATAGCAAATTCAATTAACATTAACAAGATCTACTTCGTTAGACCAAAACACAGTTTTAAGAGGTGAATTTTAAATCCTGACACAGACTTCTGCAATGGGACAAACTAGGATTGTAAGGAATAATCAGTTTAAGTGAGCAATTAAAGTGTTAAATTTGGAAGGGATGAGCACTCATAAGGATTCAGCTCTCATTTTTTTAGGGCCACAGACAACTGGTGAGTTACACGCACACACACACCACTCTCCCTAAGCAAATTACCTTCATAGACTTAGAATACGTCCACATAGAATATAATTGTTGGACAAATACCTATCCCTCTTCATGCTCCCCAGGTCGACATTTTACTGAGACTCCACATCCTTACAGCTGAATTGATTTCCTCACTGAAGCCAATAGGCAATTTTCTATTCTTTTAACAGAAGAGAGACATTTATGTAGTCTGTGATATCTGGAGACAAAATACATCTTCCCTATCAACATTTTTCTTCACTCACTTATACCTTACCCATTTGCCCTGAAGAATTCCACTCTCAGAAGTCCCTCATGCCTCCCTTGCTCTTTTCTTCCTTCAACATTTCTTCCTTCCTTAGAATTGTCTCTATCTGCTTGTGTCCCCTCTGACCTCCAAACCTTTTAACTCGTCCTTCCTCCTGAAAGTGAGACAATCTTTTCTTCCTGTTCAAATATTTTTACTTGGTCCTAAAAAGTCATCATGAATCCCAGCTTCACTCATATTATACTCCCTTTCTGCTATCATTTCTGGCTTTCATTTTAATCCTTCTGTTGCCTCTGTGTGCCACGTACCCTAACGTCCCATGAAATCGACTCTTGTCTCTTCCTGTGTCGTCCCACTCCATCACCATCCACCCACTTCTGTAACTTTGCCAGGACTCAAATTCTTCCTCTCCCCTCTTTGGGAAGTCATTCTCTCTCTTCATGCTTCCTGGTCCCACTGCTTCTTCCTCAGTGGGGCTTCCTTGTCTGTAACCTCCTGCTTGCAGCTGTCATCCACATGAAGTCTGCCTCATTGACATCTGACAAGATGCATCAGCTGCCCCTCTGCTTTCTTCAGTTTCTTCACTGCCAACAGGTGCTTCGCCTGTGCAGTTTATCACTGCCTCTCATACTCACTGGGACTCCTAGCAGCTGTCATGTATCATGGAGAACTAAGAGCTATTTCTTCATGCTGGCATCTTTCTGCTCCTCAATAACTCCATACCCTACCTCCTAGACCAGGCTGCTTCCATTCTACACTGTGGTGGAAAAACAATTTATCCTGGGGTAAGAATTAAGGTTTTCACAGTAAAATATCAAACTGTAGAGGGTAAGAGAGTGACTCAGATATGCAGATAGTAAAAAATGCAAGTTTTGCTAAACCATTTTTTCTCCGATACTATGTTTGAAAAAACAGAAAAGTTATTGATAATAATACCTCATTGTCTTCAGGATATTTGCAGGTCTAGGTATCTTTGATTACAAGACAGAACATTTTTTCTAATTTGTAGTAGCATAGAGCAAAAGATTTGTTTCTGCTCTGTGCGGTTTTAAAAGTGACCCCAACTCATTGGTTATTCAGTTAATTTAAAAGGTTGATTTATCCTAGTAACTTCACTATAATGTAAAATGTCTTTTGAGAGACAGTCCACTGAACCCAGCCCCAGAGGGAGGCCTCCAGCCCTGTTACAGCAATGATTTCTGATATGATGTCTCTTCCCAGCTGGAGTACTTATGAAACTAAACTTCCCTCTAAAACAGTTCAGCGGGTAAACCTCTTTTAGTAAGTTGCTCCCTGCTTTACCAGCTGCCTAGGCATGATAACATGCTTGTTGTGGCAGATACTTGAAACTTGCCAGACATATTTCTGTCTTCTGTTTTGCACAGACTTTGAAAATCTTGGCATTTGTTAAGGATTTGTTTTTTTGAATGAACTGCTCATATCTTTATTCTACTTCTCTCAGAGTTTCTCCAGTCATAGCTTTTATTCAGCTTAATGTGGCACTACAGGGGACTTTGTCTGTCAACTCAAGACATGTAACACCTCAGCAGCCATGCAGTAAGACTTAAACCTTGTTCTGAGTTTTCTTCTGGTTCCTTCTTTCACTGAAAATTTGGGGAATTTTATTGAGAGTCTTACCATAACTAGTTTTCACTATTTCCTTGGCAACTCCGTCTTTGCCTGCTGCTTTCCCAGGTTTAACTAGAAGATAAAATGTCTAGCTCTGAGCATCAAATTTCTCTGTCAATATCAATAATTTCTTGAAGTAAGGTTCCATTTAACATTTCTAAAGGTAGTCTGTCCATCTATGCCTTGACTCTTTTTCCATTTTAAAAACTTTGAATGTTAGTGCTTAAAAAAAAAGTCCCCAAGTTGGAATGAATGTTTCTTGTTTATATATTCAAAATCTAAACAGGAAAGTTACCTTTTTTTTTTTTGTCATGTCCTGAAGTTACATCTACATTTTCTTTAATCACACTTACATCCTCCACAAGTTGTTAAAACATTTGTAAGAACTACATGTTGTTCACAAGAAATGATGAAATTTTTGTTTCTGGAACAATCAAGAATCCTACTCCCTATCACTATACAATAGTAATCACTGTAATTTACTGTGTTGGATACCTAGGCATATATGTATAAATGTGGTTCAGACCGTGGTCCCTATCTGTATGACACTAAAATTGGACTGAAGTGTGAGAAAATTAACTTTGCTTGCCTGCGTACATGAAGAAAGGACAATTTTCAGTGCTGTCAGTGCTATCGGTATAAAACTTATTATGGGTAATAACATTATTGTAAAATAGATCTTTAAAAATAAAGATGATGTAATATTTGTGTACACCACAGAATAAAACATGCTTTAAATGAAATAGACTAATTTTATTGATGGTGTCAAAGAAATGTAAGTCTTTCTTGATGAAAAATCTAAATAGAGTCCCGGTAATGGTCAGCAGTACATCCTGAAATTTAGTATGCCATACAAAAATCTGTGCTACTTTTTATAGGAATTTGAATGCATCAACTAGATCCCTTGGCATAGTATATGTATAAATCACAACTATTAAGTTGCTTTTAATAAAATGCAACCAGTGATCTATGTCAGCATTGTAAAATCTAGAAATATAGTTGTAAACCTAAGACTGTGCTTCTAAGTCATGTTATCAAGTCTCTTTCTCGTCTGCATGTCTACGAAGGACTGCTCCAAGATTGATTTATACTTTTTCCTGTTTCTTGGCCTAGAACAGATCCTAAATGTTACTGAACCTCATTTTTGTATTTACTGAATCTAAGCAACCTGGTAAGCATGATCTGAAGGACTATAACCATACACACACACATTAGCACACATACTAATGATAAGCCACACATACTAATGATGATGACTTAAAATACTTGGAAGGTAAAAGCCCCTGACACTTGAATAATGCTAGCCTAGGTTAGACTGGACGTTCAGCAGAAAGTGCAAAATCTGCTCTATACTAATTTCTTTACCTGTATAATGACAATATACTCTGTTGATCACATACCAGGCTAAAATACAATTTGTTTGTTACTGGAGACAAAACCCATGAAAGAAAATCGTCTTAGGTACACATGTTGTTCAAAATGAAAACCCAGACATCTCACTGGTATAGTACAATTAAAGCGTATTTGCCTTTACAAAAACAATACCTACTGTGTTCTAGTAGAAAAGTGAATGCCAGCTAACAATCTAAAAGCAATCAACAATAAACTTCAATTATAGTAAAAGTCAATTAGTATGCCAATTAGTCTGTATTGCAAGGAACTTACATGAAAAACCTTATTTTTCACTGTCATACAAGGTGTTGAGGAATGAACTCTGTCATTTAGAATTCACTAATAATTATAAAGGGGAGTTTGACGGATTATGATGTGACTCCATAAAGTAGTAATGCAAAATAGCTACTCACCAAATGGTAAAAGCTTTTATACTTCAGCATCTTTTAAAAGGGTATACATGGTAATAGAAACTCACTTTGCAAAAAGACAAATAAATCTGGGGATGCATATGCTTTGTGTCAGTTTCATGTGGTTCCTAAACAAGATTTTTACTGAAAATGTTCTCAGTGCAAAAGATAATAACATGGAGAAAAACACATTCATCAAGTACAACACACAAAAACCAAGACCAATACTTTATTCTTTTGGGAATGGCACAAGAAAGTTAATAATCTGTTCAAAGCCACAGAGTTCACTATCCAAGAGTGTAAATGGTACTGTAAAGGCAAAGACTACTTTAAGCAAATATCAAATGCATGAAGAGACCACACAATTCACTTCATAGCAGAGGATAATCAGTTTTTTGGCTTGAGTTTAATTTCAAAACAGAAGCATCTGACTTCTAAAAGAGCTGGACATCCAGTGTTCAGCTTACATGTTTGTTTCCATTTGTTTCTTCTAGCCCTTGGCAGGGATTTCGTAAGGCCTGCACATGGGTAAATTGCAATCTACTGCTTATTTTTGGCTGAATTCCTCATTTGGCTTTTGTCCTATAAAAAGCATAAGCAGCCTTTGTGGAAGGATCGTGAAAACATCTAATTATTTATCTCCATGTAATGATAGTATGAACTAATATTACATACAAACTATTTTCACTTACATGAGTAGGAGCTCCTATGGTCCCAAATAACCAGTTTTACCAAATGAATCTCGAGAAACCCAGTTCTGGCTGAAAAGATTTGTGCCTGGAAATTGGTTTTACTCAGAGTAAACATCAGATCTGACTCTTTATCTTCCTTGAGTCCATAATGTCATCTGACCTTTCTTCCTACTTTGAGTTTTGGTACCACTACCTTTAGTTTAATCCTTCCATGAATCATACCTTTTTTTTTTTCTGTAATAATTTTAATAATTTTTAAAATTTTATTAAATGACTCTGCTTTTCATCAGGGAAACTGATAAAGGAAAATACCAACAGAGTAGGGAAAATGAAAGCAGAAAGACAAAACTAAGGACATGATCAGTGATGTAGAATTCTAGCCAACTAAAGAATGCCAGAAAAAATGTTGAGAGTTCTAGAAACGGTCCAGCCTTGGAAGAATTGTTTAATGTCTGATGCTTTTGGAAGACTACACCTTTTCTCCATATATTTATTTAAATAATTTCCTTGGAAATACTTGCCACCTCATTCCATGATGTATTGTTGACAATGGAGGATGCAGTGCTTATGTACATTTTTAATGTTTTATTTGAAGTACATGAGTTTTAGAGCCATATTTACGAGAACTAGCTTTCAAAACCAAAACATGCAAAGTGGCTGAGAAACCTCAAATACAACCCATGGCCTCAGGATTTGCTCCTGTCACAACCATGTCGGAGCGAGAACAGAAAACCAGTGTGGTGCTTGCTATAACATCCCCTGGGTTTGTGGTATGTTCAATATTTTATAAGGATGAATAGTGGGTTCAAAGTAGACAAACAAGTTACCATGTAAGCTAATGGTCCCTTGTGTTTCTGTTGCGTGTAGTTATGTGGGAAAAAAAGCCCACACTTCTTGCAGTTAATTCAGTGCTTTGGATGTTTTTAACTGTAAAGAAGGCATCTTTAAGAAGATAACATGTGAATGCATGTTGCAGTTTTCCCTTCCAAACCTTCCAGAAGTGTTTGGGAAGGGTGCAACTTGAAAAAGAAAAACCACAAACAAACCCCACTTAATAATTCTTTATTCCATGAGAGCATGCTAGTAGGGCAGCCCTCATATTTTGCCTTCAGCACTTGCCCACTGCTAGCACAGGAGTGTTTTCTTCAGACATTCCAATATAAATTTGAATTTGCCCTCAAGCTCATCTGATTTATGTGGAACACTTCAAACACTCCCTCAGAGTCACTATATACAAGGACTCGGGGAAGAATCTGGGAAGGGTATCTTCAAGAAAAGATGCCTCAGAACGATAGTACTGACTTTGGTAGTCAAATATAACCTAGTGGTACTGCCAGGATATATGAATTCTAGTCATAATTTGAGATTGAATACATGTTTCAAGACCTGCAACAGAAGAATGCTCTGATAAGGAACGTGTTACTATATTGCCAGTGTTTAGTTGCACAAAGATAGTATTTGCTGCCAAATGTTCTTGAATTCTTTTCCTAGTGTACATTTTCCAATGCATTTCTAATGCGATCACTTATTATTTAGTTCTCTCTCTATTTGATGAAAGCATAAATTAAGATAAAGGCATCAAGGTTACTGATGCTTTCTGATAATAAACTAAAACTGTTGATTAAGCAGATGATGAGTTTAAGTCAACATTCTTTGTATTAAAATGCTTGATGTAGATTTATGATCTAACCTCACAAAAGTTTCACAAGTATAAAATAAATTTAAATTATAATAAAGAATATTTTACTTTAGCATAATTTAATATCTACAGTTTTAATATAGAAAGTCATTTAAGTAAGAAAGGACATAATTAAGCCCTATCAATATACTGAACTGTTTATTTTTCAGATTAAAACATCAGAAGTATTCTTGGTCTTTCATCTTGGTTAGGCAGTGCATTTGTTTTGGATTTCCATGGGTATTTAATATACGTTATCTGTTTGAATTAGTCTCCATTATTTTTTTTCATTTTTAAAGAACAATCTAAGAAATAAGTTTTGACATTTCTATGACATTTTCAGGTAGAGAAAAATTCTCCTGTTCTTCCCTTCTTGAGACATGAAATAAGAGGGGTATTTTTTATACAATGAAGCAGTTATTTTATGCTTCTTTTACTCCTTCCTATCTTCCTTCACCAAAGTGTTTCTACCACCTTTTTTTCCAGGCTGTTCTTTAGGCCAGGTGAGATAGTTGTCTATGCTGCTTCAGCTTGCCACTTCCTTTTCTGGTGACAAGGCCTTTCTGGATTGTCCTTCATGTGGCTTGATACAAAACGCCCCATTCCTCTTTTCTGAACCCAGACTGAATTCTGGTGATTATATGGCACCATGTGTGGATGAGAAACGTTGCCCTTGGGTTTCACTACAGAGCTTTTTCTGGATGGGCTTATCAAATACTTCTTCTCAAGGCAGTATCCCTGCTGGTCTGGGTTCCTTTTAAATTCAGTTTCTTTCTGAGAAACATATTCAATTAAACACTATTTAAAAGGTACTTTCAAGTTATGGATTTCATGCAACTCCAAATTAGCAAACATCAACAATGAAAATTATTCCTTTTCTTTTGGCAAACCTTTCTCCTCATACTTTGCATTCAGCCCATAGTGTACCAAGATTAGCTCATTACAGCCAAGGGAAAGAGCAAAGGAAAAAGGAAAGGTTTGAATGTATCCAAGAACTGTTCAATATTCTCAGCAGTCACCAAAATGACATTAAAAAGAATAACATGCTTTCCATCATAACAAAATCTAAGGTTATTCAGTGATGTTTAAAATAAAAATAATACAGAATTATTTTACTATTAAACTGAAAAGCTTGCAACTGACAACAGTTCATTTTTTTGGAGTTATTGTGTTAAGATCCTGCAAATCTACTTGTAATGCTAAATAAGAATGATCCATGGATTAAAAATCAGTGAGAAGCTTTACAGAACACAACAAATAAAATACAATAGGAACCTCACACTTCAGATACAGGATGAGTATAATCTCCACAACAGAGAAGATGGGCAAGATCTACACAGGCTAAGAGAAATTAATCAAACTACTGCAATGCTAGGTCTGAAATCTGGAAATGCTTTGAAAAGTCAATAAAGGAAGCCTTGTCCCCAGCAGGAGTAAATCCATCAGATATGTCCACTTACATCAGCTGAAGATCTGCCCCAATGTTTGTAAAACTAATGGACTACACTATATTGCTTTCATTTTTCTGCTGGTAAGCTGGAAAGGTGATTAGTACACAGCTGCATCCCCAAAAGTATTGTCTAATAGAACTGGGTTTTTCCTGTAGCCATGTGTGAAAAAACATACAGAAAGAAGCTAAGAACTAGAGGGATGGATTATCCACCAGGGCCAAATAAGTTTAAACTACTGCTTTCCCAGTTTGGGGATAAAACCAACACACAGTTGACTGAAACAACCCAGGAAACTAAAATGAAAGCAAACATGGGAGGTGGAAGAGGAAAGACCTAGTTCTCTTTTATACAAGAACTGATATTTCTTAAAACTTTTAACTAATGCAACATTTTCTACTTTATAAATCAGAAAAGTAAAGGATTTGAATATAAAAATACAGCAAAAACGACACTAAATAAATAAATAGGTTTCAGGGATAGAAATAATTTTGGACTTGTACATACCAGTGAGGATTTTTTGTTTTGGTTTAGTAAAGTATAGCTCTTTTTAGTTAATTTTATTTTTTCTCAATGCCCTGAAATGCACCAAACCAAGGAATTCTAAAGGAAGCCTATTAATGTGAAAACAGAGAAAAACATGGTTAACTCCAACTTAGTTCAGAGGTGAGCAATTCCTATCAAAGCAGGAACAGTAAGGCCTTATCTCATAATTAAAATGATTGAGTAGGAAACATCAGGGGAATAGTCTAAATACGGATAGTTAACAAAAGCAAAGTAAAAAATAGTGTGGCTATTAACTGGATAAATTGGTACAGAAAGTAACCCAACACTTTGAGTTAAATTTTGACTCACTCACCAGCTGAATTTGGTATGTTTACAATGCTGAAAATCATACTTTTTGAAATTAAAAGTGTGGAAAATAGACTGGTGTCTTCTTAGTGAAACCTATATTACGTAGAATCGGTGTTCTTACTTAAAATGAAAATATAAATGAGATTGTCAAAGAAGCTGAAGAGAATTAAGGTCACCAACTCCTGTTAAATTTTATTAGGATTTAGGGCTCTAATTCCCCCATGCTTTGTCAATCTCAAACTAAATATTTACCTCCTCTCTGCATCTTGTGCCCTTTCTGCACTATTTACC
Source organism: Corvus moneduloides (assembly GCF_009650955.1). Lineage (NCBI taxonomy): Eukaryota > Metazoa > Chordata > Aves > Passeriformes > Corvidae > Corvus > Corvus moneduloides. The sequence goes on along the minus strand of NC_045480.1, from coordinate 17,715,938 downwards.
ACATTCAGAGATACCATTGCTCTCTGGAGCATACTGTGATTGTGTAGTATGTTCTCAACCATTTTATCTGCGTATGTCAAGAAGAGTTAGCCAAAATGTGAAGGTATATGAACTGGTTCTTGTATAAGAAATGAAACTGAGTTGAAGAATCAGGACTTTAAAATATTGATCCTGTTATTGACAACCTATGTATGTTCCACCTGATGTTGGATGTTCGCCTCTTTACAAATTATATTGACAGCTCTTTGAATTTATTCTGCATAGCTAGTGTCTTCTACACTCTCAAGTTTGGTAGAATCCAACAAACAGCAAAACAAGGCAATCTTCACCTATGATCTGTTCTCCCGATAATGTTTTTCATTGAGTACTTTAGCATCTCTTTCCAGAGAACCAAGATGCATTTAAGCCAAATGATTTATTATTCCCCAAATGTACCTTGCTATTAACTGATCAAACATTTTTTATCTTGTCCTATTTCTTAGGTTTTTACTCCACTTCTCAGGACTTCTTAGCTTCAGTAATTTCCTGGGAATCACACTCAGCAAAACCATGGATAATGAAATGCTGTGTTCACATCCTCTGCACACTATGGATGCAAGTGGAAGGCTTCATCTAATTGATCTAGGCAAAAGGAATTAATGCACTCTACAAACTGCATAAGGAAAGCAAAATGGACTGAACATATTTGGCCCTGGGTATTGGAACACATGATGTCAGTAATAGTATCAGATTTTCTACAAGATTCTAGGTGCCTATTTTTAAAACAGTTTAAGGAGATGGGGTCTTAAAATACCACTGGAACATGGTTACTTACCTTCTGTACAGTTTTTTTGCAAATGAAAATTCCTTTCCTATGTGTTGCTATCCAAACATGCAGCTGTCATGGTTACAAAAAATAGTAATGCATGCTCTTAGTAAAACCTTAAATTAGTGGAATTATTTTTTCCCATGTAGCAAGTGATAGTTTGAGAGGGAATAGCCTCATGTTGCAGCAGGGGAGGTTTAGACTGGATATTATGAAAAATTTCTTAATTGAAATAGTTGTCAAGCATTGGAACAGGCTGCCCAGGGAAGTGGCTGAGTGACCATCCTTGGAGGTATTTAAAAGATGTGTACATGAGGTGCATAGGAACACAGCTTGGTGGTGGATTTGGCAATATTAGGTTTACAGTTGGACTTGATGATCTTGAAGTTTTTTACAACCTAAATGATTCTATTAATGTATGACTGCCTATAGCATCCCCAGATAATTTCTAAACTCTTTGACCTCAATTTATAAGAAAACAAGCACAGTGAGTACATGGGCATTTTAAATTCTGCATTATAGCACATCTCTGCCTGTTGGGTCTCCTATTAGCTATCAAGAGATACCAGAATAAAACTACAAATGTGAAGTTGAGTTTTTAGAATAACCCATTAAATCAGCTTTTTAGAATAACCCATTAAAATGCCAAATAATAATTTTCTTTATTTCTTTCCTTAATAGTCCCTTTTACTATATGGCATAGAATTGATATCAACAGCTGATATCGACCACCTTAATAGGTTTTTATCTTGTTAATTCCCTTTGGACAGAGGTCATCTTTTCCATGGCAATGTCTTCTTCCATGGAACATCTGGGAATTAGTACCAAATGATTTATCTTGTTCTTGTTGTCAGTCTTCTGTTAAAGACCTGAAACTCTGGTCATTTTACAACCAACCAAAACCCACATTTGTTTCAGTGGGCCCCAGATGAAACCTGATTTGAATCTCCTTCCTTAAAGAGACATCATACACTTAGCTAACTGCTATAGTTCACAAAATTTAATGTTGCGTGTTTTGTATCTGATACACTAGAGGCAACTTTTCAAGTTCCTGCAGCTGCACAGCCTAAATCTTGGCACAATCTACTAATATATCTGAGACAGAAATATGACCCCATAAAAGTAGAGTATTATGAGCACTAAAGCTCTGCTATGTCTCAGTCAAAATATCAGGGTTTTTTACTGTAGTATTCCACTCAGTATTCATGGAATAGAGTGTGATTAAAGAACCACTCTTGCTCTTGGTGTGCCGATTCAATAATTATTGTCTTTGTTTCTTTAATATATGCGCAAAGTCTCATCCCACACAAAACATGATATCATAAAGCTAAGATAATAGTTGAGTGAGACATCTTTCACAATGGCAGTAGCAAACTCTTGGTGGTTTTTCAATGTTTATGAACACCAGCACTGTATTCATAAACTTATTTCAACCTTGAAGAAATTTACACTTCTACAATAGAAGAGAAAAAAAAAATCCCTTGGAATGACTAAGGTAGAGCAGGATAAAGAAAGGTAAATGTGATTTTTAATTACTTTTATGCATGCAGACCTCAAAGGATAGAAGAACAAAATATCTTCTGTAATGCTGGAAGACAAAGGGGTGCTTCTAAATTGCTTTAGCACTGTCTGGGCTCCTTCCAGAGCACCCACAGCTGCTTCGTTGCTCAGGCTCTTCTACTATTTCATCTCTAACTTGTTTTTGTCATCCACAGTACATATATGTTCCTTGTCCTGACTGTTTCTAGCACTTATATTGGACAGCTTACACAGGGAAGATAACAAGGCTCCTCCCAGTCAACGGGATTGTTCTCCCTCTGTGTGACAAACCCCAGCTGCAGATGCAGAGGGACACTCTTACCTCCATCCTGTCTTGGGCTATGTTACAGCCATGGCAGCATTCTGAAATAATGCTCTACTGTAGTGATGGAGATTGATGTTAAAAAGATTTTAAAAGTGATTAAAATGTTTAGCTATTTTATTTAATTTTTAAAAGGCTGTTTTAAAAACATAAAACACCAGGACATTTTATGAGAAGAAATTCTTTTTCTAACACTACTTCATATAAAGGAAATTTAAAATCTAATATTATGAGTATCCTCTTGGTTGAATACCAGCAGTTTTTTGGCTAAAATGATTGATCACAGTGCATAAGAAAAAGTGCTCTCTCATTCTTGTGGTCTGAGGTTCTGATCCAGGAAATCCAACAGAGTCTAAATGGATGGTCCCTCCAGCTGCTTACCTTTTCTTTCTTCTTACTCAGTGTGTAGTTTATGAGTTTGGGAGATCCCTGCAATGATCTGACTCTACTGGGATCTTTTATTAATTGCTGTTCTCAATACAGACTCTTTTCTGCTCCAGATGTTCATGAAGTCCAATGCACACTAGGAATATCGTGTTAAAATTAAACTATACTAGTCAGTACACACATCAGTTCTTGGTATGGAAGCTCCACATTATCTAAGTATAGAAAAGGTAAAGAAAGCTTTTTATTTTATTTTTTTTTCTGTAAATCCTGTCAGGCTAAGGTTTCACAGACACTATGAAAAATTTCCATAACATATATTTGTCACACATTCTGCATTCTCTTTCATTACTAATTTTCTTTTATTAAAAATGCAATTGACTGTGTCTGGCAAGACTATTTGTATTGATTTACAGCTTATAATGAAATACAAATTACAGCAGCTTCTGAGTTAATTGCACCTCTGGCCTTGTTTTTGACTGCAGTAAGGTTTTTCCAATCAGTCTCAGACACCTGGCCATCAACCTTCTGGGACCAGCACTCTTGCCCTAGACATCTCTGGTCCCTCACTGCAGACTAGTGACAAAAATTGCTAAGTACTTGGCATCTTTCTATTCAGTTTGACAACTCAGCAAGTCCAGTTTCAGGTAAGCACCTAGCCTCTTTCTTCCAGGAAAAGACAGCTTAAAGTAATCATCTCCAAAATGGTCTGATTTAAAAGAAAAACCTTACATAGAAAACAGATATTAAGAGAATAAACACATCTGAACATGTCCTCTGTGTCTGGGAGCTGACAAAAACTAAGATGCAAAAGTTAACAAGGTTAAGGTCAAATCCATAAAAGGATTTATGTGTCTGGATCCTCTTCAGTAGGCTCCAGTACACAGGAGAGAGAATCAACTCTTGACACAAAAACCTTGCTTACAGCCACAGAGAATCACATTCCCCCACTGGGAGTCAAAGCCTGGTGCTCTTTCCTGAGCTATGCTGCTTCACTCTGTGGCTTTGCTCATCTCCAAGAATACCTGTATCCAAGAAGAAGGATATCTTTATCCAAGAAACATTTTGCCAGTCGCCATGCAAAGGCTACAAAAAATTATGACTATACCTATAAATCCTAACCAAAACCAAAAAGAGGGTAGGATATTCAGGATGGTAGCACAGTTCAAAACACTTCAGCTCTTGACTGATACCTTTCTTTCCTCTTTTTTGTTTCTCTCTGCATCCCCGCTTGGACAGTGCAGTAGGATTCTAGCTGGAGCACTGACAGTAACATTTCTCTCATGAAAAAATACCCACAACAGAAGCCCGTCCTGTTCAGCTGCTTAGAAAAAGTACGGCTGGAAACATCTTTCTACAGAATATATCAATAACAGGGGTATTCTTATGAGGACTCAAGAGGCTGCATGATATCAGTCAGAAAGAGGTTTCCTCCCACTTGGAGGGTTTGGAGTGCTGGAGCTTGTAATAGAGATGGACATTAGCTAATAACCCTTCTGGGAACTCTTGGCTGGAAACTATGACACCTTTCATCTCCTGGGCTAGGAAGCAAATAATCAAGGGTTTTGCTTGAAAGATTTGCCTTTGTGTCAAAAAGAAAGTCAAAAATCTGTGGAGTGAGAGGCTGTCAGTAATGCCTGGAGTTAGGATACGGTGTGTGGAAAGTACAGTTGAGATGGTAACAGCATGGAGTCTGAAAGAGCTTGTAGTTTCTTGTGCCTTCCTCTTATTTATTGCATAGCTCTGATGAAAGCTGCTGACTGCCAAATCATATAACAGCATCTAACCAGTTACTAGTAAATAAAACTAGTTACTTTTTCTAGAATTATCATTAAACATTTGATTAAAAAAAAATGAAAAGCAGTCAGCCACTGACATTTGCGTACTGTTACCGTTATTTATTATTGAAATGTTTCATGAAAGCATCCTGAGAGACAAGGCCTGCTAGAGCTTCTTATCTGTGTTTATACTTAGAAGTTTGTTTATGCTTCTATTACTGCCAAGAATAATAAAGTAGCCTAGTGCTGGTAACAAAAAATAAGAATATTCTAAAGAAATGCTTTTTTAAGTTTACCTTTTTGTTCTATCTTATTTGCTTTAGACACTCATTTATTTCTCAAGCAGTCCAAACTCTGAGTAGGTTAACTTTAGAATTTCTAATTTTTATTGCTTATAAAAACCACTCATTAAATATACATCAGCTATATCATCATTTGTCATCTACATTGACGATAGTACAGTTAAATCCTAACCTTGTAGAAGACTTCTTAAACACAGGTAATATTCTTATGCAACCTTTTTCATAATTCTGTTTTCCTTTCCATCCAGTGGATAATGCCATTAGCTTTTTAAAATATCAGGGTCATTCCTGTGCACGTCCATAATTCCGTCAGGTACTAAAGGAACTTACACCTATATTTTCCATTTTCAGCTTTTTAAAAATTAGACTAAGGCCAGAAAGCAAGGCAATTTCTTGAGCTCTATAAACACTAAAACAGGATTGCTTGATGGTATTAATTTCTTACTCTTAAGAGAATAAGCTATTTGAAGAATTTGGCACTGGATGGAGAAGAAAATTCCAGATGGACTTTCTAGCTAAGAATATAAGCCTTTTGTGTTCCAACAGCTCTTAGAAAGACCTTGAGGTTTCAAAGACACAATCTATTTCCACATATCTTGCAGTACTGACAGATAGCAAGGAAAGAGATGGACGACCATTGCACCATGACTGACAGATTTTTCCTTTAGAAGTATGTCTTCCCTTGCCATATCCTTCCCACCTCTGGCTGAAGTGCACTGGATGTGCAGTGAGCATGCAAATCCCAAAACCCATTCCAATGCTTCACTGTCACATGTAAGGGAGAGAATTTATGACATTGTGCTGATTCAAAAGATGTAGCATGAGAAGTAAATATAGCAGTGGACTGACAAATAAGTGCAAAAGGCATAACTGCAGGCTTTATTGTCTCTGTCCTGTTTGATTTACTTTGAAACTTTTAGTATTAATGGTATGCAGCAAGCTCCCAAATTGCTCTGAATTAAGGCATTCCTATAAAAAAAACCTGTGTCATTTCCTCTCTCTGTTGTTTACAAGCAAGCCCAAGGATGGAGAATCTCTCTTCTGATAAATGATTCAAGGACTGAATAAGCATTTAAGGGACACTAGAGAGAATTTCAAAATTATATTGGGGGCAGGAATCTCTCCTGTCCCAATAGAATATTGTCATCACTGACCTACAGAAACACGTCTCTTATGTTTAATCTTAATTCCTGAATCATTGACTAAACTGGCTTGAACAAGAGGCACAGAAAGTGGCAGTCCTGACAGTAGCCTGAAGATTGTTCCTTTCTCCTAAGAAATTGTAGAAATTATCTCAAAATTCCTCCAGCTGAGCAGGATACCAAATGCTAGACTATGAAACTAAGGATGCCACGTGTAACATCTATACTGCATCTAGAAGGGGGAAGACTAGTAATTTACAAAATAAGCTTTGAATATTTCCATAGGAAAATTAGACTAGATTTGGACACAAAGACTTCCATAGAGGAGCAGCAGTAGAAAAGAACAGAGTTAGGGTGATTTTCCTTTACACTTTTTATCAGGACTTGGTGCTGCAGTACAGCTAGGATACATGTACAAACAGGCTGTAAAAGCTTGTGGCCCAGTTTGAGAGAAATTCGGAGGAACATCTGAAATGAACATACTCTGATAGAAGGCAGGTTACAGTCATCCCCCTGTCATCACCAGGTTTGGAAAGAAAATTCCTCAGAGGAAAGTGAAAAAGGAAAAAAAGTTATTTCTTTAACAAACACGATGCACGCAGGCATGGGAAAAGAATAATGCTAAATAATAAAACCTCTCACTGTGGAGAGAGCCTGGGTAGATTTGAGAGTCCTTTATGGGTGTGGCTTTCTCCTCTTCGGAGCTGGGTCGGCTTGGGCCCCTCTGGGCCGAGGTGTAAGGTCTCCTGGCCGATGTTCTGGTGTTGTTGAACAGTCCACAAGAAAAGAATAAGAAACAGAAGTTCCAGGAAAACTCCTTGCTTTAGCTAACGAACAAAAAGCTAGCTAGAAAGCGGGAGCATGCCACTCTCTTCCCTTCTGCAGAAGCAGAGCAGCTGGGCAGAAGAAGCCAGCGAGCTGATCTGTGTTTTTGAACACAGCGCTGAAGGAATTCCACTGGCTTCCCCCCCCTCTCTTAAAGGTCTGCCTTAAAGCTACAGAAAAGGCACAGGATTCATGTATGGGCATAGAACAGGTGATAGGGGATACACATCATAAAGTCACCCCAAGATATTCTTCAAAAAACAGGATACAAATGTGAGCAGGCAAGAAACTCCACAGATTGCAAGGATCCTAAAACTGGAACTGGTTGAAGGGTAAGTGGTAAATTAGAAAGGAAGGACTGTGGCTGGATCATTCAGTTTAATTTTCAGCAAGTTTTTGAAAGAAGTTAATAGAATGGCTTCTCTAGATTTCAGAACTGATGTTCAGTGTCATTAAATATGCTCAGCAATCAGTTGGTACATATGATTGCATCTTGCCCTCAGTTATGTGACAACTTCCCCTTTAATTAAATGGGATTGCACCTGTGTAGGTAATGATACAATTTGGCCTATAATATATAATAAATACTCAATATCTTTGCCAAAAAATAATTTAGTTGCATAATTTAGTGAATGTTAAATAATTATTAGGAACATATTTACTGAAATTCAGTTGTTCAACATCTATCTTCATGCAAATTATTGTTACACTTCGATAAAAATTCATAGTAATCAGTGTGTATTTAATTAACATACAATAACTTTCTCATTAAGTCTGAGTTAAATCCTTTTAAGGGGGGAGCATTTCATTTAAAGTGTTACTGGAAATATCTCTTTGGAAGCTTACATAATTAATCTTATTTTTGGTTTCTGACCAAAGGAAAGGGCAATTGATGGCTGTGAGGGATTCTCTATTCATAGTATATGATCCTGTGCTTTGATAAAAATTAAGCCAAAGCATCTGAGCACAAAACAAAAATGAACTCACAAATGTTTTATTTAACTTGCCTGTGATTTAAATTATTTCAAAATAATTTATTTGGAAGTCAAAAAAGCTTTGAAATTAAATGACAGAACAGTAAGATTTACAGTGAGAGACTAAGTAACAAAAAAATTCAAATTACATCAGCTAGCAAATCAGGCTGAAAATAAAATTTGATGGCATCTTTAGAAAACATGTAAATCAGTCACTCTCCAGTTTTCATTTAATTTTCACCTTGTTTTACTGTTTAATGCTTTGCTTGATTAGACATAATAGTGAAATGGGTTATTTTCTTTTGGTTTATGTACAATGTTGACCTTCAATTATGAGAAATTATTTAGCTTTCAGCTTTTAATCAAATTATGTAGTATTTCAACTTTCTGTTTTCCTTATTGTTATTTTGTTTTATGCAGAACTCTAAGTTCTTTTATGGAGTAAACCGAAGGGTTTAATACATGTGTGAAAAATAATAATTTTTATTTACACCAATAATTTGAGATGTATCAGACATATCCCCCCCGCCCCCCCCAAAAAAAACAAACCAAAAAAACCCAGAGGGAATTAAAAGAACAGTCAATTTCTGCATTTAGATAGAACAAAGACATTTCAAATACCTTTCAAAATGTCAAATACATACAGCGTCTCAGTTTGAGGTGATTCTCCAGTACTCCTGATGTAATTTACCACTGTCTCAGTGTTGTAGACTCAAGCTTAGAGTTAGTTCTTCCTTCACAGTGAAAACTCAATCAATCATATCAAGTAGGACAGCACCAGCTGGGAAAAGCTAAAAATGCCAATATCAGAAGAATTACTAGCTTCGTGTTAAGGTATTTTCCTGGATATAGTAATGCAGACGTTCCAACTCATCCTGCAATTAGTACAGATGAAGAGTTAATGATGTCTCTAGTAAGTAATGGCCTATTCTAGGACACATTGCTTCACACCAGCAATAGTGTCTGAGGAAATCCTTCACAAAGAACACTTCACTGAAACCAGCACATTCATGTGAAAGTTGAACTAGATTTTTCTGACACAAAATATTAATCAGAAGATTCACAAAAAGGTGATAAAGGCACTTTTTGAAATTGCTTCTCCCGTTCTGCTTTGTCCACCTGGGGACACAGCCACTGGTGAGCTGAAGTGGAGGTCGAGAGCTGTGTCTGGGGGAAACAGATCTGCTGAGACAAGCTGAAGATCTAAGGATGAGGATCCTGCTCCTGGGATCATTTCTGTATTTAGTGGTGACACAGGTTTCGAACTGGCAGGAAAGACTCCACCTGCCCTTGCAGCCTGAGGCACTCAACCACCCTGATTTCTCACAACATAAAACCAAATCTCAAAGTTTCTGTGTGCAGTAGAGGAGGAAGCCTTGTGAGTTCTCCTATCCTATCTTACAGTCTGCATCTAAGAAGGTGTCCTCTCAGAAGAATGAGATGAATTTGATACCCATCATGTAGCAGGGGCCATTGAGATTCCAGAGTTCCTTGGTAAATGTTGAAACCAACCACTCTACATAAAGGAGCACCAAAATCTTGTTCAATTAATGAAAAAGAAAAAAAAAAAACAACAACAAAAAATTCCACAGTGAATCCAGATCAACTTGAACACCCTTGATAAAAATGAATTTGTGCAAACATAGGCATACAATGACATTTAAGGTGGTTTCTAACTGTCAGTCTGGAAAAGTCTGCTATGAGTCCAGGGTCACACCTGTCACCTCCACAAAGATACTGTCAGTAACCCAGGGTGATACTAGATACCTCTGTTAAGGCAGCTGAATCACTTCCAAATGCTACATGCTTGGAACACAGCATCAAAGAACAAATAATAACTCTGCATTATATTTGTGTATAGGAGAATTGTGACAGATCTTATATCAAATGAACATATGCTCTCTAAGGTACCAAAATTTTGAAGAACTCTGGTGAAAGGAAAAGGAGAGACAAATTTTCCCCCCCTTTTTCTACTAACAAGATAGGAAAACCTGCGCAGCCTTGGCACTGATGAAACCAGTCACACACTTAAGGAGCCATGAGTGCTTCCACACATATTTTGTTGCCAATTCATATTCTACTTCAATGCAGATTAATTTTTCCATTTATATAACTCTTCTGCTTCATATATATGATCATTTAAGTACTACAACCCAATGCATAAACCTTACTCAGGGCTCTTGCTTGGCTTTTTATTCGTTTCACTACTCACCACTCTTTCTTTCAAAGAGACTGTCTTTGGGGACTTAGCACTCAAATATGCCTCCTTGTTTAATTTCAGTCCCAGATTACCTGTACTCCACCACTACATGGTATCCTGCCTTTTTAATAGGAGGGATTTAAATTGGCAATAAGTACTCATGCATATGAGGTTATAGACTTATTTACACTAAAATAAGGCATCTCAAAGCAGTTTAAATTTTCCACATGAAGAATTTTTGTGGCTCTCAGATGAGTAGTGTAACACATTGCTTCTCGTGTTTTAAGTTTGGCAAAAACAAGAGTCCTGTTCAAGCAGTTGCCTGTAGATCTTTTGATTTTATTTTCTTTATTACTCACTTCCTTGATCCTGTTGCATGTGATTTTGAAATCAAGGTGAACAGGACAAAGCTTTTAAAATGCAGCTCACCATAGTCTTTAATTTCTTAAGAAATTTCTTTCCCAGACCTCATCCCAAGTATTATACAGAGCAAATAGGCTGTGTGGTTTACACTGTATTTTACAGATGAAAAAAACTGAAGAAAACTCAGTAAGAACATAAAATAATACTAATTTAAATTGTATGTCAAGTATAAATTTAATCTTTAAAATGTCTTGCATACATAGGAAATTAGCTTCATAACTTGTTACAGACTCACCTGCTTTTGGGTTACTTTCCTTCCTTATTATTTAGCAACTGATTATGGTTTCTTCTCTCTATTCACTATACTTGCTTTGTGTGGGAGAATGTGTATATATGTAAAAGGACACACGCTGGTATGTGTGTTTCTGAATTTTCTTATGAAAATAGCACACACATACTACCACTTCTTCCCCCTTCTTGAATCAGTATCTTATCGCTTCACCAGACTAGCAAATTAAAAATAATTTTCAATTTCTTTCACAAATACCTAGTGGCTAAAGATTATTAATGCATTTGTTGGACTGGCATAAATTCAAAAATTGCTCAGTTAGGGAAGAAGAATATAAAGCATTGATTGTTTACAATCAGATTTTGTAGTCTATATTTTCCTCACAGAAGTGAAAGTTTATCGCATTGTAAAACAGTGGTTATAATTTCACCACAACTATTCATCAAAATTGATATTTTGGAGCTGCAAAACATCACTTTCTGAGGCTACAAAGTAAGCAAGCTGTTGGCCCTTCCCTTAATACCCTCCTTTAAAAATAATAGCTGCCAGAAAGTTATGGTTTTATCTCACATATGTGAGAGCACTCCAATAAATCATTTCTGCTTGCAGCAATCATAGATTATGAGGCTTTTATAATCATGAAATAAGCCCAATAGTCCACTGCTGTTCTCAGAAGACTGAGAATCACTCTGTATTATTCTCTTTGTGTGGATGTATGAGCCTCTTGTTTCTCAGGGGCTAGTGTTACATTTAGCTATGCTGCTGGTATGTACCCTGTATACCAGAAATGTTTCCTACAAGTTGGGAAACATTAGGGTGTTTTGTCAATTTCTGATATATTTTCCTATGAAAGAATCAAGTGCACTTCAGGTGCTTTAACTCCCTAAAATCATTCTTTTTGTTCTCCTTTCTTTTTCCCCGGGTACAAGATAATCTTCTACAGAACAGTGTTTTGAAATGCTCTGGCACTGCAAGTAGTACATAAAAGACATTGGAATGAAGTATATGAAGGAGGTTTATCATAATTCTTTCTTGGAACAATTACCGCAATTAGATACACTGATACTTTTGTATCTTCAGAGCCACAATATTTGGAGAGAAATGATTAGAAGGAGTTTCTTACTGGAAATAGATCTAAAACTAAGGTTTTGATGACATTCTTAGCAAAACATTTGTGCCATAAGCAAGATAATGATGACAGATATCAAGGTCAGGGTAATTACCTTCTATATTTGGATTAGTATTACCCTGGGTGTTATATACAAACTATCTACAAACATCAATCTATTGCTGTCCTTCCTCAGGAACAGACTTTTCACTTTTACATTAGGAGCTTTAATGCATGTGCCAGTATAAAAAAATAAAGAAAAAGAAAAAAGCAGAGCAAAGTTGGCTTTAAAGTTGCAAATATGCAAACTCAGAAATGCAGATTGCAAAGGAGTATTTTATCCAATAGAGTGTTGGGTGGTGAAAACTAGCTAGCATTCAAAAAGGACTTGGTGTGTCAGGTTCTTATTTACATTTCTGATACTCCTGAAATTAATAGATAGTTATTTGCTTTAATCTTTTTATATCAGCCACAAACTGCTTGTATATATTTTATCATAATAATTTTGATAGGAATTGAATTTTATTTCAGTGGCATTCAGTTTCTAATTTTCAAGCCCAAGTTGTTGGATGGTAGCTGGGCTTTAGGGTGATATAAGAGCCTTACATAAACAGTGCTTCAGAACGATACATACATCTTGACTGGACTAAATCAACAGAGATAGTAGTGTGCTGATTCAAAGGCACACATAAATGAAAAATGTTTCAAAGCCAAACTAATGCGATCTTCCGAGCTGTGAGTTAAATTTAATGTTATAACAAAAGACAAGGTCAGTAAAGTAAGCCTTATTCCTTCAGATTCTTTGTTTTAATGCTATTAAATGTCTGGACACAGTAAACTCAGTGCTCCCACCCCCAGCAGATCTCCTTCTGAATTATTTGTCTTTGAAATTACTCATTTTTTCCTCCAGCTGTGTTGCAATGTTCAGCTGAGGCTATAAATAAACAGCTCTTTCAAATGTCATTGGCTAACATCATCCTATGCATTGATCATGGAATAACGCTTCCAAGTTTCTATTGCATTGTGAACTGGATGTTCCTGGTCTAAAATGTGTGTAGCTTGTGGTAATTTGGTATGAACACTCTTGATTTCATCAAGTTTTACAGCTTCTGCATCATCAGTCACAAATTTAAATTTTCTGCCATTTTCATACAGTAAAGTCATGATAAAATGATCCTTAAGCTATTCAGTGAAGGGAAAAAATACTCCTTATCTCAGTGGTGACAACTTGTCTCTCTCTATTTTTCATCCAAATAAGTAGAATGCTGTAAATCCTGTCCAGAAGACACAGACTGGAGGAATTAATCAAAGGTTTGTTTATGAGCTACTTGGAGCAGATTAGATGTTGTGTTGACAACACAATTTACAAATTATCTATCAGTATCAACTGAAGTGTAGCACCTGATCCTGATGTCAAGGAGAGGAGATCTGAGCCCCAACTGAAGAGCTTTAGCCAGTATGGTAACCTCCTAAACAGAACCACTGAGGATAGTCCTAGAAAACTGGTATTGACACCCAAGCATGTGCACTGTCACCCAAACATTTCACCAAGGATGAGGAATGTTCACTGTGAAACTACTGAGCATGAATGTTTAAGTGGGTCAGTTTGCTCAACAGGAGAGTTTATCACTACATAAAGAAAAACATATGACCTGAGACCCTCCGGCTTCTTTTGTGGAGTAGTTGGTGCGAGTGAATAGTTATTATAGATAAACATTTTAGTACACCTTTTATGTTCCAGATTTTGCAAGTATTCTCTGATATATTAAAGAAAAACCCGAAACAACCAAACAACAAGACCACTCAACAAGAAAACACTCCATAAACTTGAGCCAACAATGTGCTCTTGTGGCAAAGGTGGCCAACAGCCACCAAATATATAAAATAAAAATTACTGTGATGGTTATCAGACAGAGGAACAGGTTGTCCAGACTCTTCTTCCTTGGGGACATTTAAAACCTCAACTTTCTTTATAAGAAATGAAACTATAGGCTTTGAAAAGTTTTAAATGCACATTCATCTTACCATATTTGCTGACATACTGTATATGTACATATATATGCATATGTTTCTACAGAAATCCTTAAGATATTTATATATTTTGAGGTACATGGAATTCTTTTTCTGGCAATATACATGAATTATATGTCAGATTTTACTCCATCAGATAAGATTAAGACAGGACATAATTTTTTCCAAAGTCAAGGCCTGTACTTGAAATGATGACTTGCTAGTTGATGAATATGAATAGAGGCTAGCTTTGCACTGAGTAACAGTGAGATCCAATGGAAAGAAGCAATAACATTCTTAAGGGTCTTGGTCTATAAAAGAAGCAGCAAAACTATGACTGTGTGATTCTCAGTCAGACATCATTAACTGCTGAATAACAGGATCCAGGAACTGCCTTTCTGGAATAAACCCAAGGAAATGAAGCTTGTAAGAAAGATGGAGTCAGACTCTTTAATAAGGACCTGTAATGATAGGACAAGGGATAATGGTTTTAAACTAAAAGAGGGTAGATTCAGATTAGATATGAGGAAGAAATTTTTTAAAATGAGGGTGGAAGTTTGAATTGTGAGAACTATGGACTGATTATAGAGAGAAGACAGGGCTACAGACAGCAAGTCAGCATTAGATTCAACAGATTTCTGTGAGTTTACCTGTGAGTGATTTCTGGGTTTACCAAACCCAGCACATTTCTCAGACAGCTTTAAAGACGACAGACTGTATTTTTGCCATCTGAGAGTTTAGTTGACACTAAGTATTGGGTACCTTTAAAGGGTGAGAAAAAAGGTAAAGAATGCCATGAGGATTGGTTTGCTTCATCTTGTAGATATTCCTATACAAAAAACGTGAGACTCATTAAAAATAAAAGTGCTTGAGAATTTTGCAGTATTCTGCAAATTGATTCATTCAAGAAATGCTGTACTTCTTATTGTTTGATCCAATCCATTTGCAGAAGGTGCGGTATTTCTCATTGTTTAAAGTAATTCATTTGCATGGGCTGAATACTCACATGCTGCAAGATGCTTAAATTGTGAAAAATAAGCCCTTTTTTTCATGTTACTGGCAATGTACTGCAAGCAACAGCATAAAAAATAAGCCATGATGCAAAAGATTTCATTAGATTATTAGATTCTTAGAGATTAATATTAAAAACTCACAGCATCCTTTGTAACAATAGGAGCTTTTCTTTGCAACAGCTAGTTTTAAAATGGAGTGTTGTTGTCCTTCTTATCATTTAGTACCAGATGAGAGTTATAAGAAAAGCACATCCTCTATCCAACAGCTGGGAACCCCAGCTTCATAGATAAGAGAGGTTGTGTTAGTTCTGACAAAAACTGAAATGTCCTGAAAAATTTTCTAGGAATAATGGGATCTATATAGAAATGCAAAGGACAATTTAAGAGATTTGTACAGCCATTAATCTTATGTTTTAAGCTCATCTTCGAAAATGTGTACCTAATTCAGGTTTGCTGTAACTTATGCTTTCTTTTAGATTTCTGAATAATCGTACATAGATACTCTTTGGCATTAGGAAAAAATTAAATTCAGTGATCAAAAACCCAAAAATAATTGGTTTGAGCTGAAGTTTTCAGGCTGGTATGTTGGCATTTTGGATGTTAAATTGAATGTGTGAAACTTAAAGGCAAACCTTTTTAGTAGCACTGAGTGGAAAAGGGCATCTAGTGTACATTTTAAGACCTATTTTCAGCTTATTTTTGGAAGAGAATAACTTACTCTTCCTTTACTGTAATTCATAAAGTTTTAGAGCATAATTGCTAAGCACTGCAACCTAAAGTCCTTGAAAAGATAACTACCTAGACTGGGAATGAATATATCCTTACCTGCCACCACCACTTTCCTGTCCTGGCTGAAGGACTCTGAACAATGCCATAAAACATCTTAGCCCCCAGGCCTCTTTGGTCCAACTTCAGCAATGTGTTTTGGCTCTCTCAAAAGGTCGTGAAGAAACACTGATTATAGCTTGGAAACAAGAAGCCTCTGTAAATTTAGATAGTAAATCCTTCACAGATTGTTTCTGAAATTGATCTAATACAGCCCAAGAAAATAAATCATTCCACTTACATACATTTCCTTAACCCTTCTCATTAATTATTAGTACAAAAATAAATGCAGATAAATGCAGTTGACAGTGTGGTTCCTACAGATGATTGCTGAAAATGTTTCTACTCTGAATTTACGAAAAAACAGTTGTTCTGCACACTACCTACTGCAAGGTGTCCCTGAATTACTGTGAGTGCAATGATGGAGCAGCCTTTTGTGACCAATAGTCAGGGTGAATTCACCTTTTATTCTTCAGCCATTAACTTGAAAATCTTGAATAACTCCTGTCTGAGGTCTCGTAGTAATAGAAATTTTCCAGGGGAACAAAATATACAATGTGAAAGGGCAAGGCACTTTTCAAAAGAAAATCATCTTATTTTAACCTAAAACAAAAATGGAAGCTGGATCATGGCTGTGGTCTTCTCCTGACAGCAGTGTGGTGTGAGGATTGCTTGGTGCAGCTATGAGTAAGGAGAGGATGATGTGCACTAAAAAAGTAGGAAACTAAAATGTGCATCAGGAAAGTAGCACATTCTCACCCATACAGGTCCCCATTAAGGGGATCTGTAGAGGAAGGTTATTATGTCACTTTACATTTTGGAAAAAGATGAGGCTTAGAGAAAAGTAGCTAGAGAAAGTCCTGAATTATGACTGCAGCTGCAAATAAACCCAACTGGTTTTCTATTATTGTATAAATCAGTAAGCTTCTAGAATTCATGTGTTAGTAGACAGATGCTGTGAATATGCTGTAAAACACAAAACTAAAGGTTAAGTATTTTCAGATAGCTAAGAAACACGTGAATTGCCTCGATTTTAAAAAATCCTTACATGATTGCTTATTAGGGTTACCACAAAACCTCTATATTAAAGTGTTCCTTCAGTTTTTTAAGGTCTAGTATATCTGAAAGACAGCAGTAACTCATATTTATATTTCTCAACATTTTTATTATAAAAGATTTTTGCTAAGAAAAAGAAGCTTTCCTAAAAAAAGCTATCATCTGTGTTGTTTGTAGCAAATATTTGGAATACAGCGATAAAGAAGTTGTCAAGCTCTGGAATTGCCTTTTCCTTGTCTCTTGAAATTCCATTTGTGTTTAGCCCAAGTATCAACATCCACTTTTTCATCACTATTTCTTTAAGGCAAAATTTAGCATTTCGCAAAGGTGCTGTTTGACTGAATATTTTAAAGGCTTAAACCCAGCCTGTTACCAACATAACAGTAGGTAAAATAATGGGTGTGGTATTTAAAATGCTTAAGAATGAGCAGAATGCACAGGAAATTTTGCTAAGTGACACCATGTGCTACAAGTCACTTTCCGTGGCAGCTGATTGAGTTAATAGCAGTATAATGTCTTCCATGCTTTACATTTGTGTTGCAACGGTTAAGGAGCTGTGGGAAAAACACTGGAGTTGTACCTAATGAGAATTTTTAAAAGTCTTTTTAAATTAGAAAGCTGTTATTTGTTTATAGAAGTCAAGTCCTAGAAGGGTCTAAGAATGCCAAATTTATGGTTGCAAAGTGTCCTTGATGCAGACCTTATTCGTGTGTTATGATATGCAAAGCTATATGCAGAGAACTGCCTCTCTCAGCCCTGTGAGTGCACAGAGGTGGAGCAGACTCAAGATTGTGTGATTGATTACTTGTCTGGCTGCTTCATTTTGCACCACAGATAACTTATTTTTAAATACAGGCTTTCTGTGGTAATTATAATAATTGGAATTAGGTAGTTGCATTTTTATGCATTTATCAAATATTTGAAGATATTTATCATCTGTCTCAGATTTCATAATTTAGGGATGAACTGTAGAGGATGAATGAATTATAAAATCTTATTTATATTCCTTGTTTCCTCAGCCTTCTTTATTGAAAAATAAAAAGAAGTTAGAAAAAAAAAGGTCCTGCAGAGATGGTTCCTTATTCCTGGGATGTATTTCAAAAGAGCTCCAGTCAGGGACAAAGGTCCTCCTATGAAGAGCAGCTTGCAGGATAGATGCTTTTGATTGTGCATTTTATAGAGAGATTATTTCCTCCACAGCACTTCCATAATGGCCTAGCACACTTCAAACGCAATGGCAATATAAGTGAAGAAAATAAATCAAAGGCATTTTGGGAAACTAAATTCTTTGGGTATAAATTTTGCCTTTGGATATTACGAACACATGAATCCAAAATGGATGCCAAAAGAAGTGCGGAGTGAGTATCCACAGGAAGTATTCAACCTTTAAATTACTCATTGCACACAGCAATTAGTTAGCCAACAAACATTTTTAGCCATTACTCACAGTGTAAAATGACCTTTAATAAACTCAAAGGAAGTACAGATTACCCAGTGTGATACATAACTTGTAGGCACGTTCTCCAGAAATAGTCACCAAGTGCACTACAGCTCATTACAACCCACTCAACAGAAAAGCAGCTACTTTGTACACTTAGGAATTTGTTCAGTCTGTGTGTAACATAACTTTGCAGATATATTGTGACGAAAATAAAGACGATTTATTATTTCAAAATTCAATTCCAGTTAAAACATCCCCTCTCCATTTTAGTAATACCCATAACTAAGGTTTTTCTCTTCTGCCACTAAACCTATTGAGCTTCATGCACAGCAGTTAGGAAAAGAGAAAACTTCTGGTCTTCATGTCAGGATACGCATTATGCATTTGGAGACAGGGTATTTTTGTTTCCTGCAGGATGTTTAATATTCCTCAGAATAAGGCTGTGTTAGCGTGCTATGTACAACATACAAAACCCCTGACTACTCATGGAAGCTTCATCTGGAAATAATGGCTTGCTTATGGTCCACTCAAAGGAAGAGTAGGTGCTCAAAGCAGAGCAGGTGCTTAAAGATGTGGGGAAGATTATCTGCCTGTCTGAAGGGCTACCCCAGGGCTGGCTCTCCCTGGTGCCCTTTCACACAGCCTAAAGCAGTCAGCCATCCAGGGAAATGCTTCAGCTTCAGAAGCTCTGCATCATTTTTACATCATTTGTCAAGTGACTGTTTAAGATTAGATCACCATTTCTAATAAAATGTAATTTTACTCAAGATATTAAAAAGAAGCAGCATATAAGTTACACATTTATATGAAGCGAAGCAAATCACCTACAGCACCTGCAAAAAAATTATTTCCTAATTATTTTTACACAAGAGAAGAATGGGAATGGTTACAAAGAGAGGCTGTTTTGCAAAGGAATCCAAAGTAAATTCATTGCATAATTCAGAATTGTATTAATATTTCTTCCATCTATCTTCTTTGACATCTTGGTATCTTTGATAAAGGATGCAAGAGTTGCAAATATGCCCATACAAATCAAATTGATATTTAGTTCCCTAAAGCACTAACTAGAAGAGTACTAAAAGAGCCCATTTTACTTTTTTTTTCAGCCCTGGGTCTTTCCATTCCTGCTTGCTTTTTCTGTTTCTTCCTCTTCTGTTTAAAGACTTAGCTCTGTGTAACCACTACTAAAGACACAATGTCCTGAAGGGTTTATATTCTAATTTAAGATAAATTCCAACAAGATTGTAACACGAGGAAAATGAGGAAAGCAAAGGCTAAGGCAAGACACTGTCTAAACACGTTTTACTATCTCTGTGCAGTTTGATGGATACTTTCCCCTCCCCTTCTAAAGAATAAAGGTACACAAAACCAAAATTGAGATATCTTTATTCAGTTTGGTGAATGCAAAAGTAAACCAGCCAGCAGCACAAGAAAAAGAATAGACTCTTTACTCTTCACTCTTTTTCTCATTCTTGTGTTTGAAAATAAAGTTGCAGACAAGTATTATTTTTTCTGCTGTTCAAATTCAGGGTGAGTCAGTGTTCAAGAACTCACAACTCATACACACCAGACTAAATTTCTCTACAGGCCATAAGTTCTTACCAACAGAGACAATAGGTGCTCTTTCTGCTGCATTTGCTCTATTAATTACAGAAATGTTTTCTCTGGGAAAATACCCTCAGCATCATTTTCTGCAGACAGTTTGTGGATCACAAACCGACGACCCACAGTATTCAAGTCTCCTACTTAAAAAGGCTCAGATTTCTCATGTTTTTCTAGAAGATAAACTTAAAAAGGTACCTCAGTTTTCAGTTATTGAACTGTTAAACTCAATTTCTTTCTACCATGCATTGTATTATCTCTGGTCCTTGAACAAGGTGCTGGTATTTACAAGCACACAGTATGG
The DNA here is from genome assembly GCF_009650955.1 of Corvus moneduloides. Taxonomy (NCBI): domain Eukaryota; kingdom Metazoa; phylum Chordata; class Aves; order Passeriformes; family Corvidae; genus Corvus; species Corvus moneduloides. The sequence goes on along the minus strand of NC_045480.1, from coordinate 17,695,656 downwards.
TTTTGCTTATGAAGGTCAATCATTCTGAGATACTCAATGATTTTACTATGTAGGGGATCTTATTGATCATACCTTGGGATAATATTTCCATTTTTTGCTTTTTATCTCTTTATTCACTGCATTACATATGCTTTAAAGCCAATTAGAATTAATACCAAAAATGTGAGCAATCTCACTGCTTACCTTCTGTATATAGGTTTTCTTTCACTTTTACAAATAATGATTCATGCAAAGTCACCAAGACAGCTATTGCTTCCATTGTGGAGTTTATTATCTCCAAGATGAGCAGACAAGTCATTAAGCTCCCACAGAAGGATTAGCACACAGAAAGATCACTGCATTGTGATCACTGCATTGTGATTTTCTGGTTACATGGTTCAATACGATGATGGTTTAAGGAAGGAAAAGCCAATTCCAGCATTGTCATTATAGAACACTGTATGCTGTCAACAGGCAGTTATAAATACTATCTCCTGTAAGAGCTACTTGTCCATAAAGAGGTCTATCACATACCGATGGGATCAGTAATATATGAAAGTTGTGAAGAAAGGATTTATCTTTCATATTACTTGGGGGTGCTGGTGGATTAGAGGCTGGACATAAGCCAGTAATGTGCGCTCACAGCCCAGAAATCCAAACATGTTCTGGGCTGCACCAAAAGCAGCATGGCAGCAGGGCAAAAAAGGGGACTCTGCCCCTCTGCTCTGCTCTGGTGAGACCCACTTGCAGTGCTGCCTTCAATTTTGGGGTCCTCAGCATAAGAAGGATGTGGAGGACTTCAGTGTGGATTGTGAGGCAGTCCAACAGGTTGCCCAGAGAAGCAGTCAATGCTCCATTCTTGGGAGTGTTCAAGGCTGGGTTGGATGGGGGCCTGAGCAAACACATCTAGCAGGAGGTGTTCCTGCTGATGGCACAGGATTTGGAACTAGATGATCTTGAAGGTCCTTTCCAGCCCAAACCATTCTGCAATTCTTTGAGTACCTAAAAAAATTTTTCCAACTGTATCTTTTAGTCTTAAAGTCCTGTAAGGATGTAAACCTTCTCTTTAATGTTCTTTTCATGCCTGTGTACATTTTCTCATAACAAACTAATTTTCAAATAACCAGCCAAATTAATCTCTTCTTAAGGATGAAATTCTGGGTACTTTTTTTCCAGCATTAATTCAAAAGACATCTTACACCTTGCACGGATAGGCCCTGTCAGGGATATCGTGTCAAATTTCTGTACATATTACAAACCAGAAATATGATGTTTAGAATTTTCCCACTCTATAATGAGAGTAAAAAGGAGGAAATAAAACATCTTCAATCAGGTTTTATGCCTCACTTGGTATATAAGAATTAAAACCTGCTTTTATTCTGCAAGACACGTGGGGTAGGGAGCTTATTTGATTATAGGTTTTCACAATCAGAAAAATCTTTATTATTCAGTGAAGAATGATTTTTTTTCCCAAGTCCAGCAGTGTCCACTACACCCTAGGGCAGCCAGGACATATCTAAGACATCCCAGTGAGGCATGAAAATGGCTGGAAAATTACAGCCTTTTGCAAGGGATAGGATCAGGGTATCACCATTCTCACCTACATCATTATATCACACTGTGACACTTAAAAAGCTGCAAGTGTTTCCAAGAAAATGAGACAAATACTGTTTTTTGTTATAGTTCATATTTTAAAAGATCCATGCTTCTGTTATAGGCCACACAGCTCATGTGATTTTGTCCTTACAGACAAACGTTATACGACAGTTCAATGACTCTGAAACATGAGATTCACACAGAATCAAGGGAAGGGATAAAATAAATACAGTACACTTATTCCTGAGGTCAAGCTAAAATAGGAAGACAGAGTCAGAGACTGGAAAAGGGAGTCTGTTTCAAGACCTCTTGGGGGCTTGGAATGTGTGGGGTGGGTCAGGCCTTGCTCTGGTGAGGTAGTTCTCTGCCCCTCCAACACCTCCCAGGCCTCCAGGGACCTTCAAGATCATCTAGTTCCAGCTTCAATGGCTACAGAAATACATCCTTACACATCACTTAGGTTCTTGGATAAGAGAAGTCACTGTTCTAGACTTCTACAAAGAAGTTAGACATGCTGCTGGTTTGTGAAAGAAGTCTTTGATGAGACATTTTTGACCCATCGTAAATTTATTGACTTCCAGAAGAGTGTGCACAGCTAATTCAGTCTGCAGGAAGTAATTTATCAGTTGCTAGCTCACCAGTATCCACTGGCCTAGAATGATGACATTCTAATGAAATATTAAAAATTAACAAAGAAAAGTTTTATTTAATAAAAATTTCCACTGCAGTAGGTCAAGATGCATGAATTAATAGTTACTAAGCCCAGAAAGGGCTGTTATGATACCTTTGTAAATAACATGTGCTAGAGAATCAAAATTCTTCCATGCGTTCAGCAACTGTTTTGACTACAGGAGTCCTTTAAAAAAGAATTTATATTGATTTACAGGCCTACATACTGGAGAATCTGCTCTGTCTTTTAGTAACTTTCTGCAGCAGCTAAATGTTTTCACTGCTAAAAAAGCGGGCCAGACTTATTTTTGTCAAAATTCAGCTTGCAACTGTTGGACAATTTTAGGGCCTTTGTCTCCTAGATTAGTGTTGTCTACTATCAAAAGGCCTGCCTCCTGCAGGTACTTCCTTAAGTTACATCTTAAACAACTGAAGAGATGAGCTTGAAACAGCCATTTTGAAGTGAATGACTGATAAACAGAAAGTTTTATGCAAATTTTTGCTCTTGATATTTTTATGTTGTTCAAACTGAAGAAGTTAAACATGTCATCAAATACAGCTGTACTTGGAATCACCAACATTAATTCAAAAGTAAACTGAACTTTGTTTTAACTTTTTCTACTTAATATCTTCTTTCCTTTTTCTATATCAAGCCTGTAACTGTTTCGAAAAAAAAATCAAACTTTATATAGCAATGAATAAGTACTTAATGTCTTAAGTTCATTTTTGTATGCTCATTTAAAATTTTTTACTTTTTCTATTTTCAATAAAATGATGTTTTTATGAGTCATAAGTTTAAGACCATATTATTACAAAGAATAAATTTTATAGGAATATAGGCTGCATTAGATCTTTCAAGTGTTCAACGTTGTGTTTTCCATGAAAAGATACTGATTTTAGAAACATTATGATGTTGGAAATATCTGGAAGGCTTGAGAAAAGGGTATTTTTGTAAAATCTTGTCAGTGGAAAGATGACTAGTATGTGCTAAAAATTAACAGAGGATTATTTAAGGCCTAATTAATTCTTCTGGGCTTTTAAGATATACTGAGCTTTGTAAGTGTTCACCACTAAATATTCTGCAGCAGTGCTTATAGTGTATAATGAATAACACTCAGCAGTGATAGCACAGCATCATCCTTATTCCTTCAGAGCAAGTTCTTCTCAATTCATTCATCATGTCTTTCAGCTTCTTCAAGTTACTCCATAAAATCAGCCACACTCTATATTCAACAAAAAGGTTATCAAAAATAGAAATGCCTTGAATATTAAATTTGTTTGGTAAGTATTACAAGTCTATGAATATGGAGTACATGAGTTTATCATACAGAGTAGAGAAATATCCAAAAGAGACCAAGATCTGTCAAGTCAAATGGAAACCCAAAATATCTGTCCCCAAGCTAACAGATTCCTTCAGAAATATAGATTCTTGTCTGGGTTTTTCACTTCTGGCATTGAAATAGCCTATATTCTCTAACATTAGTGCTTTCGTTTTGGGAAAGTATTAGGTTTTGAATAAAGCTGTTTAACAAGAATTCTGAAGTTAGTTTTCAGCACCATCATTAACCTGTTTCTGTTTTTTATTACAGACAGCTTGGCTGTCCGGATGTTGTCTAAATTTCTAAAAGAATTGGAGACTAATAGAGTCATGCATTGTGTCCCTTAGGTTTAAAAGCCGTTTGAAAATATAAATATCTTGCTCAAATCAACCGGAATTTTAAAGTAAATGAGACAAATTTCCTCCCTTAGGCATAGATGATAAATACAATAAAAATAGTGGAGAAAATTTCTTACTGAAAGCATATGGCAATGGTGTTGGGAAACAATACAAAATATGTAATTAGTTATACTCTAGAAAAGCAGAGAGTGAATTAAGATAAAGCATTTAACTGTCCGAAGACCAAGAAACATAAAAATTAAAGTTAATATAGTTTGTCTCGCAGCTGTAGAGTAGCCCAGTAGTCACTGAAAAAGCTCATTAATTTCCATGCAATTAACTATAATTAATATGACACCCCAGGAGTCTGTGTTCCTGAGAGATAATGTCAGCCCTTGGGTGTGACGTACCCTGTGATGTTATCTCAACATGGCTCAAATTCCATACTTCTCCTGAGCTAATAAAATTAAAGTTCCTTCAAAAGGCCACTTTGGTAACTTTGGTTATTGACTTTCATTCCCATGGTCCAGAACACTAGAAACACAACGAGTACAAATATTAAAAAAGAACATATAAAACAAACTGATCATAAATTTAGCAGCAGAGGGAGAAGATGGAGCAGTCAAACCATGAACAGCGTATGTCATGCACTAGCAGAGCCCTGAAGAAACATCTGGAAACAAAACAAAACAAAAAAGAGGCTTTGAAGCCAGTTAGCAAAACTATGTGATCTATCACAGTTAATCAAAGACTGAAGCAAGTATCACCTGAAACCACTGCTGTCTTGACTATACCTAATAGTACGCTAACAAAATTCACATACATGCTGAGAACTTAAGACTCGGAGATAGCGTGCTGCTGAAAATGTCCTTCAGTGCCTTCTGTAAACAAGATTCATTTATGTTGTACCTTACAGATGCAAAGGAAATACAGAAATGGCTGGAGATTGCAAGGGATGAGCTGGATGTTGGTTTGAATACTACAAATAGGGTGAAGGAAAGGGGAGATTGATGCTAGGAAGTGCTAAGATGACAAAGGGAGGTTGTCTAGGTGTATTTGACGCAGTACAGCAGGGAATGTGGAAGTTGGCAAAGGAAGCAAGGCATCATGGAAACTATTGCTGTTTCACTGGCAAGCTGCAAACTGGTGTTGGTCTCCCTGGAGCAACAAACCTGTCAAGAAACAGTAAGGGGGGTCATTCAAGAAGTTCAGTAACATTTATATTAGACTGAATCTGAGGTGACCATACTAAGACAGAACCTCAGAAGGAATAAAGTTTGGGCCTCAGATCAACCACTATGGAACTCAGTAACTGGTTCTGTTATGCAGTGATGAAGCTGTGAAACAATGTTTTGTGAACCATGCCCTGGCAGTCAAGTATTTGGTGATGCAAGGATGAGATATTACATTACATCACAGTGATAATGCTTTAAAATTACCTAAACATGGAATCTTTCACACCAGTAATAAAACTGGCTCAAAACAACATGGTTTTAATGACAAATTGCTTTCTCTAAATGCTCATTTCAAAGTCTTCTAGTTCTAAGAATGTAAAAGAATCCCCTCTTTCTGTACATCATCATTTAGAAAGAGTTCAGATTCCAGCTTTAACTTTCAAGCATCTTTAATACATGTGAATCTTGCTCACTGATATATTTGATTGTAATGACATTCTCCTTCAGAGTTTACATGGTTATGTTTCATGTTCTCATCATTAACATATCTCTGCCTTATTGTGTATGGCCCATGCAAAGGATTTCCTCTCTGCCTATAAAACACTCAATTCCAGAAGACTATAAAATAAACCTCTTACGGAGGTTTTTTAACAGTTTTGAAGAAGATATATAGCTGGGAATCACATCATGTTAATGTTGGAGGGGCTCAGTGTATCTGGATTTATTATGATGTTAATTTCATGAATGGCTGTTCAGGTTTAGACATAGGAATCTCTTTTTACTGTAAATTTAATAAGTAAAATAATTATTTCTTGTTTAAAAATTCAAAATTGCTACCTACAAAAGGAATTTAGATCAACTTTTTACTAACATAGTCTCTGTTTTCCTCTCACTGTGAAGAAAACATCAAATCCCTGTATCTAGAAATATCATTCTCTGAAGATATTCTTTTTGGTAATAAATGAGGTGACCAGATGTCCCAGTTTTTCTGGCAGAAATGTAGTGTCCCTATTTTCTTTCCTCCTATATGGGTCACTCTATCCCAGGTTTCAAGTCCCTGTCAAACATCAAAGAAATGGCAACTCTGCAAGAAATTTTCCTAAAAGTGGCAGGTTTAGGTTTCCAGTATTTTTAACAGCTTTTCAGCTTCATAGAAATTAAATTTTTTGGAATAAAAACAACAGCAACCCAAAACTACAAAGGAAAGTTTTAAAAAGCAAATTAGATCTCTGCTACAGCCTCCAATGCATGTCTGCTTACACAGTCTACCAAGAGCGTTGTAATGTAATAGTCATTAACTCACAGACCTGTAGCTGGTATATGGAATTACATAATGCTTCTAATGACTGTTTGTTACTTACCTAATTGCTGCAGATTGTGATGGTGAAAAGAAGGTGCTCCCTATTGAAATCTGGAGTTGAACAAGAAGACTGGTCCAGAGCTGCTTTGGAACTCCAGATGAGCAAAGCTGAGGAAGACTTCTGATAGTGGATCATATTAAAGGGGATAATGAGAAAAGACCAACTTGGCCAGGTCTTGTTTGCATTTCTAATATTTGAAAATTTTCCTTCCCATTAAAAGTTAAGATTGTAGTTAAACAACTGTTGTCTCTTGCAATGCGTGCTGGTTTTGGCTGGGGTAGAATTAATGTTGTTCATGGTGGCTGGTATGGGGCTATGTTTTGGATCTATGCTGAACACAGGGCTGATAGCATAGAGACGTTTTTGTTATTGCTGAGCAGTGTTTACAGAGCTAAGGACTTTTCTGCTTCTTATACTGGCCTGTTGGCAAAGGAAGCTGGGAGGAGACACAGCCAGGACAGGGACCCCAACTAACCAAAGGGATATTCTAGACTGTAAGGCCCCAACGCTTAAATGCAAAGGGTTTACCGAGGTCCCTGTACTCTGGGTTAAATGCACCAAAGAAATACTGACCAGATATTCTCAAGAGGTCAAAATTACTTTACTGGCAAAATATAGAAAATCAAGGAGCTCTGGCAAAAGATTTAGTACAACATCCAATCAGCATAAAACACTTCTCACAGTATTCATTTGGCCCACTCAACTTAGAAAACTTTAAACCCATTTGATGTTAACTTTACTAAAACATTCCAAGAAAAGGAAATTAGAAGGAGAAGAAAGAGAGAATGAGAGAAAGACAGAAAACATATAGAAACACACACATATAGCCACCAACTCCTAGGTTCCAGCATAGATCAGACGCAAACTCCAACAGAGCATAAGATCAGGACACATGCTCACCTCATGCTGAGCCTTAAATAGCCAATGGCCTCGGTGGGCCTGCCCCCTAGGTGGGACTTTGGGTCACTCAGCCACTCAGGAGCTGGATTAGCGCTGCCTCTGGTGTGCCAATGATTGACAGCTCTGCCAGACTGGGATATGAGCTCCAGGGATGCTGGGGGGGTCGGTTCACTACCTTGGCAGGGCAAGGCCTGACCTGCCCCCCTGCCACACCCCACAGGCATCCCAAAATATCTTGGGAGGTCAGCCTTTTCAGCCTCTGGCACAGAACATGTGACATCATGCTCAGTATACAAACTGAGAGGAAGAAAGAGGAAGGAGGGGACATCTGGAGTGGCAGCCTTTGTCTTCCCAAGTCACCATTACATGAGGAAGGGCCCCACTGGCCTGGGCATGGCTGAACACCTCTCTGCCCATGGAAGCGGTGGATGAATTCCTTGTTTTGCTTTGTTTGCATGTGTGGCTTTTGCTTTCCCTATTAAATTGTCTTCATCTCAACCCATGAGTTTTTTACCTTTTACCCTTCCAGTTCTCTTCCTGATCCTGCTGGCTAGGGAGTATTATGACCTGCCCCTGGAGGCAGGTTAACTGAGGTTCTTGTCAATAATAGATCCTTTTGGGCAGACTAGAGTGAAACTACACTAAATGGCTGGTATGTATAAATATATATATGGCAGGTTTATTTCAGAACAATTTGGTTTCGATGGAAAGGAAGTATGTAGTCAGCTTGGTTATTATCTATAGGAATATAGCAATATAAAAACATAAAAATAACACTTAAGAAAACGTACAAGGGAAAAAAAAGAAAGAGAAGGAAAGGATAAGAATAGAAAGATATCACCACTCATGGACTAATCCAGTGATGAGACTTGATTGTTGCAATTTTAGTGTCTGTTGATTGAAATGTTGCCCAGTCTTGATCTGGTTGGGGCAGCCTGAAAACCACAAATTTCAGTGGATTAATATACACTTGGGGTCAGGTGGGAAGGCCTAGGTATTTCCCCTGGCTGGGGTGTAGTTTTACATTGTTTGGTGTAACACTGTAACAAGGATCACCTGGGTGGAAGGCCCCAGAAATGAGTTGGGATGCTTCTGGGGTCTTTGATGGTTTATGACATCTAACACGTGACAGCTGCCTCTCATGTCAGCGTAGCTGAGCCAGTTATGCCCCATCAGAAAGGATGAATAACTTTAGGCCTATGTGTGAATGTCCGAATGCCTTCCCCGAGGGGAGTTTTACACCTGAACCAGCTGTGTAAAGGGAGCCACTGGCATAATAAAGAGCACTATCCCACTTTGCAAGATCTTCTTCTTATTGGCTTCTTCCCTTATCTGGCTCAAAACTCAGCTTGCTGCTAACAAAGGCCAGTTTGTCGTGGTCAGCCTCTGGTGGTGGGTGCGCACCCCCTCTGCACCTGGGCTGTTCTTACACAGGTTTCACCACATCCAGAAACCCTCCTCCTCCCCTTCACTTGGGGGGGGTGTGTGTGCAACACTGGCCTCAGCAAAGCACCTGCTGCTTTTGCAAATGGGCGATTGTTTGAGTCATTAATCTTTAACATTTCAGTCTCTCACAGGGAGTGAGCCAGCGGCTGCGTGGGACTTCTGGCTGGGGTTAATCTACAGCACCAATAAAAAGCAACTGCAGCTGACATGTTTACAGGAAAAGTGGTTGATTGGAAGCCAGTAAATGTCACTAGAAGGTGAGTGGGAAGTGGCCTATGTAGTAAAAGTTTGTTGGAAATCTACTTCTGAAACACACCAGGGTTGGGAGACTAATACATGTCCATGAAGTGATTACTCAATCATTATTTCTTTCCTGAGTATAACCTATATTATCTCCTTTGACATCCGTCCTGATTTTTCAAATTTATTTGGGGTAAGGGCAGATTATAAACTTTTGGAGGGCAAGGGGGTGGGGAGAATATACTCACTTGTGATGGGGAGCATTACTTACATGGATACACACAGTTTTATTTCAATTCTATGGGGATTAAAAGAAGAGCTCAAGACAATGTTTGAAATATTTACCTCTAGCCTTTTAAACTCTGTTCTTTTAAGGGCTAAATTTATATATTCCAGCCCTTGTCCTCACACCACAGTGCACTGCTCAAGGAGCACTTCTAGAAGCAGAAGCTGAATGTCCTATTTCAATTATTAACACAGTTTTAGGAATATTAGGGCCTCCTTTTTTCTAGTGTTAAGTAAAATTTGAATGTAGAGACATTAATTTTACATGAGCATGTTTTTATGTCATGACCACAGAAAGCCTTTTTGCTGAGGCAATGGGTCAAAGCAAAAATCAGTATCTGATTTGTTTGTTTGCTTGTCTCTTCAACACAGTTCATTCATCTTCTATAAAATAAAATAACTGTTTCATGAAGAAGTAGTATGCTGATAAAAAAGAAATCTTCGAAAGGTAAGATTGATGTATGTTATATCTGAGAGATAAACACTCAAAGAGGATTCAAACACAAGGCTGTCTGACTGCATCTTGACGGCCCACCAGCTGTCAAGGATGAAGAATATCAGCCTCTACCACTGAAGAGGAGGTGGCACTTCGCATCCTCTCCCCACTTCCCTCATAACCAGGTATAGCCTTGTGGCTGAGTGGCTCCGTAATGCTCTGGAGCTGGGTGAACTGGGAAGAAAGGGTAAAATTTACCCCTTGGTTTTGAGTGTCATGGTTTTCCCTCAGGGATATGTACAAAAACAATGAGAGAGATCCTTTGTTCCTTTCCATAGGGATTCCTGCATTCCAAACTAAATGCTAGTGGCTGGTACATGCCTTCGCCTCTGTCTGTCAGGCAAGTTGTTTATTTTTAAGGTTTTCAGAATTACAGATTGTAGCCCAATCCAAGGAACCATTTTTCCCTAAAAACAAAAGATGTTTCAGAAAGTAATAATTTTAACTGAATTTGTCTCTCACATCAATAACACACTAGGGTGACTTCTCTAGCATAAATGAGTCACTTTAAGCTTTGTCCAGGACCAAGCGCCCATTTGTGCTTACACTTATTTATAATACTAAATGGATCCCTTTTTTAAGCTGTTTCTAGGACAGCACAATATTTTCAGGAAGAAAAGAGTGCCAGGTTCTTGTTCTACCTCTTGAAAACTAATCAAAGTCTCTTTCTCTGTTGCCACAGCCCCTGGCACTCACAATATGCTTCCACAGTTGGGCAGTTGTAGAGACGAAACCACTGTCTGGTGAGTGAACCATGGCTGTCTCACAATTTACCTGCCCTTCTCCATCTGTCTCCACTCACCAGCTGTGCTTGAGCCCTTCAGGCAGGGACAGAAGAATTGGATGCACATAAAGTATCTCTTCAGTGTGACCAATGTGAATAATTGTGTTTGGGTCCTCTAGGAGACAGGGAAGGAAGACAGATTCACTGTTAAACTAACCCCCATCAAGAGGGAAAGAGCATGGAAAGAGCAGAAACGATGCTTGTATCCAGAAGAAGTTAGAGAGTCCAAACTCTGTGTCCGTCCTTGGCTCCTGCAAAACTGTATCAGGAGCCAAAGGGGTCTGACAATTACAATTCCCTCTTACAGGTTTCTGTCAAGCTCTGTAGAACTGTATTTCAGTATCTTTGGCGCTGACAGACTGAAAAACACTAGGACTGTTATTTATTACCTCAGCTACCAAATGGGTTTGAATGCACATTTCCTTCATCATGTCTTCCTTCTAACCTCAAATATGGAGCTGCTGCAAAGTTCAGTACATTTAAGATGACTATGGATAGTGAGGACGGGTAAGATTTGTCACAGGTGATCACATTCGTTTTACAAAAATAAGTTTATTGTACTTGGCATAGCAATAAGAAAGCTAGGCTAGCTGGCCAGTCAGCCCTAAGAAACAGTGAACAGCATCTGTTTAAGTCTCTGAAGTAACACAATTCATGCATGGCATTAGGTTATGTTGCATCATTTAACACAACATAAACCTCACTTACCTTCTCCTCCCTTTGCCACTTTCTTCCAGTTTATTCTCACTCCAACTGGCTGCAAAAATGCATAACTGTCTTTGCTGCTTTAAAATTCCTGGGTTTTCCCCTCTAACTTCTTCAGCTAATGTAATTTTTTTTGTATACTGCCTTTCTGGGAACCACTGAACTCACATCCAAGAAGTGTTATCTCTCCCTTATGCATCTCATCATAAGACTTCTTTGTGGGTTTTTTTTGACTGAAGTCCTATACAAAACTAAATTGTACTGTTATGTCTGAGACATTCTCATACAGGAAAAGGCACAAATCATACTTAACCAAATTTAATGAAAGATTGCCATCAGGTGTCTAAACGTCTCACTTGCCTGTTTAGTTGAGTTATGGCAAACAATAGTAGCCAGAAACTTAACATATGTAACAATTCAACAGTTTTTTATTATCTGGACCTGTTTTGTGCAAGGTCTATTGAACTAATTTACAATAATGGGATTGAAAACATCCTAATTCAAATATAAAATAGATAGAAATATTTCTTATTTTCCTTGTTTCAGAATGATTGCTTCATTTAGAAATATTAATAATCTGATAACTGAGTCTCTTCATTATAACATAATGCTCAATTGCATAGGGAGCTATTCTTTATTTGGTAGGTTACACTGCAGGGTATCATGGGGAGAGATGTATTAGCCTGTATTCAGAGTTTATATAAAAAAATGAAACTGCAGAATAATAGAATTGCATCTTTTATACTAGTGCTGCTGTTTAAAAACAGAAGGACAAGTTTTAAATGGGAAATTCTAATCAGTATCTGCTAGAAAATTCACATGTGCGTTTACCATGTGCCTTTCTGCCTGGCCACAGGGTTGGGTTATGTCAGCTAAGCAATTCTTAATAACGTTCCTTCAAAACAGAGGGGCCATTAGAAATTGTTCTTGTCGGTGCAATTTTGTGGTTTCTGTCACATGTTTCTCATACCCCAAATATTTTTCATTTATTTTAGAGGAAGACCTGTGCTGCTAAACAGCTTTCAGTATTCGAGTATGTATGACGAACAAAGGCAGAAATAAAATGATGAAAGGGATGAACCAAAAAAAGGCCAACCACAAATTTACTGGAGTTAAGCCCATGCATACAGTACGTTTTCAGAGCATAGGGATGGTCTGCACTGAAGAATGCTGCATCCAGAGGTCCACACAGTAGACTCAGAGCTACACAGATACTGCAAATGAGAATGGCAGAAATAGTAGCTGCATGTAAGAAGCAGCCGCTTGCTGCTCTTCCAGAGTTAATTAGCTCTTCTCTTCAAATGAGCTAATTAGCCAGGGCACAGCCCTGCACCGACATAACCATACCAGTCCTGGAGCTGACTCATTATCTGGCTTGATATCCTCTTCATTCATTTATGTGAATACTTCCACAGCTCTGAAGAAAAGCATGCCCTGGTAGTTAGGTACCAGCTTCTGCACTAATTAGCGTCTGAACATTTTATGAAATGTGGAAAAATTTCAAGAGGGAAAAAAATATCAATGTCTCAAAGCTTAGTGGTTAGAGCACTCCCACTAAGGAGGGAGGAAAGCAGATCAAATTCTTGTTTTCAGAAGCAGATGTAGGTAACACCCTTCTAAGTTCATTTTTTCATAGTTATCAAAAATGCTCTCAAAAGATACAGAATCATAGAATCTAAAACAAAGGGAGTTGGGGGGGAGGGGAGGGGTTTTCTTCTTGTTCTTTGAAATTCTTGGTTCTTCCACTAAACCAAAATTCGATTACTAGCAGAGCCCTAATAGCAAATACAGATTATTGACTGCACTTGAGGCCAACCACAATGAGCTACTGCCTGAGGGTTAAAGACATTCCTGGGATTAGGTAATACTGCCTGAAGCCAATTGTAAAGAGCGCTTTAATATCTTTGAGCAATAGTTTGCTGCAATTTCCCTCAGACCCAGTCAGTGATTAATTAACCTTTTAGAATCTTCCAGGTTAATGGAAAGTTTGCTCTGGAAAGCTCCACAGATTGAAACATGAACCAAGATCATCGTCCGCCGTACCAGAATATACATGATCTTGGAAGATGAACCACAGTTTTCATTGCTTGTTAGGCTCTTGCTTCAGCCTGAGGGCAGTAATATCCCCTATCTGTAGTCAAATGAGCTTATGTGAAGTTATCTCAAATACTAAGAAAGGTTTTTGCATCTATAAAATAACCACTGTTTATCTTGTAACAGATGATTATCTAAAACATGTCAGCTCAAATTCTACACATTTTTAATCAACATGGGTATAAGAGGGTCAGGAAATAGCTTCATGAGAGATACATGGAGTGGCAACAAGAAGCCCAAATGAAGGTGTGATCATCCATATTTCTACCCACCTCAAATCTTGTGGATGTTTGGATGTGGATGTATGCTGTGTCCAAGACAAGGAAAGATGTTTGTGAGTTGTGTTTCATCAATTTCATGCCTTCCAAATCCTAGGTTTATCTGGGTAAATAAGGTTTTGAGGTAAAACCAAACTCCAAGCATGTATTGGGAAAATAATTGTGCTCCTTAATAAAAGCATCTTTAGAAGATTATCAGCTCAACAAGTGTCAAGAATAAGTAAAACAACACAATCCTACCAGATGCCTACTGACTGTCAGTAGCATGCTTATTGAAGATTTCAGCATTCCTAAGTTCTGAAATGGCTGCAAGTTAAGAGACTGTATTAAATGCAGATCGTTTCCAAATCCCTAACTCCAGCACTGCAGCAAGACATTTAAATGATGACACAATGAGTTACAGTCTGCCAGCTTGGCACAGATTCAAAGTGGCAGCAGCTGAGGTGTGCTTTAAAAATAGGGATTTTTTAAATTGGATTCAAAATCAATTAAAATCCCATTACAAACATAATTGTAGTGAAACAAATCATGAAATAATATCTTTTACAATAAACTATAAAACTGAGGAAGCTTGCATAATTAATACTATCTATTGCACCGATAGACCCATACCTTTCAACCACATACAACCTACATGTCAAGAGAATGCCTTTGGAAAGTAGGAGTGCATTTTCAACAGGACGTCAACATCTATTTCATAGGATTCTGAGTGGGTATCTCTAGGTAGATTTGATTTCCCTGCCCTCCTCAAAGTCCCACATTATACGTTGCTTTTGGAGATTAAATGCCGGCATATCTATATTGTAAAACAAGGAGACATGCAACATGATGGTCAGTCAACTCAGTAAAGCAGCTAGTGGCCATCCATCACATTTTTGATTTTTTGATCCCTGTATGAGAAAATAATCAGCCAATTTTCTGCTGGTGCAAAGTCAGTGCATGTCTTAGACAATGAAATCCCGTCCTTTTTTATTGAGAAAAATGTGCTTTAATTGTTTTGTGAGGGGAAAATAAGGGAGCAGGTAAAGAAAAAAAAAAGCCAACATCTCTTACACCAAATAGCAAGATTAAATTTTTTAGTTTATTTCATCATTAATTCCAGTTTTTCTGAGCTGTCAGACTTGCTTGGCCTCTTCTAGTAAAGCCACCCCCATAGTTTCAAGTGCTGGCATTCAGTTCTTACACAGCATGCTCTGGGCAAAGTTGGACTATTTGTTTATTTTTGTGGTCTTGTAGATCTTTAGGCTTGTATTTCTACTATGGAGAGGAAATTAATGACTCAACCAATTTCCAAACAGGTAAAATGAGAAAAATATCTTTAAAAACAACTCTTCAAATTTATAGTAAACTTAGCTTTTCAGTTTCTTCCTCACTAATCTTGTTTTATACAGCAATTTTTAAAACAATATTGCATTAGTAAAAGCTGCCAGTCACAATAAATTATCAATTTTTCTTTTTTTTATTATTTTGCGATGATGCTTTAAATACATATTCCTGTAAAGATTAGGCATATAATTTAATTGTCCTTGTATCAGATGAAAAAAACCATGATTCCCCACAGCAGCCTATTGACTCCTTCAACCTTGCCTCTTGAAACCTTACTGAACACGGAAGCTGATACTGCAGGTTTTATATTTATAATGATTAATTAATTCTGCACTAAGCAATGTTCCTGACTGCAAGAACAAAATCCACTTTAGAAAACATAAATGACAGCTTGCCTAAAATAATTAACACCAGTGCTGATAGAATTGGGATGTTCTCCCTCTGCTTTACACTAGCGTATTTGAGAGAATTTAATTACTAATATTTCTGACTAGCAGAAGAATTGCATTAAAAAAGCACTTGATGTGGCAGGATTGAAAGCTCA
Source organism: Corvus moneduloides (assembly GCF_009650955.1). Lineage (NCBI taxonomy): Eukaryota > Metazoa > Chordata > Aves > Passeriformes > Corvidae > Corvus > Corvus moneduloides. The sequence continues at coordinate 17,680,121 of NC_045480.1, read as the reverse complement.
TTCAAAATATGTTACAGAAATATAATGGGGATGGGATAAACTCTGGTTAAAAATGGAGATATAATTAACCCCCAGTTAAACATACTGGACTATTTCTAGGTTTTCAAGGAAAGCAGACCACATTAAAAAAAACCTGCATGGAAGTATCATCTCATTTCTCTGCCAGTCAAACAGCCACGTAGGGTTTGGCTATGCAGCATAGCAACCTTGAACTCCACCTCTTGTGCAGAACAAGTCAGATAATGTCCTGGTAACAGGATGGTTTCACCAGTGCACCAGTGAGCAAAGCATGCGTGGCTTCACAGCCTGGGAAGGACCATCCTTCTTCCGTAGCTGCAGCAGAAGCTCTCTGCTTGCTTTTCTTTAGGCATGGAGTTTTGCCTTTAGCATGCTGGATAATGTTAACCTACATGTTATTTTACATGAGGCCTTGAAACAGGACAGCTCTTCTCTGGAAGGGGACAATGGGTGCTTTCTGTGGGTGAAATGGCCTTATCCACCAATTTTAGCATTGTGAAACTGCTTACGCAGTTGTACGCTTAAGTGACTGGTTCCTGCGATATAAATAAAGGTGGCAGGAGCACATGAGATTGCTGTATTTTCCTTTGAATTTCTGGAAAGATTGCCATAAAATTATGGTAAAAATGCACACTCTCAGCCAGAGAAATGAACATGGAGTTATTGTCACTCAGTCTCACTCAAAGTTAGGACTTCTGTGGGTAAAAGGATGTGATCGTACCATCATGGCTTCCTCCTTGTTAAACTTACCACACTACAACCTCCCTATTTCACATGTTTATGGTTAAGAAATCTGAGGATGGGCAATGAAATTCCTGTGAGGCCATCATTATCCTTTTGTGCAAACGCATATGGGTGATTGCTAATCAGGACTAACATACATTTCCACATTACCACATTAGTACTAGGGAGCACTAGTTGTTCCCTGGGTGGAGCTCAGGAACTTCAACATCACTCAGAGGTACAAGTTTATGAACATCTAAATACCTACAGCCCACCCAATTCAGTTTTTTTTAGATGTTTTTTTTCCACAGTAGATGAAGGACCTAAGAGCTGAGGAAGTCAGGTATTGTAGTGTGTCCTTCCTGCCACTGGTAGATTTTTACCCCAAATGTCATCCTTTCTTCTTTTATTGGTTAGGGCTATCACCGAAAATCACAGCATTACCAAGGGCCCAATTGTGGAAGGGAGAAAGTCCATAAAGAGTAAGTGGGCAGCCAGCTGGCCTGTTTTCCAATATGTACCATCTCCTCTAGTGGGTTGTAGGCATATGTTTTGCCTACACACAGCCTTGCTGAAAGGTGCAATTTTGCATTGCCTGTAAACTCATCCCTTTCACTTGTGAGTAGAAAAAGGGAGAACTAGAATGCTTGATTTACTGAAACAAATGCAGGCAGATGTAAATTGTCTTCCTAAGGCAGGACATTCTCTACACCCTGGGTAGGATTCCTCCTAATGAGCAGTAGGGATTGGAAAGGGCATATGAAACCAATCTGTAACCGCTCTTTAGCTATTCCTGCTTAATACTAATTATTACTTAATAATGCAAAGCATTTATATTTCCTTGTAAATGTTAAAAGTGCTGTAAAAACATTAACTGGTTAATTCTCCGGACACCCTTAAGAGGTGGGTATATCTCCATTCCATACTTCTTTCCATAATAAGGGAACAATTAAAATGAAATTGATCAGCTAACTTTATAGATACCCTAATTCCTACAAATAGGAAATAATAGGCCTAAATGAGTATACTTCTGCATGTTTAAAAGCAGTATTCATCAGATGGATTATAGCTGATTTTTCAATGTAATTAACTTTGTATCCAAAAATCAACTTTATTGGTTCACTTCTAGTATATTAAGCACAATAGGAGGGATGCCCCATTTTCTCTGGCAATAATCAGGTTCCCTTCATCCTTGTAATTGATTCAAGCAGGAACCATATTATTGTCTAGTAAAACAGAGCATCCCTCCTATTATCCCTTAAGTAGCAGTCAGTCTGGGAAGAAAACAGTTACAATGATATATGAAGTTAAGACAGATGCCAACTAAATAGATATCTGAGTAAGCTAAAAAGAAAGAATTAAATAGTTTGAAGAATCAATAAAAGGTACTACTTCAGCTAACCACTGTGCATCTCATCAACTAAACTCTCATTATTGTTCATATCCTGACTGCCCCAATAATATTATACCCTGCACAAACAGCAAGCCCAATGGCCTCACAATCTAATTTGTCAGCTTTCACTTCTTTCCCACAGTTTTTGTATTCTCTCTCCTGTATTCTCTCTCCATTTCCCTCTATTTTGAAGTCTCCACATCATTATGCTAGTGTACCCTACTGCCAAAGGATCAGAGGACTGAAAAGAACTGATTCCACTGCACCTTCTCTTACAGAGACTCAGGTACAGAGTCCTGGCAAAACCAGTTTGGTCAGTATAATTTGCATCTTTTTGGGTTTTATTAAATTATAAGTGCATGGTGATGGTGAAAAAAATGCTGTAGTTCTGCTGGGAAATAAGCATAAGGAAAACAGTACATTTCTGACAGGTGAATGGATCTCTGAAGGAAGATGGGTGTTATGGGTAGCTAACGGAGCTTGGACACAGCAAGAGAGATGAGGGAAATATGTCTCTCCTGGACGTGAATCTGGTAAGTGGCTCATTTTCAGTATCTACAGTGGAGTCTGTGAGAATTGAATCCATAGCAGTGAGTGACTCCTTCAAGAATTGCCAGGACTATTCTAGGCTAGTATTGACAAAGGAAAGCAGGAATCTGACAAGTACTGTTTTAGCCACAACATAAAGATGCCTGTTTCTTAATAATGGAATGAACTTTTCTGAAATAAAAAGAGGCAGTGCATGTTTCCAATTTTGGATTCCTTCCTGATCAGGTTTGGACAACAGACTCAGAGGAGAGGAGAGATAGGTGACCTGCCTGAATTACTCTGGTCAGTAGAGAAATCTCTGCTGCATATTCTGGGGCTGACCTTGTGCTTGAAATTGTCACTTCTTCACACAAGGGAAGTCATAAGCCTAAGTTATGTTTCAACATATGTATTATCTGATTAGAACCCGGTGGCTTACAGGTTAAAAAAATTCCATCTTTCTGGAGAACCTAGAAGCTCAGGTCTTTATTGGTGAACAACTCTCTAAGGGATATAGCCAAAACAGACCACATGCTAAGTGAGATAGTGCTGTCTGCACATGTAGTTCTCTCATGCAGTGTTCTGGTGAGAAGTAAACCCTCCCCTCCCAAGCCTTCAGCCAACTCACACCACTGAACATGAACAGAGGACATCCCCCTGACAGCACTCTCTGCTTGCACAACTGGACAGGAGCTGGGGAAGTAACCGTGTAACACCAGCCACTGCCAGACATGAAACTGAGATTCTCCTCCTCGCTTCCTGTGTGAAGACGAGCAAATTAAGATAAGCCATCTGCTGCATCAGTTGTTCCATTTCACTGTTTTGGAAAGAAGGGGAAAACCCGGGGGTAGACACTGCACTCAGCTGGGAAACACCAGCTTTCTTCCCTCTCTGAGCTGGGGATGTGAATGTCTCTGTCCTAGTTGGGATACAGCAGGAAGCACTCAGTGCCAAAGCTCATGGCTCAGACCTTGTCATGCACAAGGTATAAATATACTTAATGGAACTTCTGGTGGAGAGGAGGGAGAAAACTTCTCCCTTTTGAGCAGATTTGGCAATGTTGCAGTTATTCTGATCTGTCCCTGAGTAGCTTTTATGCCTTTCTTTCTTCTTTACCCCTTACAATCCCCTCATTGAAAGAAAAATCTATAATCTGTTCATTCTCAAAACAGACTTAAGAGCCATTATTTGGGAGCCAGATGCTAATGATTCCAGGGCAGTTATTTTACTTTGACAAATCTTAAGTAAGAGCATGACATGTAAAGTAGGGAGAAGGGAGGCCTGTTATTTTCTTGCAGCTAGATGTGATGCACTTGACTTTTGTAGCTGCTGTAACTATTTGGCAGAGTTGCACATTTAGGAGGACATTTGAAATATTTAAAAACTTCCCTTTCGCTCTCCCCAAATATAGTAGCAAATAATCAAAGGGATGAGTAAAAGGCAATTGAATAATGCCAGCCCGGTTCAGTACTGATCTGCAGCTTACATAATTCAAATATAACTACTGAATTTGCTTAACTCAATCCCTCCTTGTCTTCTCCTTTAGACATGGTGTGATAGCTGCAGTCATGCAGCCTTCCCATTTCCCTTACTTATCCATGAGAGCTGGAATATCAAGTCCATTCCATTTGTCAAAAAGCTTTATTTAGGATAATTTGGCCCAAAAAGTTCAGATCAAGCAGATGCAGACAGCAGGGGGATTGCAAGCCTAAAGCCAAAAGACTATTCTTGAAGGAACATAAGACATTATTATGGTTAATACAGCTAAAATTTCCTTTTTGCTTTACAATGTTAAACATAACAAATGCTCCCCAGGAAGGTTATTGATAAGAGCCGAACATCAAGAACATTATCTCACTCTTGTACCACAATTTAAGAGTAGAGAATGATATTTTATTTTACCTTTCATCTTCTCTGTGAAACAGAAGGCCAACTTTTTTCCCATTGAATTTCAGAAGGAGGAAGTAATTTCCACCCTTTAGCTGAGATGCTTCTTGAAACCTTGATTATTATTCTAAGCAACTCCCTTTCATACTAGTTTTAAGGCATTCTCTTCCTGATTCTACCAAATCCTTTAATGGATTCTGCTTTTGAAAGGTTTGAGGTGGTATTGTTACTCCTAATAAAGCTGAATGTAAATATAAAGAAAAAATATAAATAACCCCTCAATGTTTTGATTTTATTATTGAAAAGTTACATTTTATAAATTTCTTTCTTTGGTTCTGCACTGCCCATTTTTTTTCCAAATTAGTGATGAATGTTAATTCAAGCATGGAGAAGTTATTATTTCCATATACAGGTGAACAGGTACTTGGTTAACAAAGTGGCAGTAAAACCCTTTTCCTTAGAGTGCATCATTTTCTTAGACAGGTCTGTGAAGAGTCTAACTGTGTAAAGTCTTACAAGGAGCATAATAACTGTGTTGTTTCTTCATTTCATCTGTACAAAAGGTTCAGCCAAGAAGTCAGACCAGAAAGGCAGTCAATATCAATGACACACCTTCTTGCCAAAAAACTGATGGTTTTCTTTGTCAAAGAGATTTAGGCAGGCATTTATTGAATATCATTATCTGCATCTCCCAAAGCATTTTGGTGGAGAAATACAGAAAACTTCCCTGTACTTAGATTCCCACATTTTCTGAATCCCACTTTAATTTTCAATGTCGAAATTATTTAGGATATGTTTTTTTAGTGTTCAAAAGTGAATGTTGCCTGTTACCATGTTTAGAGCTTACTAAATCAGCATTTAAAAGACAAGCTAATCATTTCAGGTATTCAGATGGTGTTTATGTCTGAAGGACCTGGGGATGCCTGATCAGTGGGATCATCTACTGAATATGACTGAAAGAGTGCATGCGATTTTTTTTTTTTTTTTTCCCCTGCCAGACTTAGGATTTTCTTCTGGAAGTAAGTTACCATGATTCTTTTTAATTTTTGTTTCAATGTGTATTTTTGAGCTTTAGTGAATACCAAATAGGATGCTACTTTGTCCCTAAGTAACAATAAATCAAAACACCTTTTCCCCAGATAGTTCATCTTTGCTATTTTTAATTGTGACTTCATCAATGACTATCTTCTTACCCACAGTGGAAGCAATTAACCTGCTTTATGAATAAAGTCATTGGATTAGCAACTGAGAGAAGTGGGCATTCCAAGTAGTTCAAACAAAGTTACAAGATTCTGTCCTGGAAGCAAAGGAAGTGAGCTGGAATTTAAGCTTAGCCTACTGGAAGTAAAAACCTAAGGCAAAAAGGTTGTGATTTAGAAGAAAAGAGACTGAGTGTATTTGGTACAAAGTGATGTGAAGCTTCAAGGATCAAGGAAACTGCTTGTAGTTTCTCTCCTTTCCATTCTTGGAGAACAGATGAAATGTGCATGGAGCTAAATAAAACAGACTATGCAAAGAATATATTTGAGTTTTAGCATGGATTTCTTATCTCAGCAAAACTAAAACAGAAACCCACAAATCCATAAGACCTTGGAAATGGGTAAAAGGGAGCAAAATTATTGTAACCTATAATACTGTCTGCCCTCTTTTCACTGATGTAGCCAGAACCTAGCAAGCTTCAGACTCTATTTTACTAAAAGCCTCAATAGTGACATAGAATCACAAAAATACATGGAATACAGACTAAAATATAGTAAAGCAAGGCCATTGTAGCTTGCTTGCCTTTGGTACATAAAGATCTTAATATAAAAGACTGAAATTTTGTGAGATTTGACAGAATAAATAGATTTTTATCAGAGGATACCTCTCCTCTCCTTTCCTCTGAACCTCACAATTAATGGCGAAGGCAGTTAAATGTAGAGGAGCTCATTAATCTGTTTGTGTCTGGAGTGTCTTACACAGATACCATGCTAATCAATGCCTGTGAGGTAGTTAGCATTGTGCTTATGTAAGCAGCACTATACAGGCACAAAATCTACTGTTCTTTACTTGTACAGTGTTTGAACTAATATTTATTTAATTTTGTTTAATAGTGTCAATAGGCAGTCAGAAACAGTTAGCCTTTTTTTGTAGGAGGTGAGTGAATTGAAATCATAGAACAACACAATTAGTTGAAGATAATTTTTCTCTGAAGATTCCTCACTCTGAATGGAGTCTAAATGCTGAAGAACATTAATGCAGAAAAAAAAATACTGCCCTTTACCCCTAGTTCTCTGGTGCTGTGAGAAACCTATGTTAAGGAGACAAACTCTTGCCCTTAATGTGGTTAAATGTTTTCTACCCTTCCAGTTTATAAGGCAGGAAATTGTCAGTGCATTTTTCATGGCATCAATTAAATGCTGTACATCTTTGATTAGCAATGTCTATCAGTGTTGAGGCTAATGCAGACATAAATAAAAGTTACAAATGCTGCTACATATTCAGTATAAAGCAGAGCATAGATGTAAAGATTAATAAACTAAAGGAAATCAAAAAGTTTCTGTTGAGTGCCATAAACAGCTGCACTGAGAACAGCTTCTCTCACTGAGGCATTAAGCTCAAAGCATTACAAACATGACAAAAAAATGAAAGATTTTTGTACAGAACTAAACATTGTTCAGTGATAAAAATAGCTTTCTTCATTCTTGGTTAAACAGAAGGGAAGCACCCCAACAGTAGTAAAGGTCCTTATCAGCAGAGAACAATAAAGAACTGATGGAGGGAAGTAATCTTCCTCATCTCAGAGGACTACTGCAGTTGTTATATTACACTTGTTGCTGATTATCTATATGCAAGTCTCTACAGTATCTTTCAGAATTATTGAGCATTTTAGGAATCCATTATACCTTTTGGAGAAGTGACTCAATCTGGAGATTCCTAGTGAGTGTAAATGAAGGCAGTAGCTTTCAGCTCAGTACAGCCTGCATGCTATAAACATTTGAATTATATGATGCAGTTGTGAGTTTTTTACAAATATTTGACAACAGCAGTTATATAAGTCTCCAATATGATTTTGATACAAAAAATCAGTAACATAAATGGGTTGAATTTAATATTTGGGGAAGTGAAGGATTGAGAATCTCTCTGTCTGCTGCAGGCCGTTTACAGGGCTCCAATTGCCACAGACCCAGGCACAGGGACCCCACTCTGTGCCTCAGATGGGGTACTGTCCCACTGCCTTTGAAGTCTGGTGGCACAAGCTGCACTGATTGTATCACATCAGGGTGAAGCAGCAGCTCCTGAGAGACTGAAAAGCAAGGCTTTCCTGCTCCAAACAGAACTGGGCCCCTCTGTGTCAGAGCCCTTGGCAAATTTCTGAACATAATCATATGAGTTCATCTTACACGTGGCTGCCATTTCTTCCACTATCCGACCCAGAAAAGTGCTTTTAAGGCATTGTGTGCTGCTTTGAGTTGCTTGCAAAACTCCCCAGTTCAGCTGAAGCATAGAAGTCCAGCTGTTTATACCTCTCTCTAAGAAATCTTTTATATTAACTTTACTGTATTTGCTCTTAGCCCAAGTCCATTGATCAGGCAGGACATCAGGAATGGTGAGAATAATGGATTTATTGTGCTTCATGCAGATTTTTGGACACAGCTTTGCCATATAGATTCCAAAAGGAAAGGTATGTGACATTTATAAATGTAATCTCTCCCAACAGACAGATCTAGACTAAATGTGCTATGATGATTATTAAGATAAATAATCAGAATGGTTATAAAATGGAGGTTAGTTTGAGTATGTGGAGGATGAATTTTCTGTCAAATTAATGTAGACATAACTATCTAAGGAGACAAAGCAAACACTTTAATTGCATAGTGCGTAGTGTTTTGCCTGTTGTTTAGCCCTACAGTTATATGTCAGACTGATTAGTGAATTTTAAATGCAGGAACCAGATACTACTATAGCTTGTGAGAAATAATTCCCTAACTAAAGTAAGAGAGGGATTCAGGGAGCCAAAGCTATCAGTCATAAACAGGCAGCCAAACTATGGCACTTCCCCGGTACCAATAAAAGTACTTTTGTTTCAACTACGTGGAGCTCTCTTTGCTCTGGACCTACACATACTTCCCAGGAGAAGATAAATTCCTGTGTAATGTATCACTGGTTTTCAATTTCATTGTGATGAACCCACAGGAAGAATTACATAGTCCATCCTGTGTTTTACAGAAAAGCTAAATTACAATGTGCCCTCTATGTGGTCCAGGGGATATTGATTAAACTGCTTCAGAGTTTGAAGAAGAAAAAAATAATGTACTGATTTTCCTCATCTACATCTTTTCTTCTCATCTTCCCATTTTGTGGCAATAATTAGTTTGCAGAAGTCAACAAGACTTATTTTCTTGCTTGAAATACCACACTTGTAATTTTATAAGAGACTTCAGGAGTGTATTCTGGGAGTGTATTCTTCACAGGGAAACTTAACAGAATGTCTTTGGGAACTCTTTTTCCTCATTCTTTTCTTAGCTTGAATAGCAGACATCATCTTAATGCCTGTTTGCTTGCAACTTGTAAGCACACAGATATGTGAAAAAGAAAGCCCACAGAGACACTCCAATATTGCAGGGTAAGCTGAAGTGAGAAATACTTCACGCCATTCCAGAGATTCACTGGCAAAAAGATGCAAATGAAAATTATTGCAAGGAGTATAAAATTATTATAAAACTGTCACATTTCTAATTTTTCATATCACTTCTGACCATAAGCTCCACAGCTATAAAAGCAATATCTTTTGCTCTTCCATGTGCACAGATGATGGTTTACATTCTTCAGGGTTCATCATGTTAAGATGCCTTTAATTATGTCCCAGACAGCTGTTCAGAATGTACTCTTAAACCTCTTCAAGGTCAGAACCTTACTTCTTGCTGATCCTCAGATCATCATTCTATGATTTCTGTTTCACTCACATAATACCTCTACTGTTCTTGGGAATCACTGTGCAGTCCCACAGGCCACGCCAGCATATGACTTCATCAACTGCCCCTAAAGGTTCAGATGCTGATGTGCTGAGGATCCTTGGCTAATCCTTAAAGGTCAGATCGATTGAAAATTTATGGATGTTCTTATTGCATATTTGAAAAACGTAGTAATATTGTTAATGTACCCTTTCTCTTCCCCCTGCTTTCCCTTGCACCTGGGCACAGGAATATCAAACATACAGTAAACAGAAGAAGCATCTTACAAACTTGTGTTTCTGATGACATATTGTAATAAAAATGGGAAAGAAATCATTGGTTCCAATCACACCCATAACCAGGCACCTTGTGAACCCCAGCCTGTGCATGGTTTGTGTTGAATTTAAAGAATTGCTCGCTATATGGCACACACTAATAGACTCGACTCCCAAACCATTCATTTAAACTCAGACACAAAAACTCAAGAATCTTCTTCATGGATCACTGCACTTGTTAACAAGTATCAAATAGGATAAATTGTATGTTATAGCACCATCCACTAGCTCTGCTATATTTAAATCTTTCAGTGTTTCTATTATTAGAACACCCCTTTCTAAGGGAATGATAGCATCCACCAGTTAAAAGAAAAGTGATATAAATTGATACTTTCCCTTTTAGTACATATGCTCCTTATGAAATATTTTGACCAGTGTATGGGCTGGGAATTTCAAGGAAGAAAGCTTCTACAATCTGAAGCAATTCCAAACTTCCCCAATCTTCATAACCTCTCTTGCAGTGTTCTCAGATAGGCACAGAGGCCCATCGTGAATAAATTACTGCAAATATACTTCAGTTCATTAATTGAATCCATAATAAAATGAACTTCTTAAAAAGTACAAGCTACTATACACAGTAAGATAAAGATAAACAAATATATTGACTCTGTTAAATATAAAATTAAGGGCTATCTTTAAAACCAAACTGAATGTGCGTCTCTATTTCATTCACGTAACTGAGTCAGAAAAGGAACAGTCCCTTTGAAATAAATAAAAATTAGCATAACAATGAAATAAAATGCAGTCATTGGAAAAAAATGACCTTAACTTTCATTTAAGACAATAGCTGAATATAACAAGCTTTTCAGTCCTAACAAACTTTCTGGTATGGATATCATATTCAAACAAATAACAAGTCATGTCTTATCAAATCCATCTTATACAGGCTTTATACCATAATTCAAAAAGAAAATTACTCTTTTATTCTTCTGGTCACTTAAAGGACAGGTTTCGTTATAAGAAATTTAAAAAGGGCTGTAATTTTTAGTTAGATACTGGGAGGAAATAATAACATATATTCTTGTACTCTTTAGAAAATGGTATTTTAAAATTTCCTTTCTTGGTAATAGAGTTACATACTTACTTCTCTGTCCATTCTACTAAAAAATTGAATGCAATGTCAGTTCAAGTGTTACCTTCAGAAGGTAGATCTGGTCCAAAAAGAAAAATATAAACAGTGTGCAAGATGCAGTGGCAATAAGAAAACATAATGAGTCACAATGGATAGGATAATAAATCATTGTTTAACTTATTTATCAATGACTTGGATGAAGGTCCAGATGCCTCCTCAGCAAGTTCACTGATGACACAAAGCTGGAGGGAGCTTTGGACTGATGCCCCTGAGTGCCTTGCAGCCCTTCAGAAGGACTTTGACAGATTTGAGAGATGGGCAGAAAGGAACCATCTGAAATTCAACAGACGCAAATGCAGGGTTCTGCATCTATGGAAGAGTAACCTCATGCAGCAGCACAGGCTGGGGGCCAAGCTGCTGGAAAGCCCAGCTCTGTGGAAAAAGACCTGGGGGTCCTGATGGACAGCAAGCTGTCCATGAGCCAGCAGTGTGTCCTTGTGGCCAAGAGGGCCAGTGGTACCCTGGGGGGCATTAGGAAGAGCATTGCCAGCAGGTCAAGGGAGGTGATCCTGCCCCTCTACTCAGCCCTGGTGAGGTGCACCTGGAGCGCTGTGTCCAGTTCTGGGCTCCTCAGCACAAGAGAGACATGGAGCTCCTGGAACAGCTCCAGTGGAGGGCTACGAACATGGTTAAGGAACAGGAGCATCTCTGTTACAAGGGCAGGCTGAGGGACCTGGGCCTGTTCAGCATCGAGAAGAGATGGCTGAGAGGGAACCTCATCGATGTCTGTAGGAAGGGAGGGTGTCAGGAGGATGGAGCCAGGCTCTGCTCAGTGATGCCAAACAACAGCACAAGAGGCAACGGGCAGAAACTGATGCATAGGAAGTTCCACCTGAACATGAGGAAGAATTTCTTTACTGTGCAAGTGACCAAACACTGGAACAGGTTGCTCAGAGAGGTTGTGGAGTCTCCTTCACTGGAGATACTCAAGAACCACCCGGACACAATCCTGTGCCATGTGCTCTAGGATGATCCTGCTTGAGCAGGTAGGTTGGACCAGATAACCAACCCATTGTAGTCCCTTCCAACCTGACTCATTCTGGGATTCTGTGATTACTAAATTGGTGCATATATGGATGGATGGACACACACACCAGCTAGATATACTTGTAAACTCTTCCTGAGTTGACTATGACTTACTTTTGTATTTTTGTATATATTTTCTTTCGAAACCTTCATGGTCAGGAGTGAGTGAATCACTGGTCCCCATCTATTAAACAATTCTAGAGTTAAATCTACAAAATGAATAAGATCCTTTAAAACTCTGATTATATAGGGTTTTTTCATTCACATTTTTGTGCTGTCAAGTTGAAAGGGATGGATTTTTACATAGAAATTATGCAACTGATTACTTAAAAGTCAGTAGTCTATTTTTACAAGAATTCCCCCTTCCCTTCCTGACCTGCAGTAATATTAAATAATTAGATTTTAAATGTCCTTCGTGATATATTTTTCTAGATGATACGGTGCCCTTTAAAACTAAACATTATTTATAGCACAAAAAGCACAAAGATTCCTGACCCAGAACTATATCATTAGAGGAGACTGAAAGAAGCTAGTCCATCAATGTGTAGGATATTAAACAGCTTTGTTTGTCTAGAAAGTGCATAATCAGCCCTTCAAACTTTTGTTGTGTTACCTGTAATTAATACCAATTAAGGCCGAGGCTCTCACATATGAAATGGTTGAGAAAGTCTGCAGGGTTTGGTTTCCTATTTGTCAACTTTTATTTGAAAACAGCAGGTTAAATTCCGATCTGAGGAACGTTTAGCCTCAAACTATCATGCAGATTGTTTTGTATCTATGTAATTGCCAAAGACTGCTTTGGTCAAAACTCCTTAACACTTTTTATTGCTAATTTTGGCAATAAACCTGTTAATTAGTTTATTGTAAAGCATTAGTGAATCAAGTAAAAAGGATCCATCTGTTTATAAAGTAAGATTTCTTCTGGGCATAACATTTACAAACCACAGTGGTAGACACTATACCATCTATTTATTGATAAAGTCTCTCACTCCTTTTAGAGCTAAAATGTGACTTTGAAGGAGATTTGTAATATATCACGCACAGTTAATACCACCACAATCTTAATATCATCAGGGGGACTTGAGAGAGCAGTGAAGAGCCATAGTCCCTCTCTTCTTTATATCACTGATGTGAACCTGGTGTAGACTGATAGCAGCTATAGAGGTGGCCATATGAAAGGCACTCAGTTCTCAGAGCAAACTCTCAGTATCTCCAGTTGGAGTAGAATTTTAAGAATACAGCACACCTACCATTGTCATAAGGATTATTTTCATGGGCAGACTTAGAAGCCAAAAGAAGTACCAGGTTTGAGGGAATTTTACTATTGACTTGAATGGGATCAGGATCATAGATTTTTTCAGGTGAATGCGTAAGCAGTCTAGGAATCTTACACTGCTGGTACTTATCTCTTCCATGGCCAATTAAATAGGCTTCTTTTCTCAGAACTGTCAATGTGGCAGCTTTCATGAGCACTAAATTAATCCTTTAAAGGAAAAATATGTTAAAAAAATGTAATATCATTTCTGATTTAAAGATACTGTAAAAAAAGACCTTTTTTCAAAACAGAAAACAATTCTCTTGTATATTCATGTGGATTAAAGAGTAGTTTTCATACCAAAATATTACATTTCTTTTATCAGAACAAAGTAAAGATGATACAATACTCTCGTCTGAGATTAAAATATATAAGAATGAAATATTGATAGCAACATATACTATAGAGTAAAGGAGGATTGGATGATGTACTATGGGAGCTGATAAGAATTTTATGGCTTCTAGCAGAGAGGTAAAATCACATAAAAAGATACAGACTGATGGCAATAGGAAATGCGTCTATAAGGGGATCACAGGAGTAAACAGAGAATAGTTTGGATAACAGCAGACAAGCATTTAAGGGATCATGCTAATTGAATTAGGCATTGTAGCCAAGTAGAGTAGACTGATGCTTCTAAATGCTAAAAAGAGAGCTGAGGCATCTCTGCCTGGAGTGGTAGCCTCCATTGCCCCAGGTCTTTCTCCAGGAGTTTTAAAATCTATCTAAAATGGATTGCTAACAGCTGTTTTATTGGTGGCCATTGGGGCCCGCTTATTCCACTTTAGATGCAAGGAAGGTAAAAGATGGGTAAATAGACAAAGTTAAGAGGGGGAAATCATGTGAAACCCACTCCTGAAGCTGTGGAGAAAATGACTACACATTTCTCATAGAGAGAGAAAACGTTGCCTTGGTGTGTGACTCATCTAAACCTCATCATCTAAAATCAGACACTTAATCAAAGCTATTCAGCTAGACACCCTCTAAGGTTAAAGGAGAGATCTGAGGACACTTTTAAAGCATTATTTAGACTTTCCATCTTTCATTTCTGCCTTGGGATGGATACAGTCTTCAGGCTGCTGTTAATGTTGAGGGAGAAACCAAGCAGCCCATCAATGCAGGATGTGACAACCTGCCTCCCCACGCTTTTTCCTATCCCAGATTGCTCCCCCCCCCCGCCCCCGTTCCCTGCCTTAGCTTTGGCCCCTCCCTCAGGCTCTCCCTATTGGTTCCTGTACCCCAACCCTGCCCAGGGACCGCCCCTGGGGCCCTGACAAAACCCCCCTGCACCCAGACCATGAGGTCTCTCTGCCTCTGGAGATTGCGGGGACAAGATGTGATTAATGCCATCTCAACCCTCATGAGACACCCTTCTCACTTCCTTCATCATCACTGGTTGTAATGCTGATAGCTGACCAGAGACAGATCGCAGGGCTGTTCAAAATGGACTGTGGGATGTGACTGGGTCGCAGTGTCCTAGGTAACCCCCGCTGAGCTCTCAGGGAGCTACAGCCTGCTAAGCAAAATCAAGCAGTTACAACGGCAGGAACCTGGGACCCCGTTAAGAAATGACTGATATGATTTGAAATTAAGAGGCAGGTGCTGCTACTCGTGCAGTTCAGGCCCCTCACAGACAGCTCACCCGTGCTGGCTGCAGCTCTGCCCCAGACAGTAGCTGAGTGGGTTAGATGATATAGCCCGGGAGCCACCTCCATCTGCCTTGCCTCCAATGTGAAGCTGGCCATACTGAAGACCTTAGTAATAATTTAAGTACATATAATTGGGAGGCCTGCCTGCTTTCCAGATACCTAACATCTGCAGCAGCATTTGGAGCCTGGAGCAAGAAGTCTGACTTACCCTGCACAGCATCCACAAAGAGAGGGGGATCTGCAAGAGGGGATGTTGTTCGGGGATAGATGCCACTGATAGCCCCAAGCAGGAAGTCAGAGACCTCAAAGCATACCTCCACCTTGGTTCCTCAGACCTTATTATAGGAATTAGGACAGTCCAGGTGTATGAGGGACATATTTTCTGTCACTGTTTGGGACGGTATTTTCCAATTTAGCACTCCTGTTAAAACCGTGCTGCCCTTTCCCTCCAATGTAAAGCAGAGAAGGCAAAGATCACAGGTTGAGATAAGAATGATCTACTGGAAACAGCAATGGGATGAGAAAATGAACAGTGACAACAACAATATGAATAACAAGAGGTATAAGACAAAGAAAGAATTTATATGGAAAGCCTGTGATGATACCAATTCGGCTCTTCCTTGCCACATTTTCTCCCTACCAGAAAGAACGCCCTTCTCCTCAGAAGTGAGAGAGTTCATTCTGCCCACCCAATCCCCAGCAATGATGTGAGGTGGTACAGAATAACACCTGGGTCCTGGCCACGCCCCCCTCAGCACCTCCCTCTCATGGCTAATGCAAAAAAATAACCCTATCTTGGTTTAAAGCACTTCTCACTTCCCTGGTGAGAAGCAGGATTGGTGGTACGTTACTGCATGAGGCAGGTGGGGGTGATGGAAACACCCAGCAGCACACTGAGCTGCGCATCGTTCTGAAGCAGGAACTGCAGCTATGAGATCTTGAGACCACAAAATACAACAAAACCAGGCTGTCATAAAACAAATCCACAGACTAAGGGATGAACACCTTCCTGGCAGAAATTTCTTTACAAGTATTCAATCATTGACACTACTCGTCAGGTATGACCAGTCTTTGTCTGAACTTGGACATGGGACCCACTGCCATGAGGTATCTGATGAGGAGCAAAATGAATTATTTGTGAGAAGGGGTAAGGAACAACTCACAGCACTAATCTTAAGTTGGAAAAATGTCCTTTTCACAGTGTCAAAATTTTAAATGGGGAAATATTAATTTGACCTTAAACCACTGATGTGCTTTTGAAACAGTCTGCAGAAGGCTGCAGTCAACGAGTGAGGCCACAACTGCTACAGGTGACCTGGGGAGTGGGGGCAAAGATAGATCTACAGAAAATCTGGGCAGCAGGAAGGAGCTGGGAGGCTCATTTATAAATTCCAGTTCTGGGAATGCATGGTCAGAATATGTTTCACTGATATTTGAAATTATGTTTGGCTTCTCGTGTCTTCTTGAGCAATATTTCCCAGCCCGGGTTTTGTAAGAAGGGGGTACAGCATGCTTCTTTCTTGCAGCTGCCTGGAATGAAAACTGTTGTGTAAAAACAAAAGAAACACCTCATCCAAAACACACACAAAAAGTCACACTACATGATAGACTTCTTTCAGAGTCAAAAACCAAACCATTCTGTATCCATCAGTTCAAGGAATTTTAGAAGTTACCTTAGGCACCCTAATTTGGAAGAACAAAAAGTATTCTCCAAATATCATTGTTGTTTGTAGGTTTGAAATGTAAATGTTTTACTAGCTACTTTTCCTGCAAATCCTGTTACACTAATTCGTTATTATACAGCTTCTTATAAAATTTGGTGACTGAGAATCTTAATTATCAATATAAGCATCATTTATTACATTTATTTTAAAATATATCGGCTACTCTTTTTTAAACAAGTTAGTGATATTTTATGACAGGTTGGGAAGCTACCATCCTTGACAAGACTAATGTAATAACTATCATAAAATTGGTGACAGAGTAAGAAGAGTGGAATTACAGGAGGAAATCCACCAGTGAGAGCTTTAGCCTATTCAGAACTGTACTAATATAATAGACTGAACAAATCAGGTCTATAAATTTCTGTCAATGTAGATCACCCATACAAGGTCTCATGCATCAGCCAAACTTAAACAGGGTCCTTGTACAGACCCTGTGAACAGGAGTGAATTTCACCCTCAACAGTTGAAAAACTACCTTTCATTCTGATTGCATCAGAAAATTAATTTGCTCCATTCTCCAGCAAAAGTGAAATTGGCTCTGTCATCAACAGAGTTTTTTGAATAACACAGTTTATACTACATTCACAAATAATCTGCTTTCAGGCTAAGTAGAGGATTTTTACTGTTTCCTTCATAAAATCTGGTTAATAAAAATATTGGCATGTACAGTGCATTAACTGATGTTAGTGGGAGTTATATAATGAAATAAGACCTTGAAAATAACATTTTTGAGAGACATGAAGACATTCTAGTATAGAAGAAAATGAAGAAAAATGTAATGAAAATTACTGAAACCGAGAAAGCAGAGCTGTAGTAAAAGGCTGAGGAACAGTAAAGAGAGAATGAATGAACATGGAAAATACAGCATTCTGGGCCTTTTTTTGGGTAGAAACTGAAACAAAATGGCTAATACAAAGATATTTAGGCTACAGAGAAATGGCACCAGATCACATAAGAGAAAAAAACAAGGAAAGCAAAGGAGAGACGCAGTAGAGCATTGAGTTGGAAAAGTACTATTGAAGAGTATTGAGTACTATATCCTTAGAAAGCCTTCTAGTGATGGGGCTCCGAGTCCCATTCCTTGGCTAAAATAACTTCTCACGTGGGGCCTGTATACTTCAGACTCCCGCAGGAGTGTTGATTTCACTCAATATGCATATTGCATCCTCCTAATTATCCATCTCTTTGTATTAATGATGAAATAATACAATCTTCTATTTTCTCTAATTAAGTTTATTATGGAGACATTTTTATGTGCCTATTTTTGAAAAATGAAATTTCATTAAAAGTCAGTGTATCAGATCTTATTAATTCTATTACATTACAACATGAAACATTTCATCAGGAAAAAAAAGACTGAATCAAAACCAACCCCAGACTTTGATAATACAGATAAAAAAAATTCCAATGCATTCACTCTTCAATCTCATTTTAAACACTGCAAAACTTTCCTCATGTGAAGTTTTAAAATCAATAGAGAATGACTTACCACATCCTCCTACAGAAATATATTTTGTCTACTTTACTGGGGATTTTTTCCCTGAAAACACTATGAAATGCCAATGCATCTCACTAGGCCATTTTTTCTTCTCCTTGTAATTAGGAAAAACTAGATAAATAAAATGATATCAATTACCTTTGGGAAAACCAGGTTGGACTAAGAGACCTTTTAATAATTGGAATGGCAGTGCACTTTGCATGCTGTCAGTACTCAGTGACAATTGCTACAAGACAATTGATACACAGTGACGTTTTCTTTGTCATTGCTGGACAGTAGGGACTTCAGTGCCAATGATTTTCTGCCATCATCTGGAAGTGATAGGGGCCTATGAATGACTGTAGCAAGATAAAGGATCCCTTGATATCCTGTGGAGGAATTGCAATGTTTTGCTGCTCTCCTGACATGTTTCATAGCTGTGACTCCAGGGCACACGCAGCTGAATGGTTTTGCCGAGGTTTGGAATTCTCTTGTTCCCGTGAAGCTGCTGCTCAGCTGGTGCACTGCTTGCACTAAGGACAGACCACATGGGGTGGCAGCAGCAGAAACACAGGGCTGCTGACACACAGTGAGGGATTCCTATTTCACTGCTCTAGAAAAGAGAGTCCTAACCCATTGTACAGTTGTAGGAGAATATATTGACTGTGTCAGGAGACTGAAAATTTCACTTTCAAAGCACACAGTAGAAGTACTTGTAGCACATACTTAACTGACTAATTTCTTATTTTGGTTCTCTGTAATCCACAAATATATGTCATATAATTTAATTGGTTTTCCTTGTACAGCACTGTGTCACTCTAGAAGGAAGCACAGGCACTGAAATGATATATGTAAAAAACATTCTTTCAGACTTATTTTTTAAGTTGGAGTGACTGAGATACTGTTCTAAAGGTTTAAGGAAAATAAAGGACTGTTTCTGGTGAAATTTCATCCTGCCTATCCATTAACTTGGTGTTGCTAATTACTGCAGCTAGGTTTCATAGACCACATTTTTTCTCCAAAGGCAATGTAGTTTGTCCAAAGTCCATCCCCAGTGCTCCTCTCTCTTGTAGGCAACTCTGAGTTGTGGGTAGACAGATTGTCTGGCATTAACAGAAATTTGTTAAGGAGCATTTCATCCACCATTGCTCCTGAAATTAGAGAGATGAGAGCAGGGAACATTGCTCTTTTTTCAGTATAGTAGCAAAATGAGCATCCTGGAGACAGTCCAGTGAAGATAATGAAAGGACTGGAGCATCCCTCTGATGAGTAGTGGCTGAGAGACCTGGACTGTTCTACCTGGAGAAGGCTTGAGGTGTGGGATCTTATCAAAGTGTGTAAATACCTGAAGAAAGAGTGCAAAGGCAATGGAGCCAAGCTGTTTTCACTGGTGCAGGGCAAAAGACAATGGACAAAAACTCAAACAAAAGGAATTCCATTTAAACAGAAGAAAAAACATTTTTCCGTGAGGGTGACTGACCACTGGCACAGTTTGCCCAGGGAGTTAGTGGGCTCTCCATGTTTGGCAATCCTCAAAAGCCATCTGGGCATAGTCCTAGGGTACTGACCCTAGGTATCCCTTCTTGAGGGAGGGTTGGACCGGGTCACCTCCAGAGATCCCTTCCAACCATTTTCCCTGAGCTGCCCTTTGCAGAAAATTAATCCATTTTGGCACTTCCACTCCCACCTTTCCAAAGTGCATGGCAATAAAGAATAATATGAGTAAAAGTCTAGCAGCGTGCCCAAAAGAAATGCAAATCTGGATGATAAGTGATTTTCAGAAGAATTGTCCAAATAAATGAAAATTAAAAGGCATCAATGTTCATAAGAAAGAAACCCCAACAGACAAGCATGATATATTTCCCTTGCCCTGCCAGCTCCAATGAAGATGCTGTGTCAATGGTGGCAGTCACATGCACAAAACCTGGCCAAACAACAGGTTCTTGTGCACAGTCCTTCTTGGAAAAGATGCATATGGATATTTCTGTCTGCTTGCTGTGAAAAAATCAGCTCAGCAAATAATTCAACAAGTTAAAATAAATATATGGCCCAAACAATGCAGATCCAGACTAGACCAGGAGAATAATTAAGCCTATTACATATCTGTGTGTGCTGGTTCTTCTGGGATTTCATTATTCTTGCAAAAATATCCTCACAGGCTATCTATAGTCTGTAAATATTTGTTTCTGTGGAAGGCACCATCAAAACACTTCTAAAGCTCTTTGCCACTAGGCCATTCTAGATAACCAATGCCAGACAAACAGTATCATCGCAAGGAGGAAGAAGTACAAGTGGAGTGCCAAGCTTGGTGCAACATGGAGTGAGCCTCCAGTTACATAGCCTAAACTGAAGGCATACCTTAAGGCAACTCACTTTCTTGAAGTTTTCTCTAATCTGTTGCTTTGCTCTAATTTTGATCCAGAGTGCCCTCCAGAGGGGAAATGGTGGCTGTGAAACTGCTCTTAAAATATAGCCTAGAGGTGGACAAAGACATGCCTCTTCCTCTGCTCCTGAGAACCCAAGAGGTGTAGACCCTATCAGCCCTGTCTCGTCTTCCAAGCTTCACCTTTTCAAATGAAACTGAATGGTGAAGCAAGGACTGTACTTCATTTTTTATTCCCTAAACACGAAGATTCAAGGACCTGACTCACTTGGAACATACAGATGTTCCTTCAGTAACAGGCCACAGTATAAGACAAGTGCCAAGACAAGTGCCAAGTAAACTGCCTTTACCCTCTGGCTCAAGGTCTGACTGCATCTTTTTGCTTTCTTCATTACTTCTTTCTCCTTACTGTTTAAAAGCACAATAAATCCCAGAAACAGTCCCAGGGAAATTCAGCAGCCTTAACACAGTGCCACTGTAATGATCTAGAGTGTTCTAGACATCTCTATGGAGCTGGCAAAAATTAAAGAGGATCTTTGACAGACTTGTGCCTTTCTAGAGTGACATTCAGGGGCCTCATGGATACCCTGTAGTGCCAGTGATCTCTGACAAATCGGATGGGGGGCTCGGACAAGCGTTTTAGGAGCTTTTATTAGTTTGTCAGTCTCACATACAGAGTTGAGACAAAGTTGGTACAGAGCTCATGCTGTCACAGAGACATCCCCCGATTTCTTGGTTGCAAAGCATTCTTAAAAGCTTTTTAGCCAATAGCGTGCTTCTAAAAGTTACAGACATCTGTCTCAACCAATGTATAGTAGTGCACGTGCATCTAGTGTACACAATAGTCACTTGTTATGCCTTACATAATAACATACAACATCCCATTATTAAGCTTAAACTTATCTCTCTAACTAAATATACTTTTTGCAACTTCAACATCCATCTAGGCCAAGCCTAAGGACTAACCATTGTCTTTTAATATCCTTGCTGCTTGTAATTGTATCTTCTAATTTTCCCAGGCAAAGCTGAATTCTAAATCTCTTGCTTTATTTCCTGAGGCCTGCTTCTGTTTCTCACACCTAAAATGCTTTCCACCTTTTGTGATTCCCCACACTGTAGCACATAAAATGCCGTTGGGCATTTATATTCATACACCTGAACAGCTCCCTCGCCTGCCCCTTTTTGTTAGAGGGATAGAATATAAAGATACAGAAAATGTTCTACTTATGTTCCCTAATGTACCACTATTCACACCATCCAAATAATGCTATGGTAAGAGATATTACTCATTTAATTGTTCCATGTTTAGGGACTTCCCAGATGATTTAGGAATTCTAGTTAAATTGTTAATCTGGCTCTTTAGACTCAAGCTACAGTGAGTGTCTCACATATGATCCAAGTTCAAGTTTATTTTTTTGCTAGGAAAGTATGCTATTAAAAAAGTTTTCAGCATTTACAACCAAAAAATCTGGGATAAAAGGTCTCCTGTCTTAAAGGCTGATAAAAGTACAGAGATTACAAACTGAAGTTTCAATACAGTTGTCTCTGTCTGCTTGGGAAGTGGCTTTTTTACACTATAGGGAAGCTAAACATTTCACCTGTTCCATAATATCAATAATGGAAGAATTGCTCTTCCGTGAAAACCCCATTTTATATTTAAAGCACAAAGCAGAACCTCTGTTTCATTATTGCTTAATGCCAGAACAAATGTTATCCTTTTCCTTTTGGAGAATTATAAACTGTGTATTTATTTACTTTCATGGCGCAGTTTCCACACATTTGACAGATCATTGCTCATGTGCTTCATTGTCATTACTAGTGAAATGTAGCATAAGCTCTGAATTTGCAACTGCTGTCCAATCAATAAAAAGATCACACCATCGGAATAATGCTATGACATGTGACATTATCTATTCAACTGTTCTATTTCTTGTGACTTGTGAATACTGTCACATTGAAAATGAACACCATTTATGCTGACAGATTTTTCACCATTCAACACTTTTAATGAATTTATTTCAAAATGAGGTACCAGATTAAATAAATTTCATGTCGTATCAAACCAGAGATACTACTATTATTTGTAGCAGCAAAGTTCCAAGTAAACTACAGCAATGCATTCAGCAAGAATAGGGTTTTCAAACAGCATAAATCTTGTTGGATGTCAATTTGCCACAGCAGTGATATGTAGACCTTATTCTCCATATTTTCATGACAAGAACAAAAGTGTGCTTTGGCATTGTTTTCTAATCCGTCAAATTAATATCCAACCCAGAATTTACTGCTAACAAAAAAATTTACTAAGGAAGCTCTGTAAACTTCAGTAACAGACTCCTATATCCTTCATTGCCTAAGGAGGGCTATTATCATATATTCTAGCCATAAAAATTCTCTATCTAGAAATTTTTCCTGTGGCTGTGTTATTTTAATGTGTGCATTTGATCTAACAGTCTTTTCCCCTCCATGAGGTATCCTTTCTAACAGAATCACACCATTACTGGAATAATGGCTCAGGGATAGGTTCTCATTGGAATTACCAAGTTCTATCCTACACAGTACATAATATGCTTACAGTGCAACAGGAATTCCTTATACAGAACAAACCAATACTGCTGACCAGGGCCTGCACGGCATGAAACTGTAGCAAACTTCTTGTGTGAAAAAATTTAAAAATGGATCCATGTTTTGCCAAGTGTGATGTCTTGGTACATGAAGGCTTTCAGTGTCTTCAGACAAGAGCAACTTTGTCTTTCAGTAGAGACAGTCCTGAGAGGGTTAAATGAAATGTATGGACAATAAGGTAAAGATTGACAGTCGGAAAGACTATATGAGAATAGTTTATCAGAATTTGTGTGATTTAGAACTGTTTCAGTAACCTATTGTATTGTAAAAAATGAAATTGCAATAAACCTCATTCACAGACCTGATTATCTCACTATTTCCATAGTGCAAGCAAATCAATTCACATTCCATTAAAATAATAAGAACTGTATGACATAAAAATACACTTACAAGAAAACTGGAAATCTAATATAAAGCTCCCACCACAGACCCCTTTGTTTCTGATGTAGTAGTAAAACCCCCCGTGTTTTCAGTTCTGTCTGACACTAGCTCCTATCTCCTATTTTCCTAGCAGTAATATTCAGCAGAGATCTTCCTCATGTCTGACTCTTTATATGCTCTCTATATACAGTAGAACTTAGGAGATGTTCATTGTTTAGAACAGCATTCTTCCAGTTGTCAAGGCAAAATCTGGAGGAAACAGCTTCTCAGCAGAGGAAACCATGGTGTTCAAACACTGTTGGACAGAAAACATCAGCAAAATTATCCTGCAGGAAAAGTCTGACTATTGTTTCGTTTGTAAAAGAGGTAAGAGTGTCCTCTGTGTCTGTCACCTTCCTTCTGTCATTTCGCAGAGTCAGTTAAGATTCCTCTCCTTCTTTGGATAGTTGGCATTCTTTCTGAAGCTAAAAGAACCCACATAGCCATGGGGTGATCGCTGCACTTAGTGGAGCAACAAACACAGAGAAGATCATCTCTTACTTACCAGACAAAAAGAAGTAAATGTCTGCAAAGATTAGGGCTGTATACATATCAAATTTATCAAAATTTCAGTGATCAGAAAGCCAATCACACCCCTAACTGCTGGACCATCTCTCTTAACAGAGCAATGAGTTTAGAAAGCTCTTCAGAAATTAATCTTTAAGTCTAGCCTGAGGAAGCGTTTTTATATCCTTAGTTTTAATGAAGAGCAAGCAGAAATAAATGTTTAGCATTTTAACTAATGTCTTCTCTCTCCAATTTTTTGCACTTGTAAAACAGTCAGTTGGTACTTAAATATTAAGTGAAGGCCATAGAG
The DNA here is from genome assembly GCF_009650955.1 of Corvus moneduloides. Classification (NCBI taxonomy): domain Eukaryota; kingdom Metazoa; phylum Chordata; class Aves; order Passeriformes; family Corvidae; genus Corvus; species Corvus moneduloides. The sequence continues at coordinate 17,655,741 of NC_045480.1, read as the reverse complement.
AAATTGATTTTGATTACACATATAAGTAGGTAGGCATTTTCCCACTATACAAATAGATAACATAAGAAAGTTGTTAACTGAATCTCCTCACTGACATAATAAATTAGGAATTAACTTATCAATTCCTCAAGAGGCACTGTTTGAGTAAAATATATTTAAAAATAAGTAATGTGCATTTTGTAAAGTCTGCAGGAACCCAATGTCTCTAACTGTTTTAAGACTTCAAGTATGACGTACCAATTATCCAGCATTTGGCAATATCCATTTGTAAACTTGTAGCACTCCTCAACATCAGATTTTCTAAGCTGATTTATATGACAGGTTAAGAAGAAACAGATTGTGTATACCTAGAGCAGTTTTAAATGAATGGAAAGATTTTTATATTTCTTCCTTTTCAGCCAAAATCATCTTACAACACAAATAAGTCAAGTTAAAGATGCCATAGTGTGAAGCATTTTTTTAAAAAATAAACTAATTTTTCAAGCAGATTTAGTACTACATTCTCATAAAGTCACAACCCTGAAGGGAAAAAGAAATTAAAACATTTTTAAGCTACTTTTGCTTTTCATAGCTCAGCAGAATGTGTTTACACCAGTCACACAGTTAATTGTCCGAATATTCCTAAAAATGCCATGCAAAGTGGTTACCTTGAACCTTGAAATTTTTATTCAAATATTAAAAATAAAGTACTGTTTTTACTCTCTATCTTTTTAATGATTTCTCTAAGGTTTATTGTACTTCAGACTCTGTATTATAAGCCATGAAGAGCAATTATATCCTGAAGTATGGTGATCACTGCTGAATATGATACTCCAGGTGAAGTATATAACTAGTAATCAGGCACTATTAATTCCATTTAGTTTGATTTATCATCTGTTTCTCCAGGAACTAACTATAGTGTTCTCTCTGACATGTGTACTGCAGTTAGAAATTCAACAGCATGTTAGAAGAGATTGGTATGATAATGCCTTGTTGGTCACTACGTTGCAGCTTTCTTTAAAGCGTTTACTGTGAATAAACTATTTGCCTACTTATATATATATAAATATTAATAACTGTAGCTGAAACTTTTGACCTTGACAAACTGTGATCACTAGTACTTGAGCTATCTTGAATCACTTCATTTGTGATATTCTCATTAGATAGTCAAATTAGCTCTAAAATATACCTTCTAATTGCCTCTAAAAAAAATCCTGGTCCTCTGATGAGTTGACACAGTGTTTTGACACATGTAGCTGAATTTTTTTGTATGAAAGCTTTTTCAACTGAAAAATCCTTTTCCATAATGAAATTTTCAATTAAAATGTGGTTCCATTTTGCTTTCTCAACAGTGAAAAATAAAAAATTCCATTTTTATTTATCTAATCTCATTTTTAAATTTCATTTTCTTTATCTTAATCTCCCTTTGTTTTTCATCCTTCACTTTATACTATTATCTAGTCAAAAGATGTAAAGCAGTAAGAAGCTAGGCAGCAGTACCTTTATATTACACTTATTCTAGAACAGCTAGTATATAATTACTTACAACCTGCAATATTTTTTTTCTGTGAGTGTATGAGTTGAAGAATGAGGTTGGTAAGGAGATGTGAATCAAATGTAAAGAGAAAGGGAGAACACATGGAAGTCAGGACAGTGTTGTCAGTTAGTACTGTGGTCTTTGTGACCATACTCATTGTTACTGTAGTGATAGGAGCCACGCCCTCCTTTTGTTATATTCAAGATATATAAAAAAGGGGACTTAGAAAGATCTGAAGTTCCAGACAGAGTTGAAGTATGCCACTTGGCTGCTGCCTAAGCTGCAGACATGAATTTCCTAAGAGCCACAAATTTTGATAGCCATTGAATTTCTTCATGCATTGATAGCTGTATTTTGTTGCACATCCCAGTGTGCACCAGCTCTCTCTGGTACATCTCTGATGCTTATGGCCAACAAGAATCTACAGCTAGATCATCTCTCAGCAAATTTATTTCAGAGCCTCAATGCAGCAAAGGGACCAATGTACCAAAAGTAGCAAATTCCACTGGCTTTCAAAGCAGAAGCTGGCATGGTATGCCTGTCATATCCATAGGTTGATGATTACTATCCTCTACCCATGATAATCCAGCTGAAAAATATTTAGCCTGGGGGGGAAAGGAGTATTCTTAGCCACATCAGAGGTTAGGATAATCCTATTCAACAAAGTATGTGGCCGATAATCCAAGTGAGCGGTGGGGACTAGGCACTGAGGACAGAGCACTTTCTTAGACCAGCCCAGCTGCTGACAAAAGAAATGTGGAACTACATGCTCCTCTCCATTTGTGATCTAGTTCCAGTTAAGCAAAACTCTTAAATACACATCCAAGTGCCACTAAGGAAGCAGACATCTGCGTGCACTTCATGAAGAGTCAACGCTGTACATCAACTCTGATTCCATCCCATTAACTATGCAGCACTTAAGCAACTGCTTAAGGGCTACAGCCAAAAATTGTACAATTGGAAAATATACCTCTCTTCTTCCCAAATACAGTCAGGACTCAGGAACAACAGAACTAAATAAGGCTAACTAGTTAGGTTTACTGAATCACTCATGTTTTCATTGAATAGAATCATAGAATCATTAGGGTTGGAAAAGACCTCTAAGATCACCAAGCCAAATCATTAACCAAAACAGCAGAGTTTCAGTGGCCTAGTTAGAAGTAAAAACTTTTGTTGTTGCATCCACCCTGCTCGTTAACGTCTGGTTGTTAATATATAACCCTGTGAGATGGGAGATGCATTTAAATTCTTTCAAGCTGAAGAAGGACATGAATCCAGGTGCACTTCTTCCCAGATTTGCTCCTGTAACAGGACCTATTAAATAATAAGAATTATTTAATTCTTGATTATTTAATCTTTTAAACAGCTACATAAGTATTCTGTAAAGATTAGCAACCTGTGACTACCTTGTTGGCCACAAGCATCTATAAAATGCTACACAGGACTGCTCACCTCAGGACCTTTTTTAGCTTGCTACTGGAAGATGTCTGCTGTGCTTGCTGGCTTTTCTGAGTCCTGTTCTGAGGTCTCTAAATCTGCCTTAGGCAGGACCTTGAACTTCAGAATGAAATAGCACAAGTCCTGTCTCAGAGCTAGCCTTTGAGACATAGCAAAGAGCTGCTATTTCCTGAATTGGGGTCTACAGAGAAAAACTCACAACAGCTTTAGGAGAAATTTCAGATCTTGCCACTTTAATCACAAATTGAGAATTAACTAATCACTTTAAAGTTAAACAACTTCTAAAATTACTTTCTATAAACAGATGCACTATTAAAGCTGTTTTGTTTTTAGAGTGATTTTGGAGATGTTAATTTGCATGATCAATTAGTAGAGAGCATGAGAAATACATGTGGCTATATGCTAACATTTTAAATTTTTGTTTAAACAGAACAGAAACATACCCTCTTTAATGCTCAGATGACCTTCCAGATTTCCATGTACAGTATCTATGGATTTTTAAGCATAATTAACAACTTCCATTTCAGTATTTAAGAGCTTCAAGTTCTGCTTCTTTGACAGTCAAAAGCTAATCAATCTTGTTCTCAAATGCTAATACAAGCAATTAAAAATAACATTAATTGAAATACTGCAGGGGCTGTTAGTTTTTTTTCTTAACCTCGTGGCAACACTAATTTACAGTACTAATTAGTGAATTGCCCTTTGTATTATAAATCTTTAGAAGGGAGAACTGGCCTTTAAAGCCCAACAGAGAGATGCAGATGGTCACTGTACTTTCAGTAAGCTTTCATGCTAACTATCAGGATATTCATTTCACCACATAAGCTAAACGTGATGGATTATATTGTTTACAATGAAGAATATTAATTTCTGCAAAGAAAAATGCTTTCCCAATTGGCCTGTTGTAAAACATGCAAATATTCTTTATAGAATAGAGTATATTCTGTCCAGTTATCCTAATTAGAAGAAAGAGTATAACTGCCTCATATGAAACACAGGAGAGAAAGGTAAATGGGCAATATGTTATAAAATGGAACAAGAAAACCTATGAAATATGGATAAAAATATATAACATACTGTTTGTAAACAAACACGGTTTAAAACTTTTTGCTGAGCAATTAAAAATTCAAAAGAACAGAAAGTAAAATTAAAACTTTTAAAGTAACAGTTACAAAATTATTACTATTTACCTCAATGAATTTTTTCCAGAAGATCCAGAAAATTTGGATCTTCTTTTCCAGAAGATCCAGAAATTCCGGATCTTTTCCAGAAAATTACCAAAGGCTCAGGTGGTTCCTTGATTTAGGAACAAGGTTGGGACTTTTTAGCGATCACACTATAATCTATGCAAATAAGAATACTGATTCTCCTTGGAAGGACCATTATAGCACCATTCTAACATACAAACATGAAAGTACACTTAGGTCCCTCTATAGTCATGCAGGCTGATTTTTTATGTTATTTTCATGTATTACTATTGTGGGTTTTTGAAATCTGATAAGAACTTTTTGCTTTTTAGTAACAGCTGAATGGAAATACATCATACTGCAATTTCCATGGAAGACATCATCTGTGCCATGCAGAATACCTGCTATTACACTCTGTATATTCACTGGGCTACAGCAATGGGCAGGTAAGGAAAGGTATTATTTGAAAGCATAACACGAGAGGTGAGGTGAAGACAGATAACTACAGAAAGGTGTCATAAGTCAAGTCAATCCCTGAGAGTTTATATATGATATATAGGGGTTACTATTGAAACTCCAACCTTCCAGAAATGCAAATATTCCTCTTAGACCAATGGTAACTGTGGGACGTCCTAATTGCCACCAGGAGAATAATTGGTATGTTGGACTTCCTGCCAGTAATGTCATCCCTCACAAGGAGAAGGCATAAAAATAGGGAGATACCCATTTAAAATGTAACACACTTAGGGCTCTGGATTTGAAATTACCAATAAAGCAGGCAGCCTTAGAAGAAGAGTATGAAAGTAGATTTTAGACCTTTACTGGGATGTCACTGTTTAAGCAGTAAGAAAATAGGGTTGTAAAGATAGATAAGGTAATGATTAGTTACTAATAAATGTTGAATTAAGTAACCTTTATTTTAATTGATTCTATCCTTTTCCTGAAGATGAGTATTTCTTAGGATCCTCTCCTGTCCTCTTTGTTCCAGACAAACTTGTATGAAAAAAACCACAGCGGAAATCTGGTGCTGGCTGCAAGTTTATGATCTGGTTCTTTGGCTGAAGCTGAAGTACTCAAAAATAATGTAGTGGAGCTTCTCTGAAGTGTGGGATGATGATGGCCTTAAGGGATCAGCATACGTGCACATTTGTAATACTGGGTATATCCACATTAACAGGCACTGTGCTGTTAGCACACACTCAGATTCCTGTACATAGAGGCAACAGGATTCCCAGCATGGGCTACATGGGCCACTGCAGATCTCCCAATGCTGAAAGTGCCAAGAGAGCCAAACTTATATGAACATAAGATCATAGAGTGGGTTGGGTTGGAAGGGATCTCTCCCACCGGATCAGGCTGCTCAAAGTCCCCTCCAGCCTGGCCTTGAACGCTTCCAGGGATGGAGCATCCATAGTTTTGTATTCTAACCTCTGTTCCAGAACCATTCTAAAATAATTGTTGCCATGCAACCTCAAGCTGTAGGTGGGAAAATCAACTCTGCCATCCATTGTATGAAAGATCAGGAAGCTAACATTAGGACATAGGCTGGCCAAATACTGAAATATTGTTGCAGCTCATATCTCAGTTGATTCCTAGATCCTGAGAAACTGAACTGCATAGAGGTGACATGTGCCAGCTACTGAAAAAGAAAGACCAATTTAAGATTAACCATCAGTGTCAGATCTGAATGTAAAGCACTTATTTTTCATCTAGTTCCTTCCCCATCTGTAAAATGTGAGATGATATTTAGCATCCTGGGTCTTAGAAAATCACATTAAAGAAGAAGCATGAAAGATTCTCCTCAAAGTAAAAGCAAAATATTATTGCTTTTTCCTCTTCTCCTCCCTCTCAAATGCCAAAATGAGAAAGTCTTGATTCAAGGACAACACCTTGATGTAACACTGCAAGAGGTGAAGTACACATGTCATTTATAAGAATGGAAAAGTACAAAGCCAACAACCTTACTTGTTTATATATTAAGTCTTCCTGTCTTTTGTGAACAGCTGCAGATTGCAAGCATTGTGTATAAAGGTAAAACAACTTGTTTTTAATCTAAGCATCAGAGCTATGTGATTTTTTTCCACACTAGCAAGTTACAGACTTTACACATGACTTTTTCTTATTGCAGATCCTTTAATTAAAAAAAAAAAAGTTAAACTTTTCCTCTCCATTGTCAGAAGCAGGTTAGTTAGTGCAATGAACCTCTTACAATAAGAGTGTGATAAAGCAAGGGATCACTAACAGAAAATTTGAACCTATATTATATTTAGGATGAGAGGAAATGGCCTCAAGTTGCTCCAGGGGAGGTTTAGGTTGGATATTAGGAAAAATATCTTCACTGAAAGGGTTGCCTAGCATTGGAACAGGTTGCCCAGGGAAATGGTTGAGTCCACCATTCCTGGGGATATTGAAAAAAGTGTAAATGTGGTGCTAAGGGGCATGGTTCAGTGGTGGACTTGGGAGTTATAAATTAACAGTTGGACTCAATGATCTTAGAGATCTTTTCCAACCAATATGATTCTGTGATTCCATGATCTCACAGGAATGAAGTGTCAACTTTCTACATTGCTTTTGTCTGAAAACTTTTTACCTACTTCAGCTCAGGCTGTGCCCTTCTAAGTCAAGGTTAATTTGGACTGGACCTAAGGTAGGCTGGTGCTCCATGAAATTAAATACTCCTGAGAGCATTTAATCTAAGAGAGATTTCCTTTGTTTCTTCCTTCTTCTTTGAAGAAAGGGAGGAGCCAGGGCAGTGACTTGCTGCTGGTGCTACAAAACTCCACATCAGTACCACTCTGGCATTTCAAAGAGTTGGAGTTTTGTTCCAATCTTCTGCTGCTCTTTCTCACTGAATTTTTCTGGGAATGGGGGAGCATTTAATCAAAGGGATCACATAAAACATACTGTAAGTTGGACAGCATATCAAGAAATGGTTAAAATTAAAATACTACATGTAATTTCAGGGTAAAATGTGCGTGGGTTCACATTCCTGTATTCCAGTTTTAAATGAGTCAATGCTCCAAAAGCCAACACTTACTCTTTATAGCCTGTCTTTCTATGTAAATCAGGGGATTAGTCTTTCCCTGCTGCTCTTAAAGAATTGGCAGTAAGGTTGGCAGACCCGAATGCAATATTGTTTTAGTCATGGAGGTTGTTCAACTCCCCTTCTCTACTCTTACACAGGTTCTGGTGTAGTGTGGGTTGAAGGACCATATTAGGACATTGAGATTCTGTAGTGGGTTGACCCTGGCTGGATGCCAGGCGCCCACCAAAACTGCTCTATCACTCTCTTCTGCAGCTGGACAGGGGAGAGGGAATATAATGAAGGAGTCATGGGTTATGATAAGGACAGGAAGAGATCACTCACCAATCACCACTATGGGTAAAACAGACTCAACTTCAGGATATTAATTGAATTTATTACTAACAAAGTCAGAGCAGGATAATGAGAAGTAAAGTAAATCTTAAAAACACCTTCCTCTCATTCCTCCCTCTTTCCCAAGCTCTACTTCCTTCCCACAGCAGGGCAGAGAGACTTGGACTGGGGATTACAATCAGTTCATCACACCTTGTTCCTGCTGCTGCTCAGGGAGAGAAGTCCCCTGCTCCAGGGTAGGGTCCCTCCTATGGGAGACAGTTCTCTGCAAACCCCTGCAACGTGACTCCATCTCACAGGTAACAGATCTCCACAAACTGCTGCAGCATGGGTCACTCTCCCATGCGGTACAATCCTTCAGGCACAGCCTGCTCCAGTGTGGGTCTCCCACAGTGTCACAAATCCTACCAGGAAACCTGCTCCAATGTGGGCTCTTCTACCCATGGGTCTGCAGGTCCTGACCAGGAGCCTGCTCCAGCATGGGTTTCCCAGGGGTTCACAGCCCTCTCTCAGGCATTCACCTACTATGGCATGGGCCTTCTCCACACCTCTGCATCCCCGTGGTCCTCCATGGGCTGCAGGGGCACAGCTGCTTCACCATGGTCTGCACCACAGGCTGCAGGGGAATTCCAGCTCTGGTTCCTGGAGCACCTCCTGTCCCTCCTACACTGACCTTGATGTCTACAGAGTTGTTCCTCTCAAGTATTCTCAACCCACTCTTCTCTGGTTGCATTTACATCTGTACAATAACATTTTTCCTTCTTAAATATGTTGCCACAGAGGCATTACTATTATTCCTGACGGGCTTAGCCTTGCCCAGCAGCAGGTCCATCCTGGAGCTGGCTGGCATTGGGTCTGTGGGACAAGGGGGAAGCCTCTGGCATCTTTACACCCCTACACCTCTATAGCCTCCCCACTACCAAAACCTGGCCATGCAAACCCAACACAGCTTCTCTCCCTTTCCTTCAGCTTTATCTATTAAAACCAATCTGTGCAGCATCCTCTACCTCTGTTCTGTAAGCTAATGAGTAGAAGACAGAGTTTCTTTCTCTTCCCAGCTACAATTTTTCCAAGACAGGGTTGGTTTGGGAGCCTAATTTGGGTGATGGTTTAGTGTTGTGAAATTCAAGCTGAGTTAAGCAGATAATTTAGGATTTTTTAAGTGGCACTTCATACAATTTTCTCTCAACGTGACAGACTTTATTATATCCCTATGTGAAGTGCACTGTGTGTATAATAAGTACAAGGCTGCACACCAATTCCCAGTTACATTCTGCAGCACAGTAGACAAGCAGCATGCATGATTTAACACCCATACAAACTCTAATCTCAAATTGCTTTTTAAGTAATACGCGTATGCCATGAAAAAAATTAGTATAACAACATTGTTGTTTGACTTCCCTATGTCACGTATGTTGTGGTGCAGATTTTGTCAGATAAGTAAGGCAACCCTTCAGGTCTTTGTTCTTTCATTAACACCAGACTGTATTACACTTCCTTGTATCGTGTCAGAGGCTTGGCCATACCTGCATTTGTCTATCTACATAAATATGATGGTGGATGTGAGACAAGAATAACAAAAATGATCAAAGAACAATTGCCTGCATAGCTGTTTGGAGATTTTCTTGGAAAAAGTATCAAGAGAAATTGCAAGAAACTTTACAAAGCTCATATAAACTAGATAATCAAAACCAGGTAAAAATTAAGAGAAGTGAACCCGGATTCTTTGACTGGTTTAACTAAGAAGATAACCTAAATCTAACCTGCTTATTTCTTCCGTGTTCCTAGAAACATAAGACTGCCTGTCACTTACTATACACACGCCCAGTTTTTTTAACAAAATGTAACACCTAAAACCCATCTCTCAAGAATAAAGGATGATGCTACCATAAGGCAAAGGGAAAAATAGGAAAAATTAGTCCCTAAAAACAGCACTGAGGCCACAGCTGCTACATTTATGTGGATTCAGTAGGGGAAATATGGCTCTGGTTTTGTGACAGAAAAATATTGCCTGGGTAAAACCGACAAAAATCCTGCTGTAATATGTGAACTGCACAACACTGTGCTTTTGTTAGAAAATAAGCCTTTGAGGAACCTGCAGTGTATTCCTGTCTGTGTTCAATAGACTAAATAGGGAAACAAGTCCCATCATGTGGTCTGTTTGATTTATGATGTGCCTAAATCTTGAGAGAAAAGCTTTTACCTATCAAGCCTCTGTTCAAAAGAGTGTTGCATGGGAAGATAAGTGAGACTGACAGGAATGTCTGTTGGTCCAAGGAAGTTGGAGCAGATGTGATAAGCATTTCTCCTCTCTTGTTTGTACTGTTTTGATTTAAAACTATTAAAAGGGAGGGGCAAAAGCAAATCTAATTCAAAGATGAGACAAAAATCATATCCACAGTGAACTTTTGATACACTGCTGCCTTGGTAATAGAATGGTCTCCAAACACAGTGAATTTCATGCTGACATTTTGATTAGAAAACCACATTAGGAACTCATTATTTCTAAGCCCTAAGCACCATTTTCTAACACTGCTTGTTTCATTGTGCACTAGCTCTTGTCTGCATTGGCTAGTCAAGTCATCCTGGTTTTTTATGTCTTCAGGAAGAGGGCCACCATTAAAAATTTCTGTAAGAGATATTCTTTTTTCAGCTTCAAAGATTTCTTTTCCTGAAGATGTACACAGTATGTCACTATAGACAAGCCTTCTTTGCTTTGTCATCCTTGATAAAATTTTGCTTATTTGGGATATGTTTTTATACCAAACACATCTAACCATAACAGAAGAAATATTCCACTACTGGATGGTGACTGTCTTTGACTGGCTGCTGTGTTATCTGGATACTATGATGACTGGCACTTTATAAATAGGCATAGATCTCCCTGCCTCTATCATGCCATTTATCACTTTGTTTGGAAGATCTTCTAATTACTCTGCCAATGTAGGTGGTCACAGTAGCTGAAGGAGTTGCTTTAGGTAGACTGCCAAATATCTAATTTGTCTTGTCGTCCTTCACATTAAGTGCCTATTTCTTGTAGGGTCATTTCTCTGTGCTCATTCTTCCTTGATAGCTCTGTTACCTTTGACACCATAGGCCACTTACTACTCCACAAGAAACTCCCACCCCTAGGTTTATGTGACATCAACTTACTGTTTCTTCATCTGGCTGACAGCATTAGAGACTTAGCACTGATGGATCCCTTATTTCTCCCCCGTCTCTGCTGGCATCTCTCAAGGCTCTGTCATTATTCCCTTTTCCCTCTTCCCAGTCACTGTCTGAATGACTTTGCCAGCTGTCCTGGACCCACTTATTTCCCGGTGTTAATGACTCTTAAATCTGATCTTCTGCCTGCAACCTTGCTTCTCTGTTATCTTGTGCTGGACTCCTCATGGCTTCCTTAGATGCTGCATGCCTAAGGATGAATGTGCAACTTTCTTCATGGCAGCTGTGCTCTTTATCACCAGTTTATGCACGTGCCTCATGGTTATTCTGACTATTCCTTCAATTCTGTCTCCTTGCAAGCATTTCCTTCAAAGACATCATTACCTCTGTCACTGTTCTTCCATTTCCTCTGCCTAATTTTACCAAAGTTCTTTCGCAATGGACTGGATTGAACTTGCTCTGACCTTTATTCTCCTTTGGTATTAGCTGCTGTTCTATTTGTTATAAAACTAGCTCCTTAAGGCAATTCTCTACCTACTTTCTAAATCAGCAAATTTGGCATATGTGTAGGCTAAAGTATTTTGAGACTAAATCTGAAAAATGTAGAAGAATTTATTTATTCAAAATACAGTATGCTTTTAAACCATTATGGTAAAAAACTTTGACACCATGAATATTTGTAACACTATCAAAAAAATTTACTTTATACCATGGTGGTAAACTGGGTCTCTGTGGCAGAACTCTTTATATCTTCATGAACATGATATAAGATTTTCTATTGCAATGTATTATACAGTAATTTCTAATTCTTTTCATCCAAAAATGTACAGCTATAGTAATCTGTAATGTGGGAATGTTGCTTTCCAGACTGAAGCAAAGCTGGTATCTCTTTCTAGTCCCCCAAAACTGATGAAAGAACAGAGATGAATTTTTAACCTTATTATCACATACAGTAGGCAAGTATTCTCAGAGGCTACATCTGACCGCTCTTCCAGCTTCTGTGATGGTAGATACAGGGAATGTTTTATTTTACGAATTACAACAGTCATGGCATAAGATAGGCAGAAAAAAGCTCATTTTAATCCTGTTTTATGCAGTTATATAGCTTCATAGAAATGAAAATAGTTGAATAAATTACCTATATGACAGATAACAAGCATATCTAGGTAGGTAAGAAGGAGTTTTGTAATTGGTGGTACTGAGTACATGTTAGGCCATTTTAAGCACATTGAGTCAGATTTCAATCATCATGTTAGAAGTTCATTCAGCAACCAGCTGATCTCCTTTGCTGGTATGAAATACTGGAAGTCTGCTGGTGATTGCTCATGGATTTTAAACAGTGGTACTGCTGAGTATTTTCCACTTTCCTCTATTTTTCTTTTCATATTAAAGTTGCACTGTAAACACTGAAGATCAGTCAAGACATGTAGTGAACATGATTTTCGAAGTTGTTTTTCAGAACAAAAGTTGTTCTGAAAGTGACAGCTTTATAGCACCTAAAATCTGCAGAGCAAGAAGTTTTGTAAGCATCAAAGCAAACATTATCAACTAATTACTTGGCATATTAATAATGGTAATAATGGAGGGAACCCCCGGATGTAGTGTAATAAACCTGTTTATCATAACTCTGCAGGTTTTATCTTCTCTGAGTCTTAACTGGAGAGTGCTCCAGATATGGCCACTGATGTTCAGGATCATGAATATTCAGAACAGGTAAGTGGCTGCCCTTTATCCAGCATGGATAAGGAGATTGACCTTAAGCTCTGACTGTGAAGAAATCTATAGTAGAGCTTGCAGTTGTAAAAAAATCCCCAAACCCAAACCAAAACCCTTGACATTTCCATTAATGAGTACCAGCATGGAGGGTTAATTTATGAGAGAAGGGATAGGAATGCTCACAGTTGAACTGTGTCCCACCATAACAACTTGACTGTCGTTATTGTGTAAAAAATACCTTCTGCCCTCCCTGCCTTTGAGTGTCCATAGGAATGTTCCCAGCTTTTTAGGTGTTACTATTATCAACCATTGGACTGAATCAACCTGAGTTCATCTGCATTAACTATTTAATCTGAGAGAACGTTATATCTCCCTTGCCTAGTGTGACTTTAGTATAATAATCAAAATGGTATATACAGATGGTATTTGCTGAGAATACTTGTTTACTCCTGATCTCTTCTTGTCCCTTTGGGGTCCTTTTAGGGAGATATTGGCTATTCCTTACCAATACAGATGGCAATACTGAATTATTTCACAGAAGTTTGTGAGGACAAGAAACCCATAGAACATGTCCCATACTTAAAATGGAAAAGTCAAATCTCGGTTTTCTTACTGATTTTATAGAAGTCATTGCACATCAACATTCACACTTACCTAATGTTAGAGTGAAGACAATTTACTAAGTTGCAGGTGTTGGGGTACTTTTTTCCTATTGGTTTGCCATTCATGCTCTTTTTCATCATCAACCATGGTTATTCTTTCTGAATAAAAGGCAGGCTTGTACATTTGTACTATGCAATCAATACTTATTCAAAAAATAAAAAGTGAAAACAAAACTAAAGGGCTCTTTAGTGAAAGTGAAAACTTTGAAATACACTTTTCTGAAAAGTTCTGGAATTGACATATTACAACATACAGAAAAAACATTACATCATGCAAATGACATGTACAGGCAAATGATATATATGGATTTAAACAGAAGTTTAATAATCCAGAGAATAAAAAAGAGCATTAATTTAATATCATGTGTATGACTGTGACTCATACCTGGACTGAGTTAGCAAATGTGACAGAAACACAAAGGAGAAAAAATTGACCTGAACAATTAATTAGATTAGACTGAGGCTTATACTTCAACAACATAAAAAAAACCCAACAACAACAACAAAAAAACAACAACAAAAAAAAACAACTCAAGAGAAAGACCAAAGAAAGGAAATCAAAATTCTAGTAATATAAATGACAATCTGAGTTGCTAACACAGATGTATGACATAAAGATGCCATACAGCATCAAAATTTTTACACTTTACAAAAGTTTAAATATTTGAGTTATGTTTCTCTGTATGGAAATACACAGGAAGGATTAGGAAATACTATCAAAAAAACATCTAAAGAGGTTTTCACAATCTGTATATCCACTAAGATTCAAAAGATACTAATTCCTTTTTGTGATTGATGATGGGTCTCAGAACCTCCTACTCAATGGAGAGTATTTTTGTATATAATTAGATTTTGGTCACATTGACATTAAAGCAAATTTCCCACTGATTCTGGAATATGGAATTTTATCTATGTGGTATGTTCAGCCATCTTCACACAAAAATTCCTGTGTGCATTTCTGGTCACTGCAATATAAGAAAGAATAAGAAAGCTGTTAGAGAGCGTCCAGAGGATGGCAACAAAGATGGTGAAGGGGAATATGAGGAGTGGCTGAGGTCACTTGGTCTGTTCATCCTGGAGAAGAGGAGACTGAGGGGAGACCTCATTGCAGTCTACAACTTCCTCATAAGGGGAAGAAGTGGGATAGACACTGTTGTCTTCTCCCTGGTGACCAGTGACAAGACCCAAGGGAATGGGCTGAAACTGTGTCAGGGGAGGTTTATGTTACATATCAGGAAAGGGTTCTTCACCCAGAGGGTGGTTGGGCACTGGAACAGGCTCCCCAGGGAAGTGGTCACAGCACCAGCCCTGACAGAGTTCAAGAGCCGTCTGGACGATGCTCTTGGTGTGGCTCCTGGGGATGGTGCTGTGCAGGGCTAGGAGTTGGACTCTATGATCCTTGTGGGTCCCTTCCAACTCAGCATAATCTGTGATCCCTGTCTAACAATACCACTCAGAAAAACGTCAAACATACAATTAGGTAAACTAGAATCTTTGTCCCAGCTATACTGATTCCATCTTAATGGAGACTTCAAGGTTGCACTTGTGTAACGGAAGGGCGGATTTACCATATCACACTTAGAGACCTAACTGACACTACACAAACCACGCACTAATTAAGTATGTCTGTACTAACAAAAAAGGTCAATTTCAGTTCCAATTTCTGATTTCTCATTGTAAAAGAAACGTTTTGAATTTGGGTGTGGTTTTTCATCATCACTTTTCTTAAAGCAAGGTAGGCACAGGAGAAGGAGAAGCACTATTAACAGTCCAGCAGCACACACACTGGCTTACCCAAAATAGATTGATTAAGACAAGAAGGAAAACATTTTTGGTATAGAAACAGATTTGTGTTTAAAACCTCTTTGGAATTATTAAAACCCTAATGAATGTTTTTAATTAACATCCACAGTGTCCTTTTAAGTGAAATCATTTCAGAGTTGCAGTGAAAACCTGTTAAACAAATTTCTAGTTGGGAAAAAAAATCCAACTCTATTGGTAGCTCTTCTGTTTCAAATGCCTACACACACACAGAGACACACAGAGATATACATACATGTGTGTATGGGAACGGATGGTGGAAGATTTAAGCAATAATAGGTTATTTTAAGGAGAAGTGGTGGGTTAAATTTACACCGAGATGATGCAAACTGGTGGCTGCAGTGCAGATATGCCAGGCTACAGTAGCAAATAGATGTCTCTCTGCACCCCAGACTAGCAGAGAATAGATACTTTAAATAGATCATTTTCTGTAATAGATCAATACTCCGTTGTTTTACAGATTCAGGTACATACAGTGGTTTGGCTGTTAAAAAAATCATTACAAATACAGTGCAATTTTTGCAGCTGGGACCAGTGAAAAGGAGCAGGATGCTATAGCAAAGTGTCTTCTTTAGCTCATCTCCAGCCACTCCACTGCTTCTCTAAAATCTCCCAAAATTTACGAAATTCTGCAGGACAAGCAAAGTGTTCACTGCTCCACAGAGTGAACTGCTTCTCAACCTTGGAAAGTAAAAAATATCAACTCTGCAGCAAGGCTGTGGTTGTTACTGGGAGGAGGCTAAAACAAGGGGTTGGTTTCACAGTATCCAGCTTTCTTTTTTTTAAATCTGAAGTCTTTTGCATACCTATAGCAACTATGCAGCATATTCACACTTCCAGCTATCTGTGACAAAGAGGGATGTCTTTGCTGTTACCTGATTTGCTTTTGTTGCACACAGAACTGATGCTATCCCATGGTATGTTTTGTACGTAATTTATAAACATTGCTTATAAATTAATAAAACTAAGGTTCTGGAAAACATTTTTGTTTAAGTAAAGACATTTTTCATATCATATTAATCTCCTCTATTACAGCTTTCATACAGGTACACACACTTTGCTTATTTAAAAGCAATATATTAAGACTGAGAGAATTAAAATGGACTTTCCATGACTAAAACTGACTATAGAAAGGATGTAGCAGAACACTGCCACCTCCAGTTACAGACCATGCACAGAATATAGTGAGTGTATTATTCTGTCACTTAGAATAAATGGTAAACAGGCATGAGCTCTGGCAAAAGGTTCAGGCTGACTGCCAGTGCAGAGACATGCATACATTTGAGCCTTTGATTACAGCTGATTTAAAAAAAAATCTAAAAACTGATACCACAGAAACAAATAAACCATCACTCCCCACATACTAGTATGCTAGTATGATCAAGTTGCCACTACTAGAGACTTTCAATTAAGGACTCTGATCTCTAACTTCAGGGCTTTCTCCACTCAGTTTATATTGGGTATAAGGAAAAGGAGTCTACCTTCACATTATCCTACGTCCTTGCTTTCTACTTGTCTACAATGAACTTCTGGAATAGTTCTAAAATTCTGTGGGATGGCCTATGACATGTGAAAATGTGCAGAGGGAGGGAACATCCCTCTGCACATCACAAGGGCTCATGACCCAGCAGAAGTGGAGGTTTAGACTGAAAAACTGCACTAATGAGGGGTTCTTTTTTTTGCCAATGTGAAGAGATAAGTGTCATCCAAATACTGTGAAGCAAGGAGAGCAGATTTGCAGCTGATCAGATAGAGAGGATGACTATGGCTGCTGCTACCACTATACCAGGGGTGAAAAGACATGAGATAATAACAGTAAAACATATGAAGTGTGAGAATACATCTCCTGAGAGCCAGGTGGAAAAACCTTGTGAAGTTTCCATATGTAATATCTCATGATGGCTAGAGCAGACTTTCTGACTTAGGTTTCAACTAAGGTTTATTGCTACCACACTGTCCTCCTTACCTCTCCTTTCCACCTCACCTGCCTTGGCCACACTCTTGAGACCTTTTGTCTTCCTGCTTCAGCCACTAAGCCATGCTACATACAACTCTGCCTTCTACATTGGATTGGTTTTTTTCCTCTGTCACTTTTCCAGTCTTAGATCTGAAACTGCTCCTTTTCCTTGGCTGCAATTGCATTGGAGTTTACTTGAAATACATATTACCTGTCAGATCAGCCACCAAGCTGTAACACTTGTTATTAGTACAGTCTCATGTTCTGGGTATGATTTATTTGGAGAGAAAGTGAGAAATTGAATGAAGCTGAAAGAAAAGCAAAAGGTATCAAGAGATGGAAAAAATAAATCATGAGTTAAGACCAAGAGAAAAGATAAATATGCATGGCCTGACTAAATGGTATCTGGCTGGAGGAGAGGAAACAGATACCCACAGGTGTATGAATAAACACAAAAGAAACAAAATATTTAGCATGGCGCTTGGAAACATTAGCAATAGGGAAGAAAAGAAGGAAGTATATTGAGATTAAATGATATATATTAGACAAGGAAATTGCCTTCCAAGTTGGAGTCTTGCAATAATATTAACATTCCACTTCTAAAACAATTTGTGGAATATAATTAACCTTTAAAAAATCTTTATCTTTAAAGATAAAGCCATTACCATTTCACACTAATATATGATTACATCATTTAAAACCCTATCACTGCCTGCATAAATGAGAATTATTCTCAGAGAGGAGAACAAGTAAGAACAACCAATGAACTAATAATATGGAATATGTTTCCCTGTATCTCTGGAGAAACCTCAGGTGGTTTTCTCATTGAAAATAAGTGTACCATAAACCCAATCATGGTGAAAGGAGTGCAGAATTCTTTCAGCCAGAAAAAAAAAAACAAAACCAAAAATTTGAGAGATTTGGGGAAAATAGAAATATACAAATTTAAAATCTCCCTGAAGAAACAGTTTGACTTTTTCTTGCAAAATGAGGTATATATTTTCAAATTGTCCTGACTTCAAAAATTATAATAATTTTAAATTATCTAAATGTCAAAATCATATACTCTGGATCACTTCATTCCTTTTGTTTGTTTGTTTGTTTTAGCTTTGTCTTTAGGCTAATTTAATAATTATTTATGCAGATCTATTTCCACAAAACAAATGTCTAATACTGCCAAGGTACACCTCATACCAGATTTGTTTTAATGATTTATGAACAGTCATTGTAGACAGCACTCTTAAATTTATAGAATTTAAAACCAAGAGATCGTAAGGTCATCTGGGTTTATCTTCAGTGAATCATAGGCTTTTAAATTCCACTACTTTCCCTGGTATATATCCAAAGCTCATGTTTGACTAAGGTGTATGTTCCAGACTATACTGAGCACTGGTGTGAGGGCAAGAGGTGCAGAATCCAGTCCTCCTGGTAATTTGTGCCAATATTTAATTGCTTGCACTGTTAAAAAATGTGTCTGATTTCTCATTTGAATTTGTTCTGGCGTCCAGCCATTGGCTCTTTTTATGCTTTTCTTCACCACATTAAAGAGCCCTTTAGTGCCTAGTATATTTTTCCCATGAAGGTACCTGTACACTGTAATCAAGTCACCTCTCAATCTTCTTGTTGATAAGGTAGACAGATTGAGCTCTTTTAGAGTCCCATGGTAAGGCATTTTCTCCAGCCCTCAAATCATTTTTGTGGCTCCTTCCTGAGCTCTCTCCCATTTTTCACTGTCCTTTTAAAAAAGTGGACACTAGCGCTGATGAAATATTCCAGTAGCTGTCTCACCAGTTCCTTATGCTCTTTGCTGTACTTATTCATCCTCTGAAGAAAGGCAGAGCTAGTCAGAAGGCACCATCTGGTGAGGAAGTCTGACTGGTAGGGGGCAGATTTAAATACTTAAAGAGTAGCAGAGGGGAGGGTGGAATGGGCAAAGGACATTTAAAGACTGACTTGCTAGACTATGATCATTTTTAGTTTCCCCAGGAGGTTAGTGAATTCTTCTCCCTTGGACTGCTATTGCCTGTGTTTAAAAAGGTGAATAGCAGCAGACTATAAAATATGGAAAATGAAAATTTCATTGGGATTACACATGGATGAGAAAAATCAGCATCTGCCTGCTGCAAAAACACAGGACTAATGGGGATAAGGCAAGCAGAGAAAAAAAAGGGAAGAAACACCATGATAGTCAAATAGGAGCACAAAAAACCTGCAACAGGCAAAAGAATATAAATAGGAAGGGGATTCCATGGCCCTAATTGATGTTGTAACCTATATTTAAAAAGCATTGGATTACTGAAGTCTCAGAATGCAGGTCCAGTACTGAAGCTAATACCCACCCTGCAAAGCCAACACCTGAAAGGGGACACTAAGGATTTTGCCCCACTCAGCTTTTCAAATTGCATTTCTTAGTAAAAGATCCTTTTTAGAAGCTTATTAAGATGAGTAAAAAACAGGACATAGAACTTGGAGACTGTATACTTACTTATGCACCCAGCTGCTCACAACTGCTGGGGTAGCTCAAGAGAAAAAGCTGTCATGGCAGACAAGCATAAAGCTGGTTGCTGAGATGAGAGGCAACAGTCTGAGTTGCAGATATAAAAGACATGCAAGTCCAAGAGAGAGCTTTCGAATTACTCTCAGAAGCTGCAGAAGCCAAAAGCACTCTCTTGTCCCCTTCTGCAAGGACTAAAGCATTTGTCTCTGCCTCTGCATTCAACCATGCTTATTCATTCCTTTAGGATCTGAAGATTTGTTTTCTACAATGCATGGTGACTGAGGAATAAACTTGAAAAGTGCATGACAGCTTCAGTTGTTACAGCAGGATCCTGCATACTACTGTGAGGGTATTAGTCCAGGCAAAAATATACTGCCTGAGCTCTTCACTGACCCTGTATCTGCAATAACACAAGCATTGGTTTGTCACTATTTTTTTGTATCATCCGAGTAATCAGTAATAATTCATTGTAAAGAACACACAGTATATAAAAATGTGATTTTGAACTCTCTTTGTAAAATTATGCTTCGTATAATTTCTTATACTTCTGAGAAAGAAGAGTGCAAACTACTGTAATACTGTTGTTGATTTCTGACTTATTTATAGAAACATTCAAACACCTAAGGCACATACAGTTGATTCTTTCTGAAAAATCAGTCTTTGTTGCTTAAGCCCTTTACTAAAGTTCCCATAGCAGCTCTCCATATAAGCTTTATTATTCCATACTAATAAATTAGGCAACACAAAGAACATCAATAAAAAAATTACACTTTAGCTGTGAAGACAGTGAGGGTTTCTAAGAATTTTTGCCTAACTCAATGGTGTAACTGAGGGAATAGAAAGGAAGACTAACATAGAAATGTCTTAAAGGCTTCTTAAATACTGAAACAGAGGAGACATGGTGTGAGATGTGAGAGAAGGAACCTTTGCAGACATTCTTTCCTTGTTTTGCAAACAGCAATTGCAGAGGCATGTTTTTCCCCTTTAACTGACAATCAATCCCTTGAGCCTAACACTAGCAAGTACTTGCCATACAAGTCCAATTCCCTCCAGATTTTATCTCTAATGCAAGATTTTTACAAAAGCCCTACATTCTGATGCTTCCAAGTTACTTTTACACTGTGTAAATGTTCCAGGATGCACAATTTGAAAATAGAATACAGAACTGCTATTAATATTAGGAAGGTCTTTACTTTCAGGTGTTACTTTTACAAAGTAAAATAGTGACACCAACAGAGGGTTCCGTCTTTCAGGGAATAACAAGGAAATACACTTAACTGTTACATTATTATAAGAAAATGAAATGTAAATTTTTAAGCATTTATCATGAACATCATAAAATTGATTCTCCTTTTGAGAACTTCATTTTCTTATATTTCCGTCTTTCTTGAAATAAATTGTTAGAGAACTCTAAAAAACTTAATGTACCTGGTCTTCTGTAATTCTAGCATGAAGTAAAACCTATAGATTTTTTTCCCGTTTATATATTTTAAGCTGTGTTATATCCAGAGAGATGCAGCATTCTTATAGAGGTACAATGCTTTGCACTTATTTTACTATTTGATCATTTGATTTTTTTATTTCCCCAAAATATAATCATCCATCTTTTTTCTGGGCAAATTATTCCACTGTATAATAGAATTATTAACTCCTCAAAAATCTTCTGTTCAAACATCAGACTTGCTTCAGTAAGGATAAGCATCCTTAATGTGTTTGAAATAGTATCATTTTGTATTTAATTTCCAGCTACTCTACAAGTTCACTAGATGACTTTCCCATTAGTGTTTTTGAAAGATGTACACCATGCATCTTCATATTCTCTGATATGAATGTTTATTTCAGAACGTCTTTGTTAGCAGCAGGAATGTGACATTGCACATACAGAGTCAGAACAGGAGAGCAGAAGAATCCAGGTACTATTCTTATTATTATCCCATCTGCTTTTTGACCTTAGCTAAATTACACTGAACTTGTGCTACCTCAATTTCCCTACTTTAACATTGATATCAAGATATTTCATTCCCTGTGTAACAAAGCTAAGTATTTCTTTATATAAAAATGGAAGAACCCTTAACGAAACTGATTCAATGCAAATAAGCTAATGCAATGCTATGGTTGAGAATCTGAACAGAGAACTCTCAAAAAATGCGAAGGCAAACTCCCACAGCAATTACAAAGTAGGTCATATTGAACGTATGTGTTAATGCATGAAGGGGATATACTTGCTCAGAAAAAATTGCAGTTGCTTTCAACAACCAGGCACACATGAGTTCAAATCCAATGCACTGTTGTGATAGCCTGAAAGTTGTATTTTCATTTAATAAGACAGTGTAAGAGATAATGCATTGTTTGCATTATATCCAATCGCTTCTGATACTATGCTCTATTGATCAATGTTTTCTTTCCTTTTATATTGACATTGTGGCAGCATATACGTAGATCTGCAATGACACTACTGCGTTTGACATTGTAATATTCCCTGTACAGCTGCATTTATATCATTTGCAGCCCTTTAGAATGACAATAAGTCCCATGAAATCAAATGATGAGCTATTATTATCACAGAAACATAATGAAAAATAACCAGCTTGGAAGCTGGATATTAATATATTAGCTACCCACCCAAGAACTTCAAAACACAGTTGGTTTTTTAATACAGTAGACCCCCTAAGTTTATCTTCTCATTCGTTCTTCTATTTACACTTCTAAAAATGTGACTTGGAAGAGATCCATTCGTGAGTAATTGTCAAATGAACATAAGCATGATCATGTCACAGGTCCATCTACTTAAATGGTCAACAGAAGACACTTAGACAGCCAGATGAGAAGCAGAGCTTTAACATATCCCATGGAAAGTACTCAGGAACATATGAACATCTTGGGATAAAAGTTGTACCATCAGTACAACATTTAATAGCTTTCCCTCTAATTTTGTAATACCCTTTGAACAAATTTTCATAATATTTATGGTAATATGCTCTGCCTTAAGAAGAAATATGTTTTCTGTTGTATATTAAAAGGCAAAGTCTCTTTTTCTGGGATATAATCTGTGACTAAGAAGTGATAGATATCTGAATGCAGATGTTTATTCTAATAAACTGAATTTATCTCTCAATTACAGGAAACATATATGCCTATATGGAAAAGCCTAGACAAACTGTATTACATATGAACTTAGTTTTTGATAATAGTGATCCTGTACATAATCCTAAGAAAGCATTTAGAATGTACTTAATTGGCCTGAGTTATTTAAAACTGTATTATCTTAAAAAGGGGGGATATAAATTAAAAGCTGTCTCAAAGACACAACACTACCACAGTATTTTTTAATGATGTGTCTCTGTGGATTCAGTACATTTACTCCTGAAAGGTAACTCCATATGAAGCATGTGGCTTAGAACTGATATCAAACCCAATGATTGTATGTGCTATCCACATCTGATGAATTTAAATTCACAATTTTCATAAAAGACATGGTGAATGTCTTAAAGGCAAAAATCCCTCCTTTTTATTTGTGAAGTTGTTTTTTTTTTTCCCCAGCAGAGTTGTCATTGTCTTTCATCTTGTACAATAAAAAAAAGCAGAATCAAAAAAACTACAGTAGCTACTTCTGGTGTGGGGATTACATTGTAGAGGTAAAAGCCATTTCCTACAGCAACTCTCTAAAGTGCAGACGAGCAATAATTGCCTCTAACTTTCTGGCCACATAGGTGTGATTTGGAGATTCGAAACTGGTTAGCTGTTGAGATCCCCAGTTTTTGCTTGCACAACTGAGGCAAACAGCAGCAAAACTGAAAATTCCTGAATTTCGCGTCAACAATCCAGTAGTACTGCTAAGCAAAGAAAATAGTACGTTTGTAACAAAACTGATACTCCAAAGAGGTTTCTAGCAGGGAGTTAATCATGAGCTATCTAGCAGTAGTACAACGTCCACAGTGCCTAATTACTTAGGTTATCCTCTCTGCAGTAACTAAAGCCTCCCACACAGTATCTCTCCTCTACAGAGCAGGAGCTATTCTTGTGCTGCAGTTGCTAATGCTTTTGAAAACTAACACTTCACTGGGGGGCTGGTTACTTCTGAATCAAAGCACATCCCAGGTACTGTGTGAGGATGTGAAATACTGGCTGCATGTCAGTTCCCAAAACTTGACCAAACTGCTGCACCACTCAGTCTTGCTATCCTCTTTCTAACACTGCACACAAAGCTCCTGTGTCTTACACAGTCCTTTCCCCAGGGGCCACTTGATAAATCCAGAGACATGTAGCGGCTAATGCATAATCTGTCTTTTAATTTAATTTTCTTTCAATCAAAATCAAGGCAGTGGCAATGAAGATATTCACTCACATATCTTTGTTTCATAGATCCTCTTCTGTTGTTGTACCGGCCAGGCTTCTATTACCCTTACTCCAGTAGAAATTTCCCCAACAGCAGCTCACAAGCTCACAACTGTGGGGTTTTTTCACTGAAGATAATTTTGAAGGCAGATTACAGGCCATTTTGGAGAAAGAAAATGTTCTCTCATAATTTTGCACTGCAAAACTGCTGGTTAAGAGTTTAAAAAAATTGCTCATTTTTGCAAGTTAAAACATTCAGATTAAAGGATTAATGTGAAAAAATGATGTACAAACTTTGACTAACAAGCAAATACTGCTACAAAGTGGTAACTGTAACTTCAATTGTCTAAATGGTCTCAGACATTTTTTCTAAGAAATTATACATATTTCCTCTTTTCATAATGGGGACCTTTAATACTGGCATTTAACTGTAACTTTATATACACGTACTTGTGTCTTCTGCACCTTTTAAAACTATGCTAAAAACTGATAAAAATATTGTACTATCCCACCTATATCTTTGTGATTTTAAGAGTTTCTCAGTTGTTTATTTTGTTTGGGTTGGTTTGGGTTTTTAAAAGCTTTGAATCCCTCATAGTATTCACAAAAAATTCAGCTTGATTTTAATACTTCTGCAGTGACTACAGCAAAGGTTCTTAACTTTTACACTATAATGCAGTCAATGTATTTATAGTTCTTGAAAATATCACATGGCAATGTTATGCCAGGGACAGCACATCTCAGAGACTCCTTAATATGTCTGCATTGTTGTATTCTATTTGTAGAGGCATTTTTGTCAGCAGCAATGAAGAAACAGAGCTGCTGCTGCAGCTCTTTCAATAACATTCAAGCTTATAGTTGACCCGAGGGGCTCACATTATGACATCCATATTTAATTTAACAATAAATCATATTTTCATGGACTAGAGTATTGCATTATAACCTCACTGTTTTATGTGCATGGGAATGCAGCAAAAGCAGGCTTGTACCTATCTACAACACAGACTAAATGGTTAGTTCATGAGAGCAAGGTTGGAGTGTATAGTGACAACAATATATAAAAGGTTTTATAACAATTCTTAGAAGTCTGAGGGAAAAAGGATACAAAAAGCTATCCAGAAGGGACTGCATTTAATTTAAAGTTCAATTTTTAAAATCTTCTTAGCTGCACCACCTTGCTTACTGTCAGTTCTAGTTCTGCTTGCACTTCCCATTGCAGTCAGCATTTCTTTAAATCTCATTATCTCATTTTCTCTTCTGCTTCATTCAAGAATATTTAAGGAGAAAATTAACACCATCTGAATCTTAAGCTTTACCCATCCTTTTCTCCTCACAGTCATTTCTCCTATTTGCCCTGCATCTTTTGCTGCTGACCTTCTAGCTGACTCCAAATTAAATGTTCATATGTTTCCTATTTACTTCCAAATCTAGCCCTGCTTGTTCACATTTATTCTTGCTCATCTCCCTCTTATTTGCCTCTGCTCATATCACATCACATCATCCTCAACTTCTTTACTTTCTATTTCTACTAACTTCCAGGATATACTTTTTGCAGCACTCTTCAACCTAAAATTCATTTAACTCATTTTTTCCTCCCCATCAGCATTATTAATAATCTTCTACCAGCCAGACTATGGAATATCTTCACTGCTCTTCTCCATCAGCTGGCAATAGTTTACCCATATTTGCCCTGCTCTCATCCACAGACTTTATAGAACTACATTATCTTTTTTAGAAGGCTCCACTTTTCAAACATCTTTTTCTTTCTTTTTTTGCAGCCTTGATCTTTGGTCTAGATGTCATCCTTAACATACATTACATAACATTATGAAAGAGCAACTCTAGTAAAAAGCATTTGAATACTCTGACCCATGTTCTCTTTTTACCTCTCATCCAGCTTTTTGTTCGTCATCTCTTCATGCATTGTATCTAAATTAGATTTTCAGTTCCTTGAGGTAAGAAGACATCACTTTCATTTATGTGTAAAGCGCCATGCATGCTTATGGCTCTGTCGAGGTGCTAAATATGTATATCCACATTTATTAAAATACTGATGTTTTTATCTATTCATATATTGCAGAAGCAACATGGCAGCAGTTGTACATATTTATAATAGCAGTGATATGATTTATAGTAGCTGCATGCTGTTCTCTATTTCCTAGTTTATATTTACATTGCTCTTGCTGGTCTTTTTAACTAACTAAAAAATAAAAATCTCAATTTTCTCTGACAGTGTTGATGTACCAATTCAGGACTGCTCCTGTCCTCCAAAATCTTGTAATTTAAATAGTCCTGATGACAGTAAAAGTTTTAGGAATTTTGGACATATAGATTGAGAGGCACTGAAGTACTCAGATTTTCAGAGTACTAGAGCATAACTCTTTCTAAAACACAAGATCTTTAAAATTGAAGATCTTTACTATTTTGAAAATTTTGGATGACAGAATTAACACAACTAATGTAAGTGTGTATCTTAAAAGCTAGGAAGGTTTATAATTAAAAAAAAAAGATTAAATGATGATACTATCAATCTAATTACAATGTACTAAAATATTTCTAACAACAAGTGCAGTAACTACCTGTAGATATACTCTTCTTTGTAGTCAAGCATGTTTATTTCTTTTTAAGTAGCTGTTTAAATCCCATAGCAGAACCCACACAGTCTCCTGTCATGACTCAGAGCCCCTTGCATGACTGAGTCTGTACTAATAATTTCAAAAGTTAGCTCAAAAGATAAGGAATTATTGTAGAGTAGACACTATGGGCAAAGCAATTAAACTATTATGCTTCACGTAACACTTAATAAATGGTTAAGCATTTAACCACTGAATAAAGTGAACATCTTTGAGTATCCTGCTTTGCATCAGAGCTGAAAACTTGAAATGGGTTGCTCATTTGTGGGTCATTACATGTGGAGTGGCCTTGATAAACTGTTTACTTAGAGTAGCAGGCACGAAGTTACATGGGGATAATGTTACTGACATTTCTTCATAGAATGTCTACAGCTGATGGATTTAATAGCTGTATTATCTTTGTATAAAGGGACCCATTTCAGCCAGCATTCCACCATAACATTTTACTGGATAAAATGATAAACTTAATGTTGAGCTGCATATATAACTAAATCTGTGTAAGGTTGCACTAATTACATTCAGACCACATACACATTTAAACGTATTTTTGGACTGAATGAATGGTAAAGGTGAATTTTACTTAACTCTTGATGTGTTCCAATAAGCATCTACCTCCAAGCTAGTCCCATTCATTTGTTACTACGCATAAAGAGAACTGTGTCAACAAATTCATCAGACCTACCCTAAATATTTACTTCAGGATAAGCTGCTGTACATTCTAAAACATTGTCAAACAACTAGATTTGGTAAATGAATTCCATTTCATCAAACAGTGAGAATCCCATGTTTATTAATTTCTTTGCATCTTCAGAGAAAGTCAGATCCAGATATCTTGTCTACAAACCTAAAAGTAAACAAAACTCCTTGATAAAACTGCTGTCCAATGCCAACTATTAGTTTCCAGATGTGGCTTGGGGCCAGATATGGAACAGCCCAGGAAGTGCTCTCCAAAGACAGCTGCAGATGGCCTGTCTGCTTCAGATAGAAAGACGACCTACCAGTTGGTTTCAGCACGAGAAAAAGTGCTGAAAAATAGAAAATCTTCTACTAAGTTGTAGGAAAAGAGGTAATTGGCATGGATTTTTGCATAACTGCAACTTTAAATGAAAAGGAAGAAGATAGAAAGACAGCTTTTAAGTGAACATTTTAACAAAAGTAAGGATAAAATAAAGAATATAAACAGCAAAAGTAAAAAATAAGCATGACAATGGAAAAATAGCTACAAAAAATTATTGAACTATGATATGACTTTCATGATTGGGATCACTTTGGACCAATACAAAAGGGATACTAGCTGTTATCTAAATGAACTGACATCCTAAAATGCATTTCACTTGCTACACAGTGAGAAGGTCAGCTTCCAGTAATTACTTCAGAGAATACTACCAACAGAAGGAAGGTAAGGAAGGAATTTCCAGAACATTGGAAATTGGACTGATACAAAAACTATAGGTAAAGCATAAAAACAGATCTTTGCCAGTGCTGAACACTTTTGACCACCTTGACACAAAGGCAGACGCTGAGTTCTAATGACTTAATGGCTGTGTACAGGAATTAGTTGTTACACAGACCTCACTGTGTGGGGGAGGTTGTATTCTGTAAGGATATTATGAGATGCAATTGTCAGGTTTCTAGGTGCACTCAACTTCACATCCTGCACAATGAGAAGTACGAATGATAAGCACTTTTTAACGTGGTTGCTCTGCTCAATGAATAACTGTGACCTTACAAAACAAATTTAGAAATAACATATATATGGAGCACCTTTTCTTTTGTTTCCACACCAAGATTAAAACTACTTCCTTTCCTTTCAGCTAAACATTTTTTTCTAATCTCATCACCTTACTCTGATTTACATAAATTTTAGCTTCAAGAATCATTGATCATTGCTGAATGCAAATAAGCACAGAGTAAAATTATATTAAGTTTGCACAATTGATCTTTCATAATTTTAAATGCTGACTTTTAAAATTTACTGTAAAATCAGTCTGAAATACTCCCATCGTTGACTGCCATCAAGTAGAGCAGGGTCACTTCGGGAAAACCCATTCTCAGTGATGTAAATTATAGGGTTATTATATGTATCCTAGAACAAGAGAGAGCAGAAGTTTTATTCAGAACAGATGTAAGAAAGCCCATAAAATCAGATGCATTACCCTCTATCTTTTCTAAGCTACAAACTAAAACTAGTTTTCATCAAATTGCACTGACCCTATTAACTTAATTTTCTATGAAGTGACCTTTTATGACTAACAATGGAAAAGCAAAACTGTGCAAATATCCATGAAGACAGTGAAATGACTTATTTTAATGAGAAGACTAAAATATCTTTCCTGCATTAGCATCTGCTTATTGTCACTGCTCCTTAACCCCTTGATACTGGCAGACACCACATGTCTCCTTTCCAGGAGTAGATGTATGCCAGGAAAGCCTTACTGCTGGCATCAGAAAGATAATTTCTGGAGTTCAAAAGATGATATAACACTGGTGTGTCATTTCAAATTGTAAAACAGATATCAAGTACAAAAGTAATAGGAAAACACTAAGGCTCCTACTCATAAAAGCCAGCATGAAAAACTTAAATTACAAATCCCAAGGTGACCTGTTTATTTATATCTTGTACAATATCTTATGCCACCCAGATGGGCTCCTCAAAAACCTTCTGCAGAATTCACAGAGGTTCTATCAATCTCAGCTATAGACACAAGTCCACAGTGTTTTCTCCAAATGTTACCACAACTGCATCAGGGTTTAGCAGAAGCTTTTTACATATTACAAGCTACCTTGTAAGCTCTGGTACCAGTACTGGGGCTATACCTTTTTAACAACCACCTAAAGCAACAACATAAGGCCCATTAGTAATAATCACTCAGTCTCCAAATGTACTGAAGCAATAATTTACATGAATATCAATGGTCTCAATGATCTTTTCAGATCTCCAGTCACCTCTGGTTTTTAAGGATTAAGGCAAACCAAACTGATACAGGGAGAAGGATGCCATTTCCCAGGTTATTAATGATTTTGCAGCAATAATTGACTGCTGAAACAAGTAAAGGAAACAAAAGAGGGTTAATAATAATTTTGATACATTTTAACACTTGAAGCAACCTCACTGCACATTTTCTCTGTTATGAGATGCAAATATTTTCTTTCAAGTGCCTGCTGACTACTGTTACAAGACCCCAGAGTTGGCAAAAATGCTCAGCACACAAAATCTTCCAACCAGGCACATAAAATGAAATGAGGATGCAAATTTTCAAAATAGATCAGTGGACAGCAACTCCCCAGGAAAAACATCATTCTGATGGGTGCTGGTTACATGAAAATATAATCCTTTCATTTAAATGCCTGAATGGCAGCCTGACTGCACGTGCAAGATACAAGCGTGTTGAAAAAAGCCTGATGCTTGAGAGCCTTACAGGTGGATTTGTTCTAATGAAAACATTTCTCTCCTTGAGAACTGTGTCTTTTAAAAATTTCAGTGCCACACTCAGCAAGGTAACTAAGCTGATCTTTATGTTTTGAACTTGGTTAGCTGGATTAGCTGTTTCCTCTAGAATGTTCCATTCTCCATCACTGTGCCAGCATCAGGACAAAGATACTGTCAGTGTATTCAACATTTTGCAATGGTGTGAATTCAACATTTCACTCATTAGATCTATATGATATTAAGGCTTTTCATTGGGTTCTACTAAATTTTAGATAGAATTTGAGGCACTGGTCTCTTTAGCCACCAACCTGAATGGCTTGACAATAGTTTATCCAAGAAACCACCTCTTACCTTTTTACACTGCCACTGCTGCAGACTGCTCAGTCCTTCTAACTCCAAGAAGGAATTAGCTCACCTGTCTAAAAGCTTATGACTTCTAACCTTTCTTGTCCCCTCTTGCTAAGACAGAGATCAACTTTAATTTCCGGGATGTGTTGTTAAAGCTGGCCAGTACTGGGGATGTATTTCTAGAGGCTTAAAAGGAATTCACCTTCTGTACAGATTTAGCAGTGGCTGACATGAATATGTTTCCTAAAGGACTATTTTTATGCCGCTGAGAGGTCAGTGTAAGTTTAAATATCAGGATACTTTAAGCTCTCAAATAGGCATTTTTAATTTTGCTTACATCCAAACACAACTGTATTGCTTTTAAACCTTCTGAAAACACTAGATATTGAAATACACAACATAAGCTCTGGTTCAAAGAGTATCAATTAGCTTGCTCTTTTACTTGAACTATCTGGTTTAGTGCAGTAATTGGAAAAGGCCAGCAATGGCCTTGAATTATTATTTGTTAAGCTAAGAGGCTCCAGACAGGAATAGTTCTCTCTCATGCTGGTGGAATGTAGAAATCAGTCAGCCTTTGCTTCAGAGGCTTGGGCTAAACATACCAAAGTGTTTAATAACCTCAGAAACCTAAAATTCATAAAAAGTTTGTGCATCTAAGGCTACCACATATCCTAGTAAGACCTAGGTGCTTGTGAAATATCTATCCCAAGGCCTTGCTGTATTGAAACACAGAACTGAGAAATGTCTACAGGAGGTGAAAACACGGCAGAAGGAAGGAGGAGGAAGACTAAATTGAAAAGGTTAATAAAATGTATGCTTAGGAAGCATGTGTGGCATAGATCATTATTCTTAACAGTTTCTGAAGCAGAGATTTTGTTTAATCCAAAGCAGGAGATTTGTTCTATACTTCTATTATACATTCCTTGGTATTTTCAGGTTCAGCTTACTGTGTACTGATGTTTGAAAATGCCAACACAGAACTCCATACTACCTTCTTCTTAAAAGGACAGTATAAGACTTCAACTTAACCCAACTTCAAATGACTGATTTTAGGGATTTCTGCCAAATAGCTCTTTAAGACAACATTTACTGGAGCAATCAGTTATGAACCCCGAATTTAGACAGTGCCTTCTCCTAAACAAACAGGTGCATACAAATCCCTTAGCACAGCAAGACTCAATATCTCTCATGTAGTTTGCTTTTCCTTCCAAATGCAGCACCAGAAAAACAAATTTAATTCTAAGGAGATATGTGCCTGTGCCTGAGAATGCTCCCATGCAAAAGAGAAAGGAATATACTAGAACTTAAATTTTGAAAAGCAAATTCTTAGTTTGCAATAGCAATTAGCAGCAAATACATCTTGTTACTCTAACTTTTGAATGGGTTTCTATTTGTCTTCAGTGGGACTGGGTATGTGTTAACCCTTTGCTGATGAGACTACAAGGTTTACTACAAAGGCTTAAACTGGGAGAAAAGAGATCCTTTGCTGCTACAGGATCCTGTCCTCTCATATTAAGAGTAATCCCTACCTAGAAGACACTAGCATTTCTCATTCTAATTTTCAGATTATAAATTATATAGTACAATTTATAACATTTAAGTGCAACCAGGTATCATTTATTTTTTACATCTGAATTAAACACCTATATTGGAAAAGATTTATGCCTTTTGTTAGGAAATGAAGAGAAATGGAACTGCATTCCTGAAAGATGTGAATGTCAAGTCAAATTTCCAGGTTGTCTCATACCTTCCAAAGTAGGCTGACTTAGCTTCTCTGGTTGTATCTGCAAGTCAGGTAGAAGCAGAAATACAGAAGAAAACATTCTTCTGAGGAAATGAGGAAGGGTTTTGTGGAGATAACCCAAAATTTTGGGATTCCAGATATTAAGGAGCAGTTTATTACTAGAAAATGAAGGATTGTTCTTTTCTCCTTTCTGTCATCTTCTCTCCCCATGCTGATTCCCTACCTTCATGCTGAAGTGAGACTTAACATCAAATTCTCACAGACTCAATATCCCCATGTCTACCCCTTCTGTATTCTTCTGCACTGACACCTCATGTTTAGCAGCTCACTTTTTCTGCTCAGGGCACCTTCTAGGGTAAAAATAATTGTACAAAAGTACTTTAAAAACTTAGTGTAAGCTTTAAGCTAAAACCTGACACATCTTAGGAACAATACATCTACAACATCACTGCTTTAAAAGACCCTACCTCCAGCAAGTTAGAAACAGAATGGTTTTAAAGGTTTTCAAATGTCCTACATCTTAGGTGTGAAATTGGTAGTGAATCAGTTGGTGTGAATGATTTTATTTGAAAGGACATTGCTTTAAGCTTTCTAATTCTTCACATGCTCTTTGCAAAAATGTTTATATAGAAGATGATGGCCTTTCCATGCTATGCAGTTACAATTGCTTCAACAGATCACTGCACAGGAGAAGTGAACTCCTGCCTAATGAAAGCTGGCCTACTTGGAGTTCTGCCAATGCCCTTTCGTTAAATGTAAAGTTCATAATATTAATCAGGCAACTGCTTATACTGGGGATCAAGTGAACATTTTCTGAAATTACAGCTGAGTTTTGTCATAATGTTAGCTTTCCTTACCAAGTACGTTCAGAATGTCTGCTTGCTATTTCCCACTCTGACAACTAAATAACAAAGCCCATACGGTAGGCAGCTCACTGGGGTTTTACAGTGCCTGCAGCCCCAGCTGAAGAAATATCAGTACAGGAAAGAAACCACAACGACTAAGCCAAATTTAAATTCAACACACCACAAAAAGCATTCCAAGGGAAAGACAAGCTGTGCCAGTGAAAGTGGGCCACGTATTGTAAATTTTGGTGGCAAAGAAAAAGCTTCAATTCAAGCCTCTCTGGGATACTGGCACACGTATCTGGCATGCTCTGCAGGAAAAAATGGCTGGTTGGACTGTTTACAGCAGATTTACCAGCCCCCCTTTCTGAACTCTTGCAACAAAGGCTCTTCCACTCTCTGGTGAAAACCTTAATCTGCAGGATGCAGAGGATGGGCTGCTGTCTACTGAATAGCCAAGCTCTATATGACCAAAATTCTGCAGAAAAAGATTGCTTCTGCTGGAACCATCCTAGTACAGATAAGGATAACCTGAAGAGTATTTTCTAAAGGGTCCTATCCTTCGTAGCCTTCCATCGTTGCAATCTTCAAACCAGAAGAAAGGAATTGCCAAGGCAAGTACTGCCCTAGAAGTATAAAGATATCTATCTTCTTGGTAGAACTGAGATGCATAAGAGTAGGAAGCAGAATTGAGATTTAGAGGTTCATTCAAATATACTTTGCTTTTTTTCTCCTTGGAACATTATCCTCCCAGCATACAAGAGATCTCAGCCAACTACTTTGATTCTCCCATTGTTTCTGATTCAGCTTCAGTTGCTTTTATTCTTCACAATTCTCTGTTTCTTCTTTCTTCCATTCCCTTTGTTCTGTAGGCATAACTGTCCTTTCCTGTCTTTTCCTAGTGGGTGACCTTAATCTCACCAAGTCCACACCAATGGAATTAAAATAAATTAATCAGAAGTGAAACAAATTTTATATCTGAGTTCTAGCAATCTGACCAGCTTATTTATGTGCTGTATCCCTTTACACATATATACTGCCTGCTGAGACTGTGAAAACTCTTCAGAGCTTCTATTTGCCAGAGAACTAAGCATAGCTCCTATCAGTCTGAAGAATCCTCTCTAATATGCTACAGAAAAATGTCTGGGAAAAGTATGTCCCTTAGTGCAAAATAGTCAATGTGAAGTTCAGAACATTGGAGTATACTGATAAGCTATCTAAATTCACTTTGCCAAATGAGATAACTTGTCTGTTGTAAGCTGTCCAAAAATATTCTCATGGCTAGGATTCCAGTAAGTATAAACATTCTGATGAAGCAAAACGATTTAGAGTTACAATTAAAAAAACTGGAGTAAGCAAAAAGATACATAGGAAACATAGTAATAATCCTATCCCAAAAGATTGTGCTATCCAAGGGGATCTAGAATATTAATTAGTAAGTTGTTGCAAACCTATAAAAAATCATCCCATAATTACTCTGAAAAAAAGTTGCAATTTCAAAGCAACACTGCAGAATAGCATACTGGATTAATTATGCCAGACTGCAGCAATAACCTTGAATTAAAGCTGCAACCTTCTATTTTTAAGAAACAATTGCCTTTCTGGTTGATGAAACCTGTCGTCCCATCAGGTAACAGACGTGACCAGGAAAGAGAAAAGCAATAATGAGTCAATCCAAGCTGTTTGATACATTTCAAATCTTCCTCCCACAGAGTGTAGCTGCCACAAGCTACATCACCAGTCTGGTTCTTGAAAACTCGATCTCCTCCCTGATGGGTGAATATGTCCCAGACATTAGGGCCCTTTCCATCTGCATTCCAGCCTTCTGCTTGAAAAACAAAACGTGGTCGTTACACTTTTGACATCAAAAGACATATGTTGCAAGTAAATATTTATCACAAAATAGGTGCAAATCCCTGAAAACCCTATGGGCAAATTGAGAAGTATTCTCTACCCACTCCTTATAGTATCTAAAGTAACTAGGAACTTTCAAGCATTAATATACATTTGCATTAGGTTTTGCATTTATTCATATTTTTACTTGCTGCTAATTATTTGAAAATTCTGTTTTTAAAAAAATCCAGACTTCTAACACTCTTCATACTTCCTGAGCCAAAAATCAGATGTTTGCCACTCTTGAGATATTACAGGTTTTCACAAAGGGCATTTTCTAATGCAACCTCCATCCATAAAAGATCAGTCCATATCAAAGAAAGCCTTTAGGGTATGAGAAATACATCCAACAAATAGGCACTTACGGCTTTCAGTATGTCCTTTGAAAATCTTGACAGTTGGTTAAAAAGAAAGGAATGCCATTATGAGCCATGGCCCTAGGCATATACAAGCTGAATTAATAACACAGCTCTACAAAACTTCTGCTTTTTGTTTAGCCAGACATTCACAGAAATTAATTTTGAGTGTTCAAAAGCACTGCACCATTTCCCCCAAACTTTCAGAGTTTTGAGATATTTCTTCACAATTCTAAAATTGAGATACACAGATTATCATTAAAATATGCAAAATTTAGCTGTTGTCTGAGATCTAACGACATATAATATTTGATTCGAATAAATGCACCTTTCTTCATTACAATTTCTTTGTCTTTCCTGAGCAATGCTGTAGCTGAGGCAAACATTACATTTTTCATGTGGAGAGCTCTGTAAACTTATTTCCCTCTGTAAATCCCTGTAAAGTGTGATTTAATCATAAAATTGCAATTAACCTCAAAATGGCCAACCTCATTTACCACCAAGATTTTTCAGAGTCCCAGTGAACGCACTGTTCCAGGGTTTTTCTTTAAAAACTAAAAGGACATTGTGTGTTAAAATTATGTATAAATTAAATATCAGTTGGGTTATAAGATTAATAACTATATAATAGCTACATATAAATCCTCAATAAAAGTGTTTTAATAATCAATTAGTATCATAGAAATTAGAGATGGGGGAGAACTATTAGGAGGTCATTGAGTCCATCCCCTGCCAACGCAAGATTGCTCCCTTAAGTATATTCAGTACTTAATATACATCTGTCTTATTAAATCTAAGTTTAATGCAAGGTTAAGCATATTGAAGACACTTAATTTAAAGCATTACTAAAATCTGTAATATCACTTCTATAACCTAGCTTTTCAAAGATCATTGTCACATTTCATGGTCTTTACAGAATTTTATTGCAGCACACATACATCTACATTTGGTTGGTCAGTAAATTAAATTTTACATGGGACAACCTTCAAAGTAGGTCAAATTTTAGATCCAGACAGTTTGATTTTTTATTAATCTTGGATTTTATCATAGACTTGGTGCTCTGTCTCTATGCTCCTCAGAAAAATACAATACTACAAGTTTTCTATATCCTGCTTCAAATTTCAAACATGACCGCTGAAACAAATAGTCATCTGAGAGAAGTGCAGGAAATAACAAATAACAGTAATTCTTTGATGGTACCTAGAATTTTGAAGCCTTTAAGAGCAGGCTTCCTGCACCATATTGGTTTGATACAGCTCTTTTTTCAGTTCGGTTGGAGTGAAGGGAAGAAAAAGCTGCCATAACAGGCAGCTAGCACACTTTCGGTTAAGAATGGTCATCTAGAGCAGAGGCTGAATGATCCCTCTTTTTTGTCTGCCTTCCTCCAACAAAGGAAGTGGGAGGGAGGAGGGGAAGCATTTGCTTTTCAGCAGAGTATAACAGTACTACTCCCGTGGTCATTAGCCACTGTAAAGCCCTGAGCAGGGCTGCAGCAAACAGACTTTTCACTTTCAAGCATTCCTCACACTGTTTAAAGAGACTTCTCTGTACAGCATCGAGCATCTGAGCTACCTGATAAAGTGTAGGAAGGAATGCAGCAAGGCAACAGAAAGCTCTACATACTAACACATCCTACTGAGCCACAATTAGTCTGCAGAGAGCTCTGCTCTTCTTCATTGAACCAAGCTTGCACCTCTAAGCTTGCTCAGAAACTTCCATGCTACAAAGCACTCCACAGTGTAGGCATAACTGGAGTTTCAGGGAGCTTTGGGGCCAGGAAAGAACAGTGATGAGGAACTGATTTTACATTTAAAATGCTTAGGTGTGAATTGGATACCAAATCAGCACATGACATGCCATTGAATGAATAATATAAATTATTGTGATACATGTTCCCCATTCTGTGTAATTATTACAACAGAAAGAAATGTAATGCTTTTCCAACTAGTGAAGCTACTAAAGCAGGAATATTACTGATCAGAGTATTTTTAAGCTTTTATGTACTTTTACAAGTACATTTTCCTCTAATTCAGCCGTCCTTTAACCTTCCGGAGTAAAATTTTCTTGACCTGGTCTCTGACCAAAAAGTGTAATTTTGTTTGAATTAATGCAGTTCCACTATTTGGCATATGAAAGAAGTGAAGGAAACCGCTTTTACCATTACAAGATTTTTTTTCCAACTTCTCTCCCTGCCCCCCCCCCCAAAAAAAAAAAAAAAAAAAAAAAGCAACAAAGTCAAGCAGAGAGTTGAAATTTAGCATAGAAATGGCCCTCAGTAAGAAGAAGTGCTTTTGAATGTTCTGGTGCAAAATTGATTTTGATTTGACTGAGTCATGAACCTTTGAAATCTGCACTTTGAGCATGCAGAGTACAATTGGTATGATTTTTTAGCGCTTTGAAATATACAGAGTGGAGAAGGTTGTGCTGTGCATAAATACATAGCTGACAGTAAAAAATAAAGTAGCCTGTCAGCTTGTTCCTCTTCTACTGTGTATCTTGTGATATGCACAGCAACTGAGTTTGGACTCTACAAGAACTATTGCTTCAATCATGCTGCCTCTAAGTCAGAAGCTGCACAGCCTCTGAAGCTTTCAGGAGAAG
Source organism: Corvus moneduloides (assembly GCF_009650955.1). NCBI lineage: Eukaryota > Metazoa > Chordata > Aves > Passeriformes > Corvidae > Corvus > Corvus moneduloides. The sequence goes on along the minus strand of NC_045480.1, from coordinate 17,618,201 downwards.
GAATTCCCTGTTGAGTTTCTTACTTCTGCAGGAAAAGGGTCATTTGAGTAGTGTCTAGACCATATTATAGATTTTTTTTTTTATGTTTTTCCCACTCAGAAGCCATAAGAAAGTTCATTAAAAATACATTAAGAGAACATTAAAGTTGCACATGTAGCCACTCAAAAGGCAGGAAATTATAATGCCATTCTATATGCACACACAACTCACATTTTAAAAATTAGTTAGAAGAGCTATGTGCATTGCAGGACTCGAGTTAGAATCTGGCCCAGAATATTGATTCCCCGGGAACTGCGAGCTGTGGAGTCTATTAGGTGAAGTGAACTGAGCTCATTAAAAGGTACCGAGCATGGACAAGTACTCTCAATTTCAGCAATAACCAAGAACTAAAGGCTACATCCTCAAAGACAATTTAGGATCTACAACTCCCATTTAGGTACTGAAATCAATGGGAGTTAAATGCCTGTATGCTGCAGGGTATAATATGAGAAAATCAGGTACATGTGTATTTTGAAGGTTTGTAAAGACACGTTTATGAAAGGATAAAATTTGGAGGGGTTATGGCTGTAGGTGTCCCTATGTTTATGTGTTTACATCCCCTAATCTGCAACATATTTTCATACCATGCTGGGCAAATCCCTTCATCAGTCCCTCTATTCAGCTGGGAACACGACACATTTCCCTGGGGGACAGCCTCCACAAGTCCAACTGTTAACCTCTCAGTTCATTGTTCTTCATAATCTTTGGAGACGAGTTCCTACCTGAAGACTTCTTGTGAGTACCAATGTCTGATGAGGTAGTTGTCCCATCCAGTTTCAAAATAGCCAATAGCAATTTACCTGAACTAGCTCTACAGAAAGGATATACACAAGAAGTAGATGAAAAAATTACTTATATCTTATATATATATACTTATACTTGCTTCCTCCCCACGCCCCCGCCCCCAATAACTAGCTCCATTTCCATTACCTAGCCATATGTCTGAGATTTGAAACATCTTTTACCCTCTTCTTACTCCTCAAGTCAAGTGTTTAGACATAAGTGCTACATGGATTTGCATCAGATATAATGTCTACACAACAAGGCAAAGATCAAACACTCCTGCATCCAGATTTTTGTTCACTTAAAACTTCCTTAATGCTTTGATAGTTAAAAATTGACACCTTCAATTTGATATGCTGCTGTAGCTGCACCCCAAGCAAATCCAACTGGAAAAGCAATATCCTCCAGCACCGGCTGCAGAGGACAGGTGAATACACAGCATTATGTGTGTTGTGGAGATGTCGGCTTCATTTGCAGACAACACTTCCTGGCTTGATCACTCTTCCACTTGTTACAAGCAGATTCTATGTGGAAGACAAAAATAAACCCTGTGCAGCTTCACACACTGGAGGGTAAGCCATGCACTTTGCATATCTCAGGATTAAAGCAGAGAGGTTCAGTCAGCTACCAGTGAAAGTGGAAAAGGCAGCAGTGGAAAAGCCTAGGGTGGTCATGGTAAAAGGGCTCCTCCTAGTACAAAGAATTAATACACAGAACAGATCCATCTTTCCCTTCACTTGCCTCTCATCTCCCATCTCTCATACAGAGAACTTTGTGGACCCTTTATCCAACATAATTCCTTTAGCCACCAGGCAAAAAATAATTTCCACCTCTTCCAGTAAGCTTCAAAAACCAGCAGCCCCTCTTCTTTTTTTTTTTTTTTTCTCTCTTCCAACACCAGGAAAACTTGCCTGCAGTAGCTGAAAAAGGATATTTTAGCCATTACATGTTTTGCAGTGGAAACCAATGAGTAGAAGAGCAAGATTTGTATGGGAGTACAGACAGAACAGCTATCTTTCTCCTTCTTTAAAACCCCGTGGACGCTCATTTTTTTAAAGCAGCAATGACAACCTTATGGCATGTGTGCCAGAATCAGCATCTGCAAAACAGCCCTCAGGTCTCTTCCTCTACCTTCTGTCAATGTTGTTACTGCTCTCCTGTCAGCAAACTGAAAAGGAAGCAGCAGCAGGAGGAGAGTCACGTAAAAAGTGGGATGGGTTGAAAGTAGTTTACTGTCCCTTTCCAGAAAACCACAACACCTGGCACACTAGATGGCACTACTGCAATTTTTTTTCTTTTTTCACTTACTGGTGTTTGTCCCCCTCTATTATAACATTACATCCACACTGTTTTTGCTGAGGTCCGTATCTGCACGTATTGGACTGCTGTAATATATGACCACTATTCTTCTTCTTTACTCCACTTACACTCTACTCTCTTGATTTTGAAATGTTTCTGGGTGAGGACCTACTTCTGCAAAGCATTATACATGTAACTGACATTTTCTTTGATAATGAGAATAAGAAACCTTAATATACATAGGAAATCCACTAACACAGTCAATGCACATACTTTTGCCAAGAATGCACACAATAAAAGAATCAACTTCTTAGAAAAAAAATAAATTCCTTTGTAGAGATGCAGGGAAGCTGATTTAATTCCAAAACGAATATTGCAGAACCAGACAGTGCAGCTGCAATGCAAAATAAATCAGGCTTTCACAGCAGGCATGTATTTCCTCAAGTGTCTTTTAGAGGAAAGGTAAAAGCCCCTTGAATACAAAGGAACGAAGGGGAAAATGGGGCACAACATACTAATTTGTTCCCAAAACGCATGCTGACACATGGTCTAGGCAAACATACATATCCTTCATGTGTATTATACAGATGAACAAAAATCGATAAAATCAACTAGCCAGTGTTCTCTTGTTGAAACAGCATCCTCAGGCTTTCATCTGCAAGTTAAGGACAGTTAACAGTCAAACTCATCAGGGCCACCTTAAATTAAGATTAATAAGTATTAATGAACCAGAATAATAATGCTTATTTTTTACGTCATTAAATATTACTGGTAGGCATCTTTGAAAATGTAAGTAACATTAAATATTTTCTCTGAGAATAATACAATTTAATTTCACAGGAGATATAATAAATATGTAACTCAGGGGGAGGGGCAGACAGGAGATACTAACGATAAAAAAGTTTTATAAAAATGCTTAAGCATAAAAACAAGGCTAAAAAGTGTCACTGCGGATTCCGTATCAGGAATCAACAGAGACGGGTTTTGGGAGAGATTGAGTAGGAGGAAAATATTCCATAAGCAGTCTGGGGGAGAGTGAACAAAATATGCCTCAGAGGTTAAGACAGATTCACAGTAATGAGATACCAGGTTTTGTCAGATAAGTAGGCAGATACTGAAAGATGCAGGGCTTCAAAACTCAGAGAAGCTGCGCTTATAGCAACGAAGCTCAGATTTTTCTGGCAACCCAGTTTCTACATTTGTGATCCCACTTCTGGTTGTATTTCTGGATTCATAACCCATTCCTTACTGCAGTGGTGGGACTTGAAATTACATCTTCTTTAGACCCACTGCATGGATTCTAGGATGCACCCACCTTCTTACTCTGATAATTTTCCCTACATCTAACAAATAACCTGGCCCCAACCTGAATTGCAGTATTTTACTGTCCCATGGTTTTGTTCAACACATGTAGGTATAAAACTTTAAGAGAACTATTAAACTCTATCTAGAGGCCATGCTTTTCCTGACTATGTTTAAGGTCTTTATGTTTGCACTGGCACATATGTAACTGAATGAGCTCAAGCCAAGTATTTGTAAGAAAAAACAAGCAGTTTCTGGGTATCCAAATGTATTTGGACAAAGATTTTTTTGTCAAATCAATAAAAAGCAGGAGTAATTGGCCCTGGTAATAAGGGTTAGCAACTAAAATTACAAAATGCTAGATATTTTATTAAGGTGAAAGATGGATAGGTTTTGGTGGTGGACTTTAAGTCATGTGGGTTAATTATTATCAGAGGAATTGTATCTTGTCAAAAGGAGATTTTCCTGACTGGATTGGTTTCCTATTATAAATATCTTTAATTGTATTTACTATGGAGTTTAGAAATTAAATTTTGAAGGGGTGGTGAAAATTAAAATCTTGTCCCTGAAATTTTACACCATGCAGGGACCCATAAAAAGATATACCTACTTTGGAAGTGAGACTGTATGTCTCTGAAACAGCCAAAGGTAGAAGTTCATATCTTCTGTGGGTTCTCTTTGTAATTGCTACTCATAAATTTACCTTCTCTCTCTGGCAATGTAATAGAGCAGCTATTGAGAAACAAATTTACTAAAACACTTTGAAGTCTGCCAGAAAAACTTGATTTTTTTAATAGTAATACAAAATTAATGGAGAGCAGAAGATATACTGTCATATGTCTGACATTTAGCCATATACTGTTTACTTTAGGATATTTTAGCACTGGGCTTAAGGTGTTCTCAATTAAGTTATGGAGACAGTTTCTACCTTGTGCTGTGGCTGCAGTAGAGGACTCATAACTTTGATTCTCTAAATTCAACCTTAATTAGAAGCTGCTCCTGGACTGTTGATTAGCCTTTCTTCTGCCATCACCAATGTGTCAAAATTCTGTTCCCAAACTTAAATAAATTGGAAATGAACTATCATGTTGACTGAAATGAAGGGTGATGACAAACAATGAAGGGTAATGATAAACAATAACTTTGAAGGGAGGCATTTAGTGCAGTACACAAAGATTAGTATTACTTCTGATCTCATTTAATAGCTTCAATAATGAGCTAGAAGAGGGAGTAAATGGTACATTAATGAAATCTGCAGATCTATTAAACTAGGAGGAGCTGAGCACACTGCTGAAAATGGAGAAATAATTCAAGGGTTCTTGGGAAGATTAGAAACACGGGCAGAATATTGCAATGCGATTCCATTTAGAAAACAGATGAATAATATTTTGGTAAAAAATCAACAGATGGTAACAGGTAAAATTCTGGAGAGCTGTAATGCTGGAAGAGATTTAAAATTGAGAACATCAGGAAAACTAGGCAGAAATCTGTAACTGAGCAGTAGATATAAACTGTGAAATTTGTGCAAAACTATTAAAGAATAAGTAAACAAGTAATGACTCATCTTAAAGCAGCTCTACAACCATCGGTTCTCTTCGGTGTATAGCATGGGCACTGGAAAAACAGACTATCAGTCAGATGGTTAGAGATTTTAGAGGTATGGAATTTTTTCCTGGAAGAAAACTTAAAAGTAAGCCATTCATACAACAGAGTGTTGTCCTTCATAAAGTGAATGACATAACAGTGAGCCACTGGCTAAAAAAACATTAAAAAGCCCAAGACTGAAGAAATAAAATACTGCTTCTGGTAATTGCATGATGCAGCTTGAAATTTTTAATATTCCTGAGGTAACTGCCGATGTAATGCCAGCTGCTACGAGCTTTCCAATACCAGATATATGTGCACAATATCTTGGAGACCTAAAGCTACTTGTGAGCAAGTTAGTTGCATTTGGGGAGCTCACACAAATTAATCTTGCTGGGAATAACTCTCCACAAACTATAGAGGAGGGCCAAACTAGTGTTACATCACTCCCTGTACCAGAAAAATCTTGGCAATTCAGAATGGCAACAGCATTAGGATGTATAGTATGTTTATAAAGTGATAGTCCATATTGGTAATCAGTTTTCAGAAGTCCTGGATAGTTCTTGGATGTTGAAGGCAATTGTCCTTTATTGCTGAGTGCCTCCATACAGTATTTTTAAGTGGGCATGTCTGCTCAGGAGTTTGTCACTGTCATTACGTTGTGACACAACACTGAGTGCACAGAGCAGGGCCTTGATCCACAGCTTTAAATTTGCACACTTCAGTAGAAAACCTGGCAAAAGCCGTTTCATGTAAAACCATGCTCTATTCATCTATATCTTGGCATGTCCTGCTGTTCCACACTTGTGCATCACTCATCTTTTAGGTGAACAAGCTTAAAAACAATGAGCCGTCATGCAAAAGTATCAGGATAAAAAAAGGAAGAGATATATATATGAAAAACAACACAAAAATACCAGAAGTATATGCAGTACCTCTGGTCCCTTGTGAACGCATTCTGTTTGCTGCGACAGCACCCTTCCACTGGTGTTTCAGGGAGACCTGCCTACATTTTCCAGAAACTGGAAGTTTCAAGATGTTTGCAGAGCTACCTACAGGCAAACCTGCTTAATACAACTTTGCCAGGAAAATATCTGCTGCAACTTATTAGATTGGCTGCAACTGGTTAGAAAGACACATCCAAATGATTTTATCTAAACTTGTTAACATTTTTAAAATAGAAGGCAAAGTCTCACACATTTTAAAGTGGCACAGTTTCCCTATTTATGCCATGAATCTGTAGGCTATTTTGCTACACAGTTAAATGTTCAAAATCATGTACGTAGAATCTTCACTGCACATACCTAGTTCTGCTTTAAAATCAGTATGCCTCATTTTTTACACTAGGTACACTGAAAATCCAGCACCTTATCCTCTGGAACATCACTTCAGTGCCCATAACTAGAATTCAAATTTGGCTAATTTGAAAATGTAGGCCCAGTATCTGTTTGTTTTGCTGTTTCTGAAACTTCTCCCTTCTTAACAGGTTAACCCTTAGAAACTTGTTGTATTACTTGGTTTTTATTGCTGAAAGATTATATACATGATGTCTGTATTTTTCTCCCATTCTAACGTTCACAACTTACATATTTCCAAGCACAGGAATGCTTTTTCTTTCTTCTGACCCCACATGCTGACAAGAAGACAGCAGCAGCCCCTGTTAGAGTGCATTCCAGGAGGCAGAGGTGTGTGCTGACGTCACATCACATGATGGGAGGGTTAAATATTGCTGAGCTGTTTGAGTGCTTACAGGCACTATATCCATGGAAATCACTAACCAGAGCCAACCAAATTTGAAAGAAAACTGGCATTTGTGAGAATACATGGCTGAATAAATATTGGTGCTGCAACATGACGGAAAGCCTGAAAAGCTGCTGCAAGTACTATATTAGGCACCAGAGAATATACTTGAAGGAGACATTACAGCTGCTGGTACTAAGGGAAATGCTTCAAGCAACATCCATAAGACCACAAAAAAGTGAAAATCAACACCATCACATAAACCTGTTTTTAAAACTGAATTATCACAGAAACACTTCTTTTTTTTCATTTATATGCAGGTTTTCTCGCCAAAACACTAATAACCTAAAAAATTCTTAACAATTTTTACTGACTTTTTTTTTCTTTCAAGGTTTGTGTTTTGGTGGGGAGTTGTTGGTTGGTTTTTTTTTGTTTTTGTTTTGGTTTTTTGGTTTTTTAAAATAATTTTTATTTGCTTTAATACAATCATGGAATAAACCAGGAACAGATTCTGCCCAGACCAATTTTATATTGGGGATATGTTGACAAAACAAAATTGTTTCAACATTTATAATATGTATAAATTCCTGCAGAGTCCCACTATTTGTTTTCAGAATTAGCTTGAAATAGTGCAAGTAGTTTATATAGCACTGAAACTGTATCTTTCATTTTCTTTTTCTTCCAGAAATGCTGTTTCTCATGTCACTGACTATGACTAATGACATTGACTATGACTCTAGCAAATATGCTTGAAAAGCTTCTCCCACCAGCCAGGATTAAGAAATTCCATTATATTAGTGCATTTACATGAAATTCACTTCCCTATATCAGCAATATAGAACCATCTACTATTAAATGGCAGCACACTATGAGAGACAGTAGTTGATATTACTTTTCAAAAGATTTGTGCTACACCATTATCCTGTAAATATTTTTTTCTTTTTGCAAGAAATACTATCCATTATACTCCTCATTTTTATCCTGCAAAATAGTTGTGAGTACTATTGCTTGCACCTGGAAAAGGAGATGTACAGCAGTATTTTAATTTGACACAGTAATTCAAATACCTATTTGAAATTCAGTAAATACAGGCTATTTTTCAAACAACTTGAGTTTTATACATACCTATGCACATATATATACACACACACATATATATAGTCTTCCAAACAGTATTACAGATGTGCAGTGATGTCTCAGGACTATGTTATTCTGAAAATATCACAAAACACGTACCTGACGCTGAAGCTAAACTAATAGAATAAAGAGAAAAAAAAAAAAAACAATACAACTGTTTAACATAGCTTTCTATTTCTTGATTTCAGCACATAAATAAAAAAAAAAAAGATTAAAGGATACAGTAGGCATAATGGAGTAGCACTGACCTTTTTACCATCACAGAGGTTGTCTCCTTAATAAAGAAGCCACATGGATAAATACTGTGTCTCATTCACTTTAAGCTCTTTATATCTTCCCTCATATTTTAGCTTGGCACAGAGTAAACTGAACAATGGCATACTGTAGATTAAATCATACACATTCTTCCCCTTCTGATGAAATACTTCAGAATTTTATAATCACACAACAAAAAAAAAAAGTGGAGTTTATGGGTAAGCAAGTCTGTGTTTAGATTGAGCTCCTTTGATTCTCTCTTAATTGCCCTTCAGACTAAACTGGTGAATAGACCTAGTAATGGTTGTTGTATGAAAGCTTTTGGCTGCTGAGTGATCAATATCCCATAGGAGGCAATAGTTAGAGCTCTGAGGATGTGGATATTGGGCACACATGCACACTGAGCTCTTACAAATATTTCTGGCTCCTCACATTCCCATAGAAGTCTGTAGAAAAAATTGTGTTTATGTAACTAAAAAGACTACATCATGATCTATGGCATAGATTGGGGTAGGAGAACAAAAGCAACCTTCTATTTTCTAGCCTTTGAAAAGCAGATTTTGTGAATTACCACTATTTAGCAGAATACATAGAGCAGCTTATTAAATGTATTTAAAATCTGTCCAGTGGTGGTGCTACTACCCACATCACTCTCCCCTGAGTCTGAGCCAAGGCAAGAAGTTGCAGCAACAGAAAGCTGTTACCTTTTATGTGGACCTTGCCACTGGTTGCTGTTCTTTCCTTGCCAAAGAGTGAGTAACTTTAGATTGAGTTCCAAGTTTTCCAGAAGACTGTGCTGTACTGATTACCAATTATTTTATACCCTCTTTCTGGCCTGTATTCATGATCTTAGCCTCAGTTTTGTTTTCGTTTGTTTTTTGCATTTTTTTAAAACACAGCCTTTGGCAGTAGCAGGAGAATGGCAGGGGAACTTTTGTTGGGCCTCCAAATTCTAGCATGGAGACAGCTCCATCTCTGTAGGAGCAGTCCAATTCAGTTAATGCAAAGAAGATGATGGGGGCTGAAGCGTTCTCAAAGCAGACAGAATCTTTGGCAGATTACACAACCAACATTAACAAGTTCTCCACTGAGCTTATGCAATGTGTATTTCTTCTCCAAGGCTTACACTGGCTCCAAATTTATGGAAGCTCAATAGATAGGGCAAGAGAGATAAGCTGACAAGCATGTGCCATTGCTGTCCCAATTTTGATTCACTCTTCAGTCAGTGTCTGGAGGTGCTAAAGCTATCTTGTTTCCTTTCTGCAAAAATCTCATGCTTCAGATGCCTCTGATCTACACCACCCATACAAATGTGAGACTGAAAAGAAAAAGGCAGCCAGACTTGTGGCCTCAAACAATGAAGAATAGATGCAATGGTTATGAGACATCTTAAATGAAATATTTGCAAGGGTCCAGTTCTTGTTTAGCCTGAGTCAGATTAAATATGCATTTCTCAATAACCAGATGAGTGTCTTAAGCAGCAGATACTGGTTATCCTGTGCTGAACTTAAAAATTCCTCCTTTTTTTTTTTTTTTTTTTTTGGCGTCCTGGGTATCTTTTTGATAAAAAGTGTATTGTAATACTTCATTCTGACAAAATATCTTGGTTCTAAATCTCCGTTTTCAACAGTAAGGAAAAAAATTAAAAAGTCATAGTAATTTCTTTTTAGACCTCATCTTTCCATGCTCACTGTTTTCCTCCTTTTAAACATCTTAGTCTGGAATTCCCCAGAGTACAGTGGAAAAAATACAAGTTCTATCACACTTCCACAAGTAGAATACCAAAAGGCTTCCATTTTGGACTCTATACGGACACAGACTCTACAAACAAAATCAACACAAGCTTTCCATTAGTCATTGATAGTTGAATCAGGTCTTAGCTTTCACCAAAACAAGATATTTAATGAACAGGAATAAAACAAAGAGAGGAGAAAATAACACATGAATGTTACCAAAATTTTTTGTCTCTCAAAGTATCTTTTTCATATGACTGTAACTGATATATTTAAAGCTACTTTTGCAGTCTTTTTTCAACATGGCTGAACTTCCACTATGTCATAGGATGTTAACAGTTATTGCAAAAGGGATTTGGATTTTTTATTTCACTCTCCTCGTCCCAGTCAAGATTAGCCAAGTCCTTGTAAACATATGCTATATATAAGATTTCTGAGGGTTTTCTAAAGGCTTCAGGTTCAGTATTTTTCCTGCACTTACAAAACACAGCCCTGGATTGATGCCTAAAATAGATCCAAGATACGTATTTTTCATCATGCTTTGTGTCATGTGCTATTGGTTATAGAGCTTGCAAATGTTATCCAGCTGGATTAGTGCCTTAACCACACCTTTGCTGTTCAAAGAGAAGGTACAAAATGAACACAATCTCTGTTCTCCTACAATAGTTCAGGGAGCATATCAGCATGACAGAGCAAGCTGGGAAGACCTTAAGAGAAGATCTTGCGATTGTTATAACTTCTGTTTGTCACTATACCTGTTTATTTCCATGGAATACTTTATAGCCATTAAGTTCTCTAGGCACTGGTTTGTTGTCTATTTAAAAATAAGGTGATACTAATTTGAAACTTTTCAGTTTTCTTCCCTTGAATGTGCTGAATTTTCAAATGAGAGAGGTGTTCACAGATGAAACAATGGAAAAAGAGCACAATATGTAGGGAATAACACTGCCAAAAGACAAAGGATCCATAAAAAAAATATGTATACTGATACCAATTGTTTCCTGCCACAATGCTGGAAGCATTCAGTGCAAAAAGATTACAGTGCTGTTATGCACAGATCTTTCTCTGTCCCTGGAAACACACTACACAGGAGAAAAGAGCCCCTAATGAAAAGGGAAATGATTTCTCAAAAGCTACACAAAAGATCAGTATCAGGATTAGGAAAACATTTAGATCTTTCATCAGGCATATGTATTTTTCAGAGGACAATACCTATCTATATCTTCTCATATCTACTGCAGAATTACCTGGTGCTGAGCAGGTAATTTCTGAAAAGCTAAGGAAACATGCAGATGGATGTTTACTTTACAATATATAACTATAAAAATGGAAAGCTAGAAGTTTTTTGTTAGCTAAAATTGTCTTTAATATTGAGGTATGCACTGAAAGCGAATACACAATTCTGCTTTGTTCTGGCAAGCATGTCTGTTGAAATGCTCAACAGAATTTGAAACTTTGTATATTCCTTCAAAAACTGACATTAACAGAGCTTTGTAACTGAAATGCTAAAATGTCAGAAAGAAGACTCGAAAACCAAAATCACATATCTCAGCTCTGCCCTTCTCTGCAGTAACCTGCATGTACTGCTGAGTGGATGCTGAAATATATCTTTTCATCCATAACTTTGCAATGGCAAGTTTCCTGTACTAAATTTACTTTGTATCTTAAAAGTTTAAAAGTTGAATGATTGCCTATTAAAGTCAATACTACAGAATCTTAGCTTCTATGGAGAAAGAAATATTAAAGTCATGTGTTCAGTACACAACCAACTCAAATACGAACACTGTAATGACATTAGAGATTACCTTTTTATCATTCAAATTTTTCCTATGAATCTGTAAGGGAAAGAGGTGATTGTAAAAAAGACATAATTATAGCTGCTTTTGAAGAGAGTTGTGATCACAATCTGCTAAAAGGATGGATAAGTATTTGGCTGTGGGACTAGAATTTTAACAGAAGTGACAAACCTATCTGAAAATAATAGCTTTTCCATTGGACAGAATCAAAAGACTGCTATGCCTTTCCATTGTGGTTTATCTCTGTCACTGCCCATCTATAGCACTTTAAAATTTATCCTCTTAACAATCATTAAAGCTTGAATAATATGTTTGCATAGTTATTCATCACTAAGACAAATGAAGGAAACTTTTGTTTAAGGCTGGAAAAAACAAAAAATTTTTTGGTTATTTGACCATAATTCACAGAATTCTATGGAGTAATGCCATTATCCCACTGACAGCATTTGATACTTGTAACCTCCCATGAGCTCACTTACTCTGCTCACTTCTGAAGGCACTGCGTCTCTTTATGATTCCTTGACCATTGTGCAATCTCTCCCATGGCTGGATGCTTGTCTCCCATGCGATGTCACTGCATCATTTAGTGAGACAAATGCTTGTCTGCACTTATTCTGAGACAGGAACCTCATGGAGAGGGGAGGAAATAATTCAAGTTTCCAAATATTGGCAATTTCATAATTTCATTTGTTTCTTAAAGCTCTGCTTCTTTCCACACAAGGTGCATACCATTTAAAAAGAAAGACAGCTTGTATAATCTGTATAGGTCTACCAAATAGGAACAGACTGGTAAAAAAGCACTGAAAATAAAATTTCTATACTAAGTGTTCTCTGAGATAAATTTCAAAGTCTCCAGATATGAGTCTCGCTTAAAGCTCTGTAAGCAAAACCCCACAACTCTTCATGTAAGGAAAAGCAAACTGTTACATGACTTAAGATCACAAAACTGGATGATTTTTTTTTTTTCTCAAACTTAATAAGTGAACTAGGATAAAATTGACATTTGGTCAATGATCATATCTGAGAAATTTCAGCTGTGAAGGTGAAAGTTTGGCAAAGTCATAAATAGCTGAAAAGGACAGAAAGGAAACATTAAAAAAAACTATAAATGTCACTATGCTCTCCATCTGGAATACCATTGCTAGTACTTTTACAACGCAGAACAGACAGCAGACTAAGGTAATCAATGGAACAATGATCTGTCTTAAAAATCTGTCATAAAAAAGAGGAAAAATATCATGAAGATCGGAGATGAGCTCATGGATCATCCAGAAGACCACCTGCTGAAGAGGAAGACAAAGAAGAAAAGAAAGTCTGTTTTAGCCAGCTTCAGTTTCTTGCTGGACTGACTCTTGAACCACTAAGTCATCAGTTTCCAAACATCCAGTTTTACTGGCCAATTACTCAGCAGAACATGACATGATCAATGATCTGAAAGTTTTCAGCTGCTTTTATTGATCAAATATATAAACAAAACACAACTGTCAGCTGCTTTGACTTTACTGCTGATGAAGTGATGTTTAAAATAATTAATGAATTAATGCTCAAACACAGATGAAAAAAATTGTAGTTTATATAAAAGAGCAAAAATGTTTACTACTCAATTAATTAATAATTTGCCTTATAATTGATTTTTTTAATTGTTTGACTGGCAAAACAGAAGTGTGAGCTATAATTACCAGCTACGTAGATTAGCTCTTTTTTCTTTTTGGATTTCTGTTAATTATTGCTAAAGTGAAGGAAGCAGGATCACTGGCGCTGCCAAACTCTTTTCAAATTATTGGTGCTAAAAAAATAAATATCAGAAAATGCAAATTACCACAAAATGTGAAGGTTGATTACTTTTTGTAAAAAATCAGGCAGATGAGCAAATGCTATGAAATGCTGAGGCGGGGCTGGGGCACACAAAGGAGTTATGGTAAACTGATGAGCTTCCAGGTGTCGGCTCAGCTTGGGTAGCTAGTAATATTTGCACTCTTAGCCTGGAGCAAATCTGAAGCAGAAGGTGTTAGATAAATCTTCAGAGAAAGCACCCTCTGCTAGCAGGACCAGCCCTAAACAAGAGTCAAAGTTTGCAAAGGCATGCCACTTTATGAAGAACAACTTACTTCACTCCTCCTTGACCTACTCTGAAAATAGGAACAATATCAACTTTTAAAGGCGGTAATTTAATTTCCCTCTGACAGCAACAGAATGATCCAGGACTCAGTACTATCTTGCCTTTTCAGAAGAAGTGTCTATAAAACAGGGGTTGCTTTCAAAAAGAGACTTGGAGTTGAATTCATTATTAGTCTCCTGGAAAATGTAATCTATGTCTTGCTCAGCCAGGTAAGATGGAAGGCAATCTAGCTGTTAGAAAATAAGGAGCTGAGTTAAAGAAAATGGAAGGGGAAAGAATTAACCATGAAAAGAATACTATTTAAGGAAAGGGTGAAAACTGAGAGATTAATTTACTGTTAGTTCCATTTTATCTCTTGTAAGTACATTTTTTAATTCTTTAAATCAAAGTTCTTCTGCTCTATGTGTATTGCCATTATTTCCCTGGAATTGAAAATGTCTGTTTTGTTCAGCAAGTGCATGTTAGAAATCTTGGGCTATTAAACGATGGTGCCAATGTTAACTATTATACAAAGGATTAAATCTTAACTAAGTAGTATTAAAAAGTGACTCTATAAACCTTTAGGTTATTGGTACTTAAAGTTTTTTCAAAGAAAAGAAGACCAATATGAGGGATTAATAGTTAAGGTTATGCAAAATCCACTTAATCAGCATGGCTAATTTTAGCTTTGACTAAAGCTGCTGGCAACTATGTGTATTTTGCTTTGGGGCTTTACTTTTGAAGAGAGTGATGAATACATTTTTGAGGTAAATTTATCTTAACTGAAAGTCTACCTAATGCTCTTTAATTGCTGAAAAAGTGATTTTAATAGCATTTGCATTTAGGAGAGGAAGAAGATCTTCAGCTGTGCCTCTTTAAGACCCTAAAATAAGCCTTTTATTTTCACATTTATATAATATACTGCTTGACTATAAAACAGGTGAATTTTATAAACAATACAGTCATCAACATGGGCATTGTTTATGAAGAAATAATTGTTCTCCTGATAGTACATACTCTATCCAAAAAAGAGCCTAGGAAAACTGGAGCATACTCCGAAGACATGAATGCAATGACTTGCCAAACTATCTGGGGCAAAAATGCTGATAATGAGGGTCTTTCATTGACAAATGCTACCTAAGCAAGGCATCTGTGCATCTGCACACTGTTAGCTCACGTACCCTAGGCATTTTAAACCAGAAATATAAAATTGCTACTACCTACAGCACTTTTACCTGGCTCCAAAATCACAAAGGATTATATCATTCAACGTGAAGTGGATTAAATGTGGTTGTGTTCTTAGCTTAAACCAAACTATATGAATACTCTATGCTTTCTGTCCTGTGAGAGTCAGATAAAATCTGACTGCATCTTAAACTGGTGGGGTAAGGTGTTGAGAAAGCAAGAGCTGGGCATTTGGTGAACTCAACTTCACAAGGTTGTCAAAATCTTGTGGGAAGAGCTACCCTTTATATTACAAAAATGAAGAGCCATGGTCATAATTCCACAGTGGATGATGAAGGGGTTTATCTAGTGGAAAAAGTGGGTAAACCTAATAAAATTATACTATTGATTTACAATTATGTGAAATTTGGATAAGTGTACCTGTGTTAGCACACTGCAATTATTCACACAAAGAAGGTAACGTTATGTTAAAACATATGGCAAGATCCTAGCATACTAGTATAGAATAATTTAATTTACTGTAAATTGAAGTCTCTTTAGGTACTTTCAATACTACTTTTTTCCCTATGTCATGAATTAATTTATTAATTGAAATTCATGCAGCTTTGTTTCCCTATACCTGCTGTCAT
The DNA here is from genome assembly GCF_009650955.1 of Corvus moneduloides. Taxonomy (NCBI): domain Eukaryota; kingdom Metazoa; phylum Chordata; class Aves; order Passeriformes; family Corvidae; genus Corvus; species Corvus moneduloides. The sequence goes on along the minus strand of NC_045480.1, from coordinate 17,602,621 downwards.
GGCCTGAGAAGGCCATCCCACCTTCCCCCTTCTCTTAGGATTTTCATAGCACTTTTTCAGTGCAACCTGTTTATCAGCTAGGATCATAAGGCATGACATACTGGATTAGATTCAGCGCATTCAACTATGTGGGTATTCTGTGTGTGGCAATGATCAGCATTTTCAGAAAAAAGCACACGAACTTCCAGTGAGCAAATGAACTTTCTGTCACCCTATGCTAAGGGCTGGAGAAGGCTTAGGCACTGTGTACCAAAGCTGAAAATTGCATATAATTAAGCCAGTTCACTCTATCTAAAATTAGGCAGAGTGAGTAACTGAACAAAAGGCACTTTGGGGAAACACAGAATCTCAACCTGTCAGGAGTGATGCTTTTCCTTCCAGTAGAAAATTTATTCTGTAATGAAGGTTGTGATTAGCTCTATGCACTTACAGAGGCTGAGTTTCAGCTAACTAGTTGATGTGCTGTTAGCACTGTTATTGTGATAGCAATTGTGCAATTGACTAAAGAGTCACATAAATATTTGGGTAGCGAGCTTGTGCTGGTCTTGGTGCTGCCATGGCCACATCGCTATACAGAGCTGTGTTATAGATTCCCTCTCCTACAGGCAGTATCTGCAAGGGCTAGAGTCACAGTGTTTTTTTCAGTGCAGGTCTTGGATATATGTCCCACAAGAAGCCATCTGTCCCCCTGTGCCCATGTTAGAAATGCTGTCTTTCTTCCAGATTCAAATGGCAGTTAGATTGACTAGACTCAATGAAACTGAGATAATTCATATTGTACTCTTTCCCTTGGTTAAATGTCATCCAGTTACACAATTCTGCCTTTTTTAAGATCTTCCTGCTCCTGCCGTCTAGTCTTATGCAGATATTGTCTTTGATTCTTGGTTTAGATAATTGTTTGGTAGACCACTGCATGGTACTCTTTGCTACATCTCAGAAGAAGCTGTAGCTTTTTGAATGGAAAAAAATTGTTGGTAGGGATTTGTAGGAGATATGTCTTTGAAAATGAATTATGCTAATAGTTCGGTTAACAATCTTCAAAGTTTTAACTTTTCTGGTTTTCATTGTAGACTAGCACTTGGAGAACAGTAACTATGAGCAATAAGGATCTGAGCCTGAAATTTCCTATACAGCTGTAATTCAAATTTTTTCACCTTCAGAGAATCACACAGCCCCTGTTACCTCATACAGTTGTGGTGCTTTTTTTGTTTTCTGAAGGCATTCAGAAAGGGCACATGTATAATTATCTTAACATTTGTTATCTTGTTTCGCATTCTTACTTACATTCATGAGACCAAATGCATTTCTGTGGGGTAGGTCTGAAACACACCTTAAAACTTTGAGAGCTACTTATGTGTATGTGTTTCTACATAGATGTTTATATTACAGCTTCTCAATTTAAAAAGGAAAAAATTACCCTTCTATATGTTCTAGGAAACATTCCTAAAAATGTATTTCGAGGTATATGCTCTGATCAGACCTCCCTATATCAGAGCCTGTTAGGTTTAAGTGTAAGTATTGTTACTTATGAATAAATTTATTTAGGTATTCTATAGCAAAAGGTTTTAGTTTTACAGTAGAAGTTAAGCATCTATATCCATTATAACTCACAACAAAGAATTGTAAACTTTCGAGGCTATGTAAATCTCTGTACTCTTCATTGTGCTGCTTCAAAATGCCAATGTCTAAAGAAAGGCTGACAATTACCTGGAATGTAATTTGAAAACATGCCTGGCACATTGCTTCCTCTAAAGAAGAGGTAGTGGTGTGTGGGCTTCTTAAAATGCCCTTACTGCCTGCTGAGAGTAACTTAAAAGATCTCATGTCTTCTGTTTTCACACTGCATCCATTGCAGCCATGTGGGCCTCCAATAGCAGCAACTCCACAGTTACTCTTGTTTACTGTCTATTCCACCCATCATAACCAAAATTTCCCCTGTCTATTGCATGGACCCTTTATTTTGTTCTCAGCAAGCAGTACTTGCAATCTAATGCGTATTTGTATGCTGTTAAAGGTTGCTGTCATTCTTTTCTATGAACTGAACATGTCTGTGTAGAAATTGAGTTATAAGGGGGAAAAAAACCCTAAATCCATCCATTTTTATTACGTGTTTTAAACTCTTAAGTTTATCCTAAGGCAATGTTATGATTGTACTAGTACCCACATTTGAGGTAGCATTCATTATGTAGGAGAACAAAGTTACCTTCATCTTTGCATCTTTAGATGTGATACTTTCCCTGAAAAAAAACCCAATGAAGTAATTTTCTACTATTTAAAATATAAGCTCATAACTTTTTAACCCCAATCTATCTAGTGATATTTTATCCTTGCCCTTTTTAAAATTAACTATTCAAGTCGTGTGGTACTTGACTGAAATGAGAAGGGTCACTGCTTATAAGTGCAAATCCATGCTGGGGAAGTCAGAAGCAATTTTGCATTTATTTCAACTTTAATGCAATCTGGATTATATAAAGGGTGTAGAAATGACTGTAGCAAAAGTTTTACTGATGAGGGTTTTATTTATGGCATATATATTCATTATGCTTTAAAATAAACACTACTGTAGTCTATGTTCAGACAAAATCAACTCTTTAACAATTAATAGTATTTGCTTTTTCTTGTATAAAAAACTGTTCATTGCATCTGCCTATTCTCTGTGTTCTGAATTTCAGTATTTTTTTTTTTAAACTAATGTCTCCTTTCAACATTAGAATTTTATTCTAACACTAAAATACATTTGTTGTGTTTTATTGTCAGATTTGATTAGCTCACCTGCTGTTCAGGTGTGTGCTACTCTTCTTAACTTGGAAAGATTGTCTCATAAAAATCTGCAAAACTAACTTGATAGTCATCCTTTAAAACTTCTAAAAATGTTCCTTTCCTCTAATTGCAATGAAAAGTCTTGACAATGATGAAGCAGCTGATGTTCCTGCTACAATTACTGTCTGTAAGTCTGACAAAGAGCCTCATTGATATCTTGGGATCCCATACCTCTATCACCTATTGCCTATTAGCACATCAGCTTCTGGGACAAGAACAAGTTTCTGTATTCTTAAAAGCCAAAACATTCTCTTAGTTGTCAAAAAACATAGGTGGCCATACCTGCCAACAGCATGACTATTTGCTGTGGTAAAAACAAATAATTATAAGAATCTTTATTAGCTTTTATAAAGAAAAGAGAGCAGAAGATCCCAGAGACGTGTAGTGACAGTAGACATCTTTTTTCACTCAGTCAAAACAAAAAGGCATAAACATTTAATGAATCCTGTGATTTTAGATGAATGGACAGAAATACCAGTCAACAGAAGCAACATCAATAAATAAATTTGAGATAATCCTGCAGCAACCAAAGCTCTATTTAGATACGCTTTGGAATATTTAATACATCTAAATAAAGCAACTCAGCTGTGTAGCAGAAAACCGATGCTGATGTAAGCTATTCTGGTGCTGGCATAGAACCAAAATGGCTGTCATTTTTGCTGGTCTGCTCAGTTTCTTTATTTAGGTGTTTCTTACATGAGATGCTGTTTTATGGGGGGGTTTTTCACTGAAAAAAAAAATCCTGTCATGTCTAAATTGAGCTGTGTAAGATGTTTGATTGTGCAAAGTGTTTTTGATCTACTCCCAGCTATCAGCTCAACTGGAAAAGTTTTTCAGTGTTTGATTTATTTACCTGTGTGTTCATTTTGTGCTGGTTCTATTTAATCCAACTTAACTTCTTTCTGAGTATGCCATGTGCAACCAGGATCAGTGTTTTACTAATATTAAGGAATTCTGTCTACCGCTTTTGCTTTGTGCATTCATTATTTCATTGAAGAAACCAATTAGTTTGGTTTCACTCGATTTATGCTTTTTACAAATGTGTTACCGATTTATCACTGCATTTTCTTCAGCCTGTTTACATACTGATTGCTCTTGCTTTACTAATTGTTCTAGTTATTTTTCAGATATTGAAGTTAAATTTAGTGGCCTATAATTCTTCTGCATTTTTCCTCAACCCTCACTTATTCTCTTTTTTTAAATTGAATTATAATTTTAGCCTCCTCCTGGTTTCTAGAGGCAAAGAAACATAGATGGATATTAAACTGAGCAGTATACAATAGCATGACTAATAAAATCCAGTTTGATTAACCAATGACTTTATGGGCAAAGGAGAAAGTTCTGCTTAAACAGGACTACCAAGCTGCCTTCCACCCTTGGCTCACAAGACCATATCCTTCTTAATTCCTGTACTTCTTGTTTTCTGTGAGTGTGTATTTTTTCAGGGTGTGAGAGACAGTGAAGTAAAATGTTGTCAGTTGTTTGTTGAGTATTTTCAGATATATCATCTGAGATTGAAGTTCACTGTTTCAGTGAAACTAGAGCTGGGACTACAACATGAGTGCTAAGGCTGTATAGCAAGAAATAAAATGGCAAGAGTTACATAATCTCTGACTTTATGTATCATGGTTTAACCCTGCTCACCACATTAGGCCCACAGAGCTGCTTGCTCACTGCCCTCGTGGAAGATGGGGGAGAAAACGGGAAGGGTAAAAGAGAAAACTCAGGGGTTGTGATAAAGACAGTTTAATGGAGAAGCTGCCTACCTAAAAAAGGCAAGGAATTAATTCACCACTCCCCATGGGCAGTCAGGTGTTTAGACACCTCCAGGAGAGCAGGGCTCCATCAAACACTGGCTATCACTCCAAATGTATGCCTCTTCCTCCTTCTTTCCCCACCTGTATATGCTGAGCATGATGCCACAGGGTATGGAATATCCCTTGGGTCAGCTGGGGTCAGCTGTCCTGGCCGTGTCCTGTCCCGATTCCTTGTGCACCCCCAGCCTCCTCACTGATGGGGTGGAGTGAGAAGAAAAGGCCTTGATGCTGTGTAAGGATAGCTCAGCAATTGTTAAAATATTCCTGTGTTTTCAATACAGGTATATCTGAGCATGGTATCTAGATAGGACAAAGAACTGAAGGTAGATCTATAAACTAACAGACACTTCAGTGGGCTCCTGATTTTCAGTGTGCAGTAGCAGAAAATAACCCCACAGTAATTGGAAATAATGGTAAATAGGAACAAAGAAGTTATATGGCATTGATGAGGCTCGTATTGGAATACTGTATACAGTTTTGTTTTTTAGGGGTGTTGAGGAACTGGAGGGAGTAAGGAAGAGATCCACAGAAGGGAAGACCTTTGTATGACAGAGATGGTTTGGATTTAAAAAGACTGAGAAGCGATATGATTTCCGTGTATTGATACAATTCCTGTGCATTAGATACAGAGTGCTGAATAGTGCCTTTATACCAGTTTTTAAAAATAGCATAACTGATTTTTCAAGCTAAAGGTGAACAGTCACTGGAAATAGATTACTAAAAGAAGCAATGAATTCTCTAGCTCTGGATGTTCTCAGAAATATCTTTCTAGGGAGCATGAATCAGTTACAATCTACTAAGTCCAATATGGACTTGTGATGGCTTCTTATATGTTAGACTATATGATTCAACAGTTTCTTCTGACATTAATTTCAAGGATTCTTGACCCTTTCTCCAATGAAATATCAGTTCTCTTATCAAAACACTCTGATGCCAATTATTACTCATAGTTATGCAGTCTTCATCAAGGTACATGCAGTGTTACTGCAACTTCTCACATTTGTTGCAGAGGACAAGGGACAGAGTCACTTTTAGATCATCACTGTGGGGATCATGATTAATTTAAACAAGAAAAGTTTCAAAAATGTTCAACGTGGCATCCGTTCCTGAAAGATGGTTATTTTGCAAACTAGAAATATGCAAATCCCACAGACAAATTTTGACTCACTGGTTTTAATGAACTGCTGAATGTCAGTTCCTTCAGCCAATAGGGATTGCTTTTCCTACACAAATATGTGATATTTTATTATCTTTATTATCTCCAGATAATGCTAATTACACTGGAAGAAAATGGGAGAGGATCTTTAATATTGCTGTTACCAGAGAAGCTTGGCAGAATGTGACTCACGGGTATTCAGAGCACCTAGTAGCTAGATTCTAAATGAAACAAATCCACTCAGTCTTTAACACTAATTTTAATGGAAAAATATGAAACAAAGATCAGATCTGCTGGGAAAATAGGCAACCTTTTAAATTAATGTTCCCTGAGCCACAATTAATTTAGATTTAATAGGACAGTTAGTGTACGTTATGTGCATACTGATTATTAAATGCTCACCAAGGATTAAAAGTTATGTAATAGATTCATAACAGTGAAATTGATATGTTCCTATTGCATCGCCATAATACTCTGCAAATATGTTTTAGTATGTAGCTGCTATTTGTATGATATATAATAATTGCTTAATGAAGTCTAAATTAAATACTTGAATCTCAATTGCCTGGGAAGTACAAAAGACAATTTGAAATATGTTTATTATACTGTATTATCACGATAAAATTGCACTGTTTTGAAAACAACAAAAAAGGGCAGCAGTCTGAGGGGCCTACTCGAACAAAAAGTTTTCCCTGGATAGTTTCACTGCCAAAACTCCCATGGAAGTGCCTAGATGTCAGGATGATTAAGTACCCAAAGAGCAGGATCCAGAAATTTTGCTGAGGTTGACATCAAAATGCATTGTTTCCCCCATTTCCTTCTGTCTTGGGAAGAAAACCTTTAATGATGTATTAACTGCTATTCATTATTATGCTTCCTATTGCTCCATTTTTTATGCCTTGTGATTGTTTACCAGAACTATAAGTAATCCTATGGATAAAATGTACTGGGAGAAAAGATCAGTACAAGTCTCATTGGAGATTATTTAGACTGTGGTTTTATTTAGAAATTGAGGGTGCCACAGAGATCACTTCTTTAATGATACAGCTCTGCAACCAGACAGGCAGCTATAACCTACTGCTGTGGCTCCACCTGCTGAAAGGTATGGGTTTGAGTTCCGAAGGAGTGCCACAGTAAGGCACGGTGCTTCTCCCATCCACTGACTGCTTTTTTTTGCATCTCTGCATGGTATGGCTGTGCCATGTGTCTGTGTGCCACACACAGTGTATGTCCATCTCGGGTATTCGACAGCAAGGATCCCAACCTCTGTGTCAAATGCAACATCTTACTTATTGTCATCAATGTGCCAAAAGCAACTCCTGCTCCATCGCTGTGGGTACACCTATGAGTCCAGGGGAGCTTGTTATCATCCTCCCTTCCTGCTCTTCTGACTATTGCCCAGGCCTGGCTCAGTCCTCCAGGATGTTGTCTGAGCTACAGTCCTTTATCAGCGTGGGACTCAGTTGTCACTTGCCTCTGGCCAGTGTACTCTTTTTTATTTTTGTTATCACATTAGCCTTTTCCCTCCAGTTTTTCCACCTAAATTTTCTGCCTGAGTTCGAGATAACGTTCAGGGAAGAAAAAGAGAATCTCTTGCTTCAGGCAACATTATACAGCCAATAAATTTGGGACTTTTCTAGAATTAATGTTCTGTAAAATCTAAGGTGAAAAGATTTGGGAATGAAAGAAATACTTCAAAGTATTCCTCTTAAGGAAGTTTAATTTCTGAATTTTTTAATTGCTTAAGCATCAGAGAGCTTGTTTTTTTTCATGTGCATTGTTTACACAACAGTGCAAATCCCCATCTATCTACCTAGACATAACCACCAACACCTTGGAACACCATCACCTTCTTTTAAGCCATAAGCACTGCTATGTTAGTAATGAAGTAGTACAGGTTTTGTTTTCCATACTATTTTTCCCCACAACTCTGAGTACTTACATTACAACATTTATTGAAGTATATTACAAAGTATGGGAAGGAGTAGAATGAAAACTATTTTATTTCCATTTTTGTTAGTCGATTATTGCTTGGAAGCCTGTAAGTGCATTAAAGCTGAGTAATGTGCCTAACAGATGAAAATATTTTCAGAAGGGGGTGGAATTTACACATTTTAGAAAATTTTTAATGCTAGGTTATATGAAAACTGTATTTATCTCTTCCTCTTCCATGCAAATACATATTTTTATAGCTTTATCTTTATTTTTTTTTGAGAAATCATGTAAGATACATAGTCAAAATGTTTCAAAATTATATGAAACAATTATGTGAAGGCTAAATACGCAAAAAGTGGTGATGGAATTTATATGTTAAAAAGAAACATTGTACGACATATTTTACCTATTTTCAAGCCGTTCATATTGCTTTCTAAAATTTAGTGATGGAACTGTATTTCGAAGTCAGTGCTCCATCTGCAATTATAGGCTAAAACAGCAGAAGAGGAGTGAGATCCCTGTGTGAGTGCTGAATCCACACAGAATTTTCTTTCACTCATGGCAAAGAACATGAAAATCAAGCATGAAAATATTCAAGGACTGACTGTCCTTTCTGCAGAAGTGAATCTGGTGGTATTTCAAGTTTTAATACACAAAATTTCAGTGTCTAATTCTCACTTAATTTGGGATTTATTGATAACCAAACCCAGAGATCTCTAAATAAACAGCTTGGAGAGCTTTCTCCTTTTAAGCACTTCCAAAAAGTTTTCCATAAGAAGTATACAAATTAAGTCAATGAATGTTTGGTATTCTGCCAAAGTATTCTTGAAATATGTCTGCTTAAAGAGCAACCAGGTAAAGGGAAATAATGTTTCTCCTAAGACTCCCAATGGAGGCTAAAAGCTCCATTTTCCCCATTATACTACGAAAACTGAAGGTCTCTGACCCTTGACTGCAGTAAACTGGGGAGAGGGGCTTGCAGAGAATATCTCTGAGAACAAATGGAGAATATCCAGCATGAAAAACATTAGCCAAGCATCTGGGAATACCTGTGTATTTCACACAGCAGAGCTTGGGGTAACTCAGTGACAGAGGCAGGGGTGCAGTACTACACCCTGCAGCTGTGTAAGTAGTTGTACAAAGGTGACTCTGTGCCTGCTTAGATTTAGTGCTTACCAACAGCAAGCCAGCATGTGTCAGCAGTTATCATCACCTCCCTGTACTTGGAATATCAAATAACCACAGTATTGCAGACATAGCTGAGGGCAACCAAATGTTTCCTCCTTCTTGACAATTGCTGTAGTAAACAAAACATAACTGATGATGTCCCAATTCATGAAAAGTGGTTGGTAAAAAAACTCTGTGGCAGTGAGAAAAAAACCCCATAAGACAGGAAGGTAGAGGTAGCCTGGGAGTCCCTTGAGAGGAGAATTAGGGGATTTCCTTCACACCACCATTTCAGTGAAGGTGATGATAGCCCAGGAAAATGTGCAGGGATGTAAAATGATGGATGATAAAAGAAAAGGACAGGAGTAAGCAAAGAGAAGAGGCAGAATGGAAGACAGACATAATGTAAAAGTTCCTATTTATCTCTCTGACCTGAGGACAAATGAAGAACTTGAAATGCTGCCAAAGCTACCTTTGTTGACACACAAACACCAGTAAGAATTTAGTTGCCTTCCCCTCTTTCCCACATCCTTCTTCTTATATATACTGGATACAAAAAGTTAGTAATTAGTAGACTAGAAAGAAGGGAAGAAAAATTGTCCATTTCTGTGGTTTCCCTTCATAAAATTTGCCATTAGTACACTCAATTTTGAAAAGTAATTTAAAGTGAATGTACTAGTGGCAAATTTTATGAAGGGAAGGGAAACCACAGAAAAGGACAAAATAAGCCTGTTGGCAATCTGGAAGCAAAGAGTATTCAAAAAAGTTCCAAGTTATGTGGTTCACTGCAAAGAAAGCATCACCAGCACCAACAGCATTACCAACACTGGTGGAGAATGAGGGGATTGAGGGAAAGAAAGTTTGGAGATATTTCAGTACAGAAAAACAAGCAAAAATTGCAGAAAGAAGTGATATTTTAAAGTAGCTGTACCCCAGCTATAGCCAGTAGGTTTTGGGAACAACTTGCTTCCTTCTTTGCATCTATATCAGCTATTACAATAAAAGACATTGCCTCCACCTACAAACCTTGTCTTTCTTGAAGTTACATAGGATGGCTTACTTTGCTGCCCAGATGGGAATTTTCACTCTTTCCTTGTGCCCTCCCCTCTTTTTAGCTCTGACATTCTTTTAACCCTCTCCTGCGTTGACTCAACTCAATAACCTGGCAGAAAACTAAACACAAAAAAAAGTTAGCTTTGTTGTTGAGTTGAATCGGTTTATTGAACAATCAGGTAATTACAGCAGGTGGAGCAAGAGTGAGGGCATATAAGCTTAAGGTAAAGGGGCTTTGGGAAGGTAGGAGCAACAGGACTTTCTGGTTTTTGAAGCAGACCTACTCTGTAGCTTTGTTCTTAAATCCTTAGATCAGTACATCTACAATAAAAGTAGTGACCCAATAAACTCGACAAAGGTATATTGCAGTTCAAAAAAACCCCAAACCCACACATCAAATTTGTTAAGGGACTCCTGTGGGACATATGTTTTGGATTAAGGGCTTTCCTGAGTCAACGTAAGAAAATAAATTTTCAAATATTTGGCACAGAATGGAAGCTGCAGTAATTTGCATGAAAGAGGAAAGATGAGGGGAGAAGCATAAGCCTTCAAGAAGAGACTTTTGCTTGAAGCCTTCAAACTTTCTGAAAACAGGTGAGGAACAGTGGCATTAGATTCACTGCAGAAGCAGTAAAACTAAGAAGAAAAATCAACAGAGAGCAAGATTTGTATGTTCCCATAGCAGCAGTTGAAACAGAGGCATAATTCAAAATTGCAGTGTTGCAACTGGCATCCAAAGTTAGATATCTTAGTAGGGGTGGTTTCAGCGGAGATGAAAGAACAGAGCAAATACCTCAGAAACATCAAGCACAAGTAACACACAAATCTACACATTAGAAGGAAAGGAATTGGACATGACAATAAGATGAAAAGCAGTAGCAAGAAATTTGTCTCTCCAGGACTTTAGGAAAATGGAGAATTACGATGGGCTGTGATCACAGACACCAGAAGCAACAGTTCACCATTTCCATCATCATCATGTGTAGATTATGTGACCATGTGGATCATCTCACTGATACAACTGGTCAAAACATGAACTGCCACAAACACGAGACAGGTAGAGAAGCAAGTATCTTCAGAAAAACACAAGAACGTTTCTTTCAGTAGCACTGAAGTGCAATCTTGATTAGTTATGCTGAAACTGTGGTGATGCCAAACCAAATTCTGGTTGCATCAATAGTCTAAACTGGCATAAACAACCCCCACTGCCAGAAGAGGCAGTTTTACGCCCTATGTCCATGCTGATCCATCACCCAGCACAAACTCTCTATGGGGCTATGCAGAGAATGGGGTCATACTATTGATGTAGGTGAAGGTTCTGGGAAGAAGGTGGCAAAAGGGAAGAACTGTTTAACCCAGCACTACTTCTGAGAGAAAAAAGTATCTTGAGCCATGTTTTGATATAGTTAATCCAGCTTTAAAACTCCTGGTGCCAGATCAAAAATTATAAGCTTCCATGATACAATGCAAATTAACACCGCAGTTTGAATTTGTTTAAAACAGAGCCCAAAATGGAAGAATTATCTGAACACTGGTGAATTTTATGCTAATTAGCTCTCTCTTCTCTTACAGTTAGTGTAACTGCAGTGTAAGAGCAAAAGGGCATTGTCAACTTTGCATTTTGTGTCTTGACCTAATTTAGTTCAAGTGTAATAGTGGCCTCGCATCTCACCCAGATCAGGTTGGTCCTGTTGAGTGACTCAGTGGCAGACAAACATCATATTAAAGTTCAGGGACCAGTGTCTTCTTTGCACTCCAGTCAACAATTTCAGTACTTGGAACAGGTTTCATATTAATTTGTAAGAGGACACAGAGTCTATGAGTAAAGGATGATTGTGATGTTATTACTGTAATCTTGTTCATCTTGCTCCAATCCACAATTCCAATGGTTTGCCAGTATCTTTCCTTAGGTTACATTTAAGACTGAGTCACAGACTAAGTGTTCAACATTATTCAAGGACATCTTAGGTTAAAGATTTTGTAAGACTCATTTTGGCAGCTGTTACATGTCAATATCTAAAATGGCATTTCTGTGTAATAGCAAGTAGTTTGCAGGGTGCCATTTGCCAGTTCTCTTCTCAAAGGATAGGGCACTGTGAGTTCTTGGTTAGTTACCAGAACTTCCTATGAGTTCTGCAAAATCTGTCTTAAAATTTTTGAAATAGGTCCTGCCACATTTGACTGTGAGTTAGGTAACAGTTATTTTATTATCATCCACCTACCAGAGTCAAAAAACATATTGAATTTCAACTATCATCGACACAAAAGTGTTTGTGCCTGGCTGTACCGGCTGCAGAGAAATGTGCAAACATGACCTAATTACACCCAAAAAAGTAGTTTCAAGCGTGCCATAAAAACACTCATTGTTGGTAGGTGGGATTTTGTGTGTTTTTGTGGGTTTTTTGAATGATATTTAAGTAACTTATGGCTACCAAGGGAATAACTCGTTACCTCATTTTACGGGGAAAATTTGAGAAAAAATGTCTTGTAAGTACTATTTACTTGGCGTTATGAATTTTGAAAGCCATTCAGCACCCAGGCAGGGGATTATCTTTTCCCCATGGAGCATGAACAGCAACAGTCCCCCCCGCACGAGTAAGGAACTGGAGCAGGAGGAGAAGCGACAAGTTATGAAAACAGACGAGAGGGAAACCAAAGCGCTTTATCGAAGAAGACAGGGCCCACGGAGAGTCACACAGCCCGCCAGCTGTGCAGCAAGTAAGGGCCCACAGGCTCCGTCCATGCAGGAATCAGCAGCACGGACGCCCCCTCCGTCCGCCGCCCCCGCCCGCGGCCCCCGCCTGGCGCCGCGCAGGCGCGGGGGGCACGGCGGCCACGGCGGCGCTTGCGCAGTGGGGCCGCGGCCCGGCGGGCGCGCTCGGTGCCGCGGGGTCCGGCCCCGGCGGGAGGCGGCGCTGCTGCTGCCGCGCTCGGCCCGACCCGCGCCACACAAAGGCGGCCGCGGCCACCGCGACTCCCGCCCGCAGCACCGCATGGCGGCGGCACCGCCCCCGTGGGGCTAGGCCAGGGCGGACCGTGGCCCCCTCCCTCGCTCCCTCCCTCCGGCCTCTCCCGCCCGGCCCGTCCGTCGCCGGGAGGAGCGGAGCAGCGTCCTGCACGGCCCCGCCATGCTGCCCCCGGGCCGCCGCGCTCTCTGCCGCCTGCCGCCCTGCCGCCGTCGCCGCCCGGCGCGGCTCCTGCCCGCGCTCCTGCTGCTGGCGGTGCTGGGCGGCGGCGGTGCCGCACTGCCCCCGGGCTGTAAGTACGACGGGCGTCCCAAGAGCGCCGGCAAAGCGGCGGCCGGCGGCCCGGCGGAGGTGAAGGTGGTTTGTAGCAACCTGGAGCTCGCTCAGGTCCTGCCTCCCGAGGCGCTGCCCAACCGGACGGTCACCCTGTGAGTACCGTCCCCGCGTGGGGGGTGGGCAGCTTCGGTGCGACGTGGACGGGGCGGAGGGGGAGTGGGAGCGCCGGTCTGAGGTAAAATGGGGTGAGGTGGGGGGAGTGGAAGCGTAGGTGACTCCCCTCTACTACTGCAGAAAGCCCCGGGAGCGGATGTGCTTTTCATGTTTTCCGGTAGTTTTCCCGGGATGGTTATTTGAGAAGGGGGCGAAGTGTCGCGTAACTCACCGGCGGAGCGGCACCGTCCCGTGGAGCTCCCCCCGCACCGCCGCCCACCCCGTGGAACAGCATCCCCAACTCTCCCTCCTTCATCCCTCAGTAGGCGTGCTGTTTTTGTGTGGAGGCAGTCCTTGCTTATCCATTTGAATAACAAGTTTCAAACAGGATATGCAACTTAATCTAAAGTAAAAAATATGTTGCCACTTACTTAGACATAAGTGTGCACATGTAAAGAGAGGCTTTGCAAATTATTTTCCTTTCTGAGACATTACCGGGTCACTTTAGCAAAGAAGTTCATAGAATAGTTTGGATTGGAAGGGAGCTCTCAAGATCAGCAGGTCAAATCCCCCTGGCGTGGGCAAGATCTTCCTCAGCACTGGATCTCGTCAGTGGATGGTCCCAAAAGTGGAACCCTTGCCCCTTCTTCAGAGAGGCTTATTGTACCTGTGCTACCATGGGAAGACTCAAGTGCAGCCAAGTAGTGTGCAAGAAAGTCAGTGAAAAGGAACTGAAATATGGGGTCTAGCTTAAGATATTTATCTACTTAACTGGAAATCACAGATTTCAAAGATCTACCAGTAATCTGGCGTTTAAAATGTACAGAATATACTGTCATGAGAACAACAATCTGCTGCTTTTGGGAATGCTGACAGCACTGAAACACCAAGGAAAGGCTTCCTTCCAGAAGTCTTAGGTGTGAACCCAGCAGATGCACGGACCCGGACCTGTGAGAAAAGGGAAAGCAAAAAACGGGAGCTGATTAAGGCTAAAGTAGTTGCTCGTGCTTGAAAGTCTGCAAGGGTTCAGACAATATCTCTAAATGACTTGTGAGAAATGATTATAGATGTTCCCATGTGAAGTTTCTGAAGTAGGAAACAAAGCATAAAGTAGAAGTGACAGTAGTTTGATCAACAAATATGTTTAGTCTTTGTTAGCCTCAAATGCTTTGCAGCTGATTAAATGTTACAAGTATGGTATTATCCTTAAAAATTTTGATATAAGTAGATGTTAGTATGGTTGATATGCTGAAGTTCACTGTGGGGTTCTTTTGGTTCAAAAAACTTGAATCACAGCTCTGATAGCTGTGAAAGACAAGCAGATACCAAACACAGCAGCCTTGCTGTGAGTGGATCTTTGTTCATCATTGCAGTGACAGAAGAATTTGGAAGAACGGTTCATCTTTCATCTTGATTTTCATACTGCTTCAATATCTAGAGCATATCTACATACACTAATTAGTAGCTTTCAATTAACCAGCCTTTGAAGTTCATAACAACTTTTGAAACATTTATTTTTCTGGTTTGAACTTTTTAATAGACATAGCAAGAAACAATGCCATTTTTTCATTGTTATTTGTAGCAAATATCTTAACTGTGTTGATACAACTTAATGAACATACACTTTAAAATTTTGCTTGAATATAAGGCAAGTATTATTAAACCAATGACCTGCTTTTTCCAAGAGTGTGGACACTAACTGTTGTGTTCGGGTTCAGAATCTTTCAAGTTTGTTGAGTCTTGAGATGTGACTTTGCCTTCTCTGAGAGTTTTTGGTTTGTTATGGTTTGGTGTTTTTTTTTTTTTTTTTTTTTTTTTTTTTTTTTATTTTATTATTATTTTTACCAAATCCATGTTAATCTTGATAGAAAGTGTTGGTGATCTGTGGGGTTTGTTACCAAATGCCACTTCACTAACATGTTGATTAGTAGTGCCTGGATTAATTGTTACCTAATCTTTTGCCAAAAATTACATTTTTTTCCCCAAGCTGATACTTAAAATTGCAGCACTTGATGAATAGTTGTCTGATACGAGACAAACTGCCCTGAGTTGTCTTGAATCTTGATTCTTGTGGGATTCATCTATTGAGATAAGTACTAGTTCTGTTAGATCTTTTTGGATTATTGGATCACTGCAGAGATATGTAGCTGAAAATAGATCACTGTTGTGTATATCAGCTGCATTTTAATTCAGTTAATTTTTTTTTATGTTGACTCTATTTTGCACAAACCAGTTTTAAATACAGTGACCTATATAGTTTTATATAACTTTTTGTTTTTTGAATGAGTTAGGAATGATGCAAACGAAGTGATTATATGCATTTTGGAAATACTGATTTCATTCTTATTACTGGGCAACCTCTTAGATTTTCAGCTGATTAGCTACTGTGCCTTTAGCATTTACCTTTTTTTTTTCCCCAGTGAAATATTTTTGAGGACAATAGTCTCTAAAAAGTGAGAAAATAAGAGAAATAGTGGAATTTAGTATAAGCGAGTAGCATCTGAGGATGCTGGCCAGGTTCCTTCATTCTTGCACGCCATTGTAGTTGGTGGTTAATGATGATATAAGTTGGGCAAGGTCACTTAATTTGCGAAATGCCTTGGGCTGTGTTTGCCACAAAACATGTTATTGTCCCACTAATTTAGGTCAGTGTGGTGAGATTCTTCAGTTGCAATTCAGAAAAAAAAATCCTAACTTGATTTCAATTGATAAGAGATACAGTAAGTTTGTTTCATGATTGAGGGGAAAAAAGCAGACACGGGAAGAGGAGTATTAAAGTATTGAGACATGTTTATGGGAGAGTTAAGGTTTAGGATTTCTGGCAGTACTGTAGATTGGTTTTCCTTTATAATCGAGGTAGAACTAGCTGTTGCTTTATGGGGCACTTAAGTCAAATTCCAAGGTGAATTCAAGTTCATTTATAGCTAAGGAAGTGACTTTTTTCCTAGCATCATATAATAACAGCTGGTTTGGGTGCAAATGAAAGGTGTATCTACATGAACACCATAGATGGCTTTGACCTTTGTAGGTTAAGTAGCCAGATGAGATGCTTTTGGTTTGAAGATACCAAAACAGGCTGAATGTAACTGTGGCTTGTCTGCCATGCTCTTTATTTCAGTAGATACTGAAGCCATTGCCATGATGCAAATTTAAATAAGGAATGCACTGTAATAGAAGTCTGAGATAAAATGTCTGTTGCTGTTGCATTTCTTGATGCAGACTGAAATGATGGTGGTGGATGCTTGTTTGAACTTGTTGGCTGTTAGCCATTGCTTTGTGTTTTGAAGAGAATGTGTAAGTCCACTGAAGGCAAGCCCATGAAGCTTATTATTTGTTGAGAATACTATTTACCTGTTACATATGTTATTGGAATAAGAATCTGAATAAGCAAAGGAAAAGCATATATATTCAGTAAAGAACTGCATTTCTGAATCAGGAGGCTTACTGCTCTGCAAACATCTCTGCTTAAGCGCATATCCTAATAGGAGCATAGGAGTACCACTGTTTGCACTTAAAAAAGTGTTAGGATTTACAAGCCAGAGCATTTGCCTGGATTTATGTTCAGTGCTTTTCAAAGATGTGCTTAACTGGGCTGCTGTTAGGAAACATCTGAAAATGTTACAGTTTTTGTCCAGCTCTAAATAAAATCATATCAAACTACATCCATTAAGCAGCTCTAAGGCATACTTACTTGGACTTCCAGATATCTGTGCAATTTTTCCATTTATGACACAAATTTAAAATTTCAAAAGTTTCAAAGCAAAATGTCACTCATATTGTAAGAAGCCACTTGTATAGCAATGTGCAGTTATGTTGTAATTATCTGAGTCGTGTGTAATGTAAATGTCCTCGCTGGAAGTTTGCCTCTTTTACAGTGCATTTCTATTTACTAACTTGATGGTACTCTTGGTGGCTATTGGTTTGGCAGTTTTTTGTTTGGTTGGGTTTTTTTTGGTGGGTTGGTGTTTTTTTTTTGAATAGTCAATTTTAGACTGTTTAAGTGATCAGTACTAATAATTTGGGCAGTGATAACATTTTTGAAGGTACAAAGTGCTAATAATCCCCATTAAAACTTAACAATTTCTTTGACCAGTGGATACACAGGCTATGCAAAATGCATTTTACATATGAACACAAGGCAGTACAGAGCTAGTACTTGAGAACTATAGCCACAGTGTAGTAATTCACAAGTACATGTACATGCCTTTTTATCAGTGACATCTGACTCCTGAAAATCTAATAGAGTGTGTCATTTACTGATGGACTTGTGTTCTATACTTTTAGCAGATTTTGTTGAGAAGATAACCAGTTTTGTGCCTTTCTGTATGTACTTTTCCAACATGGATTCATTGCTGAGAGCTTGTTATAGGATATTGAGTACATACAGTATTCTCTTACTGTGTACACTTTTGTATGTATTTGAGTATTGCAAGAAAATTCTGACATCGCAGTATGAACAGTGTTCTCTTCTAAATTTCAATATTTAGTTCTATCTGAAAAACTATTCAGCTTTGGAAGACATCATGTTACATGGTTTATATGTGTCCACTGGGATACACTGACAAGATTGAATAGTGTTTTCCTATTTCATGAAGTGTTGCAGTAATGACTTTAACATACATGGTGGTTTTGTAACTGGCAATAGTCTTCATTCAATATTGCATTCAATTATTGTATTGATTCATACTTCTTTTTAATTAAAAAAAAAAACTTTTCTAAATAAGCATTTTTAAGTTCTTTTATGTGCCTTTCACAATAAGATTACTGTACTTGTGATTAAATACATGAGAGAACTAGAAACATGGCTTCTGTACCATAGATACAACGATACAACTGTAGCAGTTGTTACAAGCCTGGGGCTCAGGTTTTGCATTAGAGCTATGTATTGGTTACTGTCAAGTTGAAAATAGCAGAGAAGGACAGAGCTAAGTGCTGCAAAATTCTGGAGAGCAAATACAAATTTTTGTAGTGCAAACTTTTTTTTTTTTTTTTTAGTTCTCAGAGCTACCATATTAATGCAAAATTGCCCAATACCTTTGTTCCTAAGAAGATACGCATATAAGCAATGCTCTTCATGTGTTCATTAGCCCTTCAATTAACCCTGAAGTGACTATTAAATGTTGAATGTCTTATGCTATATCTAGCCTCAGGAAGATGTCTTAATCTTCACAATTAATACTTTTTTATTTTATTGTTGTCTTTTATTGATCAGTAGTATTCCTGGGTTTGCTTCAGAACTGCAAAATACTAGAATTTTTATTTTTATTTAATGCCAAGAGTAAAAAAATTAAACTAGAATTTGTGCTGCAGTGATGAAGAACTAATAACTTCTTATGTCTCATTGCTTGCAGTTTGCTCATGTTTCAGAGGTTATTTTTGTAATTTAAAACAACTATGGAGCTGCAAGTTTAGGTTTTTCAGAATTTAATGGTTCCCATATGTACTTTGCATGGGCCAGATATGTTGCAGGTTCATGGATTTGTCATTACTGCCTTATATAGTCTATCTTTACCATTACAGTCTATAATTTTTGAGTTCTACTCAGTTTAAATGCATTTTTGTACTATTTGTAATCCATAAAGATTAAAAACAGTTGAGCATTTATTTTCATCAGTGATAATAAACTGATTTAAATTTAAAAATGTCACATAAAGTATGTTTTCATGAGTTTTGCTTTCTGTAGTGAGATTAACAGTGAATTTTAAATTCTGATTTTGAAAATCCTATATAATCTGTTATATGTCTCTAGTCTTTACATAGTAAATAGGTGAGAATTTTATTTTCACCTTGTATTTACTGGGTGTTTAGCAGTGAAAAATGCAATGTCTTGTTGCTCTTAAAGTGCTAGAGATGATATCCATTAATTACTGTTTATGTGGCTCACTGTGTTGTGGCTTCTCCTTGTGCACTGCCGCAGGGCATGTGCAGTGGTGCAGTGCAGTGCTGCCCTGGAGTGAGTGGGATGCTAGTGCACTGCAGTGCAGAGCTTTTAGGTCCGCAAGGAGCAGCCCTGCTTTGGTTGCGTGTGTGATCCAAGCTGGTCTGCCAGTTTTGGGTGGGCTGCTGAGTTGTCCCTTCGGAGTAGGAAGCTGACCTTTTTGGTAAGACAGACCAACTAAGAGCTTCTTTTGGGGGAAAAAACCCAAACATAATAAATGCAGATTGATTAAAGATGTTTAAGAAATAGGCACTTTAATTCCACAGTTCTGTCTGCACTGGACAGTGTGTTCTAGGATTCATCCAGACTCCAGGTGGCTGAGGGCTGTGCTGTCTTCAGGTGCTTTGTGTAAGAGTACAGTCTGTGCCATCTGCTACATCAGTTCAGTCTAGGGAGAAGAAGGTGCTTTGAGGTAGGAGGAGGGAAGTTAGAGTCTGGGTACAAAGTGAATAAAGGCAGGAAGATTGGATTAAGAGGCAGAAGCTGTTGCTGGGAGTTGGGATGAAGTTTGAGTTTTTTTGAATGGATATGTCAGTTACGGAGTTGGGAGATCAGAAAACTTAAGAGGGAATGAAGGCAGACCAAATATGGTACTGAAGGCTGAGTGTAAACTGGCTTGATATGAGATGAGCAAGATTCTTGGAAATTCAGCAACTACCTCCAAAATCACTAAAGACAGGATTAGTGTCTGTATGCCAGTAAGAAAAGATGGGTCGTATAAGGAATGGTAGTGGTGTAACATCCTCATGATGTGCTGTTTCCACCTGAGCTATTTCTGTCAGATACAAGGACTCCTTATTAGTTTGCCCATGTTGTTACAGAGTGTGTTTTACCTTGAAACTTAGTACCGGGCAGAGTTTTTGCAAGTTACGCTTAGATTTCTAGAAGTGTCCTATCTGATATTCCGGACAACTTATTCCAATATTTCAAGCTGTTATTTTAGGATAACAGCCTCTGGTGTTAAGAGGAATTTAAAGCAGTTCTCAAATTTGTGTGTTGATGGGCTCATTGGTGTTTCTGTGGATTGCGGTGACCTGACCTTACAGCTGTGTGCTGGAGATCCCCTTCAACCCTTTCTTCCTGCTTCTGACATAGGGATGATGACATGCTAGGGCTGAGGAGAGAAGATCTCACCCTCTGAGTGGGGAATGTTGGATCAGTATCCATCTATCTGTAAAACTGTAGCCTAAACTGGAGCTGGTGTGTTCATACCTTCCCCTCCCAGTGTCTCACTGTGTGGATGTTTGTGGGTTTTTTCTCCTCCCCTCCCTGGCTGCAGTACTAGCATTTGTCTGGCTCCATGCCTAGTCAGTTCAGGGAGCTAAGCTATCCAAAACCTGTTTAGTTCTGTAGGATTAGGATATAAATTTTTGTGAATGTATCCTTGTGTGCCAGCAGTTGACAGGAAGTGCTTGTTAACGTGTGTAGGCAAAGCACTTTCTAGAGAGCAGGTACACCTGATAGGAAGTGTGAATACATGTGAGACTGGGTGTGACAGTCTGTGCTCCAGTTAGTACTACTGTGATGACACAGAGAATTCATTAATTTATCTGTTGTAGCAGCTAAAGTTAGGAGTGGCTGGCAAGACATCCATGTGCAGTCTTCTGTGTGAAGCAAGTTACTCTCTTGCATGTATGTATGGAGGTTTTTGGGGTCAGGTAAACTTGCACTGAACTGCAAGCTGGGGGAATCCTAAGAAGTGTACATCTGGTGACTAAGTGGGAAACCCAGGAGGGAGCAGAAGGTAGTAAAACAGGGCAGTTATTACAGAAGTTGATCATAATATCTTAAAATAATGCAGATGCTACAGATAGAAGCAGGGGGCAGAGAACTTGGAGGAAGCTTCCTAGAATGCAGTGGTCACAAGGGTTAGCCTTCCAGTGCTTTTTATTGGCTTTAGAAATGGCAACACGGAGTTAGTGTTGGAAGAAATCGGGTGAAGTTGTGTCCTCTGAATTTTCTTCTTGGTCGGCTTTTGAACCTGGGATAAGTACAAGAAAGAAAGAAAGGTTTGGTTGGTAATTTTGTAATTTCACAAGAATGTCTTCTGAAAGTAGTATGATTTTCAGCAACATTGCTACTCATTCTTGCATGCTATTTTGCCCCTCTGTTCTGTCCTTTTCTAAGATGATTTTTATTCAGTACTTTTACATAGAAAACTTGCCGAGTTGCTCTAGTGACTGGCACTGTGTTTCACTAGAAATAATTTCTCTCCTTAAGAACAGAATGTTTTTAATGAAAAGCAATAAATAAAGCATGTTGTCACATACTGAATATCAAGAAAAATATTCTTTAATGGCAGTGCATAGTGAGCATTGCTGCTTGAATGATCCAGGGATTGTGTAGGAAAAATAAAGATTCCTCATTAGATTATATGAATTTAGCACATTACCAGTTAAAAAATGGAGCAGCATAAATAGATACAATTTTAATTCTGTAATTTCATTACTTCTGAGCGGTTTAGTTTACAATTTTAATATTGTTTAATATGCATAATAATGAAATATCGCAGGAAAACTTTTATCTGTTGCAAACTTTATTTTGCAAATGTTTCATTGCTAAGCTTCCTCAGTTATAAGATTTTTGTTGAATTGGAAAATACTGTCTCCTTTCATTAGAGTTTTGGAATGATTCATAGTTCTTTCTCTGAATAAAGCTTGTGGAGTGCTTTCATTTTAGAGTTATTTTTAAGCAAGTATTGTTTGTGTTCTGTTCAGTCTATTACTGGGTTTCTTTCCCTTTGACACCAGTAACTCACTAGAAGGCAAAATATTAACTGTTGAAAAACACTGGGTTTATATCCTTGTTAAATCACAGTTTCTACAAGATAAACTTTGAAGAATGTGTTTCTTTTTGCATGTTCACAACTTTCAGCAGAAAGCATTTTTCTTGGTTGTTCGCAGATGGTTATTTTAATCTGACTTTTGCTGGTGGCCACTTTCCCAGTCCTTAGGGTATGCAGTCATCATGAATTGATATGATTTATTATCTGTTTCCTGGCTCTCCATTTGAGTCTTTTAAAATGTCTTTTGGAAGCTACTTCAGCATTCAGCTAACAGTTACACAGTCTCCCAGTCTTCATGCAGGCTTCTTGGTGGCCGTTTTCACTATTCGGTAATAGTGTTAATGGATGTGTGTGTGTTTTAATGATATCCTCTGGATTAGGATTCATTTGTGATGTTAGGAGATGCATTCTAAATTCCTGTCTAGTTGACTGCTGTCTTAGCAGTGGTTGTTTTATAGCTGGCAAGCCAAAATTGTTTCACAGAACAAAATTTTTTCCACTTAGTGCTTATTACCTCTTTCTAATGGTAAAAAATGATCCAGCTATGTTTTTTTTCCCCACTCTGTATGAGAAAGAAAAGTTAGTACATCATCTTTAGTATCTATTGCTAAAATTCTTCATAGTACAAAGGACAGACTGGGTTTGACTGCATATATATTTTGCATGCTGGGCATCTACTGCTAAAGGATCTCGCCAATAAGTTAAGAGTCACAGTTGAGTTTCTTTTCAGTTTTGCCAAAGTCTTCTGCTAGTTCATGGAGCAAAATGGAAAATGGGCTTTCTGATCCAAGCTATATTTGACAAAGAAACATTTCAGCAATGTTCTTGGAATAGGTAAAAAGCCAGGGAGAGTTTGAGGGGGTTGGTACTTTTTTTTTCTGGAGGTACATTGTTTCAGATCACCTCTTTGTCTCTCTACAGCTCTTCTGCTTAGTCAGAGGAAGAGGGAAATGCTTTGTTGTAAGGTGACTTGAGACCGTAATTCTTTCTAGAACCTACTTTTCAGCTGCGTCTTCTTCCAAGTTTTTTGTGTTAATTCCCGTGGCCATGTTTTTTTAACATAGGAACTAACATTGCCTGTGTTCCACATTTTATTTTCTGGTATGTAGGTGTTTCTCAAGCAAAGTGCATTTCTTCCAAGCAGGTGTTGTTGATCATTTAAAAGAAAAGAAAATAAAAATCTCTTATGTAGCTCGTAAGAAATATGGAGTAACAATAACATTGGGCTATGGAAACCCCTTCATGAAATCTTCAGTGACATCATTTATGTTTCAAAGTCATTTGTTAAAGAGTTGAACAAGATGGGGATGAGTGGAGCTCTCATCTCAATGGTAGCTCTCTACTGTTTTCTCTTTAGACTTCTTAATGATGGAAAAGTTAGCATATTTTCAGAATTGTCTCTTTAGAAAAATTATGGTCTTAAACTAGTAACTTGGAGATATTATTGATCACAAATAATATCCTCTAAGTGGTACATAATAGTCCATCATTTCATTGTGCATTAATGCACAGGAACTGTGAAAGTGACTATAAAACAGCTACTTCGAGGTGAATGCTTTATCGTGTTTTGTCTTCTTGTGCCACATCTCTTAATAGTTCAAATAATGTACAGACTATATATTAATAGCAAGTTTTAACTGCATTTTTTTAAGATTAGACAACATTTTTGTGTGATTAAGTGTTTTAGATTACATGGAGTGTTGTAAAATCTATCATTTATTGTACTAAACCTTTATGGTTGAGCAACTAACAGCCTCTGCAGAGAAAATACTAAATCAGTCTGACTGTAATTTGTAAATCACGCTCAAGAGAGAAATTTACCTTGTACCCAGATATTCAAAGGCATCTACTTTAGGCCTGTTATTTTATAGGCGATGTCAGAAAACTAATTTTTTTTTTTCTTACAGAACTGTTATTTTATTTAGTTTATATTTAGTTCAGTCAGTTATAGCTACTTTTGAAGTGGTTCAGTCTCCATTTTGAATAACTTCTTTTTCTGGAAGAAATGCAGGTAAACCAGTAAATATGAAGATGAAGTAAATTGTAACTAAGATACACATTAATTTCTGTGCTACCAAAGATTGTAATTTGCTTGCTTGCTTGCTTGTGTTGACTTAGATCAACATTCCCTTGTGAACCTCATGTGGTTTTTTTCCTTAATTTCTCCAGAAGTCTGGAATTGGTCTGAAATTTTTTTCTTGCTGCTGCTGTTATGTCTTATGTTCAGTTTACATTAACTATTAATGATTTTTATAAGCTCCTTCATTTAATTCTTTATATATTATTACTATTCTTCTTCATGCATACGTTTCTGAAACCAGGAAGGGTGTTGAAATAAAGGTATTCTTTATTTGGTTTACTGGATGTATCTGGTACCTACCATTTTTACAAATAATACTTACTGTTTAGGTTGTAAACTTTTTCTCTTTGAGTAGAAATGGAAGTAGTTTCAAAGACTTTAGGATGTATAATTTTAATGCTTCAGGTTAAATTTTACTAGTTTTGTGGGCATTCCAATTTTTAGATGGTAATTATTATTATTACCACTAAACTCGCACTCTCGCAAATGTGTATACTGGTTTTCTGTTAAATGTCGTGCCATTCTTGATGGGAAGATTCCTTGAAATACATGTACATTTTTTAAGACTACCCAGGCTTCCTTGGTTTCTGTGTCTGTTTTTAAAAAACAGCACTGTTTCATTTGTTCATCTAGGTTATCACAGCTGCAGGCAAGGGATAATTTTCCTTATTTTCTTCCTGTGAGGTAGCTTAATGTGTTGGACTACAGAGCTATATTCTCACAAGAGCAAATGCTATTAGCTGACACTCTAGTAGATGTTACAGGCATTATAGCAATAAAATAGCAATTTCTCAGTATACTTTAAAGTATGTTTTTCCCCTTCTTCCTTTCCACCATTCTTATGATCAGTCTTCACCTGGTATTATCTGACTGTCTAGTATATTATATTGATCACACTTGTGTAGTTGACATAAAAATTAATCTCCTGGGAGATGCCCTGGGCAAATGTGTAGTTTAACGTTTGCTGCTTGTAGAGCAGGGGGCACCAGGGATGACTTGAGATGAGCTGCAGAAATACATAATATGGTTGGAAGGTGAGAAGAAGGAATCAGGACTTGTTACCTTTGTTGAATGATTTAAGGTTAACTTCAAGAATTTTCAAACCTTCCTACCATCAGGCTGGAAATGGAAGGATTTTCAGTTTGTTCAGGTGTCTTGACTCACTCTATATGAGATGAAAGAGATTGAGTCAAAGCCAGAACTTTTACACAAAAAATACCTACTCTGTATTTGTCTAAAATTCAGAGACTTGAGGCAGTCTTTGAGAAACCTGGAGAAGAAAACTACTTAATGTAATACAGAGTTGTGTCAAAATGGTGCTGTTTTCATAGATTGCTATTTCTGTATTTTAGTTTTATCTTATTGATTGTGTGTTTTGAAGTATTAATCCTTGTCATTATGTAGTAAATTTTGTGCACTGGAGGAAAGAGGGGGATGTGTGTGTATTTGGTTTATGGCTGTTGTAAAGGACATCTGAAGGATGTAGTGGACTGAGAAGAAATCTCGTAGTGGCACTCTTAAGTGCAGAAGTAGTTATCCAGCCTGAAGATGTAATTGGTGTAAGTGAAGAAGTGCAGGGACATGTTGGATATGAAGGATGCATTTGATGAAGGACCTGTCTGAAATTGAAGTGACTGTAGCAGAAGTTGCGGAACAATGTGACAGAGGGAATAAATTTCCAGGACAAGATGGTGTGACTGAAGAGCTTTTAGAAGAACTCAGGGATAAAATGTCTGAAGTCTTGCTTAGAATGAACTTGATTTTTGAGGACTGGATGGTAACAAATGCACATTTTTATAAGTGCACCACCATCTGCATAGTTCCAAGTCTGATGTTTGTGTTGAACAAATCGGTAGAGTTTATAATAAATGTATTGGATACCTGGATAAAGGTACCATGGAAAATTTACATCTTCTGTAATGAGAAGCTCTTCCCTGCAGTCCTTTGGAGTTCTTCAGAATCAGCAAAATATTTGCAAGGTTGATCCAGCTGTTATAATGAGACATGCCTTTCTAAAAGGTGTGTCTGTCCCTTGCCAAAGGCATTTAATGAAAAGAGTATGTCAGTCTTAAATCGAGGATCATCAGATCAGCAGCTGACTTGCTAAAGGATAAGACGAGGGTGTGGAAGTAAATGGTTATCCTTCTCGGTGGAGTCATAGAGACCTGTAATGCACAACTTATTTTTTAATGACCTGTAAAACAGTGTGAGTAAGGGGTTGATATAGTTGGGTGAGTTGATTGGTGTAATAAGGATGAGGATAAAGTGAAGAATTTTGGAAGAAGTTTGTGAAAGTAATTGGGCAATAAAATGGCAGCAACAGCATATTGTGAAAAAATGAAGAATGTATTGAGGACGAAAACACTCCTGTCTTATATAAGATGATGGGCATTGAGCTGACCAGAAATCTTAGATTCTTAGCACAAGTGATGAAGGCAGATCATATCTTAGAAATTGCTACGGAAATGGTAGAAACAGAACATCATTATTCTAGTCTGTAGATTTGTGACTTGTCTGCGTGTCAAGTACTATTTCAGTTCTGGTGGTCTTACCTCACTTTTTTTTTTTAGTGTAATAAAGCTGGAAAGAACTCAAAAATTATTAAGGTGGCACAAATGGCTTTTGTGTAAAGAATAATTAAGTAAAACATGGATTTTACATCTGCAAAGAGACATCTAGTTTTGTATATGATTGCACATGGTAAAAAGAGGGTAAGTGGATTGATTACTGAGTGTTTCACTGTTTAGAAGTGGGGAACATTAAATAAAGCTGGCAGGAGGTGTTTTCAAAACGAGTGAGATGAGGCATTTTTTTTGGAATGGAGTGTTGTACTGCGAAGCCTTTTGTAAGGAGTGTTGCAGATGCCAAAATTTGACATGATTCGAAAGGAAAATCGGCTTTTTTTTTTTGTCCAACAGAGCTATGTAGTTGTGTAGAAAGCGGGTCCTTCTAAGTAAGGAAATACCCAGCTGTGCAAAGAATTTCCTACCTTAAGGATAATTAGCATCTGCTGTGATCTGTGCTTGACAAGATGGGCCTGATCCAGTTATTTCAATGGAAGAGGGAATTTGTGGTTGTGTTGTCCTTTAAGAAAAGAAAGGATAGATGAGTGTTTGCTGAGCTTATTTGCAAATGTTTCAAAAAGACTGCATTGAGGAGTAGGATGAATGTGTGAAGGATGGCTGGGAAAGGTGGTATAGTCTGGGAGAAGTGTGTGTGTGTGTGACTGAAAATGAGAGCAGAGGAAATGGGAAGCAGGCAATATGCTGCTTGGTTTGGAAAACCAAAATAGGTACAGAAGACAAGAATTTTGAATGTACTGATTGGTTCTTTAATACTTCATTTCTACTACACCAATTCTGGGGTCTTACTAGGATAATCCTGGGTGGGTATGCTTCCTCTCAGATGTTATATATGTAAGCTTGCATGGTACTTAAAACAGATGACATAGAAAATCTTCTTTTTCTCCTTCATAGTATTTAAGCAGTGCTGTTGTATACACCTCAAGACAATGAGCTCAGCATTGTAGTTTGATCAACATCAACACAGGCTGTTAAACAAAATAAGTTACAGAAGAAGTGTAAGTTGCAGTGAAAGATTTTGTTGCCAAACCTATAATACATTGTTCTTGACTGGTTTTGTTTACAGGATTTTGAGTAACAATAAAATAACAGAGTTGAAGAATGGTTCCTTCTCTGGATTACACCTTCTTGAAAGATTGTAAGTACTTCTTAAAAAGCTATTTTCAGTTTAAAAATTAAGTGATATACTGTTTATGTTTCATTAATAATTCTGAGAACAGAATGTGTTAAATAAGAGATGTGTTCTTTATTTTGATAGGTTTTTTTGTGATTGAAGAGTTAACATAGTGAAGTGTTCTCTTAATATGAATGGATGAATTGCTCATTAATATGAATGGCATGTAACAGCAAAAAAGGGATAATCTCACCTGCAGGTGAGAGGGCAGTTTCAGTGGGAAGTTTACTAGAATGCTATAATGGATGGATTTGCTTTGTTGGTTGTTTCATTATGCAAACACTTACATTGTAAAGAAAATTACTTCTTTAATTTCTTAGGAAGTGTCAAACCCTTTGTTGAACTGTTGCAATGTATATTTGCAGGGGAAGCAAGTGTATTAGAGCCTCTAAGAGAGAGTGGATTTATTATAGATTTATTGTTGACATTTATTTAAAAGGTTTTGCTGCTTACTTCACAACTTCGGTATATGCCAAATGTACAGAGGGTGGGAGTGAGTCTGATGGGAGCAACTTTTTGGATATTTTTTGCTTCCTGTTTTCACTTCCCCTTGCAGATGATACATTGCCTATGGGATAAGAAGCAGCATTGTAGCTTCTGTTACAGTCAGCTTTTTTCCAGCTGGTAGGAGGTCAGGATTGGCAGGTTGATCTACCTGGTAGCAAGCATAAACTTTAGAGATAAGGATTTTTCTAGGCCATTTGACTGGGAAAGTAGCCAGTTTCATAATCATCTCACAGCATCTAGGAAGAGTTCCAAATGACTTTTGGCTTCAGGGGATTAAAAGTATTTTATTCTTCCTCTAAAACTCAGAGGCTCCAATCCCAGTCACCTGACCTAAATAAATTCAAACACTTCTATCATTCCCTCTCCCACATAGCAGAAGAAAGTGTCTTTTCACTGGCAGATGAGCTTTATTGTAGAAGGAAGCTGCTGTGCCAAAGAAGCAAGGTTATCAGCAGTGATGCCATTTGCTTAGGTAATAAAGGCATCTGCTGACAGCTGTTATTTTTTGAAACTCATTACAATTTTCAGACAGGAAATACTTGAAACTCTAGTTAGTTTGAGATAATGATTTAAGTTTTCTCCATGAATCCAAATCCTAATTTTCTTTAAAGTCAAAAGAATGCAGCTTTCTTCCATTTAACTCCTGTCCTTTGTAAGGGTTTTTTAGGTTATTTTAATATCTTCTTTCATGAAAAGGAAAAGAAAGCAGAAAGGCTGGCATCATGTTTGGAACATTTAACGTAAGCTGGGGTAGCGGTATTTTAGAGGGTATGGTAGTCTCATCAGAGTGAGAACACTCCTTATTGTGCACTGTTGTGGGAGTTAATGCATCAACAAACATTTAATAATGGCCAGGTGTCTTCATTATAAGTGGAGGGATAGCTAGTGTGCTACAGTAATTATTAATGATAATATTTTCTTCTTTTTTCCTTTCATACCTGCAAGACTTGTTTAAAAGCCATAGATATTTAACCATAGTAAAAGTAAATTTTTCTTCTTTAAATGCTTTTCTGACCTTGGACAGAAACTACTATTGTAATGAAAATAATTTTTCAAACTTAAATAGATGATCAATAGTAAAAGGAAAAACAGTCAAAAGTCACAGTAACTATTTTAAACATTCACATTATTTTAAGTAGTTTCAAATTATTTTCCTTAATGTTCATTGTGATAACTTGCATGCTTTGAATATTGCACTTTTTTGACATTTTTTGCTTATTTTATTTTTTCTTACTATTCATGCTTCCCCTTGTTTCCTTATGAGTGTAGATAAGTTCCTTTCCCCACATTTAATTTAAGAGATTAAATGGAGATAACAGAAATAAATTGTCATTATTTAAACAGTTAATTCAGACAGTATCATTGTCATTTTACTGCTTGCTAGGAGAGAGATTCTATATGCATTTCATGCTTGTTTGTTCATTCCTTGTAATGTTATATCTGATAGCAAAAATATTTGCCATTTCTTCTTAGTGGTTTTCAGGTAGAGTTTATGTATGTATTGATATATTTAAATAAAGCCTTTAGAACAATAAATCAGATGAATATGTCAGGAATGTGTATCTGCATAATAATTGATTGAATTTTAATCAACACTGACAACTTTATAATTCATCTGTTAACATACTAAACTTTTTTATCCTGTTCAGTTATTTAAAAATTTAATGAAAATGTAGATATTTTTAGATGGTTTCTATCATTTTAATAATTTTTCCTGTAAACTTGGGGACATGGTATCTGCAGCTGGCAACTTGTTGCACTTTAGATTATCGCTTTACTCAAACATGTTGTCACTTGACCTCATCCCCATCTGATAATTCTTCTCTGTTACTGTTGAAAAGGGATATAGTTTTGGGGCATACAAGCAACAAATAAAACAGTGAGAGAGTTCATTAAAAATGGTGGCCCCAAGTAGCCATAATAAATAATAGTTTTAATAAGTAATTAATTATTTACAGATATGTTAATTTATGATAATTTGAATTTGTTAATGCAGTATTTTCTAAAGAAGGTGATAAATTTACGAAAATAAAAGTTTTATTTTACTGGAGGGTAAAATGTTTGTTAATTATAGTAAAAAATGACTATGCTATGTCTACATCTACTCTTACAGGAAAAAAGTATGCAAGTGAGAGTAATCAGGTCAAAGATTTTAACTGTCTTAAGTGGTAATAAAAGTGTCTGTACAAAAAGATGCTAAGTATTTTAATCTCCATTATGTTTTGATATTAATTTAAAATTCAACAAAGGCAAGTGCAGAGGATCCTGCACCAGGGGAAGAGTAACCCCACATACCAGCACAGGCTGGGGGCTGACCTGATGGAGAGCAGCTCTGTAGAGAAAGACCTGGGGCTCCTGGTGGGCACCAAGTGTCCATGAGCCAGCAGTGCCCTTGTAGCCAAGAGAGCCAGTGGTGCCCTTGTGGCCAAGAGGGCCAATGGTACCCTGCATTAAACATTGCCAGCACTCAGCCCTGGTGAGGTGCACCTGGAGTGCTGTGTCCAGTTCTGGGCTCCTCAGTACAAGAGAGACATGGAGCTCCTGGAACAGGTCCAGAGGAGGGTGACAAAGGTGATAGAAGGGACTGGAGCATCTCTGTTACCAGGACAGGCTGAGGGAGCTGGGCCAGTTCAGCCTTGAGAAGAGACGACTTGGAGGGGACCTCATCGATGTCTTTCAGTATCTGAAGGGAGGGTGTCAGGAGGATGGAGCCAGGCTCTGCTCAGTGGTGCCAAGCAACAGGACAAGAGGCAACGGGCAGAAACTGATGCACAGGAAGTTCCACCTGAACATGAGGAAGAATTTCTTTACTGTGCAGGTGACCACACATGGAACAGGTTGCCAAGGAGTCTTCCACACTGGAGATATTAAAGAACCATCTGGATGCAGTCCTGTGCAGTGTGCTCTGGGATGAACTCTGCATTTGGCAAGGAGGTTGGACCAAGTGACCCACTGTAGTCCCTTCCAACCTGACCCATTGGGTGATACTGGGAAATGTAAAAATTCTGTCATAAGCATTTGTTGGATTTGACTGCATAAGATCTGCACCCCAGAGAGCCGTGGAAGGGATAGGCTGACTTTGTAATATGTGTAATGTATAACCTATTTCTGTAATTTCTTACCTTGTGGTCTTCCTTCATTTCCCTTTTGAAAAAACATTTCATGTAGGAAGAGTCCATGGTAGCTAATATGTTTCCCATCTGACATTCATTTTCAAGTAATGTTAAGGAAAAAAAGATAATTTATCCAATGGTAGTTACGAAGACTTAATAATGTATACCTGTCAGTATGTATATATAGGCATAGTTTGTTTGTGCCTGCAGGATGCTTTATTAAATAATTAAGACAGTCTTCATTGTGCTGAGACAGAAAGCAGTAAATTTTAAAGTATGTATATGTGCGCTTTTAAATCATAGATGACTGGCTACTGAAACGGTCCATTACAAAGTGTAATAAAATTAAAGGTTTGGGGTTTTTTTTACATGGCAAACCATATTTAAATACAAGTAATCTTTCATCAAGATACTTTTCACATCTTAACAAGAACATTAGGCACAAAAAATATTTTTGTTGATAAGTTGCTATTTGTCCACTTAATAATGGCTTTGATAAAGGGCTGTTCTGATTTGGCACAACAGTATCCTCTGTCCTGAGAATGGTTAAACAGAGTTGCGTGATGCTGAAATCTGCATCCTGTGAGGTTTTCAGGCCTTCATTGGATGTGACAGTGGGGCAGTTGATCTGATTTAGTTGTACTTTGAGCCAGAATTTGGATTACATGACTGACATCAACGCATCCCTTGAAACCTAAGTTTTTTAACTCTCCTAACATCTGTTAGTTGCCTTTGCTGATGAATATGCGGTACCCTTATTTACAGTGTTACTTAGATTTTGGAGTAAATTAAGAATCTTCTATTAGATTCTCAGTGTAAGATTGCTCTACTGCCTGGCTGTAGAGCACTGTTCTGTTTTGGTGTAGGGGTGGGTATTTTTGTTTGGGGTTTTTTTTGGAGTGGTTTTCATTTGGGGTTTTTTTGTTTGTTTGGGTTTTTTGGTTGGTTGATTTTTGTTTGTTTTCCTTGTTTTGTTTTTTAGATGTATTCTTGATAGATGGAAGATGCAGTTACTGTAATATAAAAGATGTTACCCTAACTCAAATCCTCTCTGGCGTTTCTATTGGACAGGTTTTCTTCCATTTGGACAAATAAGTATCCATAGATATATCTTGTTGGTTGAGCTTTGCCAAAGAAAAATTAAAATCAACATCTGAAATCATTAATTTCCTGTTGCTAAAACTAAAATATGGTTTATACAAATGTATTCATAGGTGTTAAAAACAACAAAAATTTTAAAGCCAAACACAACTTTCTAATGAGGTTGTCTCCCCCACCTCCCTTTTATGTGAGAAATACAAATCTGTTGGTTTAACCACTACTGTAATTGCTTCATTTAAAGACTGTCCTAGATGCTGGAATCCTGGTAGTTGTACCAGCCTGTGTTGTATGAACATCTTTTACTGTTTCTGAAGAGTTGCTAGACATGTCAGCACTGTTAATTTTGAGATCTTATGGTATCTCTTCTATTATGGTATCTTTCGGTATCTTTTCTATTTTCCTCTGCAATACTTTTTGGTAAATTGATATACAGCTAGTGCCTACCCAAGGACTGCCACTGGGAAGGGTAAAAAACCCCAGCCAAACAGAGACTCCCCAGCTGTTATAGCTGCAGGCTGAGAAGAGTCTTAACGCTTTGGACATTCATTGATATGAATCCATTGCAGTGGATTTTTGAAAGAGTCGTATCAGGGAGTACGCTTTGAATTTATGGAGTTAAATTAAAGATCCCTGAGTCTAGACTAGTGGGTTTCCAAGGCTTGTTGTCAAGGTTTTTCTCCCTCAGTGGCTTCAACAGTGAGATTTTAAGTGGGAGTTACATGATTTTAAATCAAAATTTGAAATATGAACAGAAGGTATCATTTTTCTTCCCTACATCAAAGACTGATGGTAAGTGAGCGATGAATACCTTTTATTAGTGTCAGGTTTGTCATAGTCTGGTACACCATGGTGTTTATATGCCTGCTGAAAGAACCAGTTCTTCAGGCTCCTGATACTACTGCGTTGGAAGTACTTGGCAGTTCCTGCCACCATAGCAAGGGAAGGAAATAAAGTTGAGATAAGACAAGTGTGTATATGAAAACCAATTTACTGCAAGGTGAATTTAAAGTACTTCCAAGTATTTAAAATGTTTAGGTATAGCATTCATGTGTGATACGTGTGCCATGACGCTGTCTCTTGTACCATGATTTGTTAATCTGTCTTCAGGAAATGCTGTTGTGAAATCTTGGGATGAATTATGATTTACTCATGTATATCTATGTGATGGTAGAGGTAATTCTCTTGGGCAGTTCTCTTTCAGGCAGAATTATTAATGTTTTGGTAGACGTATGAGATATTTTTTCTACTCTTGCAAATTCAAACACTGTTTTTAAATGAAAGTATTATTTTTCTTATCAAATGTAGAAGTTTGGATATTATGGAGTGAGAAACTTTACGTGTAGTAATAAGTGCCTGTGAAGTTTCAGATAGTAGTAAAGTAAAAATCTAGGGTGACTAGGGAGGTGGAAGTAATTTTAGCAGTCGTGCAGTGATAAAGTTTGTTCAAGGCTGTACAGGTGTTGTCAGCTGCTTTCTGTGACCTTTGAATTAAGCTGTATCTGCAGAATATCTCAAGTTAGGAGTTAAAATTCCTAAATCACTTGTACTATTAATAAAGCAGTTTAGTGGTTTACATTTCTCCTTGCAGTCTCTGGAAACTTAAGATTTAGAAATTTGCTCTGAAGTTTTTTCACCAGCTGTATTTGGGATTTTCAGCTAGGGCTTTGCTTTTGTGCCAGCAACATAAGTGGAAATTTTCAGTGTTGTGTCTTCGGTGTATTTTTAAGATCATGATTTGCTTTTTTTGGTAGATGTTGGGCACTACTGAAGTATTGAAAATTGGATAGGCTAAAGAAGTCAACATTGTGCTAGACAGTATCATACTGTGTAATAAGCAAATGTCTCTCCCTGCATAGCTATAACTTGTTCACACTGTGGCAAATTATCTTTGACTCTATACCATTTCATGTAATACGAACTGATAAAGTGTTTAAGGGAATACACATGCTGCTTCTATTCTTCCTTGTTGTTAAAATACAGATTTTT
This sequence comes from Corvus moneduloides, assembly GCF_009650955.1. Taxonomy (NCBI): domain Eukaryota; kingdom Metazoa; phylum Chordata; class Aves; order Passeriformes; family Corvidae; genus Corvus; species Corvus moneduloides. The sequence goes on along the minus strand of NC_045480.1, from coordinate 17,568,012 downwards.
CCAATTTTGAAAGATGCTATGTTAGAGAAAATAAAAATGTGTTGTTGGGGTTTTCCTTTGGTGTTTTGTTTTGGGGGTTTTGGGGGGTTTCTTTGTTTTTTGGGTTGTTTTGGGGGGTTGGGTTTGGGGTGGGGTTTTTTTTGAGTTTCTCAAGCAAATTGAGACAAATTAGGTATATCTTTATGACTATATCTGTTTTAAAGTGTTATTTATGGTAAATGTTATGTCTTAATTTTTCTCCACAGGGATCTTAAAAACAATCTTATTAGTACCATAGATCCAGGAGCTTTTCTGGGGCTTTCATCTTTGAAAAGACTGTAAGTAGTATATTTGGCTAGTCAGTTTCAACAGAACAAACAAAAATCTCCTCAGAGAGAGTAAGTCTGAGCTTCTGGAAGTTTAGACAGCAAAGTTATTATATATTAACAGTTGAATATATATGCTGTCTAAATACATACACACACATGCATAAAACAAAGTTTGCTTTCAGTCTTACGACTGAAGAACATCTGCTGCTTGTGGCTTGGCAGTCTCACTTGTTCTGACAGTCTCTTGTATTACTCCTTTCTTTTTGTATTTGAGTGGCTTGAAGCATCACTGGGTGGATATTTGTTCAGAGCTTTGATTCCATCAAATCTTGTTTTGTTGAACGTTAAACTCATGATTTTTATTTTCCAAAGGTTACAATGGAACCTGGAGTCCCTTGCTATTAATACTACACTGAAGTTGCAGCACTGTTAGGGCTGCTTTAGTGAAGGTTTTGCCAACATTCCCATTAACATATTTTTGGGGGATTCATGCCTTGGCTGTAAAAGTTCTGTACCACATGAAACTTGAAAAACAAAAATTCAGCATTATTGCTTTTCTTTTCTTTTTCTTCTTTCTTTTTTTAAAACACTTCAGATTTTTGGAATATTTTTACAACTTTTCATTCTTAGTGAATTTCCACTACCTCCCTCCACCCTGTTTCTTTCTTAAATTTTTAGAGTATATATGTTCATTTGTAACTGATCAGATGATCTGGCTCACTTAAAAGAAAGAGTATTGGTAAATGCACTTCTGAAAACCTTAAAAATAAAACTGAAGCACCAATTCTGGATTGTTAATACTTGCAAGCTTAATTTTTATTACTTTAAGAATATTTGGCAATTTGATCCAAGACCTATATTGAAAAATATATAACTTTTAACTATTTATCTAAGTATAATTATAGAAGTTGTCTTTTTTTATGTATCATTAAGGCACTAGTATAGGTCTCTGACATGTTAAAAAAACAAGTGATACGTATCTCTGTGTGTGTATATATATATACACACACATATATACATACTACACAAATACGAAAATTTACTTGGTAGGGGTGTAAGCCAAGCCTGTTTAAAGAAATTTATTGGTAAATCTAGACTTTTTGAATTGTATATGGACAAACTATAATTACTTAAGAGATGGATTAAGGAGTCTGTGGGCATGTGTATACACCCATATAGCAATACCTTGTGGGTTTTCTTGAAAAAGACCAAATATACATGTGGTGTAATCTGTTGCTCATGAATTTTTGTTTAAATACTTCTGTTAGCAGGCTGTATTTCATTTGGAAATAAACCAGTTTGTTCCAATTTTTCCTTTTTTCTATTTATAGAGACTTAACTAATAACCGAATAGGCTGTCTGAATGCAGATATATTTAGAGGACTTGTAAACCTTATTAGATTGTAAGTATAATTTGTTCTATATAAATACACTTATGTTTCAGTCTTGTGCCAGTTAACATTCTGTGTTTCAGGGGGAGTAGTTTATTTAAGTGTGCTACTGAAAGACAGCCAGTGCCTATGGTTGTGGTTTGTTACTCAGTAGCAAGCGTAAAAACAAGTGTTGGGGCCAACCCAAACCACGCTGTTCAGTGGTCTGTTGACTTCGCAACAGTTTTCCAGTTCTTAGAATGTGTAGCAGGGAGGGAGACTAGCAGACTGTACAAAATATTTTCTTCAAAAAAATATTTCAGCATTATAGACTCTTTCAATATCTATGCCTTCGCTACTGTGGCATTGGTGTCAGTATATTTTGCTGGCTGTCTTGCATGTTTTGAAGTCATTCATTTACTTTAAGAGGATAACACGTATGATTATGGAATATTTCTTTGCCCTGGTTGTTAGTTTCTTACACACAGTGCTTTCACTGATATATAGAAAGTGATATGGATAATATTTTTAAAAAGCATTCTGTTAGATGGAACATGCTTCCTAGAGCATGTTAATAGGAACACATCAGTTCACCGTGAACAGCAAAATTAATTTTACAATTCTTGAAATTTATGCTCAACGTGTGCTAGTTTTTGCTTTAAATGGAAGTAAAGTCTTTGCATTTAATTTTTTTTTTCCCAATCTTAAAATTCTTCACCTAAACCAGGAGTGTTAGAGAACAGTTTATTTGGAGATCTTGCTAGGCTATTGAGACCTGATTATTACTCTTACAGTCTTCTGAACTATGACAGTGTCATAATAGTAACTTAAAACTTTTAAACATAGTGTTATCTTGAAGAGAGGGGTTTTTTCTATTTCAAATGTCAGTTGTCTGAGCATGAGTTCAAATCATACTTTTATTTTTCAGGAATCTTTCTGGAAATCTGTTTTCTACACTTACGCAGGGAACATTTGATCATCTTGGTTCACTAAAGTCTCTGTAAGTACTTGCTGCATCTGGTCTTAATTTGCATGATCATTTGTGTTCTTAAAAAAAACCATTTTATATACACTTGCTTGTACTACAGTTTTGTATTTTTACTTTTAATCCCCATAACAATATCTGAATAAGCACGTGGCAAGTGCATGTATATGGGTATTTGGGTGTTTATAAAAGCCCCTTCAAAAGTTGCTCACTATTTGTTACATTATTCTGAAGAAACAAAGCTCTTCTCCCATTTGGGCTTCCAAAAGCTTTATTCTATATGTGTCATTTATTAATTTATAGTAAATAAATAGCATTTGACACCTTTATAGCAGAGGGAACAAATACTTTTAAGCAAGATGTTAGTCCTTTGTGAACAGTATAGTTTTGTTACACATAACAATGGGAACATTTCAACCTCATGTCATTTTGCTCTCTCTTGGTTTCATGAATTGTAATCTTGTGCAAGAAAGAAACTATATTTAAAAAATAAGTGCTGATGATCAGCTTATGCTTTTCCCTGGTAGTCATGGCAGCTGGCTTACTGTACTGGGGCTTTATCAAAAGCTTTGGTTTCTGAATTTGACACCAAGTTAATTTCTTGTTTATAAAGAAGAATGTTTCTTTCCCTCCTCCGTCTCTTTAATTGTTCATAAGTTGTTGTTCCTGATATTTTAATTGTCTGCATAAAGGTTGCTGTCCAAGAACACCACAGATGTGACAAGAGAACCTGGATATAACGGTTGCCATTAAAATAATATCTGTCTGGAGGAATTCATGTGAACAAACATCAAATGGGGTTTCACAGGAATGTTGATTTAGTGTTTGAAGTGTTCTGCCTGTGATGTTGTGTTATCCTCTAGACATCTACAAAAAGAAAATGTTTTCAGTAGAGGTAAAAACCAGTGTAGACATAGCCATATATTTTGGTACATTTTTATCTGTTTCTAAACAGATAAAATATTAATTTCTGAACCGATAAAATTAATTAATCCCTTAATTTAGCCGTCTTCAGCAAACATCTATGGGGTATTTGGTATGGCTTTTTAGTAGAAAGTACAGAAGTACTGAAAGTACAGAGAAGACTGTGAGTCAATTAAAAACCTTGTGATTTTCATATGAAGCAGAATAACATTGTATGAATACTGCTTTTGAAAAGAGAAATAGTTGAGCTATTTTTAGTTCTGTTGATTTTACTGCTAAAGCATTTGATTGCTACAGTGAAGCAATGAAGTTTCTTCTTAGGTTATGATGGTGCATATTCAAGCAATCTTTCTTATTGCTCACCTGAAGTAGCGTGAACACTCTCCATGACAGAAATTACTAGAATTTTTTCATGTGCCAGTATTAGATACTCCTTATATTTATGGAGAGGATTCCTTTTCTCAGGGAGTATGTCCTTTTGTTCTCAGAGTACAGCTTGTGGAGGATTAGAATAACTTCCAGTAGGTAGAGGTAGGCAACTCCACAGTAGTGTAGACTTCGACTGCTTATGTCTTTGTGTCTGTGACAGTGAGAGGCATTGCACAGCTGTTGATGTCAAGCTTTCAGACCTTGCAGTTTTGCAGTTTGTCACTGTAAATACCTGTGTTTTGTTGCAGAGAATTTCAGACTGATTATCTTCTTTGTGATTGCAACATACTGTGGATGCATCAGTGGTTAAAGGAAAGAAATATAACTGTACGTGAGACTAAATGTGCCTATCCCAAGTCACTTCAGTCACAGACAGTGACTGGTGTTAAACAGGAGCTTCTCACCTGTGGTAAGCACTCCTGACAACTGATATGTATTTTCTAATGCATTCCATGTTCTGTTAATGTTAGTGAACAGACTTTTTTTGCTTTGTTTCATTTCCCTAAAATTCAGCACTTAGATGACAGTGGTAATAGTACCTCCTTTTCAAAGGCCGATCTTTAGTTGTGATTCAGTATTGCTAGCTTTTGGAAGTAATAAATAAATTGATGGTGGTGGATGTTATTTTGTAGTAACAAAGGCGATAAACTCCTTTTTCTTGCTTATCTGTATTTTTCAGAGATCTTTACCTAAATTTCACAAGAGGAATTAGAAACTGATAATTTCTTTCCTAGGTCTAGCTGTCTGACTTCAAATACGTGAACTATTTTAACCCCAGATTTCTGAAGTTAAAAGATCTTCATTTTTTGAGTTACTTTCCTGCATGGCAATTCTGTTCTTGATTAGCCTTCTTTTTGTGACAAAACCATGACCAACTTGCTTACCTTCTTTTTTTTTTTGTATTGGAATTATTCCAACCATGAAAATAAAAACTCACATGTTACTGTGATTTTGAAGTCTTAGTGAATAATTGGGAAGAACTAAAATGCATAAATATGTTTTTCCTTCTAATTTGTATTTTCCACTCTTTTAGATGTGGGCTGGTAAAAGAATTTTGAAATATATTACATCAAAGGAATACACATTTTGAAAAAGAACATAATGATAATTTGTATTTTTCAGTATCCGATGCATTAAATGTAGTTTTTGTATACATCTTGCCAGATACAACTTTATACTCACTTAGTGTATTTCTCTCCTCTTTTGAAAATTAGGTATATAACAGATTCTTGCTATTAATTGTGGGTTTATGTCTTGAATTCTAGAACCACCACTTGAATTACCGTCTTTCTATATGACTCCATCTCATCGTCAGGTGGTCTTTGAAGGAGACAGTCTACCCTTCCAATGTATGGCTTCATATATTGATCAAGACATGCAAGTCTTGTGGTATCAGGATGGGAAGATAGTGGAAACTGATGAGTCCCAGGGTATTTTTGTTGAAAAAAACATGATTCATAACTGCTCACTGATTGCAAGGTGAATCCGTAGTGAGAAAATGTATTTTCTACTTCTTACATTCTGCTCTGGTTTAGTGACTATTTCCATAAGTAGTCCTCATGTCCTCACTGAGTGAACATGTACACAGAAACATCCCTAGCAGGGAAGTAGTCTTCACACATCTCCTATTAATGATGAAGTTTGAGGAAGGAGGTCTAGAGATTTGGCTAGTCAAAGCTATATGCTTAAAATAGTAGATTAGCTAGAGGAACTTGCAGTTGGGTTTTAATTTTCTGCAAGTTTTACCCAATGCATTCATTTAAAATATGTTTGTAGTAGGATACATTTGTTCTCATGGAATATTAAAATGATGAAAATGTTGAAAACAAGGCATTTAACTGAATTACTCATGGATTCTTTACTCTCCATTTTGAGCACACCACAGTTGTTAATATTGTTCTCCAGCAGAGATCTGTAAGTTCAATTTATTCTGCCTGCAGCAAATTGTTGACTTATTCAGCATCTACAGTGGTTAGATGTCCTGTAATTGTATTAGTAAATTAGAGCTTCAATGTTTATAACAAATTATGCATTTGGGAATTTATTTTAGTCTAACCTCTCTAAACAGCTAAGAATTTTGTGTTGAATAGCAATGACAACACTTGGGGAATTTGGACTTCTCATCTCTTCTTTCTGAAGTCTAGGGACTTTTTCCTGTGGTTGTTCTGTTTGTTTCCTACCTTGGCAAAATTGAGAGCCTGAAGAACAGTAAATATTTCTCTGTTAATTACAGTACATGGAGATGTAAATAGCTCTGGTTTTGTAAGATCACTCATGGCTGTATGTAATTTGATGTTTCTTCCATTGTCTTTCTGTACTTAATTCATCTTTTGGTGAAAGCTTATATAAATTTTATTGCAAAAATGTTGGGTTTTATTTGTTTAATTTATCTTTCCAGTGCGCTGACAATCTCGAACATTCAGGCTGGCTCCACAGGAAACTGGGGTTGTCATGTACAAACCAGACGTGGGAATAACACAAGGACAGTAGACATTGTGGTGTTAGAAAGTTCTGCACAATACTGCCCTCCAGAGAGGGTTGTGAACAATAAGGGGGATTTCAGGTTAGTAACCTCAGGTTTTTTTCAGATTAAAGAAAAGTCCATTTAATTTAGCTTCTAACTAAGATTCTATGCTTTTGAGGTGCCCATGTGGATGCTTGCTTGTAAATGGTGTGTAATAGATTTTTAACTGTTCTAAATTACTATGTGTTGACAGAAGTGCATGAAATTATCCTATGAAATGTTAAACTTTGAGCCTGGTAACACATCCTTGAAAGATACTGAAGCTAAGCTATGATATTTGAAATATATAAATGAAATTATTGGAATAGTTAAACTTCTGTAGATTACCTGTAAGATCAAGTTAGACCACATACTGACAGGGGGCTTTCTGCCAGGTTATCATTCTCCTTTTTCAAAGCCTTCTGCTCCTATATGACAAAATCACTATATAAGAAATACGCAATATAGTTTGGATCTTTTTTCCCCCCTGTGAGTATTAGAGTAAACAATATGAATGGTGCTGCTTCCTTTTAATGATTGTTGGGACTGTAGTGGTAGCTGTGATATTCCGTTGTGTTGGGTGTTGCAGAGTATTTTATCTTTTGTTCTTACCTCTTCACCTGTTTTCCCTTTTCTGATCTTTCTGCTGCTGGTCACTCTAACAACACGTTACTCCTGGAGGTGCCAGCTGTAACAGATAGCTTCTGTGTAGATTCTCTATATGTAAGGTAATTCACTTTATGACTACTCTGTGTTTTACCTCCCTGCAGTAGTTGCTACTGAGAATTAGTGTCTGCAATAGCATTGTGTTCACTATGGTGCATAGGGTTTCTTATTGTTGTACAAACTGCTTTTATCCACTCATTTCACTTTCCTTATGCTGCTTGGCTGTGTTGATCTTCTGCTTGGTCTTTTGTTTACAGTTAGAAACTTTTCCTTTCCCTGTGTGCATTAGAGTTTTTAAAGTCATCTTCTTTGTATACAAATCTAAGACCATATATCTTTTATATTAAGAAAGGAAAAGTAAAGTTAAACCATGTTGCAGGGACATAGTTTTTAGGGGGAGGCAAAAACAAGCTTTCAGTTGCAGAAGACCTCCAGCTGTAGCAAAAATTCACTTTAAGTCCTGGCTGAGAGCATTAGTTCCAACCTGATCTCCTTTATGGTCATCACTTGGACAGTTTGAGAAGGGTGAGTATGAGGAACTATTATTAAAGGGAACTAGTGTTAAGATCACTTGCTGCACAGAGGCAATTTAGAATTATTGAAGAGCTTAACTTTCACATTGTAAAGAATTATTTATTTAAGTAACTTTGTGCATGTCCTCTTTTTACACTGTGGTGGTTTCAACTGCAGAGATAAGCAGTACATTAGAAAAGGAGAACTTCCTGCTTTAGATAAAAGGCAAAGAAAGTCAAACAGATGCAGGTTGTATTCATTAAAGAACACATCTATTTAAATCACTTATGCATTTTTTTATGATACAAGTGTGAATTGTTCTTCTTTGATTTGCCATTAGAGGTGAAAACAGATGGTAAAGGCTTATTTCAAAGCGCTTTCCATTAAATTAACCTGTGCTGTTCAGTGACTGTTCAGTGTAATAGGATTTACCCCCTCTGGAATTCAGTAGAAAGAAATAAGATTTCAGGAAATGTTCAACTTATCAAAAAGTTCACTGTGTCTGTGTTTACTATAGCAGACTTCCACTTGTAGCTTGGGTAGAGTAATAGTAAAGAGTAATTTTTCACCTTAGAGAGCATATGGAAATAAAGCTTTGACTAGTGAGAAAATGGTTCTGAGCAGATGGCTGTAAATGATCCTAGGTGAATTTGATTTTATAGTTTTTTTAGTTGGAACTGGTTAGTCATTTTAGCTTGGAAGGTGTTTCAAGAATGGCATCTAGATTTTTATCCCTGCAGAGATGGGATAGCAAAGAGTAACGAAGGAGGTGTTTGTCTTCAGTGTCTTTGGCTCAGTATTAGTTCAGCATAGTTTGTAAAGGGCAAAAACTTCATCATGGAATCTATTTCCTTTAATTTAAATATTCTAAGTCTTACTCAGGTAATATCCCTGAGTATTTTATAACTAATTATTAAAATGAAAATACAGTTTGCATGTTAAAATATTTCTGCCTCAATAAGTCCTTTAACTGTTGTGTTTAACATAATTTTATGCTGGTAGGTTATAGAATTCTTTCTTAAATATAAGAATGATCTTCTTGAAAACTGTTACTCATTGGGTGTAATATATTTTAAAACTGTAATTATCATGCTGAATTTAGAGAATTACTAAGATGTAATGCAATAAGACTGGAGTATCTGTAAGCTAATGAAATTATGATATAAGAACTCATTGTAACTGAAAGTTACTGTTCTTTTAAAGAAATGAGTGCTTTCAAAACAGAATTAATATGTATGAAAGAAAGGATTCTTTTATAATCTCACGGTCTGTCTTTTTCTTTTCCCCTGAAATGAAATTAAAGTGCTTAAACGTAAATGAACCATCTTGTCCTACCCAGCTGTCTACGCTCATGTATATGTGATAAATTTTGAGCACCTAATTATATAAAGTAATGAAATAAGTGTTAATACAGGCCAAATTTGCACTTCTGCTAGCAGTTGGGTAAACTGTGAAAGATACTCAAGCTTAGACTCAGAAGAAATTAAGAGTACAGTCAAGCTTACATAGCCTTTGTTTGTATGGTAAGAATTTCATGTCATTAGTCACCTTTTGAGCCCTGCTGGAAGGATGTCCTCTTGGCTTCATGGAAACTGGAGAATGCCTCTTTAGCTCATGTCGTATAGGTATTGGGAGGAAACAGTTCTTGACTAAGAATGGTACAAGTTAACATTCATTTAGCAAAACTAGGGAATAAGGGAAATGTAGTTAAAGCTAAAATCAGTTCCCCTATCTCATTCACCACTGGGCTGCAAAGAAACTTGTACCTACACAAGGGGTTTTGTGTGTGTGAGAGGAAGGAGGATAAAGGGACACTGTTGCTCAAAAGTGTTTCTCTTCATGGCACTGTGCATTTGTATTGTTTTTGTGATGTGCGATTATGGCACAAGGCTGTTGAGTTTTAAATTGCCCACTTTTGATGTCTGGTTTAGTAGAAAGCTATCTAAATCACTATACAAATAATACATTACTTTTAACAGTAAAATGTTTCTGTACGTATCTGAATTTGTTCTAATGGTAGCATAGACTATAAGACTACCTGTCATTGCTTGTATTCTTTTGAGAAGATTATGGCAAAAGATGATAAAATGCTGTGTAGGGAGATGAATGTAAAGCAGGGACAATAAAAGGACAATAATGAAAGAGGGGGGTAATAAAAATAGGAAAAGTGGAGATAAGAGGAGGGAGAAAAGTCAAATAACCTTGTGATAATCTAATAACTTTTGCAGTAGTGTTAAACACTGAAGCTCTCCATTTTTTTCTGTTTGATGGCTACAGAAGTTCTGGAAGATATACATATATATAGCTTAGAAATAATACTTGTTTGGAAGCATAGTAATTAAAGCTCTCCTGAAAAACTTGTGTTGCATTTGAGTCCTAGTCTGAGAAACCAGAGAGAAACTCTGTTTTCTCTTTTTGCAGTTCGTTAGCACTAGATGCAAATAGTGAGAAAAGGAACAGCATGTGCCATATTTCAGTGAAAATATTTGTCTTGGAGGTTGTGTCATACAACCTCTGTCGGGACCACAGAGCTTAAATTATTCCAAGGTCATGTGGTACTCAGTCTGTAAGGTGATACATTCAGTAAAAACTGAGCTGACCACACTTTTACTGAAAATGCTTTGGAAAAATACAACTTTTAGAAGACTGTAAAGACAGAGACAAATACCCCTTTCAAAGTAGCATCTTTGATGTGGAAACTTAATATAAAAATTTCAGCACTGATAAATGGTTTTGGAAATGATGTTTTGGTACTCCAGTGCCAGTGTTTCTGGAAACCTGACTGCATTCTAGAAGTGGAGGTTTGGGTGTATTATGCAAGGTATTTGTGGGCCTGCATGTCTTCTAACAGCTGTGCCAGCTGATTAATTAGTTGTCCTCATCTGCCTGTTTTCTTTTTGGCTTCATTCTCTGAAGGCTTATTATAAATACATTAAAATTGGGACCACAGAAGTATTTCATCTTTGTACTTGTTTTTCCAGTCTGTGTTGAGTCAGAGTTTATTTCAATTTGTCCCTTGTGACATTTCAGAGACTTGGATAAGTGCACATGTATTGTATCCTGGTGTCCCTCCCTCCCTTCCCAGCAGATGCATAACTTGCTGTCTCCATGAGCAGAGTTGGCTAGTCACGATGCAATCTGATGTTTTGTTAGCTTGCTGAGGTGCATGTAACATTGCACTAAGATTACTACTGGAATTGTGGCAATTCACAACAATGCTGTAGTAATTTTTTATGAGGAAGATTTTTGTCCTTTCTTTTGCCGCCTTCTTTACAGTTAAAAAGATGGTAAGAAACTTATGTTACCATTGCAGAATCTATAACTGTTCTTTTAATTAATTTACATTCTCTAGAATACCTCAGTATGATTCCAGGCATTTAAAATACATGCTAATTATTTAAAATTTTTTTTTCTTCTTTCTTTTAACTACCTCCAAAGATACCAAATCTTGCGTAAGTTTTCCTTTCTGGTATTGGTTGATGGTGACACTTCTCTTAATTACTTGAAGTGGCTGCTGAGGCTCTGAGTGAGTGCATATTTGCTGGGCTCTGCTGGATACCCAAATAATCTTCTGTCGCTTCTAGTATTCAGATACTCTGGTGATGGTCATAATAACAAGTTTCCGTTTCTTAATGAAATTATGTCATTTCAATATAGAGAACTGATCTGTAATGCCAACACTGTTATAAAAGGTAGTTAAACTTAAGTCCTTGTTTCCTAGTTTAGTTTGTTGTATTTATCATCTAGTCTTTTTCATTCGTTCTCTTACCAACTTAGAATTCTTCTGTGGTTGTTGCGATGACCTGTGCAATATAGGGATGCCACCAGCAACTATCTTTTTGTTGCTTCTTGCCCAAACTTAAGTAATGGTAAAAATGGCCTGAACTAAGTATCTTTCTACCATTATTGAATATGTTACAATTGGTCTGTTGGAACGGATGAAGAATAAATGGGAATTTAAGATAGAAAAAACTTCCAGTATACCCTGAAAATTAGTATCTTCTATCACTTAATATAATTGAGAACTGTAGCCTTTTGCCTTGGTCCATTCCTGGAGTTAATTCTCTTCTCTCAGGAAGAACTGTGATAAATTCTATCCTCTTCAGAAGAGGAGATACTTAACTGATGAATAAGGAGGGAAAATGGTGCTGACTTCTTCAGTTTCTCTGTGTTGGCAGTATTACTTAAATTTTTAGATTCCTGAAAATGGAACCTCCTTCAAAGTGTTTACTTCACCCTCCTGCAAACACAGATTTTTTTTTTTTTTTTAAGTATCAATATATTCTTTGCAGTTCTTAATTTAGATGATAGTAGTGAATAAATGGCTATTTACTAAAATGCAGTCCAGATATAAAAGCAAACTTTAAATCCCAGTGTAATCCACAAAAATTTTTTTTCAACCAGTTCCAATTTTTGGACACAACTGCTTTGTACAAGGCCCTTTGAAATAGTTAAAATTTAGAAAAACTATGTTAGCTCTTAAGACTGTTAAAAGAGCTTGACATAGTGATGTTACAGAAAGCCTGGAATGATCCAATGAAGCTCACTTGCTCTCAGTTTTAGATAAACCATATATGTTGGATTGTTAAATTTGAGATACCTAGCATTCTGCAATTTAGGTCTGTATGCTTTTTACTTTTAAAATTTAAGAATTCATGCTCTGAATGATAAAATAGTGCTTATGCATATGACAGGGTAGAGGGACAGAAGCAGGGACAGGCAGACTGGCTGCCATTCCTTGTCCTTATCCCTTCTGTCTGCTCAGCATTGCATCTTAATTCAGGCATGGTTTCCTTCTATTCTTTTTTTTTTTTTCTTGAATCAGTTCTGCTCTGATGAAGGATCAGTGCATTAAAGATGTATTGCAATTTATTTACTGTATTTTTTTTAATCTGTGTTTGTTTTACAGATAAAATACACAGTAAAATTAGCAGAGAAACTGGAGAGAACATTAGTTTTCCAAAGAAGGGCATAGTTTCACATACCTTGAGTGAAAGGAATTGTTTTCTCCTTTCTTGACACTATGAATGATGTTTTTCCCATTAATTTCTATTTGGTATTTTGTTTGCAAAACTGGTCAGAGTGGTTGTAGTACTGCCTCTACTGTTCCTTGAATACTGCAAATGTAGTCTTCTGTTCATATCTGCATTTTGGTACGAATATGAATGCAATTGTTTGGAAGTTATATTGATGCATGTGTAGAGGACAAGTAGAAAGTGAGTATCAACTAGTTTTTATAGTGTTAACAGGGAATTTTTCATGAAGTAGGCAAGGTTTTTTATCAAAAATTGTAAACTATTTTTAGTTATTTTATAAGCACCTTTTTCTCTCCACCTGAAACCTCATGAAAAGATTTTAAAAAAAGCATGCTAGCATTAGAACTCATTTTGTTAATAGACACAAATATGAACAGCTTGAAAATACTGAAGATGAGCCAAGGTGGCCCTTTAAGTAGTTTAGAGATGCTTAGTTTTGAGTGTCTCTTTATTTCATGTTGTAGTGCTTAATCCTTTTATTTACTTGTCATGTAAATTTGTCTAAATATGAGGGGTTTTTTTTCCTTTTGACTCCCCAGGTGGCCCAGAACATTGGCAGGCATCACTGCATACCTGCTGTGTACACGTTACTCTGCTGGCAGTGGGATATATCCTGGCAACTCACAAGATGAGAGAAGAGCCTGGCGCAGATGCGACAGGGGAGGGTACTGGGCAGACGAGGACTACTCCAGGTGCCAGTATGCAAATGATGTGACTCGAGTTCTTTATATGTTCAATCAGGTAATTTGTGCATTTCTGTAAAACCAAATTATGAAAATCTAATTAATGAAAATTTAAACTCAGAAGACCCTTCATCTTTTTTAAGCTGGAAATATTGGTAGTCTAGATAAGTTATGATGGACACATGCCTCTGAGTACAATACTGGAACTTGCAGGTTTAGGTTAAAAGCTTGGTTTAGTATCTGTTTTGAGTGCCCCTAGGTTGAAAGTGCAAGGAAAATTTTATTCCTTGTACTTGTCTAAAGGATAAGAGAGTGGCTTGTCATGATTATTTTTGTCAACTGGATGCCCTGCCCTGCCCACATTCTATAAAGAAACAAGGCAGGCTTATTCTGTAATGGAGAGCAGCTCTTTTCATTATAATAATAGAGAGTAGTCAAACTCTGCTTTGCCTTTGTTGCTGTAAACCTTTGATAGATTCGGTGTAACTGATAAAAGTTAACTAGTGAAAGTAGTGAGTATTAACTAGGCTTCTTTATTTGGTAACACTTAACCAGGATCCAAGAGAGTATTCTAGAATTTAAATTGTAGCTATGAAACAAAATTTTTCAGCTCCAAGTTTCTGTTGAGGTTCATCTAGGTAACGCACACTTCCACTAACACTGTACTGCAGTGGTGTACCCAACCTTGTCTGTATAGGTGCTGTGTTGTAAGTTACTCCATAAAGCTTTGACCTTCTGGTTTAAGCTTGTTTTCCAACATGTGCGGTCAGATCACTAGTATAGATGCAACAGGTCAAACTATGGAAATACGAGATTGTTTGTTTGCTTGTTTTTGGTGTGGTGTTTTGGAGTTTGGTTTGGTGGTTGGTTTTTTGTTTGTTTTTTAATAATAAGGCTTGGTCACTGGAGTTGATGATGTTGGTAGCACCACTTACATTTAGCATGAGGCTGTGATGCTTGTCTGAGCCTAGGGTAGGATTTCTCCATTTGTGTGGGTTTGGAGTGTTTTGGTTCATCTCATATGCTTTTAGGGAAAACTTCACACTACTGATCTGAAGTGCCTCAGCCCCCAAGTGGGACAGTCGGATCTGAACTGGTGTTTTCCCCTTGGGATGTCTTAGATTTATACACACAGTGAAATCTTGATGTCCAGTTGCTTGGGCTAACTCCAGTTTGAGGCAAAAGACTTGTACTACATATTGTGTAGATGCGTTGTTGATGACTTGCTCCCTCTGTGTTCAGGTACTGCCTAATGCAGACATAGCTTTTTGTTTCCCTGCTCTGGTTCCCTGAGGACCCCTCAGCACTGGTCTAACAAAGAAAAGGAAACAAAGGGAGTGGCTGTTTTGGCCCAAGATAAACTTAGAGGCTGACATAACTATTCTGCTTTACTGCTTTATATTCCTAGCACTAGAAGTGCATGCCATGGCTTGATCCCATGAAACACATTTGAGGGCTCAAATGAAGATTGTTCTGTCTTAATGACTGGTTAACAGGTGAGAGATGATGCTGGGGATCACTCTGTCCTTTTCTGAGACACAGAAGGGTTGAGTGTTAGCTTAAATAGAGCTTTGATGCTGCTGGTTTGCTTTTTTTCTCACCTGGGTATTCACATTTTCCTGCAAGGCCTGTGACAACTCAATGCCATTCCTGCCAATGTACTGTAGCCCAGCTGCTCGAGAGCCTAGATAACTTAAGCTTGTTATTACTGCTTTTGGTTAGCCAACATTTTTCAGGTTGTGGAAAAATGTTGCCAACTTTGTGTTAGGAAGTTAAAAATATAAGTATCAGACTGGTATCTTCAGAAAAGCAAAACAAAAGTTTTAATGTGTGAAGTAGACAAGTTCCTATGATCTACTTAAAAATGCATGTACTCAGGTGTTCTGTGCTGAAATAAAGGTTTAATTTTTTTTAAAGGGAGGGTTTGGGAGTTGTTTTTACATATGAAAGTTGCCTTCTTTTTATGTATAGTAGGTCTGGAATTTTTAGCAGTATTCTGCACAGAAATATTTTGTCTCTGAGACTAATGTTAAATGTAATCATATTACAAGCGTGTTTATAGCCTCTGAACAAAGGTAGTTGAGCTGTTTTGAACATCAGAGCTTCGCCAAACATTTTAAATCAAGTAAAGGTTCACATGTAAAATAAAATAAAACCTTTTTAGTATTCTACAAGAGCATTCATATTCCACTGTTCTTATTTGTGTATTGAACAGGTACAGTTTTAGGTGAAAAGAAATTAATGATAAAAAGTTCAAAGAAATTTTACAGAGTATCTGAATTTGAAATTTGACTTTGTTCAGTGTGTGTTATGATTTTGAACTTTGTTTGCACTTTTAATGCATGACTCTTAGCATATTAACAAAAAATTAACTTCTGCTAGTCACATTGAAATTTATGTACAAGTGCTAAGACTGGCAAGGACAAATATATAGTTGTGCTTATGTAGCACTTTTCAAATTCAGTAGGGCAGACTAGATATCTCCATACCAAAAACCAGAGAGAGAGAACCTCTCTAGTTTGGATTATCATGGATAAACAGCATGAGCTGATAACATTTGCACAGCTTTCCACTGTACTATGTAAAATTTCCCATTTTTGGTCCCTGCTAGCTCAGGCATGTTGATGTTGTGTATTATTTAGTGAAGAATTTTCCAGCATGGGGTTTGTTTACAGAGTGAAATCATGACCTTTGCCACAGAGAGATCTGTCCTGTTTTTTTGTGCGTGTATGCCATTCCAAATGCTTCCTATAATTACAGAATTGAGAGTGAATGCTATGGTAGTGGTGTGTTTGGATTGGTTTTGGCTTCTCTTGCTATAAAATGCTATATTTAAAGAGCTTTGTGTTGTCATGCATTAGCTTTGGTGAAAATGAAAATAAGCAGTTGACAGTACTGTTTTGGGGGGGGGGGGTTTCTCCTTTTTTTTTTGGTACAATACCTCTCTCTCTTCTAGGAAAACAGCACAAAACCCAGTTGCTGGCTGGCAGTACAAATGATAGTTCTCTGGCTTGTAGGAAATGTTTTTGCTTACAGATAAGGTGGTGATTCTTAGCTACTCAAAACACTGTGACCCTGTGGGAATTGCTCTCCTCTTTGGATGAATGCTTATTTATTGATTAATGAAGTGTTTTCTCTATCTTGTACTTTTTCAAATGCTCATGTTTGTTCTCTGTGTAGATGCCGCTCAACCTTACTAATGCAGTGGCAACAGCAAGACAGCTCTTGGCTTACACCGTTGAAGCAGCAAATTTTTCTGATAAAATGGATGTTATTTTTGTGGCTGAAATGATAGAGAAATTTGGAAGATTTGCTGAAAAATATAAAGAGGTAACTGGATAATTTGCCATCACTTTAAAGATAATCAAAGTGTTTGTCCTTAAGTATTCTGAGCAGTGAAATCTTCCCAACGTTAGATGCAGGCACTGAGTTAGTGGATTGTCAGATTCTATTCCATGTTTTTGTTTGTTTAGTAGGTCCCTGAAGTTGCTGACCCATGGTCACAGACTTTGCATTCGCGCTGAGATGATCCAGCATTCACTGGACCTGTAATGTGAGTAACACCTCTGGTCAGCACTGGAGCAGGGAGATAGGTACAGTAAGTCTGTTTTTATTTAATATAGAGTGGGTCACACAGGTTTTCATTGGTATGTTCTTATCTAAAAACACAAATAATGAAAGCCTCAGAGATCCTCTCAATAATGAATAAAACAAGACTTATCTTCTCCCCTTTCACCATGATAGGCTGTCTTTATTCAATATTGAGCCATATCTCTAAGGTTTTCAGTACTCCTCTGTTGTGCAGGATATAACATAAGACATTAAAACAAAATCTTAGAGAACGCTCATTGTTGGGGAGAAAAATGCAAGTAGTTGAATAGTCCCACCAGTGGGTAGAAACTCTCTGTTTCACTGCTGAACAGAGGTTATATTGATCTCACTGTACAGTGCATGTTGGGAAGTTGGAGACCACAATGCCTTGAGTTTAAACACGTGAAAAAAAAAAAAAAAAAAAGCCAAATTTTCCCCATCCACCCCCCAGCAAACCATAAATGCTGGTTCTATGTCCTTTTCAGAACTCCTTGGAGGATTTTCGTCTTAGACAATGGTTTTTTTTTTCTCAGTGGATTTGATTTGAAGCCAGCCTGTGATTTGCTGGTATATTTAAGGAACACGAGTACAATTTCATGTAAAAATTTTAGTAGCTATTAATAAGGCTGATTTCTTATCAAGTTATGACTCTAACTTGTTCTTGACACTGGTTTTCATATTCATTCACTCCTGCCATCTTCCAGGTCATTCCTTAGTTTGTGCTGAAGTGGCTATTCTGAAAGATTAGTACAATAAATAATAAACAGGTTCATTTAATAGCTCTTTCAAATCAGAAGAAACAAGACAAATGTTCAGAAAGTTCTTAGCAGATTGTCTTGAGTTAGAATACAGCTGGAAAAACTTGTTCATACCTTGATAAGCAGGAGAAAGAATAATGTGTAGTATATTTTAAAAGTATGAAGCAATTTGAATTCTGTGAGTTGAGGATATTAACACTGCTGGTTTATTCTAAAATCACCATTTGTTGATGTGTAAAACTTGTTACCATTTCTTGAGTAGTAATAAGTCATGAGAAACACCTTCAATTAATTTAACTTTGTTGTTGAAGATTTAGTGAAAGGACTACAGCCTGCAAGTGCTGCTTAAGGTTCTGTGTTAGTTGTTAAGAATTTTTACTGTTTGTAACTTCTGTTCCTAAGAGAGTCAGTTCTCAAAATAATAAATATTTTTATACTCCAATTCTTGCCTTTAAATATAAAGATTTAAAAAAAGAAGAGCAAATTATAGTGTTCTCTCCTTACTAGTAATATTCTGAAAAAAATTTGGGAAGCCTGGATGGATAGTAAAGGACATATCTTCCTCACACTACCCTGTCTCTCTTCAAGCATAAAATTCCAGTCCCTAAATTTAGGCACTGTGAATTGCATTGCAGTCAATTCAACTAAAAATTATACTCACCTTTTCTTTTGGTCCAGTATTTGTCACTACTCCTTAAATGTTGTGAAAATCTGGTGTGGGTCAATGTTGTCAATGTAGGTACTCATTAATTTTGGTAGAGTGGCCTAAATAAATAAGTTCCCTTTATAGTTTGTTTTTATTCAGAAGGCAGGGTGAGGACTATGAACTTAAAACAATGTAGTTGGTGGTTTGAAAGCAGCACTGGTACCTGTGGGTATTTGCTGTGTCTCTCATGTAAACCTGTGACCTAAAACAGGTCATGCAAATTTGAAGGCAAGCAAGAAAGCAATAAAAAAAGTTTGACTTGCCAAAAGGAAGCAAAACAGAAGGGTTGTATGCTAATTTTTGCCTGTTTTACTATTTTCTTGTCTTCTATCATACATGCAAACTGTATTACTGTTGAGTTACAGTTCTAGTTTTCAAGTTGATTGTAAATAGTCCTCTTAAGCAATTAGTACAGTAGAAAGTGGAGTATTGCACCCCTTCCTTTTAATAAAATATTTATCATGGATTTTTTCCAAAGTACAATATAAACAGACATATTGGCATAACATTTTTCTTCAATGGGGTAAATGTCTGAGTTGAAGTATTCTGGTATCTCAACATGATGAGGTGATTGAAATAGGAGCAACCAATTTCCTTGTGCTTTTTGTGCTGCCAAGTCACTTTGTATTTTCTGATAATGACCCACCTTTGGGTCATTAGGTATGAATTCATTAGGTATGAATGGTTCATACCTATAAAAGAGTTTTACTTCTCTTCCATGTTAGCTTGGTGACGTCATGGTGGACATAGCAAGTAATATTATGTTGGCTGATGAACGTGTTCTGTGGATGGCACAAAGGGAAGCCAAGGCTTGCACCAGAATCGTACAGTGTCTACAGAAAATTGCTATGTATCGGCTTGCAAATGGAGCTCAAGTTTATTCTACTGTAAGTATGAATTTATTTATTTATTTAGAAGAGGTTTTGCTCACTCTTGAGTTTGAATAGCTTTTTATTTTTCTTAATAGATGCTGGCATTGTCTGAAATGCCTACTATTTCTGTAGGGAGAAGAGCAATACTCTCAAAAGATTTATACCTGCCAGACAAACTGAAACAGTTTTCTGGATTTGTTTTTCTGTGAAGGCACAGAATCCCTTTAAGATTATTTATTATCCTGTCTGTGGTGTGTAAAATCATTTCATGTTTGATTTTTGTCATCACAGTATTCTCCAAATATCGCTCTTGAGGCCTATGTAATAAAGGCTGCTGGTTTCACTGGGATGACTTGCACCGTATTTCAGAAAGTGGCTACATCAGACCGTACAGGACTCAGTGATTATGGGAGAAGAGATCCAGATGGAAACCTAGATAAACAATTAAGCTTTAAGTGCAATGTTTCAAATACACTGTCAAGTCTGGCTTTAAAGGTGATACGCTCTTTGTTTCCCTACTGACTTTGTAAAAATATGTATTAATAATTTGGCAAGCAAGTTTATTGTTATTAATTTCTAAGGTTAAATTAGTGGTTTTGTGTAATCCAAAAATGACTGTGAGAAGAATGAAAGGGATAAAGGATAATAAAGCTTAATTATAAAATAGTTGTTTTAATGGACACAACTTTTAATAAGTAGATGTGGTTTTCTTCATTGTAACTTCTTAAGTTGAAAGATCCTTTCAGACCTTTTCATAAGTATTGAAATTGAGACACTTCCTAATTTGTAATAGTATGTCTTTATTTTTCTGCATTTTCACCTTCCTTATGTATTAAATCAGATATTATCAGTCTCCTTAAAAATGTGAAATATTCTGCTCAGAGTAATCCTGTAATTAAACATGAAATATAAGATTGACCTGAGAGGTTAATTTCATGTGTGCATGTGCATACACACACACGCACTCATATATTACATCTGTATGTGAGTGTGTATAAAATGGAAACACTTCCTCGTGTTCTATAAAAGTATTTTTTCAGTTATATTCCCCAACTTACCTGTTTGTTTTTAGCACTTAATTTGCTTGAATGTCACTGCAGGTTGTATATTACAATTTATACTTATGTAATTCTATGAAACTATATGCATGCTTCTCACTCAAGTGTTATTTATATACAAGTAAAACCACCCTGCTTGTACGCAGCATTTTGTTTTGAATGGTACCAATGCACAATTGCAGCATTTCTCTTTGTCTACTTGTGTTGGTTGCTGCTTCTAGTTCTAATAGTCTAATCTGGAAAAACTCTTGTAATCCTTTATTGATACCAACTTTAACTTTGCTCTCTGTAACAAGTAAGGTAATTTCAGAATCTTTTACTTTTTTTTTTTCTTTTAAAAAATGTTTTAAGACTTTAATAACCTGATTAAACTATTTTATCCTGGATTACTTGGAAATACTGTCAAATAGGTTGGTCATTATATATAGTCTGCTAAATGTATTCATCTCTGACAGTGTATATATAGAGGAGTTGGTAATTTAATCTCTGTAAAGAATACAATTTTCTCTTTAGAACTTTAAATCTGTTTGTTTCTAGAACACAATTGTAGAGGCTTCTATCCAGTTGCCAGCTTCCCTTTTCATGCAAAAACAAAAAAGAGAAATCAGACCAGCAGATGAATCTGTCTACAAGCTTCAGCTTATTGCATTTCGCAATGGAAAGCTTTTCCCAGCAACAGGAAATTCAACAAATCTGGCTGACGATGGGAAACGTCGTACAGTTGTAACTCCAGTTATTCTTACGAAGATAGGTTTGTTTTTATTATTACTTTTTAATGATCTTTAGTAAACATTTTTGACTCCCTTGTTTTGATTAGTGTGTATCCAGTAGAAGGTTTTAGCATCCAATGTGTTACATGATGAGAAATTTATGTGCAAATACATTTCCTTTGCAACAGATGGCTTAAACATAGCCAGTCACCACGTTCCTATCAATGTGACACTGCGGCGGATTGCACATGGTGCAGATGCTGTTGCAGCTCAGTGGGACTTCGATCTCCTGAACGGACAAGGGGGATGGAAATCTGATGGTTGTCGCATCCTTCTGTCTGATGAAAATATTACGACCATTCAGTGCTACTCCCTCAGCAACTATGCTGTTTTAATGGTATGACACTGAAAAATTAACTTTCTTTCTGAAACTTAAACATGTTTCAAGATACAATTCCGTTTGGTTTTTCTCTTGTGTTAAGGAAAACAAGCATTCCCACGTTCCATTTCACATAAAACTAGACATAATAAATACATCTTTAGTTTTTGCTTTTGTTGATGTAAATGTTGAAATAAGATGATGTTTAAGTGGAAATCTATCAAAGTGTAATTAATTGGATAATAACTAATAATCAACTGGATATAATAGAAACAAAAGAATTTTCATATGCAAAGTAGTATATTATAGGCAGACATTTTAATGAGTTACCTAATCAAATTGGCTTTTATGAAGTTTAGTCTAATAATGACAGGTGTTCTTCAACTGTTGCTGCTCTTTATTTTAAACTATTTTCTCTGTGTTAGATTAGATTTGTTGACTTTGTCAGTTGACCAAGAGTGTTTTCCCAGGTATTTTTTTCTTAACCAAAGACAGCTATTTCATTCTAAATTAATTGTTCATTCACCAGTATGTATGTCTGTTACCAGAAGACATCACTGGAAATGGAAAAAAAACCAAAACACTTAGTAACTATGAAAAACATTTTTGAAATACTGCTGAAAATATATCTAAAATCTAGTCTAAGCATATTGGCATCAATAAAATGGTTAACCAGTTTTGAAATACGGTGATAGAAGAGACACTTCCTTTTAGTGCTCCTCAGCTGTGAAGCTGAATTTCCTCTTTTTCTGTTCTCAGAACTCTTAATTTCAGAATTTCGCCTGGGAAGCTTCCCTTTTTATAGATGGTGACTGCTACCCTGCTCATCAGAAATCACCACAGATGCTAAATGATAAAATCTGATGCATAATTAGGGTGGGCTGGTAGGAGGCTGAGCAAAATATTACAAGGTTTAGGAAATACTGTTAAGTGTAAATTTGGTATGGGTTTTGTGGTAGTTAATTTGTTCTATGTGGAATTAAATATGTTTTTATATAATCATACATGGAAGAAAGAGGGCTCCTTTATGATGATCAGTGGATTAGAAGTTGATAGGGAGTTTAGAAACTCAGATTTTCAAAAATCTTCCTCTGAAGAGAATTAAATGGTAATTTCCAAGCTAAACATAAATAAAATTGATTTACATGACAAGCTTTTTAAAAGTGCTCAAAGAAAGCAACTTTTCACTTTACTTTTGAGGGTACTGTTTAAAATTACTTTAAACTTTTACAATCATATAGTTCCTTTCTTGGATATTTTTAAAATATATAATCCTTTCCTAAAATTTAACAGCATTTTCTAAAATAGAATTAAACTTCATTTGTATGTGTACTATGCATATAAAGAGAGATTATACTTTAAATTGGTCACATTTCTGCCGCTTGAGGAGGAAAAATGAAAAGCATGTTCAATCTGCTTCCATAAAGACTATTTCTGAATTAATACATGGTAAGATTGTATGACTATCTTCTTGTGAATTATAAAGAGAACTGTTGACAATCAAAAATCAAGAAAGTTGGAGAAAGGTGCAGTTTTCTTCCTTTTCTATCAGTAGCTCTCATTGTATACTTGCTCAAAACTGATATTCCTTAAGTGTTTAGCTACTTTCTAAAATGTTAGGCTGTAGAGACTGGAGAGGAGGGGGTAGATGGACTGGCACAGAATAACACTCATCTGACAGATGTTCTTTGCACACAGATAATACACTGCAGAAACTCTGGATGTGTAAGTGGCTGCTAAAAAAGGTTTTTGTAATGTCTGTCCAGATAGTAACCAAAAAAGCCATAATAGTCTATTTCACTTCTAGACTCCCATCATGTTGTGAAAGTCTGGGTTCTGGTCTTGGGCTCAGAGGAAGTTCTTTTGGGTTCAGTTTTAGAAGTTTGCTCTTTAATCCAGCAGTTGTCATTAACATCAAATACATGAAATGGCAGTGGCAGGGGGGACCTGAACATGGTGGCTCATCGTCCTGGCTGGATGGTGAATGACTTAACCAGAGCTATTTCCCTCTGTTTTAATCTACTTTACTTTAGTTCGTATATGTGTAGAAGAAAGCAATTTGTAGTGTACTGACCCTCTTCATACATTTCAGAACATAATGTAAAGTCCTCTGATAAGGAAACACATCACTAAGTGCCTGCTTTTCTGATCTAGCGATAGGCAGTTGCAGTTGTAAAACTTTGTATTTATTTGGAAATTATCTTCACCACTGTTCTTAATAATAGAAGAGATAAGGAGGAGGCTCAGCTGAAAACTCATTATTACAGGCTGAAGAGAGGAAAAAAACCCAGCAAAAGTGGTTGAGAAGAAGCAAGAGTTCTGCTAATTGGCTATAACCCCCCCTCCAGTATTCTTAATGCCATCACTTCTGTTATTGTACTGTCATTCTTTTTTACTTAATAATTATTTAGGATCAGTTTAGCTCAGAAGTAACATTATTAGCTCCTGTCACTCCTTCTACTAGGTCTGATGAAAAATGTCATTGCAACACATAAGAATTCCATTGACTTATTCCATTAGTTATTGGGTCAAGGCCTTGGCTATCTAGGCAAGGCATATTGAGTTTTCTCAGATACTTTAGAAGATTATTGTAAATCTTGCGATTTTGTAGCTCTCATTCTTGAAATTCACACCAATACATACATGACATCTTGTAACATGACACCAGTCTGGAAGCAGCAACCAGAATTGTCCTACAGTTTCTGTTGCCTGGTACTCATGGGCCAGGTGTGACAAAACATTTGCTTGTGCTTGTAACAGCAGTGAGTTCCCAGGGATCCCCAGCTGCATAACAACCAGGCCATGGGTAGTGTTGAAATCAGATGACACTGGCTGCCTCAGGCATAGTATCTTATGATCCTTTTCGAGGTGCCAAAGAAAACCAGATAGATAAGAATCAAACTGACAACCTGATTAAATTAGTTTGAAATGAGGTTGTTGAGTTAGTTAGGAATAACGAATTTATATTCTGATGAAAGAACAATTGAAGGTATGGTGAAGAAACTGTTGACTCTTAATTTAATTGTAAGCCTTAATTCAAAAACTCTTGCTGTCCATGAAATCAGATTACCCATCTTAAGCTTGAAAATATCATGGATTTTTCTCAAAACAGACTCAAACTTCCTCCTAATCTTTTATTGTTCTTTCCGAATGGCAAGTTTTCTCTCCTTTTCCTCAGGACGCTTTTGAACTTTGCCAACTCCAGAGATTTTAGAGTGACTCAGAATTATAGGGGAGAGACTTTTCTGTATCGTGTCCAGTCCAAAAAACTATTTTTAATAGACTTTCTTCACTAACCATAGTTAAGTAAATTTACTGTATTTTGTGCTGGAAGGAACTACAGTTTCTTTTGAGTTGTCATGTCATGTTTGTGTCCCTTCCCCACTCCTGGAACTCTAGTAAATTGTAACTGCTTCCAAACAGAATTATTTCTTCTTTTGAGTAAATGAAAATGTTGTTCCAGGGTGGATTCAGAAAATTTAATTGACTCTATAGAGCTGTTGAATTCTCTTAGAATTATCAACGATCTATTCTGGTCAAACAGTAATCATAGAATAACAATCTGGTAGGAACATCTGGTGCCATTTGGTCCAGCTAACCTGCTCAAAGTTTGACTGCCTTCAAAGTCAAGTCTTACTGTTCCAGGTCATATTCAGTCAAGCTTTGAGTATGTCCAGGGACACAGACTCCCTGGGCAGTATGTGACCACTTCAGAATTTTTCTCCTGTATCTAATCAGAATTTTCTGTGTTGCTGATATTGTCAGTTTCCTTTCATCAGTGGATGGTTCAGGTCCAAGAAGAGTTTTAAAGAGCTTGACTTGGTCTTCTTTATACCATCCTAGTAGGTAGCTCAATATAATAATGAGATTTCTCCCCTCTTCCTTTTCTTCTTAAATATAAAAGACATCTTCAGCCTCAGACACTGTATGCTTCAGCCTGCTAATCATCCTGGTGATCTGTTAGACTTGCTCCATCCAGTATGTCAGTGTCTTTCTTGTGCTGGGAGCCTCAGATTGAGAGTTCTGCAGGATGGTCTCTCAGTGCTCAGGAGAAGGGAAGGATCATCACTCACCCATTTGCTGTGCCAGTGCTCACACAGCAAAGTGTGGCCTTGGGCTACAGGTGACACAGCTGACTTGTGGTCAGCTTTTGTCTGCCACTATGGCTGTTTTCTAATCAGTCCAATGCCCAGCCTCTACTTTTATGTGCATGGGGTTATTCCATCCCAGATGCAGATCTTTTAATATTTTCCTTTCCTAAATTTCATGATGTTTTATCAACCCATTTTGCTGTCTAACCAACATCCATCCCTCTGATTATCCTCCAGTCTGTTGCTTGGTCCCCCCAGTCTGTAACATCATTTACAGACTTGCTGAGGGCACTTTCTGTAATGTTCTTTGGGTTGTTAAAGAAGATAATTACAACTGAAACACGCAGTTATTCCACATCTGTACATACAGATATTTTAAGATGAAGAAAATGGTGTGTTTCTATAAGCTGCTGACCTCTCTGTATCTTCCAGAACATATGAAGTTGAACTGTTCTATAAGAATTGTGACTGCATTTATAAAGGTCAGCCAGAATAGCAGATAATTGCAGAAGAATTCTATATATAAATAATAATAAGTAAATAAATAATTGGAGAGTTGTTTTGGGATGGGTGGGAAGGGAGGGAAGGCATTTCATCTAGAAGGTGTCTGTTACTTCTTGTGTTCCCTTTGTCATTCCCCCACCCTCAAAAAATAGATACCGTGGACTAATGTTATTTTTGGTTTTGTTGTTAGGACTTGACTGGAGCTGAATTATATACACAGCCAGCTGATCTTCTGCACCCAGTAATTTATGCCACTGCCATGGTTTTGCTGATGTGCCTTTTGATGATCATGGTCAGTTACATATACCATCACAGGTAGGAATCAGAATTATTAGACTAAGAAAATTAGTTTCATCATGTTTAGGACTATCTTTTCTATTTTATTAGAGAATGATATAGTAGTATGCTTTCAGTGTTTTTTCCCTATAAAATTTGTTGATGCAAACTAACAGTTACAGAAGTAGCTATTTCATCTCTCTTGAGCTGGATTTAGCTCTCGTAACCATGTCTCTCCTTTAATTCTTCATTTTGCTTCATGATGAAAGAAGAGGCCATTCAAGAATAATAGTAGAATTTAACAAACTGTTCAGCCTTTTACATTTCTGTTGATGTGAAAACTTGAATCCTAAAATTCTTAAATCAGGCCCCAAATAGATGTATAAAGCTGGCAGTGGGAGGGTGTTTTAATTTCTTGGGATAAAGTCCAGAGATTGTATTTGTTTAGAAAGCATGTGGTAGTCAAACAATCATTAACAGAAATTATATGTTGTTTATCATAAGAATATCTTTCTAGTTTCTGAAAACAGTAATGTAGCTGTGTTTTATATTGTCTAATTTGTTTCTTTTAACAGTGTGATCAGGATCAGTGTTAAAAGCTGGCATATGTTAGTTAACTTGAGCTTTCATATTTTCCTGACATGTGTGGTGTTTATTGGAGGCATAACTCAGACCAGGAATGCCAGCATTTGCCAAGCAGTAAGTAAAAATTAGTTTCTGGTTTCTTACTCCTATATATGACTATGGCCCCCTTGCCACCTACAGAACTGTAATGCTGTAAAGGCATTCATCAAAATGTAAAATTAAACAAAAAAAATTAATGTTTTGCTTTTAGGTCATCTAGTCCAACACCCCTGCAATAAAGAGAGACATCTTCAATTAGATCAGATTGCTCAGAGCCCCATCCAACCTGACCTGCAATATTTCCAGAGATGGGGCATGTACTACCTCTCTGGGCAACCTGTGCCTGTGTTTTGCCACCCTCATTATGAAAAACCAACTTTCTTACATCTAATATAAATCAACAGTTTTTCACTTTAAAGTCACCTCCTATCACTACATGCCCTTGTAAAATGTGGAAGAGATTTTTTTTTTCCCCAAAAATGTTATCACAAAAACCAAGTTTTATTGGTTATTTCTGTTTTTGAGACTTACTGACTATGAAATTATTTTATAGACCTGTATGTGGCCTTTACAGGCCATGTGAAATCTGATTTTCACAGGTATTGAAATACCTATTTCTCTTTGCTCAGTGTAACCGAAGGGGAGAGAAGTGCTTCAAGCCCCCATGCTTTCTCTAAACACATGTCCTTAGCTTTATTGAGACTCCGTCTTTTTAATGATTTACCCTTCTAAGATTTGGCCATCTCCAATTTAGTTGCAGTGTTTCAGTATAACAACAGTTGCTGCTTTCAAAAATGTCAGTGAAACTTTAAAAAAAAATTTTTTTTAATCCAGCAATTAAAAAAAATTTCAAATCCCTCGCCATAACATTCCATAGTGCTTTTTGTTTGAATTTGCAGGAGTTATTAGGTTGATGGTTCAAAGTGATGCAATAAAATATATCCTTGACGTTTCTCCTATGTGTGTGCACACATACACACACACCTTTGTTCTTACCTTCCTGGAGAAAGAAATTCTCCAGAAGAAACCTTGTGATACAGATGGGCTGTTTGGGAGTTGTGTGTTTTTACGGGTGACTGAAACTGGCAAAAACCCACTTGTAGTCAGCTTAATAGGAACTAAAGTGTTACCCCTTCTACGTGCATGTGCTGTCATGGCAGTGTTGGCCTGTGAATAAGGCAGTACCGGACAAGGAGATTCCCCTGTTGAGCAGAGTTTGCATTAATGTTTGGGCTGGTTAAACAGCTAATACACTTTCTTTATCTTTGCATTATGTTAAAATCTCTGATGAATGTTGGCTGTCTGTGTTTTGCCATCTGCTCCATAGTTGTCACAGTATGGAGAGTTTGCTGTTCCCTTACTTGTTTCAATTTGAATAATATCTGTAACACAGGACATTTTTAATTAAGTCTTTTGTAAAATACAGTTTCCTAAAGCGTATGATTGATATGTAATCTGAAACAGTTTTTCCCCTGTTATTAAGTTTTCCATGCATGGGTTTGCGTTACATGTTTTATTCTTTTTTAAAACAATAATGACTTGACACTTAGAACAGTCATATAAAATAAGAGGGGGTTTTTTTCTCTTGAACTGAGCTTTTGAAAATTTCAGCTTTATGTTGATTTGTGGGTTTAATGATTACTATAATAACTCAGTAGAAAGGAAATATTTGGGGGTTAATTGTTTTTTTGTTTTGTTTTAAGGTTGGGATAATTCTCCATTATTCCACTCTTGCAACAGTACTGTGGCTGGGAGTGACATCTCGTAATATTTACAAGCAGGTAACCAAAAAAACCAAAAGGTGTCAAGATCCTGATGAGCCACCTCCTCCACCCAGGCCTATGCTGAGGTGAGTTGTTTGTTTCTGTGGCTCTGTATTTCCCAAGTTGCTACATTTATATTCTGACCAGAATATGTAATAAGTCACTATTCTTCGGTTCTCTCAAGGTCTGTAAAGTTCCTTTCAGATTTTTCTGTTTCTCAGTGTTTTGTTAAGGAGGATGAGCTGAAAGACTTGGTCTTGGTGTGTTTCAGATGCAATGCTGGGTTGCTGATTTGTAAATTAAAAAATTGGTAGTGTTTCAGCATCACCACTGAAAGTTTGACTTCAGGACCATTAGGACTTTAGATAGCAACACAACCCATTAAATTGTCAGAAGAAAGAATGTGGAGAACTATTACCACAATTAACAAACACTGCAATTTAAGTAAATAAAGTTTAATATGTTTTCCAAAGATTGTTTACAAATTATTTGAAAAATAGGGTTATCACTCATAATCAAATGAAAATAGTGTTCTTTGTGAGGCATTCCTCCTTGAATTTTCATTTCTGAGATCCCACAAATGAGACAAACTAATTATCTATTAAATTCACTTATGTGAAATGTTCTTACTAGAAAATACTGACATAGCTTGTTCACGTTGCCTCCTGAGCTGCTGCATGTTAATTAAAACTGCTACACTGAAATTCGCCACAAGGTGGCAGAAACTGATTAACTTTGATTAGTTACAGGCAAATATTTAAAGAGCTTGATTTTTTAAGTACAGAGACTGCAGAAAAACAGAAGTGCATTTCTGATTATCTTCAAGTATCATTTTCAGTACTACATACAAGCATTTTTTTTATCCTTTATTATTTGTTATGAAGTTTCTCCTCTGGAAAATGTTGCAGTAAAATTACCAGCCTCACAGGCTCAGCTCTACACAGACATACGTGAACTTGCTTTTTTAGGTCTGAACACCTCATCTCTGACACTGGCAGTAGCTCCACAGACAAGTATCCAAGACAAGAACAGAGCAAACATGCTTTATATTTTTCAGACTTTCTCAGTGTCCAACTTCCTACAGATCAGGAATTTCCTCAGTCAGATAGATGTGTGATGTTTTTGTATGGAAGGGCCACCGAAGAATTTTTTTTTCAGTTGTCTTTTAAATTTAGTCTCAAAATAAAACTGCCCACAATGCAGTACCTGTACAAAGATTTGTTTTATCTGGCCAGCTCCTGATTGCTGCATCAAGATACAGAATACACCAATGTCAGAATCTGATCTTTGTAGGATTCAGCAACTAAATAATAAATTCAGTTCATCTTGTTTTCCAAGAAAGTCATAATTTGTTTTAGACTGTTGTTTTGTGTCTCAAGTGAGAGAAGAGTTATTTCTGGTGAATTATCAGAAATGCACTGGAAAAGTCCAGGACCACCATAATAGGTGTCTCCTGTTGATAAAAAACAAGCGCTCACCCGCATGTCACAGTAGGAGCTTTCACTTGTGTGTTCTGATCGGAATTTGGACTGGATTAGTATAAGCTGCGGGACTGAGTGCTGTTAATTTTGATTATCAGTAATTACTGATCTGCCCCTAATGAATTCAATGGGAATTCATAGAAATCAGAATGAAAAGTAAGATACTCCAACAACATAGGCCCTTTTTCTTCTTGAAAGTATACAGTTTTCATTAATACCACCACAGAGAAGCAGGAACTATATACTGTAAAATTACAGAGTCCATTAAAAATAAAAAAAAAAAAACAACTGCCATATGCCAAACCCCTCCACCCAAAAAAATTTCAAGTAACAGTGTATATAATATTAGGCAAGTTCACCTCTGGAACAGGACATACCACTTAGTATTTTCATTCTAAGTTTCCTTACTCTTTTCCAGCAGTTTATAACTTCTGATTGACAGCTTTTGCTTCTTCCTTATAACACTGTATACTTTTGTTCAGTGTCTGTGAGTGAGAGGTGGGAGTGAACAGCTGTGAGAGAGAGGCAGCTTACAGCAGGAGGAGAAAAACTGTACTGAGGAAGACTTAGAAAACAATTGATGCTACCAAAGCCCAAACCTGATGCACCCTATTTAGTTTCATAAAGAACTTGTGTATTTCCAAATCCTGGAAAGCTCTCATTTCCTTCATAGTGACTGGAAAAAATCCATTTCACTTAAGCAGCTACTGATAAACTGGTTTTATTTTTTAGGTTCTACCTTATTGGTGGAGGGATCCCTATCATAGTTTGTGGAATAACAGCTGCAGCAAACATCCGAAATTACGGCAGCAGACCTAATGCGCCTTAGTAAGTAGCCTATAAGTGAGAGCTCTGTCATAAGATTCCTTAGGCTTGCTTGTCTCTGAATACTTGTTGCAATTAATTCTGATTTTTCCAGAAAATGTAGCACAGACAGGGTCATTTCAATGAACTGAAGAAGTATAAGTGACTTGTGCAAAGATATTAATTTATTCTTTGGTTTGTTTCTTTTGCAGTTGCTGGATGGCTTGGGAACCTAGTTTAGGAGCATTTTATGGACCTGCTAGTTTTATAATTTTCATAAACTGTATGTATTTTCTCAGCATATTCATACAACTAAAGCGTCACCCTGAACGCAAATACGAGCTGAAGGAACCCGTCGAGGAGCAGCAGCGTCTGGCCACCAACGAACACGGGGAACTGGCCCATCAGGATTCATTGTCAGTGTCCCTGGTGTCCACGTCTGCTTTGGAGAACGAGCACAGTTTTCAAGCACAGCTTCTGGGAGTGGGCCTTACTTTGGTTTTGTATGTTACGCTGTGGATCTTTGGAGCTCTGTCCATCTCCCTGTATTATCCTATGGACCTGATCTTCAGCTGTTTTTTTGGGGCAACATGTTTAAGTCTCAGTGCCTTTCTTATGGTGCACCACTGCATTAACAGGGAAGATGTCAGGCATGCTTGGATAACAACTTGCTGCCCAGGAAGGAGTACATACTCAGTGCAAGTAAATGTGCCACCTTCCAGTTCCAGTGGAACCAACGGAGAGGCCCCGAAATGCACCAACAGTAGTGCAGAATCCTCATGCACAAATAAAAGTGCCTCAAGCCTAAAAAATTCCTCTCAAGGTTGTAAACTAACTAATTTACAAGCTGCAGCAGCTCAGTGCCACCCTACTTCTCTGCCATTGAACACAGGTCCTCAACTTGATAACAGTCTCACTGAACATTCAGTAGATAATGATATCAAAATGCACGTAGCTCCACTGGAGGTACAGTTTCGGACAAACGGACACCCAAGCCGGCACCATAAGAACAGGAGCAAGGGCCATCGTGCCAGCAGGCTCGCAGTGTTGAGGGAATATGCCTATGACGTTCCCACGAGCGTGGAAGGAAGTGTGCAGAATGGCTTACCCAAAACTCGCCAGAGCAACAGCGAGGGCCACTCGAGGAGCCGAAGAGCCTATATGGCATACAGAGAACGTCAGTATAACCAGTCCCAACAAGACAGCAGTGATGCTTGCAGTACACTTCCAAAAAGTAGCAGAAATACTGAGAAAACAATAGCTACCAACAACAAAAAAGATATTCTAAGGAAACCAATAGCGGCTGAACTTGAAAACCAACAAAAATCTTATGGGTTAAATTTAGCCGTCCAGAATGGACTTAAAAGCAGTGGACAGGATGGACCTTTGCTCACTGCAGACAGTACTGGTAATATTAGAACTGGGTTATGGAAACACGAAACTACTGTGTAGCATTATAATTCTTTCTGGGATGAATCCATATGAACTGTGATTACACATTCCTTAAAGCTATTAACACTTTTAAAGACTGTTTATAGACTGTAGGTACTTTATGCAGGGAGGGAACAAAGCAAAAAATTTTATGCGTTATTACCTTGTCTGTTCTTACAAAGCTGAACTCTTGCTTGGTATTTTGTGAAATTTTTTCTGAAGTGTCAGTCTTGAGAGATGCAGAACACAACTTTGTATATTTTTTTTACCTGTAACCCTGCAGATGTGTCCACAACACATTTCAAATTTGTATTTAAATGTATAATAAATAGTATTTTCCCCAGCAGCCCAAAGTTGCACTTACTTGTTGGGTTTTTTAAATATTATTGCACTGAATGTCATATTGATTTTACTCTTTCATTATCTGAAACTTTTGAGCTTCTGTTACTAAAGAAAATACTGAAGTTACAATTTCCTACACTTAAATTGTTGACACCTCAGTGTAAACAAGATCATATTTTGTATCATCCTGCTGCTGTGACCAATTTGAAGTTGTAGTTGCAGAGTGGTGCTTGAGGTTGTACCTGTTTCCAGCACTTATACAAATTTTGCTAAAGTTACGTGTATTAAATAGCAAAAAATGCTTCTGTATAATGTAGTACTGGTACCACAACTCAACCTTAAGCAACAAATGGAATTGGATTGTATATACTTAGTTAGTTGGTTACCCACTGCCGACTTGTCTTTTTGGGTGTTTTGCTTAAGTGTATCTGAGTCATGATACAGATCTAACATTGTCCATACTCAAATACTGTGTTAAATAATTGATAAACTTGTTCAGATATGTTTAATTGCTGCTTGCCAGATTTACTGCAGCTTCTAGTTGTCTGTTTGGTAGTCTGAATTAATCTTGGATGCATTGTACTAACCTCTGCAATAGGACTGTGTTGCTAGAATTTGGGTTCTATTTTTACTTCTTCTGGGTAGTTACCATTTAAGAATTCTTTCAGGAACATTTTGACAAGTGTATGACTCAGTTTTGATTGCTTTTCTATTTCCCTGGTTTCAAGAGAGGTAGCTTTTATCTTGTATCCAGCCTTACAGTTAGCATAAGGATAGACACTCAAAAAAAGGAGCTTATGGGTATTACTAAAGAAAAGAATTTTAACTAAATACACAAGTGTATATCAAATATGTTTTAAATCTATTTGATAAAGTATCTAAACATCTTAGACAACTGACTGCTTTGTAATTGCTGTTTGTGGGTTGTTACTTGGTGCAGGAGGGTTCCTTTTGGTGACAGAAATGCAGTTTTGGATGTAGAAGTCAAAACCAGCAACTTGATCCTATTCCATTCCAAATACTGCAAGTTATGAAAACCAAATTGCAGACAGTAGGTGAATGTAAGGAGATGTGCCAGGAGAAGCAATCAACTCTGAGATGAATTTGTATATTACACAACTAGGAGCAATCCATATATAGTAGCTCAAACTGAGATACTCATACATTATATTTAATCAGGTGTTTATACTGTGCTTTTTTTAATAGTAACAAATGTATGTACTCATGCAAATAATTT
The DNA here is from genome assembly GCF_009650955.1 of Corvus moneduloides. Taxonomy (NCBI): domain Eukaryota; kingdom Metazoa; phylum Chordata; class Aves; order Passeriformes; family Corvidae; genus Corvus; species Corvus moneduloides. The sequence goes on along the minus strand of NC_045480.1, from coordinate 17,533,968 downwards.
AAGCCTACTTTTTATCTTTAAGATTATAGTGGTAGAAAAATGTAATCCATGTATAACACAGAAAAACATCCAAACAGTCCACAGATAATTTATTATCTGAACAAGGTATGGTAGGGACTTAAGGTAGGATCAGTTACGCTTAAGAATCTACTTGCCCATTGCTTTTAGCACTTGCCCTGTTTTCATAGGTTTGCTTGGATCCAAATATCAGTTTAGTAGTTCTTGAAACTCACCTTTAAAATTAATTCTATGTGTAATACTTCTGCATAGCTTGATAGTTTGCCCTGTTTTGATGAGACAAAAAAATTAGCTTTTCTCGTAGTACCTAATAAACTCTGACTAGCCTTGGTACAGGCAGGGTCATTAATGTAAAATATTTCTTACCTCATTACTCTAATAAACGTGCTTAGTTCACTCACTGCTATATACATAGCTACATTTGCTTTTCATGTAACAAGTACTTTGGCTCAGATGATAAATTAAGACATTGTTCTCTGATATAGTCTTGACAAACACAATGATACTTTCCATCTGCTGTATTTTTCATGAAGAATCTTAAGTTGAAAGAATTTATGTTACTGAAACGTGGAAGGCAGGTTATTAGACTCTGTAAAAGGGGGGATATTTTATATAGTATCTTACTAAGAAAGAAGCAGAAAAGTCTTCAGGTTTTTTTTTATCTTCCTTCCTAATAGTGTAAAGTAAGCTTATTTTCAGAATTGTAATTAAACTTCATATGAAAAACCACCTATATCACTCCAATGCAAAAAAACCCCAAACCAAACAAAAACCAAACAAAAAACACCACAAAAAGCTTATTTTGGCTTTCTGTGGATCAATGTGAGAGTAACTACCATCATTAATCAGAGATATAAAGGAAAGTAACACAAAGTGGGGTCAGTTTGTGTTATCTACAGAAAAGAGGCTACTAGAGGCAGCAGTAGTTAGGGCTGGTTGTTACCATGACAAAAGTGTGTATTTGTGCAGTCATACTAGTGGCAGCAGCAGACTTTGAAAAACAAGTGTTGTGGATATAGAGGAGAAGGGTATAAGCACACCCTGGTTTATGGTTAAAAAGGTTTAGGTGGTTTTATCATAGAATGTGAAGGATTGGAAGGGACTTTAAAGATAATTTAGTTTCAACTGCCCCTGCCATGGGTAGGGACAGCTCCCACTAGACCAGGTTACTCAAGGCCATGTCCAACCTGGCCTTGAACGCTGCCAGTGATGGAGCCATCTGCAAGTTCCCTGGGCAACCTGTTTCAGTATCTCACCACCTTCAGAGTAAAAAATTTCTTCCGAATATGTAACCTGAATTTTCCTCTTCCAATTTGTGCCCCTTACTCCTTGTCTTGTCACTACAATTCCTGAAAGAGTCCCTCTCTGACTTCCCTGTAAGCCCCTTCAGGTACTGGAAGGTGCAATGTAGTCTCCACATAATCTTCTATCTTTCTGCCTCATGTTCATTGTTAAATGCGTGCTATTGACTTGGCATATGGTCTCATTTGCACCGTAATTTGGGCAGAGGCATCTCTTGTTAATTGGATCTCATCCGTTATCATAACACCTTAAATGCTAATAAATATAAACTTTGCATAGGTTAAGAAATATTTCAGATGTTGGAACAAACAATGACTTTTTATTAAGTTCTCTCATTTTTACTTAATTATGTTTTGACCACTTCTGTGTTAGCACTGTGCTGCTTGCTGAAACTGTTGATGTCTTGTGTTGCTGCATTTTCACATCCCTGAGCTAAGTGAAGGATTGGTTCACATTGGTTTCAGTGGGTCACAGTATCCAGGTCTTAGAGAGGTTAATAGCATAGACATCTGTGAGAAGTACTATTCTCCTTGGAGTTCAAGATTAACATATAAAACATGAAAAAAACCATCTAATTTAAATGAACACACTGGATTTTTAACCCCTGTTTTCAAAAAAGGAGAACCTGTTGTGTTGTAGGAGTTTGGTTTTAGTTTAGATGAGGTTTATATACCTTTGGTTCCCAGATTGGCTGAATATGGACATTTGCGGAGATGGAGGAGGAAACTACGTGGTGGTATCTATAAATGCAGATGTACAATTTATTTTATACAGAAGAGTTAAATTTTGAAAACTGTTATATTAGTAAGATTCTAAGTATGACAAGCCCATCAACATCACTTCACAGCTGAAACTTGCCTCCACGTGAGCAGGTAGGGAATGGCAGTCCTTGGCTGGAGGTGAGGAAAAGCAGTCATCTGCCTGCTCCACTCACCTGGCCTCTTCTGAAAAGCCCTCACAGAGCTGGTGCTGCTCACCAGGCTTCTCTGCTGGCTGAGGCTGTGGCTCCCCCATGCATCGTAGACAAAGTCTTGAATTGTGGAGGATGGCACTAGAGAGTTGAAAGACAGAAACTAAAAGGTCAGTGCAGAAATGGGCTTGCTGACAAAGCATGACTCACAGCCAGCTGATTACATGTCCGATGTGACTTCATCTTAAAAAAGCCAAACAACCTTTAATCGCCTTTAATCCCAAAGTATACAATTTGAGTATACAAATTAAGTGTTTAGCTGAATATGGCATTTTCTCTGAAGTCAGCATTTAGTCAGTAGAATAGTACTTACAAATCTTTGTAATGAAATAGATGAGGCAAGACTGAAGTGAGATAAAACTGAGGGGAAATTTTTAGTTTCTATTAGATGAAGATCCTTGAAATTTTGCACTTGATACTTAAGTACTGCATATAGTAATAGTTTCATGTACCTCTTCAAGTGGGACATCACTGATTAGCCTCAAATCCAATAATTGTGTGAATGAAAGAGAATACTAAATGTTAGTATAGATTAAGTTTTAGAACTTGATTTTAGAGATTGTTTCAGAGACATAGGTTTCATAAAATGACTAAAGACATAGTTTTTTTCTTTCTTATAAATGTTTTATCTTCTAAGTGTAAATTTCAGCTTTCACCTAGAGGAGGAGGACTTCAGCTCAGCTGCAAAGCCTAAAGGGCCTTTTATATGAATCACTATGTAATTCTTGATAGGATGAACCATTTCTTATAATACATACCTGATATTTTCACTTTATCCACTTAAAATTCTATTTGCTGACTATGATAATTCTGTTTCAGCATCAAATGCTCCTCCTGCAGCCTTTTTCCTAATCCGTTGCCAGCTACAAATTAACATGGATTGTCTTCTGCCCTCCCCAACAGCCTTCTACATTGTGACAATGTGGAGCAGCTTTCTGAATTGTTTGCAGCAATTTCCCTTTAATTCACAAATGAAGAAGTCGTTCCTATAAGGCAGAGTCCAAATCTGAGCAGCAAAAATCTTAAGTATGCAGGGACTGTATTTCATCTATTAGCTGATGGTGTTTGTATTGGATGCAGCTGGTGAAATAGAAACATGTAGGAAGGACAGTTTCCTTCCTAGGGGAGGAGGCATCCTTGGTAACATCTGGAGCTGCTGAGCAAGATATTTAAAATAAATACTTGGATGTAGTGTGCACCTAATCATTAAGAGGCTTATCTCTAAAGGTCCCAGACACACAAATTTGACAGGCTCTTCAAGGAATTGTAAGACATAAACTTGTCAATTCTATTGACACATAGCACTTAACTGCATCAGGCCACAGTTTCATCTTCAGCTTTTATGGGCTGAAGATGTACTACTATTATGAATTTCAAGTTAAACTGTACTTGAGTTTAATCATGGCTTGATAACTACAAGGCACATAGTGTGTGCAGGGAAGATTTCAATACAAAGTAGAAGAGAATAGTTGAAAAGACACCTTTATTAAATACAGTTGCAGATATAAAAATATCTTCTCAGGCCAGTACAGTCTCAAGATCTGATAAACAAAAATGAGTGCAATCAGCAGTACTCTGCTCCTTCCACATACAGGTAATGAACAATCCAGAAGATTGCCCTAAAATGCTGCCAGTTTGGAGTGACACAGAGTTGGCCAGTACCTCTCAGCTGAAAGATGACCTGCATGTGGGAACCATCACAAGTATATGGACACATCCCTGGTGATGACTTACATTGTCCTATCCTGTGAAATAATGTCATCTGGTTATCCCATAGCTGAAGTTTTATCTGAACCTTGTGAACAACATGAATGAGCTTTGGAAAAAAAGCCTCATTTACAGTTAAAACAGTTGCACGTTAACTGGTTTCCAAGACATGCCATCTTTCCATGTAAATGCAGGCAGCTGCACAATGGTAACAGCACGTAGTGTCAGCCGTTCACTCCAGTCCATGGCTCAGCTTTCCTGTCACCTTCAACAGCCATCTTTTTGACAAAACTGGTTTATACTTAGAGATTTTTCTCATCTTTATGTAAGTTAGCTACTTGGCAAGTTTAATTCTTTAAAGACACCAGCTCAACTGGTGTGATTCCTCTTGCCTGTTACATTTGCCACCTTATATTTAGTGTTCCTGGATTAAAAAACAGGAAAGAAAGCCAGCTTAAGTCTTACTCATTAGTCTTGTAAAGAACTCCTAAATATCCTCATGTATAAAGGAAGGCTTGGGGAACATGAGCAAAATATTAATACTGCTTAATAGGTAAAAATGTCTTCACTGTGGTAAAGATGAACAGATGAAGCTGCTCTGAGGTGCCCTAGGAGTGCCTAGTGTCTAGACATGGTGATAATGCTGGAATTTAATTGCTGACATCTGACAGTTCTAATTCAGCTCCTACCAGCCTCTTTTTGAAGCTTTTGTCTGCAAACATGCAGGCAGACCCAGGAGTGTCATGAAAAAATTACTTGGAATAAGGTTACATGCCAGAAATACCACAGCACTTAATGGCCAAAGCCATCCACGGGGCGATCTGTGTTCCCAAAACACTGTGCTTTAGAACAGTGTAATTACCACAGTCCTAGGACTAGGGTAAAATTATTTCTTCCCTGCTGTCGAACAGTTTAGGTGCAACTTAAATTTGCCCATTTGGAGATTTTCTTCTTTTCCCTGCCCCCATGAAGTTAACAGGTAACAGCTGTTAACTCAGCAAGTTGGTAGCTCAGTTTGTCAAACACATATGTCAAGGATCTTTCCTAATAGGAAATTTTCTTATTTCCCAATATACATCTTTTTTCCTAAAGATGTGTATTCTAATGAGCAAAACCCAAAAAGCCCACCCCAAGTCCCCTGCACACCCTTCCCCTTTCCCTATGGAATACTGGCTTCTGCTGCAAGGTGGCTCCATATAACTGGGAAGCATTTTACAAAACTTTCTTCGTTACTATTGAAATAAAAGCACAGATGATAAATTTCTGCAAGGCCACATGATTTCTTCTGTTCACCTGTGTAAAGATGATGGGCTCTATGGTAGCATGGTATCATTATGAGTCTGGACTAGAAATGTGAGAGATTGTCTGAAGATGTTTCTAAGACCTGTTATATTATTCCTGTTAATTTTCTTAGGTGTTTCTGCTTTTTAACAAATATCACCTTAGCCTTGTCTTCTCTAGTGAATACTAAATCATCATTCTTAATGCACAGAAGAACGCCTAGAGAAAATAAAAGCCCAACCCTTTTACTTCTGAAAGCACATGACAGAAATTTTAAATACATGCCTACTTGCCAACGTAACTTAAAATAGGCTGATTATGTAGCTCTATTTAAAAAAAAAACCAAAAAAACCCAAAAAAACCACAAACCTCCTTAAGGAAATTAGTTCTTCTTTTCAAACCATGCCTGCTGAAAAGATCCAAGTTACTGTTACAGTGTATTTTTGCATTAGGGCAAGTTTTTCAATTTATTGCAGAATAGATGTCCAGAGCTACAAAGCTGTAGAGAATGCTTTTTAATGCTCACACCTTGTCTCCTGTGCTCTGCCATTTCCATTGCATGGTCTGTGCAGATGAAATTGGAGTGCTGTCAGGCAGGCATTTTGAAGGGGAGCTGCTGGTACCATGTACCTTGTGATAATGAGGCCCCAACTCCTTGTTTCACAGATGTGGAATCTCAGTGATCCAATGCCTCACACTAGCCATGATCAAATCCAGCCTTGGCAGTCACAGTTGCCTGCTAATTGTAAGGTATTGCTCACCCAGAATAGCATGCTAAAAATTCAGCAGGAAGAAAATTCATGCTCATTTCCATACAATGAACATAAGATGCAGAGTACAGTATTCCATCTGTCTCAGCTCTCCTATTTACCTCCAGAAGTATAAGCTCCAGTGGCTTCGTACTTTCAAAGAGTAAAGAATTGAAGCAAGGGTACTGGGAAGATGTTTAGTTCTCTATGTACAGCCTTTGTTTTAAGGAAACTTGCTATTTAAAAAAAAAAATCCAGTCTTTAATAATGCAAAGATTCCCTTCTTCATTTCAAGGACAAAATTAAAGTTGGTATGCTTCAAGTTACACATTGTGTGACATTTCCTTTGTTCAGGCTTAAGTAACGCTTATGCTTTTCAGCAGCATTACAACCAAATCTATTCGATAGAGGGGAGCCAAAATTTCCTGTGCTCCACTTATTAATGCAAAAATGAGCAGGAAGCAAATATAAAAGGACAGATGAAGTGGGAATGGAAAAAGAATATGTGAAAGAAAATGTGGTTTATAGAAAGATTTTACATTTATGACAGGGCTCTGAGGGCAGATTCCACTGCCTGCTGCTGCTTCTGCCTCCCAGTCCTTCCACACCCCATAAGGGCCACAGCTGCAAAAATAACTTAAAGGGCCTCAACATCCAAGGAAGATTTTAGAAGAAAGAATAGAGGAGAAAATTTATTAAGATGAAGTTATAAATATATTGTTATGTTGCTAGTAACATGCCACTTGTACCAGTCATGGGCAAAATAAATGATTGGAAACTCGTCACAAACATATGGACAGGACATAATAACAATAATAAATAGATTATATGAAGTAACAATGTGAGTAATAACAGAATGGTAAGGGGGCAATGCAAGCCTGTCAGACAGTTTCATTCACGGAGAGAGTGTTGCCATAGCTTTCAACAGGGAGCAGACTTTCAAAGTTGCTGCAGTCACATTAAAATGGAAAAAGTTCCCAAATGTGAGCACACTCAAGTTCACCTCCAGAAATGAAAACTTACTTCAACAATAGAGGTGGCAGAGAAAACGAAGAGTAGAGTGCAGCTGTGATTAGAAACAGAAAAGGCAGAAAACTGGCAAGTAATACTGCATTCATAAAGAAATCCTTTTATTATTTTCACTTTTAATTTTGTGCATTCAAAGCAATTGTTTTCTGGTCCTTATATTGTTACTAGCTCTACAAAATCCTCCACTACCAACCCCTGAAAACCTATTCTGAACCTGAAGCAATAGAAGAAAAAGCTCAAAAAAACCTCAGTGACCCCCATCCAAACTCCCAAAGTCTTAGCTTTTGGTTCTCACAGAAATCCTCTTAGAACAACAATGTACACGTATTGCCGAATCAATAATTGTATTATGTTCTACATAATCTATGCAATTACTTTGATGCTTTCACTGATCTCCCATGAAGCAAGTGAACGATAAACCCCAAATACTTAAAAGGTCTAGTTATGAATCCCAGACACAGAAAACAGCCTTGCTTGCCCAGCCCTGCCCAAGATAATAACTGCATTAAGGAACTTGATTTAAGGTAAGTGACCTCTCTATCTTGAATGTACATTTTACCTGTTAAGAATTAAGTCAGAGAATTAAATAAATTAAAGCAATCCGTAATCAATAAAAATCAGTGTTCCCTAAAATGTATGAAAATACTGCGGTTAAAGCTGTAGGAGGAGAGACAACAGCTGGCCTTGGTATTAAAGCTTAACTTTGGTTCCAATGTTAATACCAGCAAAAAGCAGAATAACCCCTCAAATGCTATTCTTGTATTATCAGATTAACAAAAATCAAAGCTTTCCCTCAAAATCAGTGTGCATAACCTGTATTTTTGGTATGCTGCACCTGTATTAAGGAGCTATTCTAACATTCACTGTATCATGTGATAAGTTTAATCAAGGAACTGCAGGCTCCAATGTCCACTCAGCAAAACATTTTGACTCTCATGATTAAATAGATTTCTACAGTGCAGCAGAAGTTAATGCCCAAAGTGATCTTTCTGAAGAGTTTATGTGCCAGTTTATTGTAAGCTGTAAATTGCTTCTGGAGATGAAAGACATTCTTTTATGTTATTAACTGTAGCATAATGACACTGATTCTGAAATAACTTCAGAGCTAGGGACAGAAATATGCTCATCTCAGTGAAACCCAGCACCCCTGAAGGAGTACAGTACTAAAATATTCACTTTTCAATCTCAGAAGAGATGCTACCATAACAAAACCCTTGTCATAAAATCCATGCCATACCAAATTTGTTCTTTTGGATTTTTCCTGGTCATTTTTATACAAGAGTCTTTAAGACTCTGTCTAAAATGGTGAAATGGTCATAAAGGTATCAAGAAACACCAAGAAATCCAAACTTCCCTCAGACAATCCCAGGAAACAATGGAATTTAACCTATATATACACATCTTGCATGAGCTAGAAGAGTAAATTTTAAATTCTATTTAGGACTGTCCTATGTCTTGAGCTGTCCTGCCAATTTCATGGGATTATTTGCTGGTGAAGGTACCAGCTGACCCAAGTAATGCCATCTTTAAGCCTATGCAGTAAGACAATTACTACAATTTTTACCATGTAAACTTCTCTCAAGATACAAGAAATATACTGTCAGCTGATGTTACGCTGCCTAAAGCATGAAACCAGACATTTCAAGTATTCATTGCATGAATAATATCTAACAACAGTTTTGCAACAATTGCTTAATAATGCCAAAATTACATATATGTTTGCTATACCCTTCTCAGGTAAGTCATAAAAAAATTGTACATATGATGGACTCTGATGGTTCTCCAGGTCTGACAGTAGTGGTGAAAGCATATTCAGCTTTCCTTAAAAGCCACTGAAACTTAGGATAAGAAAAATAAGCAGTGTAGCACAGAGCTAAGAACAAAAAATAAACCAGCCACCTGTATCAAGGAAATGTTGCTCATTTTGTTGTTAGCCAAACAGCAGCTTTATTTGGGCTAAGAATAAAGAACAGAAATTTGGGTCCAGACTGACAAAAGCCTATGTTTGTTGATTTCAGAACTGAACCCAAATTCTCTGGGTAATTCTACTCATTCTATAGGTTTTGCTAATTTCTTAGGATTTGTTGCAAGTTAAAAGAGAGGTTGTGTGCATGCATGTATGTGTGTGGGTGTGTGTACAAAATGTATCAGCTTCACCCTCTTTCAAATATCCCCTGGTAGTTAATTAAAGAATGTAAAATTTCCTATGGATATTTTCAGAAGATCCCAGATGATTTATGAGCTAATAAATTACTTCCACAATGATCATGGAGATCTTTGCTTCTGAATCAAAATGCACACTGTAAAATCCCATCTTGCATTCTTGTATTTTGATTTTTTTTAAGAAGTCATCAAAGTATTATTTGCTGCTGCTTTTTTCTTTGTTTATAAAATGCAATTTAATACTTTGGCAGATACTGATTTTTCCCCCAGAAGATGGCTCTGAAGGCTATACTGCAAGGTGTACTTTTTCTATACTGCAACATAAAATCCTTTCATATTGGATGTATTTCCAATATGTAAGTAAGATGTACATGTGATGTAAGTAAGATGTACATGTGATGTATTTCAGGCAGCTGAACCAGAGGAATATGCAGACAATACACAAATATTTCCTAGATTGCAGTTCTTTGTTTTGTCCCAGTAGCCTTATTGCAAAAACCAGAGTCAGTGAATCTTTGCATGTGTGGGTAACCTGTGGCAAGGGCAGCTATGCTCTCCCCAGAATCACTGCCTGACTTTGTCTTCCCCCCTCTGTAATGTGGTATGAAGAGAAGTTCTCTTCTCCCACGTTAGCACTAATCCTTGAAAATACTGTAAAGTCTCACCTTAATCTTGATGAGAGATGGAGTGCCATCCAAAATTTGAATTGTTGTAAAATTAAAATATTTTTTATACCTCTCACCCATAAGCAGCTAACAAAATGTAAATCCTCTTACTTGGCTAAGCAAAAGAAGCTATGAGGAGAGGAGCAATTTACTTGTGCAAAACTGATTTTTCTCTACCTCCGGCCCATGCCCAAGAAGACAAAAATACGATCCTGCTCTGTTGTCTCAAATTGAATTGCCTCAAGAAAAGAGCTGGCACTAGGCAAACTGAACCACAATAATAGGTCAGAGAATACACAAATTAAAGTGAAACACCAACAGTTAAAACTTTTCCTCAAATTTGTTGGTTACTTAAGGTTCTTGTTTTAATTTTCCCAGGAACAACAATGGCAATTCTAGGATTTGTTATCATTACAAGAATTGTTTTGAAAGAAACTGTGTGGTGGATTCATTCATTAGAACTGCTACAGGCAAGGAAGTCAAGGTGGAAATGGTTTGCATTACAGATGTATACATGAATTTGTACCTCACTTGCACTACTACTACTACTACTACTACTACTACTACTACTACTACTACTACTACTACTTGAATGGTCATTTTGCATCTAGGCAAATGACGAGGCTATTCTCCAAGAAAATTAATATCATGCTCATTTCGTTTGAGAAAGGAGTTCTTAGAACTCACTACTGACAAGCTGACCAACAAGTCACAATCCTAAACCCTCTTTGTTATCTGTAAGTCACATGGCAGTGGATTATTGGTTGCCTGAGAAGGCTCAACAGACTGACAGAGAACCAGATATGCCTTCAGAGATTTTCCCTATTGTCATTGCAACGGGCATGTTACAGGAGTGCCACTCCCTGGGCAGTTCATGTCTGATTCAGGACAACTCAGGATCTTCTTCCTGATGTCTTCCGTAGCACAGCACTTGGTACTCTGTAACAGATGTAATGACCCTATAGCACCCTGGAAGCAGAACCAGAACAGAGAATTTAATATTTTCCTCACTGATCCTTAAAAACATTCTGTCCCTTTGCTTTACTTTTGCAACCTGGGTTATTAATATTTCTCTTGTGTTTCTGAGGACTATTAAAGAAAATAGTTGCATTACAGGCAATTTCATTCTTTCCTTGTTTCAAAACTCATAAAAGTCAGACTAATTTCAAATCCAGTCTCTGGAATATTAGCCAGAAGTGTTCTTGGAAAGAGTGCAAATTGCATATTAATTAAAATATGAAGATAGAGTTTGATATGTGGTTTGTATTACTGAAAGTGATCTTCATGACCCTTACAAAACACTGTAAGGCGTAACGATGAATCATGCGACTAAATGCACAGAATGAACACTTACTAATACTTTAAACAGAATATTTTTGGGTCTGTCTCATACCTAAACATGATTTTAACTACTTTGATAAATAAATATTGGTTTTGGCTTGTAAAGCCAGCTGGATATATAATCTCTTCTTTTAATTACTGGAACATGAAAAAGTCTGGAAGATAAATGGAAACACATGAAATAGCACTGTTATCATAAAAAGGGACAGGGTAATAAAAATGACAGTATCAAATAGTTTTATAGACCTTTTTTTCAATGTCACAAAATAAAAATATACTTTTATGAAAGGGGGAAACTATGAATTATAATCTATGAAGGAGAAAGGTAAATCAAATGGGTTCAGTCCACTAGAATTTGATTCAGAAGACAGCTGCTTTAAGGAGTAGCATTTTGAAGACACTTTACTGTTATGGGGCACATCCACATCACAAAATGAGATATATGGGATATGGTGGTCAGACTTCTGAGGTAGTTTTAGCTACAATGGTATACACACATAATATGTCCCAGGCTTATGTTCAGAGATGCTACCTGAGACAACAACACAGCAGGACTACATCAGCATGATGCTGGGCCTGAGTTGGCAAGTCCTGACTCTGAGCAAGCCCAAGCAGTGCCAGCTCTGCGATTGCCAGTGCTCTACCCTGCAGCAATGTCCCTTTCAATGCCACACTCTTCCACTTTAGCACGTACTTTTCAGGGCTGACTCTTACTAAAGAGTGAGTTAATAAGTTTTGAAACTAACTTAAAGATTTCTAGATGATTTACAGAGCTATCTCAAATTAATGCAGAACTTCAAAATGGGTGACAAACGATCAGCTGTAGTAGCTTCAGAGAGGTTGCCAGGTCCCAGCAGGTACAAAAAGTGTGTTTGCAACCAGTGGAACCATAGAACTTCAGTTGTGGATATGGCAAAATGTGTCTGTCTTTCTACCTTTCCTGCTAAAGGTGCCTGACATGCCTGGAGAAGGGCCATAAGGCATCTAACTAAGCATGCTGCTTGCAATTAGCAGGTAGCATCAAGGAAAGCACTCTCCCTTTCTGGAGGTATGGAAGATGTTTGAGGGAGATGACCTGTGGATATTCTGTAGGCCTTCATATCAGGGAAATTGCATGCTAGCATCCAAAGCAATTTTTCACTTGAGAGAGGTCAACAAATTCAGTCTTCATACTCTGCCTATTAAACTCCTCTTATAATTTTCTATATCATAAACCTCCCTTCTTTTTAAAAAAGCAGAAAGTAAAAAGATCCATTTTGGACACATTACTTTCAGATGAGTATCTACCTTAACCTGTATCAGTTCATGTGGCACATTCTGACTTACTTTACTTTAAAAGGGGTGAATATTACAGGGGCTGGAAAGTTTTTACATTGTGTGAGTACAGAGGAAATCAAACAACTTAGTGCAGATACTGAGCACAGACTATCATTCTAGATAAACCTAGAAATATCCCAACAACCTGAAAACCTGTTCAGAACTTCCATATTGTAATTGGACCAATGAGACCAATTGTAACTGTCCAATGAGACACAAAGCCTCTGAAGCATGTTTAAGCTTCGATGTTGAGAGAACCATTTTTTTTCAAGATTACAGCAAAACCTCAGTAGTATCCTACACTTGTTTTTTATGAACTGGCAAACACCCTTTGAGACCTCTGAGGTTTTGATTTACCAAAATATGAATATCAATCTAGTATCGATATCCAACTGAGACGGACAAAGACCTCTAACAGTTTAGAGTTAGAAAGTGTACGTTTATTCGGCGCCAGGCACTGTTTGGGATAGCTCCCTAAGAGACAGGGCTCCGATCCAAGCAAACACAAAGCTTTTTATTTACAAAAATTATGACTATCCAAAATACAAATGCATATTCATAACATTAACACCTCCCATTCTCCTCTTCATATGGAAATGAGCTTAAATGCCATTAAGCATGCGTAGTGTGTGTTCTGAATTGAGTCAGTGGTCTCGAATTGGGCCAGTGGTCCAAAATAAATGAAGTAAGCTCATCTTCCTCATTTTGACCTTTTCGCCTCTCTGAACTTTAACAATCCTAATTACTTTATTGATGTCTAAGTTTCCTCTTGCATGACTTTTGAATAGGTTCCCACCAAGGGAGGAAATCGGTAATTGTACTTGTTTCCTAGACCAACTTATCAATGTTTCTGTTCCTTGTTCTAAGCACAGCTAAACAAACATGCAAATGACAGATCACTAATTATTCAGTAAACAATTACTACCATCTTGAAAACCGTTTCAGGTCCAGCTCTCTTAACTATTTCAATTAACTCTAGCTGGGCCCAAATTCCTTCCTATTCTAACTAATTTCAACGCAGCTAGCCTATAACTAAAATCTTTATGTTTCTTTTAAATCTATGTTTCACTTGATTGGGGGGTGGTAGTGTTGAAGACATTACAGACACATCAAATCCCATCAGCTGAGAGAAAAAAAAATCTGTTCCAAGCAAAGTTAAAGAAAACCTGAAAACATCGCCTCCTGTAAACACCCTTAAAAATTCCCGGTTTAGCAACTATGCCAGCAAATGTGTCTGCACAGTCCAATGGGATTTGAACCACTCACCTTTGTCTAATTGAAATGAATATGAAATCACAAGGAAGAAAAGACGACCACAGCTAAGGTATTGGCAAGAAATGGAGAGAGGGAAAGGAGTCACAAATTTGTCACTTTGGTCAAAGCAGCTGGGCTGAGGCCCACCAAAGCAGATGTGCCACTGGGCTGTCAGATGTGAAACTGCAGAGCTCCAGAGAGCAGTCACAGAACCAAGAGACTGCTCTCACTCTCCGCTGAGTCTCTAAACCAGGTCACAAGCATTTTCCTGTATTTTCTCAGAGGACGTTTGCTTTAAATTATTCTCTGCATTGACTTCAACTTAGTTCTCATAGACATAGTAAAATAAAATATTCTGTTCTCGTATTCAGTGCATTTTCCCTCTGTCTTTTCCTAGATCTCATTTCAGTATGCAGAGTTCTCCAAGTTTAAACTTTCAGGATACACTTCTAGACGAAAAAGATTTTTCAGTACCAAAATCTCTTTCTCACAATTTAAGCATTAGACAGTCAGGCTTCTAAGCCAAATTCTGTCATAAAACTCACTTCAATGCTTCTCCTTAAGTCAATTTTGTTTAATTCAGGCACTTGTCATGATGATGAACCACTGAGTAACAGTTAAATCTGCAGTCTCCGGATGTTAATTAAAAAAAAAAAAGAAGTAGAAACTATAATGTAAAAAATACAGAAAAAGATCCAGAAGGAGTACTTGTTCTGTTCATTACTTTCACAAGACTCCCACACAATAAATTCTTGGTATATGTGAAGAAGGCATCTTTAGTATATGTCATTAAGTATGCTTTAAGATCTGCCTCATAATCAGGAAATGTAGAAATTGAAAGCTAATGCCACCTATTTTAACACAGCAAACTGCCTAACAGCCTGATTTATGATAGGATTAACAGAAACTGCCATGTCCAGAGGAATCAGAGAAGACCAGACCAGCCTCACTAGCCACAACTAATTGTTGAGGAATAGTAAAGGACCAGTAACAGTGCTACTGATCTCACCCCACATGAATCCTGTAGGAAGTATGAAGATACCCTTCCACTGCCAATCCCTGCAGTGTAGTCAGTACAGAGAATGGCCAATGGAAATCAGTTACAAAAAATGCAAACAAACCTGCAGCTGATACCAAAGAGAGAAATCACAGCAGGTGCTTTCAGTCTGCATTGTGGGGAAGTTGGTGACAGTCACCAACCCCTGAGGCAACACTTAGGGCACTTCACTTTTAAGCATTTGAGATATTGATATTCAACAGTTTCTAATATTTTCAACAAGGAAAATTTAGTCTTTGGGAAACTTGTACATTACTAATATGAAACTAGTGATTATTTAAATTAAGTAATTCAGCAGGGTTGGAGAGGAATGAGAGGAAAGGGGGATGTCATGAACCATGCCTATAAACTTTGGTAAATGTGAATGATTATAATACTAAGTTTCCCTTTATAAAAAAACCCATACCATTTGTTTTCATATTGGCAGACATTTAGAAAGAGAAACACAGGCTGAATAAAATCAGCCTAAGTTCTGTGGAGCACAAAAAGAAGCATTTATATCACTAATGGATTAGCTAGACAGGACTATTTTTCTGCTCAGAAAAAAAGATCTACTTTTTTTCCAGCTGGTCATCTGACCTTTGAAAATTCCTCTTGATGAATTGCATAAAGGTATTTTAACTTAATCTCTGAAAAACAAGCTAGATTCTCAATGCACTTTTTGCTAAGTAACTATCTGAAATGAAGTGGACTGACAAAGGCTGTGTCCCAGTCCCTGCTCTTATAAACCTTTACTCTGAGTATTCATTTACTTAGTCAATTTCATTTTCTTTGTATGAGATAGTATGAGTCACTATTAATAATTCCTAAAGTTAATTCTGTTCAGAACGTCTTTGTTCCTGCAAAGAATAAACTTGGTAGTCATATATAAGAGGATGTGTCCCAAAGGCCCTATGCCTTTGGTACAGAAAAGAAAATCCAGGTTATAATAAAATATTTTCAAATCAAATTGCCTGGAGTCATGTATGATAAAAGGGGATTTTATTTATTGATAAGACTTGTTCAAAAGCAAGTACCTCAAGTTATTAGGAGTCAGGAGGTTGCCATGTGGCTGATCTGTTCCCCTAAGTTCACCAGCCCTTGCCTCCCTCCTCAGTCCATGGTTTACCCTTGTAAATATCTGAGGGGTTTGGCACATATAAGGTCTCACTCCTTCTTCTGCTTTTATGATCCTCTTCTTTCCAGCTACTGCTTCAGTAATAATATTGCAGTATTTAAAATTTCCTGGGGTGCCTTTCTGTTGTACAGTCCATATTCATACAAATTAGTAGGTGTTTTTGTGCTGGGGTGTCAAAAACTGTATGTTCTCAGGGCATGCATAATATTTACAGAGAAGACATGTCACACACAGTTCTGCCTGTTTTATTTTGGATAGAAGCAGCAATGTCCTCTGTAATGGCACTGTAAGGAAGAAGGAATGCTGTGTTCAGCCCCAGCCCTCAGGCTGAGGAGTTCAAATCCCCACCACTTGGCAGGAGAAAGCAGTGCTCAGAGAGGGAGCCTTCCCTCTTTGTGGCTGAGGGAAAAGGAGCCCAGGATCAACCAAGCACAATAGAGCAGAGGAGCAGATACACAAGGGAGTGCAATAGGATGAAAAGCATTTGTAAGTGCAATTCTGGGCAGGAGAGGAGACCTCCAGGGCTCTGCTCTGAGCACTGCTTCTGGGACCTCTGTACAGCTCAGGTGAAATGTGGGTCTCACTGGAGCTCACCCCTGCTCCATGAGCCTGCTCTGAGCAGCAAGAGGAGCCTCTCCATGCTTTGTCTTGCACATTCTGACACACACTGCCAGGAGATAATGGCTCACACTTAAAGCCTAGCACTTCCAGCACTGCACAAGGAGAAGGACAAGAGTCTAGTTCCTCCAGGCAGACCTGGAAAGTTAAACTGTGTCTCCCAACCAGGTGTAGAACTTGAGAAACTTCGTTAAGAAATAACAAAAGAAGACTCCCTTCTGCTGTCCTTTCCTTGTCTCCATACACCCTCAGAAAGGTTTTGAGATAAGCAAGTATCCACTTATTTCTAGGAGCAATTATTTCTAAGGACAGAGATCTCTCACAGGACAGCTGACTAGTGCCTCTATTTTGAGCAAGGAAGGGATTTCAGACATTGCTGTATTCATGTTCTTTGTTTTGAAAGCTCTGGAGGTTGTTTTGGGTGTTATTTTAAGGTGCCTTTCACTTCTCCTAAGCCTTCACAAGGGCCAGAGCACAGGTTCAAGCACTGCAGTGGGTGTGACCATCACCAGCTCTGTCTCTAGAAGCCTTGCTGTGCAGAGGAGATGAAGGGCCAGGCTTGTGTGTGTCCCTGCCATCGCATGCACCAGCCTGCGGCAGCAAACGGAGGGAGGGACAGAGCTGAGGCATTTTTTTCTTTTATATTTTCACAAAGAGGGGGGAAGTGTGTGCATGGGCAGGGAGTGCAAAGAAGGGGAAATAGTTTAAGGAATATGATTGAGCTGGGGAGGCACTGAGACCACATACGGGAACAAGATTAGCAGAGATACCGGCAAGAATAGTGTGATCTTCCTAAGTCAGCTCAAACCCCTCTGCTTTTTCACAGAGCAGAAAATATCACTTTCAGGAGACCCAGCCAAGAGGGGATTTGGTGTTAGAGAAGAAAACTACAAATCCTTTATTTAGAATAATAAGATTAAAAATAAAGGTAAATTAAAAATAAAGGTAAATTTAATCTAAATACTATTGACCTCTTTATTATTCAATAGAGGAACAGACTGAATTGAAGAAAAGTCATTGAAGCAGCATTAGCCTGGTGTGTAGCCCATTCTTGCAATATTGTTACTGTTGGGTTTTTGTTGGATGAACACATTCACTCCCAGATAAATCAAGTATTTTATTGACTGGGTTATGTCTCTGATAATTTAAAAAAAGAAAAATCTGTCAGACCTTTATTTTTCTTTGATTTTTCCCTTGCCAAGAATCCACAGCTAGAGTGCTAAGAGGCAAGCAATGTCCTACCTTGTAAGTTGGATGTAAACAAAAAAGTAATCAGATTTATCTATCTTTTGAAGTATGTGCTGTATAATGAACATATTTGAAATGAAACCTATTATTGTTTCAGAAACAGAGATGTTTACATCCCCTTATTGTTCCAAGCACTACAGAGTACACAAGGCAATCACATGTAATTGGTATAAATCAAACGTCCTGAACTGCCTGGAGCCTAAATTGAGAAAATGGAAAACAAGACCAAAGACCTATAAAATGTTAATGTTTTCTTGAACAGAATGCTGAATTTATATTGTATTCTTCAGTTTTAATTTCAAAACTTAGCAAATCTTTCTTTCCTGCTGGCTATTATCCCAGCTCCAAATACATACAACATGACTAAGATTTGCTTTTAAAATTTGGTGGTGTATTCCTATGAGCTGAAATGTATCAAATGTGTGTGGTGTTTATAACTAGGTGTTAATACTAATGTGGTAAGGGTGGAACACAGATATTATTCACAAATTTAAAGTCATCTGTACTGAAGAGAAACACATTTTTTGCTGTCAGGCAGGACTTCATGTTTATTTGAAAGAATCAATTTCCTGCCGCCGTTATATTTTTCTACAAAAGGAATGAGCCATTGTTATTAATAATCTGATCTAATAAGAGGAATAACAGAAAACCTTTATTCGATAATTGTTTCTTCTGTTACAGCTTAAATTCCATTGGTTGTTTCATTTAAAGATTAAAACCACCATTTTCCCAATTACTCCTGAATAACCTTTTTCCAGCTGAATATACAACACAATTAGCACACAAAACTGACAGGATGGTGGTCAGACATAGGCTTTTGAGGAATGGGTGAAACGAAAGAGCATAAAAGCAGGCACATCCTACAGATGTTTCATCTGGTGTAGTTAAGTGATGACAGCTTTAGGGTTTGTGTCATTCTCGGTCAGTCCTTACCTGGCCAGGAAATGTGTCTTTCCTGCTTAATACCTTTTGTGGAGTATCACAAGGAAAACTGAATACTCTGTTGTGTCCAAACTGGGAAACTCTTTCAAACTCTTGCTTCCAAGGGGTATTAGATGTCACTCAGTGTCACTGTACTTCGAGAGGTGCTCTAAATTATGTGTAATGAGCTGGGTATGAAAGAGTTTCACCATGGCTGGTATGTTGTAGGGCTTTGAACATCCATTGATTTCATTTGCAGGTTTAGTTGAATCCCTTGCACAGGAATTCCACAAGCCTGAATAACACAGTTCATTGCTTCTGGAAAATTTGAGTTTTAGAAAGTAAAAGCATTAAGCCACATGCTCTCTACCAATATAGTAAGATTAGTGTATATTGTCATTTCCTGCATTAAATGAGGACAGAAATCCATTCCTGAGAGGACAGTGACTCCTATGCTCAGCAACAAAGAACTTGAGGACAAGCTGTAATTTTAAAAAAATCTCTAAGGAGAGTCAATAGATTTTTATACTGTAATCTGATTAAACATTATATCATTTCTATGGATTCCAAATACTATTTAGAGATCACAGATGGGAAAGTCAGTTTCATTTGGAAAGTGGTAAGATTGTTTTATGACATTATCTTTTGTTAACCATTAAACTTTTTTAAAGATACTATAAAGATACTATTGTTCCTCTGCTATTCACAATTTATAGTGGGTGTGCCTGCAGAATACACTAGAGCAGGAAATATTATTTGAAGTAAGGTATGGATTAAGTCCATGCATAAATGAGTACTAATCCTGCTTGCTGCTTAGTGTGTCTCCCTTAACACTTCCATAGAGACAGTATTCGATAATATAGTTCCAAAAATGGACTTGGTTCCTTGAAGACAACTCGAGAATCTTTTAATCTTTGAGCAACGCAGTCTCATTTTTGCAACCATGGCAGCACTGCACGCAGTACAAAACCAAAGCTCCCAAATGTTTTACAATAGTGGTAGACCTACATCTCCTTCTGATCCACAAAGACGAGATATTTTCCCCTGTATTCTTAGATAACTCATCCCCCAGGAACCTCCAAAAGTGAATCTACCATACTGGAACGAATCCCACAAGATTCTGTTTCTTCCCTTCAAAACCTGAACTTGGTCACAATGGAGTCCTTTTGTTCAGTGAGTGACTGTATAAAATACAGACATGGCAGAATTCTTCCATTCCCTCATGTTCATAGCAAGGCAAACCACACATTCCTGTTTTCCTGCTACACTACATTAACATGTGCTTAATTCCCCTCTGCTGCAGGTATTGAACTTTGAAAAGCAAAATCAAATTAAAAGAAAAAAACATCCCCAAAAAAGGACGTTGTTTCAGAGCCACATGGCTTTCTCATGGCTAGGGTTTTTTTCATGTGGAAAGGTACATTAGCTTTCAGTTTCTGATTTAGCAAACACAACAAAAACAGTGGCTATGTTTTTATTAATAATAGTTCTGCATTTTTTTTTCTTTGCATACTGATTGTTGTAAATCTGGTCTTCAAATAATTTGTTAACAAGTGAGAGCTGTATGCTGTGAGATATATAATAATATATATCTAATAATGATGCAGGTCTTGACTACAATAAATTCTTTTTAATTTATGGAGGCATGTGTATGTTTGGATTGGAGATTACAAACCCCAAGCTTAAATATCCAAATACCCAAAATGAATGTTTGAAATCATGTATGTTAACTCTCTATAAGTAATTTCTGCCTTACAATATAGTTTTGCTCTATATTGGTAAGACTTTTGCCATCCAGATGGATACAGATCTTGTTCCTTTTGATCCCTAAGACCTAAAAGAGAGATGGGCCTTCACCAGGTTATTTCCATCAACTAGATTAGTCTGAAAGGGAT
This sequence comes from Corvus moneduloides, assembly GCF_009650955.1. NCBI lineage: Eukaryota > Metazoa > Chordata > Aves > Passeriformes > Corvidae > Corvus > Corvus moneduloides. The sequence continues at coordinate 17,513,316 of NC_045480.1, read as the reverse complement.
CTGGTATTTCTTTGGTTCATTTTATTTACTTACAAAGACTACACATCATATCTTCATTGCCAAATCAATGCCAGTTTCCCCTTATGGAGCTTTCTGAGAGATAGAAATCTCAGGCTTCCCCTGGACTCTGTGCAAACCCCATGAGAAATACTTCATTCTTCACACAGGTATTGCAATCAGTGCTTTACCCAGACCTGCTTTTACAATTGCCTCCTGCAATATCTGTCTCTGTTACACAGCTCTACACATGAAGACCACTTCAAGAGTATCCCTTTTTCTCTCCTCAGTTTAATTCTCACTAAATTCTTTCTACATGGCTTATGCTGGGATCACTATTGCTTATTCTTGCTATCATGAAATAGAGAAGAATTTTCCCCTCTTTAGAAGGCAATTAGCTCAGCAAGTATATTGCACATGAGGAAAAATTTCATTAATAGAGACTATCATCTGGGAAAAGAAATTGAATTGAGCCAGTAAGGGTAGAATCACAAGGCTCAGAGGCCAGAGACAAAAATTAAGCTGGTTTTGACACTAGCTGTTTCCTATGAATTTCCCAGCTTACTACTTTCAGAGTTGAACAGGGTAGATAAGAGGATATACTGTGTTTAAAATTATTTAAGGGAGTTTTGCAATAGGATTTGTCAGTCTTCTTATAAGGGCAGTGATTCCCTTTTGTATTAAGTAGCAGAAACCAAAGCAAAAGAAAAAAAAAAAGCCAATTTCACTGGCTGTAATGCTGACATTTGTTTTAATTTAATCCTAATAGTTTTCTTTTACGAAGGTCAGAATATGTAATTCTAAACTGACACAAAACTACTATTTTTTCCAAGATTTGTGGATTTCTGGACAAAAGAAGATTTACAGTGCCGGCATGTTGGAGATATACTGAAACAAACAGTTTTACACTACCTACAGAATACAGATATTCAATGAAACAGGCAAAAGAGGTAAATCCTATAAGAAAGGTTCACAAGACGAAAGTAACTGAATGTTATTTGAGTGTAACACCAGCCAGAATTACGCATTAGTGGACAACAGTGGACATTTGTTCAACTGTTTGCAGTAGCAGTATCTGTGTTTGAGGAAGTTACAGGAAGCATCTGATAGCGGCTTCCTGTGGTGAAGGCAGGAGCAAAGCACTGGAGGAACGACGGCTCCAGGGCTCCAGCTCAGGAACACTTGATCTCTGAAAAAAAAGTGATGTTACATCAAGGTGTCCTATTCTGAGCTGGAAAGCCTAAACTTTAAAAGGTGGAAGAAAGGGAAAGAGACAAACACATTCTGGCTGAAGCTGATTCTTGCTGGAGCACCCAGCTCCCAGCCCTGTAAGTCACAAGTAGCAAAGCTGAGCACCATGCAAACACATCCTAAAACCTTGCAGGTAAGTTTCTATCAAAACCACTGATGAGCCAAACCAGAGACATGCTTACATTTCAGGTTCCATGCCTTGAAAGTTGCCACAAATGTTTTGAATTTCTCCTTGAAGCTTAGAGGCGCTTACCTTTTCTGGCCATCTTCTGTCAAACTCTATACCAATTTTATGTTGTTGTGTTCTTGTTACAAGCTCTTCAGATTTTGAGAATAATTTGCATGCAGAGAAATCTGCTGTTGTTGTAGACCAAAAAATACCAAGAAAGCTTAAGTGAACAGAAAAGAATTAGAAACAAAATAAACAGTTTCTTAGTTCTCTACCACTCTTCCCTAGTTACTCCAAAATCTCTCCCTTTTTCTCTCCTCTACACCCAGAAAACAACGCAAGTGATTTATGAATAGATAAAGAAGGTCAACAGATCTGCAAACAAGCAAACACTGGGTAAGGAATCAGGTGGACTGTAAAATACACAGCAAGCAATAGGTGAGTGTTCCTGGCTGTGCATTTATTTTACTAATTTTTTAAGGAAATGTCAATGAACCTAGCCAAAAAATTCCCTTACTATGTTCAGTGTTGGGGAGGTCAGAAGTGATTCAAAAGAAGAGCCAGTTATTACAGCTTTGAGAAAACTGATAAGGACTTTGCATGTGAAGACTCCCATGTGAGTTTCATTACCTCAGAAGTCATCCCTACTGCAGCATTATGTTTGTCTGGAAAACACTGTACATTGGCAACACAATGGCTTAACCTGGGTGCCTTTACCCACAGTTTTTTACGTATTAAATTAAAATTTGGGTGGTCAGAGGCAGGCATAAATTGAGTATTTGTGATAATATATGGGAACAATACTATAAAGCTGATCAAACTTTCTGTAACAAGCCACCACAGAATGGTTGAGACAATTTCTTGCAGTAATGGAGGAGGAAGCCCAGAATTTCCTAAATTAATGCAGGTGTCCCCAGCTCTATGGGACGTTTTCAGATTTAGACAGCAGATCAGGTATCAATTTTCTATATGTACATATCTATCACTCTCCAGAAAAGTGATGACATAAAGAGCAAGAAACAGCGCTCCATTCTCCGGTTTATGTACTAAAGCTGAGAAATGGGTGTTAAACCCACAGAATTTCCGGGGGAAACCTATAGCTAAGGCACATATCCAGTCAAACAAATGAGGCAAGGCTGACAGAAATTCTGGATGGCACCATGTCCTTCTCAAAAAATGTTTCAACACATTTCAAAACAAAAAATGTGAGCCAAAAAAAAGTAAGTACCCATCTGGTATTTATCTGCACTTCTGCAGAAGAAGCACTTGCCAAAGGAGCAAGTTCTGTTCTGCTTGATCTAAGGCACATAACAACCCAGCAAACCTTTAGACCCCTCCCCATCCCTCCTCTTGCTCAATTACACACCTACGGTAACATAGTACATAAAGACTGTCAAAGATGCAAAAACAATGTTAGTAAACACAACCCAGAGCACACAGTTGTCACAAGGAGAACTAAAGGGTTGTCAGTAAGCAACCAGATCTGCCAAAGCAGCTTCCCATTCATGCCTGCAAAAAATCTCATCTCCCAGCACATAATCATTTGAATATACCAAATCGGCTATTCCACTGCACTTTGAAATCTGGAGTTCCATTAACAAAAAGGACCCTTGCTTGCTTGCCTGGTTTCTCCCAGTTCATTCCCACATCTCTTGCGCTGTGTGTTGCTCCTTTTCCCTCCAGAATTCCATCTGCCCCTTCAGACAGTTCTTTGATTTGCCATCTGTTAGGTTATTACCTGGAAGGATGCTGTACATGCTGCTCTTCATTGAAAAGACTCTTTGCAGAGACACTGCAGCTAACACTGGACACACTTCCAAGGCATGCTGCTGCCTCTTCCAACATGTGCTTTCTCACCCAAATTCCATTTTGCAGCTCCAGTACCCAAAGTAGTTCTGACTCTAGTTATCCAGCATTTCCCATCCTATTGGTAAACTTCTGCTGTCTTTGGATCACTTTGGAGTGATCTCCGTGTCTTTCATTCCTTGGTGAATCAACTGAAAATGTGGGTGTAGCTATCCTCTCCTCCAGTGAAGTGAACAGACACTGCTGTGAGTAACGTATCTGTGAGCACATGAGAGGAAATCTGCAGCAGTGAGCAGAACCAGAGTGGGTGGGATGGGGATGAATTCCTCAATGTTCCCAAAGCTAATCAAGCTTTTCTGAAACTCTGGGATATCAATCAGCTTGCTCTGTGATGTGAGTCTCTTGAGACTCAGAGAGAAGGGAAACATCTTCCACTGAATTAAGGTAGCCAAACCTCCAACCATATCATGGAAGTACACAACTAAGTGGTGTGAGTCTTCATCATCCCTGGTACATTACAGAGCCTGTGCTTTAACATGCAAACCATTGATTTATGGTCTGCCAAGTCTATTTCAAATTTTTCATCACTATATGAAAGTTTGTACTGTGATTTTCTGGCTTAAAAAATAAACACATTGATGCACAAAGCAATGAAAAGTAACATTTCAGGTATGGGATCTATTACATACCATGTTCAGCACATTTTCCAAAAAGCAGGTTATCTTCTTGTTTTCACAAATAACAAATCAGCTACATAAGATGGATAAAAAAGGTATTTTTTTTTGTTTGTTTCCAGTCCTAAATATAGAAGAAAAAGGAGCTGAAACAGAGTAAGGAGCAAAGACAGGTGTTGATGAATTGGGTCACTGCAAACTGAGATTTATAAACTGGTGTGATGTTTCAAATGTAGTCACCTCGAAACAGGGACTGTAATTTAGACTTTTGTCAACACATTCAGACATCACAAGGAAGGGAAAACAGGGCCTCATGTCTAATTTGAAATATTTTAAGTACCTGCCATCCACTTCGGCTGTTGATGTCTAAAAACACATGTACAGTACATCCTGTAATTACATGAAAACATTTAAATAATGGAGCTAGAGTATATTTCAGGGCATTTGTCTTCCCTTTCCCTCTGTCTGGCTGATTTGTCTTTCTCTCACAGCTTTTTTGTTTAGGTCTCCCCTGTACTCCTCCTATATCAGATCTAAGATTTGTTGTTTTATTCAGAAATATACAAAGAACTGTCAAATATAATTTGTGGTGCATAATTCATTCTATAAGAGACATATTCAAGAATAAATTCTGTTAGAGACTGAAATGATAGAAAGCATATGAAAAGCTTTTGACCTTTGTGATTAAAAAACTCCAATGACAGATCAGTTTTGATTGAGTGAAAACCATCATAAAGCCATCAGTTATATGTTCAAGTGCAGGAAATTCCCTCCATCAACAGAAAAGTTCTTGCAGTTAAGGGAGACTCAGGAGACCTTTGCTCCATGTACAGTATTAGCACAGTATTCCTCTTTGATGACTGTACAAGGTGCTTGGGATAATTCTCAGAAGTAATTAGCCTTTTGCAGTGTCTAGGGTCATGCATCAGTGTCAATTTTAGAACTAAGATTTCTTGCTCAATCCACAACCTGAACAAGTTGCTTAAGGAAAGGATATCCATGATCAGGGAGAAATAAAGCACGGAAAGGATTTGGGCAGTTTCTAAGCATGCCAATTTTGATACAGAACCTATAAAAGGTAGCTGAGCTGCCAGAAAACCAGATGATGATCATCAAAGCTAAGTGTTTAGTTGTGTGATGCTAGAGGCATTTCCTTCAGACACTCATGACATGTTGGTACCTGTAGTTCAAATGCCTTGTTTGGCTCCTGGTTTGAGAAGTCTAATATGCAAAACAAAAGTCTCAGGGCTGGTTCAAAACATCATAAAATTAATGTAATCTTTCCACAGACTTCAGTGAATATTTGATTGGTAACATAACTATCAAGAGCATTAAGTCCTTTCCAATACTTCTTATTGAAGTAATACTTCCCCAAGGCTATCAAGAAAAGTGAAGGTTTTCACATCTGGATGCATTCAGTAACTATAAAAAAAGCACATGGGTCATATTAATTTAATTTCAGTAGGTGAGTGACAAGCAACCTTTTCTTGTACTGAGATAAACAAGTAGTATAGTTGCACTGCTATATACTGTTTGCATCATTGCTTGTTCTGATATCAGCGCCATCTTATCCTTAGCATTTGTTTATTGAATCCAACAGTTAAATTCCTATGTAAAGGTTTAAGTGACCTGACCTCAAAGTCTTTTTGAAAGACTGTGGTGAACTACCGTCAGCTGGCAGGACCAAAAGCAGGAATACCATATCCAAGCTGTTCAGCCCGCATGATAGAACTTTTCCAAACATTCAGGAACAACGAAACAGGTTTTCTTGAAAAACAGACATGATTTTCCCTTTCACTGTTGAGTACTTGGGGAATTTCCTGAGGTTTATGACCCTTTAGGTATACTCATCCCCACATTACACAAGGAACCATTAGCATCTGTAATTTGAGATAAGAATATTACCAATTCCCATACAAGCTGTTACCTCTCTCGTAGCTAATTATTTTCTAGTAGAAATATTCTATTTTCTAGAAGAAAATATTCTAATATGCTGCTCATTAATATGCAAGCATTGATTCTTTTTCTCTTTTTTAAATTGCCTGTCAAGTTGATTTACTTTAGAAGTTGTCTAGTGAGTGCTCAATTTAAAGTGTCAAACCCTTCTGTTCTATATAAACTTCCTTGAATTCCTCAGTATTCTACTTGATTTTGAATGGAACTTTGTGACATAGCACTTTTGTACCCAAAAACCTTTTTCTTTTTGTGCAGCCAATTTTTTTATTTGACATTTTAAACAACCATTTTCCCAACCATTTTAAACAACTACTTTTTGAAGCCATTATGGTCAAAAAAGTGCAATTTGAGGGCAAGTTCTCTCATAATGAGAATTTTCTTGAAACACACTTCAGAGATATTTCTCTAGTTATCCAAAAGCATGGATCATAAGATCAGCTTGTCTTACAGATTCTGCGCCACCTGATAAAGAAGGAGGGAGGGGAAAGAAAATCATGGCATAATTGCCAAATCCCAGGCTGAGTCTGCAGACTGGTAGTTACAGAAGAGCTTACCTCTACATGTTGTCTCGGATTCAAAGAGCAACAACGAGCATGGAGCTCACACAACTCATTTGGTCAAAATAAATAACTGACCTTACTCCAAATTCCAGCTATTTATTCACTCACAACATTGATGACACCAAGGTACAGTACTACAAATCAAATACTAGATACAGCCAGGTACAACTGGGAAGGGGCAGACTTTTAAACAGGGCATAAAATTAGATAAAAGAAGTATTCAAGTAAAATGGGTAACTTCAACTCATTAGAAGAGGTTGATTCCACAGCTACTTTATCCAGCAGAGCTCAGGATGATTACCTCTCCTGAAATGCCAGTGGTCATGCTCTGTACTTGAGGGAAATTCTAGCTCTTTCCTTTAATGTCTATCTGTGTAACTACCACTAAATCTCTCCTAAAGATTTAGCTCTGAAAAGCCGTTCATTTTAGATTTTAATATCTTTTTTCTTTAGCATAAAAGTGAACTTCCCCACATGCTTCCAAACCTTTGTATTTCCTCTCTCCTCAACATGAAGCATGTTATTAATAAAATCTCATAAACAATCCAGTTCCCCTATTGCCATCTATTAAGCTCTTCACAAACACATACGTTTCTAGAAACACATTGTTAAAACAAATATGATTGTTGTCTGTCTTTGCATAACTATCCGAAAACATTATGACTTACCTTTAAGGAAAAAAAGCCACCTGAGTGTCCTGACCAGAACTATCTCCATCCCCCCATGTACAGTTATAACATTGTAGTCTACTGTTCTGAAAGTGTGTGTTCCTTCCCCATTTGTGCCTAAAAAGCTTAGTCATTGAGCTTGTAATTATTCCCAATCTCATCCTTTCTACTCACCCATCTTTTTGCAGTTAGCTTCTCTCACCTGTGGTTTTCACTCCCTTTCATTGTCTATGTATGTGACAGTGATACACAGATCGTTTTTTCTCCCCTTCATAGCTTTATCAAATTTCAGACAAGCACTGTTCAAATAAAAGCTCTCTCATTCAGTGCCCCAGTAAATATTTTTCTCTTCCTAACACTGTGATATTTAGAGACAAAAAAAGACATTACTGAAATTACTCGATATTTGCATAATACCTGAGACAGATAATTCACTGAGACAGATACATCCATGATATTCTCTGCAGAGACATCTCAAGAACTAACTAAGCTCACATATCTGTAAACATAGCAAGTCACACCTATCAACCTACATCATGTTCTGGAGAATTGCCATATTAATTTCAGTGTTAAGCTCAACACAAAAACAAGTAGTGCCCTGCTTGTTCTCTAGGCCAAAGTTTCTATTCAATACATCTCCAAAGGAAAAGATCAACCATGGTATTTTGCAGCTGGATCCCAAAGATACTTTCACATGATGAGGTCACTGCAGGTAGTTAAGTCAAAAGTCAAGAGATATTTTCCAAGGATTATCTCATCTATTAAAACTTCTCTGCTTTTTAGAAAAAGTTAAATTACCCTTAAAATCGGGGAAAACAAAGTAATTAAGAAACATATTTTGCCATTAATGTAATCGCTTTCAGCCATATTTTCTGGACATTTTGTATTTGACACAAAGAAGGAATGTAGAGGGATTCCTTGTGGAATATAGGATACCCCAGGAGGGCTTGGGCATCCCAGGGCTGTTGCAGAAGTACCCCTGATGGGGCCTCAGGCTGAAAACAGGCTTGTAAGGCGCCTGCTAGCCGGCAGCCTTGAACAGCCTTGGGAAAAGGTATACACTGGTCAGCTCCCCCGCTGCTTAGAGGCTTTCTCACGGGAAAGGGGCGTGAACTTTGGAAAAAAGTATAACTTGGTGTAACTGAATAATAAAACTGGAGCACGATGCTCAAATCGTATTGGTGTTCATATCGTGACTCTGGCTGGATTCCCCTGCTCTCGGGACCCCCCCCTGCTACAAAGGAAGACCCATGTCAATTTCTTTTATGTATGTGGTGAACTTGATGAACTCAGTCAAGTACATGATAGCCTTGATCTGATTGTATAAGACGAGAAATGAATCACAAGTTTTTATCTGTAATGAAATAAAGACATTGACATTCATCATCATCATGGTAAATAGTGTCACCACTGCTTATTGCTGTTAGATTATGCTCCAGTTATAGAGATGCATGCTGAGACATTGTTCACTGCAAACATCAAATGGGGACATTTTTCAATTGTTTCATTTTGTATGGCAGCCACATCTCCCAGAACACCAAATAGCAGTAGTACACCTCAGAACCCCATGGCCTGTGATGAGATCCAGGCAGATTGTATGCAAAATGTCTAGACATCTTCATCATCCTCCAACCACCCACAAGCCATTTACTGCCTGGTTTCGTCTCTCAGGATCAGTAGTAGCACAATAGGTAGTCTCAAGACCTCACATCCCACAGAGAATCTAGCTAGCTACTGTATACATACCTTGTAAAGTCTTTAACAAAAACAGGCCAGCTCCTGCAATACATGTTTCTTCCTTCATTCCTTTCCAGATGGTCTTCAGCCGCTCAGCTGATCTCTTATTTGGCCTCTGTCTCCCAGAGTTCATTCCACACATGAACTAACCAGGGACAGAGTTTAATAAGAGTCATCTATCAATGTGCCACCTGGCACAGTAAAACTCATTCCAGGAAGGACCTTATTTTTAGTTCAGGTTTCATCTACAGCAGCCAATTCCACTTCATGCTTGTTAATTACAAAACACATCTCCCAAATTCTTCTGCAGTTAAATGAGCTGGCACTCATGAAAGGCGTCTTTAAAAATTCAGGGCCCATTTTTCTTGCCAATTCCTGACTTACAATTTTTTATATTTCCTCCTTTGCTGTTGAGCCTTTTGTTACCCTGCATAATAGTCTGCTTTTAAAATTAACTTCTTAAAAGAAAGGAAATTTTTTTACCCTTCTCTTTTATGCTTACTTCATTTTCTCCACCTGCTGATTTAGAAGTATTCAGACACCTCCCCAGTTTTGCTTGCTACCCTGCTCTAAGTGCTAGAAAATGTATGTTTCTCCTGCCCTTTGCCCTTCTGCCAGCAGCTTTTAGCGCTTTCCCAACATGGAGCACACTGATCTTACAACTGGCTTTGTCTCCTGCATTCAGCACAGTTCCTGCCTGGACATTCTCCTTATCAACCTGCCTTGTTTTCTTCCATGGTATCTTGGTGACCACATTCCTTTTCACAGCCATCTCCTGCTCCCAGCTTTCAAACAGCATTTCTCTTTCTGCGTCTTCTCTTCACAAAGATTCTGTTCATAACTGCCACCTTTTCCTGACCTCTCAGCATATCAAAAAAGCCAAGGCCTTTGGAAGAAGTCAAGACCAAAGCCATCTTCAGCAACTTACCACTCATTTGATCATTGCATTCAACACAACTGGCTCAACTCCATCTTCAGATCATAGTCTGGCAGCCCTTATTTCACCCAGTTTCTTACAGAACCTGCCTTCTTCCTCTTACAGCATGCATTGGTTAGATGGGGCAGCTGAACAGGACTGATGGAGCCTTTGGATCTTATGAGGCAGACAACCCTGTTACAGATAGGTAGACTGTACTTTGATTAGGATGAGAATTATCAGGGAATATGCACATTTTTGTTGTTTGCATCTAAGAAATCAAATTTGTATAAATTAGAATCCCTTAAAATTCTGTTCCTGTTTTTTCTAAAGCTTTACTCATCTTTGAGTACAGTGAAGCCTTCTGTTGGGATGTGAAAAAATGTTTTGGTTTTGGCGCCTGATCAGAAGCAGAACTTAAGATAACATTTTTTCCCCAAGCTTTAAATGCTCTACAGCACATTTTTAACTTTCTGATGGCCTACTGGTGCTCTTGCAGTAAAAATCCAGATTATTTATTCATGTTATGAGAGCATCTTGCAGAGTCTAGTCAGAGGATACCATTTTTCTGAAGCTGATGGCTAAAACCAATAGAACATCCCATTCATTCTCTACGGAGAAGACAAAGTGCTAAATCTTTACAAATGCAGTAGAGTTTCTTTATATCTTTTTGTGACTCCTGATATATGCACTAGTGGTCACATCCTCGGTTATCTAAATCTACATGTTTCAGTTAACTCCATGGTTGGTCAGGCAAGTGGACACAGTGTACACCATTTGAAGAACTGGTCCTTTTTTTTTTTTAATTTATGTACACACACTCAGAGTATTTAATTGTATTTTCAATGATAGGACAGAAACAAAAAATTTACCTTATATACTGTGCTATTCACATGTGGACAGAACGCTGAGATTGGCCAGCTCAATATACTACCCACCTAGAGTCTGTCAGCTGGTTTTGTTCCAAAATGCATTGCACAGCCACCATCTGTCAATCATAAACTACATGGCCAAAGAGAAATTTATTAATTTAGAAATACTGAAAAACACAATTGCTCATGAAAATGCTAGCAACAGTTATTAGACATGTTGATCAGCATTATAAATAAATGTTAATTGGGTTTTTTGCTTATTAAAAAAAATCTGCTCCACAACACATTTTAATCAAAGGTGAGGAATTCATTGATAATTTGGCATAGGAACCAGCTACTACTTCAGTCAATTAATTCAGTGATTTGGATGTTTTATTTATTGCCTTACCAAAAAGCCCAGCAATTCAATAAATAATCTTTCTTTTCCATTTAATAATTAAAGCAGCTTAAAACAGAGACAGTTTCAGGACTAAAGGTGTATATTTTAGCTGCTGGAGCCCATGTAAAAGGATGAGAATAATGTACTACCTATGGGCAACCAAAGGGAACACTGTGCAACGAAGAGCAGCTAATACAACTCCTAAATATAGGTGCAATTAAGAAGATAGACTTTTTAGTCTAAGATTTCAGAAAGATTCCAATCTCCAGTTAAAAGTGAGAGTAACTGTACACACAGAGACTCTTCAAAGAGAATGAATACAAATATAAGAATAATGCCTCCAACCTCTTTGTTAACAAAAGACAGAAAGCAGAAGATGTGATGTGCCTCTCCTAATTCTTAATACTTGGAAGGGCACTATTGATTTCATACCTACAAGAGTATCTAGCTATCAACTCTTCCATTATCATCTTCTCATAGTTGGATTGCTGCTACTTTCTTCTCTGCTTAAAATAAGGCAATGAAATGGAATTTAATCAAGTATCTTCTAGACAGCTTTCTTAGCTTGAAAACTCTCATTTGCCTGGGAAAAAGAATAACACCGACCTCTGCCATGTACTCCATAAGATCCATGTCTATCCAAAACATAAATATTTAATTAAATCTTAGAATAGCTTACAACATAGCATTTTTCATTTTTTAAGATACTAGTTTTAAGTGTTTATATTGGATTAACACAATGTTCAGGTTCATAGAAGAAGCAGTGTTCCATGACTTATTTCTCTGTCCATGAACATCACTCCTGCTTTTCCAGCAATTCCCCCATACCACAGGGGCTTTACCCACTTGGTCTGCTTGACCACAGGACATATTTCACAGTTATGGATAACCTGGGGGATGGTGTCTGCACTCAAGTCCACCCCTGGATCACAAGCCCACCTGTATGTTGCATTTCTCCCTAATGACTGGAGACATCACTGGCTCACTGAGCCAGAAATAACTCACCCTTGTGCTGCCAGCGCAGATGTACCTGAGACACTCTAACCGTGGCAGCTCAATCCACCTGTCCACCACTGCAATGCTCTTCAGTAACCTGGCTCTTGGGTACGTGTGCATCCACGTGATGGTGGCAGTCCCTCTGCTGGAGAGAGCCAGGCAGGAGGATGCACTTCCCCTCCAGCACCCCGGTTCATCCCGCCACAACCACGCCCCAGCGATGGTGGGGTGGTATAGAAGAAAAACCTTGGTCACACCACACAGTGCCAAACTCCACCCCTCTTTCCTGTAACCAGGACACTTTTCTTGCTATTTGAACTTTTAATAACTTTAACCACAGAATTACAGAATGTTTGAAGCTGGAAGGGATCTCTGGAGGTCATCTTGTCCAAATAATCCTTGATAAACTTTTAGGATCAGTGATATTTTGGCCATATGTTCTACAGGGTAATTCTAATTCATACTTCAAAAGCATTTCCATTTACCACACTTACAAACATGTTTGGTTTTGTTACCTTTTATTTCAATATAAGGCACATCATTCATCAATGAAAGACAGAAGAACATAATGCCATGCATGACATTCATACAAGGTATAGATTGAGTTCTTACTATGCAACAAACTTGGCATTTTTTTCCTAGCTTTAGTGGTCACAATATAAAAGGGGTAGTTCTTACCCAGATCTTTGGATTTTAAAAATATAAATGTACTAATTCAATAAAGAAGTGGTCAGTGTATCATATTCAGGTTATAGACTCCACATAATATTTTAGATTACCATATGCATATTACTAAAAAGTGACATAAATCTTAGTGAATCTGGCTTTTATAGTGTGTTATAATAAAATTTTATTAATACCATATAATAATGTATATATATTATGTACTATATAACTATATAATATAATCATAGGATAACAGTATGTTCATACTATGTCCCACTATATTTAGGTGTACTATACCATACCTACTCAAGATGGTTATGCACAGTTATGCAACATAATTGTATGCTATCTATTGGATAATATATCATTTATACAACTTTGTTGCTGCTAGATGTAGCTGATGGTACAGAAACAGGGTATAAAGTCTGTTGCACTGCTTACAAAAATGTGTATCCTCACCAGCTGCTGCAGCTTGGTTGAAATTTCACCTAAGACCCTGAGTGCTGGTTGTGTTGTACTTATTATTTTTCATACTATCAACAGTTGAGACAATACATCAGAACTATTGATTCACATTATTTATACAATATTTTATTTTGCCTTTTTACAGCCTTTTTTAGATCAATAAAAGCTGAAGATAAATGATGATAAATTCACAGCTTTAAATTAATTTTAAATCTAGATTTATTATCACACATATTTATTGTGCTAGATCAGCAGAGCATAGAGCACAGAGGCCTCCTTCATGTCCAGTAGCACGGCTATTCTTTATTTGCAGTACAAACCACAGATTCCTTATCAATAAACCAGAGGCCCTGTAATATCTGGCAAATGAATGATAAATCTAAAATTAAAAGTATTCTTTCTTTTAGTAGAAAAAACAACTAACTAATGTTTTTCTGGTTTTCTGCCAATAAATGGGGCTGTCATTTAATCTCTTACAGAGAGATATACAAAGCTTAATCAATGTATTCAATATTTGGTTAGCTCTAGTCCTTTCATACATTAGCACAGCCTCACCAATTTTTCCAAACAATGGAATTTACACTTGATACTTGAGTCCTGAAATGGTATGGAAAAAATACATTAGAGGCACCCATTTATAACCTAATATTTTTATGTTTAATTCTTTTTCACTCTCAGCACAAGTAGCTTCAGCTTTCATGAAAAGAACTGTTAGAGAAATAGATTATACTGTTTTCCTAAATATGCACTGATATTAACCTCTGCCCTATCAATAAGACAGTATAGAGGCAGATTAGTTCTTACAGTTAATTATCTTTTTATTCCACAGAAGTTCTTTCTCTTTTCTTTCTGCTTTTGCACCTCATTAGTCATGATCAAAGTGTATTCCTTTTAATAGTGCCTTAATGTGATGCTTTGATCACATTTTCTGACTAATTTGAAAGTCTGTTAACTGAATTACAACACAGCCTGCTGCATTTGAAGTTTTTGGAACCATTTTCCTGGGGCCATTTTGCTCTGACAAATTTTAGGTATTTAATTGAGGTTTCCAGGAGCATAGTTGCTCTGGACTTCTTATATAATTGACAGAATAAGACATCTTCAGTGAAAAGTGGATCAAATATCTCCAGAAGATGATTTGACCCTTCCATGGGGCAGATCTTTCTCAAATGTTTTCCACTGACTAGTAAAAGAGATTCTGTCAATGAAGATCTGAATTTAAAGAAGATACTTAAGTTCCTAGAAATAACTAGAAAAACGGTGGTCTGTGTTTTATGAATTTGCCTACGATTCTTACCCCTGTATTAGTCACAAAGGGCTATTTTAATGATTCTCACATATGTGTATAAATTGACAGAGAAATACCCATGAACTATAAGAGCCTGTGTCTATGGGCTCCAGAATAAACACCTTAAGCCTAGGTCATTTTATTATATACCTTGCTCTTCCATACAAAGTATATCCTACCCATTTCAGCTACCTATATGCTTGCTTTCTTGGAGGCCACCTTAAAGCCATCTGGCACCTTGAACCTTACTGGCAGAAATCTTTCATCCAAAGGAATGGATGCACTTCAAATTTCATCCTCAAAAATATACCCAGAGCAACATTACTCCATGTAAGTAGCTCTACCACCAAATTGTTTCTGCCTTTGAAAATTGTTTGGTGAGAGATTGGTCACATAGTCAATGGGAATAGATGCAGCAAGGCTACATGACTGAGTATCATATGTTCAGAAATCACTGATTGCTTCAGTCAGTGGAATAAAAGATTTTTGGGTAGATAACTAGGAATCTCTGCAAGAACAACTGTGTCAAAACCCTCATTAGTTAGTGGCTGGCTTATATAGCCCCTCTGTGAGAGCTCACTGGAAAACAGTTCTTAAGAAATTTTACATGATTCTTCACTATCCTGGAGCCATATTTTGAGATATGACTCTAATTTCATTGCTATCGATAGTCAAGATACTGGATATCAGGTGAATTAGGTTATAGTAGTCACTAAATTACAAAACAGTAAAGGCAAAAATCTTTGTACTGTATCAGATTGACTTCTGTGCTATAAAATGGTATCATTTCAAGTTAAATCCTGTGACACTGCTGCATGCAAAGCTGTGCCACACACTTCAGGAGACACAACCCCATCCTGCAATGCAGGCAAAATACAGGTACCAGAGGATGCTTCCTTTGAATCAATGTTTTCTCATACTTAAGCACCAGTTTCTTGAACATTCCCTGCTTAGCTCATCTTAGAGGTCTTTGCAGAGGAATGTGACTCAAAGTAGGGTTACTAGACTTGCTGAGTAACTCTAAGAGCAGAGGTGCAGGAGAAATAAATTAACAGTGGCACCATGTGTCTTCTGACTCAATGTGATCACTCAAACTAATAAATGATCAAAATAAAAACTAGCTAAAATATGAAGGTCAAGCATGAAGTTTTCCAGTGGTTTTCCAGGTTTGTCTTTACTAGTGCTGCAGCAAGCTTTTTCCTCTAACTCTTGGAACATTGTCCCTAACCTGCAGTTTTGTACTGTGCAGCGAGACTTCATTCTCCCCTCAGGACAGTCTGTATTTCTTTCCTATTCTGTGAACACAAATTTATTGTTAATTTGTGTAGCTGCCCAGGCACTCACAATTAGTACTTTTATTTTCTGCCAGTTGTTGTCACATCTAATCACTGTGGAAGGTACAGAAAACTTTTTTGAAAAATCACTGAGTTTTCAAAAATGCATCTTGACAATTTTATTTGGCTTTATAATTTATTGTGTTCATTTGCTTACCCGTGGCAATGAATTCTAACTTGTATTACCATATAAACCCCAGCTGCCTCTTACTCATGGATATAAACTCCATATAAAAAAACATCAAGTCTTTATTACTTTACAATGGCAAAGGATAGCATTTTCTAGAGTAGTAGGACTTGGTATAACTCTGTTGGTGGAAAAAGAAGACTGCTTGGGTGAAATCTTCTGTTCCAGACACTGAGTCTTGCTCCTGACTATAGACTTGTTAAGTCCTATCAGCTCTTCAAAATCCAACTGTACTTTTTTAACCAGTTAGAGATAATATTAATTCAATTCCAAAGTGCCTTAGATTTTTTTTAGTGTGTTTTTAATCTGTATCAGGAAGAACTGAGAACTAACTTGTGTTACGGTTTCAAGTACCAAAGGAAAAATAGCCAGTTTAGGGATTATTTCACTTGTTGATTTGATTATATTGGATCAGGAAAGGTAGAATCTCAAAAAATAAATTTTATTAAATCAATTCTCTTTCTGCTGACCTAGCCAGGATGTAGAAGCAGATGTGTTCCCTTTTCTTGGCACACCACCTTTGGCAGGCTGTGACACCATACTATGAGAAGGCAGGAGTCGGAGCAAGGGCAAACTGTCAAAAAGCAGAGAAGGTGAAGAATTTTTACAGTAGAGAAGCAAGAGGACTGCTGCAACATCTTATGTCATGCTGGGTGCAGTGTGGGCTGGCTGGAATAGAGTTCAAAGCAGGAGGTAGAGAAGCTGTCAGGTGCAGGAATCTTGCAGAAGGAGGAATTGAGACATGCTCACAAAATGCTGTAGCTGGATGCTGGCAGATTCCCTTTTTAAGGAAAGAAACTGAGGTAAGATAGAGAAAGCCTTAAAGGGACACAGGGCTTGGAGCTAGTCCAGGCTGTTAAAGAAATAATAAAAATAATGCTTTGGGCAGGGAGTTAACCCAGATCAAGAAATGAAATTGCCCTCATACAAATCTTTGTATTTAGATGTGCTGCAGCTCAACATTGTCTTTAGGAAGTTCTGCCACATGAACATGAGTGCATGTTTAAGTGTGTGAGTGTCAGTGTTTGAGAAGAGTATGTGTACGTGTGCCACCAAAAAGACAAAGCTGCTAATCCTAAAAACCAGATCTTTAAAAGGAGTGGACAGGCCCTTCTTCCAAAATGTCTTTGCCCTGAACTGAAATTCCCTGAGACAGGGATTTCACTCCAAATTATCATGGAGTCTCTGCACCAGCTACACACACTGCTTTATATCCAAGTGATCTTCCACCAGCAACAAGCAATTGAAGCAATCCAGCACGTTCCTGCTCTGCTGAATAACTCAATAGTTTGGCTGTGCCAAGGGGAAGCTGTTGTCTAGTTCCAGTCATTATTCCAGGCTTAAATCTTCACCAGAATCAACAACAGGCTACTTGTATAAAATCGCCCTGAAACATTCATTTATTTCTTGAAAATAAACTTAGAATATATGAATCGTACTGATTTCCCAGTAGTAATATTTCTTTTGTTTTGACTTTGCTTACACATATCCAAGGGAAAGAATAACATAAAATGGTGTAACCATTACACAAATCTATATTTAATTCTGGATAGTTTTGATCAAAATATGCACTGCATCTCCATGGATTTAAAATATAAAGAATCAACAACTTGATATCCTAGTTCAGGTCAATCAATTGTTAAATTCTTCAGCTATACAGACAGCAGAATTGGCATAACCTTTTGAAAAAAATGCTCTAAAGAGCTGAGAGGAGACAGAACAGGGATTTTATTTTACAAATAAATAAGTATGAAAGTCAGTAAAATACTCAATCAAAACAGCCGAAGAAACTACTGTTTTTCATTAAGAAACTGAAACTGAGGTGAAGTAATCTGAAAACTTAGATAATGAAATGACATAAATATCTGACAAAATTCAGAGGGCTCAGGTGTGCTTTGTACTGAATTTGCTGTTCCTAATACAGGAGATATCAGCATTTATAAATATATTCAGTTTCACCAGCTTACGATAAGGTAAACAAACAAAAATAGCTCATTGATTTACAGACACATCAAGATTTTTAAAATGTGAAATCTGAGTAGCAGGGTGATAGAACAGTTTCTGCACTAGCTACCACATTAAGCACTTTTTTCCTGCTAGTTTAATTATCTTCCTGAAGAAACAAATGGCATGTTCTGCAGAAGCACCTACTCTAACAAAATCTGATGAGTTAAGATTATACTTTCCTTAGTCCTTGGAAACTATGCGAAGAATAATAGGCTTATCTGCGTTTAATCGCTAAAGGAGAAGCCAGGATATATCTGGACAGGAGGCTAAAATATTCGTCCCAGAGCATAGCTGTCTGCAAGCCACTCCTCAGGTCATCACGCCCCACGCACACACCTCATGTCAACAGGCATTTCATTGCATTCACACACGGAGGTAGCTCATGCAAGAGGGAGCTCTCCTGGGTTGCCAGGGTTAGGTGATGAGTGACCTCACCAACAGGTAACAGCAGAACTGCAATGACAGGAAGAGCATTTTTCCCACCATCCCGTGGGAACGTGTGGAGCTAGGGGGATGTACAGTGCTGCCCACAACTTAGCAGTAAATCATCCCTTGAAACAGAGACAAAAGTAGAAAAGGTTCCCTTAGCAGAGGAAGCTGGGGAGTTTTGGGATGGGACCATTCAAAGGCCTCTTCTGCCCTGAGCTGTAAAAAGAAGGACCAGAAATGTCTGCTTTGTCATATGCATCAGACAATGCATATATGCTGGGAATCTGCCATGTAACAGAGTGAGTGAACTGTTTGTCAGATCTTCTCCTAGGAATCCTGTTGACCTAGACAATGTTTTATATTAATGGGACTTGGGGCTTTCATTATAGAATAGAATAGAAAAGAATAACAGACACTGGTTCTTTCTGTCTGAGATGTTTACTTTATCAAGCTAAAATTTGCAATCAATTGTTACTATAACAAAGCCATAATTTTATCTGTTTTTCTGTCATGATTTTATCTGCTCAACAGCCAGTTTACCCATTTAGCATCACTGACATAAGCCAAAAAGGAAAATTTCTTTGAGAGCTCAAACTAGAAATAGCTCACACACTACAAAACCCACAGTCCCAACTGAGAGGTTTATTTATTCTGCACTTTGGTTCCCTCTTACTGCAAAACTGTCAACCTTGTGTATGAGAAAACCACTGTACAGGAGTGAGAACCTCAGCAGACACATATGATCATGCAGCTGAATTAAATTATTCAGTGGTGTGTGGTTGATTTGTAGCAACTAGACCATCATTTAGTCTCTTGCATAATATTTCATAATTATAAAAAACATTGAGAGGTAAAGAAACTATACTAACATGTTTTTCTTTAATAAGAATAATGAAAATAATGTAATCTTATTTTCTTATTTTGATTAAGGTAAAGTATTTACTAACTATTTTTTTCATTTTTTACTATATTTATTTGAAATCCCACCCATACTGTTTTATAACTATCAGTCCTACAAATAGAATGATAATGTTAGGATGTTGAAGAAACTTTTTACATTTCTATGATGTCTCAAAGTACATGGTAATTTCCCTGTGTAACTGTTTCTTTCTGTAGCTGGGACTGCATAAAGAGAATATAAGTGGTAAGGCATGAAATTTATTTATCTGGTATATGTTCTATGACGTTTCTGGGATCTCAGACCTGCACTGAACTACCTACACACATGCTCTGGCTGTTCCCTTAAGAACAGGGTGTGCTCAAGGTCCCAGATACCAGTTTTCTCCATGTTTTCTATCAGTACATCATCGGTTCATACTTAGACAAATTTTGATTTTTTTTTAATACAGTCATGTCTGTGACTAACACAGCGGTTCAACTATTCATTGGGAAATTCTCTGGAGACACAGCCAAATATTAGCATGTAACTCATATATACTGTGACATGAGAACATATTGATATCTACAGTCTCTTGATTCTTACACTTCCACTAATTTCCACAGCACTTAAATGTCTGATTACAAGAATTTGCTTCAGCATGGAAATTTTGGTAAAAAATAAAGATAATGCCTGCACCCAACTCTGCTATGATTACCTTGCACTCCCCCCCCATTTTTGCTTGAAGAGCATAATTTCTCATATATTTTCAAAGTATTATCAACTCCAAAAACTATGTATTTTTTCCCCAGTCGTTAGGCCCTGACTTTTATCCTCCTAACAAAAGGCTAAGGAGAAGATATGGGACTATGCACAACCAAATTTCTTTTCTGACTGTGGTAATACAAGTGCAAGCATCAGAAGAAAGCAGTAATAAACAAACTAAGTACTTATTCAGAACCAAATACTGAACAAGAAGGAGGGGAGAAGAAAATTCTGGCATATCCATCTGGAAGCAGGGAATACTGATTTCAGTGAATACTCTAGTAAATATCTTCCATTCCAGTTTTTCCTACTGGCTGGCTTAGGTGAACACGAACACTGTAAATTGGGTTTGCATTCAAAACTTCCCCTGTGCTTTGGAAAGATCTTAATAAAAATCACGAGCGTAAGCACATGGAAATTCCTTAGACAATACAAAGGAGCTGTAGGAGGGAGTAGGGAGATGTGGGATTAGACACTGTTCTGAGAAGAAAATCTCCAAAAGACAGCAATTTAAGGATCTAAATCAACCGAAGTATAGTGACACTTTAAATCCCACAACTGCTGAAAGAGGGCATATCTAATTTAATCTTTTTCTCTCTCTAGGTATCTAGCTTATAACTTGCACTCTGTCAGACATCCAAAAACCAGCTGCTGCTAGACTGGGTTTTCAGCAGCTAGGATTTATCTGTTCTTGAGGGATTGTGTCTGTTTTGTGCTGTTTTGTTTTTTCCTTTCTTTTAAAGCATTAATAAATGCTATGTTTTAAAGACTGGATGAATTATTTATTTATAATGCTAATTAAGAGGTTTGCAAGAACTGAAATTAATGAAAGACATTTTGCTTTCTGAGACTGAGAGACAAAATCAAGAGAAACTTTGGACATTTGCAAGAAGCAGAAGCTTTTAAGTTATTTTATTTTAGAACAATTGATCTTGGAGGGAAATCTGGACACTGAACAGGACACTGAAACTCTCCTAATTTAATTCAGTTAGAAGCCTCAAGCCTCCGTCTTTCATCATTTTCAGCAGAGTGCTTCCTAAGCCTTGGACATTAAAATTGAAATGAAGTGATGCCAAAAACATGCCATATTTCAATAAAGAAGAAAACAGACAATATTTGTAAACATCTTACGTCTATATTCAAATATCTATTAATCATACTGCAATTTAATTATGTACATCCATTAAAGTTGCTAATAAATGGGGAAATCACTGCAGTTTTCATTATAAAAGCATGGAATAAGACAACCATTAATTCAGATATAAATTAATATATACCTGGTAAGAAACTAGCTCTATAGATCTCCTTTAATACATTAATAAATTGTAGTGGCATGAGAAAATATAAGGACCCTCTCTGAATCATTAGCTATTTACTTATTTGTGTTATGACAGACCTTCAAAGGTATTTGCTGATGATCTGCTGGTATCTATCACCTGTTAGAAGACACAAGTAGGAAGATTTGGTACTTTGCCTTAATTCAATCCTGAAGTCCTCAAAAAACCCACTGACCAGCCATCTCATCCTCAAATGCCCTTTATTTAATAGTTTAGTGGTTAGAGATTCTTGCTTTAAATTACACAAACTGCTTTTCATTCAGAAACCAGAATAGGAGGATCAACTCTTTAAGGTGAAAAATGCTGCAGCTTAACAGTACAAGAAGGTTCTCATCTGTGCTTAATGAGTCTTAATGTTTTTGTGTCTTTGGCACAATCTCAGTAAAAAGCACAGAAAAACCCTATGGTTTGAGAGTCTGAGTATTCTTCCAGGAAACAGTAGACAGGGGTTTCAATCTCCTCATGAAGAAGATGGAAACATAAGCTTCCTAATTCTTTAATATGAGCTTCATGTATTAGTTTACTGTCCAAATCTGCATTTTAAAAAACTCTCGTTCTTGGCTTTTCCAAAGATAGCAGGCTATCACACTTGCAGGTTACAGCATGTGCATCTTGACTGAATTGATATGTTTCTCTGCTGAATATACAATGCAGAAGGTGGAATTTCGGAGAGATTTTGGCTAACTGTAAGCAAGTACCTCCTAAGCAAGTTGAATTTGTTGATTTTTTCATTCTGTATTCTGAGAAGAAATCCCATTTTCTATGACTTTCTGAGTCTGTCTCTCAGCCATGTAGGTATGCTATGGGTATCTATGAGTAGCCCTCTGCATTCACTCTTGGTTTTGTCACAAGTTAAACCCCTCATTTTAATGTAAATATTTCTGCCATAAGACTTATGTTGTAATGCAAATATAGTATCTTTAGTTAGTTACATTGTTTTTAACAAAAAGGTGATAAATTGATCACTTGTAAACCATCAAATAGCAGAAGTTAAGGCTATTCGGATCACACAAATAACTCCTCTTTATCTGTCATTAAAACTAGTGATGTTTCTCAAGCATTCCAAAGGAAATTGGAACTAAGCCAACACAGGATAAATTTAATTTCAGCATGCGGTTAGTCTCACTAGTGTTTTTGATGAGAAAACACTCAAAGCTATTTCTGAAATTGAACATACTGAATGTAATCCCAAAATGTTCACATTCAAAGATTTTGCTTCATTTTGACCTTAGCATTCCATTTACTGCTTTCACCTTTTTCCCGTTGTTTTCTGTCTTTCACATCTATTTAGGCAAGAGTCAATATTCACATCAGCTTGGTCTCAAGACAGTATACACAAGAGGATTTTGCCACTTGCATCCCTGAGCTTTATGTCTGGCTAATCACATAACTCTTAGAACAGCACCAAGAAAACTTACTCTGTTCTATATAAAATGCTAAAATCCTAGAAAGAGGCACTCCGAATTCTAAGAAAGAGGCCCTGTGGCTCTGGCGCTGCCCTCATGGAGAACTGTCTTGGTGTCAACTGGGTGTCAAGGAGTATGTGAACTCTGAGCAATTCCTTTGTCTGCCAGGTTTCTTTCTGGGATGTTACCAAATATATCAGCAAAATCTCAGCCAAAAAATTCTTTTTTGTTTTTTTTTTTTTTGTAAATTTAGACTGCTTCCAAAAGACACTTAGTCTGCTGAATCAACAGCTTCTAGCAGAAACATCTTACCAATCTTACTTGTTTGTTGCTGATTTTAGTTGTGTAAACTTACAGCTGATCTCTGAGCTTAGTCTCCCCTATATTAACCTGCAGTTTCTAGCTGTTTGGAAACATATGCATTTTATATAAAAATGGCAATTATGCTTGCATACTTATGTACCCTAAATATATATTCTTGGCATTTTAGAAACTTATTTCCTAATTACTTCTTTCCACATATTTTTAAACCGAATTATTCTGCTTTTCAGTAGTCTCAAGTTGACAAATAGACAAATTGTCAAACACAGGTTCCTAAGTTACAAATCAGGTCTACCCTACCATCAGTCAAAACTTTGAATGCAAATCTAAATAAAGAGGTCGAAAAAACCTAGAACTGCAAATCTTGGCTTTATGACAAAAACACCCAAAAAAGAGCAATGTACAGTCTGTGGTATTTTGTAAAGATACTGTTTCTTAGCTTGGGTTTTCCTGTTTGTAAAATGGGAAACCTAAAGATCTATCAAAGAATAGATCTCATTCAACAAGCCTTTTTAAAAAATAGAGTAAAGGCTTGTCATTATCTCTCCCATAAAAACATCCTGGTGAACTTATTGAAACTGCTTTGTCAAGGATATATCAGATACATTCAGGTTATCATCAGAATAATTCCAACTTTGTGCACAGAAATTATAGAAACACGTATAATCACATACAGTCTCTACCTCACTGTCAAACTTTAGAGACGCAGAAATCATAACAGATTTTCCAATCCTGGTTATGCGTCCAAACATCCTGAATACAGACAGCAGTGATGATTTTATTATCTCATTATAAATGCAGAAAAGGAGGATCACATTAATATCCATAACATAAGAACCAGCACTCTCATAATAAAAACCATTCTACCATTTCTTATTTTTTTTTATTCTAGGATATCCTCTAGCTTCAATTTGCATGCCTCCATAGCCAAACATTTAGGGCCATAAATCCAATTTACGACTGTTTGCATTGTATACTAATTATATTTCTGAATATTAACCCCAGGAAAGATTTGTACAAACTGGCTGCTTTTTAGCAAAGAGGAAAACCAAGCCAAAACCATTTGACAGAAAACTACTTTCTTCCTTCAAGATATCACTGGATAACACAGAACGGTCCTATGGACTGTTATACAGGGATCACTAAAAATATTTGTAGCATTTTCTACCAATTTTAAACTCTAAGAAGCTTTACCAATATGAAAAGAAAGGGGAAAAGAAGAAGAGAGAAGTCTACCTTTAAATTCTGTAATTGCCTTTCTTCCTCTGAAAGACATTTGTATCCATGATTTACTGCTTAACTTGGATTTGGGATGATGCTTGTCTTGTATATCACCTGGGGGAATGAATGGAAGGTGCAAAGGCATAGTAAGGGACAAAAGGCATGCATATGCTTTTGTTATTCAGTGATAGTTCACTGCTGTAGTATGTTAGGTAGACAGGCTGTTGGGATTAGATATTCAATAGTTGTAAGCAGTTTCTGCTGGGATTTTCATACACACTGTATGTCAGATCTGTTACTGTAATTTTGAAAATACCACAGGAGATTATCTACACCTTCAAGGATTTTAAATAAAATTGAAAATGCAGCATTTTGTGACAACTATAAGGGTGGACTACCAAGTATATTTCTTGCTTAATGAAATTGGCACAACTCTCCTAGCCTAAGATAAATTGCCCATTTATTTTAAAATCCTTAATAATTTTACTTACTAGAATTCTGGAATTGCCACTGTAAAAAAAGCTTATGTTCTTGTGCACTATTGGCCTCCACTTTGACACACTTATATTTAAAAGAATAAAGGTTTGGAGGGTTAGTGTTCATAAAGGCTACAGCAGAAGGGAATAAAAGCTTCAACAATCATTTTTAAAAGCAAGTAAAAGTAAGTTCTCAAAGGCTTTGGCTATTGATTTAATAAAAGCACATGTTATTCTGAAATATTAATGTTCATTGCCTTACATAGATACATAGATATCATAGATACATATATAAAACATGACAAACAATCAGAATGTACATATAATTAGGGATCCTTTCCCACTTAGAACATTTTAACTAGTACTGCGGTAAAAATCAATGGCAGCTTAAGACATTATATGAGATGAAAATTAACTTTTTGAATTATACAGAAAATCTCCATAGGGAAACTCATTCTAAACCAAAATTTTGTCAAGGTCCCAGCTAACAGAATACAATTTCTAGTCTCAGCTACCCATAATCTAGGTAACAGAGGTTAGTGGAGGCATTGATGCCTTAGGTTTTAACTTTTATATTTTTTAAATTCTGTACTGCCTAGTGTGTAACTCTTAAGTTTTGTGTGACCTGTTAACTACTGTTCTCTCATGCTGGTTAGACATAACAAACCCTCTCTAGGTTTCCACTTCAAGGACACTTTGATTGTCCCAGGCCCCAAAATGTGTAAACTAAAAGCCTTTGGAGGAGGGGCAAACTTGGGGTAATTGCATCATTAACTGAAATTATAATTGGAGAATTAACCCTGATATCCAAATGGACCAGACTTACAAAATTGTGAGAAACCCATCACCCAGGGTCCATCTTGGGTGGAGCCGCTCGTAGGAGACTCCCAAGATGTACCTTTGAAGGCCCTTCAAATAAATACCCGCTTTTATTCTATTATTCTTGTCAAGTCTCTGTTTTCAGGTAGCCACTTCAAGGCATCAGCGTAGTAATCAACACTTAGATTCTTTTCCTAGATCCTAAGGAAACACTAATTTACATTTATGGTGTTGGTATTTGGCAATACAGCGGGTCCTGGTGTTGGGCGATATTCCCATGCTACATGGTACACCAAATTCCATGGTGCTGGGCCATGTTACAGGCCAATATTGTCCTTCATAATCACAAAATATCTTCCAATCATAACAGTAAACCACATGCTAAAGAAACAGAGAGACTGAAACTGAAAAACGTAGAACTTAACTCTGAGGACAAGAAGGATCTGGGTTTGAAAAGGGATAATCAGCTAATGTCTTTCCTGTAAATTCCCAGTGTTAAGGGTCTTCAATGTCAGACGTTAGCAGCATCACTTTGATGCAGCAGCATTCTAAGTTACCTATGGAGACTGTAAAAATGTCAGCCTTGGAAGTTTTCAACACTTGACTAGACAAGTGGTACTACATCAAGTGGAAATTTGGGCTGCAAGTTCCTTCCAGCCAATGTCTCTAGGATTCTACAGGAGGAATATATTTTTATGCGTATTTCATGGGATAAACTCCTGTCACTACCAAAGTCAATGGCAAGTCTTTCAAAGATTATTCAAGAGCAAGATTTCATTCTGAGGAAAAGAAAGTATCTTCTGTTAGAACAGATTTCTGGGGTATCTAAACTATATGTATATATATATATATATATATTTGATTTTCCTCACTGTGAGTACAAGTCATAGTGTACAAATGGTTTATGCTGATGAAACAAAAATAAATACCTAGCAAAACATAAAGGGATAAAAATATTTTTTATTATTTAATTTTATAATTCAATTTTCATTCCACTTAAGTGAGTTGTCCACTTAACCTTCCATTAATTTAATGCTTATAGTGGGCAAATTAAATTCAAATACTTCAGCATAAACCATTTTAGCCAACTGAAGCACAAAATCAACTAGTGGACACAGGTATCAAGTTAGCTCTGATTTTCTATGTTGCAATATATCTTCATTAGGATATGACTATCCTTGTAGCTGATAAGGTGTTTTAATTGATTTTTAGCATTTTCTCTTAGCATGCATTTCTGGCAGATTCACTCATTTTTTTCATTATACAAATTGATGTGAAATTAAACCATGCCCTGAGGAGAGAGAAAGCATGAATCAATAGTATTGATATTTCATGCAAAACTTGAAACTAAGGCTTTTAATGGATTTAAAAATATGTTTAGCAAGGTTAGTCCAGAAAATGAATGTTAAAAGCCAGTATGAATGTTAAAATCAAAAGGTTGTAAGGGTTGTGGTGAATAGGGTGCTTATAGGATATTTTAATAAATATTTCCTAAACAGGTATTTGCTTTACTTTATAAAGTAAATGTACAGATGCTTTTGCTGACTTTCTGCTATATAGCCACAAACTCACAGATTTCAAGGCCAGACAGAAGACTCCTGTATGACACAGCCATCACACAGTTTTATCTTAATACCTCTGCAATTTGTTGATATCCATCCTACCTGGTAGTCACATGGCTCAGGAAACTTATGGGAAACCTATGGTATGTATCAGGGGAAAATGTTGATCACAGGGATGGGGAACATATAGTCTAATTGAAGCTGAAGTGGCTCACAAATTCGGTTAATATGACCTGTGGCCACTTTCTTGCTATCTAATAAGAAAATGAAAAAATTACAGATGTGTGGCCCACCAAATGTGTTTGGAAGGCCTATTTGAATAAAGGTAATCAAGAGAATGTTATTTTATCATCTCTCCTGAACAGACATGTAGTATGACTTAACACTTTGCACCCCCTGTGTAACCTTTTGAACAGTAGTCTCTGTTTCCTGCAGCAGAATTACAAAATAGTAGCAAATATCTGAGTATGGAACTGGACCACAGAGCTGAAGAGAACAATCACATTATTTGACGTAAAAATAATACAAAAAGTCAGTTTATTGCTGTACAGCAAGTATTTAAAGTGTGATTTAGCAGAGTAATTTAACCTTACAGAGGATTCTCTGATATAGATATCAACTACTCTGTTCTAGCTTGAGCAGCCTTGCAGATGCTCTTCCTCTGTGGTGTGCTGATGTTGGCCCACAGTCAAGCACCTGCACAGACACACTCACTGCCTCTCCTGAGGGGAGAAATTAGGAGGAGGGAGAGAAGACCTATGTGAAAGTTTAGTAAGTGAAGCAAAAGCTGCATGCACCAGCAAAGACTAAGGAATTTATTCACTGCTTCCCACAGGCAGGAAAATGTCCAGACACTTCCTGGCAAGAAGGGCCTCACCATGCATAATGATAACTTACAAAGACAAATGCCATAACCATAAATGCTCCCCTTTCCTCCTCCTTTCCCTAGCTTTTATGGCACAGCATGATGTCATGCCTTTGTTCAATTCAGCTCAGCTGTCTCAACTGAATCCACCCCCAGGTTCTTGCCCAATCCCAGCTCACTTGTTGGGAGCAAAGGCAGAATGAGAAAAAGAGAAAAACTCCAGGCTGTGCCTGCACTGCTCAACAATAGCTGAGTCACCAGAGCATATTCCACACTTTTACCTACAAATCCATAGCACAGCACCACAACACTGCTATGAAGAAAGCTAACTTCATTCCTGAGGCAGCTTACCTATCCATATTAAAAGATGCCAGTGACTCCTCTCAGAAAATCTTGGCAATAAACTAGACATGGAGAGACTTCCAGGTAGGAACAACTGTGTATCAGACTGAGAAGGTGACACTTAGTGTAGTTCTGTCATCATGATGGCATCTGGCCCATTGCCAGCAGACACCCAGATCTTTGAAAGCATTGCAATATTGTTGTTTTTCTGCACTTTGATAGGGCTTATAAAATGGTTGAGAACTATTATAAAGTCATATGCAGCTCTTCTACTGTTGCTTTGCTTTGAAGTCTGATCCTTGTCCTCGCTTCGGCCTGAATTCAATGGCAAAGTGCTCTTGGGTTTAACGTTTTCACTGTCTCACTATATTTACAACTTGATATTCTCCATCTGTTTTGTTCTTGTCAAGCAAGTCATGTTATATGTCCTATAAATATTTATAAATGCAAGTTAATAAACTGAATCCATTTGGAAATAACGTATGGAGCAGTGACATACAATGTTGCTTTTGTGTACGGATATCATTAAACTGAAGTTGTGTATTATATGTACATAAGATCACAAGAAACAGGGAAAGGAATTGGCCATCCCATGCAACTTTATTCCGTAATTCTGTTCATCTTCAAAAAGCTTTAACTTTTTGCCTATTAAGAATCAGATTTCTGTTTTGGCAAATTTTTTCTTCAGCAAATTTGGTAATTTAGGTACCTTCTTATTTCACCATCAATTTTACTAATGTGTGACCCACACCCTTTTGTTCCTGTGCCAACTTTATCCCTGACCTCAAGTTTAGCTTCCTCCTTCATATTTTTATCCCCCAAACAGTTTGTAGACAACAGGTAAGTTGATATCCGTCTTTCTCTTCTTTTCCTGTATGAAAGGGGATTAGAGCAGAACGCACTCTTTCAGGTAATGGCTTAATAGTGTCTTGAATCTTGTACTAGTGCAAGTCTTTTTTACCTTACCTAAATCTCTAGCAAACTTTGTACAGGTCCTTTTCACTTTCTGTATACTTTCACAAGCATTATTTCTTTCTTCTTTTAGCTTCTGATGAATTATTACTTTCCTAGTACTTAACACAAAAATGAAGAAGAATGATAAAATTAATCTTTCCCAAAGTGTTATCAAGTACTGTAGGAAAACAATACTGAATTAATTGATTGTACAATAGATAGCACTATTGCCCTTATGCTTTATTACAATAAGGAGACAACCAAAACAAATCAAAAAAAGAAGACTTTTTTTTGACATTGTATATTTCTGATTCCTTTTAATTTTTTTCTTTGTGAATGAGTCAATGTAAGGCAAATTATTAACTTCTGCCCTGCACTGTGGGAATCATTTCCACATGTCAGATTAATGGGGCCCACTTATGCATAACCAAAATGCAGGAAAAAAATAGATGTTGTATTTCCATAAGCTGGCCTTTCTTGGTCTATGCCCATCCTTGAGAAGAGAACATCTGCCTCTGAAATAATTTCACTGATACGGCAAAAATAAGGGAGGGAGAAAGAAAGCATATTTAAAGAGTGAAATATTATCATTCTTTAAGCAAAATAATGATAGTGACCTTGTGAGAACATTGAAATATCTTTCAGTTATTAAATACTAATGAAAGGAAATACAGGAGTCATTTGAAGGAGTCTGTCAGTCTTTTATGCTCATCATCAGAGTAAGTACCTGAGAAACTCATTTACGATAGCTGCAATTTCAGGTGTCAGGAAGTACTTAATGACAATTCTCTTTCATAAACAGGTTCTAAGCTCCTCTTAACCTGTGTTTGTCATATTAGTAAATGAAAATTTTAAGGTATGACTCTGAAGAACAGCTTTTGGCTGGGAGGCCATACCTGCTATGGAATGTGAAGTTTACATTTTACACTGCTATGTTGGTTTTCTTTTGCTATAACCCAGGAACATGAACAGAAGTGGATAAATAGAATGATGCACTTATTCTAGTGGATTAATGAGCTGTGAATACAACAGTATTTCACTGACCTTTTGTTCTACTTCACTAGGAACCTTAATTCTTGCTGTTTTGTTGTTACTTGCTACTTAAGTTTTGAACACTAAAGAAAAATTAGCAAATTTGCTTGTGATTTTATACAAATAGTTTTAAAATCTTGAAATTTTTAAAATCTTCATTTGTTTCCTCTTCATTCTGAGTTAAAAATGAAACAAGCTAAACTTTTGAAACTCTAAACACTTACCCAATCTTTTCTGCTAAAATTGGACCTGGAAACCTGAGTAGATTTATTACTTTAAATAATCAGTAAAAAATGCTTAATTACTTTAAATAAAAAATACTTACTCTAAATAATCAGTAAAAAATATTCAGAGCTGGTTGTTACTGAAATATTTTTAGGGTTTTAACAAATTTTCTCTTTGTCTCGACATGTTTTTTAGCTTTGGAAGGCATCAAAATAATCACAAAGAGCACTTTTAGAGTTCTGTGAGTTTATGGTTTCTTGAGAAACTGCCACTATGTCAGAGAATGACTGGTAAATACGTTTAGTGATGCCCAAAGAAGAAAAGCTTACACATTAGTTCTCTATCTATCTACTGAATAACTTTTCAATCTGCTGACCAGTTTCACCCAAAAATGAGAGAGGGATGAAGTTTTTATGCATATTTCATAAAAAAGAGTTTTCTGCTCCATAAAATAAATGCACAAATGGCTTTGAGTGTGGGAAAATTACAGATGAGCCACAAAATCATATCAGTCACTAGAGATTCTTCATGCGAAAATGACTATTTTGACAAAACCACGACATATACAGATCTCATCCATGGAAGAAGCAATCAAACAGGAGGCATGATCTATGGGAAACCAGGTTCCATTAGCTGTGCTACTCAGGAAACTACTTCAGGGTGCCTGTTAAGAGTCACAAACATGAAACTTTTGGCTGATACACAGAGTTCTGTTGTCCTGAGTAGTTGTGGCTACTGTACTATATTGACTTTACTGCTCCTTTTATTTCCAACTGCTACTTCCACCTGTTGAATTTTACTTTCAGGAAAGGATGAATCCCTCATCCCTTTCCGAGAAACTCAGATTTGGCTTTTCTGTGTGTGAATGAACATACAGTTGCTTTTGTTGCCAAGTGTCTCCTCCCAACGTGTCAGTTAAAACCTTGGCGCTGGTATCCTTTCTCACTTAACTGTTTCTGTTAATTAGGTAACTCTCAAAAGGCAGATGTTTGCTTCTCGTCTCAGGCGTTGCTCAGTTCTACGAGATACCTACTGCTGGTTCTCACAGTAAATAGCAGACTGAATTCATTCAGTGGGTGCACATCTTGAAATGCAGCAAGGTACACAAAGTTTGAGTGTTGCAGCTGGTAAACTCAGCACAGAAAGTGTCCAAAGTAGTTAGCAGAGCATTTTGATTTTCTGGTAGGTCTGAAAACTGGGCCATCTATACTGTACAACAACACATGTACACCTCACTTAACTCTTTTCCTCTTTAACAATAACTACAACATATCTGCTTTTAAAGAGAGACAGTTTATCTGGGAAGTGCATCTTCCTCAAGAAAACAGCAAGATTTTGCAAAAAAATTGAAAACTTTCACTTTTTCATTAAAAAATAGGCAAAGTATTGATATTTTCTGCAGAAAGTATGTCAAGTAAAATTATTTTTGTTGAATACAACTTTCTGTTTTCTGAAAAATTGTAGCCAGCGATATCAAGGCACAAGAAAGGAGAGATTCCAATGATATTTTTGTGCAATTGAAAGCATAAACAGAGATATGTGTTGATACCTCTTTGCAAATACATGGGGGCAGGAATTAACAATTGGGCCAATTTTATTTCAGTCCTTGTATAATTCATTTGACTTAATTTTATCCTATACAGAAAGGTTTATTCCTGCTCCTGTGCAATTTTTAAGTATTTGTATCATATCAAGGTTCTTTGAGGGTCTATATTCTGGCATCCACTGATTAAGTACTGTTTAATTTGGTTTTGAACAAAGGAAAATTAATTACAGCTGTTGCATTAGCTCTTTCATAAAGTCCTGGTACCTTGGGAAAAATGCAGAGATGTACTGAAACATCTCTCCTATGACTGGGAACAACTCGATCCATTATTTTACACAAAATATTTCAGAATATTATATGCCTTTATTACTGCCAGAAATATAATGAGTTTTTGTGAATTACACATGTATTAAATGTTATACGCAACCAGGTGCAGTAAAAATAGCCACTAACTTTATTTTCCCAATGCTAAACCAGTTAGCACACACCACATCATCACGTTTTACTGCACCATTGTGAAAAGTGACCTAGTTCTGTCTTTTTTTCCATTATCTTCCTTTTGTTATGAGATTAGAAATTATGAGGTTTTGTACTAATATAAACCACATTTTGCCCACTCTATGCTCTGTGATGGTCAGAATGCAGTCTTCTGTAAAGTTTGAAGAAATTGGTAATTACATTTATTAAAAATCCTTGTCTTGCTGTGTAAGCTGTTCAGAATTTACAATGGGAAAAAAAGTGAACACTTCTATACCTGCAAAAATTATGACTTCTTTAATATTGAATGCTTCTAATATTACCATTGATATCATCTGCCACACAAGGACAGAATGCAGGTTTTCCAACTACTGAGCTTGTACAAAAAGGACCTTTATCTCTCTAAGCCATTGGCCTTCACTCTGAAGGCGCGACTGTGACCTCATGCTGGATTACAGGCCAGGCAAATTGGATTTATAACATTCAGAGAAGGCCATTGCAAAATTATTTCAGTGCAGATGTGATTTCTTCTTGCTTCTTACAGAAATGAGTGTTCAGATAGTAGATGAATTTATGGGCCATACCCAACTGTATGTAAAGGTAGGAAAGGCTTTTCTTGGAAAAAGTAGGTATGGCACAGTAACTATTTTGTTTCATCTTAGATCAGTATGAATTTCCTGAAATCTTATGTTATTGGAGGAAGTATGGTCTTGTCTGTAGTATTAAATTAATAAAAACTGAGTTGAGCAGCTGTGCAACAGGTTTCATGTCCACTCCTTCCATCCCACACATATCTGACACAGAGGGAAGAATCAACGTTTATCAGCTATCATTAAAATTATATGAACCTGTTTCTTCATTCACAGAAAAATGTCAGATTCATGAGGTCATCTGAAGGAGAGGTGGGGGAGAATCCTTTAATTCTTCAAAAAGTCATCTAAAACATACTGCTACATTTTAACTTAGAACATCAAGCTGTAGCTGTCATATAAACCATAGCTATGCATTTTATTTTTACGAGTTATGAAGCAAATTCTTGTAGCAAATGACCAGGTTTTGATTAAAGAGGGGTGGAGGAAAGGAAAAAAAAAAGAAAATCTTTATTTAACAAATGAGAATACTGTAATTTCCTTAACCTAATATGAAACTGAAAAACTATTTACTAAATTCAGTAAACTCCACAGATTACTAAACTTTGCAGTAAACAAAGAGTTAACACAATCTGTTGCTCTTGGCTTCAAAGTTGAAAGTGGGTTAAAATGGATTGAGAAAGTTTAGAACGGTTATTGTTTCATCCTGTTTGTTTGCACACTCAGGAAAATCTCATTATAAATGACACATTTGATTCCCTTTTCAAAGTTCATCTTCACATAGATGGAAATCAGCAGTGTTATTTTGAATTTTTATAAATTCCAGTTAGTGGATTTAGCAAAGTGAGGTTGTAAACCAGCTTTTTGTCTGCTGTTTGTTATGAGCAAAACACTGGTAAATGCCGCTTTAGCAATACACAAATCGGTTATCATTAATAGGTTTTAATCATGTTTAAAATATTAACTGAAATTTAAAATGCTGCAATAAGTAGATATAAAGTAGAAAGTTGTTTACCACCAACTATATGCAAATGATATTCATTTAATTTTCTGAACTAATTTGGAAAACATACTAAAGTAATTTGGAGAGATTCATTCTCTGAAGGATAATAAACTATACTGCAATTCATTTTGGAATAGTTTTTAATAATTTTAAAGTAGATGGAAATTAATATTCTGGAATTAATTGGTTTTCTCTGTTATTGTTACTCAGAAATAATGAATTTCTGTTTTTCTTCAGAATCTAAAGGTTGCTAAGGAAACCACTTCTATTATGTCTGTGGCTATTGCATGGAACTTAACTATATATTAAAAAAAATGGCAAATGTAATTACAACTACCTTCTATTCAGAAAGAATCTTAACTTTTAATCAGCAAGAGATCCTGTTTTAATTTGTGTATTTTAATGTAACAAAAAATTTACATTGCATACACCTTTCCAGGAGGATTAATGCATAATTAGTGTTTTCAGGTACAAAAAGATAATGTCACAGTAAGACTTCAATGCAGAGTTAAACAAATGGAGACTGGGTTGAGCCGTGGATGAGAAACTATGTTGGAACATCCAGCTGATCCTGGATTTAAATGTAGTCAAATACAGTCATTATTCCTCTTTGATCTGTCCTGCCCAAGCTGAAGTGCAGAACATCATTTGGTAAAAGGCACTGCCTTCTTGGAGGGAATTAAAACTGTTGCAGTGAACAGTCACCGCCACCAAAGTCTGCAACACTTCATGTAAAATTACCTTTGAGGGCATGGCCAAGTGATTAGCTCTTTGCTTTTCTTTGGGAAACTACCCTTTATAAAATGGACTTTGCACTAGACATTTGTGCAAATGATGAAATTTGAAGGGATTCCAAGTATCCACTGGATAAAGACTAATCAGTACAATTACAGTCAGGAATTTTTGTAATGCGGATGTCAGTGATGTTTATGAGCATCCTGCTGCCTGATGGCAAATACAAGAGTTAATATAATTAACCTCTTGGTGTTTAGGCAGCTGGCTAAACAGACCTTGAGGGCACTGCCCACCCTCACTGCCCGTGGAGCTGCCCTGGGTCTCCCCCACCCTGGCCATGGCTGTCTTAGGTTACAATGTAAGATGCAACCAAAAGTATGTATTCTATCTGTTAAAACCAGGTGGGGCAATGTTCTTTATCTCTTCCATGACACATCCCTGATAACTCCCTCCATTTTTCTGCTAATGGGCCATCAAGGCCTGACTGCATGACTCATAAATTACATCATCCCATTGTGAGATGCTCCGCCCAGGGAGAGGAACCAAGCATTCTTACCTGGATATAATCTGAAGCTTGGAACACCACAAGCAGTCCTTACTTACTGGGTTCCCAGAGGACGAGAGCTACATAACCACCACTGGACCTTCAGAGGAAGACCAGATCCTTCTACAGCATCACTGCTTCAACAGAACCACACCTGTCCCTTCAAGAGGACTGCAGCCATTTAACCAGACTGCTACCACCACCCTGACCAACAGGGTGTCAGACTGTATCCTGACTGTCAGTTTAAGCCAGTGTTTCTGTATTATTTCATTTATCTTAATTTTCCTATTAAATTGTAGTTCTGATTTTGAGTCTCTCACTGGTTTGCTTTCAAAGTAGTACAATGGCCCAGGACCCCATTTTTACCCCTCTCCCAGGTCTGTCAGTCCCTGCCCTAGTGGTGTTTGCAGCAGGGCTGGTCTTCATCTCCCACAGCCAAGAGCCCTGCTGAGCCAGGTCCCCGCACAGCCCTGTGACCTGGCCTGGCCTGTTCCTCTCCCCAGGACAGTGCCTAATGCCCAGGGCTGTATCTGACCCACGTTTTCCTTACCAGGTCTGATCCTCAACACATCTCCTCTCAGTCTTTGGGAATTAATTTTTCCCAAGTTTTCACCCATTTCTGATTAACATCTTTATCTGAGTGTCTATGGTTAATAGTAGAGAGACATGTCAGCTGTTAAACAGCAATAATGCCAGAAGCAAGCAGTAGGTGGCACAAGATTACTTACCCAACCTCCACAACATTTTGGGTATCTGCTGAAGTATAATGAAGTTTCAGAAAGGGTCTGCAAAGCCACATGCCAACACAGATTTCAAAGACAGGTTATTCCTAGTTATTGTAAACAATTTCTTCTAGAATTCTAAGGAGTTGGAGGCAGCTTTCTCTTTTTGAAGAATAAGGTTATGGCTGTAATGCAGTTACAGAGAATTGCTTCTGTAGAGTTAATGTAGCTCCTAAAGTGAATTTAATAAATTCAGATGGGCTGGAAGATACAATTTGGGAGATGCTACCTGCAGCTGTGACTCATTTCCCATTAATTTTCTCAGAGTCATGGGTTTCCTATCCATCTGGAAGTCATTATTTAGGACTATAGGTGTGTTTAAAATCCTGAGGACTAGGAGCTGTTATTCTGATAGAAGTTTAAGGAGGCCAGGCATGTGAATAGGGAGTTTTTAGAGGGTAATAAAAAATTCTGAGTTTTCAAGGTGTTCAGAGATCTTTTCCTATGGATGAGCCCAGTAATAACTCAAGTGTTTTGTTTACATAGAATTGGGGTCCATGTAGAAATTGTATTTTAAAACTGTTAAGCTCAAAGAGGTAAAGGGTGGACATGAGCTGGTTCATCTGACTAATTTCTTTTCTCAATACACAAATCCTGAGAACCTTGCCTAGCTAGACAGCTGGAGCTCAGGTTGCAGCTGGAGGCAAAGCTTTCTTTCTATGTAAAACTTCTGAAAGTTAGGCTTATCTATTCAGAGAAATTCAGTGATGACTATAAAACTGTGTCCAGGAGAAACTTCCTTTCAGTTTTCAGTGTTCATGCTTACCTGAGACAGTAGGTACAGAGCTAGGGTTAGGAGTGGGTTCCAGATTGTTGTATTGCAATAAGTTCATACTTAAAGAAAAAAAACCAAACAAAACTTCTGTCAACTCATAAGAAATTTATCTTTAGTTTTTAGAGAACCCCTAGTATCTTGCTTGTACAGGAAGCTGTGAAAGCCCATGTGGAAGCATAAATACTTTGATGTGAAGGGCCTAGAGAGTCTGTTTACTAACTGCTGAATATCAGTTCATTCTCTAGAAGCAAATCAGAAACTGTTACCCCTCAGCGTCAGTGCTTTTTCCATCCACTGTTAGTTCTGTGTTGCCTCCCTGCGTGGAATGCCATGAAATGCTGTTGACAAGGTTTGGGTCAGGATTACAACTGCAGGAAGACAGTCTCACCCACCCTAATGTGCCTTCTGCTGTGTATGAATGAGCACACAGAGAGGATGTTACTGTGCAGTAGCTAACACAAACCCAAGAAAATTTCTACACTAGAGACCAGAAACAAAGGTTCAACTACAAAATATGTACAGTTTCTTCAGGGACAGTAATGTTACATACTGGGCCAAGTCAGTCTGTAAGAAAATGGAAGTTGAAAGTACTTTCTAAAGCAGAACTACAATGCTTTAAATGAATTGAATGCTATTCATTATTAGTGCTGTTGGTTATCAGCTTTTCAAACAAGAATGCAATGCCCAGATACAACTATCCCTGGAAAACACATAGCCTTGCAGCAGAAAGACTCTTTGGCAGGTAGCTCAGTAGTACATACTGAAGCAACAGAAGTCACCTTGAGAACAGATGGAATACAATCAAAGATTAATGGCAAATTTATGATCCCTTTAAGAACAGGAGCCAAATAAAGTTAAAGTGAATCATAAATTTGGAGGCTATATAGGAACAGAACATGTAGAAAGTAGACTTATTGCTAAAGCCAATTTGGCTACATGACTAAGAACTGAGAGCACTCTGAAGCATTGTAGAATGGGCTCTGGGCTAGTTTTGCTAATCTCCTTAAGAATTAGCAGAGAGAAGGAAGGGAACTGAAACAGAGCATAGCAAAAGCTAGAAGCTTTTTAACCTTGAAAAAGAGGCTTTTCTATCTAGTGCCTTTGGGAATCCCAGATAGAATACAGAAGAGCAGTTAAATCTTATGTCATAGCAGAATAACTCTGCATACTCTGTGTAGCACTAAGTGCATATTTAACAGCTTATGTGAGAGGCACTGTAGAAGTCTAGACTCTTCTAGTTATGCAGCACTTGAAGTAACTGTTTTCTCAAGTTTTAGTGAAAGAAGCTACAAAATAAATTTATCTATAAAATACTCATGTCTGAGATGTGATATTTATTCATAAATATTAAATATTATTAATCAATATTAGATATATAATGTGTATTATAGATTTCACTAGCAGTAAACCTGTATTATCTTCAGGTATGTTAGGTCAAAATGATACAAATTTCTTTGTGTTATCTAGTTTAACTTCTAGCTAAAACTAGAAGTTTCAGATGTGAATGTCTTGTAATGTTACCTTGTTTTAGGCAGTGGGGAATCTATAAACAGTAACAATTGGGGAGAAAAAAATGAAACAGAAATTAAGCTTAGTACAGTATTTTATTAGTTTTTCTTGCATGTTGCCTTCAGCACCAAGTATTGCTTGAGGAATAACAAATTCAATTAATCCAGAAAATTAAGTAGCATAGCTGCAGCAAGTAGGCAGAGTTTAAAAAAAATATTTTTTTTGGTTAAATATATCTTATAGTAGTAAAATTAAGTGAGGTTTTCCCAATCAAATTCTACACTTGTATTAGTGCAGCTATCTGGTTTCCAAAGGGGCTTTTGCTGATTTTTGTCACCTGACATTCAGGTGAGAATTATTTCTATTCATTTCCAGAAATTCATCTCGTATTCATAGGGATGGGGTGCATGGCATGTAGTGTAAACCAGAACTGAGTAGTATTTAGCCTGCAGTTCAGGCTGGTGGAACAGGAAGCAGGAAAAGGCAAGTCTTGCTGCAGTACTTCCATGATGTAACAGGACACAGCATCATGTCACATGCTGAGATGATGTTTCTGACAACTTTAACCTGGATCATCAAAAGCTAGTACTGCCAGCATTGTCTCCATCCATTTTAATATGCTTTTGCTTGTAGGATATAGGTATTTCTTTCTTGTTTAATAGCAATTTAGTCCTTTTGATAACTAAATAAATGGAAAAGGAATTTAACTTGCTTACATATCTAAGCATCACCTTAACCTTAGAATTACTATATACAAGAGCATGAAGTGACAGATGGAATGGACTAAAATTGAAATGAGTAGGTTTAGATTAGAGATTAGAAGAAATTCTTTACTGTGAAGGTGGTGAGGCACTGGCACAGGTTGCCCAGAGAAGTTGTAGATGCCCCATTCCTGGAAGTGTTCAAGGCCAGGTTGGATAGGGCTCTGAGCAACCTGGTCTAGTGGAATGGAAGGTGTCCCTGTCCACAGCATGGGGGATGGAATTATATGAAATTTAAGGTTC
Source organism: Corvus moneduloides (assembly GCF_009650955.1). Taxonomy (NCBI): domain Eukaryota; kingdom Metazoa; phylum Chordata; class Aves; order Passeriformes; family Corvidae; genus Corvus; species Corvus moneduloides. Next base: position 17,473,792 of record NC_045480.1, on the reverse strand, counting down.
ATTCCAAACCCAGTCTATGATTCTGTGATTTTTTTTCTGGGAAGTATACAGGGAACAAGGAATAATGTCAAAAAACATCAGAGGAAGAAGCAGTGCATTCTCATCTAATATTTCAAGTGTCATGTCAATTGAGCCTTTTTCTGTGTTTTTTACTAAACTAATTCATAATTAATAATGCTATATTTATTGCAATATTATCGAGAAAACACAGCTGAGAACAAGACAGTATGCTTTTATTGAATTTAGTTACTGCATAAAGGAGAGAAAAGGAGTACAAACTAGAGTCTTAATGGTACAAATGAACATTTTGTTCTGAATGAGAAATCTGTTGAAACCAACAGAACTTAACATAGAAGTGCTGTCATTGCAGAAACAGCATCATGAACAGAGCTAAAGTGATGGCAAGCTGGAAAGAAGCTGTAATGAGCTGAAAAGAAGGAACATAAGGGTAAAAGTGACAAGAAATATGCCACATTGGAGTAATTATACTGAGTTGCATTAAAGTCATTGCTCTCTTCTTTGAAAACTGTAGGCTCACAAAAGATCCCCCCTAATCATTTCCGGGAAAGTTATGCACCAGCATAGATCTGTGGCTCTGTTTTGCTATTGATACAATGGGTTGATCCCCTCTGAAATCATGCATCTTGACTCTTACAAACATGTCAATATAAATAATAATTCCTGTAGCTGTGGAAGGCCTTCAGCTTATAAATCATGGAGGATTTTTGCAAGTTAAGCTACAGTAACTGAGTATAAATGAGCCCAAAGTAAAATTTGATCCTTGGATTTCTATATTGCTTGTAAAGGTAACTCCAGCCAAGCAAGGGCAGTATCTGCAATCCTTTCATGAGCAGATGTATCTACAGCTATTCTTGTAGCATCTAAGCATTTCATTTGAAAACGCTGGGGGAGAGGTGACCTTTTCAGTAATTGCATACCTGGTAGAGCATCAAGAAGCAGGACTGAATTCAGTTTCCTCCTTCCCCTGGAGGATTTAAACCCATGTGTTTCCTGTGAGTGTTCTGATCATCATCAATACAGATCAACAACAGCTTAGGAGGATTCACAAGAAATCATAACATATGCTCAAGCAGTAAAATAACTAATATAATGAGAAACTCTCCCCTTCTACCACTACTGTCAAGGCACACTGCAGCAAGAAGCCAAGAGGCATGCAGTTCAAAGCAGTGGGTGTGTATGAACAGCTGCTATGGAACATTTGTCTACAAAACCAGAGGCCAGGATTTCAATCCATGGTCTAGGAATTTCTTATACAATTATATTAGCAGCCATGAGATTAAAGAGTGGAAACATTTGTAAGTTATCGTTATTACACAGGTATGGAGTGAATTACCATCAGGAAAACAAGGGTAGCATATATTTGCTTTTCAGTCCAAGCATTTCAAACAAACACCCATTTTAACTTTGTCATTCACCTTAATAATCTCCAGTTGCGTTTATGAGTTCAGTTTAAAACAAGCAATAGTTGTAAGTAGAACACTAGTTGATTGGATAAACAGAGGGGAAAAATAGGTATTTTTAATGTACGTAAAGGAACCCTGCCCAAGACTGAAGGTAGTGAGTTATCCAAAGAAATCTTTTTACAGCATTTTCTAACATAATTTAATACTTCTTGTAGTCTCCTTCACATTTTGTCTTCTAATTTGTGCTCAAATGAATAATTTTCTTGACACAGCTAAGAACTTCAGATTTTAGAATGCAACTCATTAAAGATAATGGACAATTTTCTATGGTAAAGAAGTCCAATTTTCTATGGTAAAGAGTAGAGAAGCACTATTTTGTTAGAACAAAATTTAAAAAAAACCAAATTGCATAGATTATGTAAGAGGAGAATGAAAAATGGGCACCAAAATTACTGTGCTCCTAACTCTAATTAAATTTTGTTAGAACTGTTTCAACACACTAAGTATAGACATTATTCAAGAGAAGAGTAAAAATGTAACTTATCACTTCCTGCAATAGGAATTCAAATTCCCTGGAACAAGAAAGTGGTGAATATGGGGAACTTTGATCCATTTCTTCTTATCCTCCTTGAACAAAGCTTTCATCTGGCAGAAAGATTTACACTTACGATACTAGTGCAGTAATCTTGTCTAGTAACATTTCAGCAGCTGCTGTGATTCTTTTAGATAGTTTTTGGTTTTTAAGCAAAAAGTAATTTTTTTAGTAAATGTTAATAATACCTGTTTGTGTACTTTGAAAGCAGACAATACTCATCTCGAATTTTCACATGTGAGCAGATCCGTTACTATAACCTATTCACACTGATTTTTATAGCAAAGATGTCCCAAGGTGGTCAGTAGGGCCTCGACTTCAATAAAACTGTTAGATGTGGTATGTTTTACCTCTACCATCATTCAGCAGAAACAATATTACACAGACCTAATGATTTCCAAAAGTACAGTTTTCTTCAGAGATTAAGTAGAGTTTCTTATCTTGGTGGGCTGTAGAAACCCTTTACTAGTACATTTCTTTTTCTCCTCAATATTATTTCCACTTCTGCATGAATGGTAAGTTATTATCAAATGATAAATAATCAAGAGGATTGACTTTAATATGTGCATTGAGTGTAGGAAAACATAACATTACAAGTAGTGTGAAGCAGTTGAAAAGTTGTCTTTTATCAAAAATACTGCAAAGAATGTGTCAGTGAAGCATTTCAATACATACAACAAAATGGTATTTTTTCCCTCAATTTATATAGCTCTTCATTAACTATTCAATCTAGTCAACTACTCTATTGCTTGGCAGGGGACAAAAAAAATCACGTATCAAAAAATGTGCTACTGCACCCCATTGCTGATTTTTTGTTAGCTCATTAACTATTTTATGATCAGTTTTCTTCTGTAAGTAGTAAACCCATTATGCAAAGTTACCTAATAGCACAACAACTTTGAGCATTTAAATGTGCATTCATTAATTTGGATTTATTTTCCTGTTTTATCATAACTGATTTTTTACCATTGTCATTGTACTAGTTTGAAAACAAACCAGTGGGAGGCACTAAGTCAGAATAACAATTTAATGGCAATTAAAGAAAAGGGGAAAAGAAAAAAAAAAAAAAAAGGTAAAAGAAAACACTGTCAAAGTGACAGAGTCAAGGTACAACCTGACACCCTGTTAGGCAGGGTGGTGGTAGCAGTCTGGTAGAATGGTGGCTGCAGTCCTCTGAAGCAGTGATCCTGTAGTAAAACAGTCTGCTCTTCCTCAGGAAGTCCAATGGTGGCTGTGTAGCTCCTGTCCTCTGGAAATCCAGTGGGAAGCCAGAGTCTCTGGTGTTCAGCCTCAGCTTATATCCATGCTGGGATGCTTGGTTCCTCCCTCTGGGTGGAGCATCTCACAATGGGGTAACAAGTCATGAGGCAGAGTGTTGATTAGGCTCATTAACAGAAGATAATCCGGAGGGAGTTATCTCTGAGTCAGGCAGCAGGACAATGATGGGCAATTAACAGAAAGATAGTCTGGGGGGAGGAGGCAAGGAAACACTGCCCCACCTGATTTTAACAGCTGATGGGGATGGTAATAGAATACACTGCAACCCAGGACATTATCCACCCCTTATTCTATTACCATCTACATTATCCCAAATCAATACCTTCTTAAACTCTAAAACACACATACATATATATATATATATACACAGTGAAACCTACACACCGTTCTCACCTAAGATTAGGTCTCCTTGTGGTACACAACGGGTTTCCCCATCTTTCTGCATTACCCACCAAGTGCAACCAGGTCCTTGAGCAAAGACAATCCCACGGATGGGTTTGTCTTTGCCTGAGGTGGGATTAATCCAAACAGTCTTTCCTAAAATACCTCTCAGGTGTACCGCAGGGACTCTATCTCCATCCACTGTGTGCAAGGGTTCAGACTCGGCAGGACCAGCTCGATTGATGGACCCTCGGGTATTGACCATCCAGGTGGCCTTTGCTAAGTTCACTTCCCAATTTTTGAAGGTCCCCCCACCAAGTGCCTTTAGGGTAGTTTTAAGTAGTCCATTGCAGCGTTCAACTTTTCCAGCAGCTGGTGCATGATAAGGAATATGATATATCCATTCGATACCGTGTTCTCTGGCCCAGGTGTTGATGAGGCTGTTCTTAAAATGAGTCCCGTTGTCTGACTCGATCCTATCAGGGGTGCCATGTCGCCACAGGACTTGCTTTTCCAGGCCCAGGATGGTGTTCCGGGCTGTAGCATGAGGCACAGGGTAGGTCTCCAGCCATCCAGTGGTTGCTTCAACCATGGTCAACACGTAGTGCTTGCCTTGGCGGGTTTGGGGAAGGGTGATGTAGTCAACTTGCCAGGCTTCACCATACCTGTACTTTGACCATTGTCCACCATACCACAGAGGCTTCACCCGCTTGGCGTGTTTGATTGCAGCACAGGTCTCACAACTGTGGATGACCTGTGAGATGCTGTCCATGGAAAGGTCCACCCCTCAGTCACGGGCCCATCGGTATGTTGCATCTCTCCCCTGATGACCAGAGGCATCATGGGCCCAACGAGCTAGGAATAATTCTCCCTTGTGCTGCCAGTCCAGATCCACCTGTGATACTTTCACCTTGGCAGCTCGGTCCACCTGCTCGTTGTTGCGATGCTCTTCATTAGCCCGACTCTTGGGTACGTGCGCATCCACGTGTCGAACTTTCACGGTCAGCTTCTCTACTCGGGCGGCGATGTCCTGCCAAATCTCAGCGGCCCAGATGGGTTTCCCTCTGCGCTGCCAGTTGGCCTTTCTCCAGCGATCCAGCCATCCCCACAGAGCATTAGCTACCATCCATGAGTCGGTGTAGAGATAGAGCCTCGGCCACTTCTCTCGTTCAGCGATATCCAAAGCCAGCTGGACGGCTTTAAGCTCTGCAACCTGACTCCATCCACCTTGTCCCTCGGTAGCTTGTGCAACTCGTCGTGTGGGGCTCCATACTGCAGCTTTCCACTTTCGATTAGCGCCTACAATTCGGCAGGAACCATCAGTGAAGAGGGCATAACGTCTTTCAGTCTCCGGTAGCTCATTATATGGTGGGGCTTCCTCAGCATGAGTCACTTGCTCTTCCTCTTCTTCAGAGGATAATCCAAAAGTCTCACCTTCAGGCCAATTTGTTATAATTTCTAGAATCCCAGGGCGATTCGGGTTTCCAATACGGGCACGCTGTGTGATGAGGGCGATCCACTTGCTCCATGTGGTGTCGGTGGCATGATGCGTGGAAGGAACCTTTCCCTTGAACATCCAACCCAGCACCGGTAGTCGGGGTGCCAGAAGCAACTGTGCTTCAGTGCCAATTACCTCTGAGGCAGCTTGGACTCCTTCATAGGCTGCCAAGATTTCCTTCTCTGTGGGAGTGTAGTTGGCTTCAGACCCTCTGTAGCTTCGGCTCCAGAATCCCAGTGGTCGGCCCCGAGTCTCACCAGGCACCTTCTGCCAGAGGCTCCAGGACAGACCATTGTTCCCGGCTGCAGAGTAGAGCACGTTCTTCACCTCTGGTCCTGTCCTGACTGGGCCAAGGGCTACCGCATGAGCGATTTCCTGCTTGATCTGGGCAAAGGCTTGCTGCTGTTCGGGGCCCCAGTGGAAATCATTCTTCTTGCGGGTAGCCAGGTAGAGAGGGCTCACGATCTGGCTGTACTCGGGAATGTGCATCCTCCAGAAACCTATGGCGCCTAGGAAAGCTTGTGTTTCCTTCTTGCTGGTCGGTGGAGACATCGCAGTGATCTTATTGATGACCTCAGTGGGAATCTGACGTCGTCCATCTTGCCACTTTACTCCCAGGAACTGGATCTCTCGGGCAGGTCCCTTGACTTTGCTCCTTTTGATGGCAAAGCCAGCTTCCAGGAGAATCTGGATGATTTTCTCTCCTTTCTCAAACACTTCCTTTGCTGTGTTTCCCCACACGATGATGTCATCAATGTATTGCAGATGTTCTGGAGCCTCACCCTTTTCCAATGCAGTCTGGATCAGTCCGTGGCAAATGGTGGGACTGTGCTTCCACCCCTGGGGCAGTCGGTTCCAGGTGTATTGCACACCCTTCCAGGTAAAAGCAAACTGGGGCCTGCATTCTGCTGCCAAAGGAATGGAGAAGAAGGCATTGGCAATGTCAATAGTGGCGTACCACTTCGCTGCTTTGGACTCCAGCTCGTACTGAAGTTCCAACATGTCCGGCACAGCGGCGCTCAATGGTGGCGTGACCTCATTCAGGCCACGATAGTCCACCGTCAGCCTCCATTCTCCACTGGACTTACGCACTGGCCATATAGGGCTGTTGAAAGGTGAATGGACCTTGCTGACCACCCCTTGGCTCTCCAGTTTGCGAATCATCTCATGGATGGGAACCACAGAGTCTCTGTCGGTGCGGTATTGCCGGCGGTGCACTGTTGCTGTGGCGATTGGCACCTGTTGTTCTGCAACTCTTAGCAGTCCCACGGCAGAGGGGTCATCTGAGAGGCCAGGCAATGTACTCAGTTGTCTGATATCTTCTGTCTCCACAGCAGCTATCCCAAAAGCCCAACGATGTCCTTTTGGGTCCTTGAAATATCCATTTCTGAGATAGTCTATGCCGAGAATGCACGGGGCCTCCGGGCCAGTCACGATGGAGTGTTTCTGTCACTCGTTCCCAGTTAAACTCACTTCAGCTTCCAGTACAGTCAGCTGCTGGGATCCTCCTGTCACCCCAGAAATAGAAATGGGTTCTGCTCCCACATACCTTGATGGCATCAGAGTACATTGAGCACCGGTGTCAACCAAAGCCGTGTATCTTTGTGGGTCAGGTGTGCCAGGCCATCGGACCCACACAGTCCAAAAGACCCGATTCTCCCTTTCCTCTACCTGGCTAGAGGCAGGGCCCCTCTATTCCTGGTCATGTTGCATGTTGCTCCCTTCCGGTGAATACGTTCCTGAGGTCCCTTCAAGAGGATCGGTCATATTATCATTCCTGTACCGTCTGGAGTTCTGTGTGCGGGAGACCGGAGCAATGTTGACTCTAGATGCGCTTCTTGTGGTAGTTGTCCCTCTTTTTAGTTCACGTACCCGAGCTGCTAAGGAGGAGGTGGGTTTTCCATCCCACTTACTCATGTCTTCTCCATGTTCCTGAAGGAAAAACCAGAGGTTACCTCGTGGGGTGTATCCTCTCTCCCTGGTTGGGGGTCGCCGGCTCCTAATGGCAGAGACTCTTGTTGGTTCTGGTGGGATGTGGTAAATCTCTTCCTTAAGTTCCTTTTTCAGTTTCTGATGGCCTTCTTCAATCAAGCTCCGGACTTGCTCAGCCAAAAGACTTGTTTCCACGGATGAGACATGGGTGTGAAACGGGGCTGTGACGGTGTCCTCGTAAATCCTCAGTTTGTTGACCAAGACGCCCACCCTGTCCTCGCCTTCCCTCCATTGCAGCGTTGCCAGGTAACGGGAGTATATCTCTGGTCCAAGGCGTGCGAACCTCAACCACATCTGTGACGTGCACTGGACACCATCTGGGCTCTTAGGAAATCTCTCATCTTCTGAGAAAATGATCTCCAGCACAGCCAATTCCCTCAGGCACCGGATACCTTGTTCCATTGTGCTCCATTTTCCTTGGTGCACCTGGAGGTCTTCTTTACAAAGGTACCTGTCCCTTACACTTGTAAGCAGTCGCCGCCAGAGGCTGAGGGTTTCTTGGGTTCTCCCGATCCCCTGGTCAATGACCACATCCCGGGACAGAGATCCCAGTTGCCTGGCCTCACTTCCGTCCAGAATGGTGTCATTGGCTGCAGCGTCCCAGATGCGGAGCAGCCAGGTCAGGATAGACTCGTTTGTCTGGCGGGTGAATTCCCTCCGCAGGTCACGCAGCTCACCCAGGGATAGTGACCGAGTGATGATCTCTGGCTCTGCCTCTTCTGCTGGGTGCGAAGGTCCTGCTGCATCCTCGTCAGTCACTATGCGGACTGATTTGCTTTTTGATTTCTTCTTCTGCACGGGGGCAACTGCAATCGGTTTAGGCTGTTCTGGTTCAGTGATGGTTTGCATGGGGACGCTGACAGTGCTTTTGGTTCCCTTCTCCTCTGTGTCAGTCTGCGTGGACATGGACGCTGTTGTCTTGCGTCTGGGTTCTTTCTCCTCTGTGTCAGTCTGCGTGGACATGGACGCTGTTGTCTTGCGTCTGGGTTCTTTCTCCTCTGTGTCAGTCTGCGTGGACATGGACGCTGTTGTCTTGCATCTGGGTTCTTTCTCCTCTGTGTCAGTCTGCGTGGACATGGACGCTGTTGTCTTGCATCTGGGTTCTTTCTCCTCGGTGACAGTCTGCGTAGACATGGACGCTGTTGCTCTGCTCTTTTTCCCTCCCTCATCCTGAGGATGCTGTGCCATAGCTCTGATTCTAAGCATGGTGTACATGGTGCAGGCTGTACAGAGAAGACAAAGCAGAACTGACAGCAAGTTTATGCCATCTTTGACATCCAGAGGGAATTCAATATTTTCAAAAACTGCTGTGCCTGGTCTGAAAGGCTGGAAGAAACCACTCTCTACTCCTCCCACCAGGGGCTGGGTGCGATAGTTGAGGAGATCCCAGACATAGGAGCCCAGACTAGGACAGCCAAACAAAACTGAGTATATATTCCGAATGGTATTCATCGCCTCACAGGTTATTATGCTGTAGACATAATAAACCAATAAAGCAATTCTCATACCATTTCCTGGTTTTAACAGGAGTAATACAACAGGCAGGTAGTTCCCCATGTGAGGAAAAATATAGAGAGCAAGATACAGTACCCATGCAGACCAGCTGAGCACCATGGTGAATAGATTTCTGTTTATACAAAATTGTAATTCTGACTTTTTCTCAGAGCCGGCCCCACGTTGGGCGCCAAATTATGTACTAGTTTGAAAACAAACCAGTGGGAGGCACTAAGTCAGAATAACAATTTAATGGCAATTAAAGAAAAGGGGAAAAGAAAAAAAAAAAAAAAAAGGTAAAAGAAAACACTGTCAAAGTGACAGAGTCAAGGTACAACCTGACACCCTGTTAGGCAGGGTGGTGGTAGCAGTCTGGTAGAATGGTGGCTGCAGTCCTCTGAAGCAGTGATCCTGTAGTAAAACAGTCTGCTCTTCCTCAGGAAGTCCAATGGTGGCTGTGTAGCTCCTGTCCTCTGGAAATCCAGTGGGAAGCCAGAGTCTCTGGTGTTCAGCCTCAGCTTATATCCACGCTGGGATGCTTGGTTCCTCCCTCTGGGTGGAGCATCTCACAATGGGGTAACAAGTCATGAGGCAGAGTGTTGATTAGGCTCATTAACAGAAGATAATCCGGAGGGAGTTATCTCTGAGTCAGGCAGCAGGACAATGATGGGCAATTAACAGAAAGATAGTCTGGGGGGAGGAGGCAAGGAAACACTGCCCCACCTGATTTTAACAGCTGATGGGGATGGTAATAGAATACACTGCAACCCAGGACAGTCATGAACTGCATTACTGTATTTATCAATATCAAGAGATGAAGTTCTTTCAACTCAGTTAACACTGACAATATTGCTAGATAGTTTCTAATTATCTACTCATTACCGTACTGATAGTTTACTATTTTATTCAGTTCAGGGTATTTTTTGTGTCCAAAGGAGATGTGCAGCCATCTTAGTAATTCTTATTGTCAGTAAGATATAGGATCCACATTAAATGGTTCTCTTAGTTGTAGATGATGTCCCAACCAGCCTGGTCTTTTCAAGGTTGTTTAGATTTTGTATTTCTCTGTAGACTGTTTTATCGAAGCTGTTTGTATACGATTACATAGTACTGGTATACAGGTGGTTTATACATGTTTGCCACACATACATGTTTGCCACAGCCACCACTAATGTCTTTCCATTGCACTGTTTGCTATTTAGTGTAATACACAAAGACTGGCATTAGATTTCATATTAAAGAATTATTTACAAAAATACCACAGTCCTCCAGGAGGAACAACCTTGCACATATCATGTGGTGCACATGTAGTCAAGATACAACTTTTCTGTTGCAAAGCACTAGAAATATGTTTTTCAGATTAATGGGAATCCTTAAATTAAATGTACATGATTATCTTTGGAATTTCCTAACCCTTAGTTATTCTGTTCTAAGCTTCTTGGATGTCTGCAAAAAGGACAACTAAATGGAACACTGGGCTCTTGACCATTCCCACGATGGCCTCTTTCTCAATTATGAAAACAAAAAAAGCCTTACTCTTTTTCTGCACTTGACTGATTCCATTCAGCCACACTGAAATGCACACACACACACATATATGTATATCTCTAGCCTCAACAAGAGCTACTGGATGCCTTTGTGTGGCGATTTGCTGAGTGTGCCCTCGAGTTTGAGCTGAATCTTGTGAAAGGTGTCTACCTAAAGCTACTACTCAGATTCCAATTAGGAAAACTCTTAAACCCTTACATTAACTGTATATCAGAACCATACAACTTCCTGAAATCAAATTAAGGAGCAGTCTTACAAATTTTTAAGAAGGAGAAAATAAGAGAAACCAAAGTTTAGGGAAGCCCGAGCTCTGAGGGGCAACAACAAGCAAAAGAAAACCATATGTAAACCAAATTAATGAAAAAAAATATCCAGAGGCTGCCCATATGAAAAGGGAAAAAGACATTTTAATCATATGGTACTGCTACATACTTACAATAAAGAAGGTTTTAATGAATTTTTAGAGACACTCTTAGTACTATCGTTCTAGTAATAGCAATCATTAAGGACGAAGCAGTGTCTCAATTCTTCATCTAGATTTCTGGAAAAATGACTTTGACAGCTGGCCTAAAATATTATTTGGTTAAATTTTGGTTAAATGATATCATACTATATGCCTTCTTTTGGATCTTTAAACATGTCGACTCTTAACATGAGCTTATGATCTGGAAGAAACTTGCTAGCACTGACGAAGAAATCTTTTCCCCATCTCCAACCTACTGAAATCAACAAATTAGAACTTGTTTGAAAATTGTTACAAATATGATCACTAGAGAAATACAGACCTGAAACAGTTTTAAAAACCTTGATTGCTAATTCCTCAAATTTTCATATACTTAAGTTCATAACTTTCTAAGAAAAAAATCCCCATGATGCAATAAAAGTGGTATAAGTGTAACTGAATCCAGCCCTTTATTTTTCTATTTTGAGCTTCTTGTAGTTTATAGAGATTGACACCATCAACAGAACCATTAAAATGAAAACTAGCTAAAACTTAAAACACTAAGGCTGAGAAAATATTCCCTGTCTGTAATTGTGGAGCCTTTTCATTGTGGCGTGATGTCACAATACTAATTTTTAGAAAATCCTGTAACACTTTTGATATTTATGGTAAAGGTCAATTTGTTTTGACACGAAGGACTTTGTTTGTTAAATAAAATAAAACAAAACAAAGTACTTATAAACTGCTTACGGTAAGGTTATAACAGAATTCCTGAGGGGAATTTATCACAAACTTGTAAGCAGGGTAGACTGGAAGTTTAACTATAAATTAATATCTTAATGTTTCACTGTATTGTAGATTGTTTCTTAATTGCAGTACTTATGTCTGTTGGCATAACCGCAGAGTTGCAATCTACTGATCAGTATTTATGCATAAAAAATACCTATGACCCCTCTTCAACAGTAGTTCCCCTTTGGATAAGAGCTCTGCTTTTCTTTTAGAAACTGCTCCCCTTCATGTTTCATCAAAAAACTTGGGATGTAATTTTTTTTTCTTGTGAAGCATATCTGTAGTCCCATCCTTCCAACTGCCTGACACAGTCATCCAAATGCACCTCCCCACGTGTCAGCTAAGGCAGCATATGCACACTGTGCTTTTTAGCTGAGTAGCACAGCAGCCTAACCTTTTGTGACTCAGTCAAAGGTGAAGTGCATGTGCTTTATCTCAGGTTTGTGTTTCTTTCAAAAATACATAGCACAGAAGTGTTTCATTTCTGTGGTTTTGCTTAAATACATGCAAAAAACCAATTTTCAAGTGCAAGGCTAACAAGAAAATTATAACTTTGAGCTCTCAAACAGTACCACCACTACAAGCCTGTGCAATTTTTGTTAATTCTGCTACCCTAGCTATTAAACTTCCACAGACAACACTGAGACAAATGGGACAGAATGGGAATAAGAACTGGGGAGGGACCAAAGAGCTGGAACACTTTTTTTTCTGTTCTTAATAGATTCTAGACATAAAACCTGGAATGTGAATGACTGAAGTATGTAACCTAAAAATAGCTAATGTAATACCTCCAAGCACTGATTGCTATACATATCTATTACATTAAACAACAGCTGTGCTCTGCTGCACTGTCATGTGACATGACCCTTATTTTCAATTTACCCCAAGATTTTTTTCCAGTGGAAAAGAATAATTTGATTTCTGAGATCACATAAACACTGCCAGTTACCCAGAGAAATCCCAATGATGTCAGAGAGAAGGAAAGAAGAATGATGTGTTCAAGAATTTATATTCCCTATAGTTACAGATATGCTATAGGGGTTACTCTTAAGGGTTTTCCACATGCCTTAAGCAATTAAGATCATTAGTCCATTTTCAAAGTTTCCTACAAATTTCCTCCTGTATATTAATAGACAGGTTAGGTAAAATTCTTGATAAGTTTCTAGACAACTTCTGCAGAAGGCCGACAGTTGAAAATTATTGACTTCTGACATAATATTTGTTTAAAGGTTTCCCATATTACACTCATACAAAAAATGCTTCAATTTTCACAGAAGATGCTGAATTGGAAGGGACCCACAAAGATCATCAAGTCCAACTCCTGGCCCAGCACAAGACTATCCCCAAAAATCACACCATGTGTGAGAGAGCATTGTCCAAACACTTCTTGAACTCAGTCAGGCTTGGTGCTGTGAGCACTTCCCTGGGGAATCTGTTCCAGTGCCTCAGCAGCCTCTGGGTGAAAAACCTTGCTCTAATATCCAACCTAAACCTCCCCTGACACAACTTCAGGCCATTCCCTTGGGTCCTATCACTGGTCACCAGGGAGAAGAGATCGGACATTGGTCTGCTGCTCCTCTTCCCCTCACGAGGAAGTTGTAACTGCAATGAGGTCTCTCCTCAGACTCCTCTTCTTCAGGCTCAACAGACCAAGTGACCTCAGCTGGTCCTCATACGGCTTCCCTTAAGTAGGCTGTGTTCATAAAGTCACAGTCTCTGGAATGTAAGAATTATCCCTTAAAGTCTGCTACTGACCAAGGCATTTCTACAAAACCCTAGGAGGAGGAAAATTAGACAGCTGTGCAGTCCCGTCTCAAGGAAAACTTCCAGGCAAATGTGTAAATGTAAGGCTCCAATAAAAAGACTTTACAGTGGCTCATGTACTCTGAGTTGGATGCACAGGAGAAATACCAACCAGATACTCTCAAGAGGTCAAAACGAGACAAAAGTTTACTGGCAAAATTTAGAAAAATCAAGGAACTTTGGTAAAAGACTTAGTACAACAATCAACATAAAACACTTCCCACAACATTAATTTGGCTCATTCAACTTAGCAAACTTTAAACCTGTTTTATGTTATAGTACTCAAAATGTTCCAAGAGGAGGGAATTAGAAGAAGAGAGAAAGACAGAAAATATATAGGAAAGCACACATGTAGCTACCGACTCCTGGGTTCCAGTGGTGTTCACATAGAAACTCCAAGATGAAGATAGGACCAAGACATGTACTTACTGCATGCTCAGCCTTAAATAGCCATTGGCCTCTCTGGGCCCTCCCCCCAGGTGGGACTTCTGGTCATTTGGCCACTCGGGAGCTGGGTTAGGGCAGAGTGGAGCATTGCCCTGGTGTGCCAGTGATTCAATGATTGGCAGCTCTGCCAGGCTGGGATATGGGCTCTACTCGGGGTGTGGGGCAGTTCACTGTCTCACCAGGGCAAGGCCTGCCCTGCCCTTTCCCACCCCCCACCGCCATCCCAAAATATCTTGGAACATCAATCCCTCCAGTCTCTGACAGTAGCATAACCCAATTTAGAACTATTTAAAAGGCCCCTTCCAACTCAAACTATTCTATTAGTCTATAAACTTTAAAGAGCGTAATTCTTGCATTGAAACAAAGTAAAAATAGCCTAAATCCTTGAAGCAGTGACATAATATCAAATTACCTATTTCATGAGCAGAGTTGCAAATGAAGCTGATTTATCTGCACTTGCATTTGAAATGTGCACACATTCTAGCTGATAGTCATACCTGAAATTAGGTAGAGTTACAGCTCATTCACAGAGAAGGAACATGGATATTGTTGCCTTGTGTGTACAGATGTCTCTGCTTTTATTCTAATTTTCCTTTATTGACCAGTATTCCATACTGTGACAGAGTCATCAGTCTGTGATGTTTATTTTTGATCTCACTCCTATGTATTGATATGCAGGAAAACAATCAATCCCACTGCAACCATTCAGAATTTCCACTCCTTTTCACCACAGTTCAAAGCTCCTTGGAAGTGGAATTTTCTGTGGAATTTTCCGTTTACACCTTAGATTCCCTCTGGAAAATTATTTTTCCTTGAGATAGAACAAAAATTTAGTATTCTTTCTCCAAAGACAGAATAAATGAATATATAGATATTATTATAGTTTTTGCACTATCTTCTGGTTACTTCAAAAAATATTCAAGTTAATAGAAATACCTTGAAATTTCCTCTATGGTGATAAGCAGCTGGATGTTTTCCTTTCTAGAGGTATTTTCAGTATAACAAGTTGATTTCATCCATTTTCTTTTTGTTGGCCTGAACCAGAGTACTAAAAGTAAAAATGATTGCTTCATTCTCTTTTGGTTTTTTTCTCAATACTGAGTCAAAACTTACAGAATTTAGGCAAGCACATTCATCTACTCGAAGAAGAAGGACTTCTGCTTTCATAGGAAACAATTCGTTCTTATTGCATGATTTGAATAATAAAACAGTGCTAAAAGCAATTTATTTTGAAACAGTATAGCTGGCTTTGCCTTACTGTCATTTTGTGACATATCCTCTGTGCTCTACTTCAGAAGCCCAACAAACCTTTTTTGTCTCATGTTGCTCTCTATATATTCAAAAACATCTAATAGGAATATTCCAATAAGAATTTACCGCTTACACTCGAATTAGCTTCATTTCACAGATAAGGAAACATGGCAGGTAAGACTTGTCAGGGTTCACTATAGAAATTAGTAAATGAGTCCAGATTGAAACCGCAGCACTGTTAGATGATAATTTTATAAGTCAGAGGACTTAATTAGTCAGATATGCAAATATAGGCAAGGTATCTGTTTACTTCTGATGAATTAATAAAAAATATTTTGATAGTGGGAAATCCAGGTAAGAAGTAATATTCAGAGTGAAAAAAGCAATGATTTTGGTGATTTGGGTATTACTGTTACAGAGATGTACTTTCCCAATGCATTTAGAACTAAAATTACTTGTAATTTCAATACCTATTACTGATACATCTGACATAAATGGAGATTTTACTGCATTCTCTGCTATGTGTTAATGTATATGTGACTTCATGGGTTGTTAAACTTTTACACCTATTCCAGAATTCAATTTCTTCAGAAATACATGATAATACACAATTATAATGATGTTCCAAGTTTGAATCAGCATGTTGCAGGCAGTTATGGCAACATGTTACCTGTGACTGAAGCTGAATTGAGATTAATATCTATGCTGCTTTTTCTTAGTACTATGTAAAATGCCTAAAACAGCATTTGAGCACTGAAACCAAAGGGGGTTTCTAGCTCCCTTTTCAGTGACAGACCTACACAACTTGAGGCGAAAAACCCCTGCATGCATATTTTTTAAGAAACACGGATGTAGTTAATCTCGGGGCCTGTAAGATTAATATGAAGATAACAAGTTTCACCGAATATCTTTCATGGTATAAAAACCGTAACACCTGCATTTTTATTAGCTCTATTAACAGTTTGAGAATTTTTTCACATAGAAAAATGCTGTTTAAAAGGAAATCTGTTATATTGAACTTATGGTTTCTTTTCTGGCTATTTTTTAACTTCTCAGAATGTAATCAGATATGATGTTAATGAAGATTTTTCTTACTGGATAGTGATTTATGTTCATGGACTTAGCTTATGCTGCATGTTTCTGTGGCATTGAGGAATATCTCAAAGAAACACATACTGAATCTGCTCTTAGCATGAAGTAATTTTTCAAAGAGTTTATACTGCCTTCTCTGAACTGACTGGAAAGTGCAGTGTGGATCTCTGGCTCAGTAATTGACGGACACTATTAGGTCTTCCCTTCAAGAGGCTGCATCAAAACTCCCCCCTCAAGCAGTATTCTGACACCTGTGCTTTTATGTTTGACAATCTTGCTAAACAACAAATAATAAGTTTCATGCTATTTTTTAAGACCTGTTGTCTGTCTCATACATTTTTGAAATGCTGCAGTCTTTTGGAGATGGAATGACTGTGAGCTAGAGCTCCTTCTAACTTTTTTAAACGGTTTCTCAAGGTTATGAATCCAGGCATGTGATGTTTTTTATTTATTAGAGAAATACAGCCACCATCTGCCATCTAAGATACAATTGAATTATGAAATATATGGTCAAAGCTGGGCATTGGATGAAGGCTAATTGGTAGATGAATGCAATCGACTGGTTGGAAGCAGCTGAAGGACTGGGGGTTTCCTGAATGAGAAAGTTCATGCATTATTTGCTACTCAGATAAAAAGCTTGGAATTGATACTAGCTACCTTACTAGTGTTTGAGATTCAGGGAATGATAGTAGGAAATACACTTCTTTTCAACCATTGCATTTTTTCCATTGTCTAGTCTAGACTATTTCCCCCGTGATTTTCAGGTTTGGTGACTTTAGCCTAACGACAGTACCATGGCAGATGGTGATGCTCTGTGCTTCCTCTGTTGTAGTCACAGTATGAAAGTCTACTGAGAATGTGTCCCTGAATGTGAGTAAAAAAATCCAAACAACAAAAAAAATGTCTTCCAGAATATTCTGTCATTCCTTACTGTCGTTGGCAAAGTTTCATACCTGTTGGTCAGCTATCATAAAAATACCAAGGCTGTTACTTCCAAGTGAAGATTCAGTATAATTAGAATCCTAGCTATACAAGAATTTTAGAATATTGTAATACGTAAGAAAGGTTAAAGAATATAACATCAGGAATTCTTGATAATGCCAATTTATAAAATATGGTCTTCCAATTATGTATCTTATAAATTCATTGTTTTGAATAATAAATTGTAACATAGGAATAAATTACAAAAATTATTGTCTCTCTTGTTAAGTGTCTAAGTTAAGTAGAAGTTTGCACATATGCAAGAATTCTTACTTTTCTTCTGATCATTATAGCACTTGTTTTCTAGTGGTTTAGCAATCAGAATGCAAGACATGGTAGTCTGAGCTCGGTATGGTACCGTGGGATGCCATGCAGAAGGATTGTCACAGCCATACCACCAGCCGAGGTATCAGGTAGGCCCTGTAGTAGGTATATACTTAGATGCAGTTTTGTGACTTTACAAGCTGTGGTGCTATGTAGCTCGAGGGCTGCTCTTCTGCTGTTTTGCTGATAACTCTGTCAATACACCAAGATCCATGTGGCCAGACAGCCTTTTTGTCTTTGCCAGTCAGTCAGTACCACAGGAGGATGAAAGCTTGATAAATCCTGGCAGCTGAAGATGGACCTGAGAGCCTAGTTGCGAGTTTACCACCAACTTGCCCTATTTTCAAGCCTATTACACAGGTTGCCTTTGTTTATAAACATACATACTAGCTAAATTTATGTCTTGCACAGTTCTGTTGCCTGGCGCTTGTCCCCATCTCCCATCTAATCTTTGCTTTTCTAGAATTTGGCACAGTGCCTGGCAGCATTTGCTGCATAGACCTTTGACTTTGTGGAATCAATTTCTTCCCTGTTTCCTGACCTTACTTGCCATGGCCATGGTAGCAGCTTCCCATCTCCATTTCTGATTCCATTTTGTCTGTCAGTTTGTGTCCTAACAGTATTAAATTTATGCATATGCCATTTAAAAAGTTATTTATTCTGTAATCTGTCCTTCTGTTTCTCCGTTAAAATAGGAATGAGGAGACAAAATGTTCTAACTAATTTTAAAGAACACAAACCAGTAATTTCATTTCTGATTCAATAGTTCAGTCATAACCTCTCTTCATTTAAAGAAAAAAAGGTCATATACAGTAGGTAGTTTAGATCAGGTCATCCCTAACAAGTGAGTGGCAGTGTTTTCTTTCTATCATTATCACTCCTAAACCAGACTTTGTTGTGTGGTACTCAGAAGAAGTCCTAAAGTCTGCTTTATGGAGAAATGCTTGCTTTTTCTAGAGACTGGTTGTTACTTTTGTGACAGAACTAAGGTACTTTATGTGACAAGGAGATGTGATGACTAATCATGTGCCTTCAGGCTCAATTGAGAAACGAATACCATGAAGTAACAAACATTAACTTTTATGCTAATGAATCAGTTAGTATTTCCACTGTAACCTACGGTAGCCCTAGCTGCACGGATCAAGTCTACTAAAGAACCACTTGGTATATATATGGTCATCCATACTCCCTCTTGAACCTGAATTTAAGGGTTTTCTTGCTGGTTCCTCTGAACATGAAGCCTGAAATGATTTCCAGAGTGTTTTAACCCTAGTGGGAGAGAAGTGCGACAGAAGTGGACTGTCTTTGTGGTCTGCCTGTTGCTGACATACTTCAAAGCCAGACTGAAGCTGAAAGTAGGGATTCTCTTTCTACATTAGCTTCCCTCAGAAGCTGGGAGTAGTATAGCATAGAAATATTGGAAAGTTATCAGTACTAAGGCTGTCTGCTTTTATACTACCTGCTCAAAGTGCAAAGAATTAATTCTCCTTTAATAATTCTGATTAGTTAATTAGATTGTTCACGTAACCTTTAAACATGATTTCAGGAATTGGAAAATTCCTGTGGTCCTTTCCTAGCTCTGGTTTCCTAAGTTTTCTTATGGTCTCCTGGCTTCCTGACCCTTGCTCCTACCAGCGTCTGTGTCACCTCTGGGAATTATTGTCTTGGATCCTTTGCATTTCTTCAGTCTACATATGCCCTTATCTGGCTGGAACTAGCCTAGGCTGAAAGTAATTCACTCAACTGACTCAATGAATCATTTACTGTACAAATCTGCCTCTATAATAATTAAATGGGAATTGTGTTGCAGAAAAGCAATCACATTGCAGTATAATCTGCTCCTCAACCTCAATATTCTCATGTAGGAAAATGAAGATGTACTTATTCTTTGTGACCACTCTAAAGAAAGACCTCAAATGAAGTGGTGTGAGTCTGAGATCAACAAGCCCTGGTTATTTCCAACAGCAAAGGAGGCCTAAGAGGTAAAACCGGCAATTTAGGATCAAGTTTGATTCTTACACCAAAAGAGCAGTGAATCTGGAGTTGGGGAGCTGATCGAAGTTGTGTAACTGATAGAGAATGGGGCCTATGAACATTCTTTGTAGAGACCTCCCAGAACAAGAAGCAGTGAGGGAAGTCTACATTTACTGGATCTCCCAAGCTAACTCTTGGCAATAAATTGATTTTCTTCAGCACCACCTATAACTGTACCTTGTACTTGCAATTCAGTCAGCTCAACATTGTAGGAATAATAACTAGGATTCCCATGCATAATAATCTAGCCTGTGACCCTGTAATTGCTCCTCTTTTCCATATCTTGTGGAAATGTAAAGATTCATAGATGCTAATGAACTGCATCTCTCAAATACCAGAAGCAGAAAGCAGTGCCACAGTTAGTATTCTCATAAAGTGTATCATAGAGGTCATGATACTCTTTCTTCCAGCAACATCTTTGTATTCAGATCAAGTTTGTCTTTTACTTATTCAAAATGAAGGTGACTATCTGTTACAGTTGCTGAGAAGAGCATGAAAGTATGTGAACATGATTTCTTTGTGCAATAAGGATGTCCAAGTGGAAACAAATGAGTTTCAGGCTTACAGTTTTCAGACATTGCCACACACTGTTGATAGAAAGGAGATAATAACCTCATGTTTTTGGATGTTCAGAATGGCAATACTTAGTACTAAATTCATAATGTTCATATTAGTTATTTGACTTTCAGCATTAATTTATAAATGAATACATTGGGGCAGGAATAGCATATTTGAGAATTTAACTTTTTAACATCCAAACCAAGGAAAATTACAATGCATATATAATTACTGAAAGCCAGAAAGGGTAATATGAGTAAGAATTTGATGCTACAGGGTAAGCAAACTGATGGTAGCCTGTAAAATACATGTAATGGAGGAGTAAAGTGTTTAAAATGGGAAGACTAAGAAGTACAACTTCAGAATTACAACAATTTATACTGATTTACTAGTGTGCTGCAGGATAATAGCTTCAATTTCAGAACATACAGACTCACAATCTTGAGTCAAATTTCACCACACTGATTTTTTTTTTAAATTACAAAAACAAAATTAAGTATCTATTACCATAGCACTGACTTGATCTGCAGCAGTTAGAATTCTACAGCAAAGGAACAAAGTAATTAAGAAAGAGAATTCTGGCTTTTAGCCTAGTCTAGTGGATCAAATCAGGTGGGAAAGCTTATTACAGTTAAGAGACCAAAGCCTGCCTTATAGATTTCATAATAAATAAAAATACGATCAGTAACACTACCTTATACTCTATTTCAGTCATTACTTAATCAAGTTGTGTGCATATATGGGAGGCTGTAGAAAAAATAAACAAACAGGTTCTGCTTCAGCATAAAGATAACACACAGCTTTATATCTGTGTTTCCAAATCCTGATGAAAGAAGATTACATTGTTCTCTTTTGGCAGGAGCCGTGACACAAATAAATGCAATTTGGCTCAAAATCAAGATGACATTGTGTGAGCTAACTGTCCAGAAACAACTGGACAGTAAGGTAGATATATTTCTGCATCGTTTATCCAGGATGTATATCTGCCCTTAGCTGGCTT
Source organism: Corvus moneduloides (assembly GCF_009650955.1). NCBI lineage: Eukaryota > Metazoa > Chordata > Aves > Passeriformes > Corvidae > Corvus > Corvus moneduloides. Next base: position 17,452,864 of record NC_045480.1, on the reverse strand, counting down.
AGGTCATTGGCTGTAAGGTTGACTGCAGCAGCTTCTTGAATGTTAAGCTGCAAAAGCACCTTTCTCTGGTGCTCAGAGACTGTTTCTTTTTGATGTAGAACTTCCATTGACCATATGATACTTGGCATGAATTATCTTTTAAAATCCCTCCAGAAACTAAACCTTGCTCGTTTGGTGGCCAGATTCTTCATATACTGCTTATTTCCTATAGGCATATAAAGCACTTTTTTTCAAAGACTCTATTCTCAAGTTTTCAGAAATATTCAATAGAATAAAGTCATTACTAACCATGAACGTCCTAACCTGACCTTCATGAATCTCTTCAATCTTTTTACCAGTGATCAGTGAAGACATTTGAATATACTTTGACTGATGAAAAATAAGAGGCTGGTAGGTTAGTTTTTACTTGGAAGGAAAGGTGAGGTCATCAATTTTTGTCTTTAATTAAGTATTTCAGCTTTCAGGACAGATTGTAAGACTCCCTCCACCAGTGTAAGAAGACAGGATATTTATACTGTGACTATTCAAACAATTCTCTTTGAATTTCATTACGGCTATATCCTTTTTCAATAAATTCTTTCTTGTTTTTTGAGCTGCTAAACATCTATCAATGTAGATGGTCCTTCAGTGAAAGAATTAAAAATACCCAACAAATAAAATGAGTCAAAAAATGCCTTTGTACACTCATTTGAAGTGAAGCTCGTATTCTTATGGATAAGGTTTTGACCCAAGAAATTGTAGGACTGTGTCATTTAGACATGATGACAATATACAGAAAACTTGGAGTGAGAATTAAAATTAGTTGATGCAGAAAATTTGAAACAGAATTGAAGCAAGAGAGCTGGTCTTCAAGGGCTCCAGAGAAGAGATTTCCATGACAACAGAGTACTCAGGTATGCAAATTAAGAAACAAAGCATCTTAGAAAATAATCAGGAAATACATCTCTGTTTCATTGAATAAAACCTGCACAATTTAGGACCACTAGTTCTGTAGGATAAATGGGGATAGAGAGCTGAGAAAGTAGGGCCATTGCTGGCCAAATTCCCTTCTCACTTACGTCATACTATTCTTTTAATCATATAGCCATAATCATATATATAGAGAGAATATACTTCAAGATTTATAGTGATGTTGTGCTGTGACAAGATCAAAAACTCTAGACTGTCTTCAGCAGTCATCTATACAGCAGCTAAAACAAGCACTTCAATTATGAATATTCCACTGACCTCTTCATAAAACTGCTGTAATATTTACCTACCTTAGAGGTCAGAAATTTTACCCTAAATTCTGACTACCTCTTTGCTGCTACCTAAGTGCCTTTCTTCTGTAGCACTGCCATTGACCATGGAGAGCAATTGATCACTGCCTTCCTCGGAGCAACCATTTAAATGTAAAAGACTTCTATCACGTCCTGCAAGTTTTCATAATATTTTATACAGGGATAAATGTAGACGGTAGAGGCTCTTATTATTATATATATCATGTTATGTAATCGCTGCATAAGTATTGTAGCCCTTTTCCTGTGACTCATGCTGTATTATGAATTTGGTCTTCTATTCAAGATCTTTACTTGTTAACGAAAGGAAACCATATATATATACGATTTATATTCATAGAGCTCTGTTATCACAGGCATCCCATCAGAGTTATCAAGTTTTGCCTTTAAACATTTATTTTGCCTTTCCTCCCCTTCATTTTGGAAGGGCATTCCAGTACTTGAATTCTTTAATGCTTAGCAACTTCCGTTAAATATACAACCTAAATTTATAGTTTATACAATTTGTTCTGCCTCCCGCATTGACATTTAGCTGGAAGACCTTTTTTATTCTTTCACTTTTTTTTTACCTGTCTGATGTATTTATATAGCAACCATATCCCTCTTGAACATTTTTATATGAGGATGAACGAGCTCTTTTGGTCTCCCCATATAGATTGGGCCCATTCAAAAAAGAATATCGTTGCCACTGAAGAGAGAATTTGGCCTTTATCTCTGTATTTAGATGCACTAACAAAAGATGAGATTACTGTCTTTCCATATATCCATAAATGAATCATTAGCGCCATAAATCTAGAGCAAATATCATAGGAACAAAATGTGTTAAAACAGTCTGAAATTTTTAAATATTGTATTATTAATTATTGTTTGATATTCTATGGCCTGGGCTTTGAGTTAACTAGGATTCCCATGACTTTTGTTCTTAAAGCCCTATCATCTGGAAACTCTGTGGATGTGGATTTAAAAGTGGAAAATGTGAAAAACTGTATTCAGTTAGATCCCGTCGTTGGCTGTACAGAGCACTACTGCTCTCTGATCTCGCTAGCTGAACATAAAAGCCATTATCCTTTCTGCTGTTACTCAGTTTTTCATGAGAAACGATGTGTGAGGTAAATAGGAAAGGGAAAAGGAAATGGAGTGGAGACAGAGAAGTGGAGGGGGAGAAGGATTTACTGGAGCAGAGTGTGGAATTATCTGATGAGAATGGAGGATGAAAAGCAATAGGAAGCCAACATACAGCTGAATGTAAAACTGCCAGAAAAAGCGCTGAGAAATCATTGTGCCATAAACTGGCTCAGTCTGGACAGTCTCCTACACCAGGGTCAGCTCAGGGGGTTTTGTTGCTATTTTTTATTTAGGTTTTCCTTTTTTTCTGTCTCTTCTGAGCCTAGGACAGATCACTAAGCAGGTATTTCACACAAGATTGTAAAGCCTATGATCTATTTTATATAAAATACTATAGATTTTCCCCACAAGAACATAGGTTAGATGCAGTGTAATTACCCAGTATTTTTCTTCAACCTACACCTGTCTAATGCATTGTTTTTCAGCTGTGTCCTCTGAAGTTGGCTACATTTCAGCAGCAGGTGAATTTTCTCCCAATATTCTTCTGTTCTTAAAAGCTACAAAGCTATTTTTTTTTACATAAAGTTGATGTAAATATAAAACCTTATATTGACTCAGGTTTACTAATGAGATAATTTTAGTGACAGTCTAATAATGACAACAAACAATTCAACAGCAATTTAGATTAAATGATACAGATTATGCCAAGAAAGTCTTCAAGCAGTACATCAAAGTTGTGTTGAATATTACATGTGTTTTTTTTAAATATAACCTTGCCTTAGTTTGTAATGACTTTCTTCTAAAATGTCTGCGGTGTGGCTATTATAAACCATGAATCACAGTTGAAATGACATATAAAACCACAAGAATCTCACAAATCAAATCTCAAATGTCTAAATACTGGCATTTAGCAATGAAGCCACTCCCGTCACCGGCAGCACACTGAAGTGAAGCCAGCAAAGCAAGTTGCAACAGTAGAAAAGCAGACGAAAAGAAAAAAAAGCCGGATCTTAGCATCTCAGTTCTGAAGGAACAGAAAGGTACTTATTTCCCACTGACACTGAGTGAAGCCCCTACTTCCCTGAGTTTCTTAAAATGCCCCGACAAAGAAATCAATCCTTATCTTGACTGTTTTACATATGGAGGCTATATTAAAATTGGAATAAATAATGTTTTTATCTTCTTTTTTTGTTACCACGTATAAATTCTGATGTGTTACTCATTTACAGTAAATAAAATTGCTTCCAGTTCTCCTAGAACTTATTACAAAATTTTATTATAAAAAATCAAACTGAGTTTCAAGGAAAGGAGGCTCTCACATTTTCTTCTTGCCTATTTAGTAACAAGCTATAGTAATACTAAAAGCCAATTTTTGACAAGTTCAAGGGCTGGCCTTAATTGTTGCTTGGTATTTTTTTCTGTATAAGGATGAGGATACAGAGTGCACAATGTTCCCTTGAAGAATTGTCCTTGTTAAGGTTTAATAGTCAGAAAAATCAGAATATTCAAGATTACTCTTTCTGAAAGCACCAAGACTCTTTAAAACTAGACTGTGTTAGTAGGAAATCTTGAATATTGAAGGCCCACTCTTTTAGGGACATGTAGTTTGTTAGTACTCTGTGTCACCTTTCCTACACCTACAACCTCATTTTGTATTTTGAATTCTCCCATATCTACCCTGTGCTGGGTCAACCCCAGCTGGAAGCCAAGTACCTGCAGACCTGCTTGCTTACCCCCACACCTAGTGGGACAGGGGAGAAGGACCTGTGGGTCAAAAGAGAGAGAAAAATCATTCAGCATTTACTGTCATGGCCAAAACAGACTTGGAGAGTTTAGCTTAATTTATTCACAACTTTAATTACTGACTTGGGTATTGCAAAATAAAGAAGAAAATCATCTAATCAGAAAAGCACACTTTCTCCCCCTTTCCAGGCTCAAATTCACTCCAGTCACTTCTTTGTTCATACTGCAGGTTGTGAACACTCTCCTTTCAAGAGCTGCTCCTTCATTCTTACTTGTTTCCTCTGTTCTGGCATGCGTTTATCCGTGGGCAGCAAGTTCTTTCATGGTGTATGTCCTCCAGCATGGGTCTTCTATGGGCCTCAGCTCCTTTGGGAGGGCTCCACCATGGAGCACCTCCCCTCTCCTCTGACCTTGGCACTGTCTCTCTCATTCCCCCCTCCTCAGCATTTTGTGCCCTTCCTTAAATGTATTTCCCTTGAGGTGTCACTGATGGGCTGATGAGGTTGGCTGTGCCATGTGGTGGATCTGTCGGGGAGTTGTCTGGAACCAGCTGCCTGGCAGAGGGCAACCCCAGCCACCCTGCAATCATGCCACAATCAACAGCTTGGCACTGACTCCCAGTGTGCACCCCACAACAGGAGGTCAGAAGGCTCCCAGAGGTGTCGGGGACTTCTCATTTTTTATCAAGTACTTTATCACAGACGTTAAATATTTGAGTACAGCCAAATTACTGTTCATGTTTTGTGATGCAGAATACACATAACATTTTTTTAGGTACATTATTACACTGAATTGCTGCAGTGCTGTCTGGCTGGCACGCTGTCCCAGCACTGGGCAAACTTGTGCCTGCTCCGAGCGGGGAGGACGGAAACCGAATCGCGGCGCAGGAGGGCCGGCAAGCACCCGCTTGGGTTCGCCTTGCCCACCGATGGCACAGGTGCGAGAAGGAGGCAGGAAAGAAGCGGAAGGACTTCCTAGTGAGGGGAGAGGGTTTATCAGAAAGAAAAATCCACGGAGAAAGCCAAAGAAACGTGGCTTGCAGGGGGTCTTGTAGCCCCACAATATGGGTGTGGAAAAAACACAGTAACCAATGGAACATCAGCCATGGGATGTTACCAAGGCAGGGAGAAGGAATTACAGCAAATGGGAGAAGGGGTAGGCGGGGAGGAATAACGAGGACCAATTAACTACCGAGGAACATAGAACTCTCTGGAAATACAACCAAATACGAGAAATAAGGGGAAGGGTGGGCTGCGGCCATGGTAAGGCACGGATTTATGTATTTTTCACAGAATTTGAATGCTCAAGGCTTTTGAGCTGCGGAAGCATCAAACCAATGGACCTTTTGGTCCACTTGATTCGGCTGATCATGGCTCACCACAACACTAAATGACTCCAAAACTAAGTAAAATACACTCCTGAGAACAAAAATACTCTTAAAATGTATGATAGAGTGAAGAACAGAATTCTTTCTCACTTCTGAATAAAAAAATAGCAAAATGAACTTCTATTATTTTTTGGCGAAGGAAAAATATTTTTCCTAGAAGTAAGTGACAGACTGATTTGGCTGTTGGGTTTCTTTTTTCCTTGTGAAAAACATTGTGAGTGACATTCAGTCACAAAGTATAACCCAATGATGAATTCTTCTGGGCATCAAGAAAGCTGCCACCTGGAGAGACATTCTGTAGCAGAGGACGCACTGCAAAAATAAATGGCTTCTCTGGAGGCTTAGAAAGTAACACAAACGTTGGATATTTTGTGGCTTATATTTATTCTGTTCCAATTTTTAATTATAAATTATTCAGTTCCTTAGTGCTAATACAATTTGGGTAGGTGAACTACTGTGTTAACCCTTTGCAGATGTCCCAAGACCAGTAGGGGAGCAGAACAGACTGAAAGGACTGAATATTTGTGTATTGCTGTACATTTTCTGGGTCCGAGCCTTTTCTCATCCACACAAATAGGTAGAAAAAAAACAAGTCCTCCCTGTTAGGAACATGGTACCACTAGAAATCCTGTTGGTTATTTTTTACTCACCAATGATTTGATTATCTCTTTTGGAAGAAAATGCCTCCTTGATCATTATTTTGGCTTCACGATTTAACACTTGATTTTACATATTACATATTTTAAACAGATGTGGAAATCTGAACTTAATTTGGACACACTAAATCATAATTATGTTAAGGCTTTCCAATTAGCTTACATTTGAGGCAAACAGGAATATGCTGATTCAGATTCTAATTTAAAAATTAGATGGAAACTACATCAACTATTTCAAGAAGAAATTAAAATTTTGTCACAAGGGACTAAAAGAAATCTTCAGCTATACATGTAGCACTAACTACATGCTCAAGGTATTATTAGTATTTAGCTCCAAAAGAAATATTTGAAATAAATGACGAAGAAAGGAAGTGGTTATATATTTTGAAAAGCAGAAGCTAGAATGAAACTCCATATTTGTAGAAATACAATTATATGTCGAAATGTAATTATATAGACGGGATGAAATCACAGTTGATGTCAATTTTTACTGAATGTTATATAGAGCAGATACATGGGCTTGACATTCTAATTGGAGGAAACTTAATCAGGTTTGGTAAACAATAAAGAATTTGCCCTTTAAAGCAAATTTGGAAAAACACCACATTCTGACATGCACATTTTGGTTTACATAGAACATCAAAATGACACAAGTTTTTCTAAGAGAAGTATTTAAAACTCAACAGAACAACAACAAAAAAAAAAAGAGTATGCAGAGGAAATTACTTGGAGCAAGGCCCATCAAGAAGGAGACAAAGAGTAAGTGCATGGAAACAAGGAGAGCAAGCATAAAAACAAAGTAGATGAGATTGAGAGAAACATGCAGATTTATGGAGACAGTTCAGTTTATTTGGGTCACTTTCTTTTTTCTTTGCCTCAGACACAATTCATCTTTGAGTTGACACACACTGTCTTATCTGTAAAACCCTGGTAGGCACTTCTGGCACTTCTGTTCCATGTTGTGCTGTATACCTGTAATTCATTCTAAGACACAAGATGAATGTATAGGTATTCTTGATATATTACTACTGTTCCTGCTTTAGTTCACTCTGTTATGACCAGCTGCTCCCATATATTTAGAGTGTTTTTGTAACTCAGAGAGTTTTGATGCAATGTTGGTATAGAGCAAAGGGAAGTGACAACTATAAATCTGAATTACCGCACTCTGAAAACTGTATATGTGTAACAACAAGGGCTCCTGAAAAATTGTGATAGAGTTTTCTGTAAGGTTAGCATCAAAGTAAGCTCAAATCCTGATAATGAGATAAAATCCTGATCTCTGTTCTTACTACTTTGAATTTCTTTGATAAGGAGAGATATATCCTGGCTACTTGAGGATTCACCTTATAGAAGGGAAATATTTTGAGGGTATATGAAAAATACAGTACTCTGAATCCTGTTTTTCCTGTTACCTAAATTCCTGTTACCTGAATTCCTGTTTCTCCTGTTACCTAAACCTCCATCAGTGAATGTATTTTTATCAAAAAAAAACCACTTGGCAAAAGCTACTCAACATTGTGTTGTTCTTGGCAAGCGTTGTGCTACACTGTGGTGTCTCTGTCCATTCAAGGCTTCAATCATTCCATCATTTTGGGGTTGAAACAGACATAAGTTTTTCCCATGAAATAAAAGGAGATATAAGTCCTTTCCTAAAGCATTAGTTGGCAATGTGGCATAGGAATTACTCCTTTTATCTTTCAGCTCAGAAGAATCTTAATGATACAAGGTTCAAGGAATAATATGAAATAAGATGTCAAAAAAAATATTTAAGGTATTAGGTAGCTAAGCCTATAACCCTTGTGTGCCTTGAAAAAAAAATACTGTAATTTTTTGGGGATGAACTCAATGAGAAGAAGAACTGCAATTTCTGAGACACGTCATTATTCGTGCAGGAATGGAAGAAATTGTAAAGACTGAAAAAATAACTGTGTTAAAATTGAACTGGGAGAACTACCATTATTGAAGCATTTTCTGATAGTATGTCATGTGTCATAGTAGGCTTTTATAAATTAGAGGTGTTATGAAGGTGTCTTAAAATGCCCTTTCCAATCCCTTCCAAAATATACCCTGGGGCTTAGAGAGTGCTCCCAGCCTGTGCTAGCCTGACAGGGGTGTTCGAGGAGCGCAGCGGCGATGAGAGCTCCCCTGTGCTCAGTGCCGGTCAGTGTCCCGGGCAGCCTGAGGCTAACAGGTGATGCGGGAACCACCTGTGTGCGGCCGCGCAGCAGAGCGGGAGGGCGGCCCGGCCCTGCCGGACTCTGCCTCGGGGCTGTCCGCGCGGCCGCCCCGCTCCCGGGCCGGTTCGGGGCGCAGGTGCCGGCTCAGCCCCGCGGCGGCAGCGGCCCCGGGGCATCCCGGTGGGGCAGGCGATCGAGCCCTCGCCCTCGCTCTCCCGGCAGGGAAGGGGTCGCGGCCCCCGGAGCCCCGCGCCGAGCCCGCCCCGCGCCGCGCGGGTGGCGGGGGAGGCGCCGCCGCCGAGGCGGGGCCCCGCTCCCGCTCCGCTCCGCTCCGCTCCGCCGCTCCCAGCCCCGCTCCCGTTCCCGCTCCCGCTCCGCTCCGCCGCTCCCAGCCCCGCTCCCGTCCCCAGCCCGCTCCGCTCCGCCGCTCCCAGCCCCGCTCCCGCTCCGCTCCGGCTCCGCGGCCCCGGCGCGGCGGTGCTGCCGCGCGTTCCCGCCGCGGCTCCGGGCGCCTCCCAGCATGGACGTGAGGAGAGTGGAGAGCATCTCGGCGCAGCTGGAGGAGGCCAGCTCCACAGGCGGTAGGACGCGGGCAGCGCGGGGACGCGAGGCTGCTTCTCTGAGTTAATTTGGGGTCTCGTCCCTTCTCCTTTGGGCAGCAAGTCTGGCAACTTGGCATGGGGCGGGGAGGGGGGAGCTGCCTGCCCGCTTGCGAGGGGTGAACGCACCCGTGTAGTCGTGGGCAAATGTGTGTGTGTGTGTGTGTCTATGGGGACAGTAAGCAAACGCTTAAAGCCTGGGATCTCGGGCTAAGAAGCGTTCAGGGCTTCTCGTATCCCGCCCTAAGATGCCTGCTCTGACCTAACTGGTACTTTTGCCTTTGCTGAAATGACTTGGGGCTGGGTATGAACCTCCAGGGTATACCTTCTCTAGTTACCACCTCCCAGGAGATAATTTTGGTTAGTCCCCCTTACACCTCCCTGCTGTGGTCTCCATTGTACCTCTCTGGTGCCTAAGTGACAACTGTTTGATGGAGACTCGCTTCTTCTGGTAAGCCAGAAGTGCCTTTCTTTTCTCCGTATCTCAAATTGCCGTTGCGCTTTCACCTGAGAAAGGCTACAGGATAACTTGCATTTTAGGGAGAAGAAAAGCATGCTTTGTTATCCTCCACAGTGATTGTGACTCCTGGAGTGTTAAGAGTTTTTTCCCAGTTATTTAAAAATGAAGCTTCTTGGCTGCAGTGTGTGTAAGAGGATGTTGCTGAGAAAGGTGTTCAGCTCAAGCCAGCTGGGTAAGCAGAGGATGGTTGGACAGTTAATGAAAAACTTTGCAAAACAGGCAGTCAAAACCAGGGGAAACTTCTTTTCTTAGAAAAGATGTTTCTTGCTGTGCAGCTAGATTTCTCATAAACTGTGATGCCAGTGTAGAATAGTAGTCTTACCAACAAGTTGTTTGAAAGACACAGTGCAATCCCCCCCATTTGCTTGATTTCTAATGTTTCAGAATAAATCTTTTGCTTCCTAGAAGAGGTTCACAGCCATGTGTTCTCTGTTGGATTCTACATGGTTTTTCTCTTTTCCTAATGTCCTAGCTTTTTTAATGTTTTAGGATGTGTAGCCTTTCACATAGGATACCAGATCCTTTGTGTTGGGGATAGGGAACTCTTGTATTTGACTGTGCTATCAGCTCGACTGTAAATCCATCTTTGCAGTTTATTAAAGTTTTGGGAAAAAAATGTGGAGTCATGATTATCCAACAAGGGACACGGCCACCAAAGTGGTGGTGTGATACTTCTCACTACTTTTCAGATCCAACCCCCCCCAAGTTATAATTTAGGCTTTTCCCTCTACATACCACTCTCAGCCTTCCAGCTCTAGACTGTTAGAGGTCCGAAAGTCAAATTGTTTTTCCATAACACATACATCATCAGTGACAAACACTGAGCAGGCTCTTGGCTACCTGTGCAACCACCATGCAGGACTGTTCAGGCTAAAAAAACATGAGGTTGTGATTTTGACACAGTGGATTTGCACGGCTCCTGTTGAGGAATTATTTGGTTTATGGATCACTAATGTAGGTATTGAAGCATAAAGAGGGTTTAAAGCTTAAAGTTTTTTCTTACAGGTATAGTTCGCAGTAACAGGAAAGTGTCTAAAGAAAAATTCGGGAAATATGATCTGAATCCATACCATGCAAGTAATATGAAATACCCAGATGATATTTTTATGGAAATTGTCTTCAATTGAGCCCTATATTAGATGTGTTTTCTGTTTTGGTTCTCTTGATATGCATGCCTAGTAGCTTTTAAAAATTAATGACAGCTTTAATTCACTTTAAGCTTGTAATGGTGAGAAGAAGTAAGATACACTTTTGCACTCCCTTAGACTATGAAGCAAAATCTGACTGAAACATGACTTACTGTAGGCAAAATGTTTCTCAAAAATAAGTTTTTATGCCAGAAAAAGAATGTGGAAAGATAAAAATGACAGCGCTAAAAAGAAATACCTCCTTTCTTTTGGAGAATGACACACAATACTCAACATATCTCATCACCAATGTGATGTGATGTGATGTGAAGCTAACTAGTGTCTAGCTTCACTCCTCTGGGCTTTCTCCTTATGTGAGAGGGCCCATTTATTTTTATCTTCCCACAATTTTGGCCCTTTTTCGTCTAAACTTTCCACTTTTCTAGCTGTCTCCCTTCAGGCTCTTAAACGTTCAACTCATTTTCAGGGCCATCAGCATTTCTGAGTGTACCTGTCTGTTGGATTTTTAACAAGGAAGGTGGATTTTTTTCTCATTAATTCTCTTCAAATAGAATCATAGCTTCAAACATTGGTTATTTTTAAATGGTAATGCCTGCAGAAGAGTTGTTACAGGGATTTGATGTTAGTGCATGAGAGTCAGAAAATGAAACCAACAAAAGTGTGACTCTTCCTCAATTTCATTTTTCCAAGTGAAATAAAGCCCAAATAACGCACAGGCAGCTTGAATGATGAAAACTATTAATGACAAAGGCAACATTTTGTACGTTTTAACAGGTAGTGGCTGCCTTAAGATGATCGTCTCCTTACATTTAATCTTGCACCTTGCAGGGCATCTTCTGATTCAAGGGCATTCAAATTAATGTCAATTAACACCACTGAGAGCTCTTGAAGTAACAGAATGTGTCCTCAGTGGAATACTGAGTCATTGTAACAATGAACTGTTTCATCCCTCTGCCTCATGAAATTGTCTTAATCAATGTTTTATCTATCAGAAAGCTGCATTTCTTCTAGTCATAGCCAAAACTCATCTGCTACTGGGTAAAGGCATGCAGTGTCATGGCAAAATGAGAAGAGCAGAGGGAGATTATCAGTAAAAGTTTGTATGGGTAAGAACAAGTTTAATCACAAAGTGTCCTGTGGGTTCAATATCTAGGACAAACTTAAGCTGTTGGGAATACTGATATGAGTAAGACATTACCACAGCAACTGGTTGCTTTGCTTTAGGGTGTGATGAATTCAGAATGGGGATTGTGCTGACCAGTATGACCAGGCTTACTCAAAAAATGGAAATATTTACAAAAGCCATGGTGTCATTCATGGCAAGTGTTGAAGGTTTTTGCTTCTTAGACAAGGCAGTCACAAATTCATGTTAGGAAAGAGGCAGTAATTTCTACATTGTGGGCAGAAGGACCACAATGGACCAAATAGTATTATTAAGCAGTGTTTATCCAACTTTAAGTTTACTTAGAGTTAAAATATTCTCTGCCATACCTCTGAGAGATCCTTGTGCACTAGTGCTCACTTTTGCTTTTAATGAATGACTTGCTCTTGTTGCTTGGGGCATTCTTAGAAGACAAAGGAAATAGTGCTAAAAGGACAAAAAATTACATATTGAATAAGCTGAAAATAGGAATTTAGGAAAAGGGATGCTAGGGAAAAAGTAAGAAAGTGATAAAAAATATACTGGGAAACAATTACAGGAAAAAAAACAAGAGGTGGGAGGAGGGAAAGGAGGAAACAGATTTTGTATCTCACGCGTTGAGATAAAATTTATTATGTGTTAGTGGTATGTATTGGACCAATTTCTTTATATCTCAGTTGGGATTCATCTGACACGATGAAAAGCAGGTAGTGACTTTCCAAGTGATTTGCACCAATATTCATATCAGCGTGAAAGCTTTGATTTGTGTCAGTCAGGACTCAGCGTCACTATATTTAATAATGATCTGTTGTCTCCAGACACTCTTCATCATTGGACACTTTTAAGATTCAGATGGACAGGGTGCTGGGCCATCTTGTCTAGACTATGCTAGAAGTGCTGCTTCCACATGCAATGCTTTTTCTGTGAAATCTGCAAATACACAAGGGAAGGAATAAATTAAATGGACTCATGATCTAATAAAGGATGTATATGTATAATGGACATGCAAGGAGATAAAAATATTTTAAGCGTAAAATATATGGTCTACTCTTGCAGGGTGGAGGAAATAACTGATGCTTGAGAGAACTGACTGCAGCATAAGCCTCTGTATAAAATTTGAGTTCTGCCTCTATCTCCGGTTCCTCTGTTCAATAAGTGTAAAGAAGTAATTATATGCAAAATTCTGTTACAGAATTTGACATGAATGCTGAAAATACCCTGGCTTTCCATCAATATAAATTTTACATCATGTAAATACCAATTTTCACAAAATACAGATTTCTTATTCATTATTCTGTCTTTCAAGGTTACTACCTATGGTCGGAGAGTTGATATATAAATAACTGAACATCTGGAAAGGTTTCAGGTATACTTGGCTTAGAGAACTTATGCTTACCAGGTGGTTTTAGACATTTTAAAACATATAGAGGCAGACAGATATGGTATCTAGCAGTAAGTGTAGCCATCAAAGGAGTAGCTGGTGTGTGTCATGGAAGGCTTTTACAGTGTATCAGATAAGCACTTAGGACTTCTGCTTTGGGTTGGAGCTGAATATTTGATCTGTGCAGCATTCAGCTGTAATCTATCCCATCTCAGGCTCTCAGTTTGCCATTGTGATTTATTCGGAATCTTTGGCACTTGAAAAAGAAAGTATCTAAAAATACAATGCCTGATTGCTTCACTATTTCCTAGATATGTGCATTCCTGCCAGGCTGTCCTACTATCTTCTCCCCATCCCCCTCCTCAATTCTGCTTGTCCTCTCTTTATTTCAGGTACCAAAATAGACTGTATATGAACTCTTCCTTGCCAAACAAGTGCTGGCCATTTATTGTTTCCTATGAGCAGAGGCCATTACTCCTACTTGAGATGAGAGAGAAAACATTAGCAAATGTTCGTGGGCTTGGAAGTCAAGGAGCCAAATCCGTATTTCAGTAGTTGTAGTTGATATAGCGTTAGGATTCCCTTCGTTAGCACACACTTCATTTAATAGTCTTGGGCCTATTCTGGGACATAAGGAGTGCAGATACCAACCCTTCATTACTTGGAGCACAGTGTGGCAGTGCAGGTGGAGGTGGTTAATGGGATGGTTTATCTCAATAATGTTGGGCCTGAACTGTAATGTATGGCTGCATCAAAAGTAAATGGACAACACTTTGACATAGACAGTTTTTTTGATAGTAATTCTCCTTTCAGAATCCAGGTTACTCTGCTAAAGGCTTTGCTTTCCATTGCTTTGATGGCTAAGTAGTATTTGGCCTGGATTTCCCACTGAGTACACCAGGTAGAATGTGGAAGAGTGTAAGCAAAAGTGTATGAAATGTATGTGTTTTGGAGCCTATAGAACTATGGAAAGCATGGAATCCAATTATTCTGTGATGTTCTTAATTATTAGTTTGTAATTGTATTACAGAAGTCATCATATCAGATCATATAGATTATTGGTTTGTTTTTTTTTTTCTCATCATTTTTCATTCTCACACTCTACAGGAGAGATAATTTCTGTGTTATCACCTTCATGCAAGCATCAGCGGAGGAGGTTGGGCTCTAGATTTACTTCTATGAATTTGGGAGATCTGTAGACAGCTATAAACTGGCAGCAGTTTAAAATATATGGTTGGGTTGAAAATATATTGAATCCATTCGCCTCTAAGAATAAACCCAAACACAGAATAAAAGCTGTAGATCTGAGCTCATACTGTGTTTTATTTCTGGCAGCCCAGCAGAGACTTAATATGGTATTAAAAGGAGCTCTGTCAGAGGTCTGAAAATAAATATAGTGTTTCTCTTTTATATTCTTTTTCACCTATAAAAGAAATTTCTTTAGAGATACACTTTATAGTTGCGATCCCCTCTTGTATGTTTATAATTTATACTGCAGCAAAACAAACAGTGGTATGAAAGTCATAGATGCTTTTGTGTCCACTGGAGAAATTAACTACAGGTGGAAGGCATGATAATAGCGAATTTTAAAATAAAAATGTTTTGCCCTGTTAATAAAAATGGTGCATTTAAATGTTTGGGTTTTACTATAGGAGATAATATCTTTGTTTTTCTACCAGGTGTTTTTCACCAGATAATGCATAATCCTCGAGCACAGTTAAATGCCTAGCACTACACAGCACATATACCCATATGCCACAAAGTGGCTAAGTGGTGACAGCATAAAAAGAATTATTCCAACTTAAAGGCTTTGAATGTCCTAAGACACAGACTTCAAGGTGGTTGCTCTATTTCATGCAGTCAGTAGGAAAGGGTTTGCTATTTTAATGACAGGGAAAAAGCCCCCCAACTTTACTGATAAAGTTTACTTGTTTTCACAATTTTCAGTTAGCTCTCAGTATCTCCAGAGCGATATATTATGAATATTGTTGTAATTATTAGGATTTAGTAGAGAAAATCTTAGTTTTTGAATCAAGCTTCTGTTAAGAATCCAGAAGAAACATTTAGGATTTATTAGAAAGGTAAACAGTAGCCATTAAGTGTGATGATGGTCTGGTTCTTCACAGTAGGAATGACCAGAACAGTGTATCATCACAGTAAGTAATTTGATTATTGTGACTATTCCTAAACCCTTTGATACCAGTGGGAATAACTGCAATGAATAAGGGTTTTTAGAATTAAATGTAGTTATTTGATTTAGAAATTTTAATATTACAGTGCATGTTATAATAAAAACACATTGAAAAACAACTTTGTGCCAAAAGAGAAACATTATATAAAGAAAAGATTTATCCAAAAAACTTGCAGTAAGTTGAAAAAGAGAAAAAAAGTTGGTTAGTTGGTTTTTTTTTTAAATTTTAACTTGCATACATGATGCAACTTGATGATCTTTTGAAAGTCAAATTATATAATATCTGTCAGATACAAGCACTATTGCACCTGAACATTGATGTTTGGAAATTTATAATATGTAGAGATAATAACATTTTCAGAATACCTGGACCAGTACTACTAGAATGCCTTTTTTTTTTTTTTTTTTTGTGAATGTTGCAGCTCTTAGTTTCAAAGAACACTCGGGAAAGATTGACCTTTTTTAAGATGCTTTGGCACACTCTAAAACAAAAAATGTTGCACCAACCACTCCTTGGCATTTTGCAGCAGCGGGTGCTCCCTCCTTGTCCGGGAACTGGGATGGATCAGGGAAAGCCCCTGCACACACTCACAGCTAGCACAGTTGCTGGCAGGAGCATCCCTGTCTGTGTGCATGTGGTTTCCCAGTGCAGAGAGTTGGTGGGAGAATGAAAAGTACACTGTGGGATTACAGTCCCTACCTGAGTGGTTAAAAGAAAGCAGAGGACAAAGATCAAGAAATGCCTTTTATGTGTGTCGCTTCAGTGGTATCTGAGCAAGTGGACTCTGGGATCTGGATCTGCTATTCTGTTACCTTTGGACAGAGATAATTGAATCTTGTTTATTTTAAAATAAGTAGGAGAAAAATCCTAAAGAATAGTCCATTGAAGCAACGTAACAGATGTATATCAAGGATATGCAACCATAGATTCGTGTTTTGCTTCATTGTGTTCTGGTAGCAGTATGATAGGTGTTTCCTCTGATCACCATAGGTTTTGACAGTGTAGCTGGTTTTAACCAGGGGATACCCAGATGTCCTTAATCATTCTGACTATTGACTTATATTCCAATGCGCAGTAAGTGAATTGTACACTGCATATCTTATGATTCACTCTTTCTATTCCGCGTATTATTTTTCATGTTGATTTATAGACATTTGAAGTTATTGTATTTTCTGATGTGACATTATAAAGAGTATCACCTGTTGTAATGCTGTCACTAAAGAAAGATAAACCTAGACTGTTCAGGGTATTGTGTGCTGGCAGCATTCACCTGCTGAAACAAGTACACATTGAAGTTTGTTGTTATTGTTAAAAAGGTGCTGTAATTGACATATACATGCTCTTAGGTGCTGCCCTGATTTCTGCACAGCCAGTCTACCAAATCCAAGATGTCTAAGAAAAAAAATAAATAAACACAGTAGTTATGCAAGTTGTGAGGAAGTGCAGTATGATTAAAATACAGAGATTTTCATGCTATTGTTTCAGTAACTAGGTCTACTTTATATATTGCATCATTCTTTGATTTTTGTGGTGGTGATGAAGTGTGGTTTCCCAGTTCCTTTTTTTTTTTTTGGAATATGCCACATTGTGTATTATCTTCCCAGCCTGCCTTCCAGAAGTCGGTAAATGAGAGAAGTGCCTCTGTGTCTAGGATCTATCTACTCACTATGTTGTTTGCTTCAAAGCTGTTGCTTCCAGCCTTCTCTGCCTGGTAGATGGAAAAGAGGAGGTCAAATAGCAGGATGAGTTTGGTAGACAGGTTAGGTTAGACAGGTGATAGGTGTTGCCCTTTCTGCCTTCTTTGATATGATGATGACAACAAACCTCTTTGCAGGAGATTGACACCTCCAACTCTCTCATGCAATGACTCCTGCTTCTGCCTATTTGTCACTTGGAAGCACATGTGAATCCCTCAGCTAAATGAGCACTTTCTGACCTTTTTTGCATAATCTTTTTCCTCAGAGGGATGTTATTTTTGGTTTACATGCTTCTTTCTTGGTTGGTTGATTGTCACTCAAAGGAGAGGAGGGTAGGTGATGCATCTGGTGGAGCCAGTAGTCTCTAATGCATGTTTTATAAAACAGAATTCTGACAGACTGGAGGAAAAATAGTAAGTGGAGGTTAAAGTGAGGAGGAAACAGACATGACTGAGGGTATAGTGGCATAGTTCTTTACATGGCACACCTGCTGTCAAGTTTCTCCCCGTACATTAAATCTTTACTAAAAATATGAACTAGCAGGACTTAAAATTAGACAGACTTATATACCTTGCTTAATTGCTTAACTTGCAGGGTTGAACAATCTTTAGACATTATTTTGACTCATGAAAATATTTGTGTCAGTGACACCTTTTGTTTGTATTCAGCTAATTTTCCTATGCTTAAATAGAATAAAGCAATTCTGTTTCAATATAGACTTACAAAGATCTCCTCCTGTATCTAAAGTCTTTGAGCCACCCCAAACTTCTTGAGAATCAGTAACTTTTTTTGATCCTGAAGAGATGGGAGGTGTTCAGCTAAAATCCCACGTTGTACTAAAAAAACCAAGTCTCTACTAATAATTTAGCTGTTTTACTTTGCCAGAGTTCAAAAGTGACTGCCTATACTTAGAAATGCAAAAGTAAGAATATTTTGACCTGTTTAGATAGTAAAACTATGTAAAAGGTGTCAGTAAATTTCTAATGACTTATTAAGTAGTGTTTTATCAGCAGTCACTTTTATCAACAGCACTTAAATTACTACTAGGCTGATAATCTGTTAGGGTTTTTTCAATTAAGGAATTCAGAAGAAAGTAGGCACCTTTTTTGGTTTATTTTTCTTTTCCTTTCAAGAGCCCAAGGCATTAATAGTGTGTTTTCATGTAAGCCTCTTCACAAAAGAATAGGTACAGAAATGCTGTCAGTTAAGTGAGTAATTTCTCTATGAAAATGAACAAGAAAAAGTTGATGGCATTATCAAACCACTATTTGGAAAGTGGCAACTCACAGTGCTGACTGTGGAGATGGTATACTTTCCATTCTGCAGGTGTAATGTCAGAATAAATGAGTATGCAAAAGTGAACACACAGTTCATTAGACAGTTTCTTGTTGCAATAACACACAATATTTTATGTTCCGAGAAGGGTGTGTATTGATTAAATGCACCTTGCACTTAAGCAATTAATACAGATCTTCTGGATCCATTAGTGCCTGTTTCATTATGATTGAAAACCTGATCTTGCAGCAACTGCAGTACAGTGCAGTGTTTGCAACTGAGGATCATCCTGTTATACTTAAGGAAGACACTTGCTGTGCCTTTGAACAGTGTCTTTAGTCAAGTGTTTGAACAGTTGACTTTAGTCCTTCAAATTCTGAAACCTCTTACAGAGAAGGGAAGAAGCAAAGCTTTTGTCTCTTCCTGCATAGTCCATAATTTCGTAAGCCAAAACTGGAGCTGTAAAGGATACCCAAATATACTGACAGTACACCTTCTAATGCTAATGTAATCTTATCATGCTAATATAATGTGAAAGAATGTGAGAATATGAGAAGCAAATAGAGATATCAAAAGAGAGCCCGTTTACCTAGTCAAAATAATAGAGAGTATTTCTGATTCAAATCACCAAAACTGCAGCTTTTAAGAGTCAGTTAATTATTTGCTTTCTGGGAAACAAAACTTCCTCAAGGAATGCTGAGATTTTTGTGTAATATCTTCCTTTGAAAACTTGTATTATAAGAAAAAAATCCCACCACTGAAAAAGTTGTGAATTTTTTGGCTGAGGACAAAATAAATAGACATATACTCAGTCAATTTTACATGTTTATATTTGTCTCTGGATGCTAGGCAGACAGTGACTAACCAGGCTGACTGCATACAACTGTGTGTAATATATACTGCCTGCTCAGGGCAAAAGCCTGATACAAAATCCAGCTCAAAAATTCTATTACATTGGATTTCATTTATACTTTTGAGATAAAAGCAATAAAAACCCATGGAATCACAGAAAAATATTTTGAAAGAGGAGTTGAGAAATCTTCCTATTTGTCCTGATTCCCCAAGGTAGGATCAAAAATTCATATGGTGGTTCAGATGGCTTTTTGCTTAAGGTACTTAAAATTCACCACTACTGGATGCTTTATGACATTGCTGGTTAATCTATTCTAGAATTTATCTTTCCTGATACAATCTGTTTCCTAGTCCTAAAGTTGTAAATCTTCTTAAATGTGAAGCTTGGTACTCAAAATGGATGAAATACATAGCCAAGATTTTATAGCACTGAATAGGACAAAATCCTTCTTTGGTATGTCTTAGATTTTTGTCTTGTTTATAGTTTCAAGTCTGAACTGCTGTCCCTTCCACAGCAGCCTTCCACCATCCTCAACTTGTGATTTAACATGTTCAGCAGTGACAGACTTCCCAGATACACAGTTGTCACCTAAATAGTTTTTGTCCATTCTGTTTTAACAAGATGGAGAATTTCTCTGGAAATTTACTTGATGTCTTCTAAATTATCCTTTACAAATGATAGCTAGTTTTTGAGTGTTGCTTTTTATCTTCTAACTTGCAAACTTGTTGGAAGCTTAGTGACTACAGTGCTCAAAATCGGAAAACTAAAAGTAGGGTAAAGATTTCAACTTATCTGTCTGTCACAAAGGAGAGATTACAGTTTACCCCTGTTGATGGTAATTCTTCCCATGCTACAAGAGCTCTGTAGAAGTTACTGCTTCCATGGAGATGAGATCAGCTACTCCCAGTTCGTGTTGGGAGTAAGTTACGCCCTTGCAGTGCACAACTCTTTGTATGAATCAGCCCTCAAGAATTTGGGATGAGGCAGGAATCATTGTCGTGCAAGAAATAACAACCATCAGCTTTCCCTTATCACTATGGGAAGCTTGATGGAAGACTGCATGGATTCTCAAGGGCCTCCAGAATTTGTCTCTTTTATGATGTGAACAAATATTCCAAACAAATGAAGAAGCACAGCTTTAACTTGCACTGCTTTCCAGCTATTTATTGCATTTGGATCTTCAGAAAGAAAACTTTGTCAGTGACCCTTTTATGAACTCTATCTTTTCTAAGAATATTTTATCTCTTGAGCATTTGATATGTAGCATGAACTTCTTATTTCTCTCTTCCATAAATAAAAACTGAAGACAGTTACTTTAAACAATTTTTTAACATGAAAAGTCAATGTCACAGGCAATAGCAAAGCTTTTGAAGTTTCAAGCACTTCTTATTCAGATTATTTTTATCAGTGCTGTACCATCTCACACTTGATAAGATGTGCCTCTGCTTTTATGAGTGTCTTTACTAAATGCTATTATAACGATAAAATAGGTTGTGCTCATTCTTCTCTCATTTTTCAAGGCTGGTGTGTCTAGGAGGCTTTAATCAAGAAGATGTCATATATTTTAACTTTTATACCAGCTTAAGCTTTTCTAGTTATAATTTTTGGTGTGCATACTCCAAAAGTATTTAACTTTTGCCCACTGCCTGATTAAAACCACCATTAGAATGGCACTTGCATGCAAATGACCATAGAGGATTTATTATCTGTCTTTCCCAAATTCATTTTTATAGTCTGATAGTTTAGGGATATGGTTCTTTAAGCCTGTAGCTCCAGGAGACTTCTGTGATAGCTGGTCTGTGGATGTTAATAAATTAAACAGTGTGTTTGACTTCAGTTGTGAGATGTGATAAAGCTGTATTAACGAGCCCAGGCAGAGGCTTTTATCAGGCAGTCCTCTGGAGGCAGGGAGCTGGTGCTCTGGCTTTATACCAATCAGCATTCCTTGCTTTGGCTTTGCTGGGAAAATGTTACACTTGATTTTTATATGAATATATAACATCATCTTCTTTTCTTTATACTTTGTCAACTTAGTGTTTTGATCGACAGTTACTTTGTTAACATCCATCACAACTAATCTATTTTATGCATTGTGTGTCTTCATCTTCACATCATTTATTCTCCCTCTGAATTTTATTTTAAATGTTCTGCAAGTATATCATTCTAGCACTGCCCTTTTCCTTCAGAACAATTTTGTTAGACAGTTGACCTTAGCTGGAAATAAAGAGTGCAGTGAGTTCTATTTGTTGTGTCTGTTTCTGTGTAACTTTTTATTAGTCTACTCATTGGTCCTTTATGAAACTATTAAGCCTGTAATAATGTACCTTTGATAGTACTGTGATGGAGAGAACAACATTCTTTTTGGATGATAGGATCACAGTGCTTTTTTGATCAGAATTGTCTTAAATTGTCTGAATTGCCTTAAATTACTGGACACTTTGTGAAGTCTTGAAGAATAATTTGTAAGTGATAGAGAAATGAAATTGAGAAGTCTTGTGGGAAAAATTGTTACTTTGTCATTCTAGGCATTTGGGCCATGACTAAATATGGGAAACAGTAGCTCGGAACAACAGGGAGAAACTGTTTGAGTAATAATAAATAAAAATTATTACAGAGTTCCACTTCAGAATAATTCTAGAATTCTAGTTCAATTGACTAAATGCCTGCTAATATTTGTAGTTCATTGTGAGCTTCTGGAACACATCTTCCCACTTAGTTTCACCTAAAATAATCTGTGTATTCCAAGAGCATTCCATGATGAGAACCATTAGGTGACTTCTGAAAGCACGTTCCTGATCTGAATGGAAAAGCTAATAGGTCCACATGTCAGACAGAACGCTGGAAGCTTTCCCATTCTTTGGGGTCCAGGAGTTGTGTGAGCTTGTTTGCACATTTCCATCTCTGGCAGAATTCAAATACGATCCTTTCTATCTCAGGGAATTAATGGAGACATACTTAGGGATCATGCTAATATTTTAGGGATGTTTTTTTCAAGATTAGGCCTACTTATTTTAGGATTTACTATATTAATACCCCCAAAATTGTGTCTTTCTAGGACCAAATTTTCTGTCAGAGATTTTCTTAACATCTAATCACCATCATCAAGCATACACATCATTATGCCGAAGCTGCTTCTCATTTTCTGATAGCTGCTATCACTTGCCTGATTGACAATTTGCAATTAATTCTTATTGTGTGTATTCAGGCTGCTTGTTTGGTTGTGACTGGAACAGCACGTGTGCAGAACGTATTACAGAACTGCCATCAGCGAGATGCCTTCTTCAATAGGAAAATGTATAACTGTGTCAAAAATAAACATCAGAGATTTTAAAAGCAGAATACATGTGTGCTGGAGTTTCAGTGCTGGTCTTGGTAAATACAGTGTCTTAGATTGGCTCTTTGCAGACAGTTCTGCAACATGATGCAACACACCCTGGTAACTTCTTGTAATTTCTGTTTCAGGATGCAATTGCTTGTCCAGAGAGAATATAAAAGATCAGTAAAGACTGAGAAAGAAAATTAGGTCAATAGCACTGTAAAGGGTATAACGCTGCATGAAGGTTGGCTATTTTTCTAAATTACATTAGTTTGTTATGACACTGGATTTGAAACTTTTAAAATAGTGGGCAAAAATACAACTTGTTGAATGTTTCAAAACTGCTTTAAAGTACTTTTAGAGTTTGAACATATGCATTGGGGAGGGTTTTCCTTGCACACCCTGGCTTTGAAGTCTAATACTAGCACTGTTTGCCATAGAAATAGCCACAAAGCCAAATTAACTTAATTTTATATTTGCCATATTTTTGTGCTGAATAACTACACCTCACAATTTCTTTCTATGTTAAGGAATCAAATTTAAATTCAGAGTGATTATACTTCTTCTAAAAATTGCTAAATTGCTTCTGAATGAAATAATTTCAAAGATAATGTCACTACCAGATTTATTCTTAGTTCATGTGAGTGCTTTCTCAGCCTACTGTGAAAAATGTTTTGAAATCTCAAATACATGAAGACTTATCTCCCATATTCAGTTAACTTGCGAAAAATCACACAGGTTTATTTTCCCCAGAATTGTATATGGGAAAGGCTTTCCATAATGGAAGGTAAAGATAGAAATTATTAATGGTAATTTCTTGAAGCTTGAAAGTTGTTGAAAGTTTCCATTCAGCACTGGTGAGGCCACACCAGGAGGGAGTCCTGTGTCCAGTTCAGGGCTCACCAGTACAAAGGAGACATGGACATGCTGGAGAGAATCCACCAAAGGTCCACAGAGGTGATGAATGGACTGGAACATCTGTCTATGAGGAAAGGCCTGGGATTGTTTGGCCTGGAGAAAAGAAGACTTAGGGAAAACGTCATCAATGTAAATTAATACCTGAAGGGAGGGAGCAAAGAGGGTGAAGTCAGACTCTTTTCAGTGGTGCCCAGTGACAAGAGCAGAGGCAATGGGCACAAGCTGAAACACAGGGGGTTTTCTGAACAAAGGAGTGTGGGTGTGACTGAACACTGGGCACAAGTTACCCATGGACATTGTGGAATCTCCCTCCTTGGAGATATTCTAAAGCCATCTTCAGATGGTTCTGGGCAAACCTGCTTTAAGTGGCCCTGCTTGAATAGGGAACGTGAAACCAGATGACCTCTGAAGGCACCTCCCACCTCAACTATTGTATGATGCTGGGACTGAAGTGGACAACACTTTTTTAAAGTGTACATTAATTGTAAATAAATTTCTTGGGATGCTTGTGGGATTTCCTTTGTATTTTTTGTCTTTGCTTATATTTCACTGCTCAGTTTTGTATATAGAAATTATTTTAGGGATGATTCTTACTGAAGAGAAGAGAAAACTTGTTGAATATTTTTAAGCAAATGTCAGGGAAGACTGCAGTTGCATATTAAATTGAAAGGGTGTTTCTGCAGTGTAAGGTGCACTTAACCAGTAATTCATGGGTTGGAAGTTATGTTCAGAGTTCAGATGGTCAGAGTTAAGTAACTCAGTTCTCAGAGCACTGCATAGACACACCAAAACTCCCAGTTTTCTTTAATATGTACTCCAAGATGTAAGCACTCAAATATTATGTATTATTGCCATGATCTTTCTGAAACTAATTTTTGAGGATGAACTGTTGTGTCAGTATAATTTTCTGTTAAAAATCTTGCTAATTTTGTATGCTTTAAAATAGGATCTGCTCCTTTTGCCATTTCTTTAGAGCTTTAGATCTGTCTGTTCAACCTTGTTAGTCATCTGTTTTTGTGAAGAGCCTTCAGAGGCCTAAGTGAGCATTAATGGCTAGAAATTTGAGCCATTAGTGTGAAAATGTTAGATCTGCATGTAGATCATGAAAGGAATCAAAAATAATTGAATTTACTGTTTCATTGTATTGGTGTGTATGGTACTTGACACTGTTTTACATCTATAGTATCCCTAAAAGAACTGTGCAGAAAAATAAAAATACTAGTGTGGGGTAAAATAAAGATACTGGGTTTTGCAGAATTTTTCCAAGCCTAAGTCTGGGATATGTACTAAGCTGTCATCTTTTCTCAGGGAAAACATAAACTGGGTTAGGGGTTCTGGAGTTCTTTCACATTTTTCACCTTAAGTGGTTCTGAAAGTTCCTTATGTGTTATAGCCCACAGCAGCCTCGTCTAGATATTACATAATGACCCACTTAAGAAATGCAGTCAGAGCAGATGCTGTAAGACTGTGCATTAACTCATATAGAGAAAATGTCTCCAGTGGAGTCAAAGAATTTTGCAGTTATTTGCTGAACACAGGGTGCTGCTCAGCTGAGCTCAGGTCAATATTAGCCTCTTTTATAAAGAGAAATATTTGGTGATTGTGTCATAGTATAAACTAGAACATTTTACTCTTCATCTTTATTTGAAAATACAGGAGATTTTCACCTAACATGAAGTTTTGTCCTTAGTGCTAGGTGGGATACTGATATCACAATTATGGTTGGTTTTTTGTTTTGTTTTATTTTGTTGTTTTTTTTTTTATGCTGATGGAAGAGTGAAACTTTAGTTCTTAAACTTTATGACTAAAAACTATTGTGTTAATGAAAAACACATTAAAGTACTTGAGGCAAAAGCATGAACTGAAATGTTTGTGCTTTTCAGGACTCTTCTTGTTAAACAAGAATGGTCTTACACAGTACTTGTTCATTCTTAAAACACAGTGTCAACTTAACCTGCTTTACAAGCATTTCTTACATGGCGAAAATTAAGCAAAAAAAGCCGCAACACAGACAGACAAAACCCCAACCTTTTAAAACTTTAAAATTTTGATTATCAGATTATATTTTGTGTTGAAGGCACACATAGGAAAATTATCTATTAGGTTTTGAAAACTCATGGGAGTTTAAAAGAAGTTTAACACTGAGATAGTTCTGACGGGC
Organism: Corvus moneduloides; assembly: GCF_009650955.1. Taxonomy (NCBI): domain Eukaryota; kingdom Metazoa; phylum Chordata; class Aves; order Passeriformes; family Corvidae; genus Corvus; species Corvus moneduloides. The sequence continues at coordinate 17,427,358 of NC_045480.1, read as the reverse complement.
ACATTAGCTCTCTAACAGTTCTGAGGGCAAGACAAACTTTAATGAATGTCTTCAGGCCTACATGTCTTATACAAAAGACTCCAGTGGGACATTTCATCAAAGTACCTTTCTGTGCTGAAAATATAATCTATTAGAACTTGTCAGTACTCTACCAGTTATTTTAGTAGAGAGAAGGTATCTATTCAGTCAGTTCAATCAACAATTTACTTATTAAACTCCCCCATATTTTTCCAAGTGAATATAAAAAAAATCCTTAATTTTCAAAAATGAAAATTAGAATTTCCATATAATAAAACATATAAACCACCAAATAGTATAAGAATTAAAACCACATAAAGAACTTTCAGGAAATACTGCAACTACTATGCTTGAGCTTTTTAGTACATGCCCTCTACCTATATTATATCTGCTAATCTGATACTACCTTTTGGCTAAAAAAGTTGGACTAAATTGACCACCATAAGTATCCATGTGTTTGGTTTGCTGTTTTTTTTTTTAGATATGAATTAAACTCAAAATGCTTCCTCTTTTTCACTGGTTTGGTTTTTTTTTTTTTTTTTTTTTTTTTGGACATAAGAGCTGTGTAACTATGTTATGAATGTTCATACCCTTGCACACTAGGAAAGCAAATTGGCATTTACTGACCAAGCTTCCTGTAGATAACAGACTGTCAGAAAACAGCTTCTCCCCAAGCTGGCAAGCCCCAGGTTCTTGGAATGTGCTGTATTATGCAGCAGAGAGCTCTGTGGTGCTGCTTGATGAAGTCTCAAGGAATGTATGGCCAAGGATGGAGAAAGTGGTGTTAGCCTTTTGTAGGGAGTAATGCAATTGCCTGGGACAGGTGTCATATTCAAACTCACAAAGTCATAAGTGCAGAGCACAGTGTAGGTGAAATTACAAACCCAAGCTGAGTAAAATTACTTGTTTCTGCAAAGCCCTACTGACTGCCACAAAATGGTAGAGTGGACTTCTGGAACTCCTTTGCTATTAACACCTTTATTTGATGATGTCATCCATGGAAGAGATAAGTCATAAAATATGACTGAACTTATTCTTGAAAATTCAAGATATTAAAGATATTTTTGATCAGGGGAGAGCCTTGCTCAGCTTCTTCAAGCTCCATGACATGATCATCACTGCTGAAGTGTGTAATCCATGCTCTAGACTGCAAGAAAAAGGTGTTCAGAAGAGCGTGGTTATATTACTTTGCTACCTTTTATCAAGTTAATGTAGAACCCCTTCAAGACCCTGGCTTCTGCATTCACTAAGTAAGATGACTGTTAATAGTAGCTTAGGGCAACCTGGGGATACACGGAACCTTAACTAAAGCTAGTGCTAAGTGCTGCATGTAGGCATCCCTCTAGAAACTGAAATCACTTAGGTTCAGTTACAAAGCTCTGAAATTAGTAAACTGACAGTGAATATAAGCAGAGAATTAGTGATTTATTCTTTTTACATTGTTTCTTCTGTCTTGCAACCAAGTAACCTTTTCAGGTTGGGACACAGATGGCGCTGAAAGTTGCTAGCATACTTTTTTTTTTTTTAAACATCCTGTTTATTAAAGTTGAAGCTAATGAGACTGTAATTACTTTAATGTGGATGATAGCAGGCTTAGATACTGTCCTGTGATTAATCTAGGAAAGGATTCTCATAACTAGTAATAGGGGAAGCACTTATATTTTAAATTGTTTTTACTGAAGAGCCTCTTCTTGTGGTTTTATGTGATTATTTTATAAAAGCTCTTTTATCTTTTGAGTACTATAAACACTTGCTTAAAGCACATTTGGTACTTTAAAATTCGAAACAATGGATAATTTTCATGTTTCTCCTTTCTCTACATTTAAATATGTCTGAAGATACATTGCATCAGGCAGTATTAGATCTGTATTCAAACAGAAATTAGAAAAAAGAATGAATTGGGGAGAAGAAAAATAGGCAGAGATCCTGTCTATCTTCCCATTTTTGCCACTGTTTTTTGATCACAAGTGGTTATCATGACTAGGTATCTTTATGACTTAGTCTTTCAAATGTATGATGCAGCCCTTTATTTACGCTGCACTTGTAACTCCCTTTAACATGAAAGGAGAAACCACACAGCAAGAGGATAGGCTTGATGCTGCTTAGTCCATGCATAACGGGTATTAAAACTAGGTTGGCTGTTGCCTGGCTGCCTGGTTTATGCTTCTGTTCAATCAGAAGACCTTTCTTCCCATAGTTTAGGACCAAAGTTTAGTTTTCTATAAGTAATAAAGACTGCAGTGTAGCACGTTTGATGGAATAACCTAGGTGCTTTGCTGTTCTATTCAAATTATAATTCAACCTTCAACAAAGCGAATCAAATGTTGATGTTAGGTCCTCCCCTTACAGATTGTCTATTCATAGAGTTCTTATGGATTCCTATAAGAATTCTTCACCCTTGAGGACTTGCAAACATAGACATACTAAAGCTGTTTGCAATTTAGCAAACTCTAAAGAAGTAATTTAGGTTGACTCATGTTCAATGGCTTTAACTTCCCTTGATGATTAATTCAATTTTTGGAGACATTTTTCTTCCTATTCTTAATGTCAGTAATTTACTTAAACAGCAAAAAGAAAAGGAAAAAAATCTGCAGGCATTGGAAGGGAGAGTAGTATTCTGAATCCTTTGCTTCTCTCTGTGGAAATCTTCAAGTATAATTGCTCTTTTTTGCTGACATCAAATTTCAAGGGTTCTGCAGAGAATAGCAGTTGTTCTAAAATACAGTTGTACTGTTCAAAGTGCACTACAGGGTCCTAAATTCTCCTGTGAGTTGTCCCTCTATAAAGAGAAGATTGAGACTAAATTCTGAGATTATTAGCTATTTTGTAAGTGAATTTCAAATAAAATAAAAATTGTCCTGACAAGAGCAACAAAAGTGTTTTTATGTTTTGTTTTGTGATTGAGACATGCAGCAGCACTTCATACAAATATGTAGGGTTTTGGTAAATGCGGCGTACAGTGAAATGTTCTTTGCCATGTATATTAGAGGTTTTCAGACTGGATAATGATAATAGAAGGAAGAAATAAAGCTTTTTACTAGTCAAATCACAGCTTTATGACAGGTTTACTTAACTCTAGTCTTATCTAGTTATTTTTAATTTAATGAAAAAAACCTTTCACTTACTTTCTTATTTTGCCTCTTATGAAGTGCTTGTGACAATTTGAAAACCATCCACTCACAACAGATGGTTTTATCTGACTAGTCCCATTATTATTTTTATAGTCATGACAGGTTCAGTCTTCTGCATAAAGTAATTGGGGTTTCTTTAACAACTTTTGAAGATAGAAAATTACCACTAATATCAATCTCTCATTTCTACACTACTGCTATCCTTTGGCCTGCTTTTTTTGAAGGCCCAGAAGAATATTGAGTATGTACTTTACATGAAGAACTATTCTGAAATTTCATAGAAGTAAGAGAAGGCCATAATTGACATAATTTTCTGATTAAACTGCAATACACTGTTTTGGCTCAAATACTAAAATAATCTGATGTTTTTCCTTTGCTTGCATGCTTTTTGGACACAACAAAGCAAAAATATTCTGCCCAGTTCATACAGATCACTGACAAAAACCACAGTTTAGGAGAACTATAAATGTGTTAACAGAGCCCTGACAATGTAGAATTTTTTTTGAAGTGATGCTAATTATACTAATAAGAAGATCACTGTTCACAGTAATCAGAATTCTGTTCACAGAGTTCATCAGAGCCTTTCTTTCCATCAAGCAGATGGTTTAAAATTTGTACAAAATTTAGGGTTGGGAGCCTGTGGGGAGAAGCTATAAACTGCACCACACTGGGCCAAAAGCTTTAGCTTAATTAGTTCCTGGGGCTGTGAGCCCCTCAGGGACCCTGGTGACTTATACAGCAATCACCCATCCTGTGCTCATGCTGCTGCATGTAGGCACCTGCTTCTTGCTCTCCTCTCCCATTACCAAGCCTCATGCCAAGCTGAGGAGGGGACTGTTCCAAAGCATTTTTACCTCAGCTTGGATCCTCCTCAGATGACCAAGAATATTTGCAGTGCTTGGTTTCATACCACTGAGAGCACTGCTACCCACCCTAGTCTTGCAATTTTTAGAAAAAGTGATTACATTGTTATCATTAGTGCCTACCTGTTCTGGCTTTCATTGGATGGATGCTTTGAGGAAGCAAAAATGCTGAATTCAAAAGAAGTTTCTTCTACAATTTTCTAGCCATGTGATAAGTAGGTAGTACTGGACTTCTTACAAAAAGACTGAAATAACCACAGCGTTGGATTTTTAAGTAATTTCTTTGCATTATGTGGCTTTGCAACGATCTGGGCTGTTCCTGGACATGCCTGTTGTTTAGAAAAGTCTAAAAAACCTGATAATGTCTTTTAGTATTGACTTTTGAAGAACACCAGTGGTTACTGATTTACCTTCCTTTCAGTAGATGAAAATGCCTTCTCAAACAGCTTGGAAATCTATAAATGGAGATTTTAGTGGATTTGGGGACCTTGGAAATTTATTTAATCCTTTTGCATAATTTTATCCTGCTTATTATTTTAAATATCAAGTGCATTTATGAACAAAGTTGAGGATTGGTTAAAAATGGTAACACATAATTTTCATGTATAAAAAATCTGCTGTTACACATTTTGTGGCTGTTAAATTTAGCAGAACTGCTGACATCAAGAGATGCAATTCTTGTGCATTTATACCTTTTTTTTTCCAATGTATTTTTAATCAACCCAGAACTTAAAATGAACAAATAAAGATTTTGGTAATTTTACTATCAAAATATTAAAGTTTTCAAAGACTCTCTAATAATCCAGGGAGTTAACAAGTAATAATACTAGTAAATGGGTATAAAGTTAATGCACAAATATTGCTCTATTTTAATTCTATGAAGTATTGATCAAAAATGAGTAGCAAATTAGATTTGAAACCCAAAATGTAATGTTTTTAAATGGAGCAAGTACTTGTATTCAGAACTGTATCCTGTTTCTTCGAGATAGTTAAAATAGTAAGAAGTAGGCATAGAAAAAATGCAAATGTTGGATATTTTTTCAACATTATTTGATTTCTTTCCCCAATAAAATTGGAAAAAACATTCTTGAATACATACATATTTTAATCAATACATGGGATAAAGAAATGTATTATTTCCTATTTCCTGTGCAACTAAAATTAAAACTCTCTGTATTTTACTACAGAAATGGTTGTTTCATTTTGTGATGTGTGTAGAATAAAATACCCTTGTCCTTTTACATGCAAATGTGGGAAAAGAAAGGAAAAAATACCATCTAGATGAAGAAGAACAAAAGCTACATATTTTCTTAGAAAAGATGGGAGACATGTCTAGTCTTATGCCATGCAAACAAAAGAAGATACAGTTATTCTAAGCTCTGAGAGGAAAGACATTTAGTTTCCAGAACTCCCTTAGAACCAGAGATCTGATTCTTAAAACTATTTAAAGACTGTGGGAGAACTGCCACAGGTGGTTTCTGAGAAACCAGCAAAGTTACATCAGATAACAAACGAAGAGACTGCTGTGCTTCGGTTTGTTGCTTAGTTCTTGGATTTCCTGTTATCTGGCTGTATCAATGTCCTGGATTGTTTTAAAGCATTAGATTACTATATTTCTTCTATCTTCTTATTTTGAGGCTTACTGCTGTAGTAATTTGAGTGCAAATGAAGCAAGAGTAGCCATCCAGTGCACAGTATATGAATAGCTTTTAATAATGTGCACTGCTGGAGATTATATAAATGATATTTCTTTGAACTTTAATTTCTTCCTTTTATAAGTATTCTAATGTTCTGCAGCATTAAACCTACCTCTCTCACTTTATCAGTTAGTTAAAAGGAAAGATTTTTATGTGCCAACATCAGGCAACTCACACAAAGTTAACTGAAATGCTAATTAGGGTTCAGAAATTTTCTGTGCTCAGAGCTGATTATACCCAAAGTCAAAAAGTGTCCCCCTGCTTGGTTCCTACCTTTTCAGGTTTTCTAGTTACCTTAAAACTCCAGTTCCTCAAGCATTCAATATATAAAGTCAATCCACTTTCAAATTAGGCTGCTTTTTAAAGATGTGTTGCAGAATGATGAAGAAAATGTTCAATCTCCCTCTCACTTTGCCTCGGGTCACATTTAGAAAAGTGTTTCTTCTGTCATCTGTGGGGATTAAGCCTTTGCTGAGTCCTGGAATCGAGGTTTTTTTCCTGCATAAAGATATTTTATTGATTCAAAGTCATTATAACCCCTGAACAGTGAAGGTATTTGCCATGACACCCTGGAGCAGAGGAACAGCTGTAAAATGCAGAGGGTGGAGAGGATTAATTTGGGTCTGTTTCTGGGATGATCTTACACTTTCCAGAAGATGATTAATGTTCTTTACATACTATTGTAGAATTTACTTCCCCTCCAAAACCAAACCAAACCAAACCAAAGAAGAGCTCAAAACCGACACTTGGTGATGGAGTTTAATAGACACTAAGAATTAGAAGTCTTAACAGGAGTATAACACTTGAATTCAATATCCTCCAAAAGCAGTTGTAATGAAAGTTATGTCTTTCTGTCATAATCGTTACAGATCTTGCAGGTTGTCAGATTTGATAATAGCAGAAAAACTGATACCTTTTTCCATTAATTGAAGTAATAATTCTGTAATATTTTGCTGTTAGTCCATAATGTGATTAAATAGTTTCCTGATGTATTTTGATTTGTTTAATACTATCTACTTTAATTTTTTTTTTTTATATGAGTGCAATAGAATAACTTTGCATTTAACTGGGTTGCAAAACAGACTCTGTATTCACAGCTATACTTCCAGAATGCTAGTATCATCTGCTTTATATATTGCATCTGAGGGATACTTCAACTTCAGTACTAGCCAGCATGTATTTTAAATGGCTCAGAAGTTAAAACTACCTTGTAATATAATAAACTCAATTCCGAATAATTATTGTAGTATAATTACTTTAATCTAAAGCTTTGCAAGAATGTTTTCTATTTTCAAATTCCAGTAATCAGCTACATCCGCTACGGCAACTGATGAACTGTAATGCTTATCTGCAGATGTTTAATTTCTACTTATACCTCCCTTTAATCTTGGTTGCACTGGGATGAAACTTTACAGGTCTTAATGCAGGGGAGAAATGTTCAACCTTCGTCACAAAGCATGGAGAGGAACTTTTTCTTATTAGTAAAAAGAAAACTTTGCAATGCAATTAAGATAAAAGTTGAGACTTGTCTAAAAAAAATGTCCCTTTAGTTATGAATATTTGAGTTTCACTGTGAAAACAGGTCAAGGTTAGGTTGAGCTACACTTTTTATATGTGCAGAAAAGGTTTGATTCTGAATGGTCTCATTGACAACAGTGCATACGAGACCCAGCTCTTCAGCAGAGAACCTTCCAGTGCTCTGCTTAAAAGTCTCCAGCTAGAAGCCCCACAACTTTGAGGAAAGAACCAAGTGTTCTTATTGTTAATAGAGTCTTGTAGACTCCCCTCCAACCACATCGGCAGCCTTGAACTGAGACTGGTTTGTTTCTACCTTTGAGAACTCAGCTATACCTGGAATAAACCATCTTTGCAAGCAAGGCAAAAGTATGACAGCAATGGCAGTTATTTAGGAGATGGGAATATATTTGTTGATTTCTTCCCACACCAGTGACAGTTCCTTAACTTTCCCCTGGAAGGTTGCATGGTTCTTAATGTATTCATTGTTAGAAGAAAAAAGCCCAAACAAACCAGTGAATAATATTTGGATGGCAATTATTTTCCTATTTTTGAGCTGCTTAGGCAGGAGGTACTTTTACTCATTGGTAATTATGCTCTGTAAATTGTCCAAAAGTTTTGAGAAATATTTCTTGCGACCAGTTATTGTACTGACATTCCTCTTTATTCAGTCTCTCACTCAGGTGCCTAGATTCTTGCATTAAGTAACCTCAAAATTAATTTTTAGATTTTATAAGAAGTGTAAAAATGGCAAAGCTGTGGCTTTGGGATTGACATCTTTTACCACAAGGCCTCTTCTGGGGGTGATAAAATTAGAAGGTAGAAGATTATTACTTTTTCCTCATATTTTGGAGGGTTTATTATCAGGCTTCTTTCTCTTGATTTTTTAAAATTTATAAATTTGCTCATCATTTGTAGTATATGTGCAGAATGTGCACTCAATATATTCTTTTCAAAGTTTCTTGACTCCTTTTTGCAATGGTAATGACTCGTTTTTCCATATTCCAAGTGGTGCGGATAATTAACTTGCAGTAAATAGGATCAAATTTTGAGGACTTGCTTGTGGAAATCAATAGACACCTAGGAGATTGTGTAACCTCTCTATTTTTGCTGCCTCATTTGCCCTGCTTCTTCCATCACTGCTTTTTTCAGATGAGGATATGATTTTGTGGTTATCTCAGAAGTAAGACTTCAGACTGTATTAGGCATTTCCCAAGACTCAGAGAAAAAATACTATTCTTAAAACAAAAACCATCTGGGTGGCATTTTTGGCACATCTCATAAAGTTAATGTCTTGTGAATATTTACATAACATTCTATCATGAACTAGTCTAGTGTTTTCTTAGGGAGTTTTGTTTCCTCACTCCCCCAGTTCTAGGGATTATCACCAGCTGAATATTTGGCACATTGATCTTTTAACTGATTATTTTAAATCTCTTTCTTTCTGTTAAGAAAAGCTCACAAATACATAATTCATTACATTGTATAGGCTTAGAACTTAGTAAAGTAATGATTCTCTGAAAACTTTGACCATTACTGTTTGTATATGTGATTTCTGCCTTGCAACAAATGGTAGAGAAACCTCTTGTACAAATGCTGTCTGCAGCTATCTTATCTAAGGCAGTACTTTTGTTTTATCCATGTTTACTGTTGTTTTCATTTCTCATACTTCAGAAGATGGATGTATGAGGCACAAAAGATAATCACACAGTATTGCGACACAAAAGTGAATCTATTGTCTATTTGCTGAACTGCATGGATGTACATCTTTTGAACTGCCATCAGAAGCATTTCTTATCGTTCAAGTTTATTTTCTCTTCAATTATTTAATATTTGATTGATGAAAAATCACATTAGTGGTTAAACTGAAATACTGTTTCATATGCTCTCAAAGGACTTCCACTCTTGAATCAAATTACTGGAGAGGGTTTAGAGAACATAGAAGATGAGGTAAGAAACTGAAATCAATACAGCTTAAAATTTATCATCTGAGTTTTGATGTTTCTGACTCCTGAGTATCATTTTAAGACTGTGATCCTGTTAAAGCTGGGCCAAAGCAGTGCTCCTTCACTTGCTAGATTATGGCTGAAAAATGCATAAAGAAGCAGATATTAATGAGAGAAGGCGCTGGTCTGGAACTTGAGCCGTCTAGGCCAAATTCCCATCTTTGCTGCATGCTGCCTCAGGCAAATCATTCACTCTCACTGGGATTCCATTCCCCATCTGTCAAATGGAGAAAATCAATGCAACCTTATGCCTGGCCTCCATGTTGCCTATTTTTATTGTTGTTCACAGGAAGAAGAAATATTTCTTAATATGTGTTTGTATAGTACCTAATATACTGAAGCCATTAGGTACTTCCATAATACAGTAAGGGATGACAGCCTCTAGGCAGGAGCATTTTGAATGTGCATTCTGTGAAATGGATATGCAATCCACTTCAGACCAGTTGTAAAATAGTGTAGAACTTTTTCCTTGCCTTTTTGGCAGATTATATATTTTATTTTTAGGTTACGGTGTTGTGGTTGCTGTAAAGAATTAGTACTGTCAGTATTTACCACCCTGAGGTGTTATTGTCGGAGCTCCCCCATCCTGCCTAACCTCTCCACTCACAAACACCCTTACAGTAGGGCATTATAAGTAGCCAGAGTGCATCAACTATTGATAGGTAATGGCTTTTTAATGGCTCCCATTGCACTGATAGAAATATAACTTTCAATTTTATGGCTCTTTTGCATTTCATGATCCCACAGTGCCTATGAATGTTAGGACTTGATAGAGATTGAGTGGATATAACAAAACACATTCAAGCCACCTAACTCTAGGCACTTAATCAGGTTGAAAATGTATCCAGAACAGGACAGTTCAGGGCAGCACATGCAGGAATTCTGGATTGCCCTCTGTTCTGGCATGTCTCTGTAGGACTGTAGTTTGAATTGAGGGAATTTACCCACTCAGTTCAATGAGGAAAGTTGAGTGCTAAAAGTCAGATGACTTCTCTAGTCTGTACTTCTCTCTAGTACAGCAATTTTTAGGTTTTTTTATCTTATTCAGGTGAGTATGTTTTCCAACATAAAAACTTTGCTACTGCTATGAAAAACTACAATTTATAAATACTTGCAGATGACCTGGGGTATGTAATGATGTTTTCAGCTTAACAGTTTTTATATGAAAACACTCTCTGAAAGTCTTCTGACATGATCTTTTAATACCTAGTTGTTAATACAATAAGTTCTGGTTTCAGAAAAATTAGTATCTGGAAAGAAATAATTTGTCATGGTGTAAAAACCTGTGTGCACTCAAATTTTAATGTATCACTTAAAATGAAGATGAGAACATAAATTATTTTGACAGGAATTCAGCAAGGTTGGAGATTATTCAGTAGTACAAGTGTTTCTTCTTTTTTGATTAATTTGGCCATTTTGAATTAGTAGACAGTAGCATGTATTAGTGTGGTGAGGTGAAAATTAATGTGCTACCTCATGAAGATGGACTGTGTTACAATGTTTTTTATCCTGTGCTGGAAGTTCAGACACCATAAAATCTTGCTTTCTGGAACCATTATACAGATTTGAAGTAACAACCTGTCCCTTTGGATGTGTGATGGTTATTTGAAGAGGTCCTCATGAAGTGCTGCAATATAGATTTCATGAATTGTCAAAGGAATATAGAAAAGTCATGCACAGTCACCTAAATCAGAATTTTTTTTTATAATGACCCAGTTATTGTAGTAAATGGTAAGTAAAACTTAACTATCCCAAGTAATCAGAACTTTGTAGGACGCTTAGCAATCCTAATGCAGTACAGAATGAGGTCTGTGAGAAGTATCTGGATGCTAAGTCACCCTTTCATCCTTTTGCAAAGTGTTAATTTCTCAAAATATGTGCTGAACCAATAGTATTTATTTTCTTGTATGATAAGCAATGATAGAAGAAGAGTTTGGGGTGTTGTGGGACAACTGTCATATTGCTTACATAGACTGGTAGTGTTGCCACTTATCAATATTTTAACATGGGGAAATTAAAAAATAAATTTGATAATTCCACATGTCCTGAATCTGTAGCTCTCATTTTCATTGTTATTGCATCAAAAATTGAATTCTCAATTTAAAAAGAAAGGTATGGTATGGAAAATCCTAATGCAACAACATTTCTTCTCCTTTCCCCTTCCTTCTCAGTCTTCTTCGTTCTGTACTCATTTCAATCTCCATCCCTCATTACAGAATCACAGTCGGGAGTTTTTTTAAGTTTCATCTTCCTTTTTATATTGAAGCAGTTTTTGTGTTTTTGTTTAATTCATGCAGATATATACACATCACTTCATTGTACTGCAGTATGCAGCAGAACCACCACGGCCTGTTGGTGTCAGTGTGTGGCATCACTCTGCTGGTGATTCCTGTCACGAACATACACACTGAGAGCTGCTGTGGTGACCCTGTCAGGAGCATGGCGCACACCTTGTAAGACCTGCATATTATCCTGATTGTTTGGGTCTTTTTTATTATTACCAACGCACATAATTAGCATTTTTCTTTGCTTGCTGTTGTCACTCCAGTCTGGCAATATTTTTAACTTAGTTAATTTGATACAGTTTTCTGATCTCCAGTATGGGACAATAATTGTGCTTAACCAACTCTGCATAGCTTGCTCAACCCTGCAGTTAAAATCTGCTCAGTCTTCATTGCAAACGATAAATTAGCATTGTTTTGCTTGACCATTATAGGGTATATGACAGAAGTGGCCATACCAATGTGTGAGAATCACAGTATTTCACCTGGTGGATGCCAGGTACTCAGTACTGCCAGAAATGAATGAAATATAAATAGAAGTCATAATGAAAAAGAAGGAAAGAAAATCAGCATATCAGAAGCAAAGCTTGAAAGAAAAAAGTCAAATAAGTGGTACGAATGAGTATTTCTCATGAATTTGACTTGATTTTTACAATCTGAAAAGCTGGGTACTGGAGAATAACCTGTATTATAGTTCTCTATATATTAATTGTCAGCATGTAGTATACATCCTCATTTTCTATAAAGTATTTAATAATTTTTCTTTTACAGAAACTCAATATGTGTATATTTTTTGAAAAAGAATATTAATTTCTCCCTGACTCTGTTCCCCCTTTTTCTCTTCTATTTTAGTCCCTTTTGGAGATAACACATCCAATTACAAGATGGGGACAATGACAAAGCTAAAAGCTTTTGAGTTTAGCAGCAAAGTCTGCCTATGCCAGGCACACATCAATTTACATGACAGTGGAAGGTCAAAAATTTCATTATTATTTGAACTGCTTATGGCTTCCTTCCTAACCAATAACTTCAAGTGCTGAACTGTAGGTCCTAGAAAATCATCTGATCTATGAGATGATTTATTAATTTGAACAACTTGATATTGCCTAAAGCTATGAAAATAGGGATATGCTAAAGAACATTATTGTAATTATTCCATTAGGAATTCCTTCAATTATTCATGTGTTTTAATCACTTGGGCATTTAACATAGTGCTAAATTATAATCATCTGATTACATACAGATTTGTGAGGAGCTTTGACAATCTTCTATGCTGAAGGACAACATAGGCAAATGCAGACAAATGATTGCATCCGGAATTAACCGATTAATCTTGACTTCACCTGCTAGAATTTAGGTGGTGTTAGAAGCATTGTTGTAACCTCTGGAATTTGCCAGAAAATTTGATAGAATTGCTACAGAGCTGTGTTCTATATTCCTGTTTTTACACTTGTATTTCCAGCTTTTTTATGATGACGAAGGTTACCTTGCAAACAACCTGTGAAACGAGGGGAGAACAACATAGTGCTCTTTCCTTTAATCTGCAAAAAGTGGCATTTTTTAAAATCCAGAGATGATCACAGTAATCTTCTAATCTGACCTGTTTCAGGCAGAGGTCTTTTCACAGGAATTGGATCATGATTTAAGTTTTAGATGTGATTATTATTTTTAACAAAATGAACCAATAAAGGGATCCCCATGCATATTTAATTACTTTAAAATTTTATCTTATTTTCCAGATTTGTCTAGTTTGAGTTTTCAGCTTTTCAGTCATAATTGCTGCATGTCCATTAGCCTCAAAAGCTTTCCATGTTCAGATCTCTTTGCCACTGATTAGTGTCTTCACAGAGAGGTGTAGTAATCCCTTTATTTCCTTTACTTTGCACGCATTCTTTGAAGTTACTCCTCTGTTTTCTGATCTCTTTGGAAGTTTGCCTTCTAAACCAGAATGCTTGTCTGAGGTGTTGAGGGTTGTTTTTGTTTGAGCAAAGATAAAGTCTCTATTCTTTGCTCCTAGAAGTGTGGTTTTGCATTTTGCTGAACTGAAAAAAAAAAAAAAAAAAAAGCTGCGATATCCTGTAACAGTAAAGTGTTCTTCTGGTTATTTATTCCATCAATCTGTATTTGTCCATATCAGCAGTTATGGCATCTTTTAAATTGCTGATAAAATAATTGACAAGTTGGACCAAGAGCCAGTCCCTTCTCCATTCATAGATGCATTCTCATTAATGAGTGACCCCTGCCACTCATGTTTAATAGCATCTTACCTATGACAGTGTAAAACAATGAACAGAGACATAGCTGAAAGACATGAAAACTGGTGGATATCACAGAATAATTGAATGGCCTGGCTTGGAAGGGATCCTAAAAATCATCTAGTTCCAAGCCCTCTGCCACGGATCACACTATGACAGCAGAGCATGTAGCTAAGGTACTATGTCAGAAATCTTTATGTCACTTTATTGAGAAGACACATAAATATACGTGTCTAAGGTAACACAACTTGCTGGTAACTTCTCAGGCTCCTTGGGTTCATAAAAAACTAAGTGTTTGTTACTCAGCTGTCAAAATGTGCAGTTACTGAATATAAAGTTTATTATAATTCATCCAAGATGAACAGTCTCCAGCTATGCTGCCCTCATAAGCACTATAGAAATACTTGAAATTTCACTTTTTTTATCCTTTATTAGCACAGTCTAACTCCAGATTCACTTTTTGAAATGTAATTTTGTTTTATGTGTGTATTTGCCCAAAGAGGAAAATGAGAAATGATAATTCTTGTTCATTAACAATGAGAAATAACTGAGTTTTCTCTCATTTAATAAATATAGATAAAAATGAGACTTTTCTTTGTTTTTCAAATATGTGTTCCAAATTATATGAAATCTGCTGCCTTGCAAAAGTGTGAGACTATTAAATTACAGCTTTTCTGTTTCTTTCCTGCAGTAACAACACAACATGGAGATTCCTAAGAGTTTACTAGTTAACTAGGAAGTGACAACTTTGATTTTCTGACAGTGGTGGAAGTTTACAGAGTGCTTTCTGTCACTGGGAAGTGTTAGAATAAGGCATGCTGTCGATGAATCTGTAGTTTCCAAGTACCCTGTATCACTGTTCCCTTTGAGGATTTCACTGTAACACTGTAAATACACTGTCACTGCTCTACCTGGACAGGCATAATCAAAGATAGCACCATGCCTTGAATACTCATGAGAGGCAATCTTTCAGTTTTAAATAGGGCTGGCCTGCTAAACCACTTTAAAATGCTGTTTCCCCCCCCAGGCAATACAATAATCAGCTTTTCCCTGACGTGATCTTATGTAAATGTATCGCTAGATTAAGGCCCATGCTGATAAAATTCTTTCTGTAATGAAAAGTTCTGTTTCAGTATTTCAAGATTATTTTGAGGAAGGAAAAGCTCTCAGGTGTTCCAGTTATGGGAATTCTGGAAAGTGCTGGCAACTGTAGATAGTCTATGCTGTACAATTTGGTTACCTTGTGCCCTGGAGGAAATTTTAGGTGGCTAGAAGTATGAAAATACAGTCTTATGCAAGTGTATAAGTGCATTTATGTAAGTGTATAAGTGTACACTTACATAAGCATGTAAGACAGTGTTTCTGTACTTAAGTGTTAAAAAAAATATTCTTATGTGTGTTTCTGAGATAGGGATTACTAAATTGATGAGGAGCTCCTAGCTCCTATGGCACACTTTTATCCACACATTTAGTACACACAAAGATCATTAGGCTCTTGTAGAAAATCAATAGCTAGAACCTGGCTATTAAAGGGTCTTTCTTTAGCTGCTGATACTCTGTGTGCTAATTACTGAGGAAAGCTGTCTCTTTTAATGGTAAAACTGTAGTTGTTATTTGTTTGGTAACTCAATTTGTGTGTTTTCTGTTCATTTTCTCTGAGAAACTGCAGCCAGAAAAGACACTACAACTAGAAGTTTTTGTAATGAACTGCCTTATTGTTCTCTCCAATTAGACCAAGCACTTAGAAGTAAAAAATATTAGATGTGGTTGTTCCAGTGGAAGACTAAAGGTGTTGCTCTCATACAGCACTGGTGCTTTCCCTGTTCTGTGAAAAAACAGAGTATTTCTATTCCCATTGCTGTCAGGCATATTCACAACACACACTAAATCTTTATAAAGTAATAATTTTATATTTTATGGGTGGCCCAAATGATTAGTGGTGGAGGCACTCAGCCTACCTGATGCTGGTTCGGCTTGACCCTAAATTGCAAGTATTGATCAGCAGGCTTGTAGATATTTAGAAACAACTGGAATGCTCTTCTTAATGGCCATGGCACATGCAACTATTTGTGATCACTATGCACGTTGCCTAACTCAGTAACGGCTAAACATTGCTGGACAGTCCTCGAAGGGGAGAAGGCTACTGCGTGTTTCTGAAGAGACAGTTTTAACTTGCTCTCTGTTAACAGATACAATAATTCAGGTAAATTATTGACATGAGGCAGCAAAAACATGTCAGTTATTGAACTTACTAAATGGCAATGTGATTATATACTGTATATAGAATGTGCTTATCCAAAGATTGCATAAAATGGCTCCTCCTATTACATTTTTAAATGTACTTATCCAAAAATTGCATAAAATGGCTCCTCCTATTACATTTTTAAATAATAAATAACTTCCTTGCCAACATTTTTTCTGCTTCCTGAGTTCCTCTCATCTTACCACAATTTGAATTTCAATGTGCTATCATTTTTGGTCTCATGCCAGGACCATGGAGGAAGAAATCATAGATGGAAAAAGATAAAATAGTTTCAAATGACAATTTTTCAGTATGATAATCACCTGACTGTGATCTTGGAAAATGCTGGACACTACATGACTCTTACCCACTCTAAGATCTGGAAGTGCTCAGCCTATCACAAAATCAAGCCTTATGACGTGACTTCAATATAGTGCAGTTGATTATATTATGAATTTTTATTCTCTCAACCTCTGTCCAATCTTTGAGGCTGTTTGTATTTAGGAAAATATAAATTATTTGTAAACAGTTTCATAGGAATAAAGTTTTATAAGAACTTTTTATATGAAAGCCTGTATTAAAATTCAGAAATTTCTACTACTTTTATTTCATCTGCTTCAAAACTTTGTTCTCTTTGCAGGTATATCCAAATAAACACAGCATTAAATTCTATCTGGAAATATATTTTCTTTTATCTTCTATCTCATTTTCCCTGAGATGTTAATAATTATTTTGCTGAGCATAAGGTAACAAGCATGAAGTTAATGATCTTATAATTTTCAACATGATTTTATTTAGTATAACATATTGTGGCAGCCTAAAAATGCAATTTTGTATCCAAGCTGCATTGTTTTCTCTGAATTTGGAAGATCATTTAAAAGTTTAGCTGATACTTCATCAGGGATTCAAGTGACAAATATGTTCATACTGATTCATGGATACTGTCTCCAAGCAATGTATATATCCCTGGTAAATGAGGCTTCTGTGTCTTTTTGGAGGAAATGTATGAGTTATGAAATATGAAATCATAAAACTTCTGGTTTATAATCAATTTTATTCAAAACCAAAACAAAATATCAGACCTTTTTGGCTTCCTTTCCCAAGCATATTGTGCATCAGCATTCTTCTATTTCTTCACACTCCAGTGACCATATTATGGATAAATACTTCTTGTGATCAAATAAATTTTTAGAAGCTTCTCATTTCAGCTAGTCAATTAGCTGCCCAGCTGCACTCCTTTTCCTCTCTCTTCTTTAACCATTTAAAGGACTGTATCTATCAACATGGCATTATAGCATCTGAAATTATTCAGTTTTTGTTCCTGTTCTTCAGTGAATGAAAGACAGCAATGATGGTTGTTTTGTAGCAGTAAGGAACTCATTTTGTAGATGATTTAGTATAACATTTTCTTATTCTAAGCTGTTTATGTCTGAAAATACCTTGGATTAAGGAAAGCATAAGGAGCTTAGAAATAATAATTTCAGATTCTAGTAATAAATTCTTTCTATAAACAAGGAGGTAAAAAAAAGAGGTCACAGAAATTTTTTGCGTTGTTCAATTAGCTTCATTTGTTAGTGCTGCCCCATCTGCAGGTCAATCTCTGATAAACAGCTTTTCTGGGATAGGAGTTGATGGTAATGAGCCCTTTCCTGTTACCAGTGCTGTGCTAATAATAAGTGTTTTTTGCTGCTTCCAAAATTATTTAAGTGTTCATAAATAAGTCACAAACCCTGTGAGATTTACTGCATATATTAATTCTGTGGCATTATAAAAAATTAGTTAAATGAATATGTGAGAATTGATAATTGTCCTGTACTGGGTGATCTATACGTATGGAAAAAAGAAAAATTGTTTATGTGTCCTGGACAAATTTATTCTTGTTGCTTTTTGGAAACTCTATGCCACAAAATAAGGATGGACAGTTTGTTTCATGTTTCATTGGGTATAAATGATATGTAAATGATAAAGATCCACAGAGAAAGGAAATTCCAGTTTGTTTCTGGGGTTATTTTGACAAATATTGGGCTAATTAGGAGCCAGAGCAAAAGCAAAATGAAGGACTTTCCAAAGCTGTGATCATCATCTGAAATGGAGTTCTGATAGTTATGAGTTAACTGGGAGTCTTCTGCTATTTATGTCAGTGCTTTTGAGCACAATAGATGTAGAGTCATAAATGAAGTCAAGGCAGTTGCAGGAAGGGAGTGTATCCAGTCCATATAATAAACTGGAGACCAGTTTAAAAATGAATACCTCTTACTGCTATGAAGCAAAGCATATGCATTATATATTGTAGAACACTGTTTACAATTTTATTGTTAGTATAAAGCACAAAATAGGATAATTACTGCTACTGATAAGTAAGGTCACTTGTAAAAATAACAATTTAAACCAAGAGCAGATAATTTCCAACAAATTCTAGTGGAACTTTCTCTTTAGAATTTGTTGGCATTTTCATAAGTTTACAGAAGTTAATCCAATAATCTACTTGTATTCACTTCCTCTACTTTTTGTCCATCCTTCCCAAAGTTATACCCTACTTTTGGTACAGAAAACATTGTTTCATACATTTTTTTTGGGACCAGTTTCCCATTCTGTTAGCTCTAAAGAAGAAATTTGATGTATCTGTAATTTTGATAAATTATACACTAGGCCACACCATAATGTGTATACAAACCTACCACGATTAGTCTCATAAAGCTTTATTCTCATCTGTTACAGTTTTCAGGCTTTTAAAATAGGAGTTCTTCTTGTTGAAGCATGATGATATACAGATGTAGGGGAAAAAAAAAAACCAAACCTATTTGTATGGAGTCATGTGAGTCTTGGGTTTATTCATCCTGTGACTATGAGATAAAAAAATCTTTGTTTAGGAAGTTAAACAGTCCAATAGACTCATTAATTCTTCATGAGCTGTGACATTGATGGCACTTTCTGGTAGATTGCTACCCTTTTCAAGTATCAGAACATACCATTCTCACAAATAAAATGGATCAGTCCTGGTACGTTTGCCTTACTTGAGTTATCTCTCTGACCTCCCTCTGCCAGAGGCTGTCTCAGTGGCAGAGGATGGACCTTTTCAGCTTTGGAACACCCAACCCAGGTAGTCTTCTCACCTATGTGATTTTACTGAATAGATTTTAAAAATATATTTTCTGAAGGTCATTGCCTTTCTTAGCAATGGCATGCGATTCTTCAAATTTGCTATGTTGCCTACGAAAAAGCTTTTAGAAATAACTAAAAACTTCGTAGGGTTTGCATACCCTTTTTATCCCCTCTCATTAATCCAATTTGCTCCTGCGATTTTGGAAAATGAAATGTTACTCTGGACCTGTAAAAAGTCTTGTAAGAATTCAGTCTTTGACATATTGGCAAGAAAGCTTCTTGGCAGCTATAAAATTATAATTTTTCACCAGTAAATACATTGTTTCTATTTGCTGAGAAATATTTATTACCACTGAAAATCTAAAACTCCCTGCCACTTTAACCAATGAAAGTATATATATGCACTCCGAACAACTGCTAATAGCAAGCAGGAATGTTTTAATTACCATTAACAATGGATTAGCATTAAAATCCTTTCTACTCATATCACAGTCACTGTCATCTCTCTTATCCCTGTAATCTGATGGGGGTAGACCTTTTCTCTCCGTTTAGTTTGGCTACTGAATCATCCAGTGAGAGCTCATCCCAATATACCTATAACCCCAAGAGGGCTCATTATGAAATCCCTCTGGCACAGCGAAGGAGCTCTCTGAAATTCCCACCCACAAATGTTTGCTCTTGGTTGTGTTGGTCGCTGTTCCTGAGGCAGTCAGTTAGTTGTTGCAGGTATCACAAGATGTTCCTGTGACCCACACAGCACTATGAGATAACATGTGTGAACACAGATGTTTTCCTTCTAAGCCAGGCAACCTGAATGCAACCTGAAATCAATTATTAACCTGTGTTGTCCCAGCAAAGTGTTCAGAGTTAAAAAAACAAAAGAGTTCTGGAGCAGTCTGCCCCACTATTCCTATTTCTTTTCTCCTCATTTACTATACAGAGATTGTGTATTGCTTGCATGAGCAAGCAAGACCTATAGACATTTTATACATAAAGGAGGATGACCTTTATGAGATGAGGAAAAAACAAAGAGCAGTTTCCCCTATACTTGTGGAGTATTTTCAAATGCTTCCCACAGACTTTCCAGAGAGACTAGCACTGCTCAACTCTTCACTATATTCTAGACAAATTGAAATTTACCTGTTTTCTCTTGGCAAAAGTAGAACCCAAAATTTTAGTCAATGTTGAAGCATACAGGAAGCTTTTGCTGCCTGGTAATCATTCAGCCTTTTTTTTTTTTTTTTTTTTTTTTTGCCTATAAATGGCCAAACAAATGATGAAAAGGATAAAAAGATGTAAATGAAGTTCATGTTAATGCAACAGCAAAACTTTAGAGAGCACAATATAGTGGGGATAAATACATAGCTGATATATTTTTGCTTCCCATCTTTTTCTGTTCCATTTTTCATTTTACAGAAAGAGAATGAAATTTTCCTTTCCACTCGCAAATCCTTTCCTTCTTCTACCAAAATCAGGTATCATGAAATACTATTTAAAAGTGGCTCTGCTGAGAAAAACAAAATCAAAGCAAACCCCGCTTTTCCTCTGAAGCATCTCATTGTAATATTCCTTAATATGTCAGTAGTCACCCACACATTCATCCAGAGCTGGATTCTGTAAGCTTGCCCTATTTTTCAGTATTCATTTCACGACTTATAGCTGCAATCTCTAGTGGCCCAAAATTTTCAGCAGACATCACTGGTTTAATCTAGCTTTGTCGAAGTAAAGTTATTTCTTTCTTCCAGGTCCTTGTAAGAACACACAGTCATCAGTGAAAGTTCTTGGAATACTTGTGCTAGAGTAGACAGCTAATGCAACCAGACAGTTTTGTAAAGATTTCTCCCCCCAACCCCATATAGATGCCAGTTTTGACTGTTTCAGCTGGAATATTCCTAAAGTATTTCTCACTCTATAGTGATTCCTCAATAGTGAATAGCCCTTTCCAGCTGCTATTTCATTACTGAGGGAAGAATTATATAGTTTTCCATGAATCCATGTAAAGTTCAGTTTCATTTTTCCAAAGATCAAATCTGATCAAGCAATATTAAGACAACCTGCATGCACCCGTGGACATGTACATACAGCTAGAGGACGTTTCCTTGTAGTTCAAATAAGTATTGCTCAAAATATCTGTAGCTGTGTGGCATCACACAGCCCTTATATGATTCATCAGCTTGTGACTTTCTGGGGTTTTTAGCTTGTATGATTTAGATCACTCATAAAAATAGTTATTTAACCATCAATAGGAAATAAATTTTATACAAAAAAGCAGCCTTGCTTTTAGGTGTAACTGATTACAGATAAAATCCAATAATATGAAATAATGAAAACCTGCTTTTTTAGGCAGTCCCTGTCTCTGTGCACTGTTACAACTGCAGCAAACAGTTTGCCTTTCCTGACTTGCATATGCTCAGGAAGATTTCAGGGTCTTGGTTACTGCTGCAGTAAGATGTAAGGGCTCAGACCAGAGGTATTTCATGTTTTTTGCAGATTGTTGTTCCACATTTGTCTTGTTGTTGGTACTCCCACTGGTGCATAGGTCTGTTTATTTTCTTTCTGACCTGTTTTACTACTCACTCCCAGTTGTAAGATCTCCCCATTCCCAGATCCTGAAGTTGCTCAGGTTCTGTAGAGTGGTCTTTAAATTCCTTTTTCATTTCACCTAAATTATTAAATGACTCAATGTATTTTGGGAAAGGAAGGATCCTGTGCAGCTTGGATTGATACACTTTTCACACATGCTTTTCTCATGTTACTTACAATATGACCAGTTTTTCTATAACATTGTGTGTGATATATTTTTTACAGTCCTTGGGTTTGTAAATGTGGAATTCACTGTCAATCCATTTCCTTTTCTCAAAGTCAGAGTGCACGATCTGAAGAGGAGAAGGAGGTAAATCAAATACATATCTTCAGAAGAGTGATGTTAGTTCCTTTTATAAATCATTATTATGATTAAATGAAGTACAGCATCATTTGTTTGAAAAAAATCAGTGGTACCTTGAAATTTAGAGTTCTACAGCTTAAGCTTATTTTAAACTCACTACAAAATTACAGCATGATGATTAGTACTGCAAAGAACTTCTGATTCATGTATACTTCTATTGTAGAAGAAAATTTCTATGGACTTGATTAAGGTTTGAAGTAAGGAAACATACAGTGCAATCTGAACATCTTGACATCTTCTGAACCAGTTTTAGAAAAAATACTTCCTTCTAGAGATTTATCTCAAATGAATCTCTTCATATCATGGCAAATAAGACATGGTTTTCAGGTGCATAGAATGAAACCCTGAAGATTTCAGCAAGGTTTCTACTTCTCCATTCCCCCTTGAGCAGTGTTATTGAATTTGTGCTTTTATGCATCCCACCTCTGGCAAAACTCTTGTGTTCTTGTACCTCCTGAAGACTTTATTCAAATACCAATGTGGAAGCATATCCAATAACCCTCTCCCATTGCATGTGAACAGTTGCTCCATGTCTAGGCAGTGCACATTCCTGTTTATTGTCCCATCATGGGAATCATTCTCCGAGAGGCTTGTCTCTGCTCCTGTGTCTGGTTCCCTATGGATTCACACTCCCTATGGATTAATGAATCTCTGAGATGAGGCCCTCTGAGAAGTGTGACAGAATATGTTGTGAGAGCTGGCCTTTGAGGGGGAACATCAAGGATTTTATAGCTGACTGTTACATGGGCAGGCAGTTTCTCTGAAGGTTTATATCCAGAAAACTTGAACTTGAATTACTTTAACAACATTTTCAAGTTTTAGCTGTTTGAAGCTATACTACGTGACACTATATTCCAGTGCTCATGGGCATAGGATTGGTTTTCTCCTTGCCCTGGACAGGAACAATATAGATATGTTCCACCAGAGAAGATGGGTGGCTTTCTGCAGACGCCTTGCACAGACTGGTCAGAAGAGAACCTCCAGTGTTCAAAGGCACGAACTCTTAATTTCTAGAGTACGTTAGTTTCATTCAAAACTGGGATGTAGGAATAGTTGAGAGCATTCTCTAAATAAAAATACCTATTATTTCTATGTAATAGCTAACACTCAAGTTTCGTTCTTGTAAATAAAAGTTTTGTTCCAGTAGTCATCTGGAAATCCAGACTGAAATTATCTCATGAAGATGTATTTCTTAGCACAGTAAACACCAATTTAAAATTAATATTTATTCTCAGAATGCCATTTTTAAAAGATATAGGATAAAAGACCTGTGAAATATGCTTAAACTGGAAGAAGTTTTTCTGCTGAAGTTTCAGAAGTTTCAGAAACTCTGTTATTGTATTGAAATTCAGTTTACTTTCTAATGGTTTGCGATGGAAATACAGCCATGTCTGGAGTGCTGTGTCATGCTAAGGACTCAAAGGATCTTATACCAGCAAGAATTATTCCGAGTGCAAATTCAAGCGTTGTTCAGTTCTAAAGAGCAGTGGGCCTGAAATATGTCCCTAGATGTGAATCTGAATGGAAGTACTTCCCTTTACTTTGGCAGCCTAAAAATCGGTTGTCAAGGATGATGCTTCTCTGTTGTTATGGTCAGAGTTTACTGACAGCTTTTTCCTTACAGCTGATTAATAGGGTGTTTCCAGAGGTGGAATTAGTGTCCTGGCTTGTGTGGATAGACCTGAGATGTCTCCAGTTGTTACAGACAGGTGTGGGGTTTTGTGTGTAACATTTTGTACAAAGCAACATACTTAAGCCGTAGTTCAAATGTCTGCAGGAAACTTCACATACATGAAAGTTGCAAATGTATGTAATTGGTATGAATATTAATTCGGTTCAAAAGGAAGCTGACTGCTTAAAAAAACTTTGAGATCCAGTATCTTATAAAAAATCAATTGCAGAAAATGGAAACTTGTTCCTTTGCATCCTTTGATTTTTGCATAATCAGTAGGAGCTCCTGATGGAAGTGAAGGCAGTGAGGTGCTGTATTCCATTCTGCTTGCTTTCTTTAGGAAGCAGTAAGTTTACAATTGAAAAGGCAGCTTTGTTTATCAAACTCTGGTGTGTACTGTGCCAATTTGTGGGGTTTTTTTCCTTTGGGTCTTTCCTACCTTTTGCCTTTAGAAATTGTGTTGAATATTGTTAGATGCAGACCTTGTGTAAGAGCACGGCGTGAGAGGGAAAAAGAGGGGAGTGAGAAAGGGGCCACTTTGGTGTCCTGCCACAGGCTGGGCACAGCGTCTCTTTGTAATCAGCGTGGCTCCCCTGGTGCAGTCTATGGCTGCTTGGCAAAGGGCTGCTGCGGCTGGCAGTGTGGGTCTGTCCTCAGCAGCAGTCATCTCCTCGGCATCTCCGGCTGGAGCTCGCTGAAAAGCAAACAGGAATGCTGCTTAGGAGTCTTGTGTGACCTTGGAGTAGCACCAAAGCCCTGGAACGCTGGGTATGTTCCTTTTCTTCGGCTTGTAGGCACTCAGTAGAGCTTTGGTTAGGTCCTAGTCGGTGCTGGTTGTTGCTAATGGCCTCTGGCTTCTTCAAAGTGTCAGTCTACAAAGAAAAATAATGTCATTTAGAAATGTATTGGTCTGTCTCTGTGAATGAGAAGGTAGTGTAGAGAAATGGTCCCCAAGCGTACAACTGGCTCTAAGTGGCTCAGCTGCTTTTCTGAATTTGAGTGACAGTGGCATTAAGGCAGCACAGAATCCCAAATATTCATCTTTTCTGGGTAGAGCAGCTGTCTTTCCATAACAGCTAGGGGAATGCAGCTCTCCTCTATGACACTGATGCAAGGTAAGCTAAGATAGGAAGGATAATAGGTTCATGCATAGAGGATTACATTATTTCCTTTACCTAAACAACTGACTAAGGTAAGAGGTAAATATTTATTTACCATCTAGAGATATTATATAATTTATATCATTTAAGTTAAAATTGGAGTTTTAAAAAGAAGTAGATAAAATCTGATTTTACCCCATCTGTTTATTTTACAAATACATTAATGTTCCAGATAAATAATTAAAACCAAAAGAATATTAATACACTAATTCCACTTAATTAATTCTGGGAATCTATGAGCTGAGAATAATGCTTAATGAAATTCTAAATCTTTTCCCCTCATCCCTAGTCCATCTTCTCTCTTCTCCCCCCATCTCCTTTACCCATAGTCTTTGGATTTAAGTTGTGTATATATCCTGCAGACTAAAGGTTAAGTTTTTGTTTAGGATGGAAGTGTTAGCCCCTGAGAAGAAAACACATGAAGAGAATGAAGATTTGCAACAGTATCCTCAGAAGCCTGCAAGCTGTAAGAAAATGCTTAGGAATTGCTGCTTGATAAAGCGAATTTTTGCCTGGAAAAGTTTGAGCTCTAAAGGTACCTTTTCTATTGAAAATTTTAGTGTGGGAGAAATTGTTGTCCTTCCAAGAATTCTGAATTTTTCATACAATGGTACTACTGAATTTAACATCAGTCAAGTTACAGGTACAAAAAGTCTCTGCTGTCTTGAGACTATTGTGCAAAGAGATTAAAAATGGCACAGCTTTGATTGAGGTGCTTTATCATAATGTGATAAAAATAATTGTACTGCATGAGTATTCATTTTGCAGCACATAAAAATACATGGTCTGCAGAAAAAAAATACTTCAGTCAGAAGATAAATGGGTAAATGTAAAACTCCAGCAATTAGGTGTATCAATTTATCAGGGCCCAACCCAAAATTCTGTTTTGATGAGTAAAACCTCCTATCATTGTTGTCAGAGTTTATTTGCATGGAAATTACATGATCAATCCCTTTGTCTTTGAGGAAATGGAGAAAGGTAACATTCTGTCACTTTTATACATAGTGATGTTATGTACTGTATTTATTAATAAATACTGAAAGAAATGCTTCTTTTTAAATTAAAAGTTGGCTATGAAATATCTCACCATTGAAAGCTGAGCTGTTTTATGAATAATAAATTAAGCAGCAACCATCCTGAAACGATGGTTTATCTGCTTCACATTATTTCCCTCAGGAATATACAAACAGTTAAGAATTTTATTCAGCAGAGATTCCTCTTTTTACCATTGTATTTTTACTTTGCACTATGTAGAAACAGAAGAAAAAAACTGCCCGAAACAATTATTTTGCATTTTGGCAGCATTTTTCATTCCCTTGTACACAGTTTATGACAGAAAAAAACAACCAAACAAAAACAAAACCAGGTCATCAGTATATTCAATTTGTGTCAAACAGAATGAAAAAAAAAAATGCATGACATTGCTTTGTCATGAAGAGCTAAGTCACCATAACCTGAGTGTGTGATATGTTACTTTATTTACACATTTACTTTAAAGGCTATGCTCTAGTAGCTTAGTTCCATCTTTTAGAAATAATGTTCTGGTTAAATACAACCTACCTGTGGTTTTAAACTGCCCCGATCTCTGCATTGTCCAGGGAAATAAGTGCTTCATATGCCTTTTAATCTAAGCACAAACATTTAGCTATACTCAATTTTAAAGCTTTAAGTTAATAATTCCAACAAATGGCTGCTTTAATCACATGCATATTATGGTTTTCTAAATACATGTTTGTTTTCCTGTTACTGTGTCAGGTTGTACCTATAATTTGCTGCACTTTTTTTTTTTTTGTATTGTTACTGGAGCTAATGAGGCAAAACCAGACTTTCTGTAACTCTTTCAGAACACTCATCCTTTTGCTCATGTGAATTTTTAGAGTTCTTTTCATTGGATTATTTATCATCAATCTCAGTAGCTTGAAGCAATCTCCTTTCTAGAAATGAGGTGAATCTAAAGCAAATTGCAGTCAAGTTTATAGGTCTGATTCTTCAGTACCTTCAAAGCTGGCTAATAATTTACACCTCCAAAAGGGTCTTAAAACAGTAAATAGGTGATGATAGAATTAAGGATTTGTTTTATTTTGGTAAAGTGAATTAGCAGACAGATGAATCACTGTAAAATTGGGCTCAATTAAGTTACTCTGGGCTACTCCAACAGGAACAAAATCAGAATCTGACACACAGTTAACTCAAAATAAAGCTATTATTTTTGCTTTATGTAGAACCAAGTGAATACCATAGGGATACCTTTACAAGAAGCTTTGAATATATATCAGGATCAAGAAGACAGATATCCTGATGCACTTTCTTCAGTTCTGTGCTGTTGTCCAAGGTGACCTCCCTGGCCAAATTTTGTTGGACTGCAATGACAGAGCATTCCTAGTACTCATGACAGTGCTGTAGGAACTAAGAGCATGTGGTTACAGAGCTACTTGTTCAATACCTACTGTTTTCTGTTGGAAGAATGAAAGTGGGTTTCGAAATCATATTCTGGTGGCTCATTCCCACTTAGATATTCTTTTACACAAATCAGCTTCCCCATTGGTTATCTTAAGGTAATTTACACTGGTAAAGTATAAAAACAGTCATTAGGCGGTTAAGGCTTGCAGTTTAGTATTTAAAAAGCAACTGAATTTTTTTGTTCATATTTCTAAAAAATCATGATAACTCTAAATACCAGATTATTTCATAATTCATTGCCGTTGTAACACTTTGCATCTGGAAATGCTGGGAAGTAATGGATATTTAATCTTTCTTTTAAAACAGTTACTGTTTCTCCTCTACAATTCATTATTCATGTTTTAGTTTATTTGTATGATCTTGCAGCTGAATTTGTCAACATATTTTAGCTTCACATAATTAATTATTCTTTCAGAGACAATTTCCATTTTGAAGTTGGAGCAGGAAAATAAATATTTGATTTACTGCAATGTTGGGATGATTTAACTATTTTCAGAACGGAAAATCTTCACTCTTATGATAAAATTCTAGAATATCCTCACACTGAGAATGTCTTCCTGCTCTTCCTGTTTCAAAATCTAGGAATAAGAAGAATGTTATACCGTAAGTACTGGAAAGATAATTATACTCAACCCTTTTGATGCAGTATTTGAACAGCATGGATTCAATGCACGAGTGCATCCTCAAAAGAATGATCAAGAGAATTAAAAAAAAAAGCACACCTTATTGTATTTCAAAGAAAAGTAAATGGAATAACATGATTGTCAATGGGAAACATTTCCATACTAAACCCAGTATTTTAATCAATGCTCAAGGCTCAGTAATTTGACTAATTCCATCAGAGAGTAGTTTCAGAGAGCAGGTATCTTGTAACTGAGGCCAGAGGAACAGACTATGACAGTGCCAGGAATGCATCAGTGAGAGCTTGATACTGCAGTGAACTCTGAGCCCAAGTTTAAAGGATGTGTTGAAAAACTACCAATTTCAAATGCTCACTTTCAAAAATGGGCAGCCCTGAAGTATCCTGTCACTAAAGTGGCAGCCTCCTCAGCCTGCCTTGGGCACTTATGAGTCTTTCATGATCATTCTATGCCATGAATATACATTTACTGCAGATTTAATAAAATGCAAATGAGAGACACCAAGAGGACAACAAGTTATCTCTCACGACGATAAATTTGGAGGCATTGTACTGCTGACTCTACATTTCATACTGCTAAAAATATTATACATGATCAACTGTTTACTTATTTTTTTATATTGTTTGCATTTCCTCATATCACATATTTATGAGTTGAGATATGAGTGCTTTAGGAATAATCCCAAGCTGTCAATCATCGTGTGTGTTTTTCCCTGTCAAATAGTACATTTGACAAAGTATGTAAGGAAAAAATAGCCCAAGTTATTTCAGAGCTAGTTAAAATTCTTCTTTGCCTAGGGTACTTCATACTGTCTCAGACCTTGGATAGCTCAAAAAATTCCTGCTGAAGATTGTCAGTGTCAGATTTTTAAACATGGACTTTGTGTGAACAGGGTAGTAGTTTGTCTCCTGTGACTCATTTGCCTTTGCTTGTCCTATGCAGATAAATTGACCATTGCTTTGAAATCTAGTCACATCTCATGGTCTCTCAAAGACCATGAAAAACTTTTCCTCCTAGTTGTTAAAAATTAACAAAAACCTTTTTTCATGTAGGATAGGCATCCTTCGGACTGAAATATTTTTTCAATGTCTCTCAGCATTACTTCCTGTGTGCTTTTCTATTAAGCAGTGAAGTGATGAGGCAAAGACAACATGTAAGGTTGAAAGTGATGACATCTGGATTACATACAGGGTTTGCATTCCACTACTGAAGCCCTCAACTGCCTTAATTAGAAACTAGCATGACTCATGAAACAAGATTTTTTTCCTAACTTGATTACAGAAGCAAAAGCATCTTTTTTGTTTGCTTGTGCATGGAGTGATAGTTCCTGAAATCTGCCTGGTCCTAGTCAACCTTCCCTACAGGAAAAATATGAAATAAATGGTCATAAATATGAAATATGAAATAAAAGTGTCAGAAAACAACAATAAATAATGGATATTCAGTCTCAGGAGTACCGTATACTCCTGACTTCATTCCCTTGTCCCAGCAGCTGCTCTTTACTAACAGTCTTCTCCTACAGGATTGCTGATACACAGTTCAGATCTTAACTTGTCCAGTAATTGAATTTTTATGGCCTGTCAGATGTGTCATTTTTTACTTCATGTCACTTCAAACTACATCCTGTAGTTTTTGTGTTTTTTTTCCCCTCAGCTTTCTCACAGATACTTTGAGCATTGTTTGGTTTCTGTTGAAATTGCAGATTTACATGAGAGGGCGATAGGATATATTTGTCCTATGTGCCTACAGAACTGCAGTTCACATGGATTTGCAATTTTGAGTCTGGAAGCCTTGAAGAGAAAAAATGAGGAGGGGGAGGGAGAGGGCAGAAAAAGAAGGAGGAATTGAGGAAGGGAGAGAGAAGTTGTGGAGAGACCGAGGACTTTATCCCTTGCTGAACCTGCTTCTCCTTTCCATTCTAGATGGTCAACATGTAAATAATTAGATCATAACCCTATGCAATATTTCTTGAATGCTGAAAAAGGAGGCTTTGCAGTCTATTAGTGCATGTAGTAATGACTGACGAGATTAACATATCTGAGATTTTATGCTCCGAACACAAAAACTTGGAAATCCATTCAAAAATCGAACCTTTAGTGGTTTTAGGCAATACAGAAATCTTTATTTTGTAAAAACTACAAAAAGAAATTTACTTGAGGATTCAAAACAAGCAACGATGAGCCCGCTTTGTCTATTTGAAATATTTATTGAAATGTTTTACGATTTGATGCTGCTGCTCTTGGTGTACATGTTAATCTTAAGTAAGTTTGCTACCCAGAACTTCGACCCGGGAAAACTTACAGGGTGAAAAGCTTATTCCCTTTGTGTCTTTGAATGATATTTTTTCAGAATTAATGAACATTTCTCAATATTGCTTTGGGTATTTCTTTAATTACAATGAACTGTGAATTAGCACTGTTTTCTTATTTGGCTCTATTAAGTCAAGGTTTCCTGTTGCCTCATACCTTCTGGCTCTCAGTGCAAATGATCCATTTTATGTTGAAGTTTTACCTTCTGAACAAATATTGAATCCATTGTATATACATATTTTTTCAACTCACTGAACTGGATGGAAAATGGGAATATACTCCCTTTAAATGTAAAAGTGTTGTTGTTAAGTGGACATTTTTTTTTATTTCAGATTTTTTCCTTGAAACCAATATAGGATTCTATTCTTAGCTAAATCATTCTTCACATTAGAATAAAGATGTAGTTGTATATATTTACTAGGTATGAGAAAACTCTTTTAAAAATGCTAAGAAAAGGAAAAAAGATGAGGGGTAATAACCTGTTTTTAGTATTTTTTCTTTTGCTTTACACTAAAGCCTGTGCTTACAATCTCAGACAAAGGAGTATTAAGTTACCTGGCAAAAAGGGGCACCTTGTAGTTTTTTTCCCTTCTTGCCAAATGCTAACTCTGAAAGACAAATCATGGCAATAAAATTAGAGACTCTCCCTGGTGAATTTTCTTTTAAATTTGTAGCATGGAGAGATCTAATCTCAGTATGACTTCTAATACTCTCTTCAGGGCAGCAGTAATAGTTAATGTCACAAATTAACAGGAAAGTGTACTATTTAGGAATTCTTGCTGCCTTTCAGTTCAGTAAAATAGGAATTGGAAAAACATTTAAAAAACACAATTTAGAATAATTCCAGAGTGATTAATGTTTTGAAGAGGGGTTTTACTGCGTGTTTGTGTACAGAATTGTTAAATGGAGTAGTGCATGTAGGTAATGAAAATGTGAGGCTCTGACACACACTTTTGTATGTATAAAATTAAGTTGCATCATTTTTGGATTGAGAAAGTTCAATAATCACTCTCCTATATTTCTCATAAGAAACACCCCACGAACATATATCTTATGAAGCTTTTAATTCTTCTTAAAGTTTTAAAATTGATAGTTAGAGGCCACAGTCATTACAAAAAATCTTGCAGCTTTACTCTGTACTTACAAGGTTTTTAAACGTTTCCAAATTTTAAAATAAAGTGGCCGAACTCCTGCAATAACCACTAGTTTACAGTCTGGGGAGAATTCATACATGCATCTTTGGAGCCCTTGAAACAGTTATTAGTGCCTATAAAAGTAAGTATTATCCATAACTAAGTTTTTAAAGATGCTTAATACAAAGATAGCAAGTTGCAAAATGCAGATTATGAAGTCAGTTCTTCTTAGAGTGAATGTGCCTGTAATGTAAGGAGAATGATATTTTGTGGAAATCAGATTTTGCTTAGGGTTTGACATTCAAAGGATAAAACGTGCTCCACAGTTAACCCCTAAGAAATAAGACTCACAAAGGTGTGGGTGTATCACTTAATGGAGTTTTTGCTTTATGCTTCCCTGGATATATAAACATTACACAACAAAGTCTGTTGCAGTGGGGATCCTGCAACACGCATATATCAAACCAGGAGTCCCGTGGAAAGGAAATATATATGGACAGACAGATTCTTGCTAGCTGTTTCAGAGGTGTTTATTTCTCCAGCCGCATGGCCGGAGCTCTGCCCAGGAACTGTTCCAGTCACGGGACCAAGGGTCCTTCTGCCCGCGCAGGGAACACAAACCAACCAACGGGAACGAGGCTGAGCAGGGGCAGGGAAGCCCCGTGTCTGTGCCCTCAGGGCCCCTCTCCCAGGACAACATGGCAGGGGAGGGACCCCAACACCTCACCCGTTTTATTTTAATAAAAGGAGAATGAAAACAACTGGATAAACATTACAAGAACAGTTTCAAGACAAAACAAGCCACCCTCCTGAGTCTTTAAATGTCCAAACAGATTCTGTGGAACATCTTAGGGCTGACAGAAGGGAGACAGAACTCTCTGAGCATGCTTTGTGGGGAAACTGAGGCAGGAGAGGGTTTAACTTCTTCCCTCCCCCTTTTCATCCCCCACTCGGCATTGGAAAGGGATTTTTGGGGAAACAATTGGCAAAAGCATGGTTTTGTGAGGGAAACCATGGGTGAAAAAACGGATTGGGAATACACTGGGGGTAATAGGACATAGGGTAAAAGGGAAAGGTGGGATTAGGAAAGGGAGACTGTAGGGGGGTTTTACAATAGAGATACTGTCTAACATGACAACGATTTTTTGCATATATACTGCCTTTTACAGGAACACCATCAGGCCCAGTGACCTGCGATGCTTGTAACCCTTTTCTACCTCGTATAATTTTAAATTCCACCACCTCTCCATCTCCCAAGCTTGGGATGCATTTTTCAGGGTTATTCTTTTTAATAGCAGTTCTATGCACGAATATGTCTTGCTGGTTGTCACACCTTGTTATAAAACCATAATTTTGCTTAACATTTTACCATTTTACTATCCCTAAGGTCTTAGTTACTATGATCTTTTTCCGAGTGGCTGCTGTTTTTTGTCTCGCTGCGTCTTTGCTCTCTCCTTCGGTCGCTCCCGTGTTGGAATTGTCGGGGCTGCTGGTGCCTGCGCGCTCTTCCCGGGGTCGCGTTCGGGGCTGCGAGGGCCGGGCCGGGCCGCGCCGCTCAGTTCTCCGTGCGTCGCCTCCTCTGGTCGCAGCTTCGCTGCCAATGCCGGGCGCTGCACCCACGTCTCGGCCGGGCCCCCGAGCGACGACCCCCCCGCGCCCTGCTCCAGCGCGTGTTTCGGCTGGGCGCGGCTCCGTTCCACCGCCGCTGCCGCCAGCCGCCGCCCGCGCGCCGCCCCTCTCAGTCGGGCGTTCCCGGGGCTCGCTCCACCACACGCTGTGCTCGGCCGGGAAGGCACTGCCGGGTCCCGCCGCGCCTCGCTCCACCACCGACACTGCGGCTTGCGTGGCTCCGCCCGCGCGCGGGAACTGCCTCGCTGCTGCTCGCAGAGCGCTCGGTGCACGTGGCCTGGGCCGCACGGTCCCTGAGCCAGGCTTCCCTTCGCCAGGACACAGCTGACATTGCTCAGCAGTCTCGGTAACTAAATAATATTCACGAAAATATTCTTCCATCGGCATATATTTTGACTCCAGTATTAACTGTGTCCAAACGGTTTTCCAAAAGCCCTTGGTAAGAATTAAATCCCAAGAAACATAGAAAAAGTTCTTAAACAACCATGCCAGGAAGTGTTTCAGTTCTTTTTGAGCTTGAATCAAGCTAAAATTTACAAATCGTTGTTCAAGAATCATTTTAAGTTTAAGATAAATGTCCATATGCGGCTCTGAGAGCCAAGAGTTTTCCCACGGTTCCTCCATAGTTTAGATATGGAATAGCAAAGCAAAACCAAGAAGAGGAATCCAAAGTTTCCAGGGTTTACTCACACAAATCAGTCGCTTAGGGATCGGGGATCGTTCTGCTCTCAAATCTCCACCATTTGTTGCAGTGGGGATCCTGCAACACGCATATATCAAACCAGGAGTCCCGTGGAAAGGAAATATATATGG
Organism: Corvus moneduloides; assembly: GCF_009650955.1. Classification (NCBI taxonomy): domain Eukaryota; kingdom Metazoa; phylum Chordata; class Aves; order Passeriformes; family Corvidae; genus Corvus; species Corvus moneduloides. The sequence goes on along the minus strand of NC_045480.1, from coordinate 17,393,483 downwards.
ACAGACAGATTCTTGCTAGCTGTTTCAGAGATGTTTATTTCTCCAGCCGCATGGCCGGAGCTCTGCCCCGGAACCGTTCCAGTCACGGGACCAAGGGTCCTTCTGCCCACGCAGGGAACACAAACCAACCAATGGGAACGAGGCTGAGCAGGGGCAGGGAAGCCCCGTGTCTGTGCCCTCAGGGCCCCTCTCCCAGGACAACATGGCAGGGGGGGGACCCCAACAAAAGTCTGTTTCTCCTTTTCTCTTGGAGGTTTGTTTCCTTCATGTCAGAATGGATTTTTATGGTCTCCTGCAATTGCCACCATTCTAATTCCGGCATTGCCGTTATCAGGAGGGCCAGGATGCTGGAAGATGAAGCCTTAACTCATGGAAGATTGCTGCCTAAAAGCTCTGCATTTGCACAGCAGCACATTGAACTCATGAGCTTTTTTGCTCTTTGTGTCTCTTTCTCTTCTTACAGACCAGTATTAGCATGAAGCAGTTTGCATAAGCGTCCTAAGAGTGCACAATTTAAAATTAGCTCTAATTAAGAGCTATGAACAGACCCTTTTTATTAACCATTTAGTTTTTGACTAATCATCACAAATGTGTGTTTTCTTTTCATATAAAAAGCATGACTGCTTCAAGCTGACTGGAACCTTTCCAGGAATGTCACTCTGGACTCTACATAATGAAATTTTATTTTTCTGTTGAGATCATTAATCCTACTTGCCGTAGATCGCCTTATTATTCAATCAGTTTAAACTATTAAAACACAATCCTACCATCTTCTTGAACGGGGCTGAAGAATGTAAGGAATAGTTATAACAGAAATATAATAGTTTCTCTAATTCTTGTTTCTCTAGCAAAATTGGAGTTACCTCTTCAATATGATGCAGATATTTAAAAATTATCCATTGCACTACAATATGGAAATTATATTCCCTAAACATGAAGGCAAGCTATGAAGTTCTGACCTCTCCATTGCAGAATCTGATGTCTAATTTTACTTCCCCATATTTTCCTTCATTTTTACGCAAAGGTCGGTGTCCCATTTTTAGAAAGAAAAAAAAAGAAGTGTTGCTAATATATTGAAAATCTATTACCTAAAACTCAAGTTCTAGCAATCAAAGGTTTGGAATACAATAAATGGTAGAGGTTCACTACTTTTAGAAACTTAAATATACCCTTTAAGAAACCAATATATATTCTTATTAAGTCTCTGTACTCACAGTATCTTTGATTTTTACTGTGTCTGCCAACTGCTGATTTTTTATTTAAAAACATTTTATCAATCCAAAGCTAATAGGCCAAAGAAGCATATTAGATTAAGTGGAAGGACTTTTATATTCATGGCATACTTAGAAAATGGACTCAATCTTTAAATCACTTGCCACTTTCCATCTGGGCATTATTCCAGCAATTTAAATTGCTAAATATACTGAGACTATTCCAGATTAAATGAGAGCTCTGAATGTCTTATAATAAATGGTATGGCTCATAAAGAACAGAATTTGTTGTGGTGGTTGGCGATATCTGCATTTTGTTTACCGAATTTACTGGGTATTAGTGCACTATAACACAACTGCATTTGCAAGCATCTGTCCCTGGAAGAAATCCTGCGACTGGAAGGAGCACTTCTATTGGAGATCAAGGTAGCTGACAGAAGCAGCTTCTTAAAAGAAGCATGCAAACTCAGGGGTTTTTTGTTTTGTTTTGTTTTGTTTTTGTCATGCTGGATCATTATGACTGGATAACTTTTCACAAAAGATCAAAATAAAAAGAAACCCAGCATATCTCAGAAGCGAAAAGTTCAGGCAGAAGAAAGGAGGGAAAAACAGTAGGAAACGACAAAATTACATGTTGCTTTGTTTGCTCCCGCCATGCCTCCCCCACTTCCCCTTTAATTTAAATGCTTGTTTCTGTGGGAGGCTGCAGTGTGGTCTTGGTAGTTCTGGCACACAACAGTTCTGATAGGATAGATTTGCCCTGCTTTCAGCCCAAAAGGAGGTAAGTGGGAGGATGTGGGGCTTTTTATTGCTGCAGTAACGCTGTCCTGCTGGCACCTCCCTGCTGTTCCTCCCAGTAGCAGTATCTTCTTGGCAAGGAGATGCGTTCTCAGTTATTCTGTAACTTTCTTACTCATACTTTCTGTGTGCAAGAAACTAATAAAAAGTCAACACAGAGGTGAAGTTTTTCACCAAGCCATCTAAATGTTTAGTGGGCTCAATGACAATATTAGTCATATGTGGCAACAGTGCAACTGAATTTTCCAGATCACCCCAGTCAAATGCCAGCAAGCCTATACGGTGTAGGAAAGCAGAAGGCATACTTGGCTTCACACGTCACAGAAAATGGTGCAGAAAATACTGAGCTACCTGTGTGCTTTTTGTACTGTTCTCTGCAACCCTCCATGTTTGAGGCCAACCTGATTTCTTTGTTATCCGGGGTGGGAAAAGGAAAATTATAATAGGTGAAGAAGTTGAAAAATTTCAATACCTCTAATACTAAAAGCCATCTTCTAGTACATCAATTAATTTTGTTATCTTTTGTCTTGTGAGTGTAAAAGCAAGATACTTGAAAGGCTTGGGCTTATCAACCTCGACAGTAGAGAAAACCTTTTTCTGACAAGAACCCAAGGTCTAGGGCAATAGTAAGGTGAAGCTGGTTTCATCACCTCCTGCTGGCCTAAGCATATGCATGGGTTCGAGTTGTCTTGAATGTAACAGCAAGAAGGACTGCCAGCAAGAATACATCCTAGTTAAACCTCTGTCAGCTCACTTCCCCAAGTTCCTCTGAATATAATTAATATCACTACATCTGACTTCCTTTTTATACTTAATGTATATATTTATTTAAAGCCATAAAAATATGACAGCTTTTGACTATAGCATCTATCAGCTGAGCTGTTATAAATGTCTCTGTGTTTATCTTTGCACATGTTTGTGTTAATCTTTGCTGGTTGAGACAGTAAAATTTTTTAGCTGAAGACACTGTAGTTGACAAGAGCTACCCATTCCAAGCTGTGATAGTTTCACTGCTTAAACTAAGTCCTTTCATTCATACCACTTCTGATGAAACTGAGATGAAAAGTGACCAGTGAGAAAAATCAAACTTAGATGGAGTAGGGGAATCATCACAGTATGTCCCTAGAGTAACATAAAATCCATTCTTGTGTTTCTGAATTTCAATATTCTCTGCTGTGAGAAAACACAGAAGTTACTCCATCTCCTTCTAGTTTTGAATTATATGGGGACGTAGTAACCTACTGCAGCTATCTATTTATCTCTTTCCCAGCTGTCTAATTTGTCTGAAACCAAAACCCTTCTACTTTTTAGCAAAAAAATAAATGCAATTCCATAGTTGTTGAACGAGCAATTTAGAAAATAGTGAACAAAATAGGATACAAAAAAGAAAAGAGGTCCATATGGTTAATTTATGCTGGAAAATCAGATTTCTTCTCCCACAGAGCCCCTGTGTCATAGAATCATAGAATATGCTGATTTGGAAGGGACCCATCAGGATCATCGAGTCCAACTCCTGACCCTGTGCAGGGCACCCCAAGAATCACACTGTGTGCCCAACAGCATTGTTCAAACACTTGAATGCTGTCAGCCTACATGCTGTGACCCCTTCCCTGAGGAGCCTGCTCCCGTGCCCAAACACCCTCTGGGTGAAAACCTTTTCCTAATACCCTGATATCTAACCTAAACATCCCCTGATGTGACATGAAAGGAGTCAGTTAAGACCAGTTTTAGGTATTGACACTATGTGTTCCTTGTTTTATGAGTGAATCCTTGGGGTGTGACTTGCAGAATATTTAGCAGGTGCACTATTACTAACTAGGCTTTGAACATGTATGAAAGGCTGTGTATTAAGTATTGTGAAAATGAGCTTCCGCGACTTTTCTTCCAAGTACCCAAATTAGTCAATACCTTTGATCTTAATCTCACTGTGCCTCTGTTCTGCATAAAGTAGGTATAATAATAACCTCTCATCTCACAAGGATATTTTGAATATAAATGTAGTAATGTTTGTGAAACACTCAGACACTGCAGTGATGAACATCAGAGAGAAGTCTGTTTTCAGTTCAGATTTTCAATAATGTTTGATAAGTAAGTTTTGGGGACACAAAATGAGGAAAGTGTGAAGTTTTGAATTTGGTAAAGAGCTAATATCCGTGAATTAAATTAACTTATCAAAAGAAACTCCTGTTCAAACTAATACACATCATAATGTCATTAAAAATTGCACCATAATGCATATGTAGAAAGCGGCTGAACTAATGCTGTTATGATTTATGATCACAGTATAGTTCTTTTGATGTATACTTCCTATGTAATTAATAGATACCCCAGAATTTCTGCGTGGGAAGGATTCATGACGTAATACTCAGATCCTTGCTTGTAGTTCAGCTTAAAAGCAGGGGTAATGTGATGGATACAGGCATCAATCCCTAAGTTACAAAGGGTGAGGGGTACAGAAGGATGTACTCTTTTCAGTTAATTGTATGATGCTAAATTTTGGCTTGCTGGAATGAAGGAGAATCTTGCCATCAAGTCTCACTGTGAAAGGAATTTCATTCAATTTGCTTTATATAAATACCCCTATTCAGATAAGTTAAATCTTTATGTAGGAAAACAAAATATCACCCAACTGTTAGCTTTGTAAAATTACCTATGTTGTATTTGTTTAGAAGGAGCATTTTGGGGAAAAAGTATTCTTTTTTTTTAGTTGATTCTGTGATTTTTAAATAATAAATTATAACAAAATAATATTTCATTTTTGCTTGAAATGGTTAGTGTCTCATTTTGAACATGGTGTCAATACCTAACTTATTTAATTTATAACCTCATTTTAACTATTTCTTTACTTCATTTTATGTGATTCAGATTATAAAATCTCCAAATCTCAAGAAAAGAACAGGAAGTTTTAGAATTTTTTTACCAAAATAAAATCACAGAAATGGGAAAAAACCCCAGTATAAATTTCTTTTTATAATTCAGTTAAGCTACAATTGAATATATATAAAAACTAATCAGTATACTATAATTGAAGAGATATTTTTGGACCGATGTACCAGCTGGTATCACAGATGGTACAGATGGCATAAAGCTCTTTAATGGGACAAAGATAATGTGTTGGCACAATGAAAGTTGAGTATATGAACATGTGATTTTTTTTTCTCATTATACACTGTCTAAGCAGTGTAATTTTAATTGATACACAATTGATACATTTGTATTCCACAAATTGGGTAAATACTAAGATTAATACTTTGCAGTCAATGATATCAGTATAACCTCAGGTTGTTCTCAAAAATCTCATATGCCATAGTAGGCAACAATTTATTAAACATGGCAGTTTGAAAGAAAGAATTGCAAAGCAAGTTTGATATTATGTAGCCTACCTGATGGGATTAATGGAGAAATTTATGGAAAGATCTGAATCACTCATAAAGGTTTTATTCAATGAGCTTTCAATATTGGCATAGACACGGCAAGAAGTATGATAGCAGTATCGGCAGTGAACAATCTTGTCCTGTTGCTTGGCACCACTGAGCAGAGCCTGGCTCCATCCTCCTGACACCCTCCCTTCAGATACTGACAGACATTGATGAGGTCCCTTCTCAGCTGTGTCTTCTTGAGGCTGAACTGGCCTGGCTCCCTCAGCCTGTCCTCCTAACAGAGGTGTTCCAGCCCCTTAATCATCCTCACAGCCCTCTGCTGGACCTGTTCCAGGAGCTCCATGTCTCTCTTGTACTGAGGAGCCCAGAACCGGACACAGCGCTCCAGGTGCACCTCACCAGGGCTGAGTAGAGGGGCAGGATCACCTCCCTCAACCTGCTGGCAGTGTTCTCCCTGATGGACCCCAGGGTACCACTGGCCCTCTTGGCCACAAGGGCACCGCTGGCTCAGGGCTGCCAGGTCCTTCTTTGCGGGACTGCTCTTCTGTGCTGGTGGCATGGGGTTATTCTTCCCCAGGTGGAGGATCTTGCATTTGCTTTTGTTGAATTTCAAATGGTTCCTTTCTGCCCAGGTCCTTCTGATTCCTGAAGTGGCCACCTAACAGAGACTAGACAAGAGTAAGGGAATAAAGGTGGGTATTTATTTGAAGGGCCTTCAAAGGTACCCCCTGGGGAGCCAGAGGCTAGTGCCAAGATGGGCCCCCAGATGGACAGCCGGTCACGAGTTCTTCACACTTTTATAGGTTTGCTTCATTTGCATATCAGGCTTAATTCTCCAATTAAAGCTTCAGTTAATGATGTCGTTTCCCCAAGCTCACCCCCCTCTTAAAATGTTGGTTTACACATTTTGGGCCTAGGATGGTCTGAGTGTCCTTGGAGAGCAGGCCCAGAGAGGCTTTGTTATGTCTACCCAGCATGAGAGAGCAGAAGTTAACAGGCTACAAGAAACTTCAGAGTTACCCACTGGGCAGTACAGGATTTGAAAAATATGGAAGTTAAAACCTAAAGCATCACTTCTGAAGGGCTGCACAGCACTCAGGGGTATTGGCCACTCCTCCCAGCTTCATCTCATCCATGAACTTGCTGAGGAGGGATCTGGACCTTCATCCAAGTCACTGATGAATGAATTAAACAGTACTGGGCCCAGTATTGAATCTTGGGGGACACCACTAGTGATAGGCCTCCAACTAGATCCCGTGCAACTGAATACAACTCTGGGATCTCCTGTCCAGACAGTTTTCAAATAATCCCACTGTCCACTCCTCCAACCCACACTTCCTGAGTTTACCTATGACAGTGGTGTGATAGTGTTGAAAGCCATGCAAAAGTTGAGATGGACAATATTTGCTGCTCTTTCACATCAGCCTCTGGATCTTGTGATTGAAATAAAGCCAGCAAAAGCTATTTGGTTGGGATAACAAGTTGCTTCATTCAGTCACCAACCCAGAATAAAAATGGTATAACTTAAAGCCCCAAAGGAAAACTTGTGAAGGAAGACAATGCCTCAGGCCAGGGCAAACTCTGCTGGGTTCTTGATTGATCAAGAGCTGCAACATTCCTCTAAAGGGCCATGAATGAAGACATATCCAAAATATGGCCTTCTCACAAGTCCTCAAAGTTCTAATGCAAAAAGGAGAATTTTCTTGTCTTCTTTCAGTATCATAAAGCCCATTTATCCATTTTTGATCAGATCATTAAAATGGCAGCTCTTTTATATCCCAGTCTTGTAATTTTGAAATAATAATAACAATATTGAGCTTATGAAATATCTCATAATAAATGATCATAAACTTAATGGATTTGTAGAGCTGGTATATTATGTAAGTGATTTCAACTTGTATGAAAGTCCTTCACAATTATGTGAGGCACTACAATTCAGTGAGAGGTTGATTCTTAGACAGCAATTAAATTCTTGATTTCTGGGTCATTTTTTTGTATAAACACATCTGGCTTCTTCTCCACAGTGTCTATACTGGCTGTTAAAATTGTCCTACAGTTGTACTTTCTCTGGCTGTCAGTTTGTGATTGCGTAACATACAGTTTACTTCGCACTAGGATTGGAGATTCTGAAGATTTGGGAACTGCAGATAAAATTGATGCAAGGCTTTGTCCTTTGATCCACCGGTCCACCCACACAATAGACTGTCCTGCCGTTGCTGAAGGAGTCACCTTCTGCGTGACATCTCAAACTGAGTGGTTACATTTTTGGTCACAGTAACCACCAGGGTACCATAGTCCTGTTTCTAAGGATAAGATACAGATGAAATTTTTTGAGCAATTTTTAGGTTTGATCTTCCTTAAGATGAACTAGAAGTAAAATTTAAAACTTACTGAATTTTAACAGAACAGGGACATACATCAGTGTGTTTCAGTAGCTCATAAAATAATTTGAAGTTAACTATAGAATGTAGCATCTGTTGTCACAGCAGAAGTCTGATTGTCAGCTGCCTTTCATTGCATTAGGCTCTTGGAGAATTGTGCAGGAAATGATTTATTCTTTTTACTTAATGTCACTTATAGGAATATTCTTAACTTTTCTCGGAGAAGTGCAGGTGCCTTTGTTCTTGCCTCTGCCTGCTGCACAACAGAGCTTCTGAAAATTGAGTAAAAAATCTGCCAATTGAGAAATAACATTTAAACCCCTCTTTATGCCAGAAATAAATTACTTCACTAAGGAAAAAACTGTGAGGAAATGAACCTTTTGCATTTCATAGACATTGACTCTCAGCTTTTCTAAACACCTAGCAATGCTCTATGGGATCCTCGGGGTGAATTTTCTAATCATTTTGAGTTATCTTAATTTCAAGTTTTATGAAGATTTTCAAGTTCCAGCTAGAAGTTTTATACATTTACTTTTCATTAATTTAGTAAATGCTGTCATTTTCTAGATTTTTTCCAAGTAAAATACTGATTATCAAAATACTGTATGAGTTCATAAATTCATATATTTCTAATTATTCCATAAAAAGCAGTCATTGCCAGAGAAAAAACATGCCCACTTACATAGGCAAGATAATGAGATATTTCCCCCAAGTAATATTTTTGGATCATTATCATGTCCTATTTTAGTAAATTAAATGTCAAAAGGATGTAATAAAGCAGTCATATTTGAATTAATTACATAAGCTGGAAGTATCAGAGCACTATGCTTTGGAAAAGTTCGATAGTTCCACTTACATTTTTTTCTTATCATATAAATATTCTTTCAATTTTGTGCAGCTTCTGCTGTAATGGCTTATCTAAAATACAATAGTTGGTTTGGAACTATAAAAATATATTAAAAAGGGACAATTAAAGTTTATGGACTTGTAATGAGCAAATTTTTTTAATGTGCAAGTATGTGTTCTGATGTTTTTAAGGTAAAATATTCACTGAATATATGTTTCCCTGAGACATGTAAACTAAGAACAGAATTTCTTCTTTCACTCGATCAGCTTAGGAGTGAAATGTGGGTCAAACCACAGAGATGGATATATAGGTATTTGTTAGTTATCTGCTTGATCATCACCATACAGACATACCAGGAGTCCAGCTCTTTTTCTGGGCAGTGATGAATTATGCAGAGATATCATAACTGAGTTAACTCTGCAGTGGGAAATATGCAAGTGCTCATGCAGGACCTTCCCTCGGCTAATTAGCCAACTAAGCAATGCTAACTATAGCAGGCATTATGCCATGTAAGCAGAGCTGCACTGCTTCTGAGACACAGCTACTGCCTGTACACAATGCTATTTTTGGGAACAGTGAACTTCTCACCGCTTATTCAGAATGAACTGCATGCATCTAGCTCCCCCCTGGAGTGCAGAGGAAAGAAAGCTGCTTCAAACGACAGAAAAACTTAAAAGAGACAAATGGCATTCACCTATGGATGGGGTCTCCTGGAGGTATGCACAGAGTCTTGTCAATAGCTGCTGAGATTGGCCTCGGTGGCAGATCTGCCAGGCTGCCACTTGCTCAGTGAGTGTGAGCAATCTGGTTTTTTTCCTGTCATCTCTAAAACTGGATACCTCCCTACAAATTTGGAAAGAGAGGCACCGCAGCAAGTGTCCAAAGAAATCTCATTCTTTTCATATAAATAGCATTACTGAGACATTAGTAGTGACTGTGCTTGTGGCTGTGAGTAGAGATCTGAAAACAGCCAGATATTAGTTCTGGTGGTTGATCCAAAACTACTGGGAAAGCATCGTTTGAGATTGATAGAACTGCTTAAGGTACCCCAAAGATATTGGCAATGACACCAAGTGTGTGATGTGGTTGTCATACTGGAGGGAGGGGATGCCATCCTGAGGAAGCAGGACAGGCTTGAGAGATGGGCCCATGTAAATGTCATGAAATTCAAGAAGGCCAAATGCAAGGTTGCCCAGAGAGGCTGTGGAGTCTCCTTCACTGGAGATATTCAAGAAGTGTCTGGACACAATCCTGTGCAATGTGCTCTAGGATGGCCCTGCATGAGCAGGGAGGTTGGACCATGTGACCCACTGTGGTCCCTTCCAACCTGACCCATTCTATGATTTTGTGATTGTGTCCTGCATCTGGATCAGGGCAATCCCAAGCAAAAGAACAGGCTGCAAGGAGAATGGATTGAGAGCAGCCCTGAGGAAAGGATTTGGGATTGTTGGTTGACAAGAAATTCAACACGACCCAGTAATGTGCGCTCGCAGCCCAACCGCGTCCTGGCTGCATCAAAAGCTGCGTGGCCAGAAGGTCAAGGGAGGTGATTCTGCCCCTCTGCTTCCCTCTGATGAGCCCTCACCTGGGGTGCTGCCTTCAGCCCTGGGAAACCCCAACATAAAAAAAACATGGACCTGTTGGAAGGAGTCCAGAGGAGAGCCACAAAGATGATCAGAGGGCTGGAGCACCTCCGCTATGAAGACAGGCAGTGAGAGTTGGGAGCATGAAGACGCAACCTTCCAGTACCTAAAGGGGGCTACAAGAAAAGCTGGAGGAAGACTTTTTACAAGGGCATGTATTGATAGGACAAGGGAGAATGGCTTTAAACTGAGACTAGGTTTAAATGAGAAATAACGGAGATTGTTTTTATGATGAGGGAGGGGGTAAGGCACTGGCCCAGGTTGCTCAGAGAAGTTGTGGAAGGCCCATCTCCAGAAGTGTTCTAGGCCAGGTTGGGTGGGGCTCTGAGCATGCTGATCTAGTGGATGGTGGGAGGGTTGAAATTAGAGACTTTTTAAGATCCCTTCCAACCTAAAACATTCAATGAATTCTTTTTTTTTTTTTTCATTTTTAACAGCTAGGAAAACTGATGTTTGGTACAAAATACAAGTTAAAATACGAGAGCTCCAAATAGCATAACTTGGGTTTGTTCCTGTATTGTGAGAAAAAATAACTGATGTTGATATAGAGCCACAAAATCTTTCAGGTGAATGAAATAATAATTTACAGGTGAAAAATATTCTGGATAATTTTTTTTTTCCAGCTATGGCAGTCAGCCTCTCTAAGAGAAGAAAATGTTCTTAGAAGCTCTTTTAGAGCAGTTGTAATGAGTGGGTGGTAGGAGTACCAAAACTGCAGTTATTCAGGGTAAACCACGCTCAGAAAAGGTAATTAAAAATAATTCTCCTTCATACTAAGGTGTATCATGATGTTAATGCATCCCTTAATGAATTAGATACACACTGCTTTTTCCATACCTTTTTTTACTGAGTTGTAGTTCATTTATCATCTTCAGGAAAGCTCTGGCACATTTTTCATCTGGTCAGCGAATTTGGAAAGAAATTAATGGATGCAAATTATGATTAATAACTTAGTTACCCTGCTTTTCTTTTTAAAGCAGCACCACCACAGAGCACACATTTAAAATGCCATGAAATCAGCAAGTAGTACTATACAAAATATATACAGAAAGTTATTCACTTGGGAAAAACTCATTCTGCAAACTAAAAATGCAATGAGAAATGTTCAGATAGGGCCTTTTGGCCTAAAACAACTCTCAAGTTTTGACAGAAGGTCCCACCATCTTAAAGGCTCTCTATGTCATTTGTTTCAAGCTCCGTGTCTTTAGTGATGTCAATAAGTGGTGTCCTCTGTGGCTCCAGTATCATCCTCTCCCACAGAAAATGACCTGCTTATCTCTTACCAACAGCTCTAAGATGATAAATGGAGTTTTTATGGAAATCTTGCACACGATAGTTCTGAAGACAGAAAGACTGTGTGGTAAAAGAGAGTCTTTTCAACTCTGAAAATGCAGTAAGAATTGTCCCTTCTGAAATATTCCCCTTCAGGAATATCAGTTTTTTGAAGTTGAGTCATTTTGCATTTCTTGAATGAAGAATGAATACACAGATGTTTAGGAGACGCTGTTGTTTAAGCATTCTTTGATTTTGGTAATAAATTCCACCTTGCATTGCTCATGAAGTGACTAATTTAAGAATCAATCAGACATCATATCAGGTTGTGTTTTTCAGAGCACTTCATGGGCTAATATAAAATTACATGGAGATATTAGATTCTTTATAATTAATGTCCTGTATATCTTGGCAGCATATTATTAAGAATCATCCATCTGGTTTCAGGAAAGGATAAATACAAAAGTAGGCCTGGTTAATGAATCAAAAGACCTACTCTATTTTTTAAGGTGAGACACCATCCCTGGTACGAAAAAGAATGGTAGTCGAAATATCCCAAATAATTTTAGTTATATCATATGAAAGAGAAGAAAAGAGGAACTTTTTTTCTGCTTCTGAAGGTATCAGCAAATATTCAGAATAAACTACACTGGGTTGGGAGGGTGCTCACTCCATACCTACTGAATACAAACTTCTTTTATTTGAGGGAAATAGAAAGAAGCCTAAAGAAGGTACAGGGACAACTCCTCTTAATTGACTTCTTTTGTGCCATTTTGCAATCTCATTAGCATGAAAAGGATTGGGCTTCTGAGATTGATGTTGGTCCTAATAAAGGGAAAACAATTTCATTTTCTTTCAATCTTTTTTAGTCTTTTGATAATTTGCACTTGACTTGTTTAGCAACTGAAATTCAAGATAAATATGAAAATAATCAAAGATGTATTTTATTTAATACCTTTGGGTTTTTTTACATCAATTACTGCAGAAAAATGACCAAAGGAAAATTTCTATTGGAGAATTTTTCTACTTTAGAACTGAAATTATGTAATACCTACAAAAATGCTCTCTTTAGGTTGATACAAAGGGAGAGGTCAAGAAATGTTCAAAGGCTTATTATTCTTCTTTTTATCAACAATAGATACCAAACATTCTGTTCCTCAGAATCAGAAGCTTTATTTTAATTCCTTTTATCTGGCTGGAGAAAGGTTAAAGGGAAAGATTAAGGCATTAAGATTTGTAAGAATTACGAGATTCTCTAAAGCATTTTCAAAGAAGCTTTATTTTTGGCTCAGCTGCATGATAACCCATCCCAACTTTTGTTCTGCTTTCAACTGAGCTATTTATACTTTGGAATTCACTGTGGACATTGCCTGGGGTTATTATTATTTTCCCTCATGGGTTTGTTTGTTTGCTGGTGGTTTTTTTTTTTTTTGAAACAACATTGATAATATTATTCAAGCATTTATTTTATGCTTGGGGTGCTTTAAAATGCTCTTTTTGCTTTCTCATTTACAGTAAGTGACAGTACGGTGAGCTTAATTCAGTGGAAGAAAATCTGTATCATACAAACCCAGAAAAGGAGGTGATATTTCTTGCAGCCTGAAGGAATGAGACTTGGCCTCTATTTCTCTTTTCAAAGTGAATTTAGGGAGCATGACAAGTGGCAGCAAAAACAGTACCAACACAAGTTTCATCCCTGAAACAGGATCCTATAGAAATGCAGCAGAAACACGTCTAGTGAAAGTGGTTGGCTGTGTGGAAAGCTACCCTGGGAATCTGAGCAGTGCTTCTAAAACGAGGGATTACTAAGAGATACTAGAAACTTGACCAGGTGCTGAATGGTGCAGACTTGTGTGATTCTAATTTCTCCTTTAGAGAGTTTAACTTTTCCACCAGTATTAACTGCAGTGATTTTTAGATCAGTACAAGGCCAAGAAGAAAATCTATGAATTGAAAGGAAACAGATCAACCACTGAAAAAAGACAGATTTTACTTTGTGCATCTTCTTCTTCTTTTTTTTTTTTTTATAATAAAGATTGACTTGTGGATTGAATTTTCTCATGGAATTTTGGTTTTGTTTTTATACAAGCCATAACTGATGCATTGAATTCCTTGCTGCAGGACAGAACTGGGGCCAAGGTCTCGGTCTTCTGCTAGCTTAAACCAGTTTTGAATCCAGGTGAAAAATCTGAGAGGCCGTTCATGTTGTGGCACACCAGTACTGTACAATTCATGCCCTGTATCATGGAAGAGGCACCAGCTTGAACCACGGGGCAAGGCAGAACATCAGGAAAGTGATAAGAACTGACAGATGATTTTATAGGTTGCTGGAGAAAATGCAAGTTTTTAGGAGATTAAGTTATTTAATTAAGGATTTGGGTTTGTTTTCTTTATTTTCCGGAGTTTATCATTCTCTGATGTGCTCTTTAATGACAGTCTGATGCAGACTTGAGAACAGCATGGTTCTCAGTCTAGTGAGAAAGCCTATCTCTTTTGGGAAATGGCCCATGTATTTTACTGCTTCGTAACTCTGATTTCCTATTGATTTTTTATGTTGGATTGCTTGTGGTTTAAGTAGAAGTTTCTCAGCTTTAGTTTAAAAGCTATTTAAGCCATGCTATTAACTAATGTACTTGTTATATCCTTCTTCCCCATTTCCTTGACATAAATTATACTTAGTTCATTCCAAATTGTTCATCTGCACTGAGCTATAAACTACAGGGCAGAAATTGGGTGTGAGTTAAAGAGAAACAACTTTACTGGAAAACATGTTATGTTAACAAATAACTTACACACAGACATCCCATCCCCATCCAAACCAAGCAGTGTTTTACAGCTGCAGCCAAGGAGGATAACAGGGCTCAGGCGTGCCTGGTGGACAAGCCTTTCAACAGAAGTGATTTTATCTTGGACTTAGCTACTTTTGGATAGGGGCACTTGTGATTAGGTTTTGTGGCTGAATGAACTTGGGGGAAATTTAGGACTCGAACATTCTGATAAAAAGTGGAGTGACATCAGTATTATCTAAAAGCAATCTATTTCAACTGCCTTAGGAATCTAGAGGAGAGTTTGAGGCAAATAAAAAGCGGCAGCCTCACCTTTGAGGGCCTTAATAGACTTGTGGAAGCAGCTTTACAAGTAGTGCTGTGAAAAAAGGATTTAAAGATAGAACTGTCACGATTTTTTAGAAGCATCTGCTACAAAAAGACTATAGAGCATACAAGAGCGGTGTGACTCAGCCAGAAACAAGGTGAAAGGCTGTTTTGAGTGAATGATCTGAGTTTTCTTCAAGGGATCTATAAGTGTTTTAACAGATAAGACCAGGGTGAAAGGATGGGACTGAAGCAGGTAAGTCTCTGCTACAGCAATTTACGCAGTTAAAAGGATTAAGTGTTCCTCTTTTTAGTACACAGAGAGGACCTTTAAATTTTATTTGAAATGATACTGTCCAGTTGCAGTTTACACTGCTTTTACCAGAATGAAAGCTGATCTGTGTTAAGCTATCACCACCTAGTGGTAACAGAGAAATGGTAATGGCAACAACCCCGTGGAAATTTTTTCAAGTATTTTTGTTAGCGGTTGTGCTTTCATTCTTTCAAGTATTTTTGTTAGCTGTTGTGCTTTCGTTGGTGTTGTGGAATATGCAGAAGCAAGACTGATGAACTCTGATAGAAAACAAGTTAATAAAAGTGGCAGTAGTCCCTCACCAGGTTAATTTTTTATGGCTCCCTTTTCTGTGTTGTATGATAGCTTGTTAAGGAGTAGTTAGTTAATAATTTCTCTCTTAATAGTATTGCTTGTAGATGCAATTAGCTAGTGTGCTACTTTATTATTCTGCCTGCTTTTTGATTTATTGTAAATGAATTGTTGATGTTTAAAGGAAGGTGAGGTTTATTTTATATGAGGTGAAAAGGGTTTTTTTAAATGCAGCTGACTACATTTTATAACTGCTCTGCACTGAATTGATTATATATTGTTTGATGTATATGCATTTGATACAATGCTTAAAAAACACTTTGACTTTTTAATAAAAATAACTTTCAGTAGTATGTGGTTGCTTAATTATCATATCAGAATCAGCAGGTATATCACTGATAGCTTTCATGTTTTTGCTTTGATTTGTGTCTACATAGTTTAGGGTAAATTACCATGCTTCCAAACCATATTGGCATGTCATTGAGCCACAAAACACTATGTCTGCAGAGCTTTGTGCTGTGCCATATTGAGATACTTGAGCCATCGGGTACACCTCATGAGGTACTGCACTAAGCCAAGCCAGCGTGCCTGAAAGAAGAAGCAAGATAAAATCCTGTCCACTTCACAGCCCAGAAGTGTCCTTCTTGAGCACTGTCTTAGTGAACTGGTCAATCCAAAAGTGCAGCACTGACTGACAATTTTTCCATGTTTATGTCCACACTGATTGTGTTCACTGCTCCCCAAACAGTGTACATAGTGTCTTCTTGGAGGGGCTTCTGCTTCTTTATAGTGTCTGTCAAAACTTGAAAAATTTATTTTCCCTTTTTGTATGTTTCTGAAAAAAGAGATATGTTTTTTTAATCATCTTAAGTACTGGGATGGCTGCTGAGAACCAGAAAGAAATGTGATCTCTGATCTCTTTTTATAAATTCTTCTAGAAAAATAACAATATTGATGAAAGTCATCAGTAGCTTTAAACTTTCTTAAGTTTTTAGAACATAACTGATTTACAAATTTCATATCTTTTGTCTTTCTTTCAATTTTATTGTTAGATTTGTAGTGTAAATCCATATATTATGTAAATATTCAGATATGTTACATAGGTATGAAATTGACTATTAAAAAAGTGAGAAATAACAGATTATGGTCCAAGTGCACAGACTAAGCACACAGAAGTTATGTGCTGTACCTCAGATTAAATGGCAACTTTGTTTCTTTTAAGTGGAAATAGATAGAATGATTTTTTGATGAATGTGTACAAAAAATTACATTCCACTAGTAAGTTGTTTTCTTTGACTACAAATTGTAGGTGTTTTGCTGCATTGTTAGACCAAGCAATTTTTGACAGCATTTTCAGGAAGGTTTCCTCTGGTAACTCTTCTCTTCTGACCCTTTGCTCTGAATTTTAGACTTATCAGTAGTGTGAATAAAACTGTGGCTGCTTGGTTGGACACCCCTTAGGGTTTTCAGTGTAATCCACCTGACATTCCTTTTGTAAACAAAAATCTTTACATTAACGAGGAGGTCTAATACGATTTTTAAAAAATTTTTTTTTCAAGTTTAAAATTACCAGTATTCTCTAGGCGAAGATTTAATCAAATCCAGTAGTGTTTTGGAAAACTAAAAGAAGAGGGTAGGAAAAAATCTGTGTACTATGTCTGAAATGATTTCTTCTGAATATCTAATGAAATTTTTCAGTTCAAATCCAGTTTTATGTTGCTAGTTTAGACAAAATGGTATAATGTGGTCTTTATCTCTGCCCTCCTCACTTTCTTTTTCTAGTACTGATTACGAATATGAAGGGACTGTAATGTTTTTAAATGATATGTTGTTCTTTAATGTCTTAGTATTTTTGAATTAATTTATTTATCAAATGAATTAGGATACTCTCCATCTTTTGAGAGTTTTATCTGCTGTCATGATGCAAAGTGGAAATTTGAAGAGGAAGCAAAATGTGTTTCGGCATATTACTGTGCACATGGGCTTGTGTCTCACCGTGGGAGTGCTTCTCATGGCACCAGTTACATTACACTGCATTCCCCCTGAGGGAATGAGACTGGTGTGCTGATACACACAGTCAGCAGGGAGCAGATGAGGACAAGACATGTTCATGCCTGCTGGAGATGCCAGTGGTGGCTTGGCATCATACTAAAGGCAGGAAGAAGGGACTTAATTATTTTATTTTATTTAATCTCTGGACAAGTTTTGACTATCATTTGGATCCAGGTATCAATAATGTTGCATTACAGTTTGGACTTGATATTACAGATTAGCCTTACTCCTAGTTTTCTTCCCCAGCATCAGGAACTTTCATCAGGGACTGCGCTGATAGGACAAGAAGTAATGGATGCAAGCTGAAAGAACTTGGGAACTTTAGGTTAGATATGCAGAATAAATTCTTCACTGTGACAGTGGTGAGGTACTGGAATAGGTTGCCCAGAGAAGCTGTGGATGCCCCACCCCTGGAAGTGTTCAAGGCCAGGTTGGATAGGGCCCTGAGCAACCTGGTCTAGCAGAAGGTGTTCCTACCCATGGCACAGGAGCTGGAACTACATGATCTTTAATGTCCCTTCCCACCCAAAACATTCCGTGATTCTGTGAACATTGTCATGTGCTGACTACACATTTGAATTCATTTGTTCTCCTTTGATCAACCTAAATGAATCCTTTCTCTATTTTTCTGTGTTTCTTTAACGAAAATAGTAGAAATATAACTATCAGCTGTGTCTTACCATGTTTGCCACAATTTTGTAATCTCCTAATCTCTTTCTTCTCATCTGTGATGCCTCTCAAGGCCCTGTTGTACGCTTGTAAATCTGCCTCAGTAACTTCCAACAGAGCCAAGAGGGGCAACTTTATTGATATCTCCTGTGCTCAGTCTGCCTGATGGCACTGATGATAGTGAAAGGTATGTGACTGAATGATAGAAGGATCTGTGTAGTAGAAGAGCCTCTCTCCATGTTCCGGTTTGGCTGAATTTAGAAATACATCCTCTGAGAGAAGGCAGGTTAAAGCCAGCCCTCCCCCACCAGGTTTGGGAAAAAATAAATTTTCCTCAAAGGAAAGTGAAAGAGATAAAAACTATTTATTTAACAAACACACAGGAAAAGGATAATAATGCTAAATAATAAAACCTCCTGCTCTGCTGAGAGAAACCTGGGGGGAAATTCAGAGTCCTTCCATAGATATCTCTCCCCCTTCTTGGAGCTGGGACGGGGTGGTGGGCCCACCTCCAGGGCCAAGTCCTGGGTGGAAAGTCCTCCCAATGTATTCTGATGTTGAAACAGTCCAGCAGAGAGAAAAGGAAAAAAACGAAGTCCAGGAAAACAAAAGTTCAACTCTCCAGAGGAAAAGGAGCTGAGGTAAAAAAAACTGCCGAAAGCTGGCTGGAAAGAAAAGCCAGCCGGGTGCTTCCCTTCCCTCTCGCTCTCCTGCCACAGCTGAAAAAAAGTCTCTATCTCTATGTGACCTTGAACAAGCTGCAAACTGCGTTGAAAAAGTTTTGCTCAGTTTTTCCTCCCCCTTCTCAGGCTCAGTTTAAAGGCATAGAAAGGCACAAAAATTAATTTCGGGGCATAGGGCAGCGATATGGGATACACATCATAAAGTCACCCCAAGACACTCCATCACACTGAAATGAATTAATTTGTCCTTTACAAATGGCAAGCTGTAAGAATGTAAACAGGCCACATATGATGATTACTAATACAGCTATAAATTGTACTGGCAGTACCCCAAGTTCTTTGTGAAAGTTGGAACTCACTTAGGAGCAATCGAACAGGGAAGAGTCAGGGAGGTCTGGCTCCTGAATGTTATGGGTCCTAAGAGGGAGAGAGCTATTTCTATTAGAGTGCAAGTATTCAGTGAAAGACTAGGCTAAGGGATAAGAATGAATGACTAAAACAGCTTTCCATGAGTGAACTTCTAATTCTCTGATATTTTATTAATTAATGGCTTTGCTTGCAGGAGCATACTTTCTCAAAAGAAGTGACCAAGTAAATGTCCTTTGTTCTGGAAACAGAGCACAAAATTTAGGTCAGTATACAGAAAAAGAAAGCCCTTTAGGTGGCACCCCTTAGTAAACTCTCCTATTGAAGTTGCTATAATTCCATCTGATGTCTTGAGCGAAAATGCTTCTGTAAGGGTAATTGTCTGGTCTACTGCTCTCATTTTTTGTTGCTTTTAGTGATTATATGAGTTTTCACAACAAATATTGGCTGTGTAGTCTGTCTACCCAAAGTGTGATAGGTAAGATCCAAGCTGCAGAAATCCTCGAATAAATCCAACCTTTGCCTAGAAAGCACCATGTTCACTCCAATGCTTTTAATTTCTATTGCTTCTGAGTTGTTATGATGGAGAGGTCTATTGGATTTTTTTTTCTACAGAGAGATCTGTTTGATTTAAAAACTGAATTGAAATTGTTAATGCAAAGCAATTAAAACCTTTTTTTTTAGTTTGTTTTTAATAGCTTTTTACAGCAAGCAAGACCTTCAAGCTTATTGGAGGAGCAGGGTTTACTGGTATTAAGCTGAAATGTTTTGTGTTGTTATCTGTTGAGCCCAAACCTGGTCTTATTTTTGTCCAGACAATGCCTTACTATTGAAAAATGCTTGGCACTTTAACACGCTGTCTGTGAGAAATTTTTCCTGCAATTTTATTTGAACTTACTACCAATTCCTCTTCTCCACCTATTTTCAGCTTGGGGAAAGGTTTTCTGAGTCCATCAGAGTCTGAAGGGTGATACTTGTGTGACTAGTAGAAAGGTAGAATATCCCCTGAAGAGGTTAAACAATAAGAGTGAGAAAGAAGCCTTTTCAGAGGCTTTCAGGATAAAGAAAGCAAGCAGAATTGTACCCAGTCCCAAAAGTTCTGCATTGATGACCATGAACGAGGCTTACCTTGGCGCTTTTGACACTTTCAACGCTCAGGAGTTTTGTTTCTTTTTTATTCGTCAAGGAGCTAGTTATTTCAGTTCATATCTGCTAGGTCTCACTTTTTCCTTAAAAGAAAGCTGAAACTTCTTACAGTTTAGACATTGCTTTTACTGGAGAGATTATTGGCATGTCTTGGGCCAGTGAATGTTTAGGGTGACGCTTTTCTTTGAAGGACCAGCTGTGTTTGGGAGATCTGAATCAGGAATGTACATGGTCATCCCTTTTTAGGCTCTATTGACTAAACTCCTACTGGGGCTGGGATACGTAACCGATAAGTTGAACACTTGGAGCTTAACAGCATGTGCCCTTACAGGCACATAGTTCCAATATGTAACTCTCATGTATTTAAACCCACCAAAACTCTGGTAAACGTGAACTATGGTAGTTTGCAGAAACACACTGTGTTTATGTGTGGGCAGAAATATTAAATTAATTGTATTGATTAAAAGCCTACTGTTCATATTCTGATAAGAAAAATGAAGTTCTGGTAATGTATGATAATAACTTTATGTTAACCTTCCAGCCTTTGTGAGTAGACTTAAAAAAAAAAAGTTGAAAATCAAAATCTTTATTCAGAACACATATTAATCTTATAAAGATAATTTTAATATTAACTTCTAAGCAGTGATGAAGGATTGGATGAATTGCTAGCCCCTTGAGTCCCAAATCACACTTATTTTTGTCTGGATTTTTTTTCCCCAATAAAGTTGACTTCAGTATTTGATACAAAATTTATTCTTTTTTTCATCCATGGTTTTTTTTTTTTCCTAAGCTTTCAGGTGTTTTCTTCATTGCTAGCCTCTTGAAATCCAGCAGCATGAAGAACTGGTTAGAATCACATGTAGATTTTTATGGAGAGTTTTAATATTTTCATGGTATTTTCCACTGTTTTGCCAGAGTAGACAAGTACAAACCAAACAAGCCTGCCTTTTGCTTAAATCTGTGTACGTTAGACTATGCACAGCAGCAGATATTTCTGAATAATAGCCTCAAGAACAGAGATTATATGCCTCATCAGCTGCTTGGCTTTAAGTTGTATTTATTCTGTGGTTGTGGGATGCTTTGGCAGATAACTGTTACTCTATTTTGTGAGTTCTTACGGTTTTGCTTGTTTTTCTACTGCAAAGCTGCAACCACTGGCAAGGTTCATACCATTTGTTGTTTTCCTCTCATTCCAGAACAAAGCCTTATTTTAGTACCTTTTAGGACACCAAAAATCAGTTGTTAGCATAGAGCTGTTTTATGGTACAGCACAATCCAAACAGCAAGTGACAGCTTCCAAGGAGGCATCCAAATATGAACCTAATATCCTGTGCTCCTGTAAGTACCTGGTGCTAAGGTGGTGGTGTGTGTTTGCTTAAGCAGCCATCATTTTTCCAGAATGGAGAAACCCATCCTTTGGAAGTGAGGCGGGAAAAACATCCTTCTGCATATTTTTATTACAATTTTCTCGAGTGTGTACTCAAGTGAAGGGTTCAGACTCACACCTCTCTCTTACATATTAAGTATATCCACTGACTAGAGACTTAGCACATGCAGAAACTGTCCTACTGTTAGTTTATTTCATGTACATTCTATTAAACAATTCTGTAGCCTTGACTTTTGCAGTCAATCCAAAAAGCCTTGGAGGTACGGTACAGCCCATCTCAATTGAAGTACTGTCCCTTCCCCTCTCTTCAAATCATCCTGAAGTATTTTTTTCTCCCAAGTGTGTCCTGCTTCAGAATTGCATTCACAGGACCAAAGAAGTTTCCAAAACTTTCTCCTCTTTATCCTTGACTCTCCTCACTCAGTTCCTGCAAAACTGGCTTCTTTTTCTGCATCTGAGGAGAATTTTGAAAGCTGCATGTTCGATATACTGACAGGACTGATTTGCAAGTTGGATGACTGAGATTAGATGGGGGCAAGGGAGGAATAGGTATGTGGCAGGAGTAATCCCAGGGAATCGTAGCTCCTGTCTTCAGTACTTGCTTAACCCATGAGAGCAGTAACATTAATCCCCAACCCCTTCAATCTCTGTATCATTATCTTTCGTTCCACTTTAAAAGGATTCTGAGCATTAATACATCCTGTGAGCGTTTGTAGACTGAGGTTTTGCCCATTACTACATTTGTCTTCCAGAAGAGTCACAGTTTGTTACACAACTATTACTTTGGGAGGTTTCTTAAATTATGTACTCATGTAGTCAAGAGTCTGAGTAATGACACCTCTATAGATATAACGGTTTGGGTAATCTTGTTAATATGCATAATGGGCTTCTTCAGTAGAAATCGAAAGTCAGATAGGAATAGTTTCAAAGGAGTCATTAATGCCTTAATGTGTTAATGCTCCATGCATAATGGTGTTCCTCCATAGTCACTGACAGGCATCATAATGGTCTTAGTACAGAAAAATGGATGTAGCTCCTCTTCCATTTTATTCCAAAGTCATACCTCTTCCTCATGTGAAACTACACAGTAAGACTAAAAAATTGTGTGACAACTGAGATCACAGGTAAGGTATAAAAATGCACAAGATGTTCACAGGTGTGTTGGAGCAAAACAAAAGCTTTCAAAAGGCTGCAGCCTAATAGTAACTGAAATGTGGAAAAGTTGTGGAGTTGAGCTACATTAATTTTGTTCTTATTTTTGTTGTAGATTTGTAACATGACAGTGCACACAAATAAAAGCAGGGTAATTTTTTACCTTATTATCTGAGAAAAAAGGGAGAAACAATCTGAGAAACAATGTTAAATAGAGAACATTGAATTGATAGCATCAAACTTCTTATCTTGCATTTAAAACATCAAAATATATAAAATACTAAAAATGTAGGGTATGTTTAATCAGTATTTCTAAAGAAAGCATCATCAGGTTTCTCTTTTTGTACGTGAGAGATCAAAGATCATTATACTGGAGACCAGTACTCCATCCACTCTTACCTCTCTTGTGCTCAGCCCCAGTCTAACATTTACTGTGAAAAGTGGAATTATTTGAATGAGAGAGAAAGAATGACTCCTCAAACCAGCCTGATAATTTTATGGCTAGAGATTTTGCTTGTGTGGAAGAAATGTGGATTGAAATTATTGTCCAAAGGAGGCAGAGAAGTGATGTTTTAAGTCTACTTCCCGTTTAGCCATTGGCATACTTGCCTCTTACAAAACAGCTCCTTGATGTTCCTACAAATCATTAATTCTTCCAGTGCATGCCTCTATAAAAATAAAATAAGTTTGTAAAATGAATAGCAACAAATTTCTGGAGTCAATGAAGTGAAGTTGCCAAGCTTGCCAAACTGCAAAGTTGTGAAGTTGCCAAACTGCTCATTATGGTGCATAACTTCTTGCTTAAACTGACTCCAGTGCCAAAGGAATGAGAGAAAGTAAAAACAGTCTTTAAAAACATACAGAAATTACAGACTAATAAATCTGATATATAGAACAAAAATGTGGAAGTGATTAGATTAATAAAATTGTGCTGCAAAAGGAAAGAATAAATGTTATTTTATAGAGAGAAATTGCACACTAGGGCATTAATTAGGGTAGAATTTAGGGTAGGCTTTCAGAATTGCTAGAATTGATGGAAGTATAATAAACACTTGAAGAAATTTTAGATAAATTTTCTCACCAAATAGTTTTAATGGGATAACAGGAAAGGTGCACTTCTAGACTGGTAAGAGACTAAATAAAAGAAAAAATGGGATAAGAATTAATAGGAAGAGATAGGAAGAGATGATTTTTCACATTAATAAATTAGCAAGTCTTAATAATTAGAAAGTTAAAAAAAAGAATAAAATTACTAGTAATAAATGTAGAGTATGCAAATGGGTAATGTATGTATTCAGAATTGGACACTCAGTCCTGTTTGTGTATATACCCTTGGGAACGTGGATGGAAAGGAAAAATGTATCAAAATATCACCGATGCTGTTCATAAATTCTCTGCCTACTTCTTTCAGAAAGGGCATATTGTGGTTTTTTTTTTTTTTTTGAATGGGATGGCTTTCGTGTGAGGAGAAATTAAAAAAACTTTAGAATATGGTTTGGAAAACAAATATCAAGATAATCAATGGACACTGGCATATAAATGGAGAAAGGAAAAAGGAAAGGAAATAGGGAAGGTTGTCCAAGTCTTCCCAAGGATAGAGAAGTCAGGGAATAACTCGTGAAAGTATTAAATGCTAGACATAAACAGTTTTTCACACAATGCTTAATTAAATACAGTTCACATCTGCTAACAATATTACTGATAACTTCAAAAGACATTAGATAAGTTCAAGTAAGAAAAATGCATTCAGTGCTATTGAAAACAATGATTTACTAAAGCTCTGCTTACCCTTAAGACACAGGTAACTGATGATGGAAGGCTACACAAGGAGAAGTAATGCTCATTATTTGCCCCGATTTCTCTTTTGAAACCTAACATGGAGATCTTTGATCAAGTACCTCTAATTTTATAATTCTTAATATTTTCATCATAGATGTGCTTACTCTGTCTTGCAAGTGACCTTCTGTTTACTTATTAATTCGTCCAGGTCCAGGAAAGGGGTTCCAGTTGAAGGTGTGAAGCCATACGCTTGAATAACTTGCAGTTCCTTGGCCCCTCTGTGTTGTGTATCTGGGTATATTTGGAGATCTGCTTCTGCCTGGAGATAACAGCCTCAAAATACCATCATAGCATAGAACTTTCCATGGCTTTAGCAGCAGAGTTAGGAGCTGTGATCTTACCAGCATCTCCTCAGATGGATGGCCATATTCACCAAGTCCTTAAAAGTCTGTCATGTAGAGTAGCTGGCAACTATGGGTTCTCAAATTGTATATTTTACATTCCTGCTGACATTGGCCTCAATTAGCATTTTCTGGTGTGTTAGCAGTGATATGCAGGAATTAACATATATTCTGCAAGCTCTTGACACTCCCTGCCCTGCTTGGTGTTTTGTTTTCTCCAAATTTATTCGCCCAAAAACAACAGGGGGAAAACACAGAACAAATGACTGACTTTGGCTGCTGCATGAAAGTGTTAATTTTGATCATTTTACAGAGCAATTAAATAAACATGGTTGTGACTATAACTTGCTAGAAAGGACATGAGTTCAAATATTTGGCTTTAAAATCCTTTTAATACAGCCAAGCACCTTGTCTACAGCTGGTAACATCTGCAGGCCTGTTGTGCCTGGGGAGTGCAGCCCCAAGCTGAGGCTGCATCTACCAGCCTCTTTATATCCTACCTTTCTCTTTTTTGTATGACTTTTCTTTATTTTTCTATGAATAAAAATTTGCACATTTTAACTTATTCTCATCATAAGACTTCAGTTGTTTAAGAGATAAGATCTGCAGGACACCCTCATGTTTTCAAATGATAATCAGTAGAGGACGCATGAGGATTTTTTAATATGTTTTTTAATGTGATTCTTGACTCCCCCGCAACCAAAAAATGAAATAAAAAATGCAATATGAAAAGTGAAAGTCTTTATTGCCGCTCTCAAAATAACTGGGCCAGCTTATAACTGTTATTCATAATGACATTTTATTGCATGAACCTTGAAAATTATTTTCATTCCTTGATTATACAGACTGTTAAGAGAACATGCATTTTGTTATAGATGCAAATATACCAGCTGGCTTTTCACTGACCTTGAGTAAACCCTTAGCTGACACATAATTTTAGTTCCCTTGAAATCCATTTAAAAAGTTAGATTACTCCCAAAGCCCAACTTTAGCCTGTCCATAAAATGAGCAATGGATATTTGCTCATTTGTGGGTAGTCCCTAAAAGAGCCCAATGCATCTCACAGATTTCCAGCCTCTGCATTCCTTCAGGTTCTAAAATGTTTTATGGGAACACATGAAAGAAAGAGGAGTATATCTAAAAATAATAATTAAAAAAACCCCAACAGAACAACAAAATAAAAACCAAAAGAAAATATCTACTATAAAGTGTAGACGCAGGACTGGTACTTTCTCACAGTGTTGTCTTTTCCTTGCTATGTTTTGCTCTGACTGCAGGATGGCACACCTAACTGCATGCTATTTCCAGAGAGGAGCACTAATACTGACACACCAAAAAGCCTGGGTGATTTAATTATGGACAGCCTCTTCTGTGGCAATGCTAGGAGAAAATAAAGGCAAATGATTCTCAGGTTACTTACCTAACAAAATGAGGTAGCCATCTGAAATGCATCCATGGTTATTTCAGAAGTATTTAACAGGCACATAATGTGGAAACCTCAAGGCTTCTATGATACAGACTCATCTAAAGACAAAATGTAAGCCTGTATAAGTACATAATGTGAAATTATTTAAAACAGATTAGTATACAAAATGACCATTAAAGCTATTTAAACAGCATAATTATCATTAAAATATATATTTGCAAACTTTAGCATTTTATTCTTTGGAAATATTAGGTCCGATGATATCCAGCTTAATTTTTGGCTGCTCAGAATTGTAGAATTTCTGAAGTCCCATTAGGTGGCTCTAACTAAAGCCAGTTTTAATGGATTCTATCACTAGCTGCACATAGAAAAGTAGTTTTTTCATTCACTTATAAAATGGATTTGAAAAACTTTATTTTAGCCGTTACTTGACTTGACTGCTTCATTTTAAAGTTTGAAGGTTATGCTTAATTTTTCCGTGTGGCAGCTCACTTCACATTGTAGAAATACTGTAGACTTGGACAGGTTGTATCTGAAGTGCTACTCTTGAAAATGTTAGAACTCTGTGTTAACAATTTTAAGTCGTGGACTTACTTTGTTTAGCCTTTGGTCAAGTTTTAGGTTTTTCAAAAACTTTCCTGCTTGTTCAGGTTGCACAAATTTCACACATTATTGTGGAACTTTTTTTTTACATCTTTTATTTAGTGTTTGTTCCAGATATTGTTAAAAGTTTATGGTTGGTTTGGATGCTAAGTATATTATTTAAACAGCTTTCAGAAAACTGGACTCCTCAGGAACAAGTAATAGAAAAAGGAATTTTGAAAGAACAGTCAGCCACTCATGAAGTAACTGTCTCAAGCCTAAGAAATGCTTTGTATGTTTTGAGTGACTGGGAATTAAAGAGCCACACTTATTTAAAGAATGCACAGGAGCAGCTGATAGGGATTGAGAAAGCATTGCTGGTTTCCAAGGGTTGTCATTTAAGTGCAACTTAGAAAATGGCCTTGTCTTTCTGGTAACTTTATGACCTATGCATCATTTTCTCTCTCTCCACCCCATCCTTGAGAAATGCAGCACAGGAGAGAAGCTGTCAGATTTTATTGATTTCTATGAAGTTTCTTATGGTTTGGTATTCAAACCACTCAGTGCTCTCATTATCTGTTAAATGTTCTTTAACTGCTGCCTGTCACAACACTGAAAATAGGAAAAAAGTGCTTGAAGGAGAACAGAATGGACATAAAAAATGAGTTGCATCAGCATCACATAAACTTGCTTTCAACTCCTTTTGGTCTTTGTGTAGGATTTCAATTTAGATCTTTATGAACTGGACACTGTATGGTAGACTAAGGTTAGCAACTTCTGATATCTCACTTCTACTAGGTAAAACAGAAGAAGATGCTATCAACATTAGACTATAGTTTTAAAACAAACCACCGAATTCTGGTAAGTATAGGATTGTGTATATATATATTATTTTGTTGTTTTAAATTGCTAAAAATTCCCTAAAACCAAGCTGTGAATTCTTAAGTATTAAAGAATACAAAGGCATATGGAAACTTCTTTAATTTTTTTTTTAGGGTTTTATTCATAACATTTTATTACAGGGTATTGGCAGTTCTGGAATTCAGACAGTGAGCGGATATTCAAAACAGATGCTGTCTGTTTTGCCCTCTTAGTTCCATCTGAAACTTCATTAATGAATCTTTCCTTTTTATCTCTCTTGTTTTCCTTCCATATTTTAGAAGGATGATAGAGAGACAGGCAGACAGATACAGAGCACAGAATTCCACCCAGGGAAAAAAAGAACTGTGAGGAAGAGTCAGCCCTGAGCTTTTTAGTTGTAAGCCTTTGCAAAAACCTTTTTACTGTTTGTCATAGAATTGAAATGGTTTCGGACCTGAAAGAACATTCAGTTAACTCCTGTACTATGCCACCCAGTAGATCAAGTTGCCTGGGGCCTTATCCAACCAGGCCTTAAACACTTCCTGGACTGCGGCATCCACAACTTGTCAGAGCAACCTGTGCCTCATCACCCTCACAGAATTTCTTACTAACATCACCTGAATTTCTCTTCTTTTATTTTAAAGCCATTCCCCCTTGTCCTGTCACCATCTGCCCATGTACAAAGTTGCTCTCCCACATTTTTATACTCCCTCTTCAAGTACTGGAAGGTCACAATGAGGTATCCCCAAACCCTTCTCTTCTCTAGGCTGAAAAATCCCAACTCTCAGCCTATTTTCCTAAGAGAGTTTTTATAACCCTTTGTGGCCTCCTCTGGACCTGATTCAATAGGTCCAGGTCTTTCTTCTGCTGAGAACTGGATGCAGCACTCCAGGTGGGGTCTCACAGGGGTGGAATAAAGGGGGAGAATCCCCTCCCATGATGTGCTGGCCACATTGCTTTGGATGCAGCCCAGGATATGGTTGGCCTTCTGGGGTGTGAGTGCACACTGTTGGCTCCGGTCCAGCTTTTCATCCACAAGAACTCCCAAGACCTCCTCCACAAGGTTGCTTGCAATGGGTTCTTTTCACAGGCTGTGCTCATCTCTGGGATGGCCCTGACCCAGGTGCAGCACACTGAACCTGTACTTGTTGAACTTCAGGAGCTTCTCATGGTCCTGCTTCTCAAGCTTGTCCAGGTCCCATTGGATGGCATCCTGTCCTTCTGTTGCCTCGCCTGCACCACTCATCTTTGTGTCATCTGCAAACCTGCTGAGGGTGCACTCGATACCTTATGTAATTTAACCAAAATATCTGATTCTTATTGTGGCTAGTATCTTATTCAAGTTAAATTTCCAGAGCTGTTCTAGAATGAATATAGTGAAAACTATTTTTCACTCCATACTTCCCTGCTTATGCGTTCAGGTGCTAATTTTATTTTTGTACATGTCAAATTGTAGTGCAAATGTGCTCAGCTGAGTATAAATGATGCATTTTAAGTTGTTTCATTAGAAAATTACACTAGTAATAATGCAGTGCAGTTTCATGTCTCATAATAGCATCATGACTTCACTACTGAGCACAGTGCCTCAATGTCAAACGCCAGAGTTCAGAAAAAGTAGTTACTATTCAGGTGCCAGAATAGCACTGTCCCTTCTGCTCTGCCAGCTTCTGCAGCATAAACAACAGCTGTCGCTCAATGCTGTGAAAAGTGTCTGGTGTACAAACAGTTGTTTTTGTACCCAGGCTTATGGGTCAAGGCAGCAGAGATGTCGAGGAGAGTACCACTGGTGGAAGCTTTCTGCATTCTAATCGTTGCAGTGGGATGTAAGAGAAGTGCTGGCACAGACATCCGTGTCACTTCTCCAAGGGCTGTGTGCATCACAGGGGTGGCTCCCCAGCTGAATAACCTTCCCAGGCTCTGGGACCTCATGGATGCCCCTGAACAGAATTTGTCCCAAAGGAAAAAGAGCCCAAGCACAGAGCTGAACTTGAGATGCATTTCTGGTTGTGTTATACACTGTATTGTAAGAAAAAGTGGAATTGCCCACTGAACATTTTGATCTAAGTAAATATCATTCAATTAAGTGGTGTTTTGTTTGCTGTTTGAAATATATTGCCAGCTTTTGCTGACCAGATCCAGAAGTTGAGCTCTTCGTCTAAAGGCCTTGGCTGCTGTCCCAGAGATCATTTAGAAATGCAAAGACCATTCACTGAATTTTTAAGTGGCCATGGTGACAGACAGGCACCAGAAATGGCTTCATTTGTGCCAGTAAATAGAATCCTCTGAAACTGTGCACTACTAAATGTAAAAAGTTGTCACTGTGTTTTTCCATACCAGTATTTAGATGTTTTATCAGTCAACATTTAATGTTTCAAACATTTTGTTTCAACAAACAAATGTTTGAACACTGTTTCTTTAAAATAGTTATTCCCATATCAAAAAGGTATTTTGAAACTTACCTACTGTTTTTGTTAAAAAACACTCCTTTGTATTTCCAAGGAAAAATGTTAATCTCTCAAAACATAGTTCCAGGGTGATAAACTATGCTTTTCTTTTTTAAAAAATAATTACTACTTTAACTTACTAATAGGTTGCCCAAGGCTTATGATAATAGATGGCAGAAACAATCAAAAAACATGACTGTCCTCTGAGATTCAGTTCCATTGTCTCAACAAACTGCACATTTCTCAGATATTATCTCATTTCGTTTTGGTTTTGAAGTCATTAAGCACTTCCTGCAGCTTCAAGTAAAAGTCTAAAAGTCTGGCAAAAGCCCAATCTAGTTTAATAATCCAACCATGAAATAACAGAAAAGGCTCATTACTGCTATCTAATAATAAAGAGGTCTAATGTTAATTTTTGGAATGCTGATTGTAGAGTTTCAAGTTCTATTAAATCTTTAAAAAATACACCTTTTCTGTGTTCTGAGTATCACTGAAATGCTTTTATATTTTGGTGACAGCTGTAATTTTCTTAACTTGGTGTCTGTGCCCCCCATCCAAAAAAAAAAAAAAAAGTTGCATTATAGTAGCAGTAGGGAAAATAATAGCTATCCATATGATATATATGTATGCTGTAAGATATACCAATATGGAGGTGAGTTACAGCCACTTCTCCAGCTTTGTCATGTAGGGGACATTGTATATAGTATTATAAACATGTTTAATGTTCATCTGTTGTTTGTGAATTTAAGTGTCTGTTCCTAATGGCATTGCTTGTAAATCTACAGTACCACAATCCCTAAATCTGTGCCTAACAACATTAAATTCATTTATGGTGACACAGTTACAGGACCTGTGTTATGGCTCTGTGCACAGACAAAGGGTTACCCTTTCTTTAAACTCTGCAGAAGCTTTTTTGCTGCATTTCTGACCAGTGGGATGTAGCAGAGAGAAACTCAGTTTGTTTGGCTTTGGATGCTGCAGGTCATTTGGATTCTTACACATCCCCAAATGTGTAGCAGCAAAGTACAAGTATCTTCAGCATATGAGTTGATCATTGGGGTTTATTTTCCTGGGAACTCACATGTGGAAACAGATCCCCTGTCCAGTCTATAGTAGTTGTAGTACAGATCTCAATGGTGAAGGCATAAAGAAGGGCTGTGAATAACTGCACTGTGTGTGTAGGGAGTGAGTAAATGGATAAAATCTGCAGCTCCTTTGAGAGGTGAGGAAATAATGTATCTGCTATAGGGAAATTTCAGGAAAGTCCTTGGGTTTTATCTTCTCTGAGTGGAGTCCTGGGGTGTTGTAGTGTCCTACTGTCATGCTGGGTGGTTGTCAGTGAAATATAAAAGGCTGTTGATTCGCTTCCCAAAGGAAGTGGTAAAAGCCAGGTTATTTGCAAGGCTTTAAATTACGCTTGACAAAATCCTTGGCAAGGCACTGAGAAATTATGTTGCATTTGAAAGCACGCCAGCTTGTGCTTCCCAGTGCTTCTCCTGCTGTGGAAATATCCTGCAAACCCAGATTTACAGATGTCCAAAGCAGCCGTGTATCAACAGTGAATCTTAACATATTGTAGCTGTACATACAGAGTTGTGAGTCCTGTGAAGGAATTCACACCTGCTTTGCAATGGGTCTGCTCTGCTTATCTGTGGAGAGTATCAGTGAAGGCCAGAATCTTGCACCCTGGCTGCTCTGGGTGGCCAGAGGATGGTGGATTTAACAGGAGATGTAGTGAATTCTGGCATCCCATGAATCCTGCGAGATGCTGAGCTGGTCATGGGAAACATGCAAACTGCTTGGAAACACAGGTCTAGAACGGCACAGAAGTCTGCAGGGTGAACTTCTAGAGAGCTGGTGAAAGAAGCAGATTAGTTATGCAGATTTCCATTGAAAGGAGTCTATTTTTCCACAAAATGGCTGGGTTTGAATGTACTGGCATTTTTTGATTGGAAGAAAGTTTCACAGTTAAAAAAATGTTGTTACTAATATACTAGAACCATGCCTTAATTGACTCCTTTGGGACCTGAGAAAGCATGGAAGACAAATTTTAGATGCATGCAAAAAGTCTCAGTTTAATGAATATCCTAGATAATCAGAAAGAATTCAATGTTAAATCTGTCTAGGAAGTCTTCCATAGAAAGTAGTTTTTTATTAAAGGATAAAGAGAGTGTCTTTTGCAAGTTTCAGCTGGTATATTAAACCTATTCAGATGCATTCAGTGTTGATGAAGAAGTTATCCACCAACTTTTGTACATGTGAGTGAGATGGGTTTCCAGAATCTGATTTGCTAATGCACTAGGGTCTACAGATCTAGACAGATTGGCAAGGATTGAGGTTTGTTTGCTTCATTGCTTGTTGCTCTTTTTCATTTGAAAGAGAGGTTGTCGATAGGATAATGGCTAGTTAATTGGACCAAATTTGTGATATACATCACCATTGATCACCAGGTGGCTTTATAGCTTTCTGTATTTGTTTTCTGGAATGTATTTGTCTATTTGCATATGAATTGAGTGGAAAATAGTTCTATACACAGGTAACTTCAGAGGTCTTCTTAATCAATGACACCCTTCTGCAGAAAATAGTCTCATTAGTTGCCTTAAGAAAATATGAATTTTTTTTTTTGTTAGAGTTAATCAAAAAAGGCAATTATCTATTATTGCAGTAACATTAGATGAAATCAACACAACCTCACTGCAAAAGTAGTGAATCTTCACTGCTTCCAAAGTAAAAATTGGATCTCATGAACTGTCCAAGGTAAGGCTGATATTTTAAAATGCAGCTTATTTTTTTCTGTTTTGCTTCCCTTCCTATCCAATAGCTAAACACATCAACTCAGTTCCAAGAATATATTTAGCTGACTGAGTTAATCTAATTTTTTCATTGAGCATGCACTGGAATAAAAAAGCAAATCAATAGTGCTCTTGGATATCTTCAAGATCATTTCAGTTCCTGCTCCCCTGTGTCAGCCCCTGTTCTTTTATAAGACAATGAGCAAAGCTGGTGAATGTGGGTATGTAAAGGTCAGTATTCCATGTCTTTTAAAGGTATGAGGAAATTGTTGTTCTTAGGATGTTATTAACTCTGTGGTCTGGTTTGTTTGTGCAATATACATCATGCTAATGCATCCTTGGTTTGAGGGGAAAATGCATCCCACTATTGCAGAGCTGATACCTTCACAGAATGTTTTCTGAGGTGCTATGTGTTTGTTGTCCTGTTGGGTTGTAGTGGCAGATACCTGTAAACAGACTTCATGGTACTTAACTTCTTGTCTTCTGTTGGATAGCTTAGTCCTTCTCAGCTCAGTTGATAGGTTTTGTTTACTTCTCTGCCAGCTTTGTGAGAAGCTGCTGTTTAAAGTTGACAGACCACATGCATTTATCTGCTTTCTGTTCCTATTTGATTATTTTTGTTTATATTGTACTATGCTCCACAGATTTATTTGTGAACTTCTCATCTGGACCTCAGCTTCTAGAAAATTCCACAAGATTTTTCAGATTTTTAAAAAGTGTATTTCTAGACTGTAGAAGCATTGCTCTCATCTAAAATTGCTTTGGAATGTTGCTAAAAGGAACATGATCCCCATTTTCCATAAACAGGTGGGGACATGCTTCTGTCTCCTCCCCTCAAGAGGCACAACCCTGACAAGAGCTGTTTTGGGCATTGGCCATTACTTTGCAAGATCTTTGCAGAATGGTTTGTATGCTGGTGTCATGTGGAACTAAAGTGATATATTAAACTATTAAAGTAATGGCAAAAGCTGTGTTTTCTGGGAGAAGTTGAGGTTAGCAGGATGCTGACACTGCTGTGACTGGTCATACTCTGAACCAACAGACTTCTTACTGAGCCAGGCAGCTGCCACAGGTTCTGCAGTCCAGAAGAGATGCTTATGATATTATTACATGCAGGACAAGAAATTTGATGCTGATATATTCTGAGATTTACTGGAACCACAGTAAAATCCATAAGGGATGCTTATCTGTAATCATCTGTGTGATTTTGGTGTAATTTAAAGAACATTGTAACTAAAAAGAGGAAAAACAGGAAAGAAAAATGAGTTTAAAGTATTGAACAGAATGAATGAACATGTAAACCAATGTTTTGTTGTCTTTAGAAAACAGGAATAAATGGCTAGAAATGTAGTCTATTTTAAAAAGGCACAAGAAAAGTTTGTGTTCTTCTGCTATCTTTATCCTTAGAATACCATATAGTAAATTTAGCTACTAAAAAGAGGAACTTAAGTAAGTTATTTACTAGAGGAACAAATTCTGTTTGTGTTAAATTGTCAAAAGCAGAGATAGCTGTGAGTGTAGACACACCAATTGACAAAAAAGTGACATTCAGTTATCTTTGCTTCCAATTTAAGCTGGAAAATAAGCTTATTGTTTGTTATAATGAAACCATAGCTTATTGTCAGATTTTGAAATGAAGAAGGATCTTATATTCTTCTTTAAAAAATTATTCTCATATTATGAAGAAAATGGTTTAAGTAAGTTTTGTGTTACTAATATATAAGATTACTAACTGCTTGTAAAATTTCAAAGTACTGGCCCTTGTAGAAGGACTTAAGACATATTTTGGGATGATTAATACTCACAACATCCCTGTGAGACAAGACTGAGTTAATTATACCTATGTCACAAAAAGACAGACTTTGGTACGATACACACTTTGACTCACATATTAAGGACGTGTCCATGGAAATGCTAAGCTTTTTTCCCATCAACTCGTTTGCTGAGTACTCTGTGGGTAAAGTGGCATAGCTGCCTTGTCAGTTCACTGACAAAACATGAAAAACTAGTACCAGTGAGACTTGTTTGGCCATCATTTTGCAAATGTCATCATAACATACAACTCCTGAGTCTCTCATCCTCTGTTTTCTCTGGCTGAACAAATTTGCCCTTTCAACCCAAGCATGTAGAAGGCTCCTGTCAAACTGTGTGTCCTTCAGCTAGCAAATACATTGCAGGCACTCTGCTGTAGATATCAATGCAATTTCTTTGCACATATATGCATTTTTTGGTAAAATTAAAAATAGCTTTTTATCCAGGAATGTCTCCCAGGTTGTTTCCTAATCCTGGCAGAAAACTTTAGGTATAAATACAGCTAAGATATGCGAACATATTTAGTATTGCATATTGTAGTATTAGATGCCTCGTATTGTAGTATTGAATGCCTATTTTGAAAGCGGCCATTTCTTTGTCTAATATTTTGCCAATACCTTTTTGACATTACAATATTCCTCTTACAAAATCTATTTGTTACTAAATTAGAATATGGTAGCAATGACATATAAACAAATACAGCTTCTTTGTAACTCCCTAAATATCCTCTTCAGAATTTACTAATAAGTGTAGTTCTTTTTGAGGCTAATTATCAATTTACTACAGTTTTTCCTGACTCCTTAGTATCACTGATAATTTTGTATTTGTGTTTTAGTACTGAGAAATTCCAGAAAAAATATTCCATGGATAAATATCTTCACTTGTGAGTGAAGACTAGGCTTTGTTAAAATTATTTGGATTTTACTTAATGCTTTTTTTCTAACATTTGCTCCAGTAAAACAGGTGGCATATCCAGGGTACCTTGAGTTTTCTAATAAAGACTTGAACTTTTATGCTTTAACATTTTTTATTTTCAATTATTTTATTAAAAAAAAAGTTCTTGTAAAAGGAAAAACTGTACTTTACACTTAGTTTACTGTAAAAGTGATTTAAAGTCTTGGAAACTAAACTTGACTTTCTTCAGATATTCAGCTTATTTTCACCAAGAGAGTGTCAGAGTAAATTATGTCCTCACTGCAAATATGCTCAGTTCCTCAGATTCAGGACTTTCTTTTCTTCTGTTCATGTGCTTGAATATGAACATATGAGGACCCTCAACAGAAATAAACTTCACTCTCATTTACACATCAGGAAACTGATATTTAAATTATTGTTTGTATTAATGACAAAACAGAAATTAGTCGGAAAAAAAAGACAAGAGATGATGTACTATACAGCACTTGGATTTCCATGTGCTGCTTGGGCAACTAGCTGATGTCGTTCCCTTTGCTACCTCATCAGCATCCAAAACCCTGCACATGATTTAGGCTGGAAAGGATTTTTGGTTGTCATCTCCTCTAACTGCCTGCTCCAAATGTTCACTGCTCCCTTCCTGGTGAGGGATTATAGCTGCGCTCAATAAACCCTTGCCCAGGGGTTTTCACCTGTGGTGGCATGAAATATTTCTATATATTCCTTATCTGGGTTAAGTGCAGGTGGCCCATCTACCTTGGTCAAAATGGGTAGAATTTCATCCCAGATCAATGGACTGTCATATCAAATGTTACCCACTTGTAGATTTTTCAGCAAGAAATTAGGTGAAGGATGAGATCTTGAGAACCCAAAAGATTAAATTTAAACTGCTGCTGTGCATGTGCAGTGAATATATTTGCTATGGGCAGATATGCAATGCCTCGATTACCAGGTCAGTTATTAAAAAAAATGTTTGTTAAGAATATTTTTATCTCTCTGTGTACAAATATATAGAGAGAATTATATATATAAACACACATACTTAGAGTGGAAAATTTATTTGTCCAAGTATGAGGGAACAACCAAAATATTGTGTAGTGTACAGTATTCACCTTTCAGTATTTTTTCTTATGGTATTTACATGGTGAAATATTCTGGCAGATACTATAAGATGTATAAAAACTTATTTGTCTGACTTTAATCAGCTACTGTTACTGTCAGTGTGCATTTCATGGAATTATTTTTTCTAAGCACGATGAACACTTACCTGTAAAAGTTGAATCCAAGTGAGAAATTGCAGGCAACTTGGGGTTCTAGATCAGTAGGATTCCTTATCTAAATTGTTTGCACGTTAGATTTCTTTTGTAGCACTGAATAATTTGGATAAATGACCTTTCAAATGGTAATTGAATTTCTGTAACAACAGTTGGGTGATGGTACATAAAAAGTAATAAAAGACTCTAGCAGTGCCCTTTTCTGGAGCTTGTCACAGTTTCTACCTCTGATAGTGAGTGACACTTATTACTCAAGTCATATTTTCTTAAAGCTATGGCTTTGCTGAAATTGTGTGCAAAAATATACTTTCTCTTTTAAGTTAATTGTATTGTGGTAAAATCAAACTGGGTTTTGGTTTTGTTAATAATAGAATGTTTTACAGGCAACTCATTTTTCTCAAAATATATTCTTAGAAAGATCACCATTAGAAATTTAGCTTCCTAATATTTATGTACTGGGAAATCAATTAATTTGTAAACAATTTAACTTTGCCATCACAAGGGAAGTTAATTCTAGGTTATTTGTATGACAGCTACACAACTTGTATTGTCCTGTGTATGTTGACTGAAGCTCGTATGGGACCAAAATCACCTCTACCAATACTGGGATTTTTGATGATCTAGGAATTTGAGATCTGGCCTTTGAAATGCAAATATTGTGTAATATAGACACATAAAAATGGAGAGTAAATACTAAATTATAGATAATACATTTTTTACATGAAATTACTTTTCCTGATTCTCTCTGACTGGTACAGCTAGGACCAGTCATACCTGTGCCTTGCAAAAGAAAAGGAAAAACATTTAAAGAACAGGTATTACCCAAAGAAGCCAAATCTTCCAATATGTCATCCATATTGTTTGAACTGTGAGGGCTTTTTTCTTACTGAAAGATAAATTGTATTTGAGTAAAACCTTGTAAACTCTCATATGGACAAATTTTTAGAGCCATAAAACAAATTTGCTGAAAAATTCTTAAACATACTTTTCATGTGTACTCCTTTCTCTTTGTAAGCTGAGACAATAGTGATACCCTGAGGACTAATTGTTTATTTTTATTACTCATCAATCTCTGAGATACATATCTATAGATATAGATGTAGGATTCTATCTGAAGTTCCCCCTTTCTAGAATACAGGAGTGTTTCTGTGGTTTCAGAAAGTGTTTCCTACTTTGGCTTTGTTTGGCTTTCTATAAAATGTCTCGTGATGCCACAGAGAGCATAATCTTTGTTAAATAGAGTTCATAGGTCAAATACCTGTAATAATTGATATAGGCAATGGCATGAAGACAATTTGGGAATACTGGCTGGTTGGAACAGCAAAGGTCTTACGATTTTACAATATGAATTTTACACCTCATTTGATCACACAAAATGTCTAAATTTACTCAGTCTTAATGTGCTTATTTGCCTTCTTTTAAGTCCAGTTTGTCTGTTTTGACTCTTCCAGATCACAAGTTCTTCAGACTGGGTAATTCTCCCCGTTTTTATGATTGAAAAATACTTAGTGCCCTGAAACACACACAGAAACTGTAATGAATAAGAGTGATAGATCATTACTCAAAACTGACAGAAATTGTTCAGCTTCTTGCCTTTTGTAACCCCCAATAAACCATTTCACCTCTCTTGGTAATAAACAGGGTGAAACCCTCATTTTAGCTGGCACTAGCAGGACTTTCCGCATGTTTGACTCTATTGGAAAATTGATTTAGATACGAGTAAGCCACTCTTGAATAAATATACAAGAAAATACATGTATTAAATATATTAGTTTCCTCAAGTATCTTTTTCTTCAGTGTCTGAGACCTTTATGTTTTTTCATTTCTGTGATTTTTTTATTAGGAGCCATTATACTTGCAAAATATTTAGTGGATTTCTGATTGCTACAAGGGAAATAATTATGCTAGATAGGGGAAATCAAAGCCTTTCTAGTGCATGAAAGTACTTGGAACAATTACAGAGTTACAACTGCAAAACTCAAAAAATATGCAGTTTATCAAAATGGAAGCTCAATACATTTTCTAAAATCTAAGGACACTTCAGCAATTTCTTAAATGCAAATATCTAAATAAAGATACTGAGAACTGACCTTTCTTTTGGGCAACTGTAGTTTTGATGTTGATAAATAAAAGATGTCACAATTAAGAAGACTTATGATATTTTGCTGTTTTAATTTGATGACGTCACAGTGTTGTTTGATTGAAAATACTGTTACCTTCTAATCTGTAATAAAGACTGTTCTGAATTATCATTCACTAGAGGTCTGTGACAAAGGCTTTTATAATCAACTACTTTTTCAATTTTATTTTGGTTGATAAGTTCTTGGGAAACAACTGATTGTACCCATCTCTGAATGTGGGAAGTTGTAGCTATTTCCCTAGAAATGCCATGGCTGGAAATGGCATTAAAATGTCATTAAATGGGGTTGGCATTAAAATGTCTATGCACCAACTGTCCAGAAAGCTGCTGAGTTTTGTGATACAAATGTTGCCATCTTCCAAGTGAACTAAGTAAGCCAAGTATGCTCTTTTGAGACCCCATTGGCTTCTAAGCTTCACTAGGAATAATTAGACAAATGTGACTCCCATTTTAGTAATTCATGTATTTGTTACTCTCTACAGAACTTATCATCAAAATTTTCAAAATAAGTGCTTTTTATGCAGCTCTTAATGCCTTACATAAATATCTACAAGTGTACAATCCAGCATTTGCTGGGTTTCCCTTCCCTTTCTAAACAAAAAGCTGAACATCTGAAATTCCGGAATGATTTTAAAGCAGGTTTGTGCATATACAAACAGATGGTGTTTTTAGGAACCTGATTTTTCTGCCCAAACTTCCAATGAGTGCAGTCTTGCATGGAAAGTAGGGGGTTTTTGTGCAATTTTCTTTTTTTTTTTTTTGAGAAAAAAGGAAATGCAGTATGGTACTGCTAACAATGTCAAGATTGGGCTCTGGTTTTTAAATAGTAATCTCCCTATGCTTGAAAACTTAAACCTATCCTGTTTATTCTTCTCTTGTTTGGGACAAAGAGGTGCAGCTAACACCTTGAAGCCCCAGAGCCAGTGTAACAATGGTAACAGGGATTTTTGTAACAAGAAATGGAGTGAATGAAATAGAATTTTTGGATGCTATCACCAGATGATCCAGCTAGTTCTTGAGGCTTGGAAGTTTGTATACTGTGTATCCCCTCTAAAACAAAATTTCAGATGCTGCCCTAACTTCCAGAGTATGAACCCTTTATTGAGTTTAGCATTTTTAAAGGACAGTTTTACTCTGGAGGTGTATGCTAGTGATCCAAAGGAATTTGGATCCAAAGGCCACATTTATAAAGCTTCTCAATTAGTTCTGAGCCTTGTGTGAAATCATATAGTATCTTTGCTTCACAAAATCATAGAATCATAGAAATCTAAGGGGATTGAATGAACCTTAGAGATCATATAGTCCCAGCCCCCCTCCGCCATGGGCAGGGACACCTCCCACCAGAACGGGTTGCTCAAGGCTTTATCCAACCTGGCTTTGAATAATGCCAGGGTTGTGGCATCCACAACCTCTCTGGTCAACCTGTTCCAGGGTCTCACCACCCCCACAGTGAGCCTAAATTCCCCCTTTTTTTTTCCCCCCTTACTCCTTTTCCTATCAGTACAGCTCCTGATGAAAAGTCGCTCCCTAGCTTCCCTGCAGGCCCATTCAGATAGCGGGAGGTTGTTACGAGGTCTCCACACAGCCTTCTCTTCTCCAAGCTGGACAGCCCAAATTTTCACAGCCTGTCTTCATAGGGGAGTGCTCCAGTCCTCTTACCAACTCCATGGTCCTCCTCTGGATTGGTCCATGTCCTCTTTATGTTGGGGGCACCAGAACTGTAAGTGATACTCCAAGTGAAATCTGACAAGAGCAAAGTACAGGGGGAGAATAACCTCCTTTGACCACCAGCATTGCCACCTTTCTTCAGTTGTCTTCAGTTTAGTTACTTTTAGGTAATTTCCTGCCACTTTACCTGTAGTACCATTTTGAGCTTTTTATGTGTTCTGTTTTATATGAAACATTTAAGCACTGAACAAATAAAAGAATATAATTTGTGCACTAATACCTTTTTTAACCTAAGTTTTTAGGTTTACATTTTAGGTGGCACTTCTTGTCTTGCTAGAAGTTAGTGCACAAACAGTTGCAAATGCAAATCTTCACTCTGTTTTCTTTTTTTTTTTTGCTTGAATTCTCATTCCAGTAGTTTTCTTTGAAGCAGCACTCATAAATATTCTTTAATAGATGAAAATATCCTTGAAGAGGAAATGCATTTCTAAAGTGTTGTAAATGTCAAAGCAAGGATGGAGGTAAAAATTATCTCTGAACTTAATATTTCTATCAGAAAATTCCCCAGAGGGAAAGAAGCTTGCAGAGAGCACTGATAATGCATAAATACCTATGCTGATTCAAGAAATGATCTTTGAGATCTGATGCACATTGATGTTTGTGGAAGGTCATATTTGTTTTAAGTTACTTTGTTTCTCCTTATACTAATAAATTCCTGGATGGATATGAAGGAACTGAAACTCTTGTTTCCCTGTGAGCTTCCCTTTCCAATCTTGGTTTAGATCTCTAATCACAAACTCAGTTTTGCATGAACAGGGGTTTTGATCATTCTCTGTCCTAATGAAACCTATATTGAGAAGGCACACCCTTCTGCTTCCTCCATCCATATGCTGAAGGGATCTACACAGATATTGTACATATAGGAATACACAGGGAGAGTAATCTGTTAATTGTGCCCATGTTCTTAAGCACAGGGCATTGTGTTACTCTACAAATCGTGTATTTTTTACTGTTTTATAAAATTGATCAACATAGATTATCAAATTACCAACCAATTTTTGGTTGCTACCAAAAAAGCTCTATGTGTACAACAAAGAGTAAAAGAATGAATCAGGATACTTGTTTTCTGTGAATAAAATGTTCTGGAAAGGCTCGGAGTATTTCTTGTGGAGAGACAGTAAAATGCTTAGATGATGAGAACTGAAAATCAGCAAGGTTCAGTATGCTGGAGAGCGTTCAGAGAAACTGAGGGAAGTCTGCAACACTGAAGAAATGCTGGAGTAGGAGATTAAATTGGTGATAAGTGGAAAGCTGGCAAGTAGATAGGATGAATCAGATTGCCAGTAAATTTCAGTAATTTGCAGTAAATTTCTGTTGTGATATCTTACAGAGGTAAAAAGTAATATCAAACTCAGATGGAATGATGAATAAAAATGCCATGTGGAGATAAGAACATATGGAAATTGTAAAGGAGATTGTTATATCAGAATAAAGTGCTTTGTCAAGAACCTGTTGATACTGGTTTTTACTTAGAGTGACCAAAAAAAGAATACTTTGGTAGGTTATCAGTACAAAGGTTTTTCATATCATGTAGCAGCTCTGGGAAACAGTAACATCAAGGACAGGCAGCAAGTCCCTGAATCTTTACCAAATTGGAATTTTCCCTTCAGCTGTTAAATGTTTTATTCTAATATTTTATTCTGAGTTTAATACTCAGAATGTCTCTTGGGACATAATTTCATTTTCTGGCTTTATACACTTTCCCTAAAATGTAGGAAAATTTGCACTCTGAGAGACACAAACATAAAAGAACAAGGTTGAATACTGAAGGCATCTGTTGTTCTCAGTAGGAATAGGATCCTGAGGGAATACATGATCTATCTGAGCTAATATAAATTGTGAACTATGACACATTCATTAAAAAGAAATCTCAAATAGGATTCTAACTTAGAATGCTCTGCAAAAAAGTCTTGGACCTGCAGTATAAAGCTAATTATTGATTGAATATTTACTTCTTGTCTTCTCTTTCAATCAGCTGTTTCTTTTAACTTTGTGTTCGGAGACTTGGCTTAGGAGTCTGTGTCCAATGTGCCTCCAGTTGCCATCTTCTGGCTACTCTTATCACAGGCTGAAATGAAATTTCACAACGCTTACACATCAGCATTCTTGCTTAGTTTTCAAATTCTCCTCAGTTTCGGAAATACATAAAAGATTTGTTAAACTACATGCTGAAATAAAATCATATTTTTTGCAGGTTAGAAAAAATTGAAAAAAATTCAAGTAGGAATACTTGAAACAGCCTGGGTGTCCTTCTTTCTCCACAGACTGGACTGAATAACATAAAACACAGTAAGAATTGAGATAAGTGTTTCTTTCAAAGCAATCCTTCTTCTTTTCTTGTTTGATGCACTTCTTACTCTTCTTTGCACCCAACTTTTAAGTGCTGCAACTAGTCTAGGCTGAAATGAGCACTTCCGTGTCTTTATGGCTGTCTCCTAAGAGTTGAAATTTCATTTCTGGATTAGTCACAGTGTTGTAACTCCTGCTGAGTTTTTTGTTGTTTGGTTCTCCCCACCTCCAGCTGTGATATCTGGAAAGGTAAATTAAAATCTCTCAGTAATTTTTGCATACCTATTTTATACAATTTCAATAAATGATGTTTTCAAATCTGTTCTTTTGAAGGTGGCATGACCTCTTACATTACACATTTGGGAAGCAATTCTGGGGTCACTCCTGATATACTATCAATTAGGACACTCTGCTCCAGTAGCTTGTGACAATACTGTCATGTAATGGAAAACACTATCTCTTCCCTTACAGACTCTTTTGTTCTCTTAATATGCAATTTTATCTGAGTTAAAACCCTCTTGAAAAGGGTAGAAGAAGGAAGAAAAGCTGATGCAATTGTCTCATATAGCAAAATACAGGCCTATACCATAGATAAAGTACTATTTTTGTTTGCTGCAGATCCAGGTGTTTTCACTTCTGGCCATGGACTTCAAATCAAAACCTGAATGGGGAGGAGAAGTGCAGACAAGGATGGTTTCTTCCTGCCTCCCTTTCACTATAGGTCTGGGGCTGAACTTGGAAGTAGTGATGAGGAGGGTTGGGAGAAGGGGGTTAGGAAGTGCTCTACCTAAATTCATGCATGGGATTAATAGCAAATTGGTTTGGAACAAGCTACACAAATTGTTTGGATTGAGAGATCCAAGCCATCTTAACCACAAATGAGAGTGGATATCCCAGAAAGTGCTTTTCAGATCTGTGTTTCCAATTTAACTTTTCTGGACTCAAATACCAGGATTTCTATCTAAGCAATTCATTCCTCCATTTTCTACTTGTATGTACAAATGGTTGTGAAGTTGATGGTCTAATAATTGTTGGGATCTTGGGGGAAATAATCCTTCTCTCTAGTTAGAGCATGAGCAGAAGGGGTTTTTTTGTTGTTGCTGTTAGGTTGGGGGTTTTGTTTCCCCAGAAGCTTCTGCATGGGACACCAGCAAGCATTTTGGTTTTGTGTCTCAGAGCCAGTGCTGGCCATACCAGCAGTGGTTTGTGGTTGTGAGTCAAGATTACAACAGCAAACAAACAGGACTTCAGACCTCCAGAAGTTCAGTTTGAGCTGATGGCCTTTTTAACAGCTAATAGCACAATAAAGACTAGTAGTTTGCAACCAGAAGTGGAATTGCATTGTGATGGCAATTAAAACCTTTGCCAGAGAAAATGAACATTTCTGAATCTCTGCTAAGTGGTTTTTCCAGCCATGCTTTTCTCATTGACAATTCTGTTCTCAGTGTAACCCTGAGTCTCTGCCACTTGTCCACAAATTTAGAAACTTACCATGTTGTATTTCCTGGTTAATAGGATTTCACTACAGTCTAATATTACTGAGTGTTCTCCTACAAGTAAAGAAGAAAAAAAACCAAACCACAAAACCCCCCAAATACTTGTCAAGTATTTTTTATTCTATGACCCACTTCTTTACACAGCTCTACT
The DNA here is from genome assembly GCF_009650955.1 of Corvus moneduloides. Taxonomy (NCBI): domain Eukaryota; kingdom Metazoa; phylum Chordata; class Aves; order Passeriformes; family Corvidae; genus Corvus; species Corvus moneduloides. The sequence goes on along the minus strand of NC_045480.1, from coordinate 17,348,713 downwards.
AAAACAACATTTTTTTTATATAATTGCCTTTTGCATATCACTCTACCATTAAACTCTACCATTAAACTTGCCCACTGAGTTATCAAAAGGGAAAAAAAACAAAAAAGAAAAAAGCAGAAGATAATTTATGGTCTCCTCTTCAAAGTGATGGGGAAGCCAATTCTTGTAATGCATCTTGTTATTATAATTTTAAAATATGGGAAGCTATTTAAACCTCAGAATAGAAGGAAAGTCTGTCTATTATATGCATAAATGCAGGAAATTTGCCTTTTAGTTTTTCAGATTTGATGGGCCATTCAAATTACAAGACTGACAATAAAAATTTGTCTTGCCAAGAAGTCTGAGCCAAGAAATTTTTGGAAAGTCAAAATTTTCTAGGGTGACTTTTATTTTGTCTCTGAGATTCAGCAAAAAGAGTTTTTTTGTTTGTTTGTTTGGGATTTTTTTTTAATGCAAGAGGCATCCACTGCAGTTTAATAGAATTTTTAAAGCATTATCTTTATATGCACTTTCTGAGAGCCAGGGCTGCATCAGTGTATTTCTAGGCAAATTATTTCAAGGTAATTTTTTTACCAGCCTCACTCATACAGTCACAGCTGTTTTAAAAATATTTTTTTCTTCAATACAGATTATTCCTGCAATCCTGGGTTTTCTTAGATGTCTTTGTTGTTAGAATTAGAGTTCTCAGATTCTGCACATGTTTACAAGAAGTAAAAATCATGCTTGACGTTGACCTTCCTCCCCAGCTTTAACTGCAAATTAGAGCATTTCATATATAGAACAAAATAAAATCTCTAAATAAACAGCAAAGGTTGAGTTGCTTTCCAAAGGGTCCTCAACTTTTTTTCTGGAAAAATGTCTTGGCATTAATTATTTGATTGCTTATGGTTTTGTTTTCTGTAACATTTTTGTTACAACTTTTATCATCTCTTTAAAAAATCAGTATCTGAATTTTCACCACCAAAATCTTTGTGCCATTTAAAATGATGGCCTTCAAACCCCAGGGAAGTGACAGGAGAATTTTTGCACTTGGTTTAAGCTAACAAAAGAAGATCATTAAAATTTGATCACCTTCTTTTTAAATGAAGCACTCTGCAAAAGGAATAGCAATTGCTCCTGGCAAACCAGATTTCTTTTTATTTTTGATATCAGACGGTAATAACTAGGCACTAGATTATCTAGTAAAGGACCTGAGAAAGATGGGGGTTTTTAACTGCTCTTGGGAGAAGCAAATGAGGTCTGGACATGTCCACAGAAGTAAACTAATTCTGTGTTGCAAGGGATGGGAGTGGTTCAGAAAGTTCACATTCTGGAAAAAAAACCATGACAGGAGGTTCAGGATGAGGCAGAGGAAGGGCCCAGCCCAAAAATTTACCTTTAAGACCTAAGGACTGATATAGAAACTGTCCTTCTTCCTCCCTTCATGTACCTTTACTACTTCAGTCATATCAATGTCTTGCATGATTTAAAGTGAAAATTTATTTACTTCATGTCTATGGGCAAGTATGTGCATTTTGGTGACCTGTGTGAACTGCAAGTTCACAATGGGTGCACTTCTGGGAAATTGTTCTCACATTGCTGAGCAAGTTCAGAAGTTGGCACTCCTCCTAAATGATGACCATGAGACCAACTTTTGATAAAATGTCACAGGCAGGAAAGCAAACTGCAAACTGATTTGTATAGTAAGAGAAGGTGTTATGCATAAAATCTTGCTATGGACAAGGGAGGGAACATGCCATACATCTATATCAGATCCATATGTTTGCAAAGCCATGAATTAATTTTTAGCTTATTTAAAATGTTAATAGTGTAAACAGAATTAAAAATATTCTAATAGCAGTAGTATCAACAGCTCATATTGACATACGATATCATAGTGTGACAACTTAATGACTAGAGACATTCATGAAAAATTTGGTTTGCGTAACATCTTCCCCTAGATAGTATTGAAATCTTCCCTGAGACCATAGGATGTTTTGAAATAAGATGTCCTCCTATTGATACTATTCTACTTCTATAAATCATTTGCAAGGCAGTCACAAAAAACACTCAGCTTTTTTCCCCTGGTGTTTTTTTTCTGAAAAGATGGAATGTTCCAAAGAAGCCAAAGCAGTATCTATTAAAACAGTGAGGAAATCCTATGATTGTTTTCAGATTAAAGTTTTGCCTTCAAGAAAAATATCAACATGTTAAAACATTTATTACCCATTTTTTAATCTTCTTTTTGTCCTTTCATTGGGTGGAAAACCAAAGAGGTAAAGTATTAAAATGTGACCTATACATGTTATCTCTGAAGACATAATATGAAGGAGTCTAGATAATGATAAGGTAAAATAATGTGGGATAAAATGTGATTATTAAATCAAAAGGAACTTGAGGTTAAGAGTGGAGTTACCTAATAGAGAGGAAAGAAAACTGTATGACATACCATAAATGAATAAAACTGCTAAGGGCATCTTTGCAATTAAGATGCTGATACCTGACAAGTTAGCTGTCTATTGGAAATTGTGAAGGATTGTTGGGTTTTCTGGGGGGTTTTTCACCCCTCTCCCCAGTCTTGTTCCTTGGACATAAGATAACTCTAATAGCTTTTTATTTTTTTTTTTGACCGAAGAGCTTATCTCTTCCATTTTTAATACACTTACCACAATAAAGATAGCTGTCCTGTTCTGATGGGAAAAAGTTTGATGTCATAATTTTTGTAATATAAAGCATGATTTCTATTTGGTGACTGAAGGTCTATATTGAGGCACAGACCAGCTGATATGAACAAGGAAATTTCTGCACAGCCTAAATAGAAGTAGTATTCATACCCACCATATAAGACCCTGTAAAGTTTAAAGTTTACCATTGTTCTTCTAGTGTACAAGTGTACAATTTCTTCTAGTAATATTTCTTCTCCTCACAATGAAAGATACAAGCAGTGATATTCCTCTGTATCTTTATGTTCCTGAGTATCAGTGTTGATTATATAACATGTGTGTATTATATCAAATTATTGTCCTTTGTACTGATCTGTAGAGTTTGGAGTTGTGCTTATTACCAGCCTTTTACTTATTTCCTTGTTCTAGGCTTCAGATTTAGATATTTATTTACAGGCAACTAATGAAGTTATACTCACCTTGACCATATACTGGTTATTATTGTCACTGACTTGTAACTTTATAGTAGCTGAGTTCATAATCACACTGCTTCACTTCCTTAGGCTATAGAGCTGAAAAAAGTTTTGTGTTTATGCTTAAGGCCTTTACTTGATCACATCTTAAGAGTGTTGTTGCTAGGAGACTGCAATGATTTCATACTCAATTTCTACAGTTTCCTGAGGTCTCATGCACACGGTCCCAGGTACCTGCCCTACCACTAAGTGCTCCCACCTGGGAACCAAAAATCGTCTTTCACCGATGCCTTTGTGTCACATGTGAGATTGAATTCCCTGGTTGCTCCTTTTTCCTGCTTTTAATCTCTGAGATTTACTTTGCCTCTTTTCATGACTGGTCCCTAGGGACTGGTTTAAAGTGGTATGAAAAGGGCAGATGAGGGAGGTTTGCCCTGAAGCCACAAGTAGTTGTGGCCACACTTGTCAGAGAAATGGCCATACAGTTACAGAAGAATATGTGATAGAAGATAGGGAAATGATGACACTGCACAGATAAGGCCATCAAAATCTACTCACTGTATGTAGTGTGCAACTTCAAGACCCTAACACAGACTCAGATGTTTCCTTTACAGGTCCAGCAATGCTAAATGGGTGTGATATCCTCTGATTCATATCCCTGATGACCATTTCCTGCCTGAACCACATAATGGGTAGCTTCTTCAGGCTTAATCTGTATCACAAAACCTACATGAATTTCCAGTTGCCTGGAGATAATAATAAAATGATTTTTGGAATGTATTTTTTTTGCCTGTAATGAAAATAAGGGTGCAGAGTAGAAAAAATATTACTTAGTTTAGAGTGGTAGAGTTTTAAGTGCATATAAACCTTTCTTATTACTCATGAGCAAGGTTTAGCTCAGGTTTATCAAACCATAGATATGATCAGATCAATTCTATTTAAAATGGTTTTCCTCTATGTCAGTCAAATTTTACGTACTTTGTGTGAGAGCTCATCAGCTGTATTATGTGGGAAGAAGATCTATGGGTCCTTATTACAATCACAACTGTTCTGGAAAATCTGGAGTAGACTGGTAACTGCTCATGTTCCCCAAAGGGCATAACTGAAGGATTCCCCAGGAATGCTGATGAACTGTTTTTCCTGTCAATATCTGCAGGACCCTGCCAGGAGGGAAAAGACAGACCATAGACCTAGCAATGTGGTAATTTAACTTGCTCTCAACACTGGTACTTCATATTTAATAATTAACAGAATCAAATTGTGGATGAAGGAGAGCTGTTGCAAAACTGCTTCAACCAAAATGTAGGCTTTGAAGAAATGTTTGGGCTGTGGTACCTCTCTTCTGTCTTTCTCGTCCCTGAGGTAGTAGCTGCAGTATATTCACTGAAATACATTACAATTCATGCCAGTTAAGGATGTGAAAACTTAAGGATTTCCACTTTCCATCTTAAATTTTAGGTTAATTAGAGGATCAAGCCATAGCTAGCATAAAAGGGGAAAGAAAATGCCTGAAAACTGTGGGGAAGCCCTTGACTTGGAAGAAGAACTCTAGGTTTTGACCACTTATGGGAAATCCTAGGGGCGAATAAGTTGCAATAAGTTGCAACAGATAATTATTGAAGCTATGAAGTCAACCTTTTTTAAACTATATATATATCTATATTTCAGATAAGTATAGATACATACATAGATGTAGGTTTATATACATAGGTGTATTTTTTCATATATATTGTGAAAAAAAGCTTCTTTTGAATATTTTAATTACTGGCTTAATCTGTATTAGTTATAGAATTCTCATTGCTAATTTGGAGAAATGCCTATTCTATTAAGAATGCTGCATACGCAGTATTGGCTTGTTTACAACCAATTTCTGATATTTTTCTCTTTAACAGGTTAATGTAGGTGTTGGGGTCAAAACACAACCTTCACAATATTTTTATTTTGTATGGACGTGATATAGATACATTTTAGTTATATCAAATCTCAAAGTTTTATGGAACTTATAGATTATTATAGCTATGGTTTCTATAACAGGAAAGATGTTTCCTTCTGGTTTTTTCTGTTCAGATTTCTCTTCCATCAAATATAGATATAAATATGTGCAGAGTCTGATACAATTAAATGAGTTACAAGAACCTATCTCTTTTGTCTTGGAGGTAACCCCAAAATTTCTTGTAAATGGAACTCAGATAAGACTCCAAAGCCACAAAAAAAAAAAAAACCCACAACAACCCAAAAAAACCTCATTTACTTGATACTAGTGTGCCTCAATCTTCTGTTTTTATTTGAGGATACTCAGCAATAATATATTTTTAAGTTGAAAGGTATGACCATATATAAAAAACAGGATCTGTATAATAAGGAAGATACTATTTTAGTTTTTTGTAGAAAGTTTATTGATAACACTGCCCATACAGATTTGTATACAGGTATTCTATAATATATTGAATATTAAAAGTGAGTACTCTGGCTTCTGCAGTGAGAATTTTAGAGTGCATGCACAGAACTTAATGTGCAACATGAAAACTGCATTATGCCATTTTATGTTTCAGCAGATAAGTCCCAGTCTTGTTTATTCTCCAGCACAAACCACTGGCTGGCTGTAGAAGGTCAGGCTGGGAAGTTGCTCATGTTTGACACTGCAGCATTTGGGAGTGATGAATGTTTAATTAGGCAAGGTGGACCGTGGGGGAGGTTGAGGCAGCTGTAGCTCCTGGTTGACTGTCTGCAGTATCATCTTAGAGTGTTGTGTGAAAATGAATCCTTGGGGTAAGCTTCAAGGACACTGAGTAGGTAAAAAAAGGCATTCTGAGAGCAGCTACCTCTGGGAAGGTAGGAAAAATAGAGATAAATGTTTTAAGTACTTCTGTTACACTGGTCAAAAATTATGGTTGGCTAAGCCAACATGTTTTATTAGTTTACATAAATGTAAACTATAAATGTTTGAACTTATAAAGTCTGGGACTACAACAGCAATGAAAGTAATTTATTTTATGCAGGTATTAGCTATCAGAATAGAGCACATGTATAATTTGTTGATATTATGCAAACAGTGTGAGGTAGCAGTCATTTCTCTGTAGCCCTATTTTAAACACAGCAACAGAGCTGTTTGAAGATATTATTCTTAGCAAGCTTTCAGGAGAAATTAAAAACTATAGACAAAAGTGGGAAGACTGTATTAATTTTCACTAGCATAGGCCAAAATAAAAATTTCTTATTATTTTGTGTTCCACATTTAAAAACATTGCATGCAGTTTGAATAAGTAACAGTTTGGCTAATAGGAAGGTTTTAATTCCGATATGAAGAGTATAAAAAGAATTAAAGAAGGTAAGTACATCTGTCTTCATGACCAGGGACATTGGCAGTCCCCTCACTCTTTGTCCTGGGCTCTGTGGAAGTTATTTTTCCCACAAGACAGAATGTGATAATTTCCTGATCCCACATAGACATCCATTTTAATATGGAACGCATAGAGCAAGAAATAGTTTCATGTTCCTTGTTGTCACTATAGCATTTTAATCTAAGTAAACTTAGCTATCATGTAACTGCTGATCAGTTAGGAAGGGAACATATGCCTGCATCTCTGCTTCCCCAGCTCATATTCTATCATATAGCCATCTCTGGTCTGTGTTAATATCCAAGACTAAATTTGGGCAAATGACGTCCAAGAGAATTTTTGTTGCTATTCACTGGCTGTGGCTAAAAGTGGTAGCTGATATTTTCATAGACATCATGAATAATTTGGAATTACTTCTGCGGTTTCCAGTGACTTCTATGATGAATGACTCTCATCCTGCTGCATCCACTTGAATAATGATGGTGAACTTTGGACACCTCAGTGCACAATACTGTCAAGTCAAGAAGCATAAGTCCACAGAAGAACTATTAAAATAAATACAGTAGGGATTGTAATTTAGGAGGACCCTTACTTTTATGACAGGCAAGGAGCAACTGAAGAGATCTGATGATGGTCATCTACTTGTGGCAGCTGTTTATTATGCTCTATCGTAAACATCTTGCTGTTACCTTGTGTTCACCCATCTGTTTGTTTCTGCCCATCTGTTATTGATTGCCATGTGCTTAGGTTGTAAATATCACTGTTGTTTGAAATTAAAAAGGTTAAAAATCCTCTGATTAAAAAAAAAAAAAAAAACAGTTGTGGAATTAAGTATTTGCATTAAGGAAAAAAAAGGCTCTTACAAGCCTCTGGAGTCAACATCGAGGAAACTGTTTACAGGTTTTCTGTGCTCCTGGATAACTTCCTGTGGTTACCCTTTCTGATGAGGTTGAAACATTTAATTGAGTTGATTTTTGTTGTAAGATTTCAATTTGCTTTTAGTCAATAGCAAGGGCTAGTTCAGGAGGAAATTTTGTTTTTTGAAGTCAGAGGATTGTGTGCAAATGAAAGAGGTATACAAGGTAAATTGCCTGTAAGAAGCCAATCAACCTGTGCTCTGTATATGTCACTTCAGCTTCTGCTGGTTTTTTTTATTCTCAGACTGGCAAACTTATATTTGGCATGCACTGTCATTGTTAGTCTATGGCTTTCTTTTCATCAAATATCTGTGATGGCTTTTTTTTCTCTCCCTAAACCATTATATGTGCTTTTGGCATTTGAGTCTTTGCCATTGTTACTTAATATGACAACAACCAAATTTAATTTCTTCTTGAATGTTTTAAGAGATGTTTTGCCTATTTTTTTATTAAATAAAATCTGAATTTAGTAACTTCTTCTCTCTCAAAACAAAACTATAATGCTAGCTAATTCATCATTATTCACCATTTAATGCCAGGATATTGCAATGGTCAGTTATGCGACGCGCAATGCTTTTGGGGTTTAGATTTTTTCTTTTTTGAAAGAAGAGTCAAACACATTGTCCCAGGAACCTAAGCAATCTAAAAATCATTGGTTTTCTTTACTTTTTTAAAAATTTGTTTTCATGTTGCAGTTAATGTATTTCTCTTTTGGTTTGTTCTGTTTTATAGTGAAATACTATTCCTACACAGGAAAAAGTAAATAAATACTGATACATACCTTCCAATAATGACCAGCTCTGAACTACAATATCGGTGTATTTTTTTTCTTTTGTAGTGTTAGACTAAAGCTGTATCAGTGTGTACCCTCCTCTAAGGATGGTTAGGTCGCACTTCAGTTGCCAACAGGTAGGCCTGGGGCAGAGACCTGTGATGCTGAGACCCTAACTGAAGTTATAAAAATGCATGTAGAATTTCATCTATGGACTGAATAGAATTTAATTTCATACATTTTTGGTTTTGCACTGCTTTCTTCCCATGGTGACAAAGATTTTTAAGATTTTTCTTGTAGCTTTGTGTAGAAACCCTCAAAGGAAGAAAATATTTTATTGTTATAAATTTGTTTGTCCTGACTGTGCTATAGTATGCTTTGTACATTCAGGGAAATGTTTACATTTTGCTTTTAATCTTGACTGCAGTTGTTGACAGTCTTTTACAAAAACTGCATATGTTTCCTTCCTAGTCATTTCATTCTTGCCAAGTACTTCAAAACAAAGTAATTTTGTATTTTATATTATTCTAGGAGCCCATGAGCTGGACTTAGTGAAACGATTTGAAAATCCAGTTTACAAACAGCTTTTACTTTTTCCTTCCATTTGCTTTTCCTAATGTCTGAAAAAAACCCTTCTGTTTTGTTTTATTCCTCCTCCATTATACTTAAATAGTGGTTTTTCTAAGTACCTGGTTCCAAAGTCTGGAACTGATTCAGTTCTACGAACTGATCCAGACCCTTCTGACATTAAGAGGATCTTTTTTCAATGGGTTTTAGTTCAGCTCTTTGGATTATGAATTATTAGGAATGGACCGAGCTTGTAGATATAAAAAAGTATTTATATACCTCAGTGGAAAGAGACTGGCTCTGACTGAGGACCTTAGTGTGTCTCATCAATTAAAAAAAATTAAAAAGATGTGTTACCAATATAGAGAAATTGATATTGTCCAACTGTCCATCATATTATTTCACTGTATTGTTAAAAAGTACTATGGTAGTTTTATTACCGTTTTCTATTCTAACTTTCCTGTGCCCTTTTCTCTGATTTGCTCTCTTGATTTGGGAGGAAAAACCTTTAGTCTTAGTCAGTCTTTTCTGCTGACCAGAGAAATATTGGGAGATAGATTTAGATCCAAAGCTATCAAAATACTGCACTGATTGTTAAAAATATCTTGGTGAAACTAGTCAAAAATCTTTCATGAACTCCTCCTTAGGTAGCAATTACTGTTATTGGTGTGTTGAAATGTAAAAGCTTAGGAAACAGTGTCAGAACTGATACAGTTTTGTTTGTAGGTGTTTTTTGGGCGGAAAGAAGATCAAAGCATGGTGTTGGTGATACATGCTTATGGCTTTAGAAAACCAGTATTTCAGTTCTTTAAGCTTCAGTTATTTTCAGTTCCTTATTTTGAAGCAACACTGCTAGTGAAAATTCTATAAAGCAATTGGACATGTCAAAGGATTAAAAAGGTCAAGTACTCCAGCTGAGAACGATTTGCATTGACCCTTCAGTCCTCTTCTAAAGAAGAGATACTAACTTAATGGTTTCAGTATCTCTTTGCCTTTACCAGCTATTTAAGGAGTTTTCCTTGCAGAGACCAGAGGAGTTCAGAAATTTGTAAGGCACACTGGCATCTCCAATACTTCAGAATCTGACGGGGTTTGGGGGTTTGGTGGTGGAGGGTGGGGGGGTGGTGGTGTTTGGGTGTTTGGTTGGGGGTTTTTGTTTGTTTGTTTGGAGGTTTTGGATTTTGGGGGTCTTTTTTTGGGAGGTTTTCTTTGGTCAAACTGTATTGTGTTTTTTCAGAAGAAACTGTGCCAAGAAATTAGTTCCTGCTTAAGATGAGTGGCTGTAGGAAGTAGTACGAACATAAAATACTGGAATTTGCCCATATCCTTCTCAGACTAATCCCTGTGTTGGAGTAACCTGGGGGCTTCTGTGAGCTATTTTATTTTGGTTCTTTCCATTATCTATGTAGCCTCACTGGAAGCGTAAGACAGCATGCTTGTGCTTCAGATAGCAGACACAGAAAACTGTGTCATCTAACTGCAACTTTGATAATGCTTTGATGTATTGTGTCTAATGTATTTATCTCTGCGCACTCCATAATATAGACAATAGCTTGAAGATGTGCATTTGTTTATTGTAATTTTTTAAAGGCGTTCACCAAAATGTTTTATGGTCAGTGCTGTCATTAAAATTAGATCAGTCGATGATTTTCTTCTGTTCAGCTTTTCCTTAATGGGTTGTCTTTTTTTTTCTTTTTAACTGTATTAGGCATTATATATTGCATCACCCTCTAATGCAATAGAGCTGTTCTCGAGGAGGGAAGTATTCCAAGGGAAACGAAAACATATATTCTTTGGGTTCTGTGGTCATGGATGAAGACTATGGAAGATCATTTTTGTTAATAAGAAACACTTCTCAGCAAGTTGGAACACAATGAATTTGTAAGGGAACAGTAAGGCGTACAGGTAGCTTCCGAGACTTCCTTGGAGAGATCCTAACCACACAAAGCTAACTGTGCCAGAGCCTATTTCCCAGCTGCCGCAGGTCAGGGAGCTGGAAAGCAGGGGCACGTCCCCGCACAGAGCTACCAGCTGGGTTTCTGCTTCTTTCTTCCTCTTGTACAGGTGTGCAGTGCCCCGGCCTTTCCATGACCTTCAGACAGGCTACGGGGCCCGAGGCCGACATGCAAGAGTGCAAGTGCAGTGGAGCCCCGCCAGCTCACACCTCGATTACAACCCCGCAGGTCCGGCACGGGCAGGACCGTCCCTCGGCTCCGCCGTGCGCGGCCGGCCTGGGCGGGGCTCTGCTCTCGGCTGGGTTCCCCCCGCCCAGCGCCACGGAAACGGAGCAGTGCCGTGCCCGGGCCAGCTCCCACCTGCCCGCCCGCTGCTCGCGGGAGGAGCGCCGAGCGGAGCGGCTCCCGGGGCGGTGCTGTGCTGCCTGCGTGGGGCGGGCACCGGCACCGCCCCGCCCGCCGGGCTGCGCGCCCGCGGAGCCGCCCGCGGCCGGGGCAGCCGTGGCCGCGCCAGTGCCTGCGTCGCGGGTCCGGCCGCGGCGGGGGCGCCCGTGGCCGCGCCAGTGCCTGCGCCGAGCCCAGCCGTGCAGAGCCGCGCTGAGCCGTGCCGTGCCCTGCAGAGCCGAGCTGAGCTGTGCGTGCAGAGCCGTGTCCTGCCCAGCCTTGCCGAGCCGTGTCCTGCCGAGCCCAGCCGAGCCGAGCCGCACCGCGCTGTGCCGTGGCAGCGCCCGCGCCCCGTACCGCCGGCCTCCGCGGGCGTCCCTTGCGCAGCCACCCGAGCTAGATCGGCGGGAGCTTGCTCGGCCGTGAGGAGACGGCGAGGCGGTGTGAGGCTCTGAGCTGCCCCAGAAGTTTGCTGGCAGAAACTATTGCCTTTACTGGCAAAGTCTTCTGGCTCTCCTCAGAGGAATACCCCATTGCCTAAGATGAGTGGCTGTAGGAAGCGGTGTAAGCGGGAAATATTGAAATTTGCCCAGTACCTTCTCAGGCTAATCACAGGTTCTCTTCACACAGGTAATGACTGTTTTTCTCTGTAGTCGAGCTGTTCAGCATGAGAACAAGAGAATTGCGTAAGGATAATCTAGGGTTGTCATTGTTTTATATTATCATTCCTTTCATCTTATAAATAATAATAAAAGAAGATCTGTGAACTACTTTCTGGCTGAGTATAATGAAAACAGCATAGTCTGATGTTACAGTGTTTAGACAGTCTGACATTCTCTAAGCCTTTACACACACAAACCCAAATCGGGATGTGAGTGTACATGCTTACACCTGTCCACCTGTACATGTTAAAGGTACTGCAGAGAGGACACATTGGTCATAAAGGATGAATCTTACGGTTTTTTTATTTTCACTGTTTCTTGGGCTGATTTACTTTGACAAGCACACTACATTCTTTTTCTCGAAGGCTTGGTTTTGCTTATCTAAAGATGTAAATCAGCTGCAAACAGTCAATGTGATGTTATAGTAAGTATCTTGTAGGGAATTTTAAATAACACTTGTGCTTTTGCCCTTAAGGAATTTGAAACTTGGTGGTTGTCAACTTTCCTTAGGTAATTTTTTTCTGTAACCTTGGACAAAGTGTGCAGTACCAGGGAAGGTTTCTAAGCTAGACTGAGCAGATGCTGTAGTTTTCTTCTTATCACTTTGGAAAAGATACTTTTCTCACAATTCAGCATTTTCTATGGTTGTTCTCAACAGCTGACAAATATGATAACTTACATGATGTCATTCTGTATTTATAAAATATAATTGTGCTTCTTTCTAGACTTCAGTTACTTTTTTTTCCCCTACAGAACTGCAAGTCCAGCATCAGCAGATAATATCCAGTTATACTAACATGATTGTTGAGAATTAAAAGCCACTTATTGAAAGTCATCTGACAGTTTCAGCTGGTCATTTTTGTTTGTTTGGTGGTGGTGTGTTGGTTATTTGTGGTTTTCGTTTTGGCACTGATGAAAAGATTTGAGAGCTAAGTTGACTCTTCAGTAATTATTGGAAGAATTGATGCATGCAATTAATCAGATTTGGGATTACAATGCTATAAAGGCCATAGCACAAACTGGCAATGCATACTTTATAGGATGCTTATAACTTACGGAAATCTGACAAAGCTTTTTAATAACTTTGAGTGTCTGGTAACAGAATTTCCCTGCCTTTATTTTCTCTATCACTCCTAGCCTATCGTAGTTTCTCTTTTGTGAATTACATCAATTCAGATTTTTCTGAAAACAGTCTTCTTGCTCCCGTGGGTTGCTATGGAAATTAAATAATATATGATGCAAGAAGAAAGATGTGTTAGAAATTCATACCAATACTCCTTTCACAAAGTCATCTGAGCTTTTCCTTTCCTATCTGGCGAATGATGCACACACACTACGCTATTTTTCAGACTGACATTTGTGCTGCAACCTTTCTGAGCTCACAATTCAAAACCATTGTCAAGACTTGCTGTGGATACTGATTCATATGCTATCACTAAAGTTCTTTTGTTTATAATTAAACAGCTCATTTTCAATGGTAAAAAGCCAAGTGGAGTGGCCTTTAACAGAAGCAAGCAAGAAAAAAATCCCCACTCATAGGAAGAGCTGAGATAGTTCCTTGGAAATTTTCAGTTTGTTTTTACTACAGGTAGTGGTATCTTAGTACTCTTATTAAGCTAATAGACTTCGTCATGTTCAAATTATATGGCAAACAAGATAATATTATAATACCTGAAATGCTAAGGGAGGTAGAGCTCCACTGTTATGCTCTTGCATAGCCCAGTCCTATTCAATAACTTCAACTGTTGCAAACCAGTTATTTTTCACCCTGGAGAATCTAATGCAGAATTAATTCTGTTGATAATCGGTTGATAATTAATGAAGATGAATGAGAAAGCCTAGTGGAAAGTGTTAGAAAGTTATACTTCGTATATTAAAGATACTGCTGTTTCTATCTTGAGCATTCAAAAATTTAGGATAGGTATCAGAAACATAAAAGTGTGCTTATTTAACTTCTTAGAAGCAGTCAATCTCCTCACGCAAGCGACCAATAAATTTCAAAGTGTAAATGTTTACTAAGGAGTGCAATGGTGAACGTAATTTAATTTCATTGTTGATATGATTTGGCCTCTAATTTCTTTTTCAGGTGTTCCTTACTGCTTAAATTATACTTTATAGTTTGGAACTACACATTCTCGAAAGTACTTGCACTGAGTCTAATCCATCCCTTCTTTCTGTATGGATAGGCGTGTTGAATATATACTTAATCTACACATTAAGCTGCTCTGCTGCAGCTGGTGTGATTACATTGATCAGAAAACAAAACAAAGTGGTATAGGAGGGAGACTGGGTTTACTGGCTATGGGCCCAGCTAAGGAGTCACTGTTGATTACTGGTTTTATAACTTGTGTTTCATAACCATTAATAGCCCTACAGACCTGTTCTGTGGTAAATCTAAATGTGTAAAATAAAAATTATTTCATATAGCAGTCTGTATCATACATAAGCATGGACTTGTGCTTAATAGTCAACTCAGCTGGAACCAGTATTAGTGAAACTACTCCCTTGCTTGAAGGTAAATGCTGCATAAATCTTTACAATGGGTTTTAAGTGACAGTCTCTGCATGAATGCATACAGATCTCTCTCAGTTTTTTTTTTACAGCAAGTCACTATGATTGATAGCAAAATGTAGTGAAAAGAAATAGTCTTTTAAAAAAAGTTTTTAATTTTCCATGATTTCTGTTATATAGTAAGTTGATGTGTTTCCACAAGTGAAACATACTGCCTCAGATGCTTGAAGATTGCAAACCAAATGTCATGCCAATTCCTACTTTGTTGCCTCCTGCCTCTTGACTTTCAAGCAGCTGGTCTTTGAAACACTGTCGTAAAAATCTTGGCACTACTCTCGAGAATGTTTTAGTTTTTGGATGCAACATGGATTTGCATAATATAAATAACAAAATAAATCATTGTGAGATCAAGAAGTAGGTCACAGGTTATTTTAAAATGGAGGAAAAGTGATTTCAGAGCAATGACTAGGAAATCTTTCTTAACCGTCACAACTGGTAAAGTATGGGGAATAAAGAGATGATAGAGCTAAAACAGTCACTGAATTCAGTGGTAAATTTTCACAGTTATGTCCCTTTCAGGCATGTTTTTATTAAATGCCTGATAAGACCTATTAGGTGTCATATAGGAGGCCAGGTTTTACAGGACAGATTCAAATTCCCAGTTGGCATATATGTATACAGGGAATGAAGGAAGTGAGAACAACCCTGGCTATGAAGTTCTACTCTCTCCAACAAACTGAAGTAATCTCACTCTTCTAGGCTTTTTAAAATTAAGTTACGGATTGATGTCAGGTTTTTTGACTTTTTTAGGTTTTCTGGGGGGTTTGTTTGTTTGTTTTGGAATATCAAGATTGATGAAACTGGTATAAAGAAGCACTTACCAAAGGCTTCATATTTTTCTTAGGTAAAAAACCCCAAACCAGTTAGTGAATGCAGATTGTACTTTTTGATGGCATGTTCTTTGATAAAACAGATTATCAAAGGTAATTTCTAGTCCTTCATTTTGTCTTTTTTTTTGCACAGAAATTTTTTCTGACCTACTGCCAGTAGAAATATATCATCTGAACATAGATCTCAACCTGTGGGAGGCCTCACAACTGTACTGCTGTGACTGTCCTAGTTCATGTGCCTATTGCTGCCAAAGTCTGAGACTGTTTAGGACAGTAGTTTATTCTGAATTCTTTCAAGGGCTGCTCCTTGGTAAATCAAAGAGGAATCACCATTTTTTGAATGCAGGTTACCATATTCCTGTAAATTCTATGGTAAATAATATGAGAAGTAGAATAAATTAAAAGACAAAAATAATTCAAAATATCAAAATAATCTTAAAAAAAGTATGAGACCGAAAGAGCAGATGAAAAGACTGTTCCTCTTTTTATGCAAACAGGATATAACATAAAATTATTTTAAAAGGACCTTTTAGGTTGAAGATGTCATGGAAAAGCTAAAATGTCAACATTCATGGGAAAACATAGGTTTAATGTGTTTCCAAATGCCTTTTTTGTATTGCTGAAATATTTCCTTTTTCTTTTTTATTTAATACAAAATCAGTATTATTTGTCAACCTAATTAGTATTTTTTCATTTATTTTTAATAGGAAAGAATTCCAGATTCAAGGTTGGCATCTCTTGGGTGTTGCCTATGAGGTAGTTTGAACCTCTGGATTTTCGGAACCTTTTCCTATACAGAGGTGCAATATTCTCTCTATGTATAATTTCACAAATTCCAATGTGCAAGAGTGAAATATTTGCCATGTCCTGTTTAGGGAAAGAAGTGTCGTTAATTTAAAAGTAACCGATCCAGATTTCATTTGAAATTCTGCATTGTACTTTATGCTCGCCGAATTTCCTGACCAGGATTGGCAACTTTTGCGGGTGCTGTCTTGGAATTCATCTACCTCTGAAGGAAATCCCTTCAGTGGAAGGGTGTGCTGGATACCACATGTCAGCAAAGTGGGATTTTGAGTAGGTTTCATGTAATAGCTGACAGAGGTGCCTGAGTATAAAGTATCAGACACTGAGAGAAAAATATCTGAAAAAACACCAACCAAACAAAATCTACAAAAACTCCCTCAAATTTTTTGGGTTGTTTTGGTTGTTGGTTAAGTAAATATATTAGTTGAATTTTGCCTGAATTCTCCTGTAATATGTCTAGGAATTTTTGTTTATTGTATTGTGGAGTACCTGGCTTTTGAAAACACTTTTGTATTATGCTATCCCTGTATATATTATCACTCCAATAGGCTTTTTGTTTAGAATAGGCTGTAGTGCAGACATTGCTCTGAGACAAAAGACCAATATGTATTGAACTTAGGAGCAGGCAATGTGAAATATATTCTGGGAAAAGCTGAGAATGCCTTAACTTAATGCACTTATGATGCATTCTGCTTCGAATTGGAGAAAATAAAAAATATTTATTTTGTTCCCTCAAAAAATCTATCCTACCTATATGCCTGTCAAACGCTGCAGACTTACTGTGAACTTTCAGCAATTTTGTAGAAAATTGCTCAGATTTCAAGTAACATAGTTTGTTAGAAAATGTATTATAATAAATTACAGTTAAGCACTCAAAAATTATATTTTTTTCTCCTCTTCAGAAATGGGTCTACATAGACTGCCTTTGCTCTTCCTGGTTTGCATCTCAGTGTTGTGCAAAATGTTTCAACTTCAAGTTTTATAATCCTGCATATTCGAGATAGACTCAACTTCACAGGTGCATGAAGTAGTAGTGGATATCTCGAAGTGGGGCATCTAAAGGCAATACCCTAATCTTTAAACATATTCTCCTAGATATGTTTAAATATTTTACTTGGCTCATGATTTTTAGACATTAACTCCACCATATAACCTATTTTTTTCCAGATCGTTCCAAAAGAGCCTTCACTGAAATCTTAAGGCCTCTTATGGTGTGTTAATTGGAAAAGGACAAAGTTACCATGCTGCATACTATTTCTGTTGAAAAAATTGAGGTTTTAATCTCTCATTCCAAGTCTGAATCTTAATTATAATGAAAGATACAGTTCAGCTTCTCTTGCAAATGACGCACTGGAAAGCATCCTGTGGTCATCCTTCATGATCTTCCTTTTATAAGTCCTATGTTCTGTACTGTTGCTGTAAGAGTCCAAACTACTGATGCCATTTATAAAGATAGTATTAAAATTCAGCTGTATGTAGGACACAGCACTTGATATTATGTTTAAAAATATTCCTAAAGGAACTCTTATAAAATTACCAAATCATGCAGACAAAATGTTAGGAAATGGCAGCATTAAGACTGTCTCAGCCTTGTGCAATATAATACAGTTCTTCACTGTGTGTGTACTTTTCATTTAATAATTGTACAGAGTAACTTGGAGTATAGAAGCAGCAAGGAGCAGGATATATTTGAATTAGAAATTTGGATGCAAACTGAAATAAATACAATCTTGGAATGCACAGACTTGTTTTTTGGTTCTTATGTTTTTGTTCCTTTTATAGGGACTTTCTACTGTAGACAGACATTGTGCAATGGTTCTCAAAGACAGTAAAATGACAGATAAAGTTTGATGTAGCATAAAGTGAAGTGGTATGCTGGGCAAAATGAGCTTTATGTCTAAATGGATAGGTGGTGAGCTTACTATTACTGGCCAGAGACAAAACCCTGGGGCTGATAAACGTGTGAAATTCCTTACTAAAGGGTGTTGTAAGTGCAAAAAGTTCTGCATGAGTCCAGAGGGACCAGCTAAGCAAGGAGTTGGAAAACAAACCTGTTGGGACACACTGTCTAGATTAAATATGTAAGAATTTCCCTGAGATGAAAAAAGTCCATGGCTATGAAAGTGTTAGGGGAAAATGTTCGAAGTGCTTGTTCTGTTTCTCCTTTTCACTGGGCTTACATTGATAGCTGTTGGTGAAGACAGGATACTGAGCTAGATGGATCCTTAGTCTGAACCAATACAAGTAGTTCCTATGTTTTTATATTGGTAACCTGCATTCAAAAAAGGGGATTCCTCCTGGATTTACCAAGGAGCAGCCCTTGAAAGAATTCAGAACAAACTACTGTCCTAAGCAGTCTCGGACTTTTGGCAGTGATAGGTATGTGAGCTAGGACAGTCAGAGGAGTGCAGTTGTGAGGCCTCCCACACCTATGCTCAGATGATATATTCCTCTTGGCAGTAGGCCAGAAAAAATCTCTGTGCAAAAAAAAGACAAAATGGACTAGAAATTACCTTTGATAACCTGTTTTATCAAGGAACATGCCATCAAGAAGTACAACCTGCATTCACTAATTGGTTTGGTATTTTTTTACCTAAGAAAAATATGAAGCCTTTGATAAGTGCTCCTTTACATGAGTTTCATCAATCTTGATATTTAAAAACAAACAAACAAACAAACCCAGCCCCAAAAGTCAAAATAAACTTCTCTGGGGTCAGGATGTTATCACTGCTTCAAACAATGGTAGAGTATCACAGTTCAGCAGCTGTAATTCTGCGTCTTTTTGTTGTCAAATAAGTGATCTCTCCTGAGCACCTTCCTGCAATTGCCAGAAGTTTAAAACAGATAGTTTACATGGAATCATAAACTGAATATGAAGTCAACTGAATTAGTTTTTCAGACACTGATTTACATCTTACTAATAAGAATTACTGCATGTGTTTTTTGATATATTGGGTTTGTTAGGCTTCACGATGGAGTAGCCTTAGGCTAAGTTCTATGAACTAGTCCATAGGAAAATGTGTGTGTATATACTTTTTTATGTCCTGTAGTTTTAGATACCCTGAAAAGGGATTAGAAGTTCTAGGGATGTTAGAAGAAATGAGTATGTAACATCTAAAGCAGGGCTAGCTAGGGATGATGGATGCATCCTATCAGTATCGATGTCAATAGCTGATCATTCAAATGGAGGTTTTAAAACCCCAGTATTTTTGGACCTGCATCATAGTTTTATTTGTGGCAGTTAAGGGAAAGATACAAGCCAAGAATAAAAATGAGAAACCACGACAACCTTATTCACCCAAATATGACGATATATGTATGTACATTAGTGACTGCAGTAATAGTGTGTATTTTAACTGTTAGTTTCATGGATGGCTGTGGATAACCACATCTTCATACTTACCAGTCTGCAAGGGCTATCTTAAATGTGAACCTGTATTAACAGAAAATGTTTTCTCTATTGAACTGTTTAATTTTTGAATTCTGTAGAAACATTAGAGACGGATAATGGCCAATTCAATACCATATTTGGATATGAAGTTATTGGCCAATCTGGAAAATGGCAGTGATATGTTGGCTTGGAAATACATGGGTGCTGAACTACCTGCTAACAACACTTCAGTCTTTAACTGGTTTTTATGTGCAACTGGCTCTGATACAGCCAAATAGAAACAATAGAACTGATAACACTGCTTTGTGCCTGGTGAATGCTAGCCTTATGTCCCATTACACTGGCAGTCACCTGTTTATGTGCAATAACACAGTGACCCTGGTTGTCACCACCACTGTTCTCTTTCCCGGTATGGTGTGGAGGTGTTTACTTGCTTTACTTAAATCCGGTGTTTTCAGACCGGATTAATTTGTAACATTTACGTTTGTGTTTATAACCCAGTTAATTTAAATTCTGCCTATGGATTTTTATGTGTCTCTGAATTGGTGAACTCTTCACTTGCCTCCTGTCTCTTCATGATGACAGCCTGTCATGGAAGACAATGCAATTCACTGTAATATTCCTTTCATTTCCAAAATTAAAATACTGACTTTTGAAGTAATTTAAAATAAAACAAACAAATGAAAAACTGTCTGGAATTAAACTCCTGAACTTTTCACTGCAAAAAGCTGTAGAAATCGGATAAATTCAATTTTTTAAGCATTAACTAAGATATTACCTTTATGTTCTGTTTCTTAAGTGTAAATTTATGTCTTTGTATTTTTAACTGAAATCTGTAGCATGGTGCAAGTATGTGTATACTTGGATCTAGGGGGTTCACTCCCCTGAAATGCTTCAAAAAATTAAAAATTATTTTATTTTGTAAACTTCTTTTTTAAAGCTACAGCAGGTATTCTAATGGACCCTGCTACTGAGGGTTTCTGCTAATGTTTTGAACATTTTGAGCATACAACATATATTGATTATTATTAGATTCCTGCAGTATTGAACTCTAACTTGTCATTAATTCTGCATTTGATGTTCTATTCCAAATAATGTAGATGCCATACTTTCATAAATTTTGTCATTAGTTTCTTCAGAATACATAAACTGAAAATAAGTATATACAGTGTTATTGTGTGTGTATGTCAAATAGGCTCTTTAACTTTTAAAACTGGTAACAATTTCATGTACCCTCTTGCACTTTTTATGGAGTGCCCATCTAGGCAGTGTGATTAATTTTAAATATAAAATAAAAGTGTTTGGGATGAAGAGAAAAAAAGCCTGTTTTCATCAACACCCATAGTTCATTAGTTTAAGAAATTGAATAAATCTGAAAAGAGGTACTAGATTTCGTGTATGTTAGTCTAGTTTTTATGACCATATTTGTAATTTTTTAAATACCTTTTATGAGGAATGTGAATAAAATCAAACCACATTTAGAATTTGTGCAGTGCAGACTTTTCTGTGACAGCTATTGTAAACTTCATTTAATTTCAGGGAAAAAAGTGGCAGTTGATAATTTATGTTTGATTTATAGTAATACTTGTAAAGGTCAGCAGAAAATGGATTCCTTAGTCAACTCTGAAAATAGGAATTAGAGTTTTATATCATTTACTTCTCAAAAGTTTGTCCATAGCATCTTTAGTCTAATCGCTACATTCATTATGTTAGTTGAAGAATTTCTTTAAAAATCCCAGGTCAGGCTTTCCCCTCAGATGAGTTCCTTGGAACAAGGATGTGATGCCTGTTGGGGGGCTCTGGTTTCTGCAGCACTTAAGAAAGGAAAGTTGCTGGTCAAATGTGGTGCTGACACACACAGATGCATCCAGCTTGGGGCCAAAAAATTCGGGTTAATTTCTAATCAGTTAGAATACACATAGTATGGGTAAATATACCTAGGATAATCAACTGTTGTCGATTATTTAGATTATCTTGGATTATGTAAAAAATATTGTTTTTACCTTTATAAAATTATATATTTAAAATAAATAAGTACACCCAGTTTTAAACAAATCCCTCTTCTATACAAACTTAATTTTCACTTAAAAGTTTTAAATGTGCTTAAATCACCATCTCTCATGTCAAGTACAATCAGTACTCTTACCATCTAATTCCTTATCAGTGATGCCTATGGAATCCACAGCAGTAAAATCTGCAGAGCTTTCTGTAGAAAATGCATCTGAAATTGCTTAATTACTGTAAATGTGATTCTAGTGATTATATATATTTAGTAAATTTCCCCAAATTATCATGTTTGTTCCCAGACAAAAAAATATTAAACACCAATGATAAGCTGCTTTTGAATTGCTGTAATGCAGCCTAACACAAGTTTTGTAAACTTCTTCCAGTATCAGTTCAGGAGAGGAGTTACAACAAAAGAGAAATCTAAGGAATTGTCTTCGTGTGCAGATTTAATTGAAATTAAGTAAAACTACTACATTGCAGAAGAATAAGAACTGAAGTAACCTCATTTTAATTTAGCATAATTTATTTCTCAAGGAAATGAAGCCAAATTCTATTTAAATTCTGAATGAGTGGGTCTCAACAGTGACTGAATTAATCTTAACTATTCCACCTTACTGATAATTAATAATTAACTTTCCTGAGTAGCCTATGTGCATAGCTCCTCAGGATTCCTGAAAAGGCATCAGGGCTTTTTAGTGAGGACAGGAAAATCTTTAATCTATTCAATCAGCTATTAACTTTTTAAAATGTAACCAAATGAAGAAAATTAGATGTAACTTAATGTCAAGAGAACAGAACATATAAAATAAGACTTTAAGGAGAATCAAGAGTGAGGGTGAGGAGAGCGGATGGAGGGGAAAGAAGAGCCCAAGTGACACTAGTATATGAAAATGTGCATTTATGCATGGCCTCTGATACCTCTGTGTTGTTGTGTACCAGATTCATGCCTTGCAGGCAAATCTGTACCAATGAAGAGTTTGGTCTGGGAGAAATATTTAGTGGACAGCATGGTGTCATGTCTTAACTGTCAGCACGCTGAACTTGTAACATCGAAGGCAAAATTTTTCAGAAATACGTTGTAGAAATATTTATTCCTTCAAAAATGGACTGATTTTTGCGTCCAGTGAGTTACAACAGTAACTGAAATCCATGTTGGGGAAGACAGAGATGGTGGTGGCTGACAGTCACTGCTCACTTTCAGTTTTAAGTATCTGTTACCCTCACTGCTGGTTATGGAAGTGTCATTGCTATTCGGGCACTCTCCCTCTCGCCACACACAGGTGAATTCCAGTGCCGCAACATCCCCCATGTTCATGTTCACAGTGCTCTGAAACTTTAATGCTGAGTGACAGATGGGAATAGAAACAGCTGCCCCTGTGAAGACTTCCCAGATGAAGTACTTGAAGCTCCTCAAATAACTGCTGTAGTCTATTGTGAGAAACTAATTGGATTGTATGTATTGCTTACAGGAAGTTCTGGACTGATCTATTAAATTACCTACCTGTAGTCTGTACAGTATCGTACTGTGACATTAATTGAAATGTCATCCTGTTGAGACAGTGTAGGACTAAGGCCAGTTCTTTCATGACTAGTCTGCTGAGATGTTTTCATCAATCAAGTTGTACCATATAGCAAAAAGATGTTCTTTTTCATCAAGGAGGAAACTACCCTTCAAAATGTAATAGAATTCTTGTAATATCCTGGAGTGGGTCTAGCTGAGGGTGACAAAGATGATTAAGGGAGTGGAGCATTTCTCTTATGAGGAAAGGCTGAGGGAGCTGGGTCTGTGCAGCCTCGAGAAGTGACAACTGAGAGGGGACCTCATCGATGTGTGTAAGGGAGGGTGGAGCCTGTCTGCTCGGTGGTGCCAAGCAACAGGACAAGAGGCAATGGGCTGAAAATAATGCTTAGGAAGTTCCACCTGAACATGAGGAAGGACTTCTTTACTGTGTGTGTGACTGCACATGGAGCAGGTTGCCTGGAGAGGTTGTGGAATCTCCCACACTGGAGATACTCAAGAACTGTCTGGATGCGAAACCAGGGTTCTGGGATGACCCTGCTTGAGCAGGGAGGTTGGACCACATGGCCTACTGTGGTTCCTCCCAACCTGATCCATTCTGTGATGCATCTTGACAGTGTAAATAGGCAATTTGCTATGTATTCCCCCTTCTAAAAAAATTAGTAGAAGTACTCTTACCTCCTGTCTTACCTGGTAGAGTTCATCAGTAAAGAGAGCCATGTAATGATAGAAAATAAAGTGTCTACACTATTCAGTGCTTGTAGGTTGACTGTGTATTTTAGATGTATTGCTACTGATCAAAGTGAGAAAATTTAGGTTTGAGATTTTCTTTCGATTACAGCTTACCTGGAGGATAAATGTATACTGTGGCATTGTATGTATGACTATATGAACAACAACAACAACGAAGTTTTACAACACTATTCTTTCCAAACAATGCAACATTTTAGTTTATATTTTGTACTACTATTTTTTTTCCAGATTTAGTTAATCTGCATCAAATACCAGATCTGTACTGCACCACAGCTACTTAAGAAATACCACCAAAGTGTACACCTGGGCATGAAGCATTCCACACTTAAATAGACTGAATACTGCAACTACATCTACCCCTACCTGGAGGTGCATTGGCTTTAAAATCTTTAAAGTCTGACAAGGCAAAGGATGAGAGGCAGAAATGGTTGCACCACAGTGAACTGAAAAAATGAAGTAAAGATCATGGTGTGCTTGTGATCTGGGGGCTGTGAAGGGAAATGTGCAGTGCTGGAGCTTTAGCAAGCTGGGCCATGGAGGAGCTGAATTTGAAGGAAAATGCCTTCAAACACATATAATTGTGTCTAGAGGGCACTGGGAAGGTGATGGCTGGTGGAAATATCCTGCTTCATGTTTCTGCCCACTTACATGCTGAAGCAGTGTGGAAGACCCTCACTGCACTTACAGCTCCCTGCAGATGGAATGTGGTACAGGAAGCAATGCCGAAGGTCTGTAGTTAGGACATGAGTAGAGCTTAGCTTAGATTTTTCCAAATTATCTCTGTGCATTTAAGCATCACTTATTTGGGCTCTTTGCAGAATAGGTTTGAACTCGCAAAACTAGTGCTATATACTAAAATTTCAAATTCTTTTTCTTGAAGTTCACAGTGGCACCTGTATATATACAGTTAGGTGCTCTGCTTTTGCTACTTTCTGTTAAGTCCTTTACAGTCTAGGAAATTCAGGTCTTGTAATACTCAAAAATGTACAGTCCCCCTACTTTAACAATTCTGTATGGTTGTTCTTCAATTCTTTTTATACTTCTGTAAGAATTCAAAACATTTTGTTTGCTTTTTGCGAAAGTGCTGCTAAGCCAATGTTTTCGTAGACATATGAATTATGAGAGTATGTTTCCATTTTTCAGTGCTTGTAGTCTGTCTTGATTCATCACCCTATGGTGTGAGGTAAAGTTGGTTTTCCTACCTGCCTTATATTATTAAGTTGGCTGCTTTGTTTCATCTGCCTGCTGTCTTTGATCATTTCATCCCTGGTCACTCACTTCCTTGAGGTCCTTCTGCAGTTCTTCCACTAACCCTTCACTGAAAATCATAAATGGATTTTTCTAGCTTCATTATTAGTCCTGTTTTTCTGAACACTTATGAATATGCTGAATATTTGGAGCTTCAGCATTTACCTCCTAGGGACTCCTTCACTATAACTTCCCTCTGATGTGATGTCACTACTTGTAACTACTCCATTTCCTGCCTTTGTCCTTTATTTTTTTCTAACCTGTCATTAAAGACTGGCAGACTCCTAAAAGTAGTGAATCCAAATCAAGTGGGCATGCACATCCTGAAGGGAGCTGATGCCACGAGACCTGCCTCGAAAGATCAGTGTTCTCCTTACAACCAGTCCACTGTGTGCCACTCATTTGTTTAAATGAATTTAAAAATCTTGAGGTTTTTAACCTTTTCTCTTTGCTTCCTACTGGAATAAGAAGGTATTAAAACACGTTACCAGTGCAGAGTGTATCTATATAAGCCACTGTGAATTTCTTCTAAACACAGCAAGAGGAATGAATTTCTTGCTCCAGTGCTTTGGGAGACTCAATAATGCCTTTGAAGAGTTTCTTTCAAAGATGCTAATGCCAATCATTAAGATTCATCATTCAAAAACAATGCATGGTTGACTAGATAGAATGCAAAACTGATTTGAGGCTTTGTTTCACCACCATTTCCCTGACAAGGACAAGTTGATTCAGCTTGTGGGTAAGTACGATGGGACGCTGGTGCCTACATTCTGCTGAAGTCCAAGAAAACATGGTTAAAACTGCTGTCTGTGCTTTAATCCTTTGCAGTCCTGGGGCAGAAGTCATTCTGGTACAATTAAGTAGCTTGGTATCTGTCTTATGATGTAGGATTAAAGACTTAGCATTCCAGTGCTGGATTCCTGAAAAGTCCAATCAAGAAAATATGTCAAAGGCATACAAACACATAAGTGCAGAAGCACATGACTCAATACAAAGCAAAGTTGCCAGGACAGCTCTCTTTCAGAAGTGAGTGATTAGCTGCTTTAATATAATTCTATAGCAGTCATACCCTTTCCTCATCCCAGCCAGAGGCTGGAATACCTTTCTCAGAAGGTCACCTTCCACATAGCTTCTTTTTACTACCCAATTTGTTAACCTCTTCTCTCAGGCAGTCTGTTGCCCAGTATCCTGTCTCCTAGTGACACAAAAAAACCCCTACTGAGGCTACTAAAAATTCATCATGTGTAATTTGTTGTAGATTTTTTTCCTTGCTGCCTCCCCAGACTGAGAGCAGTAGCTGTTGAAATTGAGTGCTTAAATTACATGGCAAACTATGATAAATTTCCAGGCACAGAACTGTACCAACTGCTAAGCTAAACTACCCATTTTCATTTCAGTCGATTGTAAAAATGCAATCAAACATCCTGAATCCCAGATGGAAGTTTATAAAATTTAATTTGTTTCACTCTGTTCAATTTAAAAAAAAGTAAGTGTGTTCTTAAAGTGTTGTTTGTTTTTTTTTTTTTAAAGAACCCATTACATTTAGGTCATTTTTTTTAGTAGATATTTTTACTGTGCGTAGTATTTTTCTTTTAAAGTTGTATTTTAAACAATATCATTATGCATCAAAATTTGAAAAATAAATTGCAAGAAAATAGTAAGTGTGAAGACTTCTGCCTATCCCTTAAGAGTTTAAGAAGTCAGCTATAGAAGTTGTGGTAAAATAGGGGTTGGTTTTGGTGTTTGTGGATTTTTGGTTTTGTTTTTTATGTTTGTATTTTTGTTTGTCTGCTTGTTTTTATTTTACAGTGCTGCTGAACTGAGCAGCAGTTCTCCTCTCATGCTCATGCCTGTGAATGCCCCTTTGGCTTTCAGCTGGTCACAGCTGTCCTTAATGCTGCAGAACTGTTATAGTACAGAATGGGATTCCAGAAGGCAGAGGTGCTTTGTCACTGTAGATAGAGTATAAAAGTTGAAGTGCCTGGCCCTGAACTTAAGATCTGCATTCTGATGTTTCCATTTCTATAGAAATGCAGTACAGAATTGCAGTGGGTAAAAAATTCTGGGAAATACTTCATCTCACAAAGGCCCTTTTTGTTTATTTCTTGGTCTTAAGAACATGTGATTTTGGCTCTGGTGTCTGCTTTTTTATTTTTTTTTTCCCTGTGTCAAGGTATGGAGTCATGTTAAAAAACCAGTTTGTTCTTGCTCTCAAACACGTAATTAGCAGACAGCAGGGAAGATAATTATTTTCAAAACCCAAAGAATAGGGCCCCAAATGGATGTCAATTATTGATACACAAAGTATGTAAGCTGTCAAAACTGGTGACTGTTTTTTCGTTTGATATCTCCTATGATGTACAATAAGGGTTTTCTCCCAGAAACTCAGCTTGTTTATGTTACAAAAAAAAAGGGATTCAATGATAGAAAATGCTATAAATAATTTTTCATTTTTTTCCTCAGCTTGCTGAATTAAAAGTTCATTTTTTTTAATGCTAAGCTTTTTCTGTATGCATTAGGTAAATCTGTATTAGGAGAAAATTTGAGGAGTTTAGTGAAGTTCATACTAGGGAAAATACAAAGAATGTATTTAAAACATACTTAAAATGCTGCATTAGAAATGTATCCAGCATGCTATAGGCCGTGGAAATAGTTGTGTATTTGCTGATAGGAAGCCTCAGGCACACGGTTTCTTTAATTATCTCGTTAATTTTCCAAACACTTGATTAAGGTTTTATTTTTTTTATTTTTATATATATGTATATATATGTATGGTATGCTCTTGTGTAATACTGCTCTAAGTCAATGGATGGAAAAGTTGGATGCAGATTTCCCTGTACCCTATTTCAATAATTTTGTAGTATACATTTAATTTCCACAGCTCCTGTGTAGTGATATCTATTCCCTCAAAAGAAGACCTACAGCCCCTGGTTTCTACTAAGAATTCTAAAAAAAACCCACTAAACATTTTTTTAAGGAAATTTTTGAAGTATATCCAACAAACAGTTCTTAAAGGGAAGTTTCAAAGCATATCCAAGCAGTATGTTTGCAGAATGTCCTTGAAGGACCTGCTGAGATACTGTAGAAAGATACTAATCTGCTTTCCCCCCGGAAGTATCTTTTCTTAAAGGGACTGTTGAGTTTCCATGTGGTTAGTTTGTTTGTTTTTATGTTTAAATAGAGATGAAGGATTCAGTCCTTCACTGTCCTGGCCTTAGCTTCTGAGTGAAGTTCAGCAGCTCTCTGCCATCTTCATTCAAGAGCTCTCTTTTACCTGAGAAGCTCTTCACATTACTTACCTTTTCATTCTCTTGCCCCTGCAATGCAAGCAGTTACTCAATCGAATAAAAGGTTTACTTTGCTTTGTAATACAGCAGTGGCTTTTTTTTGTCTTTCCAGTTTGTAATTAGTCATACATTAAATTCACATACTCCTTAGCTAGTGCCTGCAAATCATGAGTTTAATTTCCTGACCCTTCACTGCTTTCCTCTTGCTCCTTTAAGCTTGCATGACTCTGACCACTTAAATATCTAATTTGCTTTCAGGTTGTTATCACAAGCAGTACTGATTAATAGTCCAGGGTTGAATGACAATCATGCAGTGACCCTTTTGTAAAAATCATGCAAAATAATCTTCCTAAACGAAGCAATTTGGACACAAAAGGTTGGACTTGATGATCTTAGAGTTTTTTTTCCAACATTTCTGTGACTCTGTAAGTGATGAAAGATTGTGTATATTAGGCATTATCTACCTCAAATTGCAGTGTTTTATTGTAGGCGATTGCTAAAACTGCTAACTTAATTTTTTTTTCCTATTGCTGTTGAGTTTTGGCTTACAGGTTTCAGGTTTTTTGACTTAATGATGAACACATACTTATGCTTCAGGGCTCCTTTTCTGTATTTTCATGTTCAGGACAAAGAGCACTTTCATTCTGACAGATTGATTGTGAACTAGAGGTACACTTTTTTCCTTGAAAGAAGTTAATTTGGGGTCTTTTAGTCTTTGTTTTATCTAAATCTCAGTCTGATCTGTTGTCAGAATTTTATTAACTGCACGAATTTATGAAATTGACTCTGGGGACTTAGAAGAGGCACAGATAGACAAGCTGGTTATTAATTTATTTATGCTCTTGTTTAGGTCTTTATAGCATATACTTGTCTTTGGAAAAGTCTTACAGCCCTCTCATGCTGAGCTAGGTTGAAACTATAGGAAGCCACCTAGTTTTGGAGTCAGCTGTTGTCAGTATTCTTCTTTGTTCTCCCTGGGTGTTTGTAGGAAAAAAAAAGAGAACTTTGGGAGTGCTCTGTAGCTCTCTTTTCTGTCTCTACAGAAATTATATTTCACTCTTTCATTTAAGAGAATTGCTTTTGTTTGCTTCATTAGTTTCATTTTTGATACTAAATGCTATTTAGAAACTGTTCTGAGCCAAGTAGCCTTACAATAGCCTCCTCCATTCTGCCTTTCATGTAACTTGCACTGGGTAATTAGAAGTTCTGGGAAGTTCTGTAGGAGATGCTTCCAGGTGGTTATGTCAAATTTCTCAGTTTTGTTGCCCTGCTTTTTTTTTTTTTTCTTCTGTGTCTTAATTAACATTATTTACATTTTTGAAAAGCCTGACATAAACAACAGGTCTTTTTATGAATGCTTTAAAAGTTAACAGGCCTGGGCTTTTTGCTAGTTTTAATTGAGGCCAGTTACTCCTCTGAATTTTGGGTAAAGAAACTTGATTTGCTGGTAAATAGCAAGACAGTGAGAATGCATTAGAACTTGTAGCAGCTTCCAAAGCAGAAAGGTTGATAAAAGTGCTTTGGCAGTAGCTGTCCTTTCATGCAAACTGTGAATGCAATGGATGTGGAAGGTGTGAAGGAAGAACATCATAAAAAAAGTGTCTTGCTCCTAGTGCCACTGGAATCGGGAATTTATTTTTGCCTCATGCTTCTCTTTGAAAATTTTAGAGAATAAATGCTTTGTTTTGGAAAACAAAGCACACTTATGGCTTTATAGACTGGGTATTTCTACAGACTCTTAGGCATAAAGAAACCCTATTACATTTAACAGCATCTCAGGGAAGGCGTCAGGTTGTCTCCTGAATGTGATAAAACAAAAGAGAGTTATTTCTGCCTGTGTCAAGAAGTTGGTCTCTGTAGCTTAGTTCAGCAACCCGAAAACTCTGGTTCTGCTGTGTTGAGAACTGCCAATCTCCCTCCTTGCTGTTGTGAAATCCCCACTATTAATACAATAATTTTTATCAGGAAAAATACTTTTTTTACAATACTAGTGAACCCTATCATATCATATCAAGACAATTATTGTAATATAAAATTGAATATGGGTCTCAGCAATAGTAGTTTGACAATCATGTAAGACTGTGGGATTTAAGGGAAAAAATTAAAACTGAAACCAAAATATTTCCAAGCAGTTTTGTAATAAGGCGGAGTAGTGAAAATCCAGAGAAAAGGTGCCAAAGTTTTGTGACCTGTTCATGGTTATTGCTGACTAATGGTGTTATTATTTAATTACCGTTTCAGTATTTGAGTAACATTTCATTACTGAGATATTCATTTTGCCATTGTTTCACAATATCTGCTAAATTAGAACTTTAAATAGTTTTAATACTTCTTACTTTAACCCAAACTTACTGTTTTAGAAAATTAATTTGTCAAGGTTCCACATTCCATCAAGTCCACAGAGGATATCATGGTTAATGAAGGCACCATTTGGGGCATTCAATTGAGTAGATGTTGTGGCCATTTTTATAAGGTGACCTGTCCATCTGTTCTCAAGATGCTAGCAGTGTGTCATTTTAAGGATAACCTGTATTAGCATATCCTTTCCCTTTGAGGCTACTGTTGCTTCTTCAATGTTTTTTCTTTTTTTCCTCACATATATACTTCCTCTTCCATAAATCTTTACTTCCCTTATGCTGTTTGGATTTATGTCATTTGCCAGCTTAGCTTTCTGAACTGATATATACATTAATCAACAGTGTTGCAAGGGAACTCTTACTGCATCTAGAAGTGATGACATTGGTTCTGGTTGTACAGTGTAGTTTAAGTATAACTCAAGGTTTGATCATCGCTGTTTTAAAGCCTTTGCTTGATACTAGCACATTGCATGTTTTTGTACAGATTGGCATGGGATTCCTTTGTTCTGTCTGAGCCATCAAAGCACAGTCATGTTGAAACAAGCACAGGAAAAAGATTTGAGACAGCTGGTGGTACTCAGTTCAAATGTAGCTTCATGTTTAGCTAGTACAGAAAAAAATACAATTCTCCTGTTTATTTTATTTCTTACATCTGAGACTGTCCTTGTTCCTGTTTCCTCAGAAATGTTGAACTCCTTGTTAAAGGATATTATGGTGTCTTTAAGAAGAGGCTTAAAATAGTTATGATGATTTTTGACAGTAAAATGTACCTCTTTATTCCCCTTTTTTCCCCCCATAAAATCATTCTATCCTTATTTCTCATTTGAGATGTAAAGAGAGAGAAAGGGTTACAGGAAAAATTCTGAAAGCATTTAGCTATTAGCCAGAAAAAAAACAATTTCTTCTATATTTTATGAAAAGAAAAAATTACTTTCTTTAAGAAATAGACTTTTGAGTATCCTAGACAATAGCTTTCAATTTGACTATACATTACATAATGCATCACAAATTATTTCAACCACAACCTGTAAATACAAGATTAATGCAAGTAAGTTACAAGGTTTACCTTATGATCTATTGTAAGTCTGACAAAGATAATGAATGGGACGTAATAAAAAACACTGAAGGAAGGAATAATGTGAAGAGTGTTCTGAAGCTCAAGGCTTGTAGGTAAATAGTATTACTTTTAAAGTGAAAGAATAGCAATTATAAGCCAAGGAGAACAGATGGTTCTTCATGTTGACTGAAAAATGTCGGGGAACTGTTAAAGAAGAATCTATGGCTTGTTTTGGAGAAACAGGTAGGACAACAGATTCTCAGAAACATGGTAAAGAATGAGCCTAATAAGGTCCAATAGAAAAAAAGCACAAACAAGTTGATGATTGAATAGATCCCTGGGAGAATCTCTAAATATAATGGGCTTCTTGTACTGTTATTTAAGCAAGAAGAAAATTGCAAGATAAAAACTGTTCTAGTTATGAATTAACAGATATCCTATGAATTTCATCCAGGAGAGCAAGGATTTATTAAGATTCAAGGAAACAGAAAATTTTCTTCCTGCCCTGCAGATATATAAGTCAAATCTTACGTGAAGAAAAGTGCCATTCACTTGAAGAACATCCAGGAGGGCAAGGATTTATTAAGATTCAAGGAAACAGAAAATTTTCTTCCTGCCCTGCAGATATATAAGTCAAATCTTACGTGAAGAAAAGTGCCATTCAAGAATTAAGTCGCAAAGTGTATGCAAAGGCTTGCTGCATTGAATGGGGAAGCAAGAACTTATCACTAATACATTAGTGAAGCAAATTGTAACCCTGTTACAACTGAATGGTTACTTTGCAGGCTAGAATAGTATAGTAAGTAGGACTGAAAAAAAGGGCAAACCTCTGCATTGTATTTTTTTTTTTGGAAAGGATGCCTTGGTCAGCTGCAGCAGATGATTTACAGTAAGCTCCATCACTTTCTGAACTGATCACTGAGAATGTAAAAACCACATAGGAACAGATTCTCAAGTGTTATGTTTTGTTTCTTCTGCTTCCAATGCCCTGTTTTCCGGTTTCCTCCCATGTTCTCCCTGCTCAGTGGTTGCTTTATATACTAGTAATTAACAAGTAAAATCATCATTCTAGAGGAAGGTTGCCCTGGGGGTTGGAACAAGATAATCTTTAGGGTCTCTTCCAACCCAAATCATTCTGTGATTCTATGATTTTTCTTCATTGCTCAAGAATAAAATATTGACTTGCATTTTCATAGGCAAATTTTTTTGTTTCTGTATCCTTCCCATATTAAATATTGTGTATTAAGAATAGTTATACCATTTAAACCTTCGTAGGTAGGAAGATAGTTAATTCCATGATGTGAACAGGAAATCTTCAGTAAATACTAGGAGAAATTGCAAGCAGTAGCCAGTTTTCCTGGGACAGATCTCAGACCCATGACAGGTAAAAAATTATTTTACTTCCATGTCCCAGTTCCTGCATAGTTTAAAAACAAAGTTAGATTTTAAAGTCAAGAACTGCTCAACATTGTCTTTTTTCCAGCATTCATAATTTTTGAATAAATTTTTGGATACTCTAGGGCATTCTCCATGTACTGCTGTTTCTTTTTCCCCCTCAGCAAAGGAACAGTTATGATGGATTTGAATCTATGCAGTAACTTTCCAGTGGGAGTCTCAGGCCATGTGTGCTTGGCTCTGGTTGCCAGCCAGGAATCTGGCTGAGTTTTGCTGGAGACTGTAGATAAGAGCAGGTTCAGAGACACCCAGCCTCCATGGAGATGCTTACTGCTATTAGTCTATCTTCTCAGTGATGAGTTCAATTGGATTAAAAAATTGTGCTGCTCAGGTGCTGGGGAAAGAAGCTTTTTGAAAGAAGTCTGCTACTTTCCTTGCAGAGTCTTCCACCCCCTAATCACTACCCTGCTTTGGTGAGGGACATGCGGAAGATGGTTTCCTGTTCGTAACTACAGTTACATAAATACAATTTTTAATTTTCATCCTCATCATGTTTTCTCTTAATTAATCTTTAGTGGCAAATTCAGTTTACTTCTTATGTGCCTGTGTTTTTCTCTGCAGAGTCTTTATCTTGAAATATATACCATATATACCAGTGAATGAATGGCTCAGTAATACGGGTTAATGCTGGTTTTGCTCATTTAAATTTTCCTCTATAGTCTCATTTGTACTATGCAAAATAGGGCAGGGGGATCATATATCATGAAGATAAACCTGCCAGAGCAACCCAAAGATATCCTTTTAGGAAAAAACCCATGCTAATAAAATAATAGATATGCAAAACCCAGCCAGAGTGGTTTTACAGAAATTGCTATAATTCAGTCAGGCCTAGTTTATCTGTATTTAGATTATTTCTGTATAGCTGTAGCTTCTATATAGGATATTTTTGTAATGAAGTTTTAGTCAGTGAGTAGCAGTTCAACTTTGTATTTTCTCAGACCTTGTCTTGCCCTCTGTTTGTATATGGCTCAGTACAGTTGAGTATCTGTTTTCACTTGTTTATCCTTAAAGAAGTTAAATTAAATAATAGGATGTAAATATCAGGTAATATCTTCATATCTATATTGTCCAGCAATTTCTTTTGGAGTGAATTATTTAAAATATTGTCCTTCTCTTGAACTCAGCTGTGGGTTTCAAGCTTATGTGCATTAGGTATAGTAGTACAATAGAGGGGGTAATTCTGGCCTTTTAAGTTTTGCAATTCCTTTCATGTATGGCTACTGTAAGAAAACCAGGAACAGCTTTGCATTTTTTCATGCAGTCATTCTGTAGGCATCTTTACTTTTCTCTGTTTGAAAAGGGAGGATGAGCAACTTGAAGCATGTTGATGGCAAATTCAGTTTGTGGCCAGCTTGTGCTTTTGTGGCTGGAGTTATGTGGTTCATAACTGCTCTGGCAGATTTGGCACAGAGGGCATTTTGGTCTCAAAGCTTGTAAGACCAAAATACACATACACGTGGGTATGCACACACAAGCTAACAAAAATCTCAGGCAATTATTTTTCTTATTCTTAGAGAAAGTGGTAGAACAATTTCAGAAGATTTTTCTTGAAAAAAAGATATATACTTTCTTGAAAAGTATAGAAAAATACTCCTCTGGGCCTTCATGTTTTCTTTTATTTTTTTTCTTGAATTGATTATGAGTTGAACTGCTAACTCCTGACAATATAATTATTATAAATGCAATCCCTTTAGTCTGCTGAGATTGAAGGATGAGATCTGGAAGAGCATGCATTGCAAAAACAGTAACTTCCATTAACCCAAGAAACTTTTGGGGTAGGATTTGCTTGTTTGGGTTTTCTTACTTTGCTTTTTCTTTCTTTTTATTTTTTTTTTTTTAAAGCACTGCAGCCACTTTGTCCTCTTTACCCTCTTCCTAGAAAAATATGAAGAATTATCTTTCTCACTTTCTCCTCTAGGAGATAAGGAAAAGGAAATCTGAGGGTCAAGTGTGGCAATATTTTAGCCTTTCTGATATTTAGTTGGTTAGCAGATAAAGACCAACAGAATTAATCTCCTCCTTGGAGCCTTTGAGGTAAGATTACTATGTTCCTTAGAGCAGAAAACATGACTTAAAAAAACTTACAAACCACATTTTATTTTTTTTTTTACACTGGGGACTTGTAACATGACTTCATAGTCCAATATTGGCAGCCACTTTGTATCATACACTGTAATATCAGGTCTATTAATCACTCTGCAGTCAGTTTTCAAAAAGCACGTTATTGTTTTCTGACTTAATATAAAAAATCCATCTTGCTTATCCTTTATTAGTATTATTTCTGAATCTCAGTGATGGTGCACTAAGAAATGTGTGTGTCTCTTTAGCTGTACAGACATATGCAACATTTTATACTTTGAGCATTTAACATCTGTACAATTTGCTGGTAAGATAATCAAGCACAGATGCTGTCATAGAATATATACAGTGAAAAGATGTTCAATTCTTTTCTTGCAGTTGGTTTAGCAGCAATACTGATTTCCCCTCACTAGAACTCCCAGAAAGCTGAGTTAAAAGGAATGGAAACAATGTGCAATACCCAAGTTAGGATAAAATCACTTTACAGAAGTTAAAATGACAGTGTCTGGTAGATGAATGCCTGCAAAAAAAGAAAAATGCAGAACTGCCTTGAGCCAATTTTGATTGGGAAATTTAGATTAGTTTCACACAAATGCACTTATTTTTCAAACTAGAAGGATTTTTTTGTTTGTTTGTTTATTTATGGAAATTGCAAGTGCCACTGAGAGTTATCCAAGTCTTTTAAAGATAATAAATAGTATTAATAATTGCAATTTTAAGTCCTCTGAGAATTTCAGTCAGTTCTCAGATAATTTAACTTTTCATTGATCTTGTAATGCATTCTTCTGAGTAATATTAAAGGCTGTAGTCCACAGAATGTGGCAATTCTGCTGTCTTCACTGTGGCCAAGTATCACCTCTGATGAGAGAGTTGAGTTGCACAAATAGGTCACTTTGCATCTGTCTTTTGATTATAGGCATAGTATTTCCCTCAAGATTTCAGAACCATGTCACCCTTAATCACTCCATTGATGTTGTGTGACTTGCACATGGGGCAAAATTTACACCTGCTGCCTAGGAGGCTGGAGATGTCTAAGAGCTTTTATGATGTATGCGTATGTCTGGTTAACATGTGAAATATTCAACAACATAGGCTGCTTGGTTGCTTTTGGCTATTTCATTCCAAGTATAAATTTGAGCAGTCTTTGGACAGAAAATTCTGATGCACACGCATCCCTGTTTTGTGCACACACACACACACACACACATGCACACACTCAGATACAAACTAGTATTCAAGACCTACAGATCTGGGCTGAGCTGTTAAAAAGAACAATTCAGCCTTCTGGAATGAATCAGCCACCCCTGCCCTTCTGCACCGAGGAGGATCCAGTGACCTCCCTGTGCCTCTCTGGAGTGGAAATTATGCTGTCATGGCTCCATCCTAGTGTCAACGCAGGACACTGCTCTCTGCTTTCCACTTGACTTTCAGCTTTGCTCTTAGTGTTTCTTTTTTTTCCTTACTTAGCTGAAACAGCATTTGTTTACCATCTTGAGTGGAAGATATTTTTCTTCCTTTTCCATCTAGTAATCAGTCTAAGTCAGAAAAAATGTCCTTTTTGCTGCTGTTAGTCATTTCAGCATGACTGCATTTGCTATGCCCTGTGAAGATCTGGCAGGACACAGGACAGTTTATCAAAGGGTACTGACAAAGGAAATTCAAATTCCCCTGGTTTCTCCTGGTCTTGGCATTTCCTAAGGATTTTTAAAATGCCCTTCCATCTTCACATGTAACTTAGTCCCCCATATACTTCCCAGCATCAGAATAACATGTATGGGTGATTTAAATGATTTTTTAGCAATGGAAGAAGAGGGAGCTTTCCAAGGCTAAAGAATCTAGGGGTGGAAAAAGAGGGATAAAGCAAGAGCAACAAAGTAACACCAGATATGGGAACTGGTAAGGAAAAAAATATACAAGAAAAAAAAAAAAACAGAAAGAAATATAAGTGGGAAATGCAAACAGTGAAGAAAAGAGGATCCAGTCTGACTTTTCAGATAAATAAAAAATCTCTAACTTGCAGCTTTATTTTTCTTTTGTATGAGCGTACCCAGAAATCCACACTTTAGGGACTAGGTCCTTCATCGTAAATAATGCTCTTTTCCATTGGAACTGTTTTGTCTATTTTAATAAGTAGTACAGATGACCAGATAGGTTTGGTCATTCACCTGGGCTCATCAGTTGAAATTGTCAGGCTTTCATTTTTATGTGAGGACTTTTCATAGCAAAGTTTCAGCTCGGTTACAGCAGCCTCTTCTATCTGGTGCTGCAGGATGTGCTTTTTGCACCCCCATTAATAAACTTCTGCACATACTGGAGTTAAAAGAATTTTTGAAGTAAAAAAGCAATGTTGAAATAGGAAAAACTTGGAATAACTTTTCTCTTCAAACTCCTGTTGCAAATATAGGCCCCTTACTTTTAAGAGGATAATAATATGTTTCCTTGGGTTTTCAGGATAATCATAAGACCTGTGTGGGTTATATAAGCTTTCTTGAGAGACCTAATAATCCATGAGAGACAACTGCCTGTTGAGATTAATCCATTTTTATTTTTTTGAAAGCGTAAAAATATGAAGCTTTTCCATTTAAGCCTTGGAGTTAGATGTAGAATGCATTGAAAAAACTCCTTTTTTTTTTCCTCTCCTGCAAAGTTGAAAAAGAAATTTGCAATTATGGTAATGTGCTCTGGAAGAGCTTTTTTTGGGGGGGGGATGGGGGAGTTGAAAGACTAGATTACATACACTTATACCTGCTTGATTAGAGATAAAAATAGTGTCTCCTACTGATAAACTGTTTCATCACACAGCAGTATCTGCTGGGGCACATTTTCAAGCTATTAGAATTTCACAAGTCTGTGAATCTCACTTCAGGAATAGTTTCCTCGCTGACATGTACCTTGTGAATGTAGGTAGATAGAGTATTCTGGAGGTACACCACAAACAAATGCCCCTTGTTAATTTTTCCCTTCATGGTGATGCCATGATGATTTTTGTCTTTTCTTTTATACCCCTGTTATACCTTTTTACAACTTCTGTATTCTTAGTGCTTTTTGCCTACATTCTTGGACTTGTTTGTTCAGCTAGGAGACTAAACATTTTAGAAGCTTCGTAGCTAGGGATCAGTGTGCCCCAGACCCCAAGGTGCTCTCCAGAACACATTCTGTAAACCAAGATAGAACCATACAGGGGAAGGTTCCTTGGGGAGGGAGGCTCACTCGAGCCTCTCATTGGGGAACCTTTGATAGATATGCTAATTAGTAAGACCTGTAATGTTATATCAGATCTTTTGGGGGTGTGCATTGCAGTGTGCATTAAGGTGCATTCGACCTGGACGTGTGCACCTAAAGATCCTTAAAATAAATACCAAGGTAAAATCCCTTTTCCCCTTTTAACCGTATTTGACTCTTGATTTTAAAACCAGGAAAAGGCATCAGTGGCAGAGTCTTGATCCCATCCAGAACTATGGTAGCAAAATCATCTGCAACCAAGATTTAGGAATAATTCATCTGTCAGTTTGTTTTCCTATTACCTTTTTTGTATAATTGCCCTAGCCTTTCAATTTATCTGGTTTAGCCCTTTCACTATGGTAAGCTAAGCTGTTGTTATTGGTATAGAAGATGTCAGTGTATATATTGCCCTACTTTGAAAGGAATGATGCTTTCTGACAATAGGAATCATGGGGGAGACAGCTCATATTTTATATGTGATGAAAAAAAATGTATTTCAGTTCTGACATGGCTAAGGATAGTGAATGCCCTTGAAGGATATATTTTCAAAATACTGTGTTAACTGCTTCGAAGTTGATACTTTCAGTATTTACTTTGCAGCCCTAGGAATACACCCACAGTAAATCTACAGTTTTTCAAAGTAATTTTGGTTTAGATGTTAGCACATTTGGTCAGATGGCATTTTTTAATAAGTTGACTGGATGGTGGTGTGCAGCTACCGGAACAAAAAGCATGGATATGGATTTGGGATATTTCACACTAGTATCTTCAGGAACAGTAATAGGAACAGTACACTTTGTTGGATAATTCCGATTTAATTTTATTCTTTCATTCTGCTGGAATTTGTATTGGTAGAGAAATTTACATGGCTAGTGAATGTTTGGGTTCCTCAAATTCTCTCCTTGTGGAAACATTGGATTATTTTTCCTTTTGGGGTTTGGCTCTTGGACAGCAGAATAAAATGATATATTTTTGTTATGGAGGGAAAATATAGGTGTTTATCTGTAACTTTCCAAACGTATTTGAATTTAGTACAATTTTACATCCTTGCTCCACCTGAGACCTGAGACTTTGTATGTCGAATCCTGGTTTGACTGTCTCCAGTGGGATTCCGTGAATAAAGTTATATATTGCATTCTCTGAATTTAAGAATGCTTACTAAAACGAAGCCATCAGATTAACACTGTTTGTCTGACATAAGAAATAACAATTTCAATGAAAGCAGAACACCTAAAATTAAATAATTGCAGGAAATACTGCATTTAGTGAGGAATGACTTAAGCATGACTCTTAACCTAGAGGACAGTTCTGAGGACACACTTAAATTTATCACATAAAAACGAGTAATTATTTTTATATAGTATCAGTATAATCTTGC
This sequence comes from Corvus moneduloides, assembly GCF_009650955.1. Taxonomy (NCBI): domain Eukaryota; kingdom Metazoa; phylum Chordata; class Aves; order Passeriformes; family Corvidae; genus Corvus; species Corvus moneduloides. The sequence goes on along the minus strand of NC_045480.1, from coordinate 17,309,045 downwards.
CGTTTGAATTTGTTTATGAAGCTGTCTAGATGTGAAAGTGAATCTAGCCATATTCTGGAATTGATTCATTGCTATTAAAACAAGTGAAGCGTGCAGGTTTGGACCTGTAGTCAGTGGAATTGGCTGGATTTCCTGAAGGAGAAGGCAGGGTTGAAATGTGGAGACTCTAAATATTAATTCATATTAATTAATTAATTAGTTGATTGATTGATTGATTAATAAGAGAGTGAAATCATCAGTCACTTGCAGGAGGTTAGCAGAGTAGGAGGGCTCCTGTATTGCCCCCAGAAGTGAGAGAAAGTGGTTTAGTTGCTGAAACTCCCCATTCACAGCGAAGCCATCTTAATATGACACGGTATTTCCCAATTGCATAACTTTGGTTCCCTCGTGATGTGTTTCACAGGACCCAGGCACTTTTATTTTTCCTACTGGTGGTACTTCAGAATCCTGGCATCTCACTCATTGTGGCTGGGGAGTGAGGACCTTTCATACATCATAAATGTTGGCGTTTAACCTAGAGGTAATTACATTTTGTGGGGTTTTGTTTTCCCTCTGAGACTCATTTCTGTGCAATCTCTTTGCAACATACCTCATCACCCCAATTTTTGTTTCTAAGTCCATTTTGTGGTCTTAATGGTTTGAAAGTATCAAGAAGAGAAAAGGTTCTTCCATGCGTAAGTCATAAACTTCTTTCAGGAAGAGGAAAAAGGAGGCAAACATACTGAAATTACTCAATTTCTTGTAACAATAGTGTTGTAAGAAATTATGAATTACAGCAGTTGTGATATAATTTTGCAATCTGATTACATTTTTGGCTTCTCTTTGGAGGATGTTATTTGCCCAGGACACGTTTTCTCATGCCACTGCAGTCTTTATCTGCTTTTGTAAGCCAGCTGCTATCATAACAGCAAACCACCCCAAATGTGGATGCGAGTGAATGGCTTCCCCAGAGGCACATTGGTTCTAACAAAACAGACAGCAGTAAACAGGAGAGTAATGTCCTTCAGGGATATCAAATGCCTTGCATTCAAAGAAGGGGCATCCTCTGAGGAGCAGAAACCTGCGTCATGAATATAACTCCACTTTGGTTTGTATTTACCCACCAGCCTGCTCTCCAGTTTTCACATATTTCAGTGTTCCTTGTATTTATTTTCCAACACTGTGATTCACAGTGACATTTGCAACTTACAAAATCAATTCAGGCAAAGTGGATAAGATAATAAGTTACTGATGAGAGGGAATAAAATTTAATTAAGGTCTTACATGTAAATCAGTGTTAAAGACAAGAACCCACCCACCAAGCCATGGGTTTGGGTCTGACCTTGAGTGTACATTGAGCAGAAGTTGTCTAGACACAATTGGTCCTGCCTTTTCTCCTCACAGAGCTCCACTACTTTTATTGAAGTGTATGTATAGAAGGAGAATAAAGAAACCTACTGCTATATATACTGTACCCCTTTCCTCACTCCGTTTTCTTACAGATCTTTCAGTTTTGCTTTGTAAAAATTATTTAAATGGAGTAATAAGTTTTCTTCTCAAATATTAGTGGCTTATTTATCAGAGTCAGTTTCTCAAATATTCTTTATACAGTTTAAAGGATACATCCAAAGAAGTGGATGAAAATCACTGATTTGAAGCAAATTTAATGTTAAAACCAGTCTTCAAGTAGCCTTTTAAATTACTTATGCTCCTCTCCTGTGTGTTCACCACACAGTGACCTCCAGCACTTTCCTATTTTTAGAATGATCCTAAGTGTGGTTTTAAGATAGCACTGTTTTATTTGCACTTTGAAACATATTAGATGCTACCAGGATTTGCAAGACACAGGCTAATGTTGGATCTCATCTACGATGCAAAAAAAGAAACAGGTGTTAGCAGCTGCAGTATGAACATATTCTTGCAGTATTATTTTGTCAAGAAGGTATTTATAGCTTAAATATGCTCTTAGTTTTTGCACTCAAGATAGTATTTTATGCTACTCCCCTGGATACAGTGATATTAGATCAAGCCCAGAAAGTTTATATGAAAGCAGTTTGCTAGCACTGATACCCTGTGATTACCCAAACAACATTGTAGGCTGCAAAAAGGAGCCAGAGACAGAATAATTTCATTTCTGTAAGTACAATGAAATAGATTTGGTTCTCCTGGTTACACTAAGACTTCAGAGATCCTCTAAATTGGTTAGCACTGGAGCACCAGAAGATCTCATTTAAGTGACTTTATCAACTAGTACTCAAGGTCAGTGCCAGAAAGAAACATTCAAAACAGTGTACACAAGGCAGGTACAAATCTACACCAATTGATGATGTTTGATCTCCGACAGGTTTGAGGACACATTTGAAAACCGGAATAAATAAAGGCTTTATTTCAATCCCGTATACACTAAGAAGTAGTATTAATCGTGTCACACCTTTTTTAATTCTTGGTTGCATGATAGACACAGTGTCCAAAGAATGAGGATGGTGTTGATTTTTCTGCTCTTCTTAAGTAACTGGACTGATACCAACATTAGGATGGTCTTTCAGCTATCTAAAATCACAACAGTTTTATGTCACTGTTGAATTGAACTAGCTTTGAGATAATAATAATTACTGGAAACTCATGGTCATTTAAGTTATATGGAAATAAAATCATTATTTAAGGAAAATGCATTAATTCAGTTAAGGACAGTTATGTCGCTAATGCGTTGAAGATATCACTGACAGGACCAAGAAATCTCAGCTTTGATTTTCAGAAGACTGGGAAAGTTTTACTTTCAGATTACAAGCTAAAATTAAGACCTTAGAATACCAAAAAGGATTTTGGTAAGTATAATACAAAAAGCATGCCTTCTTTTATGCTGAAGTGCTATGTAACTTGCCAGGATTGTGACTTAGTTACTACAAAGATTATTTGCATTACCTGTTGCTTAAACTAAATTACTCCTTTCGAATCTGGAAGTAGTGGGATACCAATAAAAGTGTCATACTGCTTCTTTTATTGGATTCGTACTCAAGAAATTGCAGCTGTTGAGTGTCTTTCCACTGAGCCTGTTTCTTTTAGTAGTCTCTCGTGTCTGTCTGACATAATAAATCATCACATGTCCTTGCTGACATTAACCTGGCTAAAGGTTGTTTGCTCCCCTAGATTTACAAATATTAATATAGACACAAGTGTTCACTGTTCCCACCATTTTATGTGATAAAGAGGACTATGCACAACCTTGGGCACTCTGTTGCCAGTGGACTTTTAATGGAAATAGATTTTGTTCTGTGATTATTGTATTTTAGAAGGTCTTTGTAGCATCTTTCACAGCTTTTTTATGCTATCATTGAAATGATTGTTAGGTGGCTCCCAGCATTTAGATATTACAGCAGCAAGTCTGGCAGAGTTCGAGGTGTGTTTGGACAACACTCCTGGGCACATGATGTGACTCTTGGGGATGGTGCTGTGCAGGGCCAGGAGCTGGACTCAGTGATCCTTGTGGGTCCCTTCCAACTCAGCTTATTCTGTGGTTTCCTCTGGGAGAATGATACCTACCAGAGGCCATGGTTCAGTGCATGGACGTAGCCCAAGCAGGTGTGTAGGCACTGGGACACAACGAAATAAAAAAAAACTTGCTTCAAAGTACAAGGCTTTCCCATTATTATTCACCTGGTGTGGTATTAATTGCTATTATTATAATAAATTATTTGTGCAGTAAAGTGTAATATGTATTGGGAAAAGCCTACTCAATCTAATCTATAGAAAAGACCTACTTTTTTTTTTTTTTAGGTTGGTAGAGTTTGAATTACTGTAAGGTTCATAATACAAAATTAAACTTTATGCAGTTAAAAATTTACCACCATAGTTCTTCTAGTTCTGCACATGGCTTTTTGTTTACCATATTTATGTTTGAAAATGTTGAAATGTAGTTGAAATACCAAAAAGAAAAGTATGTTCTTTACCAGCATTCATAGCATAATGATGTAAGAAAATATTTCAGAGCAACTAAATACCTTTTATTCTTAACCAACACTGCTGACATTTTCTTTAGAGTCTTGGTGCTTGTATGCATGCCTGGAAATCTTACTGCATAACAGTACCCCAGAAAGTAACATGAATGCTCCAATGTGCCCTGCACCTACTGTGGAACTTCTGCCTGGCCTGCAGTTCACATGAAACTCCCCTCTGATAACATTTCAGCCACTGCACAACATGTACTGGGAGTGGAGTATTTGCAAAGGTGACACAGAATCCCACTTACAGACATGTCGTATTTGTTAAACCCACAGAGAGCTATTTCAGGTGACAGTAAAATATGAGTAGACAACACAGTTACAAATTATTATAGCAGAACAGCTATGCTTAAACTGTACTATGTTTGCAGTTAACAAGGTATTTATTGCTCTTGTTTGTCTGACTTGCTGCTTCTCTCAAGACAAGGTATAATTCTATTTCAGACCTTGCATGAATTTTAATTTCTCTGTTAGTTGGGTACTTTGTAACTGCTCACCAGTTTCAGCTGCCACAGGCTTGCTTTGTTTTTCACATGGAAACCCCTCTATCTGCTCTATAATGGCAGACAGTCTGGCCTTTCCTAATTAGTGGACAGTTTCACTTTCAGAGGAATGTTAACATCATCTTATTTCACTAGGAGTTGTTTCCTGCATTCTCCTCCCCAGGCTTTAAACAGGGAAATGCAAGACCCAAAAGTATTATATCATGGAAGGTGCACAGAATTATCTAAAGCATGGACATTTTCTACTCTAAGCATGTTATATTGCTTTGTAATGCCAGCATGTTCATTTAGAGATGTCTAAGATCACTTCTGAATAGGAAACACAATTCAGAGCAAATGCCTGCGTAGGAGAAATGGGTTTTCCTGTTGTTGGTTGACATCTTTTGAAAGGGTGTATGAAGGTTTAAGGACAGTTCCTTGGGTGACTGTGGTGTTCTGGAACCAGCTGAGGAAAAGAGAAAATGAATAGCCCATTAGAGTACCCCATAAATACCCCATTAGGTGCCATACCTGTGTTTTTGTAAAACACTCTCTCTTGTGGTAGTCGTCATGGTCTCTCTGCCTAAGGCTGCCAAATCTCCTTCATCAGTCAAAGGATCCCAACATGCTCAGCTCAGAACATCTTTGATGTTATATGCTCTACTGCATGATATCTTTTTTTCCAGGTGAACAGCAAGGATTTAGTGGGAAGATCTGAGTATTTTCATACCTCAGGGTGCTAGGCAGTTGTGCAAGAGGTTCCAGGAAGGAATTAGATATTGTGGACAGATGGCTGCAAATTCCAGAAGGAGAGAGATTTAGATTCTGTCAGCATCTTATCAGTGTCCCGGTGCTGTGTTGCTAAAATCACTTGTATTATTCTGATTTTAGACATTCTGATGTTTACTTTTTCTTTAGTTTAAGGAGAGATTCACTAATTACTGAGTTTGCCAAGGAAAATATGACAGTAGGAAGGTAAAGAAGGTATTTTAAGTTTTAGGCTTAACTGTGACACTGTGAGAACAGCATCTATAGTTGCATTCAACTCTTGTGAATTCTTGAGAGGCCACTAGCCCAGTAAAGCACTTACTGCATCATTGCAGTGAAACATTCCAAAAATGTATGTAATAATTCATTCGGAAAATCTGGGGGAGCTATGTTGCTTTAGAAAATAGATTTGGATGTAATAGATTTGGAAGATTCTGCAAAATTCAACATTTCCACATTATTTAGGAGCTTCAGTTTTCACCTAGAATCCTGAATTTTAAAAAAGTATTTATGAAGCTTGATTCACTCCATAGGTTTATATTGTATGTCTGCAAATATAGTGACGGTATAATGTGCTAGGTAAAGAATAAATTGAAAAGGTACTGTAGACATAGTACATAAATTCAGCTTGAGAGAATATCAGCTTTTTTTGTTAAACTAATAACCTTTTTCAGTGAATTGAGTCATTCTCTAAGATGACTAGCACCCTTTTAAAAAGTGGTTTATCAGTTTCACTTTTTATAAAATACAAAAATTGAGACACTGATATGTTGCAGTTCACTTTCTCTACATTCTGTGTTTATCTCAATGGCAAAAAGAACAAGTCTAGTGTGGAATGAATAAGTAAAACAATGTTAACTGAGACTCTTGTCCTGAAAAAATGACTGTCTGCTTCCCACATACATCAGACTGCTTCATAAGGATTTAAGGATAGGCACGGGCTCTCCTGAAATAGTCTGTCTTTCATAGTTATCTGTCTACCTGATCCTGTTTCTACTGATCATAGTCTAATTGGATGATCATATTCTTTTTTTTCTCCTTGCCAAACAAGTCAGTCATGGTCCATTAAATACTGGGAAGAGATGTAAGTGTCTTTGTTGAAAAGTACTGTTCCATCTTAAACATCTAAATACCTTCTGTCTGGTTATTGCACTGCAAACATAAACTCAGAATCAAAAGAATTCAAGATATTTAATGAACTTAAGAAAATAAAGTTAATACTGAAATGTTTTCATTTTTAAGGTATTAAGAAACAACAGTTTCCAGCTTGGCGGGAGTAAATGCATCCAAAACCAGATGTTTGTTGTGAAGAAATGAGGTTCTTGTACCCACAGGTGAGGAGAACCTGTGCCACACTAACAGTGCTCTGGTGCAGAACCCTTCTTTTGTTACCAAGGTTGTTCTGTTTCAAGCATGTAACAGTACTTATAGTCCCATGGAGAACAGATTTTCTCTTTAGTGTATTTCTCACGTGTGATATTAGGTAAGACAAGCCTTAGATTTACATGGTGAAACTTAGGCTGTTAAAATAAGGGTAATGTTGAAGAAGGTTTTTAAAGTCTCTGCTGTAATCCTTATTAAAGGTGTATTTTTTGATTTTATTCTTTGAAATTTTCATTATTAAAAATATTCAGGCCCAAAAAGAATGAACTTTCTCGCTCTACGTGTTTTCTGGAAGATACTGACCAGACAATGTTAGAAAACAGGATCGGAATGCTCAAAGGTGTTCTCAAAACTACCTCATTGTGCAGAAACTGAGTAGCTCAAATTCTAAATGGATGTTTAAGTTATAACATAGTTTGAAATATATACTAGCCTTTTGTGAAATTGCTCTAGGACATGTTTTTTCTTTTGCTCTCAGAATAGAGACACTTTCAAGGGGGAACGTGAAGGAGGGCAGTAAGGTGGTGCTTCAAAAAGCCAAGTAGTCTGTATTCCTCAGTTGCTTCCTTTACATCCTACTACTTCAACACACTTGTATTTAAATTATCTTTTAATGATTAGGTTTATGTCCTTGTAAAATAGCTTTTCATCATCTACTTTGCTTTTCTAATATACGTTTATTTGTTATCCCTTATTGGCTTTAATGAACTAGATTGTTGTAGTGCATTTCAGACCTATTGGACCTGTAATTTTATGTCATTGCTTTTAAATAAATGTTTCTTTATATATTTTTTAAAAGTTCTGCTATTTTATGGAGCTGTCTGTTTAATCAGGAAACTTGACAGTAACTTTTGCTGGTTCAAATTCTGTCTTCTATTATGTTCTGAAAAGTTTATCTAGAAAGTCATGAATATGGTAATTTCTATTTCTGAGCTGCTTTTTTATGTTATTTTTGTTCCACAATAGTTAGATATATAGTTCTAAGTGAGTAGGCACAGTGTGAGCACAAAATGGAGATATGGCTTTCTTATAAAAAAGTAAGCTGTAAAATGAAAATCATTAAATGATAATAATACAGTAATCATGTTTCTAAATTTTGCAATGTTAATTCAAGCATATAATTCAAGTGTGACATAGTACTTCTTAACAAAGAATAATTTTTAAACAGAGTTAATCTTCTAATGGAGGATAGTTGTCACTTAAATTTTGCGGATGAATGATTTTAAGGGAAAGAAGAATTGTAAGAAGAAAGTGTTAAGTAGAAAAGGAGGACATGCAGTGGGAGTGGGGTGAAGGTCAGAACAGGATTTCAGAAATACTGATTTGTACTCCAGTGCTTTTCAGAGATTCTTGCTTTTTAAATCAGGAAAAAGAAAATCTGTCTAGTCAAGAGGAGAATATACTGAAGACCTCAGCCAAACTTCCAGAATAAATATCATGATGTAGCAATGAGGAGGGCAAAAAATATTTTGAAGTATAATTATGATAAAATAATGAAATGAAAACATAACAACAGTTGTATCATGTCATATACTAAGTATTCAATCAAATTCATGCACTGACTCGTCATGAAAAGCATAGGAGAAATTGAGGGTAAATTTAATGTGATCTTTCCTTGTCATGGCTTTTTAGGCTCCAGCAAGAAGACTTTTAAGAACTTCTCAGTTAATAACAGTAGCCACAATGACTATTCCATTCTTTTGCCATTTTTTACCACTTTTTAATGAGGTTTTCTTTTTTTTTTGGTCTGTGTAGACTTTTGACCTCATAACATCCCATGGCTATGAATGCCACAGTTAATTATATGGTAGGTAGGAAAAAAGTCCCATCCCTTTGTTTTAAAATTGCTACTTGATATTTTCATGGAGTGTACTGTAGTTTGGTCCATTTCTCCATGGGTATGTCTTTTCCAGAAATCACTCTGTATGCCTGACCATCCTTGCTGTCCTCTTCTCTTAAAGTTTCTTTTTGCTTTATATTTGAAGATTGGAAAACCATCACTGTGCACATTATTCAAGAGTTGAGTGCAGTATATAAAAGCACAGGGATGCCTTTCTGTTTTCATGTCCTTTCCTAACAATTCCTAATGTCGAATTTGCTGGTTTATCACTGTTAATCACTGTGGTGATATTTTCTGATAGCTGACCTCTGAATCACCTCTGAATGGATGTAAGTAAGTCACTGTGAATAACTTCCTTTTTGTGCTCAGTATGTTAATAATGGATTTATTATTTCAGCCTTCATATTCCTGTGTATACTGTTGGACAAAACCCAACTGAGACATGAATTGTAGGATTCCTGGCTGAGAATTCTGATTCCTCAAACAGTTTTGTTATTTTGCAATATTATTTCATAATTTTGTTATTCAGTTTCTTAATTGTGAGAGTGGCTTGATAGTGGCAACTTTTCAAATCTCACATTAGTTTTATGAGTAACAATAAGCTGATGTATATTTTTTAAGATTAAAACACATGAAAAGCTTATCTTCTTCTCATTGGAGAGGAAAAGTCACAAAAAAATGATTCAATTATGGTCAGGTAGAGGATGCACATAGTACAGGTGAAAACCTAAACCCAGGAAACATCAGGTTATAGTGCACAGTGTTTGCCTTTTGTAAACATTAAATTAATATTTAGCAAATTATTTGAGTGGGATTTTGTAAGGAATATGCAGTTGTAAAATTTCAATAGTATGACAGGGACTACTGTGTTTAATGAGTTTCTCCTAAAAAATCCAGCAAACATGGGGGATTGCTTCTTGAGAATAAACTCTTTGAGCAGTGATGAAGGAACTGTTCCCTGCTATGTTGACGTAGTTGAGTTGCAGTATAAGCAAGAAGTGTTAAGCAAATACATCCTTTACAATCAGAAGATAAAGAAATAAGGTTGATTATCCCACCACAATGTATTATTCAATACTGTGCAATGCATAAACTCTTTGTACAAGCAAGCAAGAGCAAGCAAGCAAGCAAGCAAGCAATAGTCGTAAACTATGTAAGATGCAGTTAGTATCTGATAAAAAGGGGCTGCGTTATCCACAGTTTCTCAGCATCTAATCTTACCCAGGTTGCAAAGATGTCTGTCTGTATCTTAGGAGGTTTCTGTTGACATTGCTTCCTTGAAAATGAGGTGACCTACTTGTCTGGGAGGCTGTGTTAAATTTGTTTGTTTGTTGGGCTTCACATCCTACACCATGACTTGCTAGTCAAATAAACAGCTCATTTCAGCAGCTCTAAGAAGGCGAGAGGATTCTTTATTTCTGCTGCCTGCTTGGTTGCTGATAGAAAAATGCCTGCAGACATAGTAAGGCCCTCTACCCATTTTTTTCCACTTTCTTGTCAGCCTATGTCATGTTAGCAGAATATCAATATTGTGCATAGAAATGTGAACTATTTATCATGAATAATACATATAAGTTATGGAGAGAGATTAAATTGTAGCACGTGTTAGTATTGCATGATACTGACATAGTGCAGGTTGCAAAATATGATAGACATGAATAACTGCCCTAAAGTACATTATAGTTGGTTCCAAACTTTTCCTGTCAAAAAGAATTAATTTTGTTAGGCAGTATAACTTTATTTGGTCATTTTATCTGCAATGAAAATTATTATACTCTTTGAAGAGTTTGTGAGGGTTTATGGGCATATAAATGGCAATACAAACCATAAAAATCTCTTGTAGGTCAGAATGAAGTTCGTTTAGTTTTTATATCACCTTTGTCAAAGGTCAACAAGTTTGGAGAAGGTACTAAAAAAAAAAAAAAAAGCATATATTGGGATGTCCTAGGAATGTTTTCGGAGTCCTAGCAATGTACAATTCAAGGACTTCCCAAACAGGAGATAATGACATTGCATTTAATAGTTATTTGTATATTTTTAATCCATGAATTTTAAAGGTAGGGTTTTTTAGGATTAATCTCTGTATTTAAAATCTGCAGCATTCTATGTAAAAACATTTTATACCTTAACTGTGCAGTGTGTGAAGAAGATACTTCTTTCTCCACCTGCTAGTTTCATTACATGTCCTCTAGTTTTACAGCTGGAAGTGCTACTGAGCTACTGTTATCTAATTTTATATTTTGTCAAATTTTGTACAGAAGTCCACTCCTTATCTTTGATCATGCTCCTTGCCCTTCTCTATCCTTCTTATATTTCTGCTATAAGTTGAAACTGTAGACATTATTTGCCTTAAGTTTTATTTTGTTTTTATTTCTGTGTCTATTGGGACAATCCTTTTTAAAATTTGTTTTCTAGTTTTGTTTTTTTGTTGTTGTTTGTTTGTTTTTATATTTCTCAAGCTCATTTGCATTTTAAAAGGTAAATGTCTGTTTAAATTTGAAATTATCCATGCTGTGTTCATATATAGATATATAAGTGCAAATATAATTGGGCCTGTAGCAATAGGACAAGGCAGAATGGTTTTGACCTGAAAGAAGATAGAGTCAGACAAGATATTTGGAAGGAACTTTTTATGTTGAGCATGTGAGACACTGGCACAGGTTGCCCAGCAAAGTGGAAGATGTCCCATCCCTGGAAACATCCAAGGTGAGGTTGGATGAGGCTCTGAACAATCTGATCATGTTGAAGGTGTCCCTGCTCATTGCAGGGGGCTTGGACAAGATCATCTCTAAACAAAATCCATTCTACGATTCTATACTTTAAAAAACCCATTTGTTAAAAAACCCCATTATTGTGTTTTGGTTTGGTATTTTTTTTGTTTAGTACAGGTATTTTTTGCAAGAAGAAGGTGTGCTGAAGAGCAGATATCTTCATAAATATTTCCTCTTTTTTTCAGTCATTGTTAAGGGTAAAGAGTAAGTCCTGTTTGCAGCTTGATCTGTTTTACAGTGACTAGTTGACTCTTCAATGATGTTTTTGAATGCTTCATCCCTTGAGAGCATTTAAGTCATATGATCTATTTATTTATTTTGAATGAGACTATTTTACATTTTCAATAACTTCAGAGACATGTAGACAAGTGGCACAGAAGTATACAAATTGAGATTTATTATCATTTTTGAGCTAAACTGCAATGTAATTATGTTCGTTTTGCCTCCTATAGGGATTATTTACATTTTTCCTGAGGATATGCACTCAAGACCACAGACACAGCTTTTTAATATTTTTATTAAACTGGATATTTTAACATTTTTGTTAGACTAAAATGACATTTGATTGTTTTTACCTTTTTACCTTTTTATTCTTACCTTCTTCACCTCTGGGGTCACACAGACATATGGGTTTATGGCTTTTTGGAGTTTAGTGAAGGACATTGCTTTGTTTTTTCAAAGCATCAGTCATGGATAGACCAGGTGAGCACTGACGGAACAGGCTTCTAAGGTTATATGAATCTGTCATGTCATTTACAGCTGCATCTCCACTCTTCACTGCTGTGATAAAAATATTTTGGGATATAAATAATTTTAAGTCTATTTTTAGTTTGGCCAGCACCTGAAGCAAATCAAGCAAAAGTAGAAAAGGTTTTAGCCTTTTCGATGAATGAATATATGTGTGGTCAAATAGCAGGGCTCCTCTTTTATACATTCAGAAAAAACCCTGGCTTAAATTCACAAGCCTTTACAAGAACGAGGAGCTGCTGTTGGCATCTTTTTTCCAAAAGTCCCTGAACCATACCCCAGAATGGGGGATGTGCATTCACTACTTTTCTGTGCAAAAGAGGTTTAACTGCAAATCAGTGCCATCAGTTTCTTAACCCTTGTGTAACAGGAGGTGGAAATGACTTGTCTTGAAATGGCATGGGCTGAAATCCTGGGAGAATGGAGATCTGAACCTCTACTTCTTCCATCCCTGGATATGTCACTCAGTCCCACTGATGGGTGAAACTGTGCCTTCATTCACTACCCTATATGGAAATGTTGAAACAAAACCTTAAAGGATAATATGAGAAAATTACAGCTAGGAGTCAGTATTTTTACCTTTCTGTAACTTTTTGTTGAGATTTGTGTTCTTGAAGCATGCAAATCATACTTTAAGCAAAATTCTGTGCTGGTTTGCCACATTTTAACAATGTTTATATAATTTTCAATACTTCATACTTTCCTTGTTTACCAAGGAGTTTATTTCATGGGGCATTTAACAGAAAATGTCCATTAAAGTCTTTCACATAGATAAAATAATTTTTAATAAATAACATTATTAGTAAATCAAACGTTCCTTTTCTGTGTGTCTTAAAAGCAACAAATAGTAATCAGGTCTGTGATGATTTTGTACAGACATTTTTCTGATGCCATGACTCTCAGTGCATAGTATAATGACCTACTTGGATAAAATTATGACTCTTGCCCTAATGAAGGAGAAAGGAAAGACTAGACAGATTTTCCATGTTCCTTAAAAAATGTGGTTTTGTCCTCTAGGTGCTTTTTTTTTTTTTTTTACAGGAAAGTGGCAGTCTCTCAAAGAACATCATTAAACAGACCAGAATATTTGTCGAAGAATGTGTCTTTCAAACTTAGTCTTTTATTAGAATTTATTTTTTCAGTCAGTACAACTGCCCCTACTGGTGCAAGCTGCCTGTGGATATAGGCTGCTGAGTGCTTTGGCCTTCCTGTGAGTTCTTTCTTTACTCCTGGTTTGATTAATGGGAATATGAAAATCAAACTTCAAGACTATCTGCAGAATTTAAAGTAGAATGGCAGCTGAAAAAGGCAGAAACAGACTGGGACAAAGGAAGAAAAGATAGAAGTGAAAACATAAAACTGTACTGTCAGAGTTTTAAAAGGTTTTTTGAATTTAAAGGAAAAAATATTGCTACTATTTCATTATGCCTTATTCCTCTTCCATCCATTTTTGAAGGATGTGACATATTGAAGAACAATTTTAAATAGTAATCCATCATATTTTTTTATTAGTGTGTAGCTATAAGTGTAATAATTTAGGATCTGAATCTAAGAAACTTAATCAGCAAATAATGTCCTAGAACATGCCACTTATAAAATACAATTATAATGGAAAAATGTCATTAGCCCCTTTGAAGATAGGTTAAACATGATTTCAAATGTAAATTTTTAAAATCCACAAATTCCTGTTGAATTTAACAGCTGCACAGGGAAGAAGAAAAATATTTAAGTTTGTTTGCAAGAGCGCACAGGATCTAGTTCAAAATGTTACTGACAAAGAGCTACTCTCCAACTCTTTAGGTCACTATAACGTAATTAGATTCAATATTCTGATAAGAACAGCAGAATTCATTATTTTACTGCCTAACTTGAAAAAAAAATCATCTATCTTAACATGAGGAGTTCAAAGAATAGAAATTGAAAGAATCATTTGTAAGGGTAAAGTACATTAGGATGTAATAGGGATAATTTTAATTTTAAACATCTAATTAGAGTTTCAGTGAAAATTCACACTACAGTATCCAAACAGATGTCATTAAGGTGTCATTAAGGTGTCAAAAGGTGTCATTAAACAGAAGAGTCAAATGTATTACTAACTAGGAAATCAGTATTCAGAAGGTCCAAGAAGGGAAACTAGAAAAATGTACACACTCTGCCTAACTGTAAAAATATAATGACATTCCAATCAAATCTTGAAAAATAACGTGATAAAGGCACAAGAAAAAAATGCCAGAAGGATTGTTCACTGTGTATAAGCAACAGAAAGCATTACAGAGGATCTACAGGACAAGTAGAGCTGGTCTTTTTTGTTTGTTTTGTTTTCGAAAGAACCTATATCATCTGAAAATTTTGTTCTTTCAATAGGATGAGAAGAAATTGTATCGATATGTCTTAGGCCTCCTTAAACCTAGGCAATGTCACTTAGCATGAGAGTGCAAAAGCTGAAAAGACCTGCAGGGTAGTCCTTTCTAGAGGAACAGTAAAACCATCTTAATGCCTCCTGTTAAATGAGAATCTGTTTGATTCTTTACATTGCACACAATATTCAAAGAACTGAAATGGCAACATTGTCAAAAGTGCTGGAATTAACTAAATGGGAGGGATTACCAAAGCAAATTACAGTTCAAAGCATGATGAGCAGGGGAAATTGTCAGAGGAGGGAGAGGTACATGTTAGGGCTAACAGGAGCAGCAGGCAGAAGGGCCTTCCTCATACAAGTTAAATTACTGGCTCAAGTGATCTTTAAAGCACTTTTCTACCAATAAGACTTAGATATTGATTAAAGTATTCTACAAAAGTAGAAAACAGTTCACATATAGCTGACTCTCTAAAGGAAAAGTCTGTGAAGTACCACTGAGGTAGTTATACTTAAGGAGCTCTCCATTGCCCTGTTTATCTCTCTTTTCAGATATTTCTTTTTGCCTTTAATTAAAACCACAAAACCTGCTTTTTAATACTTTGATTCACAATTGCAAATGGTGGAAAAATAGATCATATTACCAGAAAAACTAGAGTAGTTTCCAAGCCTTATATGTAAGGCTTATAACTATTGGGTTTTTTTTCCAGTGACCTCCTTAAATCTAGTCTAAATCTCATCGTCATTGCTGCTATCACAATCCCAGCAAAAGGGGGGATTAGGCGAGGGAGAAGTTCCTTTTAGGGCAGAAGGGCAACACTGAAGAATTGAAGAAAAGCATTGAACAAATGGGTTATAAGGTGTCAGTAGTCATAAATGTAAAGTAATGTAAAACACGGTCCTCCCATTATATCCGCAGTGGTGTGCCGTGTTCCTGGTTTTATTGCTTGAGAAAGAGATCTACGAATTATAATAGGTTGTGCTCTGAAAGTGTCACCTTAGTGCTGAGTAGCTATCAAAACAGCAAATATGACATTAAGAATTATTAGGGAAGAAAAAGAGAACAAAAGCAAATATCATTATATCTCTGCATGAAACCATTGCCTTTATCTTGATTCCTGTATGCTGTTCCAGTGTCTCAAAAAGGACAAAACAAAGCTAGAAAAGGTACAGAAAAAACCAGCATGAATGATCAAAGGTATGGAGGGGGTTTAGTACAAGGACATGTCTAAGTAGATCAGAACTCTTCAGCCTTGAAAAAAATGACTAATGAGGGAGAAGGCAGGAGATGAGATAGGAGGTTATAGAAGTGAGTACCATGAAGGGACATAACGAGGTTCAGTGTTTCTCATTATTAAGGTGTGAGGAGTGAAATTACCCTGTGGCAGATTGAGAACGTGCCGGGGGTGTACCTATCACAGTGCATATAGTCAGCTTGCAAACGATACTGATTTTGGCCAAAGCTCAGAAGGATTCAAAAAAGCAGTTTTACAAATTCGAGAAAGCTAAATCCAACAAGGCAACTATGCAGGAAATTTACCTCTACCTCATAAAGCCCTGGCTGAAAACATCAAGGATATCTTAAAGGAAATACCACTTTTTTAGTCTTCCCCAGGCATCTACAGGATACTAAGTTGGAGGTGTATTTGCCCTACCCCAGTGCAAAAGTTCTTGAGTTATCGACTTGTCCTGTGCTGGCTCTGAAGTCATGGGTGGAGGAGGAATACCCTTCTTAGAAACCCCGGATATAAACCCGGTTACAGCTTCTGCAGTCTGTGCTAGGAGATGAACACATATAATTTAAATAATTTTCTGTTCCCCTATAAAATATCATTGGGCTGAATAGTCCAATAGCTTGAAAATTTTTAGAGAAGGGGCAAAGCTGACTGCTTTGATTGTGTCTTAGGGTGTGGGGTTTTTGAAGGTTCCAAATCCTTACGGCTTTTCTAGATTTCTGTCCTTGGCTTTTAAAAAGGAACTGCAAACAATTTTTTCCCATGGTTTTTGCAATATTAAGAGTTCTTACATGGGTCATGACTTATGAAGATGCATTGGCTAATATTAACTGGTGTTTTCACCTTGGCTTGTTTCTTTGCTAAAAATCATGCATTTTAGAGCCAAAATAGTGCAAAATGTAGGTGGAAGAATATAGACAACCTCTGAGACAGAGTCTAAAAATAGGGACTAGTTGTTTTTCCTTTAATCATGCACCGTGAGCATTAATACTTCAACCATATATGTATAAAGCTTACTGTGAATTCAGTCCTTTGGCAGCTGAGGGAAGGCTCATTGCCGCTCTACAGACCTGCTGTGGGAGACACATTGCAGGCAGAACTTGTCTTGCTTGACTTCTTTGTGCTGACCTGGGAATTTACTAGATGTTTGCTGCACTGCTTTGTCTGAGGCAGCACAAGAGAGAGGCTCTTTTTATTGTGTGATATTTTTGTTTTTCTGAACATGAGAAAGAAAAAAAAAATTAGAGTCAGCGGTTTATCTGAGACAGCTTCTCCTGTGCTTGTCTCTAGAAATACAGGGGACATTAAGGTGATCAAAACTCATAGTGATTTCCTTCAGCACTTAGAAATGAATGCATTTGCTGAATTTCTGAATATTTGTGATGTTGGTCCCCTCAGGGGAACTTACAGTAAAACTGGAGTGATTTCCCACCTTGTAGCCTATCAGTGAATATGGGGGGGAACAAGTTCATCTTAAGAGCACATGCAGTCAGGTATAATAATGTGAGAAAAACATGGCTTTTCCTGTGTTTTGGGTTCTTTGTCCTGTAGCAGAGCTCTTCTTGCTCTGTGAGAACAAAGGATGAGTGCCACCCATGGCTGTGCCCAGCTTTGGGGTTTGCGGTACAACAGAGAGGTTGGCAAGCTGGAACAAATTCAGCTGAGAACAGCCAGATGTTTAAGGGGCTGGATTGCAGCTGAGAGAGCTGAGAGCCCTTTTTTTGCCTGAACAAGGGAAAGCTAAAGGGGAACTCGCACAACCTAAGGGCTGGTTAGAGAGAGAGGAGCAAGACTTGTGCATCCACCAAAGCTACAGCAAGGAAAATTCTGTGTCATCATAAGAAAACTTCTCAGCCCTGAGGGTGAACAAATGCTGGAATAGGTTGCCCAGAGAGACTGAAATCTTCATCCTGAGAGATTTTCAGAACATGGCTGGAACCAGGCCCTGAGTGGCCTGGCCTAACTTTGAAGATGGACTAATCTTCGAGGCTGGTTCTTCTTCCAGTAGGAGACTGGACCAGATAATTTCCAAAGGTTTCTGTACAAGCATTAAAATTGTGTGAGTGTACGAGCCAATCTGAGGCCCTTTGTGGCCTGCAGAGAGTATGCAGTTGTTCTGCAACTTTAAATCAATTTATAAAGCTTTGCTTATTATTGGGGAAAAAAAACTTTTATTCTCTAACTTCTGCCTCTCCTTGGCAATTACAGTGTTTTTCCTGGTCAGTTTTATAAGTGACTTCCCATAAATTATTACCATGGTCCTATGTATGTATTCTCTGTTGAAGAATAATGACCCTGTTTATCTCTCCCGGCACAAAAATGCCAGAAGCACATATTTTACTTTTTTTGTTTTGTGAACTGCCATACCTTCTCTATGCCACAGGCCATCTACCCTGTAACATTTTTTTGTACCCATTTGACAAAAAAACGTGCTGGTATTTTTAGTTTGTGTGGATTTGTTTTTCTTTTTAGGATTATAAGTTGCAATAAGAGGGATCTATTCTGAAAATTGTGTAGATACTTCTAGTGTAGTCCAGTAGTTTATTGCAGAATCTTTCCATGAATCAAAACCAGGCTGCTTGGTCTGTCATTCCATTAGCACTCCCTTTTTGTCAAGAGACAAATGCTATATTTGCCCTTTTCCAGTCCTTTGGGACCTCCCCTGTCTTCCAGAAGCTCATAATGATAATTGTTAGTGATTCAGAAATCGCTGTCTAGTTTCTCTAAGGTGAATTTAATAGACCCCAGCCAATTTGAATACATCCATCTTACCTAAATATTCCTTAATGTATTCTTTATATACTTCAGCTTGCAATCCACTTTTTTTCTCTAAGTGGTTTTGAATGGCTTGTCAAGATTTACCGTTTTTTGAAGGCTGGTGTGTAGGAGATGTTAATTACATTTTACCTTTACCTGCACTGTTTTCTTTCCCTTTCTAACCTGTTTATTTTATTTTTTTTTATATATATATTGGGTATTTTAAAATGCTTCGTTTTGTTCCTTTTGTCTCTTGCAAATTGAAACTCGCTTTATACTTCAGTTCTGTTTTATACCCTTTTTGTCTATATTCTTCCTTTGTTAAATGACCTTGGGTTTTTTGTGTGGTTGGTTTGGGTTTATTTTGGTATGATTACTTTTTGACAGCCAATTGTTGAAGGTTTCCAAGTGCATCAGACTACTCTTTCTGTTCTTTGGTACAATTTGTGCATTTAATGTAACCTTCCTGCATAAACTGCCAGCATACTTGCACATGTTTATCTTCAAGTCATCTTTCTAAACAACCATTAACCACTCCCCAGAGTTTGCTGAAATCTGTTGGGTTTGATGGTGATGGTGTGATTGGAGGGTGTTTCTGTTTTATCTCTGTGGCTGTTATAACTCATTTTCCTAAAAAATCAGTTTGTGACTGCATTTTCCCAAAAGACCATTGTTAGTCCATTCTTTCCTCTTAGCACCAAAACTAAAATAACCTTGCCGTAGTAACTTCTTCACTCTGAAATGGCAATTTGCTTCCAATGATAGTCAGACAAGTCTTAGCTTTAACACCTGGTACCTAAGTATTTAAAGTACCGTCATCTCTCCTTCAGATGACTTTCAAGTTTCTCATTCACAGAAACAACAACTTTTTGCCAAAAGAAAGAGATGTACTCCTCACTTTCTGGGTCAGTTTAGCACATCTGCTCTTTTCCTTTTTTTGGTTTGCACCCACTCCCCAGGAGATTCAACAAACTCATTTGAAAAATCTGTTTCTCTATTTCATAGCATTTATATGTGTTCTTGAAACAAAGGATAACATTTGCCCTTTTTTTCACTGAGAGACCTTGCTGAACAAGTGATTGTTCCACACCAATATTCCAGTCCTGTGATTCGCCTCATAAAGCTCTGCCATGCTGGTTATGTCTTCACTTGTGAAATAATATCTCATTCTTTTTGCTTTCTTCCCACTCATGTTCACCAGGCTGTCATGCCATTCTTTCTGCATGGCCAAGGAAACTTAGTCATTGTGGTTTTTGACCAGTAAGTTGCATCCTTGCAGAGTCTTAAGTAACTTTTGCAGCCACTGGAACATCCCTGCAGTACTATAACAGGTAACAGATGTCAGGCACCTGACTTAGCTACATTAGGATCTTTATTCTACTATTCCTATTGGTGACAGTGTGGCCTAGGTGTTACTTGGCCATGCCATGCAGAGTGAGCTTTTTGCAAAGTACTTTTTACTTTTGGACACAATATAATATTGGTGTGCATTTAGCTGTAGCTCAAGATCTCTGGTCTTCCTATCACAGCCTCTACTTGTACCTTTCAACTTTCCTGATGAAAAAGTCATTTTTGTAGATCTTTGTACCCTTTCATCCATATAAAAACTTAGTTTCCTGAAATTTTTCAGTCTGAAAACTGAGTAGAACACTTTCCCAAAGAGAATGTCGAGGGTACACAAACACGGTTTTTGTCTGGAAAAGCTACCAGAACTCAATGCATCAGGCACAGTTCTTCAGCTGTCCTCCCAACAAGATTTCCCCTTGTAGGCTAAGAAATTTCTCAGTTTTTAAATGTTTGTTTAAATCTTTTGTTTCTCTACAAGGCCAAATACTTGGTTCACTGGTTGGTTTGTTCTTCTCTCTGTTATTGTTCCCTTTCTTCTTCTCTTCTGTGTCTGTAACATGTAGACACTTGACCACCTCACAGTTATTTCGATGTTCCCTTAAGATGGCAGCAATGTTTCTAGGTTGTAAAATGGTTGGGTGCTTTCACTCATCTCTCTACAGTATTTATAGAGCCCTCCCAAAGGTATAAGACATCTACAAATGTTTTCTCAGCTGTTTTGTTCCTTCCTAGTGATTACATGCTTTGGAATAGTATGACATTAATACCATGAACTTCTATCCCATACTGATAAATATGTGTCCAATGCTTAACAAAAATAAAACCTGGGCAGTAAGTTCTGCATTTCAAACACTTAGTTTTCTTGATTTCATTTTCCCTCTGTTTAATTCTACTCTTTTCTCTTGTTTTTTGTTCTCTTTTTTTCCCCCAGTGGTACTGTAATTAACTCTCACACTACCCCCAATTGTGTCCTCACATCCAATTAAAAATTGGCAAGCACCCATATATTTCTGGGCTGCTGATCCATTTGTTTTCCACTATAACATTGTCTTTTCCCCTTGAAGTACAGCTAGTTCTGATACATAAGCCTTTTTTTCTCAGTTAGGATTAGCTAAATGAACAAAGAAAGAACACTCAGGGTAAATAAAAGACTCTACCAGGCAAGTGAAAAATAAAGTGAAAAGAAATAGCTGCAATTCTACATGAAAGGATGGAAAAATTGGCAGCTCTTTTCCATCTCCTAGCAGAATAAAACTCTGAATTGGAGAAGTGAGGCCAGAGCCCTCTGCCAGAGAAGCTCTTCTACCATAGATGGCAAGATTAAATAGTGAGTGAGCCTTGGATATTGCTAAAAAATCGCAGAAAGATCTGCATGTGGTTTCAGTCACAAACACAGTTCCTTAAGCTCAATAAACAGAATTTTATTTCAAAACAATGAAAGTACACATATAAAAACAATTCCTAACTCTTCATCAGGATGTTTTGAGCAGTATGTGGCCATACTGGCAAGTCTGTCTGCAGTGTGGGAACTACATGTACAATACCGGCACTAAAATTATTGTCGTCGTGGGAAGAACAGTAATTCTCTCAGTAAAAATTGTCAGAAAATTACTGTCTGGTACTAACTGTAAAACTTTTTTTTTAGATGTTGAAATGATGAAATCAGGGGCCTTTATTATATGCTTTTCTGTTATTTGAGTTAATTTACATTCATTAATGTAGATTAGTTTCTGAATTCAAAATCCACAGAGAACGCTGTTTTTTACCTTAGGTGTTAGAGGCTGCTCATTGCTGCAGAATAAAAATTCATGTAAAAAAATGGGAACATTAACAATTACTCATTTATCTAATTTTTTGCCAGATTTTATCCTTATGCTTGGTAGAAAAAGCAATTCATTTTTTATCAAACAGCCAAGGATTTTTAATCTTGTGGTAATGCAACATAGTCACAAGATTCATCAGATTGTCAGGCTTGTGAACCTTAGCTGCATTCAAAGAGCATTTTATTATTCAAAAAGGAAGTTTCCTGTATCTTTGCAGCAAAAGATGAGGTCCCTACTATTAAAGAAGTATTCAGTATGTGAAAGATTGACTTTTAAATATCCCCTATTTAAACATTCATTGGATCAAAGCTACAAATAATTTTATTTTCATTTCTTCTGCCAGTTACAATATGGAATCATATATCTAACTATATCCTTTATTTGATACATGTTAGGTTTTTAGAAAATTTTCTGCATGTAGCAGATAATCTTGCCAGTACATTAAGCAGCATGTTTCAGCCTCAGCTGCTTTTTGACACCAGAAATTGATAGTTGTTAGCACCTTCCTGCATTCCACTATCAATTATGCAGACGTGTTTTCCCAAAACAAAGCCAGTCACAGAGCATAATTTGTGAGATAGGAATAATTTCAGACAGAATCAGCAGCCTGCTATAAATAAAGCACTTTTTTTGACAGCACTGTGATCAGCGCTAGACTAAAAATGCTTTAAAGCAATGGAGTACCCTGCACTCCTTGCCTGAGATGAAGGTGGTGTGACTGGGTCTGTGTTTTCATGAGCCTGTGGCAAGTGGTCTGCTCTGAGTGTCAGAAGCTGAGAAGGAGAAAGTAAATATGGATTAACTATGAATATCTGCAGAAGAAATCATGGTTTTCTGAGAGGGAAGTTTTAGTTACTTTCACTGATATGCATAGATACTGGGGGTTGAAGTCTCTTGAACTAGAATAAACATGCAATAAGTGAATATGCCACTTTTGGTGAAATACTTGTGTTATTGGAGCTGCAAATACTTTATCAATATATGTCCTCTCGGGTATTCTTTCCTAACACAGCATGAAAGTTGCTTGCCTGTTACACTTCGGAGGAGACACATGGGTTGGCCATGTCTGGTTTGCTCAGTGCTGGAGAAGACAGTGACAAGGGACAAAGCTGGATGAGTCACTCCCATGACCTGCAGTTCCTTCCCAGCTGCCCTTTTTCCTATGGGAGTTTTCTTCATGTGACTGGAAGCACATCTGCCACGGGACCAAAACACAGACACTTTAATCATGAGGCAGGTGGGCTGCAGGGCAGCTGGTGATGAGCCAGTGGGTGTTTGTGTGTCGCAGCCCACGTTGAGATGCATACCTGCTTTGTAATAAACCCCTGGAAGTCTGTAATGTGACATGGAGAAATGGAAGTGTCTGCCCTGCATGGTTCATCCAGATTACATGGAGCTTGCTTTCCAAGGGATAAGCATCCCTTAATCTCAGCTGGAGACCACATTGCAGCCCAAATAATCTTCTGCCAAAAGTGGATGTGTTTTTTGAACGTTGGAGGTACTGTGAATTCTTCAAAAGCCTTGGCACAGCTGTAGCAAACTACTTAATTTCTTTTGTGGCTTATTTCTTCTTTGAGCAGGAAGGTACTAATTAATGTTTGGCACACTCATTCTTTTGCTTCCCAGTGTACTAATAGTACCTTTCCCCCCTCCAAATTCACAAAAAACATGCGTATTCCTGGCTTCCATGAACTTCATTGTTCTATTGAGAACGAACACAGACCTTTATTTTGTGACGTATTCACGGTTCAGTTGCTCTTAGAGAAATAAATAAATAAATAAATAACGCTCCCATTAGATTTTTCTAAGAGATAAGATACCGTAAAAATCAGTAAACATAGTAATACCGCATTTGTGTTCTCTTATCTCCTCAATAAATATGAAGGAGTTTAAACATCTGTAAGAAACTGGAGTTTTTAACCATGTAGGAATAAGATGCTGAATGAATGAACTGAGTGTTTGAATGTTATGTTCTAGTTTTCTACAAAGTAGCATCTCTGTAACTACAGATGTATATAAATATTTGTTTTTTCAGGAGTAAAGGCATTAATTTTGTTGGGTATGTCTTAACTACATTTTTGATTCATACACATTTGGTCTTATAACTAATCTGATTTTCAACCTCCATTGACAGGCCAAGTCACCATTTACTCCATGAGCTTAATATGTAAAGCCATGTTCAGCAGTGTCTGGGAAACGCTTGACCATAGGAGTTATGAGTACCATCAGAAAGGCTCCATGGAATGATGGTTTTGGATCCATTATATCCCTCGAGGGTATACAGAAAACAAGGCAGGGACAACTAACTAAATATGGTTAAAATAATATGGCCTCATTTCTTCTGTGAAGATGGTCTAGCTGTGCAATTAGGAACAAATAGGTAGTGACATTACCTATGAGACCAAAACTATGGTTTCACAGTATCCCCTAAACCCATGTAACAGAAAAATATTATTGCAAATACCATATATACATATAGAGAGTGCATATATGGAGAGTGCATATATATTACCTGTATAGAGAGGGCACATATGTATGTCTAGTAATGTTCCTAGATTAACAGGTCATTATTAGTTCATTAACTATAGTTTTGTGTTTATAGTTGTCTCTAATACCATTTCTCAAAACATTTTTCTTACTTTTAATATCTGTGCCATTCCATTATTTATTTTGCGTATTGTGAAGCTGGTTAGAAAATTATAATAACTCTATAAACCGTATCTGGGTAGTTTTTTAAAATACTTGTTTGTGGAGCGGCATCAGACAATAAAACAAAATTATATTCTCTGTTTGTGTGCAAACAGACAAGTTTATATATATATGTATATATGTAAAAAAACAACTTTGAACTTCATTAAGACGTCACATCCCCTTCGTGGAACTTTTTTTTTCCTTTCTACAAGTATTATGATTTTTTCCAAGATCCTGAAATTCTGTTAATTTCTTCTTTATAGGTAGACTTTAATTCTTTCTTATGCAAGCCAAACCCATTTTTCATTAAGTGACTTTAATTTATAAATTTCAAATTGAAGTAATTATTTTCAATGAACTTCCCTAAGCTGAACTGAAGTAATCACAAAACCTTTAGTGAATGGGAAGGAAGGCAAAAATTTAGGCCTCACCTAAACACCAAAATCTGATTCTTAATTTGTGTGTGTTTCTAAATTGATTATTGGGGATATTGAAGGTGATCTGTTAAGGGAACACTGTGGTGATGTTTTCCTGTGTGACAAGGAAAGGCTCACCAGAGCATGGTTGGTTATGATGGACAGGCTCACTGATACTTATTGGAAGCATAAAAGGGACAACGTGGTTAAAGAGAATGCAGGGATATCAATGTTTAACCTGGTGACTGTGTTACAGTGTAAAAATAGCTGGCTACGCTTAAACCAGCTGCAGGAGCCTGGAGCTCAGTGACATCAATTAGTTTACTTTCCTAATGAGCTTGCAATGCTGAGGTACCTGCGTCACTTTATTTCAAGGCCAGCTTTAGTTTGCTTTCCTGGAGAGTGGAAACTGAAAGCAGTAGCAAGAAAAGATGCTGTTACATGGTTCTAAGCCAAACAGAAATCCAATTTTGACTCTGGCCTATTGCTCATTAAGTTCAAGCAGTTTCCACTTCAGTGGCCCATACATGTTGAGTACTTGATAATCAGCTCTGTGACTGAGCTAGGTAATTACTGAAGCAGTGATTTTAGGGTTGGGGATTTTAATTTCTGTGAATATTTTTTGCTGTGAAATAGTCTACTGCATAATGAATTTTGGCATGGCCATATTACATTTTCTCTCATAAATTTTCTTTCACATATTTTTAGGATCACTCCTAGTACTTTCAGGAGTTTATGAAAGATTACGGTCTCCTTTATTTCAGCAAAATGAAACAGCATTTAGTAGACACAGGAAATAATCAATCAGTCAATCCAGCTTCTGTTTTTGAAATGTAGGTAACTGTGTAGCAGGTTTATTTGTGTGTTTGTATGTATCATTACCACTCTCTTCTGTAAGCTGTAGGAGCTATCAGTGGTATCCTTGTGTAACACTGGCTAGATATTCTTCCTCATTCCTGTTAAATTCAGGGATTTAACAGAGTATGGCATTTAACTTACACTAAACCTAAAAAAATTGTCAGCTAAAAATGTCTATTTCTAATTATGCTAAATGACAATGAATTTCTGACA
The DNA here is from genome assembly GCF_009650955.1 of Corvus moneduloides. Lineage (NCBI taxonomy): Eukaryota > Metazoa > Chordata > Aves > Passeriformes > Corvidae > Corvus > Corvus moneduloides. The sequence goes on along the minus strand of NC_045480.1, from coordinate 17,283,381 downwards.
TTAATAATGAAGTTTTGAATATAGGTATTACCTTGCTTTAAAATCCATAGGTCATGTCATAGCTGCAGGCAGCACACAGACAGCTACAATGCTCTGTTCCTTTAACTGCTTTCATTAAATATTTCTGAAATTAATTTGAAATATTTTATAATATATTGAAGTTAAGAGGTGATTATGGATAACCTTGTGCCTGTAGTTTCATAGTAAATGAACTTAAAATCATCCATAGCAAAGCATAGATAAATTTGATTTATACTGATAAAACAACTCCTTCCATTATCGAAGATAAAGCAGGGTGACAAGCTGGGAAGTCAATATTGATTTACCAGTATATGAAAATAACAATAAAATAATTTTTACAAGATTGATTGTTGTCAGTCATTCTGTGTTTACAGCCATTGCTGATAGTAAAAGTTGAAAGAAATTGTAATTTTTTAAATAGAAAAATAATTCTTCACATTTTCTCAAGACTGTTTTGATGTAGCCAAGTATTTATTTCCTCCCACAGATTTAAATATTACAATTTAATAGCTTCTTCTTTTTGATACACACCATTAGACCCTTTCACAGAAGTAACTTGTCACTATATATTTAAATCATGAATCAGCAAGTCCCGTAGGAGAAATGAGCCTCTCTAATGGGATACTTCTTATCCATTTTTGGCTTGTCTGATATTCTATATATCCAAATTAACATAATAAGATTTAAATTCACACAACAGATGCATCATGAGAGTACATACATGTGTGTTTATATTGGGCACACAAATGTTTTGGGAGATCCTCCAGTAATTTCATTATTGAGTTACACAATAGATACAGGTTTAGCCAGATGTCTAAATCATCCATATCCTGTCACATAGGATAATCTACAAGAGTAGTTCTAATAAACTGATTTTAATGCAAACACTATGTTTTCAGACATTTTCACATTAGACATAATTTCCTAAAATGTAATTATTTTTCCATTATCTATTGCAGAAAATACATCAACCATACTGCTTAGCTTTGCTTAGTTGGCATAGCCATCATTAAATCTTTGACTATTTTCATGACTATACAAAGTCTTTTCCTTGATGAATCCTTTGAAACGCACTTAAACTAATAACTGATTTTCCTAGAAAAAATAGTTCTTGCCTTTTCCAAAATAGCAACAATTTTAAGCCTTTAAGAAACTATAAGAAGGAATTTCAGCCTTTGACTTAAAGCATGAAAGGATAAGTAGTGTTATGAGAAGGTACAAAGTCAACTGATGAGCAAAATAGACCTGCTCTGTTCAAAATTAGACAACCTGAACATGGTTAGAAAGAAAGCAGTACCCAGTAAGTAGAGGTAGAGAATGGAAGGGATGAAAAGTGCTCAGTTCCTTTATTTGTTTTAAATGGGAGGGAATATGGGTGTGGAACATTGCTGCAGTCAGGAGGATTTTAGCCATAGATAATACAAATGTGGTCATGATTTTTCCTTTTTTAAGGAGTGATTCTGAATCCAGAAGATTACAGACTGGGCTGTGAATGCTTTTGTCACCTATTCCTGAATATTCCCAAGTTCTTCCTATCAGGCATAACAGCGGAAAGTTTCTTTCACATTTTTACCTGTCAGTCTGCATCATGGTTGTATAACACAGCAAAGCATCATTAAACATTTTGGTGAACTGTTTTGTATTTCAAGACTTTTATTATGGATAAAAGGAATATTAAAAAGAAGTAACTGTGGTAAAGTAAAAAAAAAGGACTCTGCAGTGATTTGGAATTCTAGAGCAGAGAATTAGTCTACCAAACAGAATCCAATTCACTGGGGACAAGGAATCTATGGACTCTGATTTCAGCTGTTCAGAATTTTCAACTGGCTTAGCAAAATCTTGAGGCAAGTCAGTTCTTCCTCTTAAAAGGCTTTGCTGCCACACTGTGGAAAAAACATTTATTCTGTTTTAACTGTTTTACTGTTACAAATAGCACATCAGCTGAGTTCCTATCTCTCCCCAGCATACAATCCACCCTGCAGAAAAGACTGCCAAAGAACTGTAAAATAAAAATACCGTGGTGGGATAGTTAACAATCTAGTTTCAGTTTCAGCTTTGACCTTAGTTGCATATTCTAAGGCAGGAAAACAATGGTAATAACATGAAGAACATTATTTTAATGAAGGACTGATAGAAATCATCAGAAAGATTCCTCCTATTTAAAAATGACAGGTCCAGAAAAACAATTATATAAAAAAATATATATCCAAAGTCACTGTCATTGGAGATATTAATAAGCTAAAAAAATTCAGAACCAAAAGAAATTTTCAGATATGACTGTTGAATCCATATTTCTATTTTTTTTTCAGTCTGGATTTATTTCTGCTATTAACAAGCCAAGACACATATTTCTCTATGAGCAATGTAAAGCATGTCTGAAAGGCACGAATACACTATGGTGGTTTTTTGGTTGGTTGGTTGGTTTTTGGGGGTTTTTTGTTTTGTTTTGTGGTTTGGGTTTGGGTTGGGTTGGGTTTTTGGGTTTTTGGGTTTTTGGGTTTTTGGGTTTTTTTGTTTTGGTGGTTTGGTTTGGTTTTTTTGTTGTTGTTTTGGTCTGGGGGGGGGTTGGTAATTTGTTTTTTTTCTTGTTTTATTTTCTTGACTGCCATTTCATTTTCAAAACTTTAATTCAATGCACAGGCCTGGTGTAATGCAGCGGGGTAGTACTTGATACAGATTTCATTACAAAAGACACTCAAGACTCATAAAGTATGGAATGAAAATGCCATTTATTGGTGCTAACACTAGAAGGGAAAAGAGCATAGTGTAGATACTCTTGCAACCCATCAGATGGACTGATGGGCAAAATTCACCGCATCATTCATGCCTTAAGCGCTTGGCTGGAATTTTTCTAGCAGGGAGCAATTCCATGCACCGTTTCTACTGGCAGCAAATGTTCACATGAGAACACGCTGCTTCCCACCAAGCTAGGCACGAGCACAGGCAGGTGCTGTAATGCCTGGTGCCGGGGGAGCTGCCTGTAGGCCCCTGGGTATGATCAGCTGGCGGAGCGTGTGCTCTGGCCGTGCTGTGAGGAGGGTGGAGCAGCCCTGCACCCTGCTCAGGGCACCCGCTACCGTCATCTTCATGGGCAGTGCTCTCCCATTAGTACACCTGCACTTGGAAGCTGGGATGTAAGCACTAAATTATTTTACCAGTCTAGCTTAAGATGTTCTCTGTTTTCCTGATTTAAAAACAGTATCTTCATTTTACATGGAAAGTTGATGGAGCAAAATTATGTGACAGGACCTTAGGCAGTGCAGCAGCTCCTGCCATGAATAACTATTAGACTTTAAACTTATGAAAAAAAGATTGTTCTCAATAGAATTTTCTTGCCATTATCACAGCTTTCATTTCACACATTGTTATTTCTTTACTTTCTACAGATATTATTTTCTGTCTTCTAGTTTCTTTTATAGTCATTTTAAAAATTGAACTTTCTGGCTTAGCAAAAAAGGAGAGGAGGAGTGCACTTCAGGCTATATGATATTCTTCGGAGCATGACATAGAAGTGGAAATTAATAAAGAATAGCTTTCAGGCTTCCAGCAAGGATTGGCTCCATTAATCATAGGCTGAGACACAGTAAACAGGTGAAGCTGAAGATGACACAGTTGAATTGTATTAATTCATAACACTTTCAAGACATTGGTATCTACACTGTTCCTAGGAGTTCTTAATAGAGGCATTAAATACATGAGAACACAGAGGAATAATACAAAACCATGATGTGGTTTTGGATTATAAATAATGAGATGAATATCTAGATTCTCAAACCTGGTATATCAAGGCACATTGTGGACACGTCAATATAGAAAGAGATAAACATACAATTAAATAACTGGGGTTTCATACACTTGTATAATAATGTATTTTATTTCTGAGACTGGAAATGTTGGAACCAGATTTGACCACTTAAATTAAAAAATCTCATAGCTGATTAAAATGACATTTGAAAAAATACCCATCTTACATAATTTTCCTTGTCTTTCTTTGTTTTTTTAACTAGATTTTTCACAAAGCTCCTTGCTGTTCAGTTTTAAAAATAGAATAAGTTTAACTATCTCCTTAAGGAAATAAAACTGTGTTATACAGAAAAATTGTCCACTGTACTACTAAACATAAAACCTACTTACTATCTAGTGCAATGTTAAGTGATAAGAATAGAAAAAGAGTTCATGAGAAATTTTTTTAAATGCAGATTTTTGAAGAGAAAGGCAAAAGCTAAGGGAAACATTTGGAGTAGTAATTTGTGTATCTCAGTATGCTTGCTCATTAAAAAGCAAAAAGCAAAAAAATTGAGTGGTGTTAATTTAGCTATCAAAGGGATTCAGGTCACTTCTCTGTAGTTAGAGAAGGTAAAAATAACATTAATCTTTATTTATTGTGAGCATGTGCGAGACACTAGAATGAAATAAGTGCACTTTTCACATGCTTCCCTCAAGGTTAGATTTTTATGGAAAGAGGTTTGCAACAGAAGGTATTTGTCAGTTAATCAGCTGTTGTTTTGATGAATTTTTCTGGTTGTCTGTCTCGTGACTAGTTCATATGATAGTCATAAGGTATATAGGAACACACTGTCCTACCTTCAAAGACATGGGTAATGTTAGTTTTGGAAATAAGACAGATTTTACATGGAAAAAAAAACCCTAGAGGTCTGGTAGGATTTTCTGGGGAAAAGAAATCTTCTACCATGCATTCTTTCTTCTAATATCATGTAAGGGAGAAAAAGTCAATTGCTTAATTATTAGCTGACATTACTGAAATAAATCATAAAATTAAAACTATATAGTTGGACAAATCGTAACCTTGTCATTAGAGCATGTCATATTTAATAATTGTTTTAATTGTCTTAGTAACTCATTCCAGAAATAGTAATGTACATCCTTTAATGTGAAAGTACAAGGTAATTTCCAAACCCTTATAAAGCATTTTAGTCAATCAGTCTGGCATTAATCTCCAGTTCGAGAACAAGGGCAGTGTTCTGTTTCACTATTCTCCGACCAGGTGGAAGAAGTGGAGAGAAGAAAACTCCGCTCTTATAAGTAATTCCACTCAAAGACCTCATTAGCAGTGTATGAATATGGAGTTACAGAGCATCCCTGTGAGCCTTTAATTAACAAATAAGAAATAAAGGAAGCACAGCAGAAGCTTTGTCCTTCAATCCGCACATATTGAGGAAGTTTGCTTGAAAATTATTTTGAAAACAGGATTAGTTTACGTTTGCTAAAGCTCTTAGTGTTTAGAGTAGACTGTGTGATTAGAATATTCGATGCAGGTTACCTGGGAGTGTTTGTATGGCTGCATGTTCCAGCTGTACATTTTGCTTAGTTCAGCTTTTTTTTTTTTAACTTCCTTGATTTATTCCACTCCCTCACCAAATGAATTGCCAGAGATGTTAATTTTGTTGTACTCAGATTTTGCTTGAATAACTGGAAGGTCACTTGCCAGATGTATAGCAGCATAAGGAGAATATTGATGGGATTTGGTGTTTTTCTTTCCTGAAGAAGGTTCCATTTATCTCTAATATGAAGAAATCCTGTTGGTACATGCTCTGTTAGTTCACTCCTGTCTGCCATTGCAGTGTTCCTTTTTTTTTGGCTTGAAGACTGCCATTACCTAGTGTTTTGTGGAACCACAGGAGGTGATGACTAGAGAGAATTTAACACAATCAACAAGATGCATGGAGGGAAGAACCTGACTGAGAATATTTGCATCTGAAATATATCTGGACTGACTTTGAGAGTAGCAAGAAAGGTATTAATCATCTCCTGTATTAATCAACATAATCAATACTGTTCTTAATTTCTCATTTCACTTTCTTGAAATTAAGCTATCCTGAGTACATTAAACAAATTGTGATTAAAGAACCAATTTAAATCACATTTAACACAAGTTATTAAATCCATGCTATACCAAAAATGCACACTTTAATGCTCTGTTTAAAAACTTAACGTTGGTGCAGTTTCGGGACAGTAGTACAGAGCTGTGGAAAGGATAGAGGAGTGCATGAAAGTTCAACAGTAGATGAATTTTTTCTGAGGAATTTAATACAAATAGAACTTCATCTTACCGTTGTATTGGGGACTTAGGCAAATTTGTGACAAACTTCTTAACATTGATTTGTATGTTTTATAAAAAACACATGCATTCCTTCCTACTGCTTTCCCCATCAATTTTACAGCCTCATCATTCCTTGAGTTTGTACCTGAAAGTTTGTGGGTCCTCAGGTGAAGATCAGCATTACCGCCAGTTATGCACTCACTGAACCTGGCATATATAGCTGAGCTGTTAGAGTTTAAAGAATGTAGTTAATGTTTGCAAGAGTGCTACTCATACTTCTTACAGCAGTGCCTGGCAGCTAAGACCAGAGTTCAGCCTTTGCAGGTACAGAGAAACCAGGGAAGCAGCTACCAGTATAAACAGGCAAAGAGACAAGAAAAACAGTCAGTTGGCTTGCAAAAAAATCTCTCTTTTTTTTTTTTCTCTTGGTTTTCAGGACTCTGGAGGTGATATCTTTATCCTGTCTCTGGCTCATGGAAATTAAAATTCAGTGTTGTCTGTATAAAAGAGATGCAAATTATCTTAAAAATGTAGAATTCCAAGGGCAATCTAAAATGAAAACTATGCATAGTCCTTTTTCTCATGGAAAGAAAAATACCCACTGATTAAAGCAAAAAAACTTTATGAAGTATTAGCATTTCATTCATTGGTTAAATTGGTACTATCATCACCATTCACTCTGAATCACATTTTCAGAACATAAGATTTTATGCTATAGCTATGAACATGACTGTTTCTTTTTTTTCTGTTCTTTTTGTATGACTTACTTCTGCCCTTCACAAATTCCTAATAGTAATGTTTAAATTTCTCTGGATCATAAAAATTGCCTATACCTCCAGTATAACTTTTAGATTTTATAACTATTTTAAAAGTGGAAAAAAACTTATGTAGGGAGTAAAATCCTAAGAGGTGGATCCTAAGAAGTCCAGAGTAGACATAGGACGAGTTCACAGTCTGATTCTGTAAAGTTCATAATGACATAAAATATGAAAAACTACTGATGATTTTTAAACCCCCTCCAAAAGCTCCTGATGGACTTTAAACAAAAAAACCAAACAAATCTCAACAAACCAACCCCAAAACATATAGCTTAGAAAAACTAAGAAAAGCTCTTTTGGGGTGGTTAGGTGGCTAATGGCAGCTAGAAATAATGAAAAATCAAGAGTTATTACAACAGAAGCTTCCATCCAGAGTAATCCATTTCATGTCCTTTGGCTCCATTTCCTTTGGGAAAGACAAAACAGAAAGACGTCAGAGAGGTTAGCTGGGTGTTTTTTCTCCTAACCAACCTACAACTGGAAAGTTCAGTTATTTTTCTGAGAAAAACTTTGTAAGATATTCAACCAGCTGGTTTATTCAAACCTTCCAACATAGACCTTAACTCACTGTTTTACATTCCCCTGTGAACTTTTACAGAGTTATCCAGGCAGATAATATGACATAGTAGTACATCTTCATTTGCTTTGTTGCATAATATTTTCACATCTTGTTTTAGGATGAATCTAGAATGCTCATTTGATTTAAATAAAATGTAGGTGAATTTGACTTGCCCAGGAACTGCTGCTGGATAGTAAATAAGTCCGCTGCATATCACAGGTCCTGTTTGGTTTTGGGTTGGTTTTTTTTTTGGTTTTTTTAAGGGGATGGAAGCTTCTGTTACTGAACGAGGCACAAACTATTTCAGTCAAAAAAAGCACAAGCTATCAAGCAACGAAAATGTGTCAGGGTAAAATTCTTGAATAATATGTGATCTTTTCAGGAAAAGAAGGATTTTTTTTTCTTCCATTCCTCATCAAAGTGTTGCTTTTATTTTTTCTTTTCAATAGCTGTAGTGTTGTTTTTATTCCTTCTTGCATGCAGATGTTCTTTTGCTTTGCAGTAATTATCAGAGTGTCACTGCTTGCTGATGCATTTATTGCTTCCTTCTGCACAAATCTCCCAAAAGAATTTTCTATATTGGGAAAACAGCTGTTTCTCCCTGCTTCTGTTTGCATTTCATATAATTTCAATGCATGCCCAGTCTCACACTAAAGTTTCTTTAGCAGAAATAAAGACTTATGCAAAGTTTGGTTGTACATCAGTTCTGTGGAGCATGTTGAATGTATAATCTGTCTCTAAACTAAGACCTTTAAAATCACGAGGAGCAAGGTAATGGCACAGCTTCAGAGTTCTGGAGTGCATTTCATTTTGTTTTAAAAAAATCTGTTTTTCTATGAAGGTCTAAGACAGCTAAATATCATCAAGCATTTTCCCCCTCTGGTCTGTGATTTGAGGGTGATTTTTTTTCCTGCAAAGTAATTTTAATAATTATGCATGCTATAGAGCAGTACCGTTAAAGATGAAAGCCGGAAATGCTTACACCTTGCCATGAATTACTCTGTTGGAAAGCAAGGTCCTGAGGAGGAAATTTTCTGACATTTTCTTTTCTTATTTCTTTTGTCATAATTCTCACACTCACCTGAAAAAAGCACACTGCATCAGTAATAACTACCACAAATTCAGCTAGTTGGAGATTTCTTTCTGCTAGGGTGATGGGACCTGTGGATTTTACATCTGCTGACTTCTTTTATTAAATAATTGATCAAGTTTTATTATTTCTAATGGGTTCACTTCTTAGAACTGATGAAGCTCTGTCATTTTTCCTGAGAGTTATGAACTTTCAGCTCCACAGAAATTATGGGCAAAGGAAATTGACAATTACTGGATTTTCTTTTTAAGGAGCATCAAAGTTCAAGGATTTGAGTATCAGTAAATTTCAATTTTGTGAGCCCATATGAAATTCAGAAAAAAAGGAATGTTTTGAAAATACTAGTTTTTTAAAAACTGTTTTTCCTCCAGGATCTTTTAGAGGGAAGGAATGGATTCTACATTTTTCTATCCAATGCTACATCATTATCTATTCCTCTTTACTTAATTTTAGCATATGCTGCACTTTATCCAGGCTAATACAATATAAACAGCTTTTTCTATGTGTATTTTCAGAATACTTGAACTCATATTTGAAGAAGTGTGCAGGTAACAGTGCATGAACTAATTCAGATGCTGAGGATGTTTTGTTGTGTCGTATTCAAACTCTCCCACTAAAACATGTCTCGTATTTCTGACTATGGATATTGAGCTAGAAAATCTGAAGAGCCCAGCATACTCATATTGTAAAGAGATGTGTGCTCATAGAAGGCAGGTGGCAACAAATGTTACATTCTTTGGGTTTGTTTTTATCATCCCATCTCATTTTCTGTACACCCTGATAGATGATCCCTAATGCAGTAAACGAGTATCAAGAAACAGAGTTGTGAGAGAGCAGATGAAGGCGAGTGTTACAATTAAGAGTTTCACTGGTTTATTAAACAGGGGAGATGCAGTGGAGGTGCCAACCTGTTTCCGTGTCATACATGGAAGCGTATCAGCATTGTCTGCAAGTTTGCAGATTATTTTAATTTGTATATACATATGCCTACATATGTGATGTGTGTATCAAGTTAGACTTTGAAATTCTTCATGACATATTTTTAATCAAATGATTGTTTTGGTTTTATTGTAAGATTTTTTGAGGATAAGCAAATAAAATAGATATCTGCAGAGGATATTGAAAGGCCAACTACTTAGAATTAAGACCAAAAATACTCCACTGTATTAAGTAAATTATTCATAATAATTTTCCTCCTCTGTATCAAGGCCAGCATAGAGAAAGTTGACTCCATGATAGTGCTTAGATTTTGCTAGTAGTTTTAGGAAGCTATGATTATGGGTTTAAGGCTTCTCATTGAGCAAGGAGATTTCCTCAGTTTTGACTTTGCCGTTTATAAAGTCATAACTAATAGGAAATAGCAGCAAAACTGACTGCAGCAAGGACACTCTAGCAGGGAATTACAGACACAGTCACAGCTGCCAGGGCTCTGGTTCCAGGCAATCAGATGTCCTTGTCACACTCTCTGCTTCATGACCAGCACTTTGGGTTGGACTATTCATCATGCCTGCAGCAGTAAGCACTCCTGTTATATCACAGAAAGATGGCAAAACTTTCATTAAAAAAGCACAAGGTAGAGCAAAGAAAAAGGGAAACTTTAAAATGAAGTTATTCTACAGAGTGTTTTCCAGGTCAGATACTGAAATGTTTCCAAGTTTGTTCATCAATATATAGGCTAAAGTTTTGTACATGTGCCTGTATGTTTGTGGCCAAAGAGTGGATGATTCAGGAAGAACTCTAGTGAGGAGGGTGCATATGGCACTTGTCATTTTTCTGATTTATAGAAACTCAGCAGCTATCACAAAATGAGAACATAATTACTGTAACAGGAAAGATTCGGTTGTGTATTAGGACTTTACCTCCCAAGCTTTCCCAGAGACATGTTTTAAAGAGTAGATAATCTGTGAAACCTCTAGTTTTCAGATTTGCAAACACAGCTGCATTAAGGTCACATTCAACAGTGTTCTCTCTGTTGAAGAGGATTTTCAGGTACCTATAGTGGCTTCTACTGATACCTGAGTGCAGGTATTGTCTTCCCCTGCTCTTAGTGTGTTTTTTAAAAATATAAAGACTGTAATGATTTCTGTCCTTTTTAGTAGTTTTAGCCTGTTTGGTTTTTCTTTTTTCTTCTAACAGTTGTTTTTACATTTATAATCCTTGCTACTGTGCAGCTAATTGGATCAAAAAATAATAAAACATTTGCGGAATTTCTTAAGAGATGAAAAGGTTGTGCTATGATAAAGTAGATTTCAGTATTATACACTTCTGGAAAATTTAGGTTAAATGAGACGAGCCATCAGAATGTTCTCTTTTCCTGTTTAAGCAACATTGCTGCCTTTTAGAACTTGGTGTTTCAGAAATGTGTTTCACTAATGATTTGTCAAAAGAAAACTGAGACAGTGACATAAATCACCTCAAAAAGAATAGGAATCTAAGTTAGGTTTAACAATAATAAATTAATACAAGAAACTGTGGCTTGAATAATTGAAGTACAAGAAAACATGTTCACTGAATAGTGGTATGGGGACTGAAGGAATGAAACCTAAAATAGCTGACATTCAATTCTCTGTAAATACATCTTGTAAATTCATGGCGGAATGCAAAAGGATGGAGGGAAAGAATGAGAAAGGAGCATTTCCCTACTTTATAATATGTTGCAATACAATCTTTGTAGTAAAAATCAAACTTTGCATGCAACTACAACAGTAAATATAACTTCCAAAGAATTTTGGATGTTGTACTGTAAAGTCTTTAATGGCATCTGAGCTCTGCTGCTGGCAGGCATGGCTTCATGGTGGGAATATCAGCCCTCCTATGCTACTCAGCAGCACCTGATTGACTTTGATCAGACTTGGGTTCGTGATCTTATTATGTCAGTTTAGTCAGGCAATCTGGATTTAGACTGGTATGTTTTCTCAGTCATCCTTATGCTACCTGGGAGGACAAAGGAAATCTGTTGTGATGAAACCCAAGAGTGATGGGGGCATATGATCTAACCTTACAGATGAGAGTGTCAATTCAATTTGCTAGATTTTAAAATTTTTTTCAATAAAAAGATTAACAAAAAAGGCAGTCTTGACAAATGTCAGGAGATTGTCAACATTATACCATATTTTGCATCAGTCTTACTGTCTTAAAATACATTATTACTCAAGTCAATGAAAACCCATTGAAACATGTATGAGGAAAAAAGTAGAAGACTGAGTAAAGAGATAAACATAAGGATCCTTTTTTCACTAGGGGAAAAAAAAAAAAAGATTAAAAAGATTAAAGCATAATCCTCCTTTAGTTCAGCACCCGTAGTCTTTGAAGTGACTAATAATACTTCAAAACCATTCAACATTTTCCCCAAACTCCTCTCACTTAAAGGCTCTCATACAACATTCCCAGCCTCAGAATCAAAGCTTTCCTCTTTGTTCCAAACAAGTACTTTGTGCCAGGTCTTCAGTCTATTTCTTGAATTTGTGCCAATTCTTACTCCTCTCACATGCATTTTAGAACTTGCAATCCTGGTAGGATATTCCTCTCAAAATAAGTGCCGCAGATCTGGCTTTCAGCAGTAACACTGCCACACTGCCCATTTGTCATGATTATATTTTTGTTAGCCAGACAGATGGGTCAAAATTTATATACCTAAACAGACCTGTAGAAACAAAAGGGGCTAAATGTATGGGAAGGCAGTATTTTATGAGCTCTGTGCCTACAGAGAAACCAGGATAAATTTTGGCATTTGCTGTAATAAGGCTGTTTTATATCTTTTAGCAACCAGTCTAAGTAATCCTTAAGACCTTAGTCCTAGGAATCATTTTTTTCAACCTCTTTAACTCAGTGCCTGACTCAAAGAGTGAAAACAAGTATTTTCTTTTAACTGGAAGTAATAAATTTGGTATCAAATCTTCTACTGAGAAAGAGCTTAAGCCTTATACATTTTTATAGTGATGCCCAATTTTCCATAAATTTAAATATACTTTTCAACTAGCTTTTTCTTTAAATGAATAATAGGAAAAATAAGAAACACTTGCTTAATTTTATGCCAAATTTAATTATTCACCAAGAACAGTCTCTGAATGAAAGTGATGATAGTTTGAAATGATGAGATGGTGACATGACTTTCATCAGAAACTATGTGTCTTGTCAGATATCAGTCAGCATAAATGCACACTCCAAACAGGAATACTGTTACTTCTAATATTATCATAATCTAAATACAGCCTTCACTTCTTCAAAAATATTAAAAATCTATGGTGCTTGGTTCAGTAATAATTATTATCCACATTTTTCATCAATAGATTAAATAGATTTTTATCTCTGTAACTCTGCCATGCTTTTCAGGTCACTGAATATCTCAGAGTTAAAATATACCTGAGCCATTTTAGCTTTCATTTTTTACTCTGATTTTATCCTCATTTAAATTGTTTCCATTAGTGTCCACAGCTGCACTGCAAAAAAGGATAAAGTTGGTGTCATTAAGCAAAGATGTAGTAAATGCCCTACATAAGTGTAGAGATGGAGAAAGGCAAAGCCTGAAAAATAAAAAGTACCATTGATATCTAAATCTATGGTTTTCATACAAAAAGTTGCAGTTGGTTTTGGACTAATAGAGAAGTAGCTATAATAAAAAAAAGGAAATCTCTTTTGTTTATGTTTTGGAATCTTTGGACTTTACCCAGTATTAAATTACTGCACTAATATGATAGACTCATTTATGAAGGAAAAGAGTTCATAAAGTCATTCAGGGCTTCACCAGAATGAAAAGTCACCAAGCTGTCTGTGGAAGACTCTGTGCACAGTAAAGGTATGGAGCAGTGACATTCAGTGGTTTGAAATATCTGGTTGGATCAGCTTTGAAGTGATGAACTGTGAGCTCTGGTGGGTAAAGGAATGCTGGCTAATGGGCACAGTGCTTGTAATGAGAAGAAGCCTCTGCCTTAAGTCTGTGGGCAGATGAGGTGTTCCTCCTTCCTCAAGTTTGATAAAGAGAAAAAAACCATAGTAGGACAGTACGGATAGCTGGCCAGGACACGCAACCAGTAGAGTCCCTGGAAAAATCCACACAAGTGGGTGTCCAAAATACAAGGACTGAAAACTGGAATTTCTAGAGTAGGTGAGTGTCATGGTTTACTCCCTCCCTCTCAGCCTTCCCTTGTGCAAAGGAGAACCAGAGAGAAAAATAAAAATTGTGGGTTGAATTGAGAACGGTTGTATAATAGAAACAAAATAAAATGTTAATAATTAAGATAATCATAACAACAATTAACAATATTAATAATAATAATAATAGTAAAGAAAATGTGAGACAGAGAGGTATAAAACCTAAGAGAAATCATGCACAATACTATTGTTCACAAGTCACTGACTGATGCCCAGCCCATCCCTCAGCAGTGATCAGGCCCCTTTCCAGCTAACTCCCCACAGTTTATGTGTACTGAGCATGGTGTTCTGTGGAGTGGAATAGCTCTCTGGTCAGTGTGGGTCAGCTCTCCTGGCCATGACCCCTCATGTGCCTTCACGTGCACCTGCTAGCTGGAAGAGCAGGAGACACTGAAAAGTCTTTGATTTAGAGTAAGCTCAACTTAGCAATAACTAAAACATCAGTGTGTTATCGACGTTATTCTCATACTCAATCCAAAACACAGCACAGCACCAGATAGAAGAAAATTAGCTTTATCCCAGCTGAAATCATGACAGAAGGAAAGGCAAAATTTGACCCAAACATTAAAAGATTGTATTCTGCAAGTCTTCCAGCTGTCACTGAAAATATGTACCTGATACTGGCAGGCATTTAGGTCACAGCTTAAGCCTTAGAATGAGATCTAGATGAATCATGATCTTTGCATTTTATGTGAAGTAGTCTGTGAACCTTCATGGAGACTGACAGTGCGAAAATAGGAAAATCACAGCCTGACATGAACTGCAGGTAAGCACTGAACTGTGTGAAAGAAGGGTTCACTTTCTTCTTTATTCATCCAGAATATGATATGCCTAAGATGAGCTAATGAAATAGCAAATGCCTCAATATAAAAGACAAGTGAAAAGAATGAGAACTGTGTTTTTTCTTTTCATAGTTAAAATAGCCTCACACAGACTTTCTGATAGCAGCTCAGACATTGTACTGACACCAGCAAGTCAGATGAGATTAAAATTAAGTAACGAATGAGAATGAGAAGCAGCGTAGCAGAACCATTCAATATGACAGAAGTGCAGCATTTGAAGAAATAACACACTTGAGTGAACCAGCAAATAACACTATCTGCTGGCAGTCAGCTGCACCGCTCAGTGGAGTTTGTGCTTTTGGTAATGAGTTTCCTTGGTGATTCATTGGCAGGTGATCCATGGAGGGAAACGTGGAAGAATACAGTTCTGAGAAGCAGGTGGTATCCTCGAGTGATAAACACTGCTTCAGAATTGTAATTATGGTATAGAAAACAGGCAGACAGAAAAGCCTTTCACAGCTCTAAAAGCATTGAAATATGATAATTTTAGAAAAAAGATTTTTTACAAACTTTCAAACCATATGGAGCATCATATATTTTACAACATCTGCTTGTCAGTTTAAAGAGAAATAGTAAATTTGTATGGCAAAATAATTTAGCAAATTTAGTTTGCGGGGACCATGTGCAAATGGAAAGAGAGATATTCTGGAATCCTTAGAACATCCATGAAGAGAAGTTTTAATAGGCTTCATGTTTTAAGTTGAAAAATATAAAAGGTAGGTGATTTTGAAATTATCATTTGTCATGTTCTGATCACACCTTGACTGATGGTGCTCACCAGCTCTGGTTACGCTTTTAAGTGAAATCCGGTTAACTTTGTTTCCTGTAGAAATAAAGTGTCTAGTATTTTTACACTGCTCATCTGTAATTGGATGCATGTGTGCATTGTGTGGGACATATCTTTGACTTGATAATGTTCAAAAAAATATAATTCACATTTGGTGGAGGTTGAATTCCTTAAAGGTTACTTTTCCATCTGCTTCAGGAAAACTAAGGATTGGTGGTGGGAAGGAGGCTGAGCAGAGAGAAAAGCCTTAAGAAAGAGGACCAATAACTATCACCCGAGAATGTCCAAATAGCTGCAAATTGCAGCTCAAGCAAAAGTCTCATATTTGTCGATATTTTTCTATCTAGAGCTGTGTTTTTCTGGATTAGTACACATTTATTTATATTCCAAATGAACATACTTGAGCACCCTTAACTGAGAATTTTTACATACCTAAGTTGATTGTTGGTATCAAGTACTTGATTCTATTTGTATATACAATTGTTTTATAACAAACATGCAAGACTTAACAATGTATAAATAAGCCAACTAGTCAGGAAAATAATTGTCAGTGCTCAATCTCTGATAGAAAATTATAAGTATTTCACTAAATATTTCAGATGAATAAAGACTTCGAAGATTTTATTTCGTTTTTACTTGTTCATTCAATGTGGTTGATACAAAATAGCAAGGTGATGGTTTTCAATAATAATAATAATAACAATCCAATCTTTTCTGTACCAATAGGGGTTAATTGCAGGGAAAATAAAGTAAATACCCATTTTTAATTAATAACTGTATTCTTTTACATTCCTTTTATATATGTAATGTTTCATATTTGGTTTTTCACAGTCTCCTTTAGAAAATTACAGGCTTAGAAGTCTTGTTGCCCATGTTTATGGCAAAGAAAAATCTTCCCTACAATTTTTTTTTTTAGTCTTTTTTGTGGTTAGTTTTATTGCATCCATGAAAGATACCAAAGTTTCTTATATCTCTTTTTCACAGCCATTATTTTTTTCAGCTGAATCCTCTGTACCACTTCATAAGGCAGCCATGGCAGCCAGTGTTGCTGTACTGCAGATAGGATGGAGTAAGTACCCAGCAGCCCAGGTTGCTGTAGATCTGAAGGAGGGACATTCAGACAATTATGGGAAGTTCAGAGTAGCCTTTTCAATTTCTATCCCATATCAAGCCCCCAGCTTTTCTCCACTCATACCCCACTGCACTACCACGTGCAGAGGGATGGTCATGCAGCCCACATGGTGGCCTAGGTCAGACACCCAGTGCTTCTGAAAAATAAGGAAGAGGGAAAAATTTTTTTCCAGCTGGGCCATCCCTGAGCCATCCACCTGCATGAACTGTTGTGCCAGGAGAGTGGACAGGGAGGATGAGAGGCTGAGAAGGGACCCAGGAGAGGAAAGTAGGGAACCAAAAGGTGCTAACACCAGAACAGCTTTAGGAGTGAAGAGGTTGTGATTGGTTGCTTTATGATAAGCCAAAATTGTGTGGGGGTGACAGCTGTGTTAGATTAGAGTGGGCACAGCATCCTAGGCTGATGAATTAAAGAATTATTTTTACAACAGATTATAAGTGTAAAGTCTCCTTACATCCAGCTGATGTCAGTAGTGTATCAAATGTTTTATTAGGCAATTGCTGTATAAAATATGACTAAGGAGAACCCTTTGAAATCTTACTGCAGTATACAGCTATTATTGTCACAAATGATGCTCTTGTTTATTGCCACAAAGTCTGCCCTTGTCAGCAAAGACAGAGTGGGCCATGAGAACTAGAATCGCTCTGTTGAGATGTATTTTCATCTACCACTTTTATGTCTCAAAAAGTACTGCAGTTGTCTGTATTTGAAGAAAGTGTATCACATCTTATGCTGATCTTAACTTTCTAAATGAAACTTGTGGGGTGATTGAGATTGGCATGCTCATTCATGAGGAAAAAAAACCCAAAACAACCCAGGGAGTCTTGGCATTTACACTTAAATTGCACATCTTGTATGTGGGGTGTAACACAAGGCTGTGTTTCCCTACACCAGACCATGCGATATGTTGCGCTTCTAAGCGTCAGATGATGCCATGAATTAATGAGCATTCAAGAGTTTGATAGTAGAAACTAAATGTGCTCAACACTCAGCATGATCCAAACACTAAAAATTCATGCCTGTGCTCGTGTTCACATATATAGAAACATTATTACAGGCTTTGATACTGCATTAATATAAACTTCCAAAGCAAAGTGCCTACGCTTTGAAGATAACCTGGAAAGTCTGGCTACACTTGTTATTGTATGGAACTTCAAAGTCAAAGTGAGTAGCAGGGGGTGTTTCAGAGACTGATGGGGGAGCAGGCCTTGTGTCCTGCCACGCAGAGGACTATTAAACAGGCTCAGTTGCCTTGGGAAACATACCTTGCTTTTCAGCCTGAGCTGTCCCTTCACCTTCCCCAGAACAGCAGGTTTTTTTGTAAACTGGATCAGTTCCCAGTTTGGTTGAGTGCAAGTCACAAGCAGTTGTGCTCGTACACAAGGGAGAGATGTAGTGGTGGGCAGGTACAGGTGGGTGGACAAGAGGTCGGAGGTGTTGCCATGTCACCTAGTTAGGTTGTCTTCACAAATGCAGATAAAAGCTCAGGAACATTCATATTAACTATTTAACGTGCCTGTTTAGAGAACAAGGCAAAGCAATGTGGCAAAGTACCAGTCACTGTAAGGACCTCAGCAGCTTGTCAGCTGGGTATCATCAGTGTGGTCTGAGCAGCATCAACACAGCTGGGGGTGCTCTGGCAGCTGTGGGCAGCAATGGGTGCTGGTCTGTGCACATGTGTACAGAAATACCGTGTTTGTGTCTGGTTTGTAGACCTCTTATTCAAGGCTGCAAACTATTTACTTTACTGAAATCCGTTGAAAGCCAGTACATCCCTGAGTCCATCACTTTGTCCCCTTAATTTCCATGAGGTACTGTTTTACTTTTCTGACATTAATTCATTATGTAAGCATTTATATGACATCAACAGCATTGCATTACACTGCTTGCCAAATGACAGAACATGACATAAGAAAAACTACTTTGGTGAAAAGCTAAGGATTTAATAGTCCTTTGATGATGATGGAAGTTATTATTCAGAATAAGAAAGTGTTTCAGAATGAGGTTTCTGGAAATTAAAACACTAGGTGGTACAGCAGTCTGATTTAATTTACAATCTTTTCATCACGGTGAACATATTTCCAATTCAGTAGCAGGCATCTAATGTTCTATGATGTTCTGTGATGTTGGTTAATGATTTCTCAGATATTCCATATTCACCAAAGCTTTTCTCTTTACAGCTGTTCTGTAGGTGAATTTGCATTTTAATTAAAGTGTTTAAATGAGTGATATTAAAGCCTGGAAAAGGGAACATAATTTTCACATCCTCTCTAGTGTAATTTTAAAACACTGGATTTAATCCATTGTATGACATTAAAGTTATCATCAATTTATGTTTATTATTTTAAAGTTTATTTAATATTTGATCTATTTTAATTAAGAACTGTAAATTTAATGTTGTTTAATTTAAATTAATATAAGCATAACTACTATACTTTGTGAAACACATGACTTCCTGAATCTTTATGATTTTGTTCTTACCGTGTTATTAAAATCTAAAGCTTTAAGTATAAGCCTCATAAACCACACCATTTCATAAATATTAGTAAGTGATAAATTAAATACATTGCATCTATCACTTCAAGAGGGTTTGTCCCATTTCTTTCTGAGTGATGCACTCTAAGTGGCAAAAGCATAAATCCGTAAACAGATGATTAGATAGTAGAATAGCAGAGAAAGGCAGCCAACTACCATTTAGAGTTAAATATATAATTACTATACTATACATGGCCCTAAAGGAATGCTCTAAAGACTGCCGCTTTCAGTTTTTCTTCTTCTGGAAAGCTCTAACTAGATTCTCCACAAATTTTTCTAGAGATCCAGCAGGATGGCCACATCAGGCCTACTTTTGCTGTTTTCGTCTTAAAAACTTTAATTCCACACAACTTTTCCTTGAAGGACTTTTTCTTTTTTCTATCAGTATGACAGAGATCACTGGTGTTCCAGTGAAGAGTTCTGTCAACAAAGATAAGACATAAAATTATTCTCTTAATAATCATTGAAATAAAGGAGGAAAACAGTAATATTTAAGGCAACTCACTTGTGGAGTTCTTACTTTGTATTCCTGCTAGGAAATAAGATTTCCTCCACAGCTGATCCTCCTTCCCAGGGCAGTTCATTTGTTTCTTGATCTCAGCTGAAGTCTGTTTACCCATGATGACAGACCTACTGACATGTGTCAGTAAGGTCCATCTTTTCCCATCGCACTGATTGTATGAACACAGTTCTTCCCTTGGTTTCTCTGACCTTCTAGTGTGTTGCTCCTTAATTTTTCAAAAGACGCATTCTATCATCAAAATGGATTTCTTTTAACTCAATGTTAACTTCATTCAAAGTCATTCAAGCAAAGCATAGAAGTGGAATTCAGAATTATCCTACAGGTTTGTAGCAGGCTTACCGAGTATCTTGTGCCACCAGACCAAAAGTTACCGTCTGCACTGCAGACAAGAAGTCTTTAGGTTTTTGAAATTGGATTTTGTAATCTTAGACTGGTGTGATCATGTACCATTGTATCTTCCTTCTGCACTCACAGTTATGAACTGCATAAAACATTTCCTTCAGAGGTATCTAGTATTCTTACAGGTGCAGTGATTTGGGCAATATTTGTTCTTAGTTGTCTTACATAGCTTCATTAAGCATAGAGTATTACTTTTTGTATCTTAGTTTTTAAACTGAACAGCATTTATTTTCTAAATAAAAACAAATTTCAGGTGCAAAAATCTGCTTCTAAGTAGTGAAACTTTTTTTTTTTTCTGTGTTGGGAATTTCTTACACTGTGATATGATATCTGTGAAAATGGGGATGAGAAAACCAAAATAGTTTTGTATTACAATACATTTGTTTTATGTTTTGAGGGAAACACGGGTCAGACGTGCCATTGTCTTGTGTGTCCCACAAGTTTGCCAGGAGCAATTAAAGAAGTTGTGGGTTTCATGCTGCTGCATCAACCACTTCTTTCTCAGTTCAAAACTCAAAAGGAGGTATTGGCAGCCTGGGTTGCTCCGTGGTCTCGATTGTGTTACTCTGGTACTCAGTACCTGCTTTTTCTGTTTCTCGGGTGGCAACCTCCTCAGCAGTCAGGGTGCCAGAGGTAAGGCCTTTGGCCAATTGGATTGCAGTGATTACTTGCTGTCGCTGTTTAAGGAGATACTTGAATTTGTACAAATCTGCCTTGATATCTCCCTCTGCCTACATGCTCAACAGTAACAAATTTAACTGTAAATAAAGACTGCTTTTAGCGAGCTTATAGGTATAAACTATTTTGACAGAGAGTATACAATAGGTGATAAGACCAGATAGTATTTAACTGGAAGAGGTATGAAAAAAAATAGGAATTTTCCCTCCCTCTCCTGTTCCCTCCCCCACTGATCTTTGGATTGGCATCCAAAGTGAGTATCTGAAAGCAGGCAGGGAAATTTGCATGGTAAAATAAGTGATTTTAGGTTTTGTTCTATAAAAAGTTAGTTTAAGGCTTCAGGTTACAGTGAATTAATTATAACATCTAGTTAATAGAGAAGACAATAGATATGAATCAATTAATATTTTTTTCAGTTTCAGGATAAACCCAGCTTTGACACCATTTTTTTGCCGGTATTTGCAGTTTTCTTTTCCTCTGTGCTATTAGCAAGTGTATAGGTTTTTATGGCATTAAAAAAATGGTAAATCAGTGGATCCATAATTTTTGTCTTTCCTGAGAAAGGCTTAAAAAGTTATTTGAACCTGGTTTACTCTTAGAATACATATTAAGAAAGAACTCTGTGGAAGACATTAAAAAGGAGACCGAAAATTAAAATTGACATACAATCTTGGTTTATATATGAAGAGTGTTAAAAAAAAAAAATAGACCCACAAAAATTTTTCTTTTTTGTTCATATTATTTTCTAGCACTACTCTACTTTATAACAGTTAATATTAGAAAGATTATCGTACCATTAGATAATAATATAATGCAAAATAATACTGACATATTATACTGATTTACAATATGATTTGAAAACCTAAGTAAATTCTATTTTTTTATATAATCAGAAAAATATTCATGTTCTTTGAAGTAGAGTCAAAGCAGAAACTATTTAAAGCATGTTGCTGAATATTTTCAGCTCTGCTGTTGTAGCAACAGGCTCAAGAGGGCAGCAAAGAAGCTCCTAGAAGTAAAAGCACTTTTATTAGGAAAGAAATATAAACTAATAACCACTTTCAGTGGAAAGATTGATACTATAAAGTGTCTGAGAAATAATGATTGCAAAGCTAATTGACAGAATGTTCCTGAAAATGTGTTTTTCTACTGTCAGAGTCATCCTCCTGCTGCCTATTACCAATAATAGGATTACTGGAATACAGTCAAATAATACTGTTTGCCTTATAGTCATGCTGAATGAAAAACAATATGACTTAGAGCATCACTGAAGATCTGTTGAATAAAATGTTTAAGTAATACTCTGAAGAGAGACCCAGCCCCCAAGGTTCTCTATGGCAGGAAGACTTATTTTGGACACAGTGCTCTCTGGTCTTTAACAGGGTGGCTCTTGCTGTCCTAAACTGGGGTCTGATTCAACAGGCAGGTCAGGAATGCTCTGCCAGAGTCCCTTTCTTAGCCTGGCAATTAAGGTCCCATCGTAAAGGAGATACAAACTGCCAAATGGAAATGATTTTCAGCACCGTCTTTTCCTGGATCACTGCTTAATCTATTCAGTTACTGTGCAAAACAAACCTGCTCCTTTTCTTCTCCCTCCATCCTGTGTTTGGAAAGTCAAGTGAAAGTGAAGCACTGTGCTGGATTCTGTCCAAAGTTCTGAGTGGATGAGGCTTTTCCCACACCCCTCCAAACCAAAGCTGAGCTTGCTGGGTTTCCTGCACTCCCACATGGGGAAACCAGCAGGTTTAAAGTGCCTCCTGGCTTGGGCAATCAAATTGCCTTCTGCAAACATGAGCATCTCCTATCTAAACAATGAGTTTCTTTGAGTTCAGCCTAAACAATGTGCACTGAGTCATGGAAGTATTTGTGCTTAAGCAGGATTAAAACACAAATCTGCCTCTGGAGAGAGGCAGTGCTTAAATCAGTAGGCCAGGTTTTTCTCTGTGAAAACTACATATTTTTTTCTTTGTCCAGTTTCAGTGCCTTGCCTAGAATGTAAATGAATGGAAATTTATGATTACCAAGGTTGACAGGTTAGTATATTTTAAAACAAGATAATTTATTTTAAAGTTATTTTACTGTTAGGAAAGAGCCTTTAGTGACCTTAATTCTACAAAATGCTGCACCATAGGAGAGCAACCCATCAGACTTGAGTTGACTCAATCAAGTACTCCCTCTGCTTCTGATTTCCTTCTGTGCTAATAACCTTAGGAACACATTCTTATTTCAGCATCTTACTGGAGTAGCTCAAAACTTACGGCTGTATCTTTCTTAAACCATTAACTGTATTCCTAAACTCACACAGTGGTTTCAATTTACTATCACTGATTAGACTGAGAGACACCTATGATAAATCAGCACTTAAAATTTTTTCTTTTTAAACTTTTAAACTATTTTTAAAATTTTTAAACTCTTTGCAACTTCAGTTGACACTAATTTTGGGCACAATTAATCTCTGCTTTCCCATCTGATGCTGCTCACGTATCATGACTTGCCATGTAAAGTGGACCTTGCTTTTCACTGCAGCTTCTGGAAACTTGTGTTAAAAAACAGTAAGCAGAAAAAAACCAAAATTTATTTTAGAGAAAGAGAAACTGACCCAAAAAATAGTTATATTACAATAGACTAGAATTCAGATTTTTCTTCTACACAGTAAAAAAGCATGGTAATTCCAAAATTTGAACTCACAGAGGGAGAAGAAAAAATATTTAATGTTGAGAAGTAAGGAATTACTTTTTCTGGAAATGTTTTGCATGTCCTCATAAAATGCATATACTGTAAATGAGATGTTGAATATGTGGAGCATAACATAGCTATCATACAAATACATCCCATGGTAAAAAGTTGTTTCTGGTCATATTAACTGAAAAAAAATTGTTCATTGCTGATTAAGGGTGTTTTTACTTCTTTTTTGTTGTTTTAGAATAGTATCAAAAAGTAAAGTTATCTGTAGCTCCAAAGTTTAGAGGAAAATGAAAAATGAGCCTGTATAAATTGCATTCAAATTCAGGAATAAAATTATTGTATTTTTTTTCAGTTAAATTACTAAGGAAAAGGAACTTTCTGATGTTGATCTGAATCCATTTTTTAATGTTCCTTCTGTAGTAGTACTGTTTGTAATGTGAAATTGTGCTGTAGTGCTCCTTAATAAATCATTTTAAAATGTGCTGTAATATTCCTAAATAAGTAATATGTCAAGGAAACAGTGCTTGAGCATTCAATAAATGTAATTAAATGGCATTCTGCTCCCTGCGTTTCTCCAGATAAAGTTTTTTGGGCCAGACCACAGAAAGATGCTGAAGTAACATGCAGACATCAGTGATAAGGTTGAAACAGCTGGAGCTGGGCTGCTAGAGCTGCGGTCTGTGCTCTTACCTAAACCTGTGCAAGAACAGTGCTCATACTTGTGCTACCTAAAAACTTGTTGAAGGAGATGCTTACAGCCCCACTGCCTGCCCCACCATACCTGCTAGCAGGCAGTCTGGCAGCTTTATACACTCCTCCTGCCTGAGGGGACTTTGTACTCTGGAATCAGTGCCCCCTGGAATCAGGAGACCCCCTTGTAAAGCATATGCTGTTGCACAGAAGCAGATGAGAAGCAGCGAGAAAAGCAGAAACCACTGCAGTGTGTTCTTGTAAGTGTTGTCCTGGGTCCCTTATCAGAGGCAGAAGGGAGGAGGATGTGGTGATCAGAATGTCTTTGATCCATGTAAACATGGCAGCGGCTCTTAGGAGCTGGTCATGAATAGCAATGTGTACAAAAGCCCTCTACTGCTGGCAAAGCCTCAGAACACATCATAGGGCTTACTTCATTGAGTCAAGGAAGCCATGGGTGGCTGCAAGTACATGGACCCACTTTATGTTTGTTGCAGCTCACACTGGTGTGGTCCTATGTCACAACTGCTGCTCTGAGGTCTCCCATCTGACCTTGCTGTAATTCCTGCGTGGGCTGCAAGTATTGAAGGGGTGTTAGCTGTCATTGCACTGTTGGAAAATCAGTTTGATAAATGTGACATAACTCTGCTAGTTTTGGCTGGGGTGGAGTTAATTTTCTTCTTAGGAGCTGGTATGGGGCTATGTTTTGCATTTGTGCTGAAAACAGTGTAGATAACACAGGGATGTTACAGCTGTTGCTGACCTGAGCTGACACAAAGCCAAGGCTTTTTCTACTTGCCACACCACTCCACCCACGAGGAAGCTGCGGGAGCACAAGGAGTTGTGAGGTGACACAGCCAGGACAGCTGACCCCTACTGACTGACCCAAGGGATATTCCATACCATAGGGCAGCATATACAACTGGGGGAAGAAGGAGGAAGGGGGAGATGTTCAAAGTGATGGTGTTTGTCTTCCCAAAACACTGTTAGGTGTGATGGAGCCCTCCTTTCCTGGAGATGGCTGACCATCAGCCTTCCCATGCAGAATGGTGAATCATTTATTTGTTTTCCTTGCTTGCAAGCGTGGATTTTTCTTTACCTGTTTAACTGCCTTCATCTCCACCCACGAGTTTTCTCACTCTTACACTTCTGATTCTCTCCCTGATCCCACTGAGGGGGTCAGTGAGTGAATGGCTGTGTGAGGCTCAGTTGCTGGCTGGGGTTAAACTATGACAATCAGGTAATAGTTAGTGCTATAGCTGACTTTTAGGTAGATAATCTCTGTCATTTAATACTCCAATATCTGAATAATAAATACCCTTTATAATACTGCTTACCTTACAAACTCACTAGAATATAATACATGTTCTACAAAAATTGTTTTTCTAGTACTAATACTGTGGGGTTTTTTTTCTAAATGTTGCTTCAAAATTCAGTTTGTTGGATTGGCATTATTTTATTGTGAGTAGGGTGTTTAGTTTTTTTCAAAAACACTAAAAACATTGTATTGCCCACATAACCAATCTTGTTAGTTCATTATAATTTGAAGGGAATAGATATCCTACACATATGAGCCTAGGAAGGTATTAGTCAATTAAATAAAAAGTGTGCCTTTGTTCAGATACCAGATGTGTTAATAAAAGGTAATTATGTTGACTGAAAATAAGTAAAAGCTCCATCCAGCAGACATGTACATTTTTTTTCCATCACTTCTCGGTAACAAATGCCTTTTAATACAGTGGAAAATTACTAAGCAGGTCTGCAATAACTAAGCAATTACTGAAGGCTTTGTTTAAAATTCCTCAAGAGAATGTCACAAAGAAAATGATTAATATTATTTCAACAATGAATACAGTACAGAGGTTTCACATGAAAAATAAGCTCACATTTAACTATCAATTAGCAACTTTAGATATTCTGAAATTGTTTCAGCATTAGTATATTGATTCACTAAATATGAATCAATATGCCTGAAGAAAGATGGGAAGAAACTCAAGTTCTAAACCACTGCACTTTGAGTGAGAATATTGCAGGGGATGTCGACTCTTGTTTAAAGCAGTCAATCTACTGGACTCCTTATTTAGATTGCCTGAAAATTTGGCTTATTGGTATGTGGATTTTCCTCCTGCGTGTGAGCTATCAGAATTATTTCCATACAAGGCAATAATATAGGAATAATTGAATGTAGGAATTAAAATAAGGGGAGTGGTACACTATACCCCTATATATTTTTTTTGGTCAGAAGTAAAGTAGCTTTTAAAAAAGGGATAAGGAGTCTTTATTTTGGCTTTTTGTACCAAATGCCTTTTGTAATGAATGCTGTTGGGCACAGTTGAAGGTCTGTGGTCAGTGCTGAAGGGGTCTTAAAATATATATACATCTAGCATATAGAAAATGTTACTTTCAAATTCAGGCTAACCTCGGGTCCTTGCTCCTGCTTCTGTAGCATCAGGGTTGGATTCAGTCCTGGGACATAACAGAAGGGGTTAAAAACTCCTTCAGACTCCCAGATTGTTACCAAAGGGTTTCAAACATTAAAAAAATTGAGTTGTAACATAGCTATAAGTGAAGATAGGTTGGTTTCTGGTCCACTCAGCACACCTTTGATTACCCGGAGCTAACAGGGGTGGTGGACCCTGCGCCAATGTCAGTGGCAGAACCCTGAGCAGGATAAGGTTAAATGTTTCTCTTTTCTTTTGAGTGAAATTGGCTGGTGGATAGCCTTAGCACACACCCTGTGATTTTAGCTGGCAGGAGGGAGACTTCCAAAGCTCCCAGCTAAATATGAAACACTCATTTTTACTTTGATTAAATCATCTGCTATGATCACTAAGGTAGGAATTACACATTGTTATGATAGTTGTTCTCCAAATAATGCACATAACACCTAAATGTTGTAAAGATGAGTCCCACTTTCAGCGGAACACCCATGTATCCAATTTGCTTGAACACCTGCTGTGATTCAATGCTCACCTCTGTAGGCTCCCAGATACTTAGTAGCTGCCTTAGTTGTAAAAAAGAAGTAACTATAAAAGCCAGTGAAGCTAGTGGGAAAATAACAAAACTTAAAAATTACAGAGTAGAGATGTATGTGTGACACAGTCAAGAGCAACTCACAACGAGATTTGACTCACTCTGTGATTTTTACCACAAGTAAACAATGTCCTCAGGATTGAAAATAAAAGCATTCTGACTTGTCAACAGCAAGTACCTAAAATTATCACAGCTTTATTATGAGACAGAAATGTCCTCTTGATGCCTATGTTAAAAGTTAACTCACAGCAAGACCTAGATCTGTGAAAGCACTGCCATGCAAGGAAATCTAAAAATGTTCACGGAACAGTCATCAGGGAAACATTTTGAATGGCTTTTGAAGTTTTTGTGTGTGTAGTGTTTCAGTAGAGAGACTTGTGCCCACAAAGTCTACCATCAGTACTATGAATTACACTAATAAAAGCTTCTCTTTTAAAGTGAGGCTTTGGATCTCTTCACAAGAGGGAAGATTCTAAAAGAAGAACAATGGAAGGAATGAGGTTATTAGTCTGTTTTACTTTTTAAGTGTTTTCTGTCATCACCTCAGACAACCATTTCTGCCCATACATATACTCATTCTTCTGCTGTCTGAGAAAAGAAAAACTAGTTTTTCCATTTATCTAATTGGCTTTATACTACTGTAAATTATCATGTTTATGTACTGCCATATTTTCAGACCCTGTATATCTTTTTGGTTTAATTGTATGAGTGAACAAGTGGTTTCTGTCCAGAGGTTAAGGTTTTTTTCCAGCTTTTTTTTTTTTCAGTATTTAAATGATGGATAACCTTGTAGAAGACAAAAACAGTCAAAGTAAATGCCATTGGTTCCTTTGTCTCACTGGGTCATGCTCTGCTTTAAATGTATTTAACCTGGACAGAACCAAAGAGGTGAAACCTAATTTAATAGCTATCAAAGGTAGAAAGCTTGCAGGAAAGACTGTGGTTTAGACTCAAATCTAGTGAAGGGGAAAAAAAGGAAGAAAAATCCCAAACAAACCAGTTGCGTCTTCGGCAACTCTAAGGAAATTTTCTGATTTCCTGCCTAAACTTATTAATGGGCAGTTTAATCACTGGCTCTTCCTTCAGTTTAAACAGCTTATCTCTCTCCCCTGTATTTATCATCTTCATTCAGCTATTGCCAGAGTTAGTATCTTTACCCATCATTTTTCTGTAACAAGCAAGCCAATCTTTCCTGGCCTCTTACAAAGGGGAAGTCTGCAATGCCTGTGTCTTCATGGAAAAGAACAGGATTTCAAAGAAAAATTAAGTCCTCTTCTTTTCATCTATTCTGACACACTTCAAGCTAATTTTTCTTGGACTTAATATGGACAGAGATGTGTACTTGTTTACATATTATAACCTGGTAACTTTTCACTCCTCGGATCATAGAATGGTTTGGGTTGGAACATTAAAGATCATCTTGTTCCAGCCCTCCTGCCATGGGTAGGGACACCTTCCACTAGACCAGGTTACTCAGAGCCTCATCCAATCTGGCCTTGAACACTTCCAGGGATGGAGCTTCCACAACATCTTTGGTCAACCTGTTCCAGTACCTCACCACCTTCACAGTGAATAATTTCTTCCTTTTATCTAATCTAAACCTGTTCTTTTTCAGTTTAAGGACACCCCTTGTCCTATCACTATCTGCTCATGTAAAAAGTCCCTCTCTGGCTCTCTTGGAGGCCCCATTTAAGTACTGGGAGGCTGCTCTAAGGTCTCCCCAGAGCCTTTTCCAGGCTGAGCCATCCCAGCTCTCTCAGCTGGTCTCCAAAGGAGGAGTGCTCCAGGCCTCTGACCATCTTTGTGGGCTTCCTCTGCATGCACATCTGCAGGTCTTTGTCCTTCTTAGGTTGAGAGCCCCAGAGCCAGACACAGCCCCTACTCCAGGTGGGGTCTCACAAGAGTGGAATAGAGGGGCAGAACCAGTTCCCTCAACCTTCTGGCCACACTGCTTTGGATGCAGCCCAGGATGCTGTTGGCTTTCTGGGCTGCAAGTGCACATTGATGGGATGGGTCATGTTGAGCTTCTCACCTACAAACATCTCCAAGTCCTTCTGGGCAGGGCTGCTCTCAATCCATTCATCCCCCTGCCTGTTTTGATACTGGGAGTTTTCCCAACCCAGGTGCAGAACCTTGCATTTCGCCTTGTTGAACTTCAAGAGGTTTGCCCAGGCCCACCTCTCAAGCCTGTCCAGGTCCCTCTGGATGACATCTCTTCCATTATGTGTGTGTTAACTGTGCCACACCGCTCAGTGTTGTTGTCAAACTTGTTGAGAGTGCCCATGTCACCGACAAAGATGTTACATGGCACCAGTCCCAGTACTGACCCCTAAGGAGCACCAATTGTCACTGGTCTCCTGGACATTGAGCTGTTGAACAAAACTCTTTGATTGTGACCATCCAGCTAATTCTTTATACCAGGTGGCGATCAGTCAAATCGATATTTCTCCAATTAAGAGACAAGGATGTCCTGCAGGACACTGTCAAGTGCTTTGCACAAGTCCAGTTGCTCTTCCCTTCTCCATCAATGCTGTAACCCCTTCATAGAAGGCTACCAAATTTGCCAGGCACAATTTGCCCTTAGTAAAGCCATATTGGCTGTCACCAATTACTTCCTATTTTCCATGAACCTTAGCATAGTTTCCAGGATTCTTCATCACCTTGGCAAGCATTCCATGAAGGTTTATACTTTCTTGTTGTCTGTGAGTTACTCTCCTTGCATATTCTATAATCACATACTCTAATATATATTCTTGCACTATTTTTTACAAAGGTAATGCTTTTACAAGTTTTCTCTTATGGGAAGTGTAGGCAGAGCTTCTGAACCCTTCATCTTCAGAAATATTATTGGAAACAAGTTTAAAATTTGCTGAGAGTCCTTGTACAGTATCAATTAATTGATTTACACTAAATATTTGAAAAGACCTTGTAGCTCCATCAACTCCACTGACCTCAGCTAAGAATCCCACACAATCAAAATGAAAAGATATTTGTCCCAAAGGAAATATCATTACATTCATACACTTTTCCTACTCTACTACTCATGGTGCTTACTAGCATTTTATTCTGTGTATTTTGATTTTTAGTAATTCATTTAAAATGATGACTTTTGTATTATTTCTGTGTATGTTTTTAACCTTGCATATGCCAGGGATCCCATAGGAATGGCCCTGAAAAGATTTATTCTTTCATGGCTGTTAACCTGAAGATTCAACTTTCAAGGAAAAAATACCTGCATGCATCTCACCTGCCTTACTAATTCATTAATAAATGTTATAGGCTACAGTCAAAACCTAAATGCTAAGTACTTATGAGATAATCAGGAATAGTTTACCCACAAGAAGCTAGTAAAACACAGAGCCACTTCTTACAATTAATTTGAACAAGTCAGAAAACAGAAATAGGTTATTGGGTCTTCAAGAGTACAGAACTGTCTTAACTATCTCAGGTGTTACTTGAACATTTTCTACCCTCTAGTGAAAAGTTACTCTTGCAGAAGAAGGTTAAAGAGACTGTTCTTTAAATCTGTGAATTATAACAAACGGGGTAAGAAGTTTATTTCTACTGCTACATGTAAATTGGTAAGTTTTGTCATTATTTCTCCCGTCCCAGTTTTGCATGGGTCACCGAACAGTAGTTACAAGGTTGTCTTGGTATGAATTTCCTCGTTTTAAACAGTCCTTGTCATTGTAGAAGTAAAACAGTTCTTGACTGAAAAGAGAACTTCAGAGAAAAGAAAGTCATGACTGAAATTCTGAGAAATCCTTCAAGAAAAAGAACTGCTTTATGTTCTGTGTTTTATGGACAGAGTCAGCTGAAATGCATATGGCAAGGAGAAGAGGTTGAAAGTGGTGTTATATCTCTTTAGTTAACAATAGCTTTTTTGCTCTTTGTTCTGCACAATCTTGGTCAGTTTAGCATGGTAAAATAAAATTCTCTCTAACTAAGAGGGGTCCAAACAGAAGTAGCAAATCAGTACTGAGGGAGAAAAAACCACATATTCATCTTCTCATATCACAAGTGCCCACACAAGAGTTAGTCAGTTCGTATTTATTAAACAAATAAACCTTTAGCTTCACGGTTTCCTGGAGATTTTATGGCCTGCGAGGGAGCAAAGCTAAGAATGCCAATAACTGAAGGAAGAGCAGAGATGAAACAGAGTCAGAAATGATTGAGAGCTGAAGAAGAAAGGTGATTTGAAGCATGGATGGATTCATTACCACCACTTTTCTCAAAAGAGTTTTCCTTCCTACTCCCAAACCAGCAGGCAAAGACTTCTTTCTGGTTTAAACTGATTTCAGTATTGGGGAGGAGAGGCAAGGCTTTGTAGTCTTTTGAACTTCACCTGCTTTATGGGGAAAAGAGTTTTATAATTACATTTTTGAGAAGGAAGACATACTAGAAGCTGGACCTTTTTTCTCTACTGAGTTTGTTTCTATAGAAATTGTTAAATAAGTAATGGAAGAGTGTGTCATCTTTTTTTACCCGGCACAGCACAAGCCAAGCCGTGAAGAAACAGAATGCCGAGCTGAAGGGCTCTCTCTCCTTTCTTCAATTCAGAAGGTAATAGGGAGCAGCAGGAGATGCAGCCCTGCATAATTTTTTTTTCTGTCAGAGAAGGTGCTAACTAAATGGATGGAGAAAGTGAGAGGAAGCAGAATAGAGTCCTTATTTCCTTCGATTCTTTGATCTAGGAGTGAGGAAAGGATCAGCTTTTCTCTCACGTCCCTGCATTTCCAAATACTTGTGCTAACAAGCACACGGATAGCCCCGGGAGTGCCAGCAGCTTGGGTAATTGCACACACTTGTGCTGAAGTGCAGAGAGTGAGCAGAAATACTTGAGAGGGACATTTGCGTTGTTGTGATCAACCTCTCTATAAATTCTGGTATTTCAGCTGATCCAGATATAACTCTTTTGTGAGTCTCTCAGCTAGCAAAAAATTCCTTTGATTTGAAGTCAAATTGGTTCTTGCTTTTCATATGCATACTCAGTGAGAGCTGGCATTACTCAGAACCACTGCAAATGTGCCAGATGCCACCGCTAGTCACAGTTGTCAAATATAAGATGGATCTGTCATATACATTTCAGTTTCTTCTGGCCAGAGTCAGTCAAGAAAAAGTAGTGATGTATTAACTTTAACTCCTGTTTCCAGTATTTGCTGAACATTTTAACACCTGGGGTAATATCTGGCTTTCAGGAGCAAGAGAACATCTTTGGGACTTCCAGATAGTAGTGTTTGAGGCTCTCTAGCTCTCCTGGGGTTTTTTTATTTATTATTAGGTCTTTTTGGTTTTGTTTTCAGTTTTGTTTTTGTTTTGTTTTCATTTTTTGGTGTTTTTTGGTTGGTTGGTTGGTTTTTTTTGCGATTTTGATTTTTTTTTTTTTTTTGGTTCATGGCTATGGACAGGCAAACTAAGAACTGAAGTGGCAGAGGGTTTTATTTCTGTACTTTTGTACTTTCCAGGAAGAACCTGCAGTTCACGTCTCTACTCACATCAAGGTTATAAGCTTATGGCATCATTCTGGGAACATTTGCCACAGAACCCACAAAATACTGCTCTTTTTCTCTGGCCTCCAAAACCCATGGATTACATTGTCTTGCCTCCTCTATGATTTTGGGGCTAGGAAACTTATCAAATGGAACAGCTGAATTTGAAACCTGAATCTGTCACTCAGTAATTGACTTGAAATAAAACTAATATTTTGTTTCTACACAGTACAAAATTAAGTCATTAAAAGTAATCAAAAATAAAGCACTTTCATAAATAAATAATTTCTTATTCTGTATTTGATTGTGGGCACATTTCAGTGTTTAACCCACTCTAAAAATTTTCATTAAAATAAGGAAATCTTTCTAACCACATATAATAATACAATGAATTAAAGAACAAGATTTCTGCTGTTACTCATATATACCCACCTACTTAACAATGCAGCACAGGTTAAATTTGTTTGATATAAAATGTTTTGAAGAGGTAGAAATAAACCAGAGTAGCCTTAAATTTTGGTGTTAAGATTGTCCAAGATACAATAAAAAGTGTCTTTGAATGCTTCCTGTCTTATTGTCACATTGCTGGCATGTGTTTTCTCCAGATTTCCAAGGAGAATTTACCTTAAGAGCCTCACTCATCTTTTTCACGTACATGTAACTGTTAGAGAAGAAACAATTTGGTATTACTACACCGCCACCTTGCTGCACTATGGTCACGGTCTCTCCTCAATCACGAAAAAGTGCTGTTAATATACGGGTCCAGGGGCCTGGTCAAAGCGCAGACTAGAAAGCCTGAGAAATGGAAGCCCCAGCTTCTATTCCAAATGGGGAATATCAGCAATTAATGTATGCATTTTAGTTTGTTTTCACTAGATGCAGTGATCTCCAGTGCCTAGACAAATTCCAGATCAAGGGTATGGATGTACAGAGAAAATGACAAGGTACTTACAGAGGTATCCTGAATGGGCACTGAAAAACTGAGAGATCAGAAAGAAGAGACATTTTTGAATTTTGTTCTCATTTTTCCACCATTTCGCCCCCCACTGCCATCCCACCCCCCCCCCCCCCCCATTTATGTATAGGAGACATAAAATTAAAGCTTAAGTTTTAATGGGAGACAAAATGAATTAGTCCTTTAAGTACTACAAGAACTATGCTCAGAAGGGACTGGATTACTGTAGATTGTTATTAAGAACAGTAGCTGACATTATTAATTGTGTGTGGGAAATGTGGTGACAGCATTGTCCAATAAGTTCAGGGTTAAGTTACGAGAGAGTCTTAGTATTCAGAGGTCCTTGAAAAATGGGACCACTGTTTTTCAGAGGCTCATCCAAAGAAAAGGTATCAAAATATTAAAATATTACCTGTGCCCTCTGCTAGTTTTCAGGACTTAGCACATATCCCAAAGCATATAATGCAAAATAGCTGCAACATATTAATTAGCACTAACCAGCACTAACTGAAGTTTTATTACTCCCTTGTGAGTAATTTTTTAGCCTTTGGCTAATTCAAAAAAATCTCACAAATTTTCACTTGGAAAAGATTTTGTTGTCATGTAAAAAGCAAGCAGTTTTTCTGGCAGTAAATCTGAAAAATTGACTTTACTAATGATCTGCCATTCTCTTTCAGCAGTATGAGTTAGATTGAAGTGTGCATAAGGATTAGCTACTTTTAGGGAATGGCAACTAGTAACTCAGTTGCAGGGAGATCCTTTATCTTGCATATTATTGCAAAAAAATTTTATTCATTTTCATACATATATATATTTCAGCAGCAAACCTAATTTAAAAAGAGTTCATGTTAAAAAATGAACAGCAAGCAAAAGCCCCTTGCTGTGACTGATTGCATTATTTACAGTACTGCTTCAGGTATAACCAGGATTATTTGTCTTTCTGACAGTACCACAGTGATATGAGATACAATATGCTAATATGCTTATCTTGGGTTATAAGGTGCTATTAGTCCTTTTTTTCTTTCAGTCTCTTAATTAGTGACTTGTTTAAAGTCATCCATCTTTGCTCACATTTATGCAAATATTCCAAATTATTAACAATAGCATCAATTTTTTTTAAGAAAATATTTTTGTAAAAGCCTTATGTAACCACTCTTGTTTACATGGAGCAGAAACTTACTCTGTTAATAAATCTAGATGTTTTGAGGAATAAAGAATTACTTCCAGTGAATTTTAATTATACATATGTGCTGTGTCAATAAAACATAAATGAACACTTCCATCAATTGTACATCAGTATTTCCTCAGAATACTTTGGAGTGGCACACAAAATAAGCAGTGCTGACAGAATGGCCAGCATGAAGCTAAGTGATTATGTATTTATACATTTTTTAATCACAAATTATTCTATTTGCATTGAATTAAAAAGGAGAAAATAGTAGAAAAATATAAATCTATTAAATATCTGTTTTCTAAAGACTGACTGGTAGCTTCCCTTCAGTTTTGTTTGTGTTCATTGATGATCCACGAGGGACTGGAGAGAGGTCAGAAATCCCTTCCCCTCTTTTGGAGAAGGAGGTACCTGAGTGGAGGGCAAGTAGGAGTAGACAATGCTGAGCAGACCCAGTTGACTCTTCCCTGACCTGTGAACAGGTCTCTGTTCTCTTCAACTCTCCACTTCTTCACTTGCTTCCTTTTAGAGCTTTGTCAGTGACAGTGAGAACAATTTATTAAAATCTTGTGAAGGAAGATGTTGTGTGGTCAAAGCATCCACTCAGCGTAATTCAACATACTCTAACAAGGGGTTATAGGGGTACATTTTGTTCCACCTCATGCCATGGCATTTCCCAGGAGATGGCCCTTTAATGCCTACTTGGGTTCTGCAGTTTCCCCAATGGATGTGACTCTGAAGTGTAAACCTGGTGTTTATGAATATGGTGAAAGTGCCTCTATCCTTGCTGATCTTACTAATGAGCTGGGTGTTTATTTTGCTATGCACTTATGTCAGCTTAATACTAAGGGCCTGAGAGGCTTTGCAAGACTGAAAAAACCCTAAAAGTTTTAATGAGCTTTGAAAATGAATTCTTACTGGTGCCAAAACAGTATGTGGAATGACTGAGAGAAAAGCAATGTGACGTAATTCTACTCATGTATGAACTAAGGGAATATTGCATTTGAGCACACTTACAATTAGCTTTGTAACAAAGCTGATAAGCTGATTTTATAAAATTGTTTGGCTGGTTTGGCTGGTTTTTGAAAAGGTGCTTTCAGATTATTTTTCTTTGTGGACTTGTTTTTTTTTGTTTGTATTTAAAGAATCATAAGTTTATGAATTATTTTCATTACAAAGTACATGCAACAAGTCTGGAATAAGATATCTGAAAGTGAACCATTCTTTTGAAATGTCTTTATCATGTCTAATTTCAGTGCTTCTGAGAAGCATGGAAACAAAAAGGATGTTTTCTTTAATGTTAAAATGAGCCCCGTTCACAGCTGAGGAAGACTTCTTTTGTAAAAAAACAAGAAAATAATTTTCATGAAACAACAATTCTGTGGTTTTCTTTGGAACTTCTGACAAAATCAGTACTGTACTTTTATCTGTCCTTTTGTGAAAAGCTAATTGTAATTTTTAAAGTATTATTTCAAACCTCAATTATCAATATTTTTTACTGCTTTCAGACAAGGAATATATAGAAAAGGAAATATTAAAAACGAGTGCCTTTTTTCTGCTTCTAAAGCAACATAATGCATTAAAATAGGAATTTACCTGTTATTATGAAAAAGCTCTCTGCTATCACATAAAAAGGCAGATCAGCAAATGAAATAGAGGAATTGAAATAATTACTGTTCTGCTTTTTCAGAATATATTCTGTCTGTCAGAAAAACCATCTGAAAACTGTAGTTTGCTAGTGTGCAGTATATTGGTATTCATGTAAAAATGTCAGAATACTAAAAGCAAATTGACTTTATTTAGAAAAAACTTTAAGAGTGAGTTTCAGTAGTTTGTGACTGATTACAGCTCTAAAAATCTACAGTCTCTTGTCCAAAGACCTTTCAGTCTGTATTCTAAATTATATACAGTTAATGGGAATATGCAGTAGTTCAAAATTAGTTACTGATCAGTATCTGTAATTCTAAATTATATGCAGTTAATGGGAATATGCAGTAGTTCAAAATTAGTTACTGATCAGTATCTGTAACCTGCAAAATATTGGGTTAATTCCCTGTTCTTAGGGAGCTGTGTGTCTTCAGGATATATTATGAAACAGAAACCTGAGTTTGTATGTAAGACTTGGCTTGAAAGCCTAGGAAATACTTTATAAGTCCAGCAAGCATTACTGGAGCAAGGAAAACCAAGTGCAGAGCATTCAGAATAAGGAAAAATGTTATAAAGGTCAAGCAAAAAGAGAGAAGCAAACTTATGACACTGAGGAAATGCTTTACTTCTTTAAGGCATTATTGTCTGTAGGCAGTTAGGGCACTTCAGGTGGAAAGTTTTCTGTTGAGTTTTAATGCCATGATATGATAAGACTTCTGCTGGTGCACTTCTGACTACCCAAGGGCTTTATTTCCATGTTTTTCCTGCCACAGTGTCTTCTTCCATTTGTCTATATGTATTCTGCCTTTTTGTTGTTGTTGTTGTAGTGCAGACACGCCAATGAATTGTTGGTACAACAGTTTGTGTTCATTGTTTGGCTGTATTAATTGGGCATCCTGCATGAACAGAGCTGTGTCCTAAAAAAATGCATTATTAAAAATTCCGTGTTTGCAGTGGTCATACCTCATTATTTAAACACGTTTAGCATGCCTTCCTGTTTAAAGCACAAAAGAACTACTCCAGTATAGATGAGGTAATTACTAAATGTCTCTTACTTGAGAGTGACTCTGCAGGTACACCAGCCTTTTGAAACAATTCCCTTATTTGCTACAAGCATATTTGATCATCTTTGGCATAGATTTTGTTTGCCTTTAGTTAGGAACAGGTTGCTGCTAAGAAAAGCAAAGGGCAGTTTGACCTAAACCTCTAATCTGATTTTACTGTAGGTCAGTACCTTTGTCATGTTGTTCTGCTCCAGAGCTCCAGCCTTGCATTTCACAAGGAAACAGCCCTTTCTATGACCAGTACTAGCCCTCTGTGAACATGTGTCATTTATCATTTTATTGAAAGCAGCTGAGGATGCTCTAAAAATAGATGTGTAAATGATGGACAGTTCATGATTTGTTGGTATGGCATCAAGACGTGACAGAAGGGACCAAATGAACCAATTGCATCCTCACTACTGAGGTTACCATGGAAGCTTTAACTCTTTACACGCCCTCCATCTCTTGCTCACATAACTTGTGCAGTACACTTTAATTGTTATGGATGAAGCGTATTTCATAGTGTAAAATCTACCTGCCCACATTAACTGAAGCTGTCAGATATGATTTAGGGAGCTATGTATATTCCATAAATTCTCATGGGAGAATAAAGGTACGTCTGCCAAGGTCCTGAGGCAAAAAAAGAGTAGACATGCAAATTTGAAACGTAACTAAATGCTCATTTGTGTAAATGTATTTAGATAGTGAGAATATAAGGAAAATATCCCCAGCGATGCAACAAAAAGGAAGGAAAAATTAATTAAACACAGGTGAAAAATGCAATCTCTTACCTAAGTCTCTTCAACCCATTTCTTTGTGGCCTGCAAGCATCTCATTTCTTACCCACCCTTCAGTTCAACCAGTCCTCATAGTATCCTCATAACTCTGAAATTTTCTTCCTTTTCTATCATTTCAATATATTATCCTCCTTCAGCTACATACAATATTTAATTTAAAAGTCTCTTTGTTTAATGCAGGCATCCCAAAGCTTCCTGCAGAAGCCACTCCTCAGTTTCTTCCACATACAAACATTGAACTCTATCTTTTCATCTTCACAGACAGTGTGTGGGGAAAATAATGGCTTTTAAGACTTAAATATTGTGCTTTCCCAATTGTTGATACCCTGAGTGGATGTAGTGATAACACTGTTTTTTCCTTTTTAACTTCCTATTTTCTGAACCAAGTAACAGAGAAGTCTGACAGGAGCTGTGGTGAGCCTTCCCTCTTTTATTTCTTTAAACTCAGATTTAAAAAAAGAGGCATATCAACAGGTAGGTAA
This sequence comes from Corvus moneduloides, assembly GCF_009650955.1. Classification (NCBI taxonomy): domain Eukaryota; kingdom Metazoa; phylum Chordata; class Aves; order Passeriformes; family Corvidae; genus Corvus; species Corvus moneduloides. Next base: position 17,244,793 of record NC_045480.1, on the reverse strand, counting down.
ATGGCAGTATTTAGAGCGTCTCATTTCTGGGACAAATAATTTTCCTTCTTTTCTCAGTATATTTAAGCACCAAAGGAATATTCCTTTTCTCTTTATTTTTATTGACTGGAAGCCAAATAAAGGAGGTAAAACTTTGAATCAGATTCCCTTTGACCTTTCTGATAGTACACAGATAAATCCATTACAGTGTCTCTCTCTGCCTTGGAATTCTTTTCTGCCATGCTCCAACATTTTGTTTTCTCACACAGTTACTACTACAGGTTTTCAAATAAATGCCCAGGTTGGGAAAAGCAAATTTGCCTCATTTTTCTTTATCTTCAGTCTCAGAAATACATGTTCCACTTTGACTTCAACCTGATAAATGAATATGTATTCTGTTTTGCACGGTTTACATATATAGTGGTTATATCTGTTCCTCATGGCAAGCAGTGCCATAATTTTAGCTGAAGCATGACAACCAGATCTAGGTAGAATGGGCTTGTCTTTCTCTGAGTTGAATGTATTGTTATGAGTCCAGGGGTCTGTCTTTGCCTGAAAAAAAATTCAAAAATCTGGGATTTTTTTTGAGCTCACAGAGTTTACAGAGTACCATGGATGATCTGAAAGTTTTAGCATGTATACAGCAATCTCATGGAATCTCCTAAAGATCAGGCAGCTCATTTAAAGATGTAGCTTCAGATAAGTTGACATCCGAATATATGGCTACCAGACATGCTCAGCTGAGTTTTTTGGCAGCTGGTCCTCACTAGGCCCCCCTGCCATATGACTGTGAAGTCAGCAGTTCTGTGCAAACTCCGAGGGGTTCTCCACACAGACCAGGCAGGTAGGACATGTCCCAGCACACTGGTCTCACTGTATTTGTGGTAATGGGTCAGTTGTAGGGAGTGCCAAAATCCAGAAGTTCTTTTACTAGCTGAATACATTTTATGGGTGTGTATTATGCACTACCTAGAAGGTGTTCCAAGTACATGTGATTCAAAATAAAACCCATCATAGCTGTAGTCTGTGCACACGAACTTGGACTTTTATCATCCTGTTATTTCTAATTGCTTCCAAGCTTTCCTTTCTCCCACTCAATATTTGTAGAGAAATATGAAAGGAGGTTTGGATTCTGATGTGAGAAATTATGTTGAAATACCTGTTCCTTATTCCCAGAATATAAAAAACTAAAGTTTGTCAACTCCAATGCTTTTTCTTTCCCAACTAATACAGTGCTAAATGAGGAGAAATGGTTAATACCAATCAGGCAGCGAATTCAGCTCCTTTGTCCTGGTATGTCTTCCACTTGTTTCTCACAGTGCTTAGATCAAGATTTGATATTACTTTGGGAAAAGATTGAAACTAAGGTAGTGCTAAGCTAAGTTCTTGCATTCTTGATTATTTTTAGCTGCAGGATTGCCAGAAGCCTCTATGTCATGTAGCATCCTGTGCCATTTCATCCAGAACTTTTTGCACACTTTTGCTTTCAAAGGGTTTGTGAGCTTCAACAATTTATTAAGCCATTATAGTTGAGAGTTCTTACGAAGAAAGTCTTTACCTTTAAGATGAAAATTTCAGAGGATTTTGGAGGCTCTTTAATCTTGACCCCATAGTCAGACATTACTTCATAAAGTAGAAGTCTGCTTCTTCCTTTTGAAAATTAAAATTTTTTTCACAGACAGAGTTCTACTCTGCCTTCTCTTTTTCAATCTTTTACAGCAGCCTAGCATACTTAAAGCAATTACAGAAATTGCAACAACAAAATTAGAGTGTTGTAAATACTTTAAGCTTTATTATAGCAGACAGACTGAACACCAGGATGGACAACAGGATGTGCAGATTATACTTTTGGCTCTTTAACTGTGTTATAAAAAGCAGCTCTCTACCTCTTAGTTTGTTTCCCTGTCTAAATTTCAGCAAGAAATATTCCTGCAAAACACTTTTGACAAATACTTTGAGCTTTTGGGGAAGACATCAAATTGTGTGTACTATTGGGTATAACTTGGGAAGATCACATGTATACAGAAATGAAGCACTTCCCAAAATACACTAATACTTCGGTGAAGTTGAATTCATAGTAGAAACTGAATTTTCTTTGAATAGAATCTGACTCATAGACAAGAATATTTACTGAGTAAAGTGATACTTGTCAATATTCCTCTCAAGGTAACCTACAAGATCTCATTATCTTCTTCAATAAACCACAGTAACAATGAGGCCTATTGCTTTTCACAGTGCTATTATTGCCGTTATCCCAATCACATGAGGTGAGATTAACTATGTTCACAGGATTTTGAAAAGGATGCAATAGGATGTGCAAATAGGGTATTTTTCCTAAACTGAAAATAAAGGATGCAAGAAAAGAAACATAATTGAAAAGCTGTGACTCATTTCTCTAAAAAACCTGAGGTGCATACCTATTCATGTACCTTCTATTTTTAAAAATGTAATGACAGTTTATGACTCTCCATCAGTCTGTGTTAAAGCAGGCAGAAATACTGAGGTCTATTTTGTTGTTAATGTCTTTTATTTGATATTATCTGGCCCATTAAACAGCACAGCCTAAATAAGGCACTGGGTTTCAATAAAAGTTGTTTTTTGGGGAGGCTGGGGAGATGGAGGGGTGGGATGTTTGTGATTTTTTAAAGAACTGAATCATACTTTAGTAAGATGAACTTTTTATTTGACTAGTTATCCAGAATACAAGATGTCTGTTTTAGAATGACTAAAAGCTTTTCCTTTAAAGCAAGTTCCTTGCTTAGCTGTTTCTGCAGAAAAAAAGTTATGGCAAGCAGACTTTCCATTGTGGTCTGTGCTGCCCCATGCAGATTCTAGCACCTGGGAATCCTCTCCCTCCCCTCATCGCACAGACTGTGAGGGAAGGGTAAAAGTATAGCTGTCTCCTGTGTAAGTTAAGACATAAATTATAAACTAGTTAGTAAGTAGGCACAACTTAATAACCAGCTGTCCCTTGCATCGGTTAACAACTAGCTGCACAGGAATATGTAGTAATTGTAACAAGACTAAGCAGTTCCCCATGTTCAGGCTCCAGCAGTACAAGTGTTCCACAGAGAAAATTTCCATGTTGCCATATGCTCTCCAAAAGCACAGCCAACAGGCTGCAAGGCCATGACACAACCGGAGAGAAAAAGTCCAGAATACCTCATTCTGTCTTTACCCTTTCATTTTCAGTTAGTAATGTCAAACATGGATCTTGAGGCTAAAATTGTAAGCATCAACATAAAAAAAAAAGAAGTAATGCTTTGCAATCTCCAGCTGACCCTGGTCACCTTTCTAATGCTGGCACACTCTTGTTAAATACTAGATACAAGCGTGCCAGCATGCTGTTTAGTACTCCAGTACAAAATGAATGCTGTGTAGCATTTTAAACTGGTAACATTTTACACCCATTTTGTACTTTTGTAAGAGACTGTATATTACAAATCAGTAGCAAGTTAGGTCCAGTACCTTTGGGACCACTGACTTATGTAGGTCTTATTGTTCCCTGATTGTGTTACTGATTGCATGGGGGTTTTGCTTTTTGATTGTTTGGTTTTACCTGAGTTCCTTCAATTAGGAGGAGACATTATCTCACATATTATTCCTCTGATCTCTGTGAAATCTCATGCTTTCTCATTCTTTCACCTACTCAAAAGGGGATTGTGTCTATGCTAAGGCAGAAGCAAAAGTGTGTCCATATGAGTGTTAGCCCAATTTATTAGGACATCTTTCTTATTTTCTAACAAAACACAGCCAGACCTCAGCCAAAACATTTTATTTTCTACAAACAGATGCACTGGAAATCCATCTGTCTTTTTGGATCCTGTAACAGATGCTATCCTGCTTTCCAGCATCCCTTTGAATTCTGCTCATGGATGACCCATGCTTCATTTGTACTCAATTTTATTTAATTTTCCTGAACCTTGTAATAAAGCTCTCTAGTGTTCAGTAAATTACACAGGATTGAAAGCCAGCCACATGAACTGTTAACATGCAATGAGACACTTATTTAGGGCTCATCTCTGCTAGGGGATCAACACATTCAAGAATAGCATAATTTATATGTTGAATATTTGGCAGCAGCTCCCTCTGTACAAAGCAGTTTATCTGCTGGGATTATGAATTTCTCCAGAAGAGTTCCTGAGGTCAGAAATACATATTTTTGATCAAAATTTGCTGAAATGGATCTTGTCTTAAACATATATACAGACTATGTTAACTGTCCAGCCAAAACTGGCATATTAATGCTAAATTTTTTTCATACTAAGAGCAATGGCTTGTCTTGAGTTAACAATATAAATTTATATTTATTAAGAAAATGTAATTGTTTTAGCAAGTCAGGAACTCTATGACTACACCTAATTTCATTTATCTTTCAGTTCAGTGCTTGAAGAACAAAACCATTGTGCAGACATTCTTGGTATCTGTAGGGTTCCTGATGGGACTTTCTTTCCCAGTGCAATGGACAAACAGACTGCGAGTCTCCAGACACTGCTTTTTTTTTCTTTTTTCAGTGAACATGACCATAATATGTGTTCACATGAGTCTGGGATATATGCTGACCTCCATTAAACACTGTACACCTCGGATAATTTTTCTGGCTGAAGCTGATCTTAATTTGAGGGGCCAAATGAGTTTATAGAAAAAGTGGTATTCAATGCTTTCCCAACTAAATAGAAATCATATGCCCACCAGATTTTTCACTTCAATCATGTTCCACTTATATATAAAGCTTAGGTGTTTTGTTTTATTTTATTAACATCAGTTAGGATATCATACACCTGGGATGACATTCTGAATGTATATAAGAACACAGTCGATGCCTAGGGAAGCTCTTAACCAAAACGAGAAAAAATAGATTAAAGAGTACATCATAAAAGCAATGTAGTCAGTAGTTAGTTTGAATGACAGTTAGGTTTCCCACAGCTGTGGAATAATTTAGAATTTATTCTGGATGGTTCTGAAATTCTATATTTGTATGTTAGGAAAATGCATTTCCCAAACTTTTTATGTTAGTTTTGTTTTCCATTTTTAAAAACCTGTTTTAAAAATAGCAAGAACATTTATATATTCAGTTTTCTAGTTAAAAAAATATAAATGTACCAGAGCATCAGAAGTAGGATAATATGAAAGTATGAAAATTAAGTGATTGCTTCAAAGAATTCTAGTAGCTTCAGTTTAAATTTTTTACCCCAGATCATCTTCTGTGAGAAACTGGTTTACAGAGATGTATGAATAGACAAGAATAAGTGGGATCAAATAGAAGAAAAATATATTGGGGAAAACACTGGGTTGGGGTTGAGTTCAGCTTCTAGAGAATGACAAAGTATTAGAGTTCAGGGGGGTGTGCTCTAATTTTTAAAATTTATTTCTTTCATTTTAAATAAAAAATTAAAATTTTCAGTAAATTGCAATGCAAGGGACTGGAATAGGTGGATTTCTGAGACCTTTTAAAATTGTACAACTGGGTCTGCATTCTTTGAAAAAAATTCTTTGAAAATTTCTTTTAGCTGATGCTTCCCTCAGAACATTTTTTTGCTAGCTATATTTTAAGTCTTCTATATCTAAAGCAAATGGGGGGGGGTTGTTATTGTTCTCTTGTATAGGCCATGTTTTCTATGGATTCATTCAGCTTCAGTGATCCCATTTTTGGAACTTGAAGTGTAAGTTCTGTATGAATTTAACTCTCAGCAGCACCTCTGATAGTGATTACTAAAATATGGCTCTAGTTTCAGATAATTATTATATTAAATCTTTAGCTTGACACTTCCATTACTTTTGCAACAACATGAGGTAGTGATTGGGGAATAGGACAGAGTCAAAACTTCATGCACAGAACAAGTTTCACCAAGTCATCAGAATGAGGAACGACTCTGCAAATTGTGCAGTTTTTCAAAATGTCTCAGAATTTATTCTGGATCATTGAAAATTCTCCTCATATGAGTGAAAAAAACCAAAGCAAGGACAGTCTGATAATCTTGTCTTAGTTTAAGACAATTTAAAGGAGAACTCTGGACTGAGTTGCCTCTCTTTATAGGTTCAACCAATTCCTTTCCACCAAAAAGGAACAAATACCAGTAGATGTCAGTGAAGAAATAAGTTTACTATTAGAAGGAACAGCAACAGCCAAGAGATAACAGCAAATAACCACCACATATAAAACTGCTGAATCTCTCAGACTCCCCGGAACAGAGACACCCAAAACCACCAGGTACACCAGGATGATGCTACTCAGCCAAGTGTGTGCTTCAAAGGACAAAGGGAAGGATGGTGTCAGTCCTTCCTCCCGCCCCTCTGTGCTCTGCTCATCTTCTCAGCTGGTGAAATGCCTTCCTTGTGGCAGGAGAATGACAGGAGCAGGCAAGGCAAGGCAGCTGGGCTGGGGCAGCTCTAATCTTCTCTCCTGGAGTGGGGCCCAAGCAGCTAAACCTGAGAACTGCAATGTCTCCAAGTGAGAAAAAACAACAAAAAGAGACCCCAAAAAGGAAAAGCCTCTGCCTGCCCTGTCTTGGCCCTAAAGCAAGAAACCAAGAGCCAAACCATGTGGCCAGAGAGCTCTGCTTAAGCAAAGACCAAGAGCCCAGCGAGGTAAAAAATACAAATGGCAGAATGGCATGAGCTGCCTGCCTGAACAGACTTTAAAGTGCCTGCAGTACCACCCCTCCCCCCTTTTCCAGAGTCTGAAAGAGACAATAACAATTTTGAGCAGAGATAGATATGGAATGCAAGGGCGTTTTGGGTTACTCATGGCACCTTCTTTAATTGTAGGGTTACCCACAACACCTTCCATGTCTGAAGAACATCTTTAATTGTAGGCCTATCTCAAAAGTTTTCATACTTTGTTAATTATTGGGTTGTAATATGACGAAATTTTTGTTCCTTTACTGTCCATTTAATTTAATTTTTTTCAGTGAGAAGCTGTGAAATGCCTAATATTGATGACTTTTGAAAGCCATTATTATTAAGCAACTATTAAGTACATTAATTAACATCTCATTGAGAAGAAGGATCAGCATTACTCTGACATCACAAAATTAATGTTGTTAGAACTGACACATAAATATCTAGTTCATACTCCAAGACTCCACAGACTTTTGTACCTATCATTCATGGCTTAGCAGTTATAGAGTTACAGGGACTATAACATAGTTTTAAAAGTAATTCTGGGTTCTTTCTGAATGTTTCGTCAAATACTTCTTTGGTATTTTCCCTCCATTTATCAGACAAGTTTACTCCATTATGTTTACAGACGTTGCCAGGTGGGTTAAATATATTATTAATCAAAAAAGCTACATCCTGGGCTTTCTTCTTAGAAGTGTTTTATCCTGTGCTTTCTAGTCTTAACTAGAATGTTGGAAGACCACCTAGGAAGGATACAATCTGGACAAATACATGCATCTGTGAAAAAAAAAACTGTGATAGAAGTTCAGTTTTTCTTGTAGTCAAAATCAGCATATTATACCTATGTAGAAATGACAGAACTATTAAAATAGGCCATGGTGGAAAAGCACAGCAAAGATATTTGCTAGGGTGTCACAGGTCATGTATTGAGGCTGATATATGCAACTACAGTGGAGCACAGACAGTAGAACAGAATCCCAATACTGAACGGATGGAGCATCACAAGCATTTCATACCAATATGTTATTCACTGAGGAGTAAATGTATGTTTCTGTATTTTGATAAATTCAAAGAGGATGCTTTGTTTTACTGTACCAGTATTTCTGATCCACCAATTGCTTGGCAATACAGAAAAGATTACATTGATATTTCACTTTGACAGTGAGCTATGAGATGGAAGGAGGTGGTTAATTGGATACATGGTGACATGGATAAAGAACTGGTCTGAGATCACTCACTGACCCACAACTGAGTTGTCAAAATACAGTGATCTGGATGTCAACTGCAAGGTACCCTCTAATGTAGTAACAGTTCAGAATAGAACCTGGAAAAAGCAAACTTTCTCCTTGTAATTTGATGTTCATATTTCAAATTATTAATGATGGGGACAAAGGACAGCAATGAGAACTTTGTTCAAAAGAGAAAGCTATGGAATTACACATACTGTTAGTGACCAGCAATGGCAGCAGGAAATAGTGCAAGGGTACAAAAAAGCCAGAGAACATGAAGAAAAATTATTCTGAAATTAAAACTTCTGCAAGCAATGAAATGAAAATATTGCTACAAAAATAGAGACCCGAAACTCTGCCAGCAATTAAATAGCCAAGTACACAGGCCATGTCAGGTAGATTTCAAAACGGGCATCAATAAGTCATGGCTTTAGGTTTGTAACATTTCTAGAGGTAGAACCATGGGAAAAATCCTGAGCCCGGTCTGTTCCTGGGAGGTGGAATACACATAGTTGGATACTGTGGGGATCCTACTTTCCCTGAGGAAGTCATGTAGCCTACATTGTGGAGCAGGTGGATTCTGGGAAACAGAAGCAAACTCATCTTGCCATCTTTCTACACTCTGCCTTCCTCATATGCAGCAAGACTGAAAAGAAGCGGTAGATTCTGCCTCCAGCCATCAGTATTGCTGATGCATTGCATTTCTGTGGAAAAGTTTTCTACTGACAAGTACCTCTGCTCCCATGGGCTTCCTTTGCCAGACCCTGCTGTTTGCTTTGAATATGGAGCTCAGGTTTTCTCTTCTGGTGCAAAAAAAGAGGGATAGTTCTGAGGGAAGAAAACCCAACCTGAAGTTACAAAGGAGGAGCATACAGATAATGCAAAGGGAATATAAGATGTGTATCTCTGTTACCTCCAGCCACTACCATGTTGTATGTATATATTTCATTTCACAGTTCTCCTGTTCTCTGACAGGGCTATATTCATGAGTGAATCTAATTTACATTCTAAAATTAATTTCTATGTTGCAGTCTTAGGATGCCATTTCAACTTTGTCTGGTTCCCAGCTTGAGGAAAAGAAAGTGTTTCAGAATCTCTTTTCCTTCTTCCACACTGCTCTTCCTTTAGTACTGTTTAGTTTTAGAGTTTACTGGTTTTGCAGGTGATCTCAAAACATTGGTCTAGAAGTCTTTAAATGGCTTTGGTTTTAACCCATCTAGCACAATTTTAGCATTAGTACTTTTCAAGACAGAGAACACAGACACAGTCTACTTGCTTCAATTACATTTTTAAATCTTCTATGTGAAGGGAAGCAATCAATTTTGTTTGTTTGTTTTACTCTGCAGAATATTTTAATCACCTGACTGCCTGTGGAAATTAATCCTTTCTCTGTCATGTAAACTGATATACAACTGCATGAAAGATTTTTACTGGGCCATCATGCACCTCATGCATCCTCTGATGCCTGTCCTTAAGGTGCTCAACCTTGCTACTTGAGTAAACCCTTTTATGTTTTCAACAGATGAGGAGAAAATGTGGGCTCTTTTACTCAGTGGGGATGGACCATCTATCAGATAACCAATGAGGTGTTCAGAGAAAGCAGAATAAATAAATACCTAACTGTAGTGAAGCTTTGCATGTGTCTCACTTGCTTTTTGTTTGTGTTGACAAATGAGGTGCATTATATGTCATATTTCATATTGTTTTACATTCCTGAACTCCCTGGAACATTCATGATACCTCTTCATGATATATTGCCAGTGAATATAAAAACAAAGGAAGTATTACCTGTCCTTTTATAGAAATTCTTGTAGGAGATTAAAATGAAAGAGCAACAGTCTCTTGATGCATTTAAGAATTAATATATAAACAAATTTCAGTGTCTTGTTTGCTCTTTGCGTCTCCGCTGGGCCTGTCTTTGCTCCAGAAATTTTCACACCATTTTGGACAGTTATTGGCTCACACATAAACACATTCAGCTTACAGACTGAAGTGGAGAAGGTTTAAATCAATACCTAATCTTTCCAGTGCAGCAAATATGAATTTAAACAAAAGTAGCTTTAAAACAGCATAGGTGACTAAAGAAATGAGGACTAAAGAACCAATAGAATTATGAATCTGTAAAAACACATATTTTTATATGCAAGCCACTGCTTTATAATGAAAAATATTCACTGGAAACAAAATAGTGCAGTAATGAGGAAGGAAGTGGTGATACAAGCATTTATGTTGCATAAAGACAGGCAAGGGAGAAAGAATTTAGATAACAAGAATTCCCTGCCTATTAATTTAACAATATTTCTGCTGAGTTTAACAATACTGAAAGTCTCTAACTCTTGGTGGTGCTTAATGCACAGAAATAGTCTGTTCATTTAATTCAAAAATGTCAGTGCTTTATGTCTTTCTGGACTTTTGCACTAATGTTCTTCAAATCTGTGCTGTAAAGAGCACACATGCAACTGATCTAGTTCAGACTGTCTGCTGAGACCACTCACCCAAGTGTGTGTTTCTGTACAGCTGTTCACATAAAAAGGCCATCCATCTATCCTTGTCAGATGGCTTAAAACAATCATTGATACTCATGGACTATTGATGAGATAAAAAATACTATTAAATGTATGGTTGGTATAATTATTTGTTAAGTGTTTTTTTGACCATGAGAAAAATGGTGCAATCCCTCACAACTCTTCAGGCACCCTAATGCACCCTTCAGTGAGTCTCTGTAATAAGATGGCTTAGCATCACCCTCCTCCCATAACAAAACTCCTAGCAAAATTGAGACAAGCTTTGCTTAGGCACATGGATTTCTCTGTATCAGATTTATACATGGTAGAGATCTGCAGGAATGAAATTTAAAGACTGTCAAATTGTTAGGAAGAAACTTGTTGGGGCCCTTCATAGTGCTCCAAGTAGGTGAATTGGGCAGAACTGGAAACTGAGTGTATTTGTCAGCTTGCCTTATTTATTTATATGTTGGTTAGCTTTGTATAACAGTCTGAAAAACAAACAAACAAAAAGAACATGTCACTCTTTTGTTCTGTCATTTGTCTTAATAAAAACTTCTGGGAAAAACAGGAGCTGGCTCTTTGGACTTACAGCACTCTAGGGCTTAAGTCAGGCTGAAGGGTTCTACAGACATTGGCTTCAGATTTCCCTGGTTTGTTGGTTCTGTCTTGTTTTGTGGTTCTTGGGCTTTTTAAAGCAGAACTATAAGAAATGCTGTCTTTCTCCAAACTTTCAAGTTGTTTTCCATGGGCATATGAGCTAGGCTTTCCTGGGACTTTTACTGTTGATTGGCATAAGTCTCTTGTCTGCAGTGAGCTGCTAATGAACCAACAAGGGATTAGAAGGAAAATCTGGCAAACATCCACATGCTGCATCAGCTGAACTGGAGGAACTCTTCTGTCAGTCTCTTATTTTGATGCTACAGACAAATTTCCTAATCATATTTGTGATAAAGTCAACTTAATGTTCACTGCAGAAAGACTGACAGTTTTCCAATAATATGTATCAAAAAAGGTAGCAAAACACAATGTATTTCTAACTATTAATGATATTTCTGATTATTTATGATGTGTCTTCTCCCTTTGCTATCTGGATGAAAATTTTACCACATTGTGTCATGAATTTCTATCCATTTGTCCATAGCTGTGGCTTCAAAAATGTCAGCATCCACATGCAGTTATAATCATCCAGAATATTAAGAGGCTGTATTAGAGCCAGACACATTTCTTATGAATAAGGTCTAATTTATGAATTAGTAAGGCTGAAATTATTGCTTAGGTGGGTTAACAGCTCAATATTCTCTAAAAGTCAATAGTGACTAGGTATGGCAGTAGTGTGTTAGGACTGGCCTTGAAGGTGACAGCACATATTTTGCATGTGATGAAGTAAATCCATTAGAAATGTAAAGGGAAGACTGAAATAACTGGAGTGGTAGGCAAGAAAGATCATCTTTGTGGCGGTATCCTGAGTGGATAAAGAGGAGCAAGAGAGCACTTGACAAAGACAGAAAAGAGAAGGTCACAATAGCTGAGAGGCAAACCCATGAAGTCTGCATTAAAGATTTAGTTGCTGGACAGGGAGAAAACACTGACTCTTAGAGCTGTTGCTCTGAAGGCATTAAATACACACTAGAATTTTAAGTATAAAGGGAAAAATGAGTAAGAGGCGATACCCAGGTTAAAAGACGGCAGGACTGACATATCTAGGAATCTTTCAATGAAACTACTCATGTGACAAGTGTTAATTCACACGCTTACACCTTGGCAGAATAACACAATGTCTTGAATGTACTGGAGATGTGGGTCATGTTGTATCAGCAGGCCTGATGAACCATGGTGAAATAAGCTGCTGGAGGCCTGCTACCACCTATGGTGTTCCACAGCTGTGTGCAGCGCTGAGCTCTTTGTGGCCCTGTGTTATTCAGAGAAATCAAATCAAGTATCACAAAGCACCATTGCTTGACGTTCTATGACTATCTCAAAAATCAAAATTAAGCTGGCTGTATTAGTATTTCGTTGTGGAAGATGCATAGGAGTTTTACAAATGATGGTTGGTAACTCTCCTGTAATTCTATGTGACTTTGAAAGTCTAGGAATTTCTCAGTGGTTTGGAAAATGATCAGTATGTTCCCTCGAGCGCAAACACTTGAAAATCATTAAGTTTCTTACGAGAAAATTCTTTGTTAATAAAGAAGTAGCAAAAATAAATCACAAGAAACAGTTGAGCTTCAACTGTGGAATTACAACAGCCAACTATTTTTCATCTTCAGTTTCCATAGAGAGCTTTAAAATACAGACGTCTGACATTTTTAAGGCATTGAAAATTTTTGAAGTTTTTTTCTTTTTAAGGAGGTTTAAGGATCTCTAGCAAAGATGGAGTTAGCAGAATGGTATGTGATGAGAGAATTTCTATCTTCTAATGACATAGTTCATGGTCACAGTTAGTGTTATCGTTTCCAGAAATATACACTACCAGATTCAGGGAGCCATATTTTCATTGCATGGAAAAGGATAAACTTGAAATATAATTCCATTTTAAGGGCTCCAGAATACCCACATAATATTCAGAAGATTATAAAGAATAAGTGATATATTGAGAGATTTTGTGCTGCTTCTGACATTTATAGCAACCCAAAACTGGAGTGATGTTATGATATTATCCAGATCCTCAGGTATACTTTTCATCTGGAACTACATCTCAGTTGGAATGTAAGGACGTTTTCTGTCAGTCTTTGAAAAGCTTGCTGATGAGTAATTGTCGTACATAATTTTTTCTATTTCAATCAGTTCTGTAAAGGCACAGGACTTTTTATTGTCATCTAATTATGCACCCATTGTGAGGAGGCAGAACTTCTTCATGACTACATCATGCCCTGCCCTGCTCACATCATGGGAGACAATTTGCATGAGATAAAACCTCCATGAGCCCATGGAATTATTGCTGCCTGTTGCCATGGGTCTGAACTGCTGGTTTAGGGAGGGAAGGAATCTTCTGTCATGACATAAGCATCACCAGGACTTAACTGTGGCAGCTCCTTGCACTGTGACAGCTGAAAAAACATTGGACACAGTTCAGGATGTAAACTTAGATAAAAGTTGTGAAAAGGTAGAAATAAGACACTGTGATGTTAGATTGCTGTGATCTTTTCTTAGCTGTGTTTAATCTGGGAAAACTATGGAAGCCATGCTGGCTTAATGCCTATAGGGAAAGTTGCAAGGTGTTGGTCCTTACCAGATTTAACATATATAGTGGCTGAATGCATCATAGCATTTTGTCACTTTTTTTCAGATTCATTAAATAATTACTAAGAAGAAGTGTTAAATTAAAAGAGACAAGTTTGTCTCTTTTTCCTGCTTTTCTCAGTGATTTGATGAGCTAGAAGATTTACTATGTTTTATTTATTTAATTTCTAAAGGTAATGTCTTAGTTCATTCTCTTAATTTATATTGCTAGTAGTAAATTTAAGAGCAAGAAAAAGGGAGACTGTAGTGTAAGAACAGCTAGCTGCTGAAATAATAAAGTATTTGAACTTATGATACATCAAGATTTTCTGGCCCATTTTCTACTTTGGAAAGAAAGAGTGGGTTTTCCCCTTTTAAGATTAAAAAGCTATGAACTTCTTTTAAATATCTACATGGAATACATATTGCAATGATTTTATTGGATATTGGAATAATTATTCAAAGCTGATCTTACTAAAAATAGGCAAAAATATTATTGGTCTTTGTAATATATTGGAGGGACATCACTTATAAAGCAATCATTAGATTGCTCTGGCTTTACATCATGGTTTTTACCATTAAAGGCAAATATTATTTAAGTTTTTCCTAGTCAAAATCAAGAAATTGTACCCTCTATTAGAGATTTTGTTCTCAGACTTTACATATGACATGGGATTTCCACTTGTATTTTTCCATTTCATGTTTCTCTTGCAGTGCATTGACTTCTACACCCAGCTCTACCAAGTAACTCTATCCATAACTTTCCCCCACCAATGATAGCCTTGCCCAAATCTGTTACTGCATGTGTGCAGCCCCCATTGCTTTATGCAGAGCAATCAAGGTTAACTCAGGTCACTAATCTGAACGTTTTAAGCAAAATCCAATGGATTTTGCTTTCTGCAGGCCAGCCTCCTGTAAGCTATTTTGAGAGGTGGTAAGGAATATCAGAGGATAGTAACTGTCCTCCTGGAAGCCATGATGAAAATCTGGGAGTGGCTTACCAGCATCCAAATGAATATTAGACTCTAAGAAAAGGAAGTGTAAGGAAGAAATATAACCATTACTGGGACTCCATCTGTAGACCAACTCATTGCTTTTCAGTCTAAATAGATTGGGTCTTTTTTTAACATTAACATTTCATGATATATAGCATTAAGCAATAGCAGTAAAATTAATGGTATCAAGGATCTTAGTCATAGTAAAGTAAATGGAGTCATTGTGTTGTGGTTTATAGCTCCATCACAAGATGAGAAGTGACCATTTAGATATGTTACTAGCTGAAAATATAACCAGTGACTTCAATTTAATATATTTACTCTCACGATAAAATATAATGCTACAAAATGCTTTGATGAAAAGGAGACAGCATTTATAGTACTTTAAGACTGAAACCTTTAATTTGCAGTTACACATAAGAAAAATAAGGCTTCATGCTCTTGTGAATAGAACACCTCTATAATGTGTAATTTATGATTTAATATCTTTTCTCCCATTCCTATTTCCTGCATTCCTACTTGTACACTTTTTTAAAGCTTAATTCTACCATATATTACGGCTTCTGTAGTTAGGCAAGGAAAAAAAAGGGTGTCAATACTTTCAGTTGTTAGTTTAATTCTTCCTGTCATGTTTTGATAGAACTGTATAGGTAAATGAAGATCACTTTTTTTTTGTCTTTATGGAAAGCAAAAAATTAAACAACAAAACACTGGTTTTGGCAAGGTACTTGGAGAGATAAATAATGTTAAGCAGTTTGTAACCCTACCTGCCAATAGAGTCAGGTCCATTTTTAAGCAGGTAGGAAGGTGAAGATCAGCGATAGCTTTGTGCTATTTTATATTCCTACAGGAGAAATATTATAAGGTTTTATAAAAACCTTTTTTTTTTCTCAAAACCAATAAATTAATGAGGGAAGGTGTATTAAACTCCATAGTAGATTACCTACAGGTACATCAAAAGGAGGGAAAAAAAAAGGCATTATCATGGCCGGTTCACAGCACTTGAGGAACACAAGTTTAGTCACAGCTTTCTTGCAAAAACCTTGCCTCCCCTGGAGATTATCATTCTTATTGTGCTTTGGCATCTACCTGTAAGACTGTAGCAATTCTTCATTTCTTCTGTGCTTGTCTGCTGTGTCTTGGAAGAAAAGTCATAATTAGCCATAGGTTCGGTACACCTACACCTCTGGGAAAAACTATTCACTTTGCTGATACTTGAGGAGGCAGATTCCTGACACGTGTGTTTGTCTGGTCACTGCCAGCCATGGGGTTCCAGTTTGCAGGGCAATGGCAGCTGCCAGCTTTGCAGAACTGCCACCACAAGCTCTGCTTTCCACTTTTCTGCTTTCAGCCCTGAGTAAGTGGAACTGTCACAAAAGTACCTTTAAAAACATCTTTTAAAAAGTGTTTTCATTTTTACATTTTCAGCAACCAATATTAATGAAAGCTATTAATGAAAAGGAGTATGTCTATTCAGGTGGTGATGTTGCATGTACCCAAACACAACTTGTACCAACCTTTTGGGTAATGGCGTACAAGACTGCAGATGTTATGTTTCTGTTGCTGATAAATTAGTCTATTTCAGTTCCACATTGAAGGAAAGCTGGACCTACTTTGCTTACAGCTATTGATTAGATGGCTTAGAGGGAGAAGACATTTAGCCTTGTTTGGAACGAAGAATGAATGAGAGAAAAAAAGAAGAACATAAGGAGAAAGTTCGCATCAAATAAAAGCAAAGTTTCACAAGGAAAAGCTGCCTGCAGAACTGAAATGAATTCAATATTCAGGATGGAGTGTTGAGACAGATTTTCTGACAGAAAAAGTTTAAGCAGCTTCAGGGAGTCCAATCCTGAGCAAAAATCATAGAACAGTGACCTGTGAACATTATACTGTAAGGCTTTATCTATCCACTGTACAAAAAAAAGTACCTATATTATATCTCTTAGTGCCATTACTCCCAGTTCATTCCACTGTTTTCAGTAATGACAACACCTGTTATAATGTAAGTGTACCTGGGGGACTTAGAAGTTGCTGCCAGTTCTCACATAACACAATGAATTTTTTTTAATCTTATCTAAGGAAAGAAAGAAAACTGAGCCCTTGGCAGTAATTGATTTCAACCATGAGGAGGACAGTGCTCTACCAGACAGGATTAAATTTGTTGCAATTGTTCCCCTGCTCATTTTTTGCTGCAATAGAGGTGCTGATTTTCTGCTGTAAATTTCTTCTTAGATGCTAAATTTTAAGGGATTAAAAGAGTAAATCCTTAACCATGAATACACTGCGTGTGACAATGCCAGTACTGCAGACTGCTGCAGATAGGCCAGTGGCTGTTAGTGGTATAAGATACCAGTTCAGTCCTGTGGTCAGTATTCCTGGATTTCACTGTTAATGTTTTCCATGGAAAATACTTAGTTTTGCAAATATTACTGAAGTGAGAAAAAATAAAAAATAATGAGCTTGCTTCTCCTTTTTCTTGCCTCATCCCTGGAAGTGTTCACGGTCAGGTTGGATGGGGCTTTGAGCAACCTGATCTGGTGGAAGGTGTTCCCTTGCCTATGGCAAGGGGGTTGGAACTAGACGATCTTTAGGATCCCTTCCAAAACAAACCACTCTATGGTTCACACTTTGATTCTCAATCTATCTTTTCAATTTTTGTTTTTCAAATCAGCCACAGAATAAGCCTTAAAGAATTTGAGACAGCTTATTTTGGGTTTTTTGCTATAATTACAACGCCCCCCGCCCCAACAAACCAACAACAAACCGAATCCTGGCTTGCTGTTACATATACAATGTTGTGTATTACTTGCCACATGCAACAGGTGGAATCTCGTACCGAGGCGGCTGTTTTACCCGGAGAAACTAACCGAGAAGTTGGCAAGTGCCCCACCGACCCATCCTCCGACTGGAGCCAGCCGCGGCTGGGTGCGGCGAGGGGACTGGTGCGGCGGCTGCCCGTCCCCGCAGCTTCCCAGGGGCAGCGGTGTCGGGCCGGCCCCAGCTCCAGCCCGGGGCGGCCCCGCGGTGCTGTCCCCGAGCCCGGCCCGCCCCGGTTCCCGCGTTGCCCCGGCAACGGCTCCGCGCCTGCCGCGGGCTCCGCCGCCAGCCCGGGAGCGGCTCCCCCCGCCGGGATGAGGCTCCCCCCGCCGGGATGAGGCTCCCCCCGCCGGGATGAGGCTCCCCCCGCCGCGAGGAGCCGCCGGCCGCAGCGCTCGCCTCGCCCGGGGCCCTTTCCCGGGTGACCCCGGGTGTCTCCCGGGCGCCCGGCCCCCGCTGCCCGCATGGCTGTGCCGAGCCGGGCAGTGCCGGCAGGCCGGAGCTGATCCGCCCGCCTCTCCTGGCCTCTGCTGGGGTAGTCGGGATGTGCTCCCTGCCGCTCCCCTCCCACTCGCCCCCTACCCTCGCCTTCCGCGCCTAGTTTAATGGCTTTGCAAAGAAAGCCAGGCAGAAGAACTCTTTCCTCAGTGGCGGTGGTCAGACCATGACCTAACTCACCATGAACTTGGAAGGGCTTGAAATGATAGCGGTGTTGATCGTGATTGTGCTTTTTGTAAAAGTGTTGGAACAGTTTGGGCTGATTGAAGCAGGTTTAGAAGGTAAGGGAGTGATTTTCAGTGGCTCGTCTTTTTTCTGTTCTGGTTATTCTCTTGCAGCGAGGCAGGAGGCACCTGTAAGCTGGATGTAAAGCACTACCTGAGTCACCTTGAGAGCGACGTGCACATCGGTGGCTGTCTGTTGTGGATGTTGG
The DNA here is from genome assembly GCF_009650955.1 of Corvus moneduloides. Lineage (NCBI taxonomy): Eukaryota > Metazoa > Chordata > Aves > Passeriformes > Corvidae > Corvus > Corvus moneduloides. Next base: position 17,226,495 of record NC_045480.1, on the reverse strand, counting down.
TTGTGGTGGTTTAATTTTGCAGGAAAAATAAACAGGTATCCGGAAAACTGCCGGTATAAACTTAGGTATTAAAGTCTGAATCTCTGATTCCTGTTTTAAATCTGAAAATTTAAAGTAGTGGAGGGTAGAGCAAATTTTAGGAGGATTATAGACAGTCATACTGCCTTCAAACTGTTTTGTAATCAAAATTGTTTTGTAATTTATTCACGCTAATGTCATCTGTAGTAGAATTGTTATAAGATCAAGATATATCTTTTATAGTATTTAAAAACCTGTTGAATGTTTAATTTACTGTTAACATTTTAAACTGTGCTTGAGGAAGAACTGCAATATTCAGATTCAAACTAAGAAACTTGAACATTCACTAAGGGCAATCAAGTGCAAATTTTATTGCTTGATGCTTTGTTTTTCTTAGACAGATCCCCTCCTCTATTAGCAATACTGTTTCTTTAAAAAGCACTAAAAATTTAAACCAAGAAGCTTACTTTATTTTAAACGTGCTTTTTACATGTTGAATAGTGGAATATTGATTATTTTTACCTTATTTCCAAGAGAGCTGTTATTCTTACCATATGAAGAGTTAGACTAAAAAAACACTGCTTGCAGCATGGTCGATAATGTAATGACAATTATTGCATCCCAGTGTTTTATTAGATTACAGTCTTAAGTGGTCTGTTTCTCAAACATTGAAGGTATATTGTATTCTCAAATCTTCCTGTAAGCTGGCATTTGAATACAGTGTACAGACACCTATGAAAAGGAGAACTTTGTTGACTAATTGTGGTTTCATGTGTTACCGTGTAAGAATATAAGCCAAATTTTCTCCCGTGAAAAGGTCTAAGCCAGTCCTGTTTATGTAGCCATTTCAAGAAACATAGTCTTCCTTTCAAGTGATTTTAAAGAAGGAAGTTACTCAGCTGATACTCTCTCTGTGTTGCTGTCTTGTGTGGACTTGCTAGAATCTTGCTACAGAATCTTAAAGCCCTGCAGAGATGACAAAAATGTGTTATCAAGTGTGTTTTTATAAATATTTTAATTGTGTTAGAGTACATTTTATTAAGTTTAAATGACAATGGAGAGATTCCTTTAAATCTATGAACTTCTGATTTTCCTTTTGTGCTGTGTTTAGTATTAAATAAACTAAAGTTAGTTTATCATGTTGATAAATCAACATGATAAATGTTAACATAAAAGTTATTTCTAGCATTGGAGGCTGCAAAGATTGGGAAAAAGAAAATCTATATTTACATTTTAGGTTGTTTGGCATGTTTGGGTGTGCTCTGTCAAGTCTGATTGCCACATCTGTTTGGATTCCCTGGTAAAATACATCATCTGATTGTTGTCTGTACTTGTTGCTATGGCTGGAGAAGCTGATAATGGAAAGACAGTTCAAAATATAGTGAAGATGTCTGTCAGTGGTTGTATTACTTCTGTAGGAAATAAGTTTCTTGTGCAGCTGCCTTTTTTTGTCTTCCCCACTGGCCGAAAGTCTGGCAGTCTGTGTGCACAGTCTTAAAGTTTGTTCTTAGCTAGTGCAGGACAGGTTTCCAGCATGCTAGCTAGAGGAAACCACAGGAAGACATGTATGCCCCATTCTTCTGTGATGTTCCACTTCTGTGGGTGGCATAAAAGGCATGTTACATGGGAATCAAGTAACAGATATAAATAATGGTGTGTGTTCATGGGCCTTAGCTAAATTTCACAGACTGAAGAATTTTTTTTCCTCTTAGTTCAGGATCAATGCAGATTTCTTCCCTGTTTTTTTTTAAACTTGTGATTTAAAGATCTGAACTGATTGCAATAATAATAATAAAAAAATTTTACATTTTTACTAAAGAATTGAAAAAATATCTGATATGTTAATAAGTATCAAGGCTATTCATTTCCACTCAGGAGTGAAAAGTACAGGCATTGTAAAATTGTGCAAATATTAGAGAAGTTTTTGAGTAGAATGTTTAAAAAAAGGAAATTTTACAAGTATAGTCAGACTATGCATGTGCTTTTCCAGAAATCAGTGAGGAAGTTGGTCTCAGCTTTCTGAAAATGTTGGGTCTTATAAAGATATTTGTAGTTTTCTGGGTTTGGGTAGGTTATATCCCTTCTTTCTTTTCCACAGAGGTTAGTATGTCCCAACAAAATCTATCTATTTGCTTCATGCAATTTAAGAGTTTATAGTTTATAAAACACATCCTTTATCTACCTGGAGATCAGAGTCAGTAATTGTCTTTAACACAGTGCACGCAGTGCAGGATGCTAAAACTCATTCTGAAGCTTTGGTAGAGATTGAGGTTTCAGAATCCTATTGTGTCCCTCTCATGGTAACAAAAGCCTGAAGATAACTTATCTTTCGCTGGATTGTCATGATTCTGAACTTTGTGAAACACCACATTAATTTGAAAGAATCGGATGCAACGATGTAAATCAAGAGCACCCTGTTCCGTGTCATAATTACCATAAATGCAAGAAATACTCTGCTTCCTTCAGACTCTTCACTGCAAATTATGTGTATGATAATAATAGTTTGCAATTATTTAATTCTTTTTGAAAATAATGTATTTTCAGAGTAAACATTGTATATACTTGCTTATACTTATGCTGCACTCACTCAGATAAGAGTATGCTTTCTATGGTTTTGTCCTATTGCCTTCAACTGCTGAATGATTCTGTTGTTGTAAGAAAGTATTTTCAAATAGATGTTTTTAATATTGTATGAAAGCTCTGAAAGTGATAAGTAGCAGAATAGATTTATACACTTTAGTAGATTGTGGGTTGCAGAGACTTTATCTCTCAGTTAAATATTATTTTATGATGTATTGCACTCACTTAGATTGCAGTATGCTTTCTGTGGTTTTGCCCAGTTCCCTTTAACTGCTGAGTGGTTTTACTGTTGTTATAAAAGATTTTTCAAATAGGTGTTTTCAATATTGTATGATAGCTCCTAAAGTGATGAGTAGCAGAATAGATTTATTCATTCTCATGGGTTGTGGATTGCACAGGCGTTGTCCCTAAGTTAAATATTTAACTCTCCATAGATTAGGTTATGTCCTCCTTGATAAACTTTACTTTTTTTTTAAAACAGTAGTTTATTAGATGTAGAGAGTAATGCATTGATACCTAATCAGGAAAGTTTGTTCCTAGATACACCTCGGTATCAATTTAAAATTATTTCTTCTTGTATGGCAAGTTTTTCCTGAAGTCATTCATAAGTAGGATGAGATACAAGAACTGAGTAGTTATATGTACAAGAGGTTACCATCTTAAGATTATGCCATACTCAGGATATTGATTTATATGATCTCAGTATATTTTTAGTACTTTTCTGAAAAGTACTTTGTGATCTTCATATATAAGGATCATATTAACTTGAAATGGAAAAAGTTTTCTTTGTGAATATCTTCTTTGTATGAAAGTTTTTCTGGGTAAGGTGTTGGAGACAGAGAGGTTGAAGCATCATGAAATCAACCTAAGTTTAAATGGCTTTGTCCTGAAGTTTCTTGGGAAACCTGGATTGCTTTTCAAAAGCTAAATCACTTATTAATTAAATAAACTGAAAAATAGACCCCTCTTCATCAAGGTATGCACTGAAACCTACACCATTAGGAATAAGGTTCAGAGAAGAAATCTGAATTATACGACTGATCAAAAATATTTAAATAGGAATACCCTGCTTCTTAGGAAATACTCTTACAGTAGTTAGAACATCTAATAGAGAAACATGACTTGGAAGGAGCCATATAGATTACTGTAAAATGTGGGTTCCATATCTCTGTTACTGGTATCTGTCTAAAATCCTTGTTTAGGAGTCCTGACAGTGGCAGCAGTAGAACTTTACAGCTAAAATTGTAATAGTTGAGCTAAATTACTGAAACACTTAATTCCTCCAAAATGTCAAAGCAGCTTCTAATCCCATTTTAGTAATCTTGGCTGTTAACAACTTCCCATTCATCAGCTGGAAAAAAGAGCAAAACCACAGACACAGTGGTAGTTGCTTGTGATATTTACAACAGTTTTTGACAAGGATATGACTGGATATGATTGGAAACGAAGTGGAAGTTACTTGTGGTTGCTCTGAAACTAGCAGCCTGTGGAGCTGTTTTTCCATCCAGACTATGATCTGCTGGGAATGTCAACATTTCCACAGTGATGTCCCTCCTCACAATGTTCTTCATGGATGGAAAAGGAGTAATACCACAGAATTACAGAATGTTTGGGTTGGAAGGGACCTCTGGAGATCATCTGGTCCCAATCCCCTGCTAAAGCAGGTTCATGTAGAGCAATGCAAGGGATTGCACCCAGGCATGCTTTGAACACTTCCAGTGAAGGAGACTCCATGAACTCTCTGAGCAGCCTCTGCCAAGCTTTTCCTCGATATTCATTTCTGAAGATTCATAATGATGAGCATTTCATCCTACAGATAGCATGTAATAAACAAAGGGGCTTTTATGCCATTTTTCTTTTCTTAGATTTGGTCTGCGTGTCAAAGAGGGTTATGCACAGAATTGTGAAGTATGGAAGCAAGCAGTTTGTGAAATGATTAGGCAGAGATGACAGTGGACAAAAGACAAAAATATGATAGAAATTTTAATATTAATAATTTCAGGCTTTCCTTAGAAGTAATTTGTTCAATTAATTCTTCATAAATTACAAGGTAAATTGAATCTAAACAGCTGTTGAAACAACTCCTCATATGTGGGTGAGTGAGCAGTCGATTAACACAGAACTCCAGTTTTCTTGATTAAATATTTAGCTCAAACAGCACTAGTAAGTCATTTGTAGACAGCAGAATTTATTGTAGTTGATTTGGAGTTATGCACATGTGGACATCTCATCAGGTTGTGCATCCTGCATGACTGGTCAGCAAGCCACTACTGGGCAGAATGAATAAGAGGAAAACTCCTCCCATTTTTCATACTAGAAGCTCCAATTTATGGATGCAGTTTAAAAAAAACCAGAAATAGTCAGGTGAGAAAAGCAGCTTGCTAGCCATGAGAATTTGTGATAGGTACCTTCACCCTTTAGATGCCTGCTTTAAGCAGTCTGTCATCTCTGAGTCATCTTCTGAAGGCTGGTCCATTGTTGCTGAAAAACTTGGTGTTTCCAGGCTGGTGTCTGCTGAAGAGTGTCTTTTCTGAACACTTACTGTCACTCTCAATAGTAATGTGTGTGTCTGGTGTTCTACGTCTACAGAGACTGAAGTTGATGAATACTGTAATTGAAAGGATGCCAAAAGAAATATATGGATAGAGTCCTACACTCTGAGTTATTAATACAATGCTTTTTTGCAAACTTACTAGTTTATAATTAACATTTAAAAAAATGTATTAGTTTCCTATGCAAGTTTTAAATGCATCAATTCATTTGCTTCTTCCCCTTTTTCCCATATATTCACTATTACTCTCACATTTATAAGCAATGTAGCTACTATAACACAGAAGAAAAATGAGTTTTTAACTACAGCTTCTCATTTTATTGGAGGCTTGCAACATTTTGGCTATCTAATTCATCTTCCTACAGAATTCATAATTTTTTATTGTATTTTTCTGGCTGATTTAACCATCAGCCACCTTCACTCAAAATATTCCTCAGCTTTAGAACATCTGTCTTTTTGGCATACAAATAATTTTACATATTCTTAAGGTTTAGAGAAGTTCTTGTGTTTTAGCCATTGTTATTTTTTTTTTTTTAATAGGAGAGTTCTTCCTTTAGTTATCTGACCTATTTCTCTGGTGATTAATTGTTCAGCACCTGGTAGAAAGTTCAGTTCAGCCAGACTGAATGCTGCCTAGATCTAATGAGGTAGATGATTTAATCTGACACAACAACTCTGTTTTCCCTTTCTGCAGTCATTTTTTTCCAGTGGTCTCTCTAGAGGTATGTGGTTCTCCAGGCACATTTTCTTTGTTGGATCAATGGTCAAAAAAAATTCTTCTCTAAACAGACAAAATTTCAATCATCTGGAGTTGACTACAACAGCTACTTTCTTATTGTTGATAATGGGAGATAGTGATAGAAAAGGAGAGTAGATCAGGTAATATATGTTCATTAATCAGGTATTTATTTATCAGTAGTTATATCAGAGTTATTGTAGGGAATACTGCTACTTTTACACAGAAGAAATATGAGTTTTACTCTCATTACTAAAACCAAATTCTAATACAGAAAATAAAACCAACATCTGAAACAGAAAAGAAAAAGGGTTACCAGAGAAGTGAGTTGTTTAGGACTTTAAGGAAGATACCTTTATTGGACATAAACATTATGATATTATATCAATAACACTCAGGAATTGCTGTAGGTACATCAGAACAGACTCTTGTACATCCACAGTTTGATCTATTCTTTTGGTACTAGAAGCTCATACTCAGCATTTTTCTAACTGTGTCTCTACAAAGTGATGGGATGTCTCTAGGTAATCAGAAATGACAGTTTCTGCTGGTGGAAAAAATCGTCTATCTACAGCCACTTTTTGCCTGTGTCTGAGGAACTTTCAGGAACAGTGTGTGAGTTTCTCTGATGGTGACAGCATGCTTAACAGTTGCACTTAAAAAGCAGGCATAGATTTATCTTGTTTAGTGATCCTGATATTTCTGGAAAGCCAAAATTTCTGCTGATAATCCATAATATTCAAGTGCAGTGAGTGTTATACCCCTTGGAGAGTAAGATCATATTCTTCTCTATAGAAGGGTGTAGTCGGTCCTCTTGGAAAGTAATTTATCATCTCAGTAAAGTCCTTGACTATTTTTTCATTAGAAAGAACTTTTTTTTCCACACTGAGTCAAATTTTATTTAGCCTTAGCATATACATGTCACATTTTGAAATTATATTAATATGCCATCTAAGTTACCTCCTTTGAAGTCCGAGATTTAAATTTATATCTGCAAGACAGTGAGAGTATCTGTACCTTCAAATATCAAGTTAGCCACTGAACACCTAGTAAGATCCCAGGGATAGAAGGTCCATCAGATGTCTGCCTTGCTTCACTTGTAACTTGCAGCTGGTGATAAAAGGAATTATGCACAGTTTGCATTTTCTAATTTTTTAAGACATTCAGACAAAAATTACTATGTTCTTTAGGTATATTTATTCAACGTCAATGTAAATTGTGTTAGTTTCCCGCTTACTCATTACAGAGCTCAGAGTTCACATTCTGGCCAATTTTATGGTTAGATAAGTAGTCTCAGATAAATCAGGTTACTAGAACAGGAGCAATTGTTCTCAGAAGTAAAGAGGTGTAATGTAAGGCAGAATAGGATGCTGAAACTGGTGCTTTGCAAGTTGACAATTAAGATATGACAAAGTGTAGATCACTTGCTCACAATCAAAATTGATTTAATAGTTCAGAAATAATAAAGAAGTAATTAAAACAGGGAAGTATTCTCAATCAACTCAGATGCTGACCCAGTCAATGAGAACTGGCTCACCTTTGAGTTAGGATTGCAAAAAATGTAATAATCTGTTAAAAGTTATACTTAAAATGCTAGTAATTTTTCTATTTGCTTCCTTACCATTATCTTACAGGACAATTATAAGAAGCTCACTTTCTGAATTCTAGAATTTTTGGACTGAGCCAAAAGTTGACAGACCCAAAACATTTCTATTTAAAAGGTAAATCTCATTGTAAAAACCCAAGCTAAACATTCATCGCAAATTCCTTTGACAAGCTGGCCCAGCATGTAATTACTTTCAATTCCACAAAAGTACCTGGTTCAGGTTTTTGTTGCTGTTTAGCCTAAGAGCTACCTATATAATACCTTTACCTATTTTTTGCTAGATTTAACATACTATGCAGCATCCAATTTCATTATTCTTTGTAGACTAACTTAATCTCTGTTTAGGAACCTCACTTTTTTCTTTCAGAAACTGAGTAAAACTACTTCAGCACTTGTACCATTTGTTTTCTAGATGCAAAATAAGTGTTGTGGTTCTTTTCTGAACCTTTTTCAGTTTTTAATAATCTTCTTAGGATATTGATACTCAAACTGGACAGAGGACTCAAAATTGGTCTGACAGATCAGAAGTAAGACATAATATGCCTGCCTTGCCCATACTTGATACCTTACCATTGATACAGCTGAGCAATAATTAGCTCATCTCATACTTTTTTTTGCAAAATAAAGATAATCACATCAATGATTCTACACAGAAATAAAAATATAGTGAAATTCTTTCTTTTTTTGTGTGTGTGTGTTTTTTGTGGTTTTTTTTTGTTTGGTTGGTTTTGGGGTTTTGTTTTGGTTTGTTTGTTTGTTTGTTTTTGTTAAAAGAACTCATTAGAAAATCTTTGGTAATTTTATTTTTTAATTTTAAATAACCATACTAAAGATTTGACCTTCTGCTCTGAGGTCTGATATGGATTATTACAAGTGTACCACCTCCTGTGGTTTTGTTCATCCTTAATTTGCCTACCATAAATAAAGAAATAATGTGTTGGATTAGGAGTTCTGCTGCAGAACTGTTTTTTGGGTTTGGGGTTATCATACTAAGTTTTAGAAGAAATTATCTGCAGTTACTTATCTTTATGAATATAGGTGAGTATAAAGAGGTACACTTTTTTTTCATCTTTGGAAGATCTCCCTTCCTCCCATTTTTGTCTTTTGTTCCTTCTTAAAGAAGTAGTAATCTGGGGATTTTCCTTCTGGTTATAAACCTGGATGTTCACAACTCTTATTTTATAGAGAGAGATTTTGCTGTCATGAAAAATTATAAAATGTAACTTTTTATTCACAGAGTTTTATTTTTCTAAATCTCTGTAGTGAATATTTATCGAAGTGGTAAAGTATCTAATTAATTCAATATTGGTTTATTTTCTATATTCACTAACACTTTTAGACATCTCTTTGTTATGTGGATGCATAGAATAAGGAAGTGTAGGACTGGATTCCCAAGTACCATGTTCAACATGTTGTACTATTGGTATCACTATTTGGACCAAAGCAGATTCCTTTTTTTTTCTTGTGGGTGGAGGGATTTTCTATTATAATTGAAGAGCAATAATGAAACTCTTTTGTTATTTTTCTAGTAAGTGTTTTCTGTTGTTTAAAATATGATGGACTCAGTAACCAAGTACATGGCTATTTGGATCCAGTTGAAGGTGATTACAGTCTTGACCTCAGCCTGTTTCTTGAAAGTGAGCTGTAATTGGCAAGTAATGCAAGACCTTGAGCAGTGCCCTTGCTGGGAAGATGAAAGGTGAAAATCATCCCCCTTCATCCATCAGATAGCTTGTCAGTTCCAGGTCTTTTCTTAAATGATCACTGAAGGGAATGATTACCTCGCTCCGAGTCAACCACCTGACCTGCTTTGGACTCATATATTTTTCAGCAGCAGACATGGCTGTGAGTGGCCATCCTAGTTCGTGGCAAAATTCAACAGGTAGTGAATCAATCTCGTCTGCAGCTTTTTAGTGCCATACTTTTAAGGACAGATCACTGTTACTGAGTCCTTGTGCTCATGGAAGAAATATGTCTCATTTTTAGTCCTGTGACATCTTGCTTTGAGGTTAGAGAAAGTGTGTTCAATATGCCACAAATGAAAGCGTGTGCTTTGGTATTTCTCCACGCTGTGCTAGTTTTCTCCAGGGGAGATTCTCCAACTAGGAAGTAGTTAATATTCCCAGTAGGAACCAAGTGGGAGGACACTTCAAGAGGAAGCAGGCATTTACAGCAGACACTCTCAGGTGTCAAACAGCCTCCACCTTGAGCCTAAAGAGGACCAATATTTTATTTATATTATTTATTAACTGATAGTTAAAGGTTCTTTTCTTGAAGAATGAATTTTTTTTAATATATGAACTTCTTTTCTAACATACTATATGTTGTAATATAAGTTTAGGAAATATGTTCTAATGTAAATTTAGGAAACACCTTCAGTTTATGGTGTGTCTGATCATTTGAGTCTTTCATGTCACCAAGCACCTTCACCAGTGTTCTGGTAGTGTGACTCAGATGGAAACAGTTAACCATTTCCTGGTGAAGGGCAAAAGGAGTTCCGTATGTTATTATTAGTATAATATTGCTAATAAGATTGTTTCATGAACTTTCCAACAGCTAGATCCCATCTTTCTTGGGACAGCTTTCAAATGCTGAAAGATCCTAAAACATTGAGGGATATCTAGGTGGTAATGGCTTAGCTAGTTTTATAGTATCAGAGAATCATTAAGATTGAAAAAACCTCCAAGATTGTTGAGTCCAATCTTTGACTGAATACCACCATATCAACTAAACCATAGTACTAAATGCCTGCCACATCCAGTTGTTTTTTGAACGCTTCCAGTGACGATGACTCTACCACTCCCCTGGGCAGCCTGTTCCAATCTTTGACAAGCCTTTCAGTGAAGAAATTCTTTCTTGTGGCATTGTACTGCAGCATATTCTAAGGTTATGCTGTATACCCTGTGCTGAATTTGTGTCCTGACAATCACTTCAAAAAGGATGGAAAGTTGTTTAGCAGCAAATGAAAGGTACAAGTAAGCAAATAAAGTTTTTATTCCTCAAACATATGAAGTTGTAATTGAGCTTCAGCTAGAGATCTCCCAAAGTGTAACAAGCAGGTGGATTTAGGGACTCAGCTTACTAAATTACCGTCCAGTATTCATCCATTAGTCTGTTGCTGTCTCTTTAATGTGGCAAAGACATTAACATTGTAGATAATGATGCCCATGATTCATTTGGGAATACTCTTATCTGCATCCCAAACAGTTACATTTGGCATAATGGCTTTGTATGCTTACTGCTCAGAGCAACTAAGTAACTTGGACATGAGATATGCCTTTGCAAATTCCAGTCTCCTCTGAGCCTCCTCTGTGTTTTATTGTCTACTGCAATATACAGTTGTTTTGTTTAGATCTATGGGCATTGATGTTTTTCCTGTGCTTTCCTTTGAAATCCTAGCTCTATAGCATAAATCTTGATGGACTTTACCTTACATCACATCCATACTGGCTGCCCAGTTTACCAGTTTTCAAATCCCACAGTCCTCAATTCAACTCACATTGGCTACAGCCTTTTGCACACTGGATATGGCTAAAGCACAAATCATTTTCTAATACAGAGTTTAATTAGTTTTTTTCTGAGATGACATCAAATGCTTTTATCTGCTGTAACTTTGCAGCCACAGTCTCATGAATATGATCACTGGACATCTTAGAGACGTAACAGTCTTTTTTGTTGATTCACCTTGTGTTTACCTCTTAACATTTATTTTGGGCAATGATTGCCAAGAATTTGGCAATAACTGCTTGGTAACAGGAATACAGCCCACAGTTTGTCATCTGGGAGCAACTGCCTGTAGAACAAACACTGGTGATGGAGTGCATAGGCAGAACAGGTTTCCTTTTGACAGTCTGCTTATCGGACTTGACTGGAAAAAGCATAACTTTCAAGCCACTCCAAGCAAGTCAGTTCGGCTTTCAATGAGCGAAACGGTTATACTCAAAACTAATATTTGTGTCATTCCAAAGAACCCTCTTGGCTGGGAGCCTGTCTCTGGCAATGGTGTACAGAGCTCAGAGAAGTGGTGTATGCTAGTCTTACCAATTCTCCAGGTTTGTCTTAAGTGTTGGGGTTACATTTGCTGCCTTCCATTTGTGTGGCATAAGAAACATGCTATAGACAGTATTGATTTTGTAATGTTGTACTAGGGTTCCCAGTACATTGTCAACTAAAGGGATATAATCCTGCTTGCTATAATCTGCTACAAATCAGTTTTTCTATTGTTATAGTACCTTTTTTACTGAGGTGCCGTTGAATCTGAATTCAATGTGCTTTCCTTGAATATTCAATCTCTGACTCATCTGTTTTGAGTAGCTAGTTCAGCATAGGATATATTTTAACTTCTTTGATTCTGAATTATTGTAACCATTTGTAATCATGTTCTGTTTAAAATGTGCAATGTATTCTTTTCTGTCAGTACAAAGCAGCAGTGAGGTAATACCAGGAAAGCATGGTGCTGATGTGAGAAACCAAACGTGGAGATGAAACTGCCAAGGTAAGCCAGGCCATGAGGTCTCTGCTTTCCATTCCTCACCAAAGCCTGCTGCTGTCCAGCAGCAATGCTGCAGTACACAGTCAGCTCATCTACACCTGGCTAGAAAGTATATTTCATCTCTGGATTAGACCTTCTTCAGCTATATTTTTGGACAGTATTTTACAACAGCAGCAGTAGGGTTATTTGTTGTCAGTATTTACACTGGGATTAATTATTTTTTGTTGGACCGCTTGGAACTGTTCTCCAAAGCAGAATCTGAGAGGAATTTATAACTGTCCATTCTTTTCTAGTGTAGAAGTGTATACAGTTCACATGTTGGCTTTTTGGAATCTTTAGTAGATCACCTAGGACAGTGAGACTAAAGCAGCTGCGATAGTCAATTATTTCTCAAAGGAAGCATTTTCTTTATGATGGGAGTAAATAATGATAATTTTGTCCCCAAAAGAATTTGTATCAGCAAATTCTGACATTGGGGTTTCCCAACGAGTTGTTGTGCACCATAACAGGATCGGCTGTGCTTTTGAATGTAACAGGCATACACATAGAAACTCTTTGGAAAATTTCCTCTTTTTTTATGTTTCCCTCTGATTACAACCCTTTAGCTACGTAGCTATTTTCTTTAAAGGTGCTCAAAGGCAGGGCTTTGAATTAAACAAGTTAATAGAGCCAAATTGGAGATCCTGGGAAGACTGTAGAAGAGGGTAGTCTTAGGAGCAACAGATACCTAGCAGCTCTGATTTAGTACCATCAATAAAAGAAGTTAAGACAGGACTTCCCCTAGTATTTCATGGACTCTGTGTAGCCTTTCTGACAAATACATCTCCACTGAGGTTCTGTTCCTGGCAGTTCTATTTCAGGAAGAAGGAACGTATATGAGAATGTGAAAAGGCTACCAAAAATTAGGTGGAAACGATTATAACTTTGGAGTTACTAGTTTGTTTTCAGCCTTCAGCTTTCTAATTAAAATCTCAACACATGTGACTGTTATTTAAAGCTAATGCAGATTTCATAGATTTCATAGTAAATTTTACAGAATAAAAACTGGTAGGGGCTCCACTGTGAGGAGCAGTATTTTAATTCCAGGATATCTATATAGTGGTAATTGCTCAGTCTTTGCAAGTAAAAGGAGAGTTTTTTCCTTTTATGCCTTGCAAGGGATATATAATGGATGATAAAGAGATTGCTTTATAAAGGAGTCTCCTTTAGAGCCTAACATGTAATTATCCATTACAGATATTGAAATGCAATTGCTGGGCTGCATATGTCAGTCCTCCTCTGTTACCCAACAATCACATTTGGTTTTTAATTGCTAATTTTCTTCTGTCTTCTCTTGGCACAACCGTTATATTTCTTGTTGTCATTATCTGATTTTGGCCTGTTTTCTACCTTAAAGCACAGATAATTTTTTCAGCAGTTTAGTCTAACTGATGATTAGCATTTTTCTCATGTATACAGCTTTATGAAGATTCAGCAAGCTTGTACAGCAAAATAGGTTGTAGCCTGTCTCTTATTTTCATGGCCATTTTAACTGAAAAGACATCTCTGGCTTTCTAGACCCCTTCCAGAAGCAGTTTCTAAAGTGCAGCAAAATTTTAGTTCTAAATAATACATTGGCATTTTCAGATAAAAATGTATATTTTGGACTTACTGTATGTAATTAAAACAAGCACAGCATTTTTTCTTCTTTCTTAAGTGTATCTATTCTAGGTTGCAGAAAATATTGCCATGTTCCCAGTAGCATTGATAGCACTGTTCTGAAGCTGGGAATAATTTCAGTATTTGTTCATATCAACCTGGAATTACTTTGTGTAGCTGTGGACAGTATGGAGAGAGGAAAGTAAGAAGCTGGGAGGTAGAAAATCAGACATTTCACTATCTTTAATTTTCTGTGACTAAATGCATATTTTGTAAGTAAAAAGCAAAATCAGGCAAAATCCTTTGGTAAATTTATCCTGATACTCAGTATATCCTGGGATTATTTTCCCACTCTGCTTTAATAGTGACTCTAAGTTTAAAACTAAAGGCAATATAACCAGTTTGAGATTGCATCTGAAAGGAGAAAAGCATGTGGTTTAACATGACAGCATGATATACTGGGATGGCAAAATGCGTATTAGGGAAAATTATCTTTGGTAAGCACAAGTGTTTGTACCTGTCTTGTCTGAACAGAATAAATATAGACAGAAGAGACCTGATCATATAAAAGAATTGCAGAAACAGTCCCACAGTTCAAATGCATACCTGCTATTTCTTTACACAGTAGGTCACCTTTGTCAGCACAGAAAGATTTCTGAATGTTATGGATAATATTTTCCTTTGTTTGCTAATCTTATACATTCATAACTGATTTATAGACAAATATATATTTCAGTGCAAATAAAAGAAAAAATTCTACTTAGGATGCTAGAGTTTCTTCAGAATTACCTTTTTCCTATGAAGCCTTTCAGTATTCACTTGAGGAAATAAGTGATGTTCCTAATATAGACATTTTGTAGTTATTAGGTAGGAGGTACACATTACTGACTGCTAAAGCTGTTCAATAAACTATTTGTCAAACTGTGTTCTTCATACATAGATTCCTAATTTTTAAGATGTGTATTTACTATTGTAGTGTCTGCATATGCTAAATGAAATATATTTCATTAAAAGACAGAGTAAAATATTATTATAGTTCATGTCAATTTGACACTTTGATTTTTATTCCAGAAATAATATAGTTACTATTTTGGAGCCATAGTCTGCAGCAGAAACTATTTTATTGAGTCCAGAAGACATATTAAGTCTCAGGGGCCATTGAGTCATATAAAGAAAAACCTGCATCATTAATTGCTGTTACGCAGTTCTCCGTGGGTCTTTTATGTGGGATATTTTACTCAATAATTCAGACAGTGCAGCTTAAGGCTTAACTCAGTGTATCTTTCATATGGGTTTGGATAAAGCTGAAGGAAATTGTTACTGAAAACTGGAAACATGCAAAGAAATTCAAAGTGCTTCTTTTATTTGAAGGAAGTTGCTGTTTTGGAAAGGAATGTCAGCACACAAGGAAAAGGAAGAAAGGAAAAGGTGACTATAGGAAGACAATGCTTGTTGTGCCCTTTTCAATTCAAAAGCTATAAATATTAGAAAGAATTGAACAAGAGTTAGTAATACCTTGCTGACAGGCTATCTACTTTGCTATTTTTAGATAGTTTAGCCAGGAGCTCTAAATGCATATGTACCTAGATGGTCCTAACAAATGGAACCCTATCAGTTTCAAGAGTGTTTCAAGAACACTAAATATTACCTCGGAAGGTGAAACTTAATTATGTTTATTAAGTTTTCCTGAATTTTTCCTCATTCAGATTATTTTTGGGGGAAAAGTTGTCCAAAGGTCAAATTTTTTTTTAGGGATTTTATTATTCAAAAAATCTGAGTTCAGTCATCCACATATGGATCTGCAATAAAGTGCAGTAACAAAATGTGTAACTATTTGTTGTTAGCTTTTTTCTTTTTAATTTTGAGTGTAGAATAAGGATAGAATTGAAGATTTTAAATTGGTGGCAAAGTCAACTTTATGTAATATTGAATAATGGGTGTAATACAAAACAAAGAAAAATGTAACAAGGTCTTGAAGGGAAAACATAAGCTATTCGAATTCCTGTGTAGGTTAATAAGTAAGGCTTTAAAAGAACATCCTAATAATAAATGGCTCAGAATTCAGTTTATTAAAAACTGAATTATTAAAATCTGGATGTTTTATTTTATTTTCCCTCCTTATTAAAAAGTGTATGAAATTATGCCTGCATGTGTTTGCCTCTCTTTAAAGTTAGGAATAGATAAGGCACATTCCATTTTACTTACTTAGATTTAATTTGGTGTGGTTTTTCTGTGGTGTTCCAATTTCTGATACGCAAGTTTCCGTTAAAGATTTCTACACTAGCCCCTCTTATTTTAATGCTGAACTCACTTTACAGAGACAATACCAAATCCATATATATGTATCATATATAAACCACAGTATTTGGTTTGTAGTGTCTAGAATCTGATGATAGGAGTGAACATTAAGCTCTGCACATCCAACTTTGGATGTGAGTCTTAATCAAGCATTTGTGCCAAACCTTGATTATCTGTTAATCAGCTCAAATAAACCTGATCCTGAGTATCACGTGGCACATAAAAAGGGGTATTTTTTGATTCAGAGATAGTTGACCTTAGGGTAGAATTAAAATTCCAGAGCTGAGTTGCTAGAAAGCTGAACTGGAAAAATATTTGTAGCTGTGCAAGGTAGAGATTTTGCTGCTTATAGAGAGCATTGTTTTGCTAGGTTTTAATTTTTCTGGATCTTACCAAATTTCTCTTCAGACCAACAGGCTGATACACTCACTGCACCAATTTGACTGAAATGCAGTCTAAACTTTTGTAGGTTGAATAAAAAATTGAGACCTGTGAAAGAAAAAAATTTCTAGGAGATTAGACTGAAATAATGTTTCCTGCTTCTCTTTAACATCAGTAACTAAATTAAAAAAATAGTCATCAGAAAAAAAAAAGAGGAGAAAATTATTTTGATTTTCAGAAATCTGTATCTTAACTCACTTGTAACTCTGATATCATCTGCCCCTCAAAGTCAGGCTGGATCTTTGGCCATGAACTTTTCCTCATGTATTTTCCTTGAAAGAACTTTGTGATTACTAAATTTCTTGTAACTGATAGAGTACTGTTGACTGTATGATGATCTTGCACTAGTGAGATGCTACGTATCTACTTTATTTGTGCTTGTCTTTGGTCTATGTCAAGAATTACTGTTAGCTTCCAAGTGAAAAGAAAGGAGAAAGCAAGGAAAAATAAATAAAATATCCTGAGCCATGAACAGTTTCACCACCAGTCCAGGTAATATTCCCAAATTATCAGGATATATACAATATATCATCTGTCAAGCTGTTGCATTTCGTGACCAGCAATTCATTGTTAACCATCTGTTTAAATATTTTTCACATCCTCTGGTTATACTTGTTTCACAGTTAATTTTAAATTATATTAACAAAATGTTACTGACCTACTGCACATTGGAGTAAATGAACAGATGATTCTAGGCTAGGAAGTTCTTACAGTTGTGTCCTTGACCCATGGCATATTTGACATTGCTTAATTAGCCAGATCTATTAGCTAGCAAATCTCTTTACAGAAAATCCATGGAACTAAAATGATCAGCCTGTGCAGCTGTGTACCTAACAACTTTTTAGTGTATCTGGGACAAATTCTGAAGAAATGTATAGGTTATATCTGCATCACTGTGAACAATTTATTTCTATGCACAAGATTTTACCAGGCATCATGTCATTCAAACTTCATCTGAGCCAAGTTTCCTCAAAGCTCAAAAAAGTTGCCTCTGATGGGACTTTCTCTACCTAGTAATTGTAATTAGGATGTTCGGAGGTTTTATCGGCTTTTAGAAATGTAGTTATAATTGTAAGCCTTCCTTTTAAGCCAGTGTAGTTAAATTTTAAGACAATTTTTACTTCTGGTGAATATAGTTATAAATAATATTGCCTTCACAGCTGTTGATCTGATACATGCACCGAGGCCAGTGGTCAGCTGTGCAATCTGTGTTTCTGTGGGTAACAGCTGGAGAAGTTCATGAGTAAAATGGGAAAACAAGCAAAGTGCAAAATCCTTTATGAACATCTGACTGCTGCCATAAAACATATTAGAAGTATGCTTATTGACTGTCAGGAGAAAATACACATACATTCATGACTTGCACTACATCTCTGATTTTGACTCTGGGTTTCAATATAGTACTGTATTTAAAAAAAACCAACCAACCAAACAAAAAACCACTCAGCAGCTAGTGTTTATACAGTGTGTTCCCTGCAGTATACAGGAACTAAAGTTTGAGAGTCAAATGCCTAAAATGTATGAAGGAAGTCCATGTGACATTTAAAAGCTAAACTTAATTTTAGATAATCTGGACATCCTATAACTAAAGCAGATTAATGCTCTTTGAAATGGAAACAAAATCATAAATCTTTACAGGTAATTGTGAGGTCATTGTAGTTTTTCAGTATGTCATTTAGGCATATTGAAAAAGATAGATTGTAGACTGATAATTATATTAATTTGGAGGGAGAAGGAGATTTTACAACGAGTTAGGGCCCATAAGTTTTAGTGAGTTTTTAATGTTAAGCATAAATAGTAAAACTTCCAGAAGTCTTTGAGTTAGGAAAATAATTTTCTTCCTTGACCTATCCCTGGTCCTTTTTATATTTGTTGAATAGCTGGGATTTGTTTGGTCTGGGTAAGGAATGTAAGACTGAGTCATTTTCTTACCAGTAGCTTTCCTTCTATGAGCATCTGTAGAGACACTGATCATTAAATTGGAGAAGCAGACGTCCCAGCACTCATGGAGGACTCACCTTTCTCTCCCAGAGCCAGTGCAAAGTCACGTACCTGGGAAGTGTGTGACTTACTTCTGATGAGTCAGTCAATATCAATTGGCTATATTTATATAAAGAAGTAGCCTTGGCAAGACAGATTGGCTTAATGCAGCCAGGTTTTGTCCTCTTTAAATGCCGTGTCAAGTGTCATCTTCTCACACATGTATTGATGTGAAGCTTGGAGTTGTACATTGAAACTGACTTCCTACTGCTTCATCTGAACAATTTGTACAACTTGCTTTCCCTGAAGGCATTAGTATGGGAATTGATCCCTGAATGTGTCTGTGTTCTGGGAAGCAACTGAAATTAGAACAATGTGACTGGTTTCCTCATTTCTTGCTTCATACTTGAAATTGTATCTGTGATATCTCTATTGAAAACTGCCTTTCCTCAATTAACTCTAAGGAAGTTACTATTTCTACTCTTTTGAAAAGAGGTTTACTTGACTTTTTCAGATAATATCAAATTTTTCTTCTTTGTTCTCTCAGTCATCTCTCTCTTTTGTAACATCTACTCATATTGCAGCTGTCTGCTTTACTTGTCTCATCTTTTCCTGTATTCATTCTGTACTGCTGTTTCTCCTCACTACTGCTTTTGTTTCATTCTCCAAATTTTGAAATTTCCCATGTGATTGCAACATCAAGAGTTTTCACACCAAACATTTTCTTTAGTTCCAAGAGGTAAATGTTCAAACTTTTAAATTCTGCTTGTTATATGTAACTGGATATTTCATTGGTCTGATTTCTTATATTCACATTGTTTATATCTACCTGTAGCCTTTAGAATAACTGCTCTTAGGGCAGGAAGTTTTTCATTTCATACAGCCCCTCCACCCACAATAGTTTGTTTCACTTGGGCTTTCAGTTGTCAAGATTGCCTTACAGCTGGTAAAGATAGACTTTTGCTTAAAGTGTGTTAGATGTCACAAACACTTTATCCTAGTGGCAAATACAGATAAATAAAATTAGCTAGCTAAGTGGCTGACCTCCAGTAGATTAAATATTGCTAATCAATCAAAATTGTTTGTGGCTGGTGGACTTTTCAATAGAGTTTAAATCAAGGATATTACTCCATTTATTCTGACCTTTATCTCTGCTTTGTTTTATTTTTAGTTTCCTGCACATTATTTACAAGTTAACATTCATTTGTCCTTCTTTATACTGTTGAATTCATTCAGTTCGGGTGGAATTCAGATAAAATATCCCTCGCATTCATCTACTGAAAAGTCAAAACCACACATGTGCTCTATACTGAAGTGTACGTAGACACTAGTGAATATCTGAGGGCTTTGAGACCCCTCTAAATTGTAAACACCTCAAAACATTCAAATGTGGCACCATAATATCCAGCATATACTAATTGCAAATCATTATGGGATTTTATGGCATTCTGGCACCTTTACTTTGAAGGTCAAGCTCCAAACTTTCTGAACATTAATTCCCTTTTCATACACCTGTGTAGTTGGTAGTGCTTCAAAACTGAAAATGAAATGCAGTTTTAGTAGTGTTGATTAGTGATTGTTTTGTGACTTGTTCATACAGTATCAGTGGAAATTAGATTTTAATGTTCGTGAGAAAATTATTCAGTTACTTATGGAATTTCTCATGGATGAGGAAGCCAGAGATTTTTACATTATAGCAGACACTGCAGGTCTATCTCTTCTTTTATGGAGCTTCTTTTGTACTTAAGCTTTGGTGTAATTATTTGACCTAAGACATCTGGATTTAATTTGCTAATAGCATTCTGGATGTGTTCAGCTTTCTTTTAACAACATTTCAGATAATTTTATTGCTACCAACTAGTTCTTTAAGTTCTGTCATGTTTGTCATGCTTTTCATTATTGCACTGATCGATCAGTTCGAAGTATGCTTCCACCTCTTGGCAGTCGTATGACCTGACAGAGCACCTCATACAAAGGTAAGCAGGAAACTGTTCACTGACTGAAGCTGCAGTGTCTGTTTTTCTTTCTGAGCTCTTCCAGAAAGAACTTAAATGCATGTTCTGTATCATCCACAGTTAGTGGTTTTTTATAAAACACTGAACTAACTGTAAGTGCTCCGCCAAGCTGACACAAGCCTCTGCAGTGACTGCATGCAGGAGTGTAAGGTGCCTAACGGTCCTGGATGGTCAGAGAGACTCTTCATGCTCCAGCTTCATTACCAGTCTTTCTAGAACACAGGAATATTATCCTTAATATGTACATAGATAAAAATTCTTCCCAGAGAAAAAAAGACAGTATCTTGAGAAACTCTAATATATACAGCTCTGTAAAAGGAAGCCATGCAAATGGCAAATAAAAGAAATTCAAGGTGTTTTATGTTTTGGGGGAATATGAAGAATAACCAGAAATGTCTTTCACCATGAAGCTACAGAGTTAACTTTATGCTCCTAAAATAGTTTTATTACTTTCCCTTTGGTCCTTAGTCAAAGCAAAAGATTTTGGTTTGGTTTTTAGATAGAAGTAAAGTCCAGGCCCTTCTTCTTTCTTTATGCCACTAATCAGAATATTACCACAGCTATTTAGTTTGTTTACCACAGGTTTCAGAGCAAAGAAAATCAGAGTTCTCTGTAGTGAAGCACAGAGGTGACAAACTGGCATGATCTGTTCAATAGATGTAAAAATGAGTGACTTTGAGGTCTCTGAATTAATGGAATTGGAGCATTATTGTAGCCCTCTGAGATAATTACACACACAATCAATCCATTTACACTGCTGCACCATGTCTTGGTCCTTAAGATGTCAAGGCTTGCATCAGCTTCCATCTGAACTATCCAAAGGCTTTGATTAGAGATGCTTTACAATTACCAGATGTTATTTTCCTCTTCCTACTATGAACAAGCACATTGTGACAGCTTGCTCCTTAAGATTTTTTCAATTTATTGACTGTTTCTTGTTTTCATCAGATCTTCTGTTTGCCTCAACCAGACCTTGGCTTCTTTTCTTTATTTATGTTTGTACACTGTGGGTGAAGGCAGCGTGAATAATAAAAACATGGGCTGAAAGTGATCACATTTCTTTGAATATTGAGATAGATGACCACATGTGCAACACTTCAGGAGCAGATCTTCCTGACTTACAGCTTTAGAACAGAAGCTCTCTCCCAGATGAACTAGAAGCTTCACAATCTGACAATTTGCATTTGAATTTTTTACACAGAAGACACAAGTGTTATTCATCTGAAACTAAGACATCATAGAAAAAAGCTATGTAATTTTTATTAAATTTAGACTTTTTGTCCTAGAAAAATGGGGCTGTAGCTAAGCTTGCAGTTCATAAAATCAGAGAGTAATAGAACAGCTTTGGTTGGAAGGAACCTCTGGAGATTATCTTGTCCAACTTGCTGCTCAAAATTGGACCAACTTCTTAAAACAAAGTTGGTTGGGGCTTTGTTCAATTAAGGTCTGAGTATGTCCAAACCCCTCTGGGCTGCCTGTCTCAGTGTCAGGGCAGCCTCATAGTGGACAATTTTTTCCTTCGATGTAATCAGAACTTTCCTCGTTGCACCTTGTTTGTTATCTCTCATCCTTTCTCAGCATGCTTCTGAGAAGAGCCTGCCTTCATCTTCTCACCAGCCAGCCACTGAGCAATGGAAGGCATCAGTTACACTCTCCTTTGCCTTTTATGCTTCAGGCTGAATAAAAGCAGTGATTTCAGCTTCTCCTTAGCTTAGCATTGGAAACTTCCCACCCAGTTCCATGGACTGGTGCATACGGAGTTTGCATTCAGTGGTCCCTAGCTTCCCTCTGGACTACACATCTTCTGCCATGAGCCGTAAACTTGACTTTGGCACCGGCCCCAGGGACCAGAAGGATGTTGAACAGGTGAGATCAGGAAAGACCGAGATGAAGAAGGTATTGAATAAAACAAGCTTTCATCTAACAAGGTTTTGATATTACTGCAATAATCAATTTAATGGTTAGAAATTATAAAGATCCTGTCAATTTTGTTTATGGACATTAACTATTCTTTATAACGCTCTTTTAAAGTGGAGGCAGAATTAATGACTTTGATCTGAAGATAGAATGCCCAGAGAAATAAAATATTTTTAATCAATTTCTTTAAATGAAGATAATATTTAGAAAGCCAACCTTCTTATTTTATTAGCAGTGTTGTTTATCAATAAGTTTCCATTCAGCACAATGGAGGAAGAATCAATACTTAAATACATTTCTAACATGAAGATTTCTAAATTCCAACATTGGTAAAAACCCTAGCATATTTTTGTGTGTATCAGGTCCATGCATTTTGCAGCTCTGCACCGCAGAAGAGGCGAGTTCCCACAAATACCAGAATTTTGCAAACGGGTTTGTTGTTCTGCTGTACAATATTGGCCTTAAAGGTCATGTTTTCAACATACTTGTACTTGTGGGAACTCTTCTTTGTCAAAAAGTCATCAATTATCTATGTTTCACCATAGCATTCTGCATTAATTTGTACCACCTGGGCGTCTGACTGTTACAAAACTCAAAAGGATTTTAATTTCAAAAGGTTCTGTTTTAGCAACTGATGCTTTTTGACAAATCACACTAATCTCACTTGCACTCCATTCTTTTTAAAGCTATTATAATCCATATAAAAACTGAAGCTGGAACAGTATAATCTCAGTGGATGCTTGAATACTTTTCTGATAGGTATTGATTGCTAAATCCCCTACTATTTGATCCCCACTCTGCCATTACCTGGCATCTGTTGTCTTTGTGTTTTTGAAACATTTTCAGTGTGTATCAGAGATGCAGTTGTTGAGAACTGACATTTTATGCAGGACAAAATAAGAGGAGTCACAAGTCTTGGTCAAGTTTCACAAAGTTAAATCTGCAGCATTAAGATTCTCTCTTAAGTAATCCAGGCTCCTATTATTAAAGAAAAATAATTGAAGGAATGAGAAAGACATCCTGAGTAGGGGTGATTTTGACAATTAAGAAATCCGTGCATCTTTGTGTTTAATTAGATATACTTCCTAGAACATAATTAGTTTTCCAACCATTTTAAAAATATTTTAATCCCAGTGTTAAAATATGCCTTTTAATGTGTCTGTATCCTCTAGGAAAAAAGTTTACTGAAAGATTTTTAAGGCTGACTTTACTATGTGTTTACAAAGCTGCATCTTATGTGGGAAATCACACTGCTGTATGTTTACTAAGCTGAACATCACACATTTGTATGGATGGTTCTCTATAATTACTCCAACTAGATGTGATGCAGCTATTCATCAGCACGCTCTGAGCTGCAATAATATACTTTGAATCAATGAAATTTCGTTGATATTAGTAAAAATGTCCAGTAAATGCAAAACTCAGGTTGCACTGCTGCTTACTGAGTTGCTTACTGAAATTTTCATTATTCTTTACACTGTCTGAAGCTCTTACAGGTGAAATTTCACAAATTGACATTTTAGAGAGTTATCTTGTGTTACCAATGAAATCACTAGAGGGTACTACATATGGAGCTTTTCCTCTCTATTTGACATGTCCACTATCAAAACCAACCTCAATCCAAACTGTGGAGAAGAGCGTGAAGCTATTTAAACATTTTCCTCGCCCAGGTTTCATGTAATCTTACTCAGTATCTTAAGCCTTTTCACAGTATTAAATACACCCAATATGCTTTTGAAAAAGATGTTATACCCACACCTGCAATGCGCAGGACAGTGTATGCAGGGATGTTTGCGTGCATTCTGGTAGCGGGGAAACTGCAGTGGTAATTAGCTTTGCCTGAGAAGAGAGCAAATAACATTGAATGATTACACCTGTCAAGATGTAATCATCTACATGAATTGTGATGGCTTCTGTGACTTCTTTAGTAGCCTCTATCCAGCTGCATATAAATATTACTTAGAGAAAATGTCATTCAAATCATGCTGCTGACAAGGTCATTTGATCCTTTGTATTATTTTGTTTTGGAATTTCACAGCAGTCTGTCTTGGCTTATGTTTCCAGCTTTACTACACAAAAAAAAAAACCCAAAAAGAAAACAAAAAAAAGAAAAGAAAGACAAGAGAGAGGGGAGAAAAAATGAAGACCTTTTAAACTATCCAAGAGCAAGCTTTTAGCAAATGGATTTATAAAATAATTGGGTTGCACTGGTGTATCATTCTAGAATAAACATCTTTGTTAAGAGATCCATGACAGTGACAGCTAGAGCAATTTTTAAAGACAAATATGGGCATGCAAGTTTTTTACTTGCATCCTTCTTTTGCAGACTTCTGTTGGTAATATTTTAAAATTTAAGTACATGTTCATCTGTATCTATAAAATAGCAGAGTTTCTTTAATAACTAGTTTAATACAACTGTGGCCCTAGCTGCAGTTGTACTGCTAAATAATATGCAAAAACCCCCAGTTAAATTAGAGAATAAAGGGAAGGATAGGACAATGCTCTTGCCTCTTTCCAGGGAAATGGCTGTGTAAAGATTCAGCAGTCCTAGTGTCTCACTATGTGTGACTGTAGGAAAAAATCTGTATTATGAAAACTGACCTTTTATATCTACAGTTCTAATGCAAGTGTTTCTATGATTTTGGTTCTATGCATTTAAAGAGTGCCCTTGGTTTATATAACAATTTTTTTTTCATACCTACCCAATGGCAATTTTTTTTTTCATACCAATCCAGTGTCCTTCCAATCTCTTTTCTAGGCTGAATATATCCAGCATTTTAGTCTTTCCTGGTAGGTCAAACTTCATAGTCCTTAAATCTTCTTCTAGTCTTACATCTTCTTGCTGTCTTCCAATCTTCAAGCTGTCAACAACTTTCTTGGAACTAATATTAGAGCTAAAATTGTATTATAGCTTAAGAGAAGGATCAATGATTGTATCTTGAAAATAGACAGTCCATCTCACTGCTTAAAGGAGATTTTAAAGAAATAAATTTAGAGTCAGAAATTACCAAACTGTAAATTGATTTTTTAATTCATTAAATGAAAGGCTGTTTGACCCTTAGCACTAATCCTGATCACCTCCATCTTTAACAGGCCCCACTCTTCATGTCATATATTTGTCCGTGATCCCTGCTGAAGCTGAGGGACAGAGGGTGTTGAATGAGGAAATAGATTTTAATTAAGAAAAAAACGAAAACAACAAAAACCAAATATTTGTTCCTTTGCGTTTCGAAGCCAGGTAGAATTGATTTGAAGTCACAGTTACACAAGCCCCTAAAATTGAGCTGAAGAGCAAGTAACTCAAAAATGTTCTACTCCCATATCACCACACTGTATCATAAATTTCTCTTTATATTAAGTCTTTCCACTTGTTTTGTAATGTCTCCTTAGAGCAGCTTTGCTTCTGAGTATACTAAATAACAAAGAAAAGAATGCATGCAGGGATAACTTACATTGGTATTTTTTGAAGAATGACTGTTTATTTTGTTACATTCATAAACAATAATTCTCCTATATGCCTATATTTAATGTTTAATTTTTTTTTCTGCCAAGGGAAGGATTTCTGGTAAGAAAACCCCGGCATTGCCTTTCCAAAATCTTTTTTTCATTCACAGATTTTATATAAAGAATTTCAAATGAAGCTGAATTTAATAGAAAAATCAGCACTTTAATTATATTTTTAATTTGCACAAAATTAGTTTGGGTGAAAAAGAATGTAAACAAGTGTCTCCCTTGCTAAAAGCCATTGAGCTTCAGATTTTAAAAGACATATCTGCACTTTATTAAAAACAGTTCACCTCCCGTCTCATTTTTAGCTTCTACTATGTGTACCTGCCTAATGTTGCCAAATAAAATAATGAGAAAATATCTTTCAAAGGTAAAAATTCTTCATGTAGTTGAATACAGAATTAATCCTTAATGAAGATTGTAAAGAAAACTATTTGATTTCTCTGCTGAAGGCAACATGTTTTTCTAATCTCCTAGACGTGCATTTCCAAATTGCACCCATTCTCTCTGGAGAATGTCCTTTTGATATTCAGCCCACTGCTGAACAGCAGAATAGTTAATATGTTAAGTATTCATACAGATAATCTGAATGAGGTATCCATTTTGTTACAGTTCTAAGAAATATTTCATGTCAAGAAAACCGTACACGGCCCATCACTGATTACAGGACAAGAACACAATTCACTTAAAGCGAACCTTGAAGTCAATGGCTTTGAATGACAGTAGGTTTTTCTCAGAAATTAAAAAGCTTGAAGAGTAATTTCTCTAGAACATTACTCTTTATAAGCTCTCCAGTGCCTTTGTAGTCTAACTTTTCTGTTGTGTATTTACTTCCTGAAGTTGACTTGAATTTGAAAGCGTTGAATGTTAACAACTTGTTTTCTCTTTTCATACAACTTTGGTATTGTGATGGAGAGCAAAATGTTCTGGTTTTGTGCTTAGGGTTGATTTTATAAGACCGTGACTTACAGGAACCCTAAGGCACATTTTAAAGTGAATCTTACTCATTTCTGTGCAATTAAAGCAGTAAAAGGTTTAGTCTTTAGGCTATATATTATTTCATATCCCTCTTCAGTAGGGTGAGGGCTTTGTAACCATGGCAATTTTGTCACATTGTAATTTTAATTCTTTTTCTTTAGGAAAACAAGTTAGCTAGCAAGTATTGGACCTGTTTTCTCTGTACAGCCATGTGTTCAAAGTCAGAGGCTTTAGTACTTTCTTAGATTTGTTATTCTTCTAATTAAAAGGAAACTCTCAAGCTCTGGCAGAATACATTTTTAATACAGTCACTTATTTATGGCATTGCAAAGGCTGCAATATAGACAACATTTATAGATAACATAGAAAAACATGTAAACTGCAAGTGTGTTCTTTATTGGTCTTGGCAGAGCTGTCGCTTGGAGCTCTAACAAAATAAATGAGTTACTGTTTGCCATCTTGCAGACAGGAAGCTGAAACATAAGAAAATGTACATATTGCCCTAAGCTAAACATATGGAACCGAGAAATATTACAGAAAGTGATATACCCTAAAGTATGTAGTTTGGTAGTTGCTCATTTTAAAAGATTTTATATTTAGTTGCAACAGTACAACATTTTCTACTGACCTTCACAGTAAGTTAGGAACAATTAAAGCACCACAATAGAGATTTGAATGAAAATGAGCCCTTTATGCAGCCTGAGGGAGGGAGCTGCAGCTCTCTGTAATTGTTTTATGGCTGAGCAGGTGGATCTGATCCAGCTCTTGCTTTGCTCAGGTGAATGAAATACGGAGGATTTGCATAAAACCAACATAATTTTTTCTACTAAAAGGGATGCTTCCCAGCTACTAGGTTTAAGAGGGAAGGTTGACTCTGGAAGGTTTAAGAAGGAAGCTCTGACTGTTGCCTGGGTCCTGGGCTGTCCTGCAGCCTGACTTCTATCCCAGCTGTGAGGGAGGCTGGGAGCCAGCACAGGTACAGGCATTGCAGGCACTGAAGGTCAGGACAGTCTGTCTCAAAGGCTGGGGTAGATACAAACAGCAAGAACAAGCTCTTGGTCTCCAGGGTTGGCTACTAAATGCCTTTCAAAATATGCATGCTTATGATGCTAACAGCAATAAAAGACAGAAGGGCTTGCAAATGAAGTGGGTTAGTTACAATCTTATATTTTAGAAGCATTTGAATACATAAAATATTTGAAGTTGCCCATGTGAAAGCAGGTGGCATTGTCAGTCCAACTCCGAATGGACACCTGTTCCGTAACTAGAAATTTTGTCATCTTCAGTACAGAAGCCAAGAACTGGGTGGAAAGGAAAGCTGAACTCTTCAAATTTGCTCTGTGTATACTAATGTCTGTGGAAATACTGTAATTTTTCTCTATCTTTTGAAATAAACTCAGGACTCTCTTTCTGAGGTAACAATTTTAGTATTTCTTATTTTTCATATTTTTTTAAAGTGTCCATTATTAAAGCTCCCAGGCTCAGGGAAACTACTAAAGTTATTTACTGAAAAGTTAAAAGAAAATGAGATAAAAAGTAATCAATGCTGAAAGCATATGCTCAATTCAAAATAATAGATATTCACACCTAATTATATGAAAGCAAGCCTCTTTTGACATGTATGGAGCATGAGGTTTTCTTTTAATTTCAGATCCTGTGGAGTGCTTGAGAATGTAGTAGAAGTGATTATATGTGTTTTAATACAATTTTATTTTTTAAACAGAATTTTGAGAACCTGGCACTGCAGAAGGCAGTATGCTTTAAAACACAGCTTCCTCAGTTTACAAGTCTGTGCAGTAAAATGAATGCTAGGATCGTAAAGGACAGGTGTGTTATAAGTGCTGGACTGCTGCACAATTAGATAAAAAGGGTTAAAACAAATGCTCTTGGGGAAGAGTTTTTCATTGTTTGTGCCTTTTAGACTTGAAGACTTGGCAAACCTGCTATGTAACTATGCCTGCTGCCTGGAAAATAGCTTTTTCTTTTTTATTAGTCTAACTCAGGCTCTCATTTATTGAGCCAGAGAAGGAAAAGCCAGCTTTAGCTCTTCCATTAACACCAGCTGGGGCCTACATCATGTAATGTTGTGTGAATGCACAGCTTCATCCTATCACATCTGAGCTGCAACAACCCGCAATTTTGCCAGTAGTACCATAACTTCCTAAGAGTTATTTATGCCAGGTATCTCCTTAATTCTTTGTTTTTCTGTTTGTTTCTTTTCTCTGTGATATTTTTGCTTTAATATTACATAGTCAAAGAGGCTAAAATTGAGGAAGGAGATGTACATGTAACACTAGCAAGAAACAATACCAAAAACCCCCGTATTATCTGTAATATACTAAGGAATCTCAGAGAACAGAGAAGGGAAAAATGCTTTACTTGCATCACTGAATCTTAAAAGTCCCACTATGAAAACATCATGATGAAATAAATACATAATCTGTTCAATGGCATATTTGTTTAAATATCTGTTTGTGTATTGGAATAAATGCATTTAATTCAAGACCTTTCTAGTTACTAACCTTAGTATAATCCATCTCTACAAGACTTTTACACTAGTATATTCGATAGCTGTTGCAAAATATTCTCATTAACTTTGCTTCTGAGCACCAGATCCAGGACTGCTTTTGTTGGTGAGACTCAGCCAACTTTTCTTTCAACTTATGGCATATCAAGGTAACCCACTGACTGTCATCTTCTCACCTACAGCTCTTAAATTTCTCAGTCAGCTTTTTGTTTCTTGGGCTGTTTCAGTCAAAGAGCAAATATTTTTCCTTTCCCTTGTAGGAAGCAGGCATTTACTTTCCTCCCCCTCAGTCTTCAGGGGTTCTATGGTGGTTCGTTTATCACCAGCAGAATGAAGAACTGCTTATACAGGCCACTGTCAAAGTTTTTTTCTCAGTGGAAGGGATGATGTGTAATTTGCTTTCTTGGCTTAAAATGATAAAATGACAAAAGCCACTGCACCCAAATGGTTTTTCTTAGCTGCAATGTTAGACATCCATGTTTATTGGGATATTAAGCGAAGAACCCAGCTGGTTTGTCTTCAAAGATAAGCTAGAGAAAACTCCCATTTTGAGCTCAGTGTTTTTCTAGTTAAAATTTTTGAAAGTGTTAAATACAGCTAGTGTTAAAAGATGGGAAATGTCAAATAAAACTTAATGTTCGCATTGTAGTGAGGGCCGAGATGGAGAGAATTTGCAGCATGTTATTTCTTCACTTTTGATAACACCTGTTAAAGAAAATGTGCTGAGAGTTATAGGGTATTAGAGCACTTCCAGGCTTTTCAGCCCAAACCTGAAGCTTGTTGTACGGTTCTGTTTGTTATCTTGCAGATAACCCAGAAACAATTGCAGATGTGAATAAAATAGTATTTAATGGTTTTTTTGCTTGCAGTGCTAGCACATAAGATAAAGTGAGCTTTACCCTGTGTAGCGGGTTGGGTTTGTAACTGGGCAGAAACAACAATTTAGTGTAGTGGTTTGGCCCAAAATACTCATTACTGTTTATCTTCTGTGAGGTAAGAATTAGGAGAAATGCAAAGCAGGCACCAAACTTGAAAGAATATAAAGAAGTTTGTTAACAGATCTAAAAGAAGAAAAAAAAAATCATGCCACACCTTCAGAACCCTCCCCCCACCTTTCTCCCTTCTCCAAGTGACAATGTAAAAAGACAACCCTTAAGACGTTCAGTCTGTTTACCACTTCCATAATAACCTTGTTCAGTCCACTTAGGAAGAAGAGTCTCTCTTGCCCATGCTCATATGAAAACATTAGCACAATGAGACAGCCGCCCACTTCCAAATATTGTTCAGTCCATTTAGGAAGAGGAGTCTCTCTGCCTGCGTGTGAGTCCCTTCCCCCCAACTTGCAGCTTTTCCCACAACTGTTTTCGAGGGTCCACTCTTGAAGTTTTTTGGGGTACAATTTTAAGGTTGAGCCGTTCAGAAACAAAAAACAGAGGCCCTTCTCCTTCCCTGGGAGCAAAGGGTCTTCATCATCTTCATCTTTAGGACTATCTCTGGGAGCATCTCTAGGAACTGAGGTTTTCTCTTTTCCCATTTGGAGCAAAAGTCCTCATCTGGTCCATCTCTCCCTGTCCAAGCTTCTCATGAAATTACAGCTGCATCAGCATCTGCCTATCTCAGCGCAGGTGCTTTTGCTTACGAGTTACACTCCACCCCCCATATCTTCATGAAATTACAACAGGATACTCTGATATATTATAGCTTCACAACAGACTTTCAGCTTTAAGCATCTCCTCTTTCTCTTCCCTCAGGTTTTCAGCTCTTCACAGCACTTAAAGGGTTAATCTCACCCAGGCCTTGCAGCTGGAATGTGGTTTATCACTGTCGGTAGCATGACCTCTGCCAGACAGCTGTGCTGCTATTGCTGAATCTTGGAAGCAGTGGAGAGGTGGGGGGGAGCCGAGCTGCTCTGGTGGGGGGGGGGGGGGGGGGGGGGGCGGTCCACAGCTGGAACAGGGCCCATCGGCTCCAGGATGGCCATGGCCCGGCCCGGCCTGGCCCAAGCAGGGCCTGGGCTGGGCCCACTGGCCCCCGCACGGGGCCCGCAGCCACCTGTCCCAGCACCGGAAACGAGGCAGAGAGACTCTGCGTCAGGGTTTACTATTCTTAAGTATGTATCACAGAGGCAGTCACAATTTTAAGTGGCTCAAAGAATTGTCCATATTCAAACTGGCCAGCTGATAGGTTCTGTTAGGTCATAGAGTAAGCTGTAAGCACCCCTTTGCTTCTGGGGCTATGCTTGCTAACCCATGACATCCTGTGGGAATTTATGTTGAGAGAAAAGATGCTTTTTTCTACCACAGTGTTGTAAGTCTCACATTATGTATTGCAAGGTTTGCTTTGTTCTCTTCTTTGGTTTCTTTAAGCAGAACACTTGACATTTAACTTCCTAAATTGTAAGACTGTTAACTTAGCCAGGGTAGCATATCTTGACAATAATAGCAGTATACAATAAAGCAGTTCAGAAGTTTCAGGCTATGTCTAGACCATCTTGAATGCCTGAGCAATGAGGTCAAGTGATATGGAGTGGTTCATGTTCATATTTTGCAGGCTGTAAGAGACAATTCACATCCATATCACCTATCATTGTCACAGGATTGCCATGCATACAAGCCATTTGATTATTGTGCATCCTCACCAATTTTCCCCAAGGAAACTGCCTCCCTGCCTGAGGGTCACAAGCACTGGTGAGATCAGCGTTGTTGGGAGCCCTTGATGTATTTGTGCTTGGTCCTGAAGCAATCTACACAGATCCCTTGGCTGCCAGCAGCAGATTCCTTCATGGCCAATGCTGAGTGTACATTTGACAAGCTGACCACAAGTTCACAGTCTCTCACCATGATCTGCTAAGCCCTTCTAAACTTGTACAAAACCTCACATGAGCCTTACATCACCAGTGGGTATAGGGATAGAAATGCCAGGGTGCTGCTTTGTGCACAGTTACAGAGACTGCATTTTCCTGGGCAAGTGCTTGGCTCCTAGAAATGAACAAGGAAAGCCCATCCTCACTCACTGGCACTTTGTTCTCACCTTAGGCAATGTCCTAAGTGTGTAGGAACAGAGAGGGTCTTAAAGTACTTAAGATCCCTATTGAAGCTTATCACTAATTCACTCCAGGCACCCTGGAAGTTTTAAGCTTTTGTTTATAATGTTTGTAGGAATTGAATTTCCACTGAGAACTTTGTGCTTTTATCCCAAACACACCCTGAGAATATGATAAATAGCAAGCTTTCCCTCTTTTTTTTCAGTTCCCGTTACTTATATTTCTCAGCATACTTTCATTCTCTCCACACATAAATTTGAAATGGTTACAATATCTCTTAGTAGGATGGAGCTAATTAGTCACAAAATAAATCATTACAGAAAACTATAATGGCGAAAGTATTTGAGTTCTTTCATTATGTCTCCTGGAGTACTCATTTAAAACTACTGAGTCTAAGCCAGAGCATAGCGCAATTCATTCCTCTTCCTGCTTCATGCTGAGCTCAGACTTCAGTGAGACAAAATGGTTTAACGGCTTGAGGTGAGAGGTAGAATGGTAAATGTCATGAGGAATAAAGCTTGGTAATAAAATATCACTTGTTTATTAGTTGGATGTTAACGTATCTGTATGCGTGGGTCGATGTAACTGAATTAACATCTCTGGTTGGTTTCAACTGTGAACTATAAAGAAAGATGCCATTTCTTTAGTCTTGGGTCCCAGATTGTTTCTGTCTTTAAAAACATCATTAATAAGTCTTGATTTCTTTACTGGCTGCTGTTAAATGTTTTTGGAATAAATAGGTTTTTATATTATGCGCATATGTTTGTACAAAAAAGCCCTGAGATTTCTTTCTGCAGCAATATATTGGACTGTTGCCACAGTAGGTTTTGTAAACTACTCTAGTATAGTCTTAGAAAGAAGACACAGAAATAAAATTTTTTTTCTGCATCTTATTTATGTTGTCACAAAATGAAGTGCTTTGACCTCAAGTAAAGCTCTCTAAGCTGTTCGGAAATAAATTCTTTAGCTAGAAACTTCTTTTAACATTCTGTGCTCAAAGCTGATTCAATTTTTGTGATCCTAGATTATGGCTAAACGTCTCCATGTACAACTGTTGAAATAATTCATTGAGAAAAACATGAGTTTTCAGTCAGAACAAATAAATTATTCATGTTGCTGTACATTGCTAAATAAATTGTTTGATAAACTGAGCAAACTGAGTTGTGTTTCTTGCTAGGTACAGAGATATTATTTGATATGATTTGGGGAGACTCTTTTTTTGTATACTGATTTGGTGTAATTTTCATCTCGTAGCTGAGCAAATTTTAAAATTAGCTTGGCCTACCATATAATATTTCTTTATGAAAAGAGAAAATTAGTTTCACAATATGGTAAATTGATGTTGTTTATTTTGGAGCTGGTTTTGAACCCTCCATTCATATTGAGCAATAGTTACCCAGTGGGACCACTTAATTAAGGACTACCTGGCTCAGAGCTCCAAAAGCGAAACTTCTATTTATATTATAATTCAAATAGAAATTTAGCAGTCCAGTAAAGTCTTAAAGATGCTGGAAACTAGAAACTGTAGGAAACTTACATTTGTTTGTTTTTTATTGATAAAATGCTTTCCGACTTTAGCTGAGACAAAGAATTAAGGCAGGTTTTGAGAAGATAATGCTGATCAGACATTTTCTCGTGTGTTAGGTACATTCTGGGTAATATATTTTGTTAAATGGGAATAATCTTCCAATGTTCTTAAATGTTTTCTTTATTCTCTTCATATTTGGCTCTTGCACCACAACCACTCTATGCTGTTCCATTCATCACCCTTCAGTATTACAAGCAAAAGTCACTTGAGATGTGTGAATCTATGAGTTTAAATGCCATGGCCTTTGAAGGTGGAGTTTTCTTTGTGTAATTCTAGTATTTATTACTAATTTTGGTGGCCTCAGGAATACAGATGTACCAATGAAAACAAACCATTGTGATGACCAAGATGGTTATTTAAATGCCATAAAAGATCTTCCTATTCATGTGATACTTACTATGTTTCCTATAAAATTCACTGAATTTCCTCTACAAGGTTTTAAATAAAGGAATAATTACTTTCACCAGCAGAGAGCAGCAATGATATACTTTGTAAGGACATGAGCCAGCTCTTGCAAAATTCTGTTAGTGGCGTGAGTGATAGATAATATTGTGTATGGTTTTCATGATTTATGGGAAAACATCTGTTGAAATTAAAGCAACAATAGGGAAAATATGCCCCCGTTTAATTGAATTCTTTTATAAAACCTTTTAATTTAAAGTACTTTCTGTTTAATTTCTTGTCTGTATGAAAGTTACAAAGATTTATTACTTGAACTGTGTGTAAGTCACCCTAGTTCTTAGTAGGTGATTGTTTTCACATTGATCTGAAAATTTGCTCTGGAGTATCACTGATTGTGTTGGGCACTGTCTATATTTTAATTTTACAGTAAAATTTCAGCCCCATAAATGTCAATAGGCATTTTTTCCCACTGACTTATATGAAGTGTTTCACCCTTCTTGTGACGTATATATTAATAATTCATTATAAAGAGATTAATAAATAAGGTGAAAAATTCTAACTGTGCATTATGCTTTTCTTTTGCTGTCTCTTCACAGAGACACTTGTGCAATTTTACAGGCACTGGATAGGAAGGATGAGAACTTCTTCTTCCTGTGCTAGAGTGTTCTAGAAATGCTGTTAGAGATTTATATGCCCTGTTCTGGCCCTGTGGCTCTTCCATGTTTGATTGTGTAGCAGTACTCAAGAACAAATTAAAACAACCCTTTTTTCTCAAGCTTTTTGTTTTACGCTGAAAAAAAAAAAAAAGATAAAAGAAGAAGTGCAGTTTTACTTTCCATCTCCTAGTGGGACTACTTTGCAAAGTATGAAAGAGCATTAACAATGCCACTGTGGTGTCACTTTTGGAAAGAAAGTGGGATTTCTGTTGGTTGTCCCAGTGCTGTCTATATGTTGTGTATACACTAGCATTTTAGCTTAAGTCAGGACAGTGGTTCAGGAGTAAACCTTGTATTCCTGCTACCACATGGAGTAGTCATACTTTCACAGCAGTATTGCTTTCACAGGGTGTATAACTAAAATACACGTTCATGACACTAATGAATATTCAGTTCTGGGAAATGCTGCATGTAGTTCAGAGTCAAAATCCTGTCAAACACATGAATTAATTTGTACCTAGGAGGAACATCCCCTTGGCACTAAGTGTTCTGCCATCCAGAGCCATCCGTGCTGCACCAAGCTGAAGCCACTCTGAGTAAGGGAGTCCAGGCTGCTTCATGCAGTTTCAGAGGAGCTTGGGTGGCAGCAACACTTCCCTGCTTAGACTGAATCACCTCTGTGTTACTGCCTGAATACTGGTGTGCAGGAAATGCTGAGGTCTAGATTAGAAATGCTGCTTAAATTTAGGTTACACTGGGCTCTGGCAATGCTGGAGAGCTGTAATGTGAATTGCACTAGCTCTCCCCTTTTTTGAGGGTTAACTCGCATGAAGTTCCCTTTGCTTCAGTGTTTCTATTGCAAAATAGGAGAAATTGTGTCACAGAAATTTTATAGAAGTAAATTTGGTCATGTTTATGAAGCACTGAGGTTCTATCATGAGGAACTCTACACAAATTAATGAGGAAAACATTGTTCTCCTCCTTCAGAGGAGGTCTTAAATAGTGTGCAACAAATTAGTTGTGAGACCATAGATTGGATAAACATGGGGAAAGAATATATTATATAGCTCTTCACTTGATGAGTACCATCCTTTCTGTAAATGTAATGAAAAAAGTCTTTCAAGAAAATAATGGAATCTTGTAATTAAAGATTGTATCAGCACTCATATGCCCAAAGCACCTGGCTTGGAGTTGTATGGGAGATTTAATGCTAACATTTCATCACATGAATGAAGGATGCTGCAATCTATGTATTATTCTTTAACATATTGTTTTACTGCAATTCATTTAAATTGGGGGTGGAAGAGGTTTAATTTTGATTGAATTATAATTCTTGCCATTTATTTATTTCTATTTAATTATTTGGAGTGTTATTAAAAAAGATTAACCATTTCATGAACCTGCTGTCCATTCATCTTAATATGTTATTAAATATAAGAATATTTCTAGCCGTCATTGTCATAACTATTGTCACAGCAGTATTTGTATTGAACCAGTGATAGATTCTTGCTTTGCTAGGCAGAATACACTGATAGAATGAGCTACAGTCCCAGACAGGGGGGATTACTGCCTTTACATGTAACAAGGACAAACCATAGAAAAAGAGACATTAAAAATGGAGGCTAATTAAAAAAAATGAGGTCTGTGCAAGTGTCATGTTCATTCTGACAGTGGATTTCCTTTAATTAATTGTATTTCTAGAAGGACTTCTGTGCTGAAAGACTTCACTGTATAGGATTTAATGAAGGAAAAAAAGATGAACAAGAATGTTAAGTATTGGATAAGGGGAGAAGAGTATGGTGGGCCACCAGACAGAGAATGAATGAGGCAATGGGAGCAGATAGTCCTAACCACAAAGAGAGTTAACAGGAGAAAGGTTATTCTTCTGCATCTTTTGTAAACTTAACTTGCTGTATGGTTTTGAAATTACTTTCTTGACTCTTCAAGCTCTGATTAACATTTTATTTCAAATTCATTAATATAGAATGTAAAAATAAAATTCTCTTAAACTAGAAGAACAATTTTAAATGCCCACATTTGCTAGTCTGCCACTAGTGCAAGATTCTGCATACAAAGTTTTAATGACACCCACAGTGTGATATGAATAAAAATGCGCTGAGGGGATGATTTAACATTAAACCACATTTTTACCTTATTTCTCAATTTCCATGTTTTTCAGACATTATCTAAATAAATAGGGTTGTTGCCTGTATCATTTTAATTTCTGCCTTGTGAGGATACCAGAGCAGTGGGGTTGACTTCTCCTGCATCTGCCTTGGACAGGCTCTGTGTGCAGATCATGCTACCCTGTACATCCCTCACCTGATTACTGCCTTGTGGAGATCTCACTAGGGTCTGCTTCAGGCAGCTTTGCAAATCTCCCCTACCTTTATGACAGAGCAATTTTGTTGATTAGTTTTGTTGACTATTATTTTGACCAAATGAGCCTGTTGAGGAGGTAATAGGGAAAGAGAAGCCAGTGGTCGTAAGCAGAGATTGCCACAGCACTTAATGTGGGTTTCTCAGCATGAATGAAATAATAACCAATATAGCACCTAAAATGAACTTTCTCCACACCCAGTGTCGAGGCCCTGACTGCCCAGAACCCCCATCTTTTCCTTGTTTCTCTGCTTTTTCACCTGGCTGTACACATCTGAGATTTACCCAGAAATGGAATGTCAGCCTGCAGTGAGGTGTTGCATGCCTGCTCTCTGTGCAGATACTCTGAAGCAATTGAAACATCTCACAGAGTTCTCTAATTGGATTTTCATACCTTTTATTTTTTTTTTTTTGCCTCATCTGAATACACATTTCAGCTTGATTTAAAAAATATGTCGTGTCTAAATCAAGATTCTCATAAATAATGTCTGAAAAATCTGCCCTGGGAGTCAGAAATTCTGTTATTTTGGGTCAAGGATCAACATGTCATTTTTAGTTGGATATTTTTTCAAGACATTAGTGGTTTGCATCTATTTTATTCAAAGTGACTTCACATCAGGATCTTCATTGTCTATGTGTTTACATGGATAGTGCTTTACAGAGTTTTTCTAATACTAGTTAATACTTTTTTCAAATGTATTATTGGAAAGAGAATTGTGAAGATAACCTTGATAATACTTTACATCTACTTGCTGAAACACACTTCTTATTATAATTCATATTAATTTTAATGGTGCAATTATGTTAGGTATAATTAGTGGTGGATTGTGTGTTTCTTATTAGCTGCATATTTTCAAAATAAATATTGCTATAATATTGTAAGTAAATTGTTTGGAATTTTTGTACTCTCCATGGGGTTGCCCAAAAGTAAATACTGTTCTTTTTAGATTCCATTTCTCATATATCTGATGAGAAATATATAAAAATAATACTATCATTATTTTCCTTTTGAATACCTTATAACTTCCTCTTTCTAATGCGCATACTTTTTCTTATTCTGCCTTCACAAAGTGACTTTGCCATTTGTTTTTATTTCGTGTTTTAGTTCCTCCTTGCAGCTCTTCATAATGCAAAAGAATGAGCAAACCATCATGATTTACTTTAATCTTTAGCCTATTAAATCTTGCACTTGAAGGTCAAATTTAAGCAGAGGTAAATCTATGTTTCTTTAATATACTTTAATTCTACAAATAAAATGTGATTGAAATTAAATTGTAGTAGGATTTCATTTTAGAATTTCTTTCTTATTCATCTGGTAAATATTGGTTAAAGGGAGTATAATGAAGTTTTGAACTTACTTGTTCCCCAGAGTACAGGCATCATTTTCATATAGTTTTGTTAGAATGTTAGGAGAAGATACTTGGTGAAAATAGTAAAAGTATGAGATTGTAGCAGGAAAATGAAAAGTCAGTGAAGGGTAATAGAAATTACTAGCAGCATGGGGAAGGCTTCAGCATAAAAGATTATGTGAAGAAACCCAGTGTTTAGTGTAATTAAATTTGAAAAGGGGAAACTTTCCCAGATTTAAATTTTTAAATCAAGAATTCATTCCTTTCTAGGAAAACTGAATGTGAATTTTAAATTTAATGAAAAAGGATTGGATGTAGTGTATTATGTGTTAAGAAAACCCAACAGATTATAAGTGATAGTTCTATTGGTAAAACTGGGGGGGAAAAAAGCAACCCTACCAATAATGCTTTTCAAAGCTTAATTTCTATATTACAGGTAGGATATGGGAAGAAAAGTTCAGAGAAGGCTTTGAAAAACTTTTAAATATTTCTACTATAAACATCTAGGAATATTTTTGGGCCTAACATTTATTTCTTCAAGTCATAGACATCACTGGAAACCATTAGACTAATATTGAATATTTTTGAAACAAAAATGCTGAAAGCAATTTTAATGAAATTTAAGAATCTCAATGTTACCAGAAACTTCCATGCAATGAAAAAAAAAAAGAATTTTTCCCTCTGTTACTCTTACAATCTAATGACTTATTTTATCAATGATCTTTTTGTGGGAAAATATGCAAGTGTCGGTCTGAAAAAAAATCTTTTCCTTTGTGCTGTACGAAGCAAACACTGCTGAGAGTCAAAAGGTGTGTCAGAGGACAACTGGGGGCACCTGCTTCCTAATTCATGGTTTTGTCCGGGCTGCACCTGGGCTGGGGGTTGTAGCTCACAGGTTTGCTCTGGTGTCTTTGGGGACCTTGGCCCTCTGTAGGGGACAGGCTGGCTTCAGCCAGGCACAGGACTGTACAGAAGCAGGAAAGAGTCCTTCAGTGTCAGAGGTGAGTGAAATTGGTGGATTTGTCAGTATATGGCTGGACCAGAGGTCGGCTGAGCGGCACCAGAAGTTGTCATGTTTTTGGAAAATAGGCCTGAATTTTTCTGCAGAGGAAGATACTCTACAGCTCTCAAATCTAGTTCCTTATTCGTATGTGTTAGGTGAGGGTGGGATGGACTAAGTCTCCCGTGGGAAATAAAAGAAGTAATCTCTGTATTACCTTCTAATAGGGCAGTTTATATAAAAATGTATTATATGGTTCAGCTATTCAGGTTGCAGCCATCTGTGTGGCATCTTGCTAGTGCCTTGAGCCCTGAGGAAAAACAGGATTGGAAATATTTTTCTCTTCAGTGCTTGGTGTTGGACCGTTCAGCTAAAATTTGACTCAGCTTATTGAACTTGTCTGAATGTTCAATGTGATTCTCTGGCTTTGCATGAGGTGTCTTGGTGGCTACAAAGGCGACTCAGGTTTGAAAACCTTCCCCTGATCTCAAAATGCAGCAGATACTGAATACAAAAGAATTGTGGGTTTTGGTACGCTGGCTTCAAAGAAATATTCTCAGAAATTTAATATAGGGAAATAATTTGAGTTATTGTGGCAGAGAAACCATTTGGCTGAAAAGGAGGTGAAGCTAGCAATTCAGAAACAAGGCTGTGGAGTGCATTGATGGTGGAGCTGTGGGAGGGAGGAAAAATAACCTACTGTGCTGCAGCTGTGTATGTGTGAATTAGAAATACTCCAAGAATTTACATCTTTACCTGATTTTTGCTAGTTTTTTCTACTTTTTTCTAGTTCTGAAGGTGAAATCTTAAATCTCTTTAATGGCATGTACAAATTTATGTGTGCCGCTTCAACATGTTAAAATATCAGAAAATTTATTTAAATGCTCAGGCTGTGCTAATTAAATCTGCTTAAAAATGATTTAATTGGAGTAGAGCAAATGTTCTGCAAACAATATCTGCTTAAATTGTTTATATTTTTTGGTTAGTATATAAACTTAAGCTATAAACAGGTGATGTCTGAAATTGTCAATTTCCGCTAAGATCTTATCTGGGAGTGTGTATCCTCTTATTATATTGTAATGGCCAA
This sequence comes from Corvus moneduloides, assembly GCF_009650955.1. Taxonomy (NCBI): domain Eukaryota; kingdom Metazoa; phylum Chordata; class Aves; order Passeriformes; family Corvidae; genus Corvus; species Corvus moneduloides. The sequence goes on along the minus strand of NC_045480.1, from coordinate 17,185,707 downwards.
GCAAAAACCACACTTAGATAAAGTAACATTGTTCTAGAAGAATTTTAAATACCTTTCATTACGTTATCAGTTCCATAGGTGTTGTGTGTGACTAGTCAGCTGGGAGAAGTCATTAAATACAGGATAATAAGAATTTCTCATTTGCTAGCCTTGACGCATTTTATGTTAAAATAATTTCAATCTTGTGTACAAAACTGGATTTACACAATGAACAAGTTCTTAGATATCGTCTACCTTGTGTGTAATGAAGGGTTAAATTTTTTTTTTGCTAGAAGGGTTATCAGATCAAAGGGCTAGAAGAAAGTGTATCTATTCCCCCTGTTCTTGCCAAGAAAGTGTACAAGGTTGACTGTCAAGAGTGTAGCAAAGAGTTGGCAGTGGTTCTGAGATGGTCACCATCTAACAGAAAGAAGCAGCCTTAGAATTTCTGATTTTGACTATTTAATTATGTATGAAAAGCTGGGGTTTGGAGTTTTTTTCCTCTAGTAAAAAAGTATGGTTTATGAAGAACAAGGAAAAGACTTCAAGCTCAGATTTAAAGAAAAAAAGTAGACTAGTTGTGATTTGAACATCAGGGATGTTGCTCTGCTGCTTAATCAATGTAGAGTTTTAAAATCTCATAAAAACGTCTTGCCTAGTGGCAAGATGCATCTAGCTGTCTGAAAACTTCCAAGATGTGCAACATTCGTAGCAAAAAGAAGCAAGAATTATAGCATGTTATGAAATACGCTAAATCATGCAGGATCTGACCACTTAGGATATTCATTTGTACTAGTTCATTGTCTTTTTTGAGCAAGTTACACTCTTCTTTCATGCAAGAAAAGCATAAAACGTGCTTATTTTCCTATTGGGAAAATCCCTCCAAGATAAGACCTTTTTTAAAGAATTCTTTAACATTTCAGATACACAGAGAGTAATACATTGCAGCCCAAACGATTAGTCTGATCCCTTAAAATGATGATCAATAGTCTCACATTCAACCTCAAATGGAAACAGTACAGTTTGTTTGCCATTCTTCTTAGTCATTTAACTGTGCTGCTTCATGCTCTTGCAGGAGTTGGTCCTGTTGTTGTGTTCCCAGAACTATTTACTAAGGCTTTGGATCACCTTAGAAAAATATAAAACTATTTTAAAGTTAGTAAAATATCAGTAGTTAAACATTCTCATCATGTGTGTCAGTGTTGGGCATTGTGGCACTGTAATCATGGGCTCAGGTGTGCAAATTTTATTGTCCTTCACAGTTAATGATTTCTCTGTTAATCACTCAGAAAGGGAATAAAAATCCCTTAATACACAGTGAAGTAAATACTGAGCAACATCAGAATTTAATGCTAGTTTTGTCACTGTAGTGCCCTTAAAAAAAATCTGACAGCAGTTCTGCTATGTAAGGCATAGAAATGTACAGCTGTGATCTCAGTATTTTTGTGGCCATGTACCTACTTGTAGGCCTACTCCTGAGAGCAAGGTGCACTTTCCTCTGGGCTCCCTGTCTTCCCCTGACTGAACTGGTATCAGAGCTACAGCTGTGTCTTTCTTCTGAATAAATCCCTTTAATCTTCTTGGATAGCCACGGAGGGCTAAGAATAATCTTGCTCTTTAGATTTGACATTTTTTTTTGTCAAACACACACACGTGCATCATTTGTGAAAGATTGTCTACAGAAGCAGTATAGTGTTTTAAAATTTGAGAATGCAGAAATAAAAGAAGAGTAAAAATAAGTGGTTGTTACAGTTGCAGAGGTCTTAAAACTTCTAAACTTTATCTTACCTTTCAATGAAGTGTTATAAACTGGCTTAGGATGAAAGAAATGGAATCCTACAAAGACTTTTTTCGAGGGTTTGTAGCGGTAGAACAAGGTATAATGGCTGAAAGAGGGTAGATTTAGGTTAGTTATACGGAAGAAATAGTGAGGCACTGGAACAGGCTCAACAACAGAGAAGTTGTAGCTGCCCCAGCCCTAGGAGTGTTCAAGGCCAGATTTGAAGGGACTTTGAGCAATCTGGTCTAGTGGAAGGTGTCCCTATCTGTGGCAGGTGGGGAGGGAAATAGATGATCTTTAAGGTCTCTTCCATCCCAAGGCATTCTGTGATTCTATAGAATCTGTGCAAAGTCTATGACAAGATGCAAACTTTCTTTAGACTTGGGAGTCTATTGCTGCCATGTTCCCCACCCCCCCCCCCCTATTTAACCTAAAGACCTTTCCTGCATAAATTCATCATTATCAAGTGCACACCTGTGGCTATGATGGAGGAACTGACTTATTTCATGCTCCTTGTTTTCTTCCAGGGTGAAAAGTGTGTTTATCTCTGTAGACAACAGACTGCTGCTAATCATCTGTAATTAAAACTTGTTCCTTGATTTTTAAGTTGGAGTTCTTAGCTGAAAGTTGTTCTCAAGATGACCATAGAACATATTATGAAAAAATACATGTAAAGTTTTGTGGATTTTTTCATCAGTCAAATTTAACTTGAAGTCTATTTGGCCGCTGAAATTGAAAAGAGGATAATACCAGTCCCTGTGAAGAGCGGCATGGTAAATAATTAATAAAAGTGGCTAATCAATAGATTCTGTTCTGAAGAAAACAAAGATGTATTAGAAATTGAAATATGTTGCAATATATTTCTCTCCAACATACTGGACATGAAGTGAGATGCATGTCAGACCAGAGGAATCTAAAATTTGTCTTGTAATACTCAGCTAAAAATGCAGATTTTTAATGTAGAGAACAATACATATTTTATACTCTTCATAATGAATGTTTTTCTTTGTGAAGAGGTTGTGATTTCCCCACCCTTACTCAAATCTTTTGACTTTCTTGAAGTAACTCTAGATTATTATGACACTTTGGGTTTAGAACATCAGAAGTCTGTGGCTAGAGTCAGTGTTAAGAAAAGTAGATAGAATTATTGTTTAGTTTCAAGGCTGGTGGACAGTACTTGTGCAGAGGAGTATCAAAATAATACCTGTTTTTCAGAACCTTGCTTGCTCACAGTTCAATGCTTTCCCTGGTTTATATATTTTCCTTATCCTGAATGAATTGAATAGCTCACACTATAGATGGGCTCCCAGTACCTAAACCAAGTTTCTTTTCCTGGAATTTAAACCAATTACTTCTCATAGTGCCTTAGATGTGGAAACAAACTTGAATACTGTTCCCATATATCTTTGCCCTTTTTCTCTCCTTAAGCCCAGCCTTCATCACAAATCACATTTTCTAAGCTTACTAATTTTCTAGTCATACTCTCAGCTTGGCCTAATTTTATCTCTGTCTTTATTGGACTAAAACTTGTCAAAGTAATCCAGTGTGGGATTCTCCTGCAGCACATCACAGTTGACAGAGCGGGGTCAGTTTGTGTAATGCATAGTTCAATCTGCTTATTGGAACCTTCTATGCAGTACTGCTGCTTGGCCTTTTATTTTCTTGGCGATTTTTCCTCAAATGTGTATGCTTTTAAAGGATTTTTGACATTTTGCCCTTTAAATATAAAACTTTATTGGAGAAGATCTTTTGGTGAAACAATAGGGATTCAGAAGTAGCAGACTTTTTTTCCAAAAATATGAAATTTTCTAAGACATTACTAAACATTTCATTTTATGTATTTATGTAAAAATAGATTAGGAAACAGAATAAACATTACATTGACTATACTAAAAATATTATGGGGAAAAATCATCCCAAATAAGAGTAATAAATCCACAAGATTAATAAAGTAATGGTTGGTTTTATTTTCATTTATTTTGATAGTCATTCTTTTATATGTATTTGCAAGCAATTCAAGTAAGATTATGTTTCAACATATCATACTTTTATTTATAGGATTTATTTAACTTGTTTTTAGGGGACTCTTTAGTTATTCTCAATGCCTACTGACTTATTTCAGTGTACGTGCCAAAACCCCTGTCTTTGTCAGTCATGCACTTATGAGTCCTCCCATCTGAACTTGCCCTCTCTACTGAGTCTCCTCCTGAAAATTCGCTAAAATATGTCCCCTAGACTCTTAAGTGGAGTCTTTTAAAATGTATATTCAAAAATTTAAGGGTTTTTTTTGTAATCAACTTATTCTAGCAGAGAAACTCTTGATGAGACTCTTGTCTATTTTAGCAAGGCCTGTTGCAATAGCACAATGAAGTGATTTTTCTTTTTCTCCTCCTCCCCACCCTCTTTGTGTTGATGGTTAAATAAGTTTACTGTACAATTAGGCGAATACCAGAGCTAATAACAGACAGTAGGTAGGGTCACAGAGGGAGAAAAGGGGGGGGAATGGCAGTAGCTTTTTTTGTAGCAGTGAACCACTTAATCAGCTCTTTTGCAGTGCAGAGACTCTAATTAGTGGCTTGAATTTACACATCAAATTTGTCACAACAAATAAACTAGGCAGTCTTGATACTATCCTATAGATCACAAATGTATTTTCGCTCTGTCTTATTTTTGACTTGGCACTTCTGTTCTTAAGTGGAAGGAGAGATGCTTTTGTATTTTAAACATTGCTTAACCCTTCAGAATACTTTTTCAAAAGACAATACCAAGGGAGAAGATCAGGTTAGAAAGGTGAAATCATAAACTAAGTAAAAGCTGGCTGTATTCCCACAGTTCTGCTCTGTAGGATATTTGGAGCTGGTAAAGATATCATCTAAAAATATGAAAATTTGATGAGAAGCTTAAGTTGAAAAGGTCAGACTGAGGTTACAGATATGACCTGACTACAAGTGTTATTTGTCTTTTCCACAAGGAGATCCTAGTTTTCTCAGTTACCTAAATACATCTTTTCTGCATCTTGAAATTAAACTTGCAAGTATCTTTAACCTTTACCACCCTATTGTGAACACATAATGAGTAGAAAACAATAATTTAATATATCTTTCAGTCCTGGTTTTAGCTTTCCTTTGATTTAGGAGTATAGGGGGTATTGTAGGAGTTAATGTCAAAGATTCCTGTCACTTTGAATCCCATCTCTGTGAGTAGCCTTGGCTGTATTTAAGGAAGGTGTAAAAGAACATAAAAATTACCTTACTGGCACTTACATATCGTTTGGCACTGGAATACTGGTCATCTTGGAAATTCTAAAGTCAGAAAATACCACCTCTCTGCATTTAATATGCCTGGAGGGTTGTTTTTTTTCTTTTAATCACTGTTTTGTAACTTTTTAACTTGTATACTGGTTTTTGACAAGGAGTTCTACAATGTAAGTATAATGCATGAAGAAGTACAACTTTCTGTGGTTTTTTGAACTTTTTTTGCCAGTTTTGCCAGTTTCACAGGCTTGAGTGCTGATCATGCATACTGAAAATGAGTTGTTTATATCTGAAATGTATATAGAAGCATTTTACAACTAAAATTGCAGATGTTTCACATGTCAAAGGTCCATGTGAAACTTCTTGTCACTGTTTTTTTCCTGGTTTGATGTTGCTTGATTTATTTTTATATTTAAAAAAACCTAAATATGACTTTCAGTGAATCTCAAGTTCAACCTGTTTTCCAGAAAGCACTGCACTTCAAACTTGTGCTAATCAGTACTTTTTAACAAAACGTTCCATCTATAACCACCAGGAGTGTCACTTTCTGTTGAATACTACAAGTGGTTCATGGCTCTGACAAGTATTTTAATCATCATGATGAAATCTAAGGTTTAGGCATGTATTACTCCTTTGAAGGATGTATGATATTAACATTGGAAAACTATTAACATTGCTCACCAAGAGATTACAAACGGCCAAAGATACTATGCCTTTAAAATTTTGCGTAGAAGTCTTTGTTCTGACGGGGGGTTTTTTTTTATTTTTTAACAAACCAGCAAGATTCTGAGGAAAAAATAGCAGCCTTTAGAGTCCCCAAACTTTTTCTATGGCTTAGATGCTTTTTAGATCAGAGAGAATTTAATTTATTTCATGGTCTGAGAAAATGTCTAGAATGGTTTTTGTTTGTTTTCTTATAAAGTCAGAAGCACTACAGATTGTGCAAGCTCGCAATAGCTAAAACAACTGTGTGTATTGCAACTCTTTTTGGAAATTGCAGTAAAAGAGTCTAGGAAATTATTTCCTATGTATTTCTTTTTACTGAATATTCTAACCCCTGCTTTGAAGATACTCTGTGAAATATCTTCAGAGTTCCCCTTTGGGAGAGAAGACTGACCTTTGTTGTGACCGCATAATGTTTGAGTGACCGGCTGGCAAGTCACAAGTGACCTCTACTGTATTAATCTGCTTTTATAATCCTTTCACTGTTTCCTTTTTTTTTCTACATTTTTTTTTTTAATCTGCATACATTTCTCACCATGACTGAATTTTACAGTGTTATGTGCAGCAAAGTTAGAGGTAGGTGGGTTTGGCCTACACAGCTGTGCTGGAAAAAGTCATTACCATGGAATCTGTTATGCTGGAAAGATTGGTTTTGTGCTGTTTCACTTGAGAAGTGAGCTGTGACTGGTGTTGTGTGCTGTAGCAGAGCAGCTGCCGTGCTGTGGCTGGATTAGCAGCTCTTTGTCAGTGCTGTGCATCATCCAGCTGCAGGAGCAAAGCCATTTCAGTCGGTCAGGTATGACATCTAAATTGCAAACTCTTTGGACCAGGAATCCTGCACACCTTCCTCTTCTTGTCTAAACATATATATGTGTCTTTCACTGATAGTCCCTGTAAGCCTTTGGGTTACCTACTACTGCCACAGATGTTCATGAGACCAAGGACGCCCTATTGCAAAAGCTGAGGATGTGAAACAGAGGAAATAGCATCTTACAATACAGTGCTTACTGAAATACTGCTGCTACCAGCAATGAAGGAACCATGACCCCAGTGAAAATTGGATCTTTACCCAAAACAATGCGTTTTGTTGCAAAATACTTGCATCTAGATAAGGTTCTAAGGCCTTAAGTCCATAGATGATTATTTTTAATTAATTCTGTATAAAACCAAGGCACTGTGTACATGCATACTCCATACAACAGCCACTCCATACATTTATCGCAACATTCAGTAAACTACTGAGAAGAAATAAATAATGATGCTGCCTGGTTATGTTATGTGTCAGGACAAGGGTCTGTCAAGGGTATCAGGTTCATTTGATGTCTTTGATGTTACAAGCAACTATGGAAATATAGGTACATAATTTATGTTACAGCTTGAATATCTCCCAGCAACCTCACAAATGATGCTTGAAAGTCATTAATCACCATGAAAGTTAAAGGAAGATCACTGAAATCTGATACGTTGTACTGCAAGAGTAGTTTATTTGTCACCTCAGGTGAGTCCCTGGTACGTGCTCAGTGTTGCAGTGTATGAGGGGAAGCAAGAGAATATTCATTCCTGAGCAGAAATGTGTGGAGAAAGTTCTGAACTTCTGAGCTGGAATAGCCATTTTGGGTGCTTTAAAACCGGCTTAATTGATTGCACTGCTTGCTCTGGGAAACCGCACTTGAGCAAAAGAAATAGAAAGGCAGTTTGTGTCCTTTAGGTCAGGATTACTGTTCTGGCTAGAATACTGTCTGGGATTTTAGATTAAAGGAAAACAATGCTTCAATTTTTTTATCCTTATTAATGTTATGTAATTTGTTCTTCTCTTGACCCTGAGATTGATTTAGAATGTGTTGATTTGGGATGTAATTAAATATTTTTTTAATACATTGATTTATTGAGTAGTTCTTCTATTTTGACCTTAATTATTCAATTTTGGTTAGGTACTATGAATTTTATAGTAGTTTTTTTTATCCTGATATTTGATCACTTATTAATTTTCAGAAAACCTTTGAAAACAAAATGTAATTGCAAGATAAGTCACTAACATCAAAAATTTAAAACAATAAATTCGATGAAATTCTTACTGGCCAAAAAGGTTTCATGCCTAGAGATTTTAACAAGGGAAAACTTTAACCTTTTTCCACTTCTAAATAGGACATTTTTAGTTAACTAATGTTGCAGATATAATAACCTCAGATATATTACCAGTCATGAGTTCTGCAGTGTTATATATAAAAATCTTGGACTTAATAACTAATTCTTCTCAGTTATTTAAATAGTTGATACTCATCTGATTAATCTGAAATATTAAAGACCCCCTAAGGCTGGGATTTTATTTTAATTGCCTCTTTTTGTCCCCATACCACTGTTTTATTGACTTACTTGAAATATTCAAGAGATTAGCAAGGCATAAGTTTTTACGTCACACAAATATCCTGGTTTGACCTTATTCAGAGATTATTATGTATTCCTATTACACAGCTCAGTCCATAAAATCTCCCTTGCAAGTTTTGCATGCTTTGTCTTCAGATTTACTGACTCTACTAGAGTAAGGACTCCCAAAGGTAAAAGATTTCTCCTTGTCTTAATTATTTTAAGCCTATGGTTGATTCTTTTTTTCAGATAAAAACATAATCTTTCTGAAAAATTTGATTATGTAGCTGTAACACTTTCTACTCTGCCTCGACTTTCCCATACAGTAGTTTCTATAAAATTTTAATGTTTTCTCCCTGATGATAAGCTCAATTAACTAATGAAAACATACATATGAATCTCTTATGAGTTACTGTCAAGCTCATGCAGTGTTTATGGTCTTGCATGGTTCTGGAATAATGCAATCAGAATAAAACCTTAGAAATAATTTATTTTACAAGTAGCTATTCAAAAACTCTCTGAATTGTTGTTTAGAGTAATAATGACAGAAGGATGAAATCAACTTGTTTATCACAATCCATTGTTCCTACTGTTGCAGTTGTTACATATTGATGTGCTTACTTACTGGAATTTGCTCCTGAGTGGAAAACATCATCCTCCAGCCTGTTTGACTTCCTCCTCTGTCATCCATTCTGTGCATTGCATTCTGATGTAGCTTGCTAGGATAAACCTCTGTATCATGGGATGTCGTAGACTGTGTGCATGTATGGTGACAAAACTTGTGCAGCCTGACAATGTAGAGCCTTCAAATACATTTTAATCTGGAAGCTGAAAAATGCAGTGAAAAAGAAGACAGAGGGAATGTGACACTATACTTCAACTCTAAATAATGAATTTCTTTTTCTGTTTCTTCTGTTTTCCATGTGAAGCCATAGTGTCTATTAAAAATAAATCTGATTCTTGTAGATCATGTTTCCCAGGTTTGACAAATCATATGAAAACCTGTGAAGAAAATACACTTTTATCTTTTTTCTTATTCCACAAAAATAGAAGTATTTAGCCACATCAGATTTTGTTCATGCTCTTGTCTTGCTTGATTATAAAAGGGGACAGGGAAGGAATAAAAAAGGATAAGAATAAAAAAGCCAACTGACTATGACTAGCCAGACTAGATAAAAATACAAGAAAAAATCTATATTTATATATATTTATAATATACTTATTCTGTCTTTTCTTGTATGCTTTCTTGCTGTTTTAATCTTTTTGGTATATTTATGCAGCTTTCTTTTCTATGTTTTTAGTTTAATGCTACCCCTACAATGCCCTGTTATAGTCTCAATTTTCTTAATATAATCCTGCCTGGTTTTGAATGCTTAATTTGCTTATTAAAGTACTCTTCTCTGTGATTATACATAAAATACTTGCTTCCCTTTGTCTCCTTTAAGGTTCCCAGTGGCCATTTCCTTAGTCTCTTTTTTTGGTGATCTGACTACAGGACTATTTTCTTTCTCTGGGGTAAAGTTTCAATTTGTGCCGTCTGTGTGCTGTCACACACTGAAAATTCAAGCTAGCCTGAAGAGTACTTATAGCACCCAAATCAGTTGGAGGAGCAGTAGATATTGCAAAGTGATGTTTTTCCATTAATTATTGTTAAGCAGTCATTTTTATATCATTGTCTTGAAGTTTTAGTCTCTTGTCATATGAAGAATGAAAAAAGTACTGGCTTTATCTCCCAGGATTTCCTTGTACCGTTATCCAGCCTGTTCAACTCTGATCTACTGATCTTTTTTTTTAGATACTACCATAGATATGGGCCTTGAGAATGAGCCTGTATCAAAAGAGAGGTTGAGGGACTTGTTCAAATACGGAATGTATATAAAGTACAGCAGGGAGAAGAGAAAGTACAAAGAAGTGCATATTGGTCAAGATGGGCTTCAAAACTGAGTGAAGATAACGGCTGAAATGGTAGCCTGGTAGGGACAGCTTTAACTATGCATTAGACACCACTGCTTCAACTAAGTGCAGTACCTGGATAATGAGTCAACAACAGAAAGTAAGTCACAAGTTTTAGGTAGATCCTAGAGTGTATACATATAAGGTGATATTTAAGGATTTTTCTTGCAGCTCTACATAAAAGCTCAGATCTCTGTTCTAGTTAAGTCTTGCCAACAGCTGTTCATCAACCATTAACTGAATGGTCATTAGTATAAAGAACTGGAGGCAAAGCCGCTTTGATGAGATAAATGTCCCAGGTTTGATGCAAAGACATACAAATAATACCTTACACATGCTTACATGAAAAGAAAGGTATTTTTCCTTTTTTTCTTTTTAAAGAGAGATCAGTGGGGTTTTGCTTGCTAATTTTTTTTCTCGACTCTTTTTTTAATTTACCATACAAGCATTATCAGTATTTTCCCTCTGTGTTGTCTTAACACTTTGGAAGAATGTCCATAAATACCTATAATGTTATTGCTGTCTTTCTGGTTTATGATTTCCTTATTTTGAACTTCCTCTGCAGCTGCTGCTCTGCCCCATGTTGACACAGCAGTCTACTGTGGCATTTTCTACTCTTCCTGTCACAACTGGCCTGCAGCTTGTGTGCCCATTGGCCTGCAACTCCCTGACTTCTCCAAACACCCCAGAAACCTCCCATCCTCTAGACACAGTACAGAGGACTAACCTGGTCTGTTGTTAGAGAAATCCCATGTACTAGGAAAGCAGAAAAAACTATCTAAAACATACTTGCTTCAGTTACTTCACACTGTTGGCCATTTGAATCTCAACCAAGAGCAAGCATGATGTAAGCTACCTGCAGTTGCATCACCTTGAGGTCTCTGACTCATTCAGCTGTGCTTGAGTCCTCTCAGAGGGGCACAAGGACAGTGAAAATGGCCTGACAGCAGCCTCAAGCCCTTCCTGTGGGAGTTGTGCCATCATGTGCTTGCCATGCCAATGGCCAACATCTGGTCCTTGCAGCTGAAGAACAGGATTGCTTAAACTCACTTTTCTGAAGTGGTAGCTGTTTAAGAGAAGAAGTTGTCTTTTGAGATAGTAAATAAAGAAAAGTAATGCCTAGAATATGCATGATGAACTCAGATTGAATGAAATATTTTCCCAAATTGCTACCATCTAATCCAGATATTGGTATCTGTAGCTATAGAAAATATGCTGTCATCAGTCCAAGAGAAGGAAGATTATATGAGAAAAATGTGAACCTTGCACTGCAGCCTTCCTGATTTTATCTTAGTGGACATTGAAGATGTTTAGGGGTAGAACAGGCTTTTCTCATACCTGCCCAGACCTTGGAGGAAAAATGCCAAGTATACCTGTGAAATTCATCAGGCTACTGATCAGCTACTGTATATTTGAATGACAAAAAAAAAAAAAAAAAAAAAAAAGACAGCAATCAACCTGGGCAGGGAAAACCATTAATAATTCTAACAGGCTACCTACAGATTGCCTTACAAAAATGTGTGAAAATTTGGAAGAAATAGGAGATCAAATCTGTACAGACATGGCCTGATTAATAGCACAACAAACATCAGGTTTTCTTTTTCTTAAAATGCTAACTTTCTCAATTTAAAATATGTCCTAATTATTAATGAGTGGAGTTATTTTTTTTTTCTTTCCCTTTATCATAAGAGAAAACTGATGTATTCATTCTGCCTCTGTGTTTATTATTCCAATTTTGGAACAGTCATATCTTCCTCCAATGCTAGGTCTCACATAGTGCTGTTTAGTAATGTGAAAAAGTTTCCATTTGCCCTTCACAACTCAGTGAGCTGTAAACACTGAAGTAATTGAGCCACCCACATCCTAGTCTGCAGGTGATACGAGTGATGTATTTTATTAGCACTTAATTAAATTGCAAATGTTATGCTAAACTGTGAAATTGCTGGCAAAAATTGAATGACTGGATTAAATGACACTATTTTTTAAAATAAAAAGATCATTGCGTAATCTGGAAAAAATATATTTTTCAACTCTCTTGGAGCAATTAACCTATGCTCTGCTGGTTAAAAAAAAAATCCCTCAGCATACTGAAATTTGAGGCTGTTGCAACATTAATTTCACACCTTCCTAGTTTATCTTAATGACTTCAGATTATAACAATGAAGATTAAATGAATCTCATTCAATCTGTAGTAGTAAAGAGATAATATACACTTGAAACAATCACAAATGACTAAAATTAAGTTTTATATTATTGCATTAAGATTTGAGGAGGGATTTAATAACTTCAGTTTATGAAAACTTGATTCTTTTTCAGTTTGGGGAAAATTGAATTATTTGACTTATTCCCATTTGCGTATTTGGATGTGTGCCTGAAGAAGTCTAATTATGCAAAAGCCTCTTGATAGGACTTTGTTTGGGACTAAGTATTTCCTGTTAAAATTTACAGCTATCAGTAGAACATGCTGGCTACTGCAAGGATTGCTGCAGCCAGCTGGAAAGAGGAGTATTCTGATGGGAAATGGGAGGCAGGAGGGCTCCAACACCACATTTTTCATTTGAAGGATGAAGCAAAAACAATGTGGAAAAATACAAATTTTCCGGTTGCAAAATAAGAAGGAGCTATAGACTGGGAGAGGAATTGGGTTACCATCCAGAATTATTTTTATTATCTAGGATTACAAACCAAAACCAAGAACAAAAAACATGTCCCTTTGTAAGTGAGTAGGGGTAATCAAACAACTACTGCAACTACCTTCATTCAGTTCTTCAAACCTGAAAGCTTGCACTCAGTTTCAATAGGTAGTGTTTCCCAAATATTAAGTTAAATATTTTAGGATTATTTCTTTTAAATCAGGTAGACGCTCCACAGAAGATAATTTTAAATTAAAATAATTTCTTTGGGGTTTTATCTCTTTTTCTCTAAAGCATTTTTTTAAGTTAAAAAAAAAGTATCAATTGCATGCTTATTGGGCAAAGCCAATGTTCTAAATGGCACTGAAAGTGAGGAAATTGCAATGTGAATTTTTTAATTGTGTATTTTAAGTTGTTTTAAGAAGCTGAGTCTTTAAGCTCATACTGTGCTCTCTGGATAACTGGAATGAGTTTGTTGTTGTTTACATGGTCTGAATTTTCATGGATTCACTGGACTTGTAACATATAAATGAGAAGTACTAGGTCTTCTGCACATATGTAAATGAAGGCCTAGCAACAACAAAAAGTGCTTTCTCTTTCAGCATTTCTGCAAAACAGCTGCCTAATGCTGTCTGTATCTGGAGAAAAAAAAATTGGAACTCCAAATATATTATAGAAATGAAGTTTCAAACTGCAGTAGTGTGCAAATCTGTACTGTAAGGTAGAATTTCAGTGAGGCAGAAGTCTCCCTTTTTCTATGGGAAATTACTGTAATTATTATGTGCTTTCTTATACTAACCATGAGATTTCTGGATATTCTTAAGAATAGCTCTAAAACATACCAGATTGCACAGTTGATATATCCAAGAGTCACAGTTTTTAAACAAGTGCCAACATCTGAAAAAAGTGCAATTAATGTTGGCTGAAACAAGATTAATTTCTTACTGGGGCTTAGTCACTCAAAATAAGACATATTTAATCTTCTTTTCTCTCATTTCATACTCTCTTACAAAAGATTTCAGTGAGCTTGCTAACGATAATAAATTTCCTTTTAGGTACTTCAGGGTGTTTTTGTGGAACTGCAGTTATACGATGTGGTATTTAGACAGTTGTCTAACTTAACTGATACTGCAGAGGGGAAAAAAAGAACTAGATTGGTGATAACCCTAATCCAACAAGAGACCTGGGCACATACAGATTAGTCTGTGCAAGACTCAACTTCTGAATCTTATTTGTGGGCTTCACATGTCACCTTAAACAAGGAGACGGGATGCATGTGAATAAGCACACACACTTTTTGTTTGTTTTCATTTTTTTAATTACATGCAGAATGTTCATGGATCTCATTTCTAGATCTGTCAGGCTACCCATGTAGTGGGTCATGTGGGTTATAGTGTCAGTTGGAAGATGAGAGGCAGTTCAAATTGAGTCCTGGCATTTTTTCTATTTCAGGCTATAGATACATCCATACAAATAATATACTGCCAGTTGTACTGTGTATGCCATGGAGTCTCCTGCATCCCACAGACGTTTAAACTCGAGGGCTGCCATTAAAGTGGTTGGTTGGTGGAGCCCAAATTACCAGACTTGCTAGACCAGAAGAAGAAAGATCAACAAAGACATGGTACTGGTTTAGTGAACATGCCACTAAAATGGAAGGAAGAGCCCTAGGTGTTTCCATGTTCCAGATTACCTCTTTCTGAGCAGTCCTCATTAATTAGATTGAACTGACAGCTGTGTATTAGTAAAAAGATAAAGGGAAGAAGAAAACATCCTGGACTTCTTTCCTCAGACCTTGCTAGGGCAGGCCAGAGCAGAGATAGATGTTCTGATTCAAAATCTGTTGAGGACAAAGGAGAGATACTTGTCAGTTTAGTAGATCCTGGACTGGATTTGAAGTGAAGCGACAAGTAAGCCTCCAAACCCATTAATTTTCATTTACTTAGTGACTTTTCCTTTTTTCTCTCTCCTTTTTTTCCTTTTTTTTCTTTTAATAAACGGATTGTTATTTGTTAATTAATAATTTGACTTAGATCAGCTTCTCAAAGATTGTTGAAAAGCTTTTGGAGAGTAATAACTGTCAATTTACGTTTCCTTATAAAAATGAAGGCAGTGGGAAAGCAAAACATACTTCTTGTTTTCTGAATAAATTTCTATAAGATTATATTTGTCATGTTTCTGTGAACAGTAGCTATTGTTAACTGTAGCTATTAGTTGCTGCTTACATTAGTACACTTGTCTGAAAGCCTGTGTAAAATTCCTGCAAGTATTGTTTACTTGAAATGCCAGGTTCTTAAAATTTAATGACTTCTGTAGTACTGAAAAAGCTCATCTCAGAATACAGGAAGAGTCTCTCTTAAAATGGTCATTATTCTGGATACCACATTTATAGCTGATTTGGTGGTTATGTTTGTTCACATCCTCAAAGATGAAACAAGCCAGGCCATACCATGAAGTAACCAGAAAGCATTTTGAAACCAAATTTGCATCTAAACTTTAGAGCCTAATATTTTATTAAATAGTTAGCTAGCACCTTTTTCTGTAAGCTTGTTCCCATTTTTGAAGGTACTTAAGACTCAAAAGAAAAAGTCTGATAATATCCAAGCCTTTCAAGGAATTATGGTTGTTATTGTTTATGAGTTAATAAAAATTATTTAGGACAACTCAGGTAAAGTACTAAAAAGATTTCAGTGCATTCAAACAGACAGGGAACTCTGAAAATTGCAAAATCCATTTTAACTACTGTGTGATAAAATGGGAGGTAGTAACTGAGTTGCAGCCAACAATCCCTATGCTTTTAGCAGCTTCTTGCTGTTAAACTATTACTAAATCACCTTTCTCAAAACCCAATAGCAGGATATGAGCAAAATAGAGGAGTGAGGAGTCACTTGGGAAGTGCACTGCACGAAGATTGATGTGCAGTTAGGCTTGCTTGTGAACTACATGGAGAGGTTTACTTGAAAGGGGATGCAACATTATGGGTAGCAAATCCTGAACAACCTTAAAGAAAGGGTTCTAAGTTATCTAGGATAGATAGATAGAGTACGGCATTTTTAGTTTTGGATCTGTCAGTCTGGGATTAGGAATTAAGTAACGGACTGGGAAAAACCTTGGGCAAATAGGTAACTTTCTATCATTATGTGCCTCTTCAGTGCTTTCAGTAAAAGGAGCTGAGCAGCTATTTCAGTCACTCTGACTTTGGATTTTCAAAATTTCAGCCTTAAGGGATCATCTTGGACTTACTGGTGTAGTCATGTGACGTGGCATCTAAGTTTATACTCTAAG
This sequence comes from Corvus moneduloides, assembly GCF_009650955.1. Taxonomy (NCBI): domain Eukaryota; kingdom Metazoa; phylum Chordata; class Aves; order Passeriformes; family Corvidae; genus Corvus; species Corvus moneduloides. Next base: position 17,169,736 of record NC_045480.1, on the reverse strand, counting down.
TAAAAGACCTCTTCATGAACTCCTGATTGCAGAACCTTTAAATGCCTACTCTGTTACTTAAAGAAAAGGTTTCTTCTTCATGTATTTCTGTCTGGTGGTAGCTACTTGAAAGATTCTACTTAGCTTGTGCTTTTTTAAGGACTTTGATACTTTGATAAGCTGTTTTGCATAGGCAAGCCATATCTGTTATTTGATCTGCTGCAACAGGAACAGTTGAAGAACAACAGCCAGAAATTACTATTCTTCCGATTATGCATTTTAGAATAACTGCTGTTTTTCCTATATAGGTTCACAAAGTAGAAAACTCAAAGCAGGGTTTGCTTACATATGAAGTCTAGGATAAGTGCTTACATTCTGACTTGTGGCTCTACAGGGCAGTGATATCCTAGATTATCTTTAGAGATCGCCATAAATGCTATGTTGAAATTTTACTGACCGTAATTTAGAAATTCCTCTCAGTGGGAAACGTAGTCCTCTCCTAACACGGTCATCATTCCTCATGTGCCTTTTATTGACTGTAACAAGGCTCTTAGGAACATATAATCAGACACAGTCAATAGGCTCTGCTTGAAGGTTTGCTGGTATGCATTGGCAGAATGCTAATTTATTTAGCTGGGCTCCATGTCTAAATGCCACACATAGGCTGCATGTTTCTATTAGTTGGAAAATGTAGAATTTGCATTGGGCAGATGGTAAATTGGCAACCTGGTGCACCTGTGTAGAGGACTTGAGGGCAGAAGTGGTTTCTCCTTCACATAGGTCATTAATTTGCAGGAGACAAAACTACTCTGCTGGGGAAAAGTGACTTTAAAAAAAAAAAACAAAGGGGCAGAAGGGAGGCAGAAGAGTTCAGGTGGGTTGGATTGCACTTCACTCCATGAACTGTTCTAGGGGTAACTGTGTTGTACCTTACATCTAAGCTGCTTGAAAAAAAGTATTTGCAGATGTCAGTAAGTGACAGAAAGTGAAGGGCATAAACCTAGAAATACCAAGCAAAGGAGATTATTCTCTGCTTTGGTTAACCATTGCTATTTAAAAATAGTAATATGTTCTGAATGTGGTTAGTTGCCTGCCCTGCTGTTACACAGCTGTAACATAAACCATCCAAGAAACAAAACGGCAAACTAAAATAACTCTGTTAAAAAGAAGCCCCTAAAATTATTAAATATAGAAGTTTTTTCAATAAAGTTTTAGACCTTAGTAGGATAAATAAGTGCAGAAAAATAAGTTCTTTTAAAACTGTCTTCTTTTGTATCTTGGCCTTTTGTTTTTGTAAGTACCTGAGGTTTTTTCCATCAATGAAATCGTGTGTATTCTGGTTTTGATGTTATTCCAAAACATAGATCAATAAGATCTGCTGAGGATTACTGAGGCTCCATCTGTTCTTGCCATGAATAGGAAATACTACAGATGGTAATGAGCAGGTGTACCCTTCCTATTGCAGTTATGCTCAAAACCACTGTAATATTGGATTGAAAAGGCGAAAACATTTTAGTTCTAAACAGCTTTCTCCAGTCTTTTCCAGACTGTGTATTTGTCTGACAGACATCTCAAAATCATTTTACTTTTCCTTAAGAATCACCAAAATGTGTTGAGTGATTCTCTTTTCTGTTTGCTTGGGGAAGGGGGGGTAGGGGGTGTGTTTTGTTTGGGTTTTTTGCTTGAAATTAGCATTGTTCTCAGCCCAGGTAGAAGGCACTTCTGCGTCCAGTCTAAAATGACATATAATATTTTAACAACTTAGTGCCTATGAATTTATGCTCACACTTCCTTTTTACTGGCCTAATAAATTCTGAGGGGCATTGTGTACCTTGTTTTTGTTTTGTTTTGGTTTTGTTGTTTTGAGGTGTTTTAAGTGCAGAAGAGAAGACAAACACCAGCCAGGCATCCTAAAAATGTGCGTGTCGGTATGGTAGGTGCCCTGGAGGTGATCCTTGCTTTGCCCTGAGTACTGGGCAGGTTTGAAAGCAGGTCTCTCCCCCTGAGGTGACTGTCATAAGCTGCAGCAATACAGACAGAAGAGAGATAGGAACCACCCTAGTTTCAAAAATGTAGTACCACGATCTCTGTGAGAATAGGTTATTTTGTAGAAGGTGACAAGCACCATTAGGCACTTCAATTACATGTATTCTGTTTATTTATTTTGTTTTTTAGTTTTATTACTCAAAATGAGGTGAATTTGACTGAAGTGCATGCTGGCATGACCAGTGTAGCTGCTACTACAGAGTGGCTGAGGTGAAGGATGAGGAAGGCTTTGAGAGACTGGTGTTCCCACTGAATTTAAGACTTGTGGACATAACTCCTGCCCTGTTATATCTGGGGCTGTGACTGTTGGGTAAGTGGCCTGTTTCATACAAGGATCAGAGCCTGTGACAGTTCATTTTGGTTTATGACATGCTGTTTATGGGGATAGAGGTTGAGAGATGAATTCAAAGTGGCAGAAGTGTAATGAATGTACTTGGACAGCAAGGGAGATGGAGAACTCTCGTATGGAAGCTAGCACAGCAAAAAAAAGCAGGAGTCATATGATCAAGACAGAGAAAAAAAATTATCTAAGGTAAAGGATTAAGCTGGTACAAGTAATAGGTTAAACTCTCTGTGAGAGCTTATGCTGGGAAGCAATGAAGTTTCAAGACAGTTTTCCTAAAGAAACAGGAATAAAATAAATCCCAAATTTTTAAGGAGGAGTTTCTTCAATTCATTAAAAGGATTGTTGAATGTGTGCTGAGAATGAACAATGCTTACTTTTGGTGCTGGATTGCTGTGAATGTTGAAGTCAATAATTTTATAACTAGCTTTTAATCTTTCGATGCTGAGGGATTTAACAGTATAAAAGCTGCATTTTACTCCGTGAGCAATCCTGCCTGATGGAGAATCCTATTCTGATGGTCTCTTCATTTTTTTAATCAATTTTGTCTTAGAAGAAATGCTTTGCCAAATATTTGGAAATTGTCTATTTAATTTTATAGCTCACCTACATCAGGTATGTCCTTCTCTGGTTTTCCGAAGCGAAGAGGATTTACAGTAATACCGAATGATTAAATTTTAGATAAAATTGATCTTTAGTGTTTGTCTGCCTATGTAAAAATGTGATAATGAAATAAAAAGAAAAAAAGTCCAGCTCAAACAACTGAACTATTTGTTTAAGTCATTCTGTTAACTTGGAAAAATGTTGATCTAATAATGATGAAAAGAAAGACTTACACCACTGGAAAAGCTGGCAGCCATCATTCTAATGCTGCCTCATGCTGCTTCCTTGAGGCTGTGAGAAGGAGTTTAAACAGTTTGATGGTGATACTTGCCGATTAAAAATTTGTAGCTAGATCATATTCAGTACCTTCACTGCTGCTCCAGCATCTCCCATGTGATAGTGTGAGACCACCCAGGCTGCTATTATGGCTCCAAACCTGTTTTCTCTGAACACTGATACAACAAAGCGGTGATACTTGAAAAGTGGTATTCAATCAAATTTCTAATTTTAATAAACTTCATGCTCAGCATGATGATTTAGTAAATTTTATCTGTCCTAAAAGAAAAAAAAAATCTAATGTTTAGGACATATTAGTTTGCAAAAAAAAAAAAAAAAACAAAAAAACTATTCTGATAGTTTGCAAGCCTCAAGTTCAAAGTTACCTAAAACTAAGAACAGATTTCAGTCTATAGGCAGGTTTTTCCTGATCCAACAAAACACTAAAGTGGAAACTTAAGCTAAAACAAATTGATAAAGAAATTGGAGCCTTTTTGTATGTTGAAAAGCTAAGATTGTACTTGAATTTTTTTTCCAATGTATTCTGGAGTTTCAGTCAGGTGAAAACAAGTTTTCCTAAATTACTGTTTCTTACTATTTAGTTACTGTACAGTTAATTCAGCACTTGAGATAAATGAGAAAGCTTTCTTCTTTCAAGCTTGTAAATGGTAAATGTTTCCTGGCATTATGGGGAAGCTCAATTTTTTTCTTTCTTTTTGTAATAGGGCTAGGAACAGGATTTTGCAAATAATGAACACATGCTATAGCTTCTGTGGGTGTGACTGAAAGCATACTAGAGTATGTTCTGAAACAATGATTGCAAAATATTACTATTCTTATGTCCTTTGGATAATTTTTTGAGTGAGAAAAAAAGCTTTTTTAATGGCAATAAAAGAACACAAGGAAGTGGGAAATGCAGTTATTTGATACTGCTATTTAAAAATCCTTTAGCCAATGCAAGGTAATATGAACTTTTATATAAAAAACTCTGTCTGTCTTATAAATTTTGCAATTTTATTCTTAGCTCAAAATTGGATCAATTGAATTAAGATTTTGTAATGTTTAAATGTTAAAATGGTTTTAGTTTTGTTTCTCTTTTTAGTCCTAATTGCAGTCTTTCATCTTACATCTTGCAGTCTAAAGGGAAAAAAGCTAATACACTGTATTTAAGTGTCCCATTATATGAGTAATGCTCACATGTAAATGGCCTTTGGGGATCTATAGATTTGATTCTTTTATGGTTTTATTTATAGCTTCTGAAACTATGACCAGCTGAGCAACTTAGAAAAGCAAATCATACTTTTATACTGGAGTCTGTACTCCATGCTCTGTTTTTCTATGTGTTCATCAGAAAGATAAAAATGAGGAAAAGACTGAGCCACAATCTTCTCTTGACTAACACTGTGAAAATCAATGAATCTACATGATCAATAAAAGGAGTTGACTTCATTTGTTCACTTCATCAGTATTACAGAATCTGTGCCCATTTTTCTTATTCATGTAACATTAGCAAAATGACTAAGAATTAAAAGCGCAGAAAAACACAGCTAAAATATTTGGAATATTTTTTGTTCCCTGAATGGAAAATCTTGCTGGAAACCCTTGTGTTTTCTAAAAGTGGACTTGGTTATTTCTCTGAAGATGTTTTGGAGGTGTGTAATACAGAGCAAGTTACCATTCTCTGTATTCTTTTAGCTTAGCAATAGCAAAACCAGGTGCTTCTGCATCACTTGTTAGAAATGTGCATGTACTCTCATACATCCTGCAGTTAATAGATAAGCACTGCAGTGTTAAGCAGGCTTTATGGAAATAATGTGGAAATTTGTAGGAAAAAAAAGTGGAGCAGAAAGCTACCAGTCCGTGTCCATCGGTCTCCAATGTGTTCTTCTTGAGATTCTGAGAAGAGTTGATAAACTAAAAGCAAAAGCAGACAGAAAAAAAATGCTGCTGGAGAAAAGCAGATTGTTGTGTTAAAAATTGGTAGACATAGGCTCCTTTGGTAGTTCAGAGAAAGGACTAAGTTTGGGAAAATAACCACAGAAGAAATAAACGCATTTTTTAATTTTCTTAAACTAGAGCAGCGATAAGAAGGGGCTATGAGGTACCAAGATATATTCAGTACTCTGAAGGTATTGAATAGGAGAGCTTTTTTCCCCGCTGGATGGCAAGCAATGTTCAAAACAAGTTAGAACAACAAAATTAAATTTAGGTATTGTGCCTTTAACAAGTGAAAAATATATTCTTTGCTATACTTTTAATTTTATAGCATTAATTTAATTGTTTTTTGTCAACTTTTGTTGATTTGTGGGAGCAGCAATTAGTGTCATCTTTACATGAACTGATAAGAATTTCTTTCTTTTGTAATGTGCTTTAAAATTTTGGAGTAAACATAATTAGCTAGCATCTTTTGTAGCATTTCAAAATATATAAATATCTCGTCTCATTCATATGTGCTTTTGATTTTGTATATTTGGGGGTTTCAGTTACATACTTAATTTACTCAGCAGCAAATTACTGCATCGTGCTGCTTTGTGGAATGGAAATTATTCTGCCTGTGTATCTAATGTACTTTAATTATAATGAAACATTAGCTCCTGCTACTCTTGTATACTCCTGTAATCTAGCTGATCTCTAAAGATCATTGTAAAACATGTCAATAAGACAGCTGTAACAAAAATGAAAGAGTGATTGTGAATTTGTTTGAAAATTAGAAGATTTTTTTCTAACAAAAAGTGCGTCTTGGACTATGACCTATCCTGTTATGTAGACTGCAGAAAAATGCGTCTTAGGAATGGGTCTTGGAAACTTTAGAAGGCCACACTTTCTGCTGAAGTACTTTGTCAAATTATTCAGATAAACTCTTGATCCTGCAGCTATTCAGGCAGTAATATATCTCTGTCACACTCTTCAAGTTACTCTTAAAGATCTAACAATGCAGCCAGGCATGGAATTCAGCCAGCAGCTCTGTACTTCTGCTCATTTCTATCTATAGGTAACTGTATCTGAAAGTGTGCTTGCACTTGAAATATTATATTAAGGAAATCACAGTTTGGTGGACAATGAGCTGGATAAACAAAAAAGTGATCCCATTTGGATCCCTAGGCTTAGGGTTGTATTCTACCTGGAGGATGATGACAAGAGGCATCAAGAATCTCTCAGGAAACCTGTCCTGCTTCACAGCTCTGTCAATAACCTGCAAGGTAATGTGCTGGTAACAGGATTGCAGGTGGTGCCAAAATTGGATGAGCCACTGTTCAGAGAGACCTACATAGACTGGAGGAATGGGCCAGCAGGAATCTCATGGAATGCAATAAAGAAAAATGCCAAATCCTGCACATAAGAAGGAATATATGGAACAGCTCTACTGGGAGAAGCTCTACTGGAGAGCATCTGGGGATCCTGGTGTACAGGAAGCTGAGTGCACTGGCTGGTACAGTGCTGGGAGCATTAACAAGAAGGGTCACAGCCGGTAGATTGAGGAACGCGACTGTTACCTTCATTGCACTGTATCTAGAGTGCTGCATCCAGTGTTGGGTCCTCTAATACAAGGTACTGATAAACAGAAGTGAGCTCAGAGGAGACCCTTAAGCTGGTGGGGAACTGGAATATTTGTTTCTTAACATTTTCATAACATGCAAACTTCTGATAGAATCTAGACTCATTTTGCTAGTACAAAGCAGAAACAGATCTCCATTCTTCACAACAGCCAACATAATTTCTAGTGTCTCATTTCATAAGAATTATTTTTGAAAGTTCTGTTTCATTTTTTAATTATGTTCATGCTGTAAATGTGAGAGGATTCTGCTTTTCACTAGGTAAAGTGATTTCCATCATTAATTAATTCTCTTGTATTAGTTTAGAAGAAGATTTTATATGTGGTTGTAGGAAAACAGCAGAACACATTTGCTCTTGTCAAGTTTCCTCTGATGCTTGCACCAGTTTGGCAGTTAATTTAGCAACCAGCACTTTTTGAGGTCAACGCCACTGGACACTTCCCTTAATTCCATAGCAGAAGCTGACCTCCAGCCATTACCAGCACCCCTCAGTGTTACCTGTGCTCTCTCTGCTGGTGTTTCTGTAGGTAGATCAGAGCTATTTGTAACAGCCCCACTGTCTTCATACAACCCATTGCATTGGGAAAGCTTTCGTAGCCTAAGGGCTGGGGTGGACAGAGACTGTTCAGAAACAGCATTCAGTAACCCTTCCTTCTCTTGGGTAACATAGGACATATTTTGAAGCATGTCAGCGTGCATTCCTGCAAGCTGAGTGTATGAAGCTGTTAGTGTGCTTTGGTTTGACTGAGTGCATGTTGAAGAGCTGTGTTTGACAGCAGGAGTAGGCAGAAGTAGCTTTGCTTGATCAAGAGAGCAGAAAGAGCGGTCTGTGGGTGGTGGAGAATACCAATGAACTGCAGAGAGGAAAGAGTGGTGTTATCTGACAGGCATCTATTCATAATGAGGTGGATTTGATATGGAGTGGTTTGGGGTTTCCTTGGGAAATTTTTTTTGTTCAAAGTGTGCTGGCATCTCCTGAGGATGTTAATGACTTTGCAAGTGTAAATTTTTTATGGTCTAAAATACCAGTATAAAGAGATTTGATGTAGGATTAATGCTCCCATGTCTCACTTCTGTATCATAACAGCAAGAAACTATGTGTACTTTTAAGCCTCCATTTTCTTTCATATTATCAGGGCACATAACCTCATATCTCATATTTCTTAAAGAAAAATAAAGTTCACTTAACTGGTCTGTGAGTGTAGGAAGTGTTGCTTCTGTGCTACTTTCCATTAATGGATTTTTCTTAATATTTTTTCATCATTCTCTGGTTTTGCAGACATGAGCTGATGGGCTTACCAGAAAGCACTTGCTTTTTTCTTTCTTTTCTTTTTCCTAAAAAAAAGTGGGGTGGGAGGAAGCAGTTTTGGCAGTATGAAGACGAAAAGGAAGTTCAAACAAGCATCAGGGATCAAAAGGGACAGGTTGCTTTCATAAAGGAGGTAGGCCAGGAGCTGATGCTGTTCCCAGCACAGGCAGTGCTCTCATGGAATGGGTCCAAAAAGGGGCTGAACAGAGCAGGTGTGCTGATGGAAAGAGTCACTGTCAACCATCAACATGTCACCAAAGGAGGTGATGTAATGAGTCAGGTTTAGGAGGTCAATCCAGAAAGTCCAGTCAGGAACAGAGGAGACAGAAAGACATGGATGCTTCTAACAGGCTCAAAGGAAATGAGGACAGATATGGGTGCACCCATGATGCACTTCAGGCAAGATGCTCAAGCTAGAGCTGAACTGGGCCCCCTGGACCCATGGAATTGGGTAGGACATCCCAGGGGAGGCTGTTTAAGGCCATCAGAGCCTTAAAAATGCACTTGGGACTCTGGCTATGTTCTGTTAAATAATCACTTTCATTAGTTCATGTGCTTGGACTATTTAATTTTATTAACTTGTGAATCCATAGGTGTGCTGTAGCATATGTGACAGAACTCTGCATGATGCTGGTTTTCACACCCATCACTGTGCAAAAGGCTTCAGTGGCTGATAGGAGTGCCTCAGGTGGTGATGCTTCTGTCCTGCTGTGCCTCCTGCACTGGCACCTTCAAAGGGAACTGATAAGTTTCAACAAGGAGCCAGGTTAACGGTGGGAACTTTATAAGGTCAAAGCACAGATGGCAGGTTTGAAAATTTCTTTTAGTCCATAATCCAACAGAAGTGCTCAATGGCTAGATATGTAGCAAATACAGCCCTTGCCTTGAAAAAATTAAGTCATGATGCCCTCCATTAAAGTAACTCAAACTGCAGCTATTTTACTTATGAATGAGTATTGAACACATGGGAGTATAATGCACTTTCACTAAGTGAATTTTACATTTTGATCATTAGATATTTTGGCTTGGCTTTTCAGCAAGATTTCCCCTCTGTATCATGGTGAAAGAAAAACAATGTAGAAATAAAAGCAATGCATATAGTGTATTATCCTGATTTTCAGCTAGAGTGTTTGACTAGTGTGATACCCAGTAAAAGGAAATGTTATTGATTAACTTTTTTCCGTTCTCTATGAAGACAAAGATAATCTTGGTGACTTATGCATTATTGGAGTGGCTCAAAGCACCTGCCAATTATTTATTTGAAGTCGTGGAAGTAATATTTTAACTTTTGCTTGTGTCTGTATAGCTCTTACAGAGTACATGGCTTCTCCCTGCCAGAAAGTCATCAGAATTTACTCTTTATAATTATTTTGCTAATATACTAGAGTTAAATGGATCCTGACTACTTTTTTTTAATCTCAGTAAGTATCAGAAGGAGAGTTATGAAGTATGCTTACTTTAGTACCTGGCTTGTCATTGAGCTTCACTGCACTGATGAGACAGTCTAGGGTTTTGACATTGATTTGTGAGTCTCCTGGTAAGTCATAAAGATCAAGAGAGATTTGTTGGCTTCATTAACACGTTGTCATTCTAAAGGTTAGGTGTTTCCTTCACATCAGTTATAAGTCCCTACTGCAGCCACTAAAGCTGTCTCCTTTCTTTTCTCACAATGTCGAGTCAGTTGTGATAACAACTAAGACATCATTGAAATTTCTTAAAATCATTTCTACTCTTGTTTCAGGCTGTTATGCTATACTTTTCCTTTGAGTCAAGTTAGTTTATATAAGCAATAAAATTCAAAAGTGCTAATACATTCAGATTTATCTGCAACTTTTGGTATCATTAATCATGACATTTTTTTCTTTTACTGATTGAAGTTCTAGTAAACCATATAATGTTTTTGGATACTGCTTTTTCCTCAGAAGAACTTTGCAACATTTCCCACCACACCAACCAGTGCAGCAGATCACTGTTCACAAGCTATGGCGCTCTGCCTGCAGCCCTTTTCTACAGCAAGTTTTCTTTTCAACCGTCCATCAGCAAAATACTTGCATGAAATTAAATGCATCTCCTATCAGACGACATTGAGAGAGTGCTACCAGATTGCAAGAAAATCTGAACAGCATTTCAGAAATGTTTTCTTTGAAAAAAATCATCTTTTTGTTTAAATAAGTATTACTGTTTCAATCTCTACACTCCTGAGTAATATTAATAAAAGATGTACCGTCAGAAAACATTGTAATTGAATTGATTGCTGAAGGAAATCATAACCCAGAACAGAGATATGTGGACACATTTTTCTCTTTTTCCAGTGGGTAAAAAGATAGTTTTCATGTCTTTACAAAGCTGACAGTCCTCTCTATCAATTCTGTCTATGTATAGTAAATCTTGTATTTCTTGCTAAGATACCACCACATCTGTTATAGATGTTCTCTGGTCAGTCAGGTAATTCATATTTATAACTGTCTTTAAAAAGTGTATAAATTATGCAATATACCAGGGGGAAACTATTCTTATCTCATATGAGAATCTGAATTTAAGCTGCATACCATAGTGGGCATAGCAAAAGTTCAGGGTGAAAACAAAGTTTCACTAGGAAATAGGACTCAAAAATTATGTAGTTGATGAATAATAATACAGTTTATTTTTTTATTTGAATATTAATAAGCAATTGACAGTAACAGCCAAGTAACACCATCAAGGTTTTTTAAAATAAAACTAGGATCACCAAATATTACAAAGTTGCATGATGTTTATTGGTTTGAGCTAGTCCTATGGAGGTTTTTCAGCTAAACTACTTTAAGCTGTTTTTCTACCTCACTTCAGTTGTTTTTATTTTACTTTCCTGCAGTGCCACATTGTAAAGCATTATCATTTTTATTTTGGTAATCAGCACAATTGAATCACAGAATTAAAAAAACATAAGCAGAACTGTTGATGTGTCAGCAGTGGTGTCTGATGTGTCCACAAGACTGCTGAACCATTTCTGCATTGTCATTTAAATCATTAATACCACATTGGAAGATATTAATTTAGATGTTATTAGTTTAGATGTTATATGGTTACAATTTATTTCAGGTTTGTCTATATCTGGAGATATAAACTAGATTACAAATTCATAGTATTTAAATTAATTAGACATCAAGCTTTCATTAATAATCAAAAACTAATCCACACAGCCCATATAAGCATGTTCTTGTTAAGCTATGTGTTGATGGCACAATCTTAAACTGCAGTAGGTGAATACATTAATTTAGTTGAAACAATACCAAAGTTATTACTGATGTCTCTGTGTCCAGGAATTCATTCTCTTTGAAGATTTTCTTTGAGATATTTAGAAAAATGAAATAAGGAAATAAATGCTCTTAGAGTTGGATTGCTCACAGTTTTTACCCTTTAAATCAGAATAATTTTTTGATCTTTTCTATCATGTCCCGTTTATCATCCTAAATATATCTTAGTGCTGTCTCCAGTTTTGAGGCAATTGAGCAGAGAAGTCATAAGGTTCTAAATTACATGTTCATGATGAGAACACTGGAACAGGCTCTGAGCAAAAGCAGTGTTTGAAAACTTCAATTGTTCTAAAGAGCGACATGTCAAACATACCATACCTGCTTTCGAGAGAGCTCCAAAAGCAATGATCCTGATTGTCTGCCCCTATTACCCAGTATGAAACTTAGCATAACAAGGATGATCCACACAGGCAGGATGTGTCTGAAACGGGAACAGAAAAGGGTTATGAATGTTCACATGTCAGCTCTACAGCGAGATACCTAGCAACTCCTGTAAGAAAGGAATTTAGTTATAAAATGCAGCTAATCAGCAGAAAAAAACTTTCAAATATAATTTATTAATAACTGTGATTTTTTTCTTGATGAAATATATTACATATTCTCAGGGAAATTTCATTCATTGATAATTGTTTTAAGATAAAGATGCAGTGGGAATGTATAGAACTAATGAATAATTTAAAATAAATTTCTTTTTCTTAGCTGATTTTTCCTACTGCATAAGACAGTGAAATAAAGCTATTTTAAAGTATATGATTATTTATGAAAATCATTAATGTAATGCAGCAGCAGAAAAGACTGCATTTGTATAAGTATGGATATGCTGCTGCTAAAACAGCTGGGGTTACTGCACTTTATGTGAATTAATAACGTTTGAATGTGCACTGTAATTATATTAGTAATAAGAATATAGAGAAATGGAAAAGAATATTTTAAACTTTGCACAGTTCCAGGTCAGTTCAGTATTTGTACAGTGAATGGTCAGGGCAGGATTTTTCTTCACAACACTGTGATCAAGTTTCTATTCTACATTTGTTTAGATAAATGCCTCATAAAATTTAAGGTAGTTTGGCAGTATACTTGCTGGAATGCATGAAAGGGTGGGTAAAAGAAAGCCTCTAAGCCATTATAGCAAGTAATCTTTCCTGCTATATTGACCATGCTGCATTCTGTACTTAAATAACTGTACTAGAAAAAGAAATAATCGCCTAATAAAACATGCCAGGATGCATAATAAATGTGCTGGGAGATTGGATATTAATGACTACAAATTCTAGCTGATTAGACAATTGTCTTTTGAATGTGCTTTTGTATATATCAGCAGCTGTGCCCAGACCTTCCTTCTTGCTTGGAAGTTGGAGGCCGTACATTAGTATAAAGTTGGATCAAACTACTTGAGTTGGAGTAAAAGGTAGAGCCTATATCAATATTAACAAATAATGATATCAGCAATATCCTAGTAAATTTAAACTTTCTTTTTTTATTTTTTTCTTCTGAGAGGGCCAGTAAGAAATCGGTGACCCACCAGAAATGTACCTGATGGGAGGGTGAAAGTGCCCAAGTCCCTCACATTTCCCGTGGCTTCTGTTCAGGGAGAAAAGCAGGTCCCTCCCTAGTGGAATAGTGAATGACCTGGGAAAAAAAGTGAAAAATCTCTAGGAGGAAAAAAGCTTACTTTTTTCTTTTTTTACTATTTGCATCTTCTAATGGTCTTCAGCCAGCTATTACTGACTGCCTGATTCACTCTGCCCATGTATTAGCAATACAAGCTGGTATTTCCTAATTTGTACTTTATGCTTGAAACAGCATAGCATCAAAGGATCCGTTGGTTTCAACCTCATTGTGATATTCTATATGCAAGAATAAAACAAAAAAAAATAGCTATTCTTTTTCCTATCAGTTATTTTAGTGATTATTAGCAAAAATACCATTCGCAGAACTGGTATTCAGCACAAAATTTTGGTACATAGTAGTTTCCTTATTAGCAGGTGGCAGTACTGAACAAAATTTCTTTGCTGTTGCAGTACTTACCTAGCAAGAATATATGAATTGGAAATGGCACAATGCCTTGACACAATGGCGTAATACTGTGACACAACTGCACTGCAGCTATCTTAACAAGATTAACATGTACAGAGTAAGATGTAAAACCACACCTGAGTTTTGCTTACTTTGCTTTATTAATTTGAAACAAACTAGACTAGAATAAAGCCTCTTAGCATTTTGTTTGAAGCATCTTCATCAAAGATGTTTCAGCTTCCAAGCAAAGAGAAAACCTTTCTTCTATTAATTCTATTTGAAATAAGAATTTTAGATTCTGTGCTGCAGTCTTCACTGTGCAGAGCTATGGACACCAACCAAGGCAGTGACAGATAAAACATGGCTGAGAAATGAACAGGATTTTGTCTGTCTTTTTGAGTCTTCTTTGTGGCAAAGACACCTTAAGGAAAAAACACACTTAATGGTTTAGGAGGGTCGATACTTGTCCACACTGGCAAATGGGACATTATGGAGTCAGAGTTTATTCAGAAGAAGAATAGTAGCTCGTTACTGGAAGAGGATATGGGGTATGGGGATTAAGTCTCCTTGTAAAGGCGGATCCTGAGCATCAAAGTCTTGTTTGCGCTTGCCCGTGCAGCGCTAGTAAACACCGTTGATTTGTCGTTGAATGTATTTATGGTCCAACATGTACACACAGATTTTGTGTAGACTAAGTATTACATTTGGGGGCTTTGTAAGCTACTTGTCTAAAGACAAAACTTAGTAACTGTGGTAACTTAGAAGAAAGGACTTCTATTTTAATTTAAGTTGTTTTTACTTTAAGAGTTTCATCAATTGTCCATCACTGCAGCTACTGACAAATGATGAAGTGACTATTGAAAAGGGAGGGGTATGCTTCAGTGATACTTAGCAATTCCAGAGGGTGACCACCATCAAGGTTTTTTAAAATAAAACTAGGATCACCAAATATTACAAAGTTGCATGATGTTTATTGGTTTGAGCTAGTCCTATGGAGGTTTTTCAGCTAAACTACTTTAAGCTGTTTTTCTACCTCACTTCAGTTGTTTTTATTTTACTTTCCTGCAGTGCCACATTGTAAAGCATTATCATTTTTATTTTGGTAATCAGCACAATTGAATCACAGAATTAAAAAAACATAAGCAGAACTGTTGATGTGTCAGCAGTGGTGTCTGATGTGTCCACAAATATACAGAATTGGAAAACCAAACTGTTTATAACTGTTAGCATAAAAAGGTTTTAATTGGGGGGATTGTGAACTGCAAAGAGATTAAAAAAAAGTGGTGGTAGAAGGAAGAAACAGCAAACACAATGAAGATATCTGTGCCATTAAATTTAGAATCAGATTTGCTATTCATTTGCAACTTGGGAGAAAATATAAAGAGATTTAACAGATGTAGATAGTAACTCTTACAAAGTCCTGGAGGCACAGCTAGAATGATTACAGCTGTATGGAAACGGCTGTTCTTAGTTCTCAAGGAAAAGAAAACAACAGATAAAGGATGGCAGACTGATGAAAGTGGTGTAATATTTTATGGACCTATGTTCCCAAGATACTGCAGTGCAATAGCAATATAAATCTTCTTTGGTATTTATTCTGCAGTTGACCAGCATTCCAAAAATGAAAAGTGCATTAGATTCTCTCTGTTACAGTATGTACAAACAGACTGCTAGTTGTGTGCAAGTGTTTTGTGTTCATCTCATAAACATAGTTGTTGGTTAATAGGGCTTAGATCTCCCTTCTCAAACATTCATGACATACTTGTTTCTATATTAAATGTTATTATGAAGTAGAAGATATTTTCTTGTACTCCATGTATAAACTTTTTTGTATTAAGTGTATTTTTTCTTTCCTTACAATGTAGCCTTGAATGGGAGCAAGAGCACCCATGTCCATGTAAATGGACAGCAACTGCTGAGAGAAAGAGTGTGATCTCTTCCAGGTCTCATACATCCTCATGAGTAGTCACAGTTTCTCAAGTGGTTCTCACTCCCCAGGAACCTGGCCTTGAGCACAGGCAGCTTAAATTCCTGGCCTGGGGGAGACACTTGACAAATGCGTCTTTGAATCAGAAGCACCACATTAAGGACCTGATATTTTCTAAGCGTCCACCTTGAAACATGTTTTTTCTAGTTTTCCTGTTTGGTCTCCTAACTGTTTGTTTGCTATCATATTGTGATCCAAACAGTTTATTTTACAAGTTTAAAAAAATATATGTGGGCATAACTGGATGCATTTTTATTTTTACACATGCTCTTCCTGAATCTCTAAAGGTAGGATTTAGATGCCAGGTATATATTTACCTACGGTTAGTCTCCATCCATAATATGTATTTTCACTGGTGAAATAAAATATTGCTTCTAAATATCCTAGAGGGTTTTGGTTGAAGGACAGCAGTACATTAAGAAATGTAAAGGGTGTACACAGGTTGTGTAGTTCCTGCCTGTCTAAACAGACTAAATATTCATTATTCATTATTAGTTTGGGTTTTTTTCTGTCTTGAGTCTTACAGACTTGGCAGTATTTTAACCTTTTTTTGCTGTTTTTCTTAAGCAAAAACCAAATCTATACCACCTTTCCTTTGTTCATCATCCTAGAGATAATGTTTTTGAATTTTAAACTTTTAAATTCTAATACTAGATTGCAGTGTCGTGATTTAAGGATATTAGTAATTTTTGCCAAGGGCAAAAGGCTGATTTTAACAAAATAAGTATTAAAGATACAAAAATCCTATGTCTAATAAGGGAAATCAACAACCTTACTAGTGAACTACATGGGATAAGGATTGATATATGTTGGTATATGCAGTATTTGCGTTTTCTGAAGTATATTACATGCTATATTTACATATAGGAGCAGTGTCTGTTTAAAGGTTGACTTTACTGTGTGTTAAAATTCAAACACTTGCACAGAAATGTTATTTGAATTGTGCAGAGTGAGAACTGGGTAAACAACAAGAAAGCTTCCAAATGCAAACCAAGAAATTCCTCAGACAAAATCTCCTTTAAAAAAAATGCACACAAACTTGAAAAGCTTTTCTTAATAGTAGTTGTGCTCTTACTGCTGTATTTATGTCATTTAATACATCAGGTCATGATTCTGGCAGAAAAGTTATTTCCAGCATTTATTTTACTGCTGGGCAGTTGATAGCTCAGGGCATGCAATGAAAATAATAAGGTGAAAGCTAAACTCTCAAAGTGTGGTCATTTTTGAACTAAAAAAGAATGTATTATATCAAATCACTGGGGTCACTGGCCAAGATTTGCTTCATAGAGAAATGTGCAGCTATGCCTGGGACCATGCGTCTCATTTAAATATTTTTATTCTATGCAAAACAGCTCTTGATATAAAATGCTACAGATAGCCTTAGAGTATTACACATTCATGTGTGGTGGTACCTGCCTTTTCTTCCTTTGTTTCAGGAAAGCTGTGTTGCAGAGATCATTGAACAAATCATTAAGACTGTGCATGGGGATGCCACTGGGGTCTGACAGCTGGATCTAGTACTCTTGAGAGTGTCCATTACCCCTTTCCCACGAGTGGGATAAAATTTGTCCTCCTGTCAAATTTTGTCTGACAACTTCTACTCACTCTCACTGCTTGTCAGCACAAGGGATATTCTGAAATATATTGATTTAACCACCAGAAAGTTTAGAAATGCAGTAGTGAGCTGAAGACAACTCCTTCATGCCTAGAGTATATTAAATTTGTTTTCACTGGGGATTGACAGTTGCAGGGAGGCTGAGGGTGTTGAGACTGTCCCTTTGCTTCTGTGTTTTGCTTTTTCAAGTGGCCTTTTGCTGCTATATGTCCCTGAATGAAGATAAAACCACCTTAGTTTTTTGTCATCCCATCCTTTTATTCCTTACCACCATCAGAAATAGCCAGTTTAAATAGTACCTTGGGGGGGAAAAAAACCCCAAAAACAATATATTGAATTATTAAGGAAATTTTTTGAAAAAAATTGTGATAAATATGGTTTTTGAACTTAATTATCCATAGAGAATGTCTTTCAATACAATCTGTTGTCTACTGGGGTTTGGGATGGGGAGAAATTACTGTATTTATTCGAATTGTTTAATTACTTTAACTTTTCTTCTCCACCTACAATAAAAAGATTTTTAGTTCTTAACTTATTAATACCACTGAGAAACTTCTTTGGGGATCAGTAATTCCCTCACTCTGCTACAAAAGAAACTCGGTTCAACAAATAAGGCCGCAAGTATTGCTTAACCTTTATTGCAGTTGCATTCCCTTTCCCCCAAACAATTAAAAGTGAAAGAAAACAATTTTCCAGTAGTGAGGGAGCAAGACAACCACTGTATTCTGTTGGTCTGTCACTCAGAGCATCATACCTCATGTATCTCTTTTGGCGTGTTAGACAATGTAATTCACTAGGAAGGAAGAATGTACTAGACTGGAATTCACCAAGGGAATTTACCAGTTGGCTGAACACCATATAATATAAAATTAACTTACTCCTTTAGCCAGGATCCAAATCAGAAAATCTAAGGAATACCTTTCTGAGGTACTAGTTCTGTGAGCATATCCTGTATACTTATGTTAAGAAGTGTAAATCAGAATTAGTCATAAACCGTGCTGAACGTACAAAGTTGGGCTGAACTGTGTTGTTTTGTTACTGCATGTGAGCTTAGGATCTTGTTGAATCCCACACAGCGAGAAATGCAGTTGCTGCTTGACTGCCGCTTCTATTTGCATACATCTGGTATGACAGCAAGTTTTGACTACTTCTTGCAACATCTTTGTGCTGATTATGTCAGTTAAACACCACCCAGGATTCATTTCCTTAATTGCTTGGCCTTTCACCTCCTGAGCCTTGCCAGTCTTAGGCTACAATCATGAGATCAGCACTCAAAAGTGAAATGAGCGCTGCTTGCAAAGTATTTTGAGGACAAAAGCTCTGATTTTTGTTTGTTTGGGGTTTTTTTTGTCAGGTTGTATTTTGTCTGATTTAAGATTATCCTTGAAAGCTCACACAGTATCAGATAAGCACCAAAGCAAATGCAGAAGTGACAACATGCTAGGGACAGGGAAACAGACTGTCAGACCTGTTCAAGCAGCCTTGGAACAGCCTAATTATTCTCAGTGTGCTTCAGTGAATGACAGCATGTGTCACTGTCCTATTAGCAAAAAATAAGTTTGAAAATACACATTACCCAAAACGAGCATCAGTTCCAGTGAGGGAGTGGGCTGAGATCTGGCCACACTCCTGAGGTACCTCAACTGTAACCTCAACTTCTGAAACTGAAGGGATGCTCAAGTTTCTTTGCTTTTGAGGGATAAACAAGACATAACATTTTTAAATAATTAATACTATTTTCCTGAGAGGAAGTTGTTAATTAAATGCTAAGGCTATGGTTGGCCTGTCATAAAATGTTGCTCATCACTAATTGAATACCTAAAAACTAGTTACTAAATTTTTTCTATATAACTCTTTTGCCTAATTAGAATGAGTTCAGAAAAGAGCAACATGATTGGAAAGCTACGGAAATTGCTTCTGAGGAGATTAAAGAAATTAAAATTCATAGCCTGGTGTGCAGATGATTATTGGGGGGAAATGATTCCTGAAGTATTAATGACAGTAAAAATATTCTTAAAAATGGCTGAGAATGGCTTAAAAATTCAGCCAGTTCCAAATCATGTTGGTTTACCACGAGGAAGACATCAGGGCATCTCATTTGTGGAATTTGGGTTTTGCCATGTGCATGTCAAGAAGCATCTGAAAATTAATTTCTCATGACCCACAAATTTGCTGTACATAATGGAATATCTGCTTATCTAAGCTGTAAGCATGGATTGTATAGAAGGTGTGGTAAACCCTACAAAGCTACTAAAGAAGAAAAATTTGATCCCTGCATCAGCATAACACAATCAAGGTTCAAGACTGTGTGTTTCTGTATTTTATTGCTTCCCTCATTTCAGCATCTACAGGAGCCTCAGGATGCTGTGCTTAGTTGGGCGTTATAATGATTTCTCAGGGAAAACCTGCAACCTTGCTTTAACTTACTTAAGTGATAAGTCATTGTAAGCTCATTGCTCCTTTCGGGGTTTGGTTTTATCCTAGTGCTGCTTTCCAGTTTGCAAGAACAGCAAAATTGCTGCAGCAGAAAGATTTTCATTGCATTCTATGGATCCTCAGATATCATTGTAGGTTCTTGCATTGGAATAGGGCTGTGCGCCACTGTGTTAGGAGCTGAAAAACATCAAGTTATGCCATTTCTTTTAACCCCTTCCCCATATGTTTTTTTACTCTCTTTCTTCTGTGAAATAATGGGAGTCCAGCTCATAAAAGCTTTAAACTTTCTTAACTGTTAGTACTCTGCCTAACTTATACTTTTAATGGCAGAATTAAAAGGTCTAAGAAGCCTCTAAGATTGCCAGAGTGAAACCTCTGAATGGAAAAAAAAGAAAAAAAAATTTAAAAAAGAAAAAAAAAAAGAAAATTAAAGCTCCCTTACCTTTCAATTTGGAGATTATATGCATTTATATCCCTGTGTCCTCATCCATTTATTTTTCTTTCTACTACTACCATTTTTTAGGAGTAAACCTGTTTATCAGGAGTCACCTATATGTAGGTGAATTTCAGACTGAGGAAAAGAAAAGGTCTTCAGTGTTCATGTTACAACCCACTACAGAAGGCAAGGTTAACCCAGGTTCTTGTTAATAGATCCCTTGGGATTTATTAGAGTGAAACAAAACTGAATACATATATATGTATTTACAAAAACATATATGTAGGGTTTATTTTGGAGCAGTTTGGCTGCAATGGAAAGCAGGTGCATAGGCATCTTGGTTATTATCTGTAGTAATATAAAAGCTTAAAAATAAAATTTAAGAAAATGTAGAAGGGAAAGAAAGAAAGAAAGAAAGAAAGGATAAGAGTAGATAAATATCACCACGTCTGGATCCATGAATGAGATTTGATTTTTTCAATTTTGATGTCCATTGGTCAAAGTGATGGTCCCAGTCTTGATCCATTGCAGGTGGGGGAAGCCTGCAAAATACAACTTTCAGTGGGTTAATGTATGCTGAGGGTCAGGTGGAAATGTTTTATTCTGTCTGATGCAACATTGTGGACCATGGGGCACTTCAGGAGTTGCTGATGGTTTATGATAGCTCTCACATCAGCAAGGCTGAGCCAGCTATGCCCCATTGGAAGGGATGAATGCCCTCAGGTCTAAGCGTTAATGTCCCAGTACTTCCCTGGAAAGCAGTTTTTCATATCCAAGTCATTTCTGTAAGGGAGGACACTGATATCATAAAAAACACTATCTTGCCTTGCAGGATCTTCTTCTCATTGACCTCTTCCCACATCTGGCTCAAAACCCAGCTTGTTGTTGAACAAAGGTCAGTTTGTCATGTCCATCCTCCAGTGGTAGGTGTGCACCCCCTCTGCACCTGGGTAGTTACTTTGTGTATGGTCAGCAAAGCACTCTGCTCTTTTTGCATTCTGCTGTTTTTGCAACTCAATTGTTTTGAGTCATTAACCATTAACATTCCAGTCTCTCACAAGGTGGTATGGACTAAATTCTGAATATTGCATAATTCTGAATGGTAACCACATGTTGCAGATCTGTAGTCAAACCTGTGCATAGTTCATATATAGTACAAGTCTTATTATATGGAGCTAAGGGACCAAATTAGGATTACAATGCTTTCTTTAATGTGCTGCAACCATGTAATATGGATTGATTTACTGTAGCTCATCTTTACAGGACAGATACAGTCATTTTTTAACAAAAACATCAAATGTAGAAATATGTCAGCCACTTCATTCTTCATTTATAATACTTTCCAGTTGCTATGGTGAAATACAGTCTGGAAAAGCCAAGGAGAGAAATAGAAGATTTAGTGTACGTGGGTCATTTTATATCAAAGAAAGGTGCAGCACAAGAAAAGAGCTGCATAATAGCGATGTTCTTATGATTGAGGTTAATAATACATTTATTTTTTCCTTTGGTTTATTTGCTAACCATTCATTGAACCATAGGGACCCAGAAATACCAGTTTTGAAAGAGGTTTTGCACAGGATAAATTGACAATTTTAAATTGAGAGATGATTTGGAAGCTTGGATGATGGATATTCCTGTTCATTAGTAGAATATTAGCTTTTCTTACTGGCATACACAGTTCATTTATTTTCTCATTCATCACCACAGAAAACACCTTCCCTTTCTATAGGAACTCCTCTGAGGTCATCTTACTGCACAGCCCATAAATACATAGCTTCCTGGATGTATGGGCAGGCACAAGTGGGTACAGTCATAATTTGGCTAACAGAAAATGACTGAATATGGAGCTGTGAATGGTGCTATTCTGTTCCATCATTTCTGCCAGCTTGATGTGTAGGCGTCCCAGTAGTTTCTTATTTGCATGAATAAAGTGATTGATAATGGCATCCTCTTGCTTCAGTGTATCATTACAAAAATAGTAGTGAAAGAAGAAACTCAGCAAGTCAGACATTACCATGTTTGTTCCAAATGTGACAAGACTGAAGAAGACAAGAGTTGTACAGGCAAAAAATTGCATTTTGTTATAAGCAGGAAAAGCATATCTTAGTCAGAGGAAGGTGGGTGTCTGCAGCTAACAAAGTAGTTGGGTGTGATTGGCCCTTAGTAGTTCCATTATACTGCACTTCTCCTGTGTAGAAATATATTTGTGCCTACAAATTTGGTAGTGGCCATTCCTGCTGCAGCAAGTATGATTTAATACAAAAAAAACCCCAGGTCTTTAGGGTGAAGACACAGTTGCATATTTAGAGATAATTTTATTTGTCAAACAAACCAGTGGGCTTTGCAGTAAAAAACCCAGAATTTGATTACTCACTATTACTAAATGTAATTTAACCTTGTTTAGGAAACATATAGCTGCTCTTTAATGCTTTGCTAAAGCTTAATAAATTAAAATGCTACTGTTGCTCCTGTTGCTACTCTTTGTGAATTAAATGCAAGGACATGCCATTTAATTTACAAACTACTTGTACATTAGGTATTCTAAACATATTTGTATAACATGCTGTATCAATTATATTTTTTTACAAATAAAACCACCAGTAAGTATTATGTTATGAGGGGAGTTGGCAATGGTTTTCCTGTGGGATTCTTTTCAGTTCCTGTTTTCAGATCAGTAATGGCAGCAGTCCTTTGATATAGATCAAAACAAGAACAAAAGCTTCTTAGAAGCAAGTGAGAGCCATAAGGTGAAAATGAAGAGAGGAAAAAAGAAATGAAATCCCATGCCATAGCCTAGAACATTTATACAGCTATAACTGCAATATTATTTTAGTGTAATTTACTTCTAAGTATGAGACTGAACCTTTAGAAACTTGGATATCATATTTTCTTCCTTGATTACAAACCAGTGAAATTTATCTTGCCTGTAGAGATGTTGAATTTTTCCTTTCTCAGCCTATATTCACTTACAGTCATTAAAGAGCTAAGGCACTTCGTGTAAATATTAAAGAGGATATATGAAGCCCGACAAATTTAATCTTAGGTAATTACACTCTACCTTGCTCTTCTAGCTAGCAAAAGTTTCCCTGAAATTCTGTCTGCATGAGTAATCTGCTAGTGTAATATTGGGCTCTTGAATAGCTGCAGCACTGGTGAGATGAACAACATGATTCCATACGTTAGCCTCATTTTTCTAAACATTTTATGAAAGTTACATGATGTTCCGTGATTAGCTGTAGCATCCTACAAAGGAGGCATTACATTCAAAATTATTTTACCCTGAGAATAATTATGGAAAAGGTATGTGTAAATTAATTTCTTCTCCTGGTTTTTGAAATGCTTTCTAGTGAACGTAGTTTTCTTCTGCAGATCAGAGAGAGAAACTTTTCTGTGTAGAAAACTGCAGTTTATTGCCTGTGAGTGGTTTTCTTACTGGCTAACTAGTAGGATTAAGTTCATTATCCACCAGATAACTTTCCTAATAAGCTCAGATGTGGCATGAACAAGAAGCTGAAGATTTGCCGTTTATCTGACCTGTATGTAGGTGCCCTTTCTGTGTTTGTTTGACCATCTCATTCTCTTCTGGCTGTGCAACATCTCCCTCTGGAAGAAGTGAGTACAGAAAGAAGGGCAGCTAATTAATACTTCCAAATTTTGTTTCTATTTCTAACTCATCTGCAGTTTCCCTTTTTAGATGCATTGGGGGAAAATATCAATTAGACTTTAATGAACTATTACTCCCAGCCAATTAAGACACACACACACACACAAACACAAATTAATTGCAACACTGCAGATTTCATCACCCAGGAAGGGAGTAAAATTCAAGTCAATTAATGAATAATAATACATCCTTGCCTTAAAAACTGTCATTGTACATTAGACAACAGCAAATACAGAATTTCTGTACAGAAATGAAAATCATTATAAGAATAAAGAGAAAAGTCTGAAAAGACTGATACTGTTTACAAGCAGTTGTTAAAAAGAAAATATAGTGAAAAGACATCAAACACTTAAATGTATTTGGAATCAGGTAGGTTCTCTATAAGAGTCAGAAGAAATATGAAAAGATGAAGAGTTTATAACTTCTAGCATAAATTTCTTGTAAATATTAAAAGTTTTTTAAGAGAACTAAGGGAATTAAAAGAAAATACATATCATTTTACTGTGCTAATTACAATGACAGATATAATCCAAAAGCAACAGCTGACTGGGATTACACTAATTTAAAAATAAAGTATAAATGAAGTCTGATAATACCAGATAATTTTGAAAGCAGAGGGTAGCCATATTAAATTGTTGGGAAATTTTATATCCTAATACACTAGAAACTGAATTATTATTTAGGTATTATTTAGGTATTTTTAGAATTTGCAATTGTTTTATTCCTTAATTGTTCGATTCTTAGCATCCTATGTGTTATTCTTAAGCATTTGCTACTTCTTTTAATGTGTTAAATTAGGTGGAATTTTTGGTTTTAAATGGCAGTTTTTCTCTGCTCTTAGTCAACTTTGAAATTAATGAAATTTAATTTCCCATATCTAAGCTTTATAAATAATATTTCTGAGTGTTTTTTTCTTTCAAGAAGTAAGGGAAAATTGTTGGTATTCTACAAGCATGCATCAATCAGTTACAAAATGTACTTAGTGCATAATACACTGTCCTATTTTAGGTGTCCTTTTTATATTATTTGTATTCCACACATAAATGATTCTATTTACAATGGTTAGAGTAGCCAGTAATTGGTAGGGATTGTTTGTAGAAAAATTTTAGGACTCCAGAACCAGATCATTCTTGTAGGTGCCACTAATTTAGGCATATCTCATCTGTCCAGTTCAAAACTCACTTGGAATCTGTGCCTTCAGGTAAGATATATCTCCTACCACACTTCAGCACAGATTCCTCTTGACTCTACTTAGGAGAGAAATATTTGTTCTTGTTTTTATGCAGAGGTCCTGAGTTCCAGCTGAAGCTCTCTGCTCAATCAGGCCAATCTTCCCCTCTGGCACATCTTTTAGCACATGGAGAACAGCCTACTCCTGTAACTGTAATATTGCCTCCCTAGAGCACTTCAGCCTCCCTGGTCTCCTTTGCCCTTTAGGACTGTCTCTGACAGGACTCTCTCAACCTTATCAAGCCAGTGTCTGTCCAGATGTCCAAGGTGGCCTTTCTGATCACCCCCCTCCAGAGTTTTCTGAGAATTGAAAACTCCCATTTCATGATTGCTGTGCCCAAGATGGCCTGCAAGCACCCCATTACCCACCAGCTGACACTCAGCAGGACCAGTGGGACATCTCCCCTCATCAGCTTGCTCATCAGCTGTGTCAGGAAGTTATCTCCCACACACCAGGAACCTTCTAGACTGCCTGCTCTCTGCTGTGTTATATTTCCAGAAGACATTTGACAAGTTAAAGTCCCCCATGAGAACAAGGACTAGCAATCACAATACTTCTCCCAGCTGCTTATAGAACATTTTTGTGCCTCTTCATCCTGACTGGGTGGTCTGTAACAGACTCCCACCATGACATCTGCCCTCTTGGCCTTTCCCCTGATTCTCACCCATAAACACTCAACCCTATTGTTGCCATCATTAAACTCTAGATAATCAAAACCCTCCCTGACATACACAGCAACCCCACTGCCTCTCCTTCCTTGTCTGCTTCAAATCTTAAGGGAGAAGAATTGAAGGCCAGTGGAAGATGCAATGTTTAGATGGGACAGCTTCATAACGAATTCTAGTACTTTCTTTTTTCCTTCATGCAACCTGGTGAAGAATCACAGGGAAGGTTGTGCAAACTTAAATATATTGCTCAATCACCACCAGAATGCGTTGAAAAGTCAAAAATGAAAGCTGGATTTAGGGAAAGAGAACAAGCCAGAACAATGCTTGGATATTACAAGATGTCATCCCCTGGTTTCAGTTTTTTTCAGTTTTATGTAAAAATGGTGTTTCCTTTTGTATCCTGGAGGGTTACATTATTGAAAAATTCCTTTGAACAACTTTTAAAATTTATTTGTACTGTCAATACAGGCACCCTGTAAGAATGTGACACATAAATATTTGTTTTTAAATAATTGAACAAAATGCGAAATGTGTGAGAGAAATTACAATGGATTTTGAATTTAGAAGGATCAGAATACAAAGAGTTGCCCTACATATAGCAGAATTTTATTATCTCCTTCTTCAAGATTGATTTAATTTTCTAATGTTTTGGGGTGTAAAATTTTTTTAATTGAACTTCTTCCAGAACAACTCACATCTCTAAGTAACATTGTTGTTTTAATCTGTTGCATGGCATATTGCAGGAAAGATTTCATATATCACTTCCTTCTCCTTTCCACATAGTTTCTTATCCTTGCTGCTTTGCTTTCTAGGGTTAAGGCTTGGAGATTCACAAATTCAATGTATGGTTCCCCTAACTTAGAGAACTATCCTGAGAAACAACAGGAAAGGTCTATTTCTTTTTTTAAGGATGTATTCTCTGAAGTCAGTAATCAGTTACATTGATTCAGGTGGATGTTCTCAGCTTATGTTTTCTTCTGTTTAAAAATTCTTCTGTAACTCATTTGCTGTGCCGGTAGAATTGGCCCCTAAAACTCATCAAATTAATAATCTTTCTCCGTGTCATTTTTTTAAAATATCCAAGCCTTTCTTCTTGTATGAAAGCAGAAAACAAAACCTTAGCTGTGTCTGGGACCACTTCTTGCTGGGTGACTTTGTGCACGTGGGTTGGCACATTCAGTGGTGGAGTAGAAGGGCCTCTGTTCCCAAGAGTGGGAAGCTTAAGAACACAAGGTGGCCTGAACCTCCTGCATGAAAGGAGAATGTGGACTGACAGATTTCTCCATTTTAATAATTTCCCTGAGACTATTTATTAACACTAAATAAGGCCTCTTTAACTGATATAGTATGAGTGGGACATTATATTAGGATTATTGTTTCTGAAATACTGTAAACATTTGTTCATGCTTCGTCATTTAAGAAAAAGAACACAAATTTGAGAAAAAGAAAAGCCTAAGTAGGAATAACCTCAAGGAAAAAATAGAAGCCAGAGATCAGAATGAGGTCAAGACGAACATGTCAGAGTCTTAAAAGGAGAAGGTGATATGGAATAGCTAGAAATTGTAAAGAGGAAACAGAATGTTACTTTTCTATTAAAAGGAGAAGGACTTAACAGGAAAATGTAGAATATGAGGTAAAAATAATGACATATTTGGAAGGTGCAAATGTGGGATAGTGTATTTGGTTTGATTTGCTTTTACTGTGCTTTCCTCTTAGACACTGTTTTAGCTTTACAGGGTAATGGGAAAGTGAACTGACACTCAGATGGAGAGCATATATAAATAATAGAGAATTCATGACATTCTACTATTAAATACCCAGAAGTGTAAAATCAAAGAATATTCTTGCTTATATATTGACTAGATATAACCTAAAATTAACTGAATTACATGCATTTTTGAATAAATAAAAATATGTAGATTCTAGAGTTCTGCCTATAATGTAATTCAATGCTTACAGACTTCAAAGAAAAACAAAAAAAAAAAGGTCATAGTAAATTGTAGACTACATTTTTCTTTCCCTGCTTGGTAGCCCATAAACAATAGATTACTAATGTTACAACTTTTATTATGGTAATTTAAAATTATAATGAATTTCTGAACAAAAATAGAAGTATCTGAGCTTCTTGATAGTTAGCAAGATTCTTTTCTAGTTGAAAGAGTTTAGCAACCTGAGTGGTTGATACTGGACATAATTTATGTAATTCTTTATAGTGCTAGAACATATGCTTTTAATAATAAGGGTGTCTAAAATTATTTTTTTCTGAGGCTTTCCTTCTCTTTATTCTTGTGCCTTGTATACCAGTGGACAAGATTTATTTAAATTATTGGGATGGGCACAAGGGTAAGAATTTAGGCATAACCTTGTATTGTTTATGCATGTGCTGCATAAAGATTCTTCAGAGTGTATTCTTTGCACTGGGTATCCTCTTGGTAATCACATTAATAAACTCAGGACAATTAGTTTTATACAGATTGTGTAATAAATCAGCTGGGATTCCTTTTTCACTGATGTGTAGCCTGGACAAGATCTTCCCAGGAGCTGTGAAAAATGTCTAACACCCATTCATGTATATCAGAGTTTGGGGTTCAGCACTTCTAGGTTCATGTCCTGAGGCAGAAAAGCACTGGTTTGTTTCTTAATCAATAAAGAATAAATTCTTCCTGGCTGCAGGTCAGGGGTTTGGGCAGTGCATATCTCCTTGACAGCACTGTATTTTGCTAGCTGGAGGCACTGATCATGCTGATGTGTATTTCTTTAATTTGTATTCTCACTTTCAGTGAAGATTCTAATTAGACTCTGGTGATGCTTAAGAAGAGGAATAGGAAGCGTTTCTCTGAACATTGTTCTTTCTAATGCAGAGGATGGTAGTTTTCTGACATGCAGCATTTAGCATGTGAAAACAGATGTCTGTCTTTAGCAAACTGTCGTTTCTCAAACTTAACAAAAATTGTGCTAAGAGAAGCTGGGGAAAGGCTGTGAGGCTGGGGAGAATTGCAGTGCCTGTGCCTGGCAGTGCTGGAGTACTGAGTGCTGATAGCAGCGTGCTACCTAGTGCAAGTTTCCAGAGAGCTTTTCTTCTTGGCACTGACACAGCCAAGTCCCTGCTCTGACACAGATGTTCCTCCAGCAGCTCTAAGTAACGCTGCTCGACGGATACAATGTCATACCCAGAGGTTCGTGGTCCACCTCAGCCTTCTAAGAGGACTCGCTACTGATGAAATCAAATGCTTAGAGAAGCATGAGATACAGGGCTTTATCTAACATTTTATCTCAGCTAGAGTGGCTGGTGAGCTGCCACGGCTTGGTATAGTGCTGCTTTACACCACTGCAACTTTCTTCAAAGCGAACTCTTGGTAAAATCCTCTAATTTCCCTCTGATTGCAAACCGGTGTGAAGACTGGAATGATTTGCCTTTTGGAAGAATGTTGACTCTCGAGTGGGAGTCAGAGGGACTACAAACAGTGGGTATTGTTGTGATTATATTTGCATCTCTGAAGCTGCTACATTTGCTGGGACTGATTGATTTTTCAGAAGGTAAAGTGGTCACTTACAGTTTGTGCTGTTTGTAGGTTTGGTGTCTGATCTGCTAAAATAGAGAGCATCAGCTATAGCAGCTGTGAAACGAAAAAAGTGAAAGTAACAGAATAAAAATCCTGGTTTGCTTCTGTTGCTTTTACTTTGTTATTGAAAACAGAAGTAGATGCTAGCATAAGATTTTTATTTTACAATTAATTTACAACTGTCTGTGAGAGGATGTTTATTAAAAAAAACCTTAAATAGTGAGCATAACACCTGTCAGTTGCCTTTAAAAGCTGTTCAGTGCTACTGAACTTGATAGATTTTAGTTCAGTTCATGTTTACAAAATGCTTTGCTCTTCTGATTTGTGATGCAATTAGAGTCTTGTTCTGTATCTGTGTTTTAAAAATCTGTTTCATAGATAAATGCAATACACTGTTATTACAGGGTGAGCTTTAGGGTGAAGCCTGCTCTACACCTTTCAAAAAAAGGCATAGATGTCAACATTAAATGTGTGTATTTTAAATATATATCATGAATATATTTTAAAATTAATGTTGCTTGCTCAGAATCTTGTCTGCACTCTACTATATGGGTCTAACCATTTCATCTACTCCCAAAGAGGGCTTCACATCAATTTATTAGAACTTTTGTTTCTATACAAAGGGAGGGGTTTTTTTTCACATTTTATAGAAATGAGCTATTTCAGGTCAGTTATTAATGAAATTTTTTTGCTGTCAACTTTTCAAGTTTTTCACAAAATGTCTATTAAGTCACTGAAGACCTTGCTAAAAAATTCTTGCTTTTGTCATTATGTTTGCTCATGTGAGTCCAAACCAATCCTTTTTGCTGGGTAACTGCTTTCAGTCAGAATCACACAGCCAAGGGGAGCACTCCAGTTTTCTGGAACATTAACTTTTCATCATAGAATAGGATCTTTGCTGGATGTAGATTCAAATAATAACCTCATAAAATTGTTCAATGCTGATAAAATTTGAAATCTTTAACACAGCACTTATATAGTTACTGAACTATTGAAATAAATCAATAATCAAATAAAATTTTAAATCCTTCAAACTGTATGTGGTAAGAATATATCTTTGCTTTGTTACTATATAATGTATTGGTTATGGAATTACTTTTTCAATTCTAAACAATGGGTAATTTACCCCTCATAGCAGTGCTCACTTTTAGGTTTTTTTAATACTCTGGATGTGTAACATTTGTGACATGTAAAAAAATCATCATGGTTATGGATTAACTTCAGCTTTATTACATATGGTAACAAATAGGAAAAAAAGATTGAAATGCAATTGGCTTTTTTTAGTATATGTGGAGTAAGATCCTTTTCCTGATTCCTCACTGGTATTGCCGTTATGTTTGTGGGGAAAGGTTTTATATGATTTCAACTCTATTAAATCACTTAAAAAAAAAAATTCTCCTGGTACAAATTACACTGATTTTAATAATAATAATAAGTTCAAGATGATCTATCGATTGAAGTACAGCTTTTTGTTTTAATGCACCCATTAGTGTCATGGCATTTCCTCACATGCTAATTTCACTCAAAAGTACCTAGCAACATAAACCAACCCCTAAATGTAAAAAGATTAAACTTTGTAAGGTACAGTTGATATATTTATAACTGCAGTGTGAGTAATTCCAGTAACTTGGGGGATTTCCAGTTCTCCTGGGGCTGATCTGTGCTAACCAACTCTTCCATGTTTGGGTATTTCATTAAACGAGAATTCTGCACCAAATGCTTAAGGAATATTTTATAGTGTATTCAGAACTAGTGATTTGTTGTTCACCTGCTGAATGCAAGGACAGGTTTTCTGTTCATATGCAAGGAGGAGCACATTTAAAATGCCAGTGTTGATCTGGAAACCAAAATGAGCAATGAGTCCTGCCCATCTACCACATGCAGGCAGGTCATGGGTCATATGCTGAAACAAATCTGTTCCCATAGTTAGGCTTTCTGATGCCTTAACATGCCTGTCTTAACATCCCTGATATATTGACATATACTGCAAATATCCCTGAAAGAAAGGACAGCGTGTCTGATGGTTGCTAATACAGGGCAGAGAAGACAGATAAAGGACAAATCCTTAGCTGCTAACTTGCTACAGTTCCGCTGATTTTAGTGCAGCTATGGTGAAGAAGAGCCTGACTTGCCCTCATCTTCATGAGAAAACAGGAGAATCCAGTCAATCTGCTTAGTTTTACTGAATAAACTGATTCACAGAATTAACTAGGTTGGAAAAGACTTTTGACATCATCAAGTCTAACCTATATTATTACAGTGTTCAACAACTGGCAGGACAGAGAGAAACCTGATTTTACCCTGTGTCCCATACTAGGGACTATGTTATTCTGCTTCATCCATTCTCCACTTTCCAATAAGCAGAAAAGAGACCAGAATGAAGATAAAGCTGGTTCAGTGGAGCCAGCAAGCTATTTCAGTTAAAAGGACAGAATTGAATCAATACAACTTTTACTAGGAGAGATTGAAACTCCCCTTTCCCTCTCCTTCCATCACTTTGAAAGTGGTTTGACACTGACCATTATCTTCCCTCCAGCTTCCTTGCCTGGAGCTTTTTCTGCCTGGCAGCTTCACTCCAAAGCTTTTGTTTTGTTACTCAGGCTGGAAGGGGAGGAGAGGAGAGGAGATCAAACTGAAGCAATGGAGCAGAACAGTAAAGCAACAGGGCCAGGCTTAGAGGGAATTCATCCACCAGAAACTTGGAGGGGAGAGATGGCAAAATGAAGGATTCACTTTGCATTTCTGTATCCAGAACAGCTGTCAAGTAGTAGCTATGGAGAGAGATTATGTAAACACGTGTGAGCAACTTTTTAAATATTAGGGAACTGCATAAATCAGTCTTTGAAAGGAAAAACTCTATGTCTTTTCCTACATCATGCACTGACTGTATCTTGCAATATAACATCTCTTACAGAAATGTTTTTCTTTTACTTGAGAATAGAATTGGCCATTGTTGCAATCTATTTTAGACTCCATTATTCCTTCCCTTTTCCTTACACTAATCTCTAACAGTCTCCACAGCTTGTTGTTATCTTTCAAATGCTTATCCAGATATAAATGTCATGTTTGGCATGTGAATGTCCCATGAACTCCATGTCTTTTGGTTAGTAGGACTCACTGGTGTCTGTATGTCTTTCAACTCAATAGGCTATCAAGGCTGGGTAAGAATATTTGATCCTTAGTTTCTCCTACTGTGATGCAAACAAAAGACCAGTTCACTTGCAGTTATCAATAAACATATTTGGGTGCAAAGTCAGCTTTGTGAGTAAGTAATTTGTTGCTTTATCTAGAATCTGGAAATTGATGAAGGGGGTGAATAGAGGTAGTTTTTAAGAGAGGTAGTTTTCTGCCTTAGGATATATCTTCTCTATGCAGGTACAGAAAGATCTTTATTTTTTCATATTTTATCTAATCTAATCTAATCTGGATGGACAGAAGTCACCTCTAGTTCAAAAATTATGTTAGTGCATTTATCTGTTCTGTCACACAAACTGCTAAAATGTGGCCTCTCTCATAGTTCAGATACTTAAAAGCACAGAGAAGGCATTAGGTCTGTCTGCAACCATCTGTGTTAACATGTTGTTAGTTACCCTTAGGGCTTAGCAAAACCAGTAAGGTTTAAAATATTGTCTGGAGTGCAGTATGACTCTCACCCTTAGAAAATGACTGATATGGGGTAAGACATACTGCTGAGAAATTCTGTATTGCATCATATTCTGTAAGAAAAAGAACACCAAAAAGCATGGGAACTTTGTCCTTCTCTGCATGTGGCTGACATGAATGATCCTAATTTGAATGTCCTCTTCATCCACTGGAAACTGTGCTACAAGTCCAGCTTCCAACAGACTCTCCTATGCTGCTCCCTCTCCTGCATAACTTCTCTCTGCCAAATGGGGTGCAATGTAGCATAATTCTACAGTAAACAGAAAGGCAAAAAATATGCCATGCAGCAGTACCTTTCCCCTTGCCTTTTCTCAGCAGCTGCTTATAACACCTGGTCTCAGTAAGCTGTTCAGTTAACATGTGGTGGAATGACCACCTTCTGCTTGTCTTTTCTTCTTCTCCATACAATGCAGAGTTGACAGAACTACTGTATTCTGAGTAAGCATCTGTTACCTGCCCCAAAAAATTCTGTTCATGGGTGCTGATGTTCCAGTGCCAATTAATGGCATCAAGGTATATAGCATTATTAGGTCTCCTGTGATTGTTTGTGCATCTGCCACACCTGAAACGAGAATAATTCCCCCACCATCAAGTATATTAGCACCTGTGCACATAGACTTGGTTTGCTGCATATGAATAGATGGAAGGTGTTAAGGTTCAAATGCTGTCTTTCCAGTAGCACACTTCTCCTCCTCAGAGACAAACAAACTGTATTACATGTTTTCTTTTGGTTTGTTTTGCCCACCCTCCTTGTAAACCTTGGCAGACATTCTGGATTCAAGGTCTCTAAAGGAGAGTCAGTCTATAGAAGTATCTAAGGATTGCACAGCAGAGAAGAGTTACTTTAGAAGACCAGATGTGAAACTGCATTAAGTTGCTGCTTTAAATCCAACCTTGATCCAAATAGATGTAAAAATTGAGATGTGAATTTCAATATGCACATTTATATAGATGTATATCTGTGGGCTTATGTTGGACACAAGACAGGCTGAAACTTACTGAAACATGAAAGATGTGACCATCTTAATAACCAGACTCAGGGTTGTTGATGATGTACTATTTACTCTACACCTACCCTCAAAAAATAGGCTCCTCCAGGCTTGGGAGAATGATTATATTTGGAAAGCACTGTCTTGATTAACCTTAACATAATTATATTGAAAGTGAAATTTTTACTTTGTTTTGCTTTCCTTTTAGTTTAGCTGTTTTTCTACCTGGACCTAATGATATGATAAAAGTGTAAAATAATGTGCTTGGTAGAGAACAGCAAAAATCATTCTTTCATGTCAAAATTAGGGAAATCAAGCTTTTTATCAAAATAGGAATAAAATGGGACAATTTATGTAAAAGTTGTGAGGAAGGGCCTTTTGGTTTATGAAGACCTTTTCATCAACTCATTTCCATGGACTTCTTCAGGGCATTTTAACATCCAGATCAACTGAATCACTGAGGAATAGGTCATTTTAGATCCATATCAGTCTGAATTAAAAATTTAGATGCTGTGTGAAAAATGGTGAGAAATATTTCAGAGATGCTACAAATATTATCAGGAATATTTGTGTAAGGATAATGGATGTCCTGTCTCTTTACATGGGAGTTCACAGATCGTCTCTGGTTCAGGATCATACAGTATATTTGCCTTCTAACTTGGGTAGAGCTCTTTTTGGCTGCACTGTTCTGGGAGAAGCCTTCCCCACAATCAATAGAACCTCTACTTTTGGTCTTGATATTTTTTTGAGAAAATATTCATACTAATAGTCATTTTAGATTGACTATTTGTAAGCAGGTAGAGAAGTTTGCCCTTGTATTAATCTCTGCAAATATAGAGTTGCTTTTGAAGCAACTTCATTTGAAGTTCCTTTAAGAATTCTGAGTATCCATCTCGAGGTTATTCATCCAGATATGTCTTGGCCATTTCTGGACAAAATCACATGTGTTTTGAAAGGAAAGGAGGTATTTTCTCCCAGAATATAGATACAAACACCCAAAATAAATGTA
This sequence comes from Corvus moneduloides, assembly GCF_009650955.1. Lineage (NCBI taxonomy): Eukaryota > Metazoa > Chordata > Aves > Passeriformes > Corvidae > Corvus > Corvus moneduloides. The sequence goes on along the minus strand of NC_045480.1, from coordinate 17,135,056 downwards.
GATGACATATATTTGATACCTGCAACAAAGTCTGCTTCTAACCCCCTTGCATCTCAGAGCATGGATACCAGGAACTTCCTACAGAATGCCCTTATCAAGGATTTTCCCTGTGCTCTCTGCCACTGCTCCATGATCAGGCTGCTTTTAAAATGTAGCTCTGGATAAAATAATTCATTTTAAGATGACAAAAATTTGTTATGACAAAATATGCTTCTGAAAAATACCTACACTTGGTCATCTGAGTATAGGTGTGGAGAGAAAAGCTTTGCCTAATCTCTAATGTACTTTAGGGCTGAGAATGTAGAAGGCCTTACTGTTGGAATAAGATATTTGCAGACATAAATGATCATTGCCTAAAATTTTATAGAACAAGATTAAATATACACAATGATGGAATGACCGAATGAAAAAAACTCCATCACAATGTACTGATAAGAAATAATGCAGTCACCTTTGGTCTCTCAAATCTTAAATTATTTTTTTCCATTTTTGATGCACTTTTTGACCAGAATTCTTTGGCCTTTTAATCAGATATGGGAGACACTCAGTGATTTTGTAGGGATTTATGTATCTGATTATGTGTAGACCTATTTGAAACATCGAAATTTACAAAGCAGCTGCATCTATTCCATGTCATGCAAAAATAATAACATAATTTGGAGACATTATGCTACAATTTTATTGTCTAGTATGCATTTTAGCTCATAATAAAAACACTTATGGAATTACCTTGGGGAAAAATTGCAAAAGCAGCCATAAAGCTCATTTTGCAGTCTAATCTGTATAACTGCTTCATAGAGCAGCATGAAGAAGCACAGATGAGACCATTCTGTTTATAGAAATGAAATATGTCCTTTCAAACTCTGTACTCTGTGAACTTTTAGAAATAGGCCAATAGTAGATTGATTGCATGTGTTTTTGCATATGTGTACATTTCGTGCAGCAAGAGGAATAATCTAAAATGAAGACCATGTGTACCAAATTTTAACAGTAAGTAACCTTTAACAGATATGATATCTCAAGATAATGACAACTATATAATGGAAGGCCTGACATAGGTACAAATAGGTCACCTTTAATGTTTCTTTTTTAAAAAAGCCATTACTGATCAATGTCAGTAAATTATGCTTCTTCTGAATAATATATATTTTCGTGTTAAAATGGTAGACTATTTTTCAGATTGATTATTTTATAATTGCTTCTAAGTAGATTGGTATTACAGCTGGTGATGGGGTCCGAGGCTGTGACCCAGGAAGAGATGACCGGTCCAGGGAGATGGTCCCGAAAGGAATCGCCTTCCCGGGGTCCGGTGTCTTCCTCTCAGCTGCTGGCAGGAGGGCCCTTGCAGAGGCTGTCAGCTCTTTAGTGATATCAGCTCCTGATTCCAGCTCAGCTCTGCAGGGCAGCCTCCAGGCCAAACCAGACCAGAGAGAGAGACGAGAAGGCCCGTGTGGCTGGTTCCACACGAAGGGAGCTTTATTGTGGGTCCCCTCCGGCGAAGGGGGGAGCCAGGGACGGGAGCCCTCTCTTGAGGGGCCCGAGGGATCTTTATAGGGATACAAGGGATCAGTAGGGGACCAATGGATTACAGAGGGTCTGGGACAGACCAATGGGTTACAGAATGATCTGCATAGTGTCTCCCAAAGGACTGTGGGTCTGCCTTTCCTCGCCATGACCCAAGAAGTGGTTGCCTTTCCAGGGAGTCCTGCTGGGAGATTGCTCAATCTCCTTATCTCAGCAGACATCCCTCCAGGGCAGTGGCTGGGCATACCCCACAGATTGGTATATTCCAAATGTGCATTGGACCAATTTTTGAAAATGTATATAGACAAACAGATGTTGACTATTTCTGATAGATATCTACCCTTATTTTGAGAACATTTTTAGTCTTCCATTAATCACTCAAGAAAGAATAAGTTACGTCATACGAAACAAATCCTTGTTCAGACAACGCAGCTTTCATAAATTAGAAGGAAGAATATTGATCGAAGTTCACTAAAATGAGTCAAACCAAAATGAAGTGCAACAGTTTAGTCAGTGTTTCGTGATGCTCCCAAAGGAGGCTTGTTCCTTGCAGATAAAACTGCTGGGTTTGGAGTAGAAGAGTGGAATTAGAGAAATTTGAGAAAATATAGTTGAAAAGAAAGGACAAAAAGAGTCTAGTTTGCTTAGTGGTCAATCATCAAATGAATAAGTCGGAAGGTAAGGAGGGCCTCAGTTTTAAATTTTTTTTTTAAATAAAGTAGAAAAGTTAGGAAAGTAATTTGGCTCATGAATTTCAGAGAATTAATTTTCTATGTGTCATGTGTCAATCATGTTATATTCGAGCATGTACTCCTGTGTGAGGAGAGGAAATGTAGCATTCCTTGCTCAAAACTGAGTTTTATACTTCTGAGTGATCTAATGGGAACTCCTTACTAAGCTGTGATTCTTCAGACAGTCATAGTGAGAGAGGGGCTGGTTTCAGCCTAAATATATCTGAAAAATGCAGCCATAATGTTTAACCTATGTACTAGCAGTTTGATCTATATCCTTCTTGTACTGTAAATACTTTAGATTTCTT